>NC_091246.1:155345500-156634000 GCF_042477335.2 Ovis canadensis
ACAGAGTAAAACAAATACATTGTCAAAACAACATTTAAAATAAGTATAAACAAACAGTACACACAACATTAGCAAGCTGGCAGTAGATATGGGCATTTTAGAGAAATTATCTTATTTCATTTGTATAATGTGTTATTACTATGCAAAAATGCTTCTAAGTGACTTCTGTTAATAGAGTATATTGCATGATATATAAATATTAAGACATAAATAAACATTTCCACTAAAGGATTCTCTTCAGAGTCAGTTACCAAACATTAGACTTTTGCAAATCGTATGTGACTTAATCAGGTTTTCAGTCAATAATGCAATAAACTTAAATGTGATAGACAGGCAAGATAAACTGAATTAAACCTATAATCCATGACTACAGATTTATACCATTTAGACTACAACCATACAACTGGAGAAGGAAATGGCAACCCACTCCAGTATTCTTGCCTGGAGAATCCCAGAGACAGAGAAGTCTGGTGGGCTGCTGTCTATGGGGTCGCACAGAGTCGGACACGACTGAAACGACTTAGCAGCAGCAGCAGCATTGTTACAACACTAATATGCTAGTTAAAAAAACTATTAGTCTTAATGAAAATTAGCTACAGAAAAGGAACTTATGTCACTTTATGTAAATTATGAATCAATCAACTCATTACTAACCGTAAAAACCCTGCAATTCATATAAAAGAACGTTAGTGATGTATCTTCATCAAAGAACAGGCTGTTAATTTAAATTGATACTTAAATGTTTTTACGTTAATAGGTTTGCAAGTCTTCAGAAAGTATGAACATTTATATATGATCACAGTTCTTTATAAAAAATTCCTAAGTCCAAAAAGTTTGAAAAACATCAAGGTTTTGCTACTTAGTGTCGAACAATCCCTCAGTGTGCAGAAATATATTAATGTTTTGATTATAGGATGCCTCAGATCCAGCTGACGTGTTAAAAACATACTCTACTACTTTTCTGAAATCCAGAAAATAATACGGCTCCGAGGACTTTGAAAATGAGACTGTACGTACACATATTTCAAATTAAGATGTTACCTGATATTCAGAATCCAGTCTAAAGGAAGAGTCCCTTGAGTGATAGGTATCATTTAAACCACTTCCTCTGCTTCCAGACATCAACCTAGCACTTAAAGAGCTAGCGGGTTGAACAGAAATTCTTCTTGGAATCCTTGAAGGCTTAGACTCCATTCTTAAGGTTTCCTGTGAAATGCAAATTTTGATTACTGGCCTTTGGGAAAACACTCAAACCTCTGATTCTTAATCCTCTCCTTAAAGATCAGTTCAAAGTCAAGAATTAACCATGCAAATTAACTAAATCTGGTTAAACTGTGAGACTACCATCACTCTCCTACAAGGTAGAGAGGTCTGAAGTTGATCAAAGATTCCCACTGTACATAAAATGAAGGAAACATGATAAAACTGGTGATGGAAAACCTCTGCTTATTCTTTCCAAACCCTGAACTCTTTCCTTACTCAATTTTACCTCTACATAGAATCCCACAAGAATGAGCCTTTGACTCTTGCTATTTCTGTTCAGTCGCTCATTCGTGTCCGACTCTCTGCAACCCCATGAATCGCAGCACGCCAGGCCTCCCTGCCCACCACCAACTCCCAGAGTTCACCGAAACCCATGTCCATTGAGTCAGTGAGGCCATCCAACCATATCATTCTCTGTTGTCCCCTTCTCCTCCTGCCCTCGATCTTTCCCAGCATCAGGGTCTTTCCAAATGAGTCAGCTCTTCGCAGAAAGTGGCCAAAGTACTGGAGTTGCAGCTTTAGCATCAGTCCTTCCAATGAACACCCAGGGCTGATCTCCTTTAGGATGGACTGGTTGGATCTCCTTGCAGTCCAAGGGACTCGCAAGAGTCTTCTCCAACACCACAGTTCAAAATCAATTCTTTGGCGCTCAGCTTTCTTCACAGTCCAACTCTCACATCCATACACGACCACTGGAAACACCATAGCCTTGACTAGACGAAACTTTGTTGACAAAGTAATGTCTCTGCTTTTTAATATGCTGTCTAGGTTTGTCATAATTTCCTTCCAAGGAGTAAGTATCTTTTGATTTCACGGCTGCAGTCACCATCTACAGTGATTTTGGAGCTCAAAAAAATAAAGTCAGCCACTTTTTCCCTATCTATTTGCCATGAAGTGATGGGACCAGATGCCATGATCTTAGTTTTCTGAATGTTGAGCTTTAAGCCAACTTTTTCACTTTCCTCTTTCACTTTCATCAAGAGGCTCTCTAGATCTTCACTTTCTGCCATAAGGGTGGCATCATCTGCATATCTGAGGTTATTGATATTTCTCCTGGCAATCTTGATTCCAGCTTGTGCTTCCTCCAGCCCAGCGTTTCTCATGATGTACTCTGCATAGAAGTTAAATAGGCAGAGTGACAATATACAGCCTTGACGTACTCCTTTCCCTATTTGGAACCAGTCTGTTGTTTCATGTCCGGTTCTAACTGTTGCTTCCTGACCTGCATACAGGTTGCTCAAGAGGCAGGTCAGGTGGTCTGGTATTCCCATCTCTTGAAGAATTTTCTACAGTTTATTGTCATCCACACAGTCAAAGGCTTTGACATAGTCAATAAAGTAGAAGTACATGTTTTTCTGGAACTCTCTTGCTTTTTTGATGATCCAGTGGATGCTGGCAATTTGATCTCTGGTTCCTCTGCCTTTTCTAAAACCAGCTTGAACATCTGGAAGTTTACAGTTCATGTATTGCTGAAACCTGGCTTGGAGAATTTTGAGGACTACTTTACTTGCATGTGAGATTAGTGTTCAATACTCATACTGTAAGCATTAGCTATACTGTAGTATTTGTACACTCCTTAACACAGTATGCTCTCACAGGACCTTGTAAATGCCTGCAAAGTCTATATATTCCCCATTCAATTACTGAGCAGAGCCTTAAAACAAGATCAAGTGTGCTTCTACTTTGCACATACTTTTATTAACACATCATACTACATGCTGTAATTTGTTTTCCTGCCTCCCCTTCTCAAAAGTGAGAAAAATTTAAGTTTTTTAGGCTAAACATTCCTAAACACATGCCAAGGGTCACCATTAGTTAGTTTATTTGCCAACATTTGTTGGATCATCAAAAAAGCAAGAGAGTTCCAGAAAAACATCTATTTCTGCTTTATTGACTATGCCAAAGCCTTTGACTGAGTGGATCACAATAAACTGTAGAACATTATTAAAGAGATGGGAATACCAGATCACCTGACCTGCCCCCTGAGAAATCTGTATGCAGGTCAAGAAGCAACAGTTAGAACTGGACATGGAACCGACTGGTTCCAAATCAGGAAAGGAGTACGTCAAGGCTATATATTGTCACCCTGCTTATTTAACTTACATGCAGAGTACATCATGAGAAACACTGGGCTGGAACAAGCACAAGCTAGAATTAAGATTGCCGGGAGAAATACCAATAATCTCAGATACACAGATGACACTACCCTTATGGCAGAAAGTGAAGAACTAACGAGCCTCTTGATGAAAAGCGAAAAGAGGAGAGTGAAAAAGTTAGCTTTAAACTCAACATTCAGAAAACTAAGATCATGGCATCTGGTCCCATCACTTCATGGGAAATAGATGGGAAATTGATGTGGAAACAATGGAAACAGTGAGACTTTATTTTGGGGGCCTCCAAAATCACTGCAGATGGTGATTGCAGCCATGAAATTAAAAGACGCTTGCTCCTTGGAAGAAAAGCTATGACCAACCTAGACAGCATATTAGAAAGCTGAGACATTACTTTGCGAACAAAGGTCCATCTAGTCCAAGCTACGGTTTTTTCAGTAGTCATGTATGGATGGGAGAGTTGGACTATAAAGAAAGCTGAGCGCCAAAAACTTGATGCTTTTGAACTGTTGTGCTGGAGAAGACTCTTGAGGGTTCCTTGGACTGCAAGGAGATATACCAGTCAATCCTAAAGGAAATCAGTCCTGAATATTCACTGGAAAGACTGATGCTAAAGCTGAAATTCCAATACTCTGGCCACCTGATGGGAAGAACGGACTCCTTGAAAAAGACCCTGATGCTGGGAAAGATTGAGAGCAGGAAGAGAAAGGGACAACAAAGGAAGAAATGGTTGGATGGCATCACCGACTCAATGAGTTTGAGCAAGCTCTGAGAGTTGGTGATGGACAGGGAAGCCTGGCGTGCTACAGTCCATAGGGTCGCAAAGAGTTGGACACGACTGAGCCACTGAACTGAACTGATATAAATGGATTCTTACAACATGTACTCTTTCTCTGTCTGGCTTCATTTGCTTAACACTATATTTGTGAGATTAATTCATTCTGTGGTTTATGTAACATTCCACTGTATCAATACACCCAATTTATTTGTCTTTTCTACTGTGGGTGAACACTGGATTGTTTCCAGTTTTAGGCTATTACAAGTAAGTGCAACTATGAAAACATTTTATGAAGTGAAAAAAGAAAAAAAACCTTGTACAGTTTTTCTTGGAAAAACATTTACAACGCACACCCTGTGAACAACTGAGATGACACCAGCCATGACAGTAAAATGAGAAGGGCAACAGAAAGTAACAGTAAAAAGAAATCACAGTAATGTCTTCAACTTGTCCCAGTTACCACTTTAAAGTCAAAAATCATTCCCATGTTTTTCTGGCAGTGGACTGAAATTAATGTGCTTTACTTCCCTGATATGCAGCCTAAATAGTAATATCTGCTGTATTAAAACATTCAAATCTAAACATTTAAGTTAAAAATACCTAATTCACTTTCAATTCACTAACTTATCAACTAAGTTTTAGATCAATCATATGGCTCTACCTTAAAAGTTACTACAAAAGACTATCTATCTGCCAAAAAACATGGTATCAACCAATGAGGGAAAAAAGGATAAAGAGAGCTAAGACATCAACAAAATAAAAGGTCTATACTACAGTAGGAGATATACAACACACATGAAAAAGATAAAAACACAAGCCCAGTATCAATTAGAATTATTCATCTAAGAATATCTAGTTGAGGAACCCGAGAAAAAGCTATACTTTGGAACATGATTAAATCAAAGATAGCTTATCAGAAAAGATCAGTTTTGAAGTCCCAGTTAAACATGAGAAGGTTATCTTTATGTACCTATTTTGGTCCCCTTTTCCAAAACCCCTGTAAAATGACAGTTGATGAATCCAAAAGCTTTAACTGTGGAAAGAATAGGAGAAAGGATCATAAAAAGCAAGAGATTTCAATGTAATTTGGAAAATCAAAAAAAGTTGGAGGAGAGGTAGAATAATTCAGGAGAGGATAATATTTCCTAAGCATTTTTACAGAAAGGTAGGAACTGGAAGCAGAGCAGTAAGCCGTAGCATCCTAGAAAGAATCACTGTCTGGAGATAATAATACCATAATAAAGGGATAATGCATGGAGTTGCATGCATTAAAATTAAAATCTGTACTTGAAGCAGTAAAACCTCCAGTTCTTCCCACAGCTCCATTCTTTCAAAAAATAGGGTATTTATTCTTTGGAGAATAAGGAACTCCCTTGTAAAACACCAACCCTTCCCCCAATGTACAACCACCTCTGCAAAGGTTAAGTATAAGGAATAAAAGAAAATCTACATACTCAAAGTTGAGACCCAAAACCTCTCTCTATTCTGATGCTTTGTCTACAATGCTGTCAGAAAACCAAACAAAAATACTAGGCACTTCTGGATACTGCTATTTGGAATGCTTTAAATTACAAAGCTAGCTTGTCATTTGACCATCCAACCCAAAGTGAAGTCCACTAGTAACCATGAATTTCTAATCACTTTTTTTAGTGCTTCCCTCTAATAGACAAACACCAAGGATCACTATGTATCCAAAAAGAAAGCCCAAAATAAACAACAAAAAAAGGAACTCAGAGGAAACCTGGGGAAGGAAGCTAATAAATTACTATTCTCAAAAGGAGCAAAAGATATTCATTATAAAGTAAGAATGGATGCTTCAGAAAGCAACCAGTATAACGAACAGCTTATGGAAATCCAAAATGCTATAGACTTAAAAAAAAAAAAAAAAGCTATACACTTAAAAAAAAAAAACAGATATGTGACACACTGAAATAAATCCAACACAAGAATTGGGAGTAAACTGATGACACCTCCCAAAGCAGAAAATGTAACTCAAAAAACACAGAACTGTCTAGGGGAGTTACTGATCATTTGACTGTAAGCATGGTTATAGAGAGAAAAAAAGAAAATGGAGAAGAAAAAATTACCAAAACATTTAAAAAAAGAACTGAAGGACATATATCTCCACATTGAAAGCGGTCAAGTGAAGCTGGCAGGATCAAAGAATGAAGACCAACACTAAGCACCATTTATCATCTTGAAATTTCAGAACACCAGAAATTAAGATACTATAATTTACCAGAATGGAAAAATGGGTCAAATACAAAAGAAATCAGAATGGCTTCTTAATTACAACTTTAAAAACTCTGAGGACGATAAAACAATGCCTGTAGTACTAAAAAAAAATTTGCACTGAACCCCAATCTAGAAACTAAATATGAGGTGGAGAAAATAATATTCAGACATGACAGATTTTTAAAAACTATCAAAAGACAAAACTATAGGAAGTTAGTTAAATGAAAAGGAGGTCCTAGGAAAACCAGCATGTAAAGAATTAAAAGAATCAGACACAGAACCTAGGAGACAGGGTTCTTTGATGGCTCAGTGGTAAAGAATCTGCCTGCAATGCAGCAGGCACAGGAGATGCTGGTTTGATCCCTGGATCGGGAAGATTCCCTGGAGAGGAAATGACAACACTCTAGTATTCTTACCAGGAAAATCCCATGAACAGAGAAGCCTGGTGGGCTATAGATCATGGGATCGCAAAGAGGCGGACATGACTGAGCACCCTTCACACACACACACACATATATATATATATGTATATATATATATATATGTATATATATATATATGTATATATATATGTATATATATATATATATAACACACTGAAAAATCATGAACACATCATTTAGAAATATGAAGGTAATTCCTAAAACAGCTAAAAGTTAAGGATAGCTGCCTATGGAAAGTGGACTGGGAAAGAGATAAACGGTGAGGCAAAGGATTGCTGCTTTTCTTTTAAGCAGGATGACCATATTTCCTGGTTTGCTGAGACCAGTTTCAGTTTATGGCAAGAAAAGTCCTAGTTTGTGCTCATTATCCGTGGGCAATTATTAATAGTACCTGTGTTGTCTCTCAAAAGTGGCCTGGTTTGGATGATAAAGCATACAGTCACCTAATGTAAATCTTTCCTACCTTTAGCTTTTTATAAACTCTTTATATATCCATATAAATATTTGTATTTAAAAAGTGAATTATGAATAGTAGAAAGAATACTAATGGTTAGTGACACACAAAAGCCCATGAAAGATTTAACAAGTAGCAACTTTGTTATTTTATCAAGAAGACTATAAAAATATTAAAGGGACTGTATTTGTTGAGGATTTTAAACGGGAAATATGTTTTTAAAAAGATACAGGCCTACAGTTGGTTCTTTAACAATAATGCTTCTTAATCATACTTCTCATGGTTTACTTTGATTGTATCTATACTCACTTCTTACTTGCATACTTACTTGCAGAATGAAACTAACCTAGTAGGAAATCTCTAAAAACAAAGCTCCTGGGAGAAGGCAAAGAGGCAGAGTCCTCGGAGAGCTGTAATTTATACTGCATAAACTATTTTTGGAACCTCCTCTACATAAATTGATTGAATTTTGACAATGTAGGTGTTACCAGAAAACTTACATAATTTGATTGTGTAAGTTGTAGGTCAAAAGCACAAAAAATAGTAAAAGATAAAATGTGCAGTCCTTGAAAAACTTCTATCAGACCACTTACAAGGTACTATGAGGCATCTTCTCAAGTTCATTCATTCATTCATTCAAGTAGTTTTTCACACGCTTACACGTGCTGCTGCTAAGTCACTTCAGTCGTGTCCGACTCTGTGTGACCCCATAGATGGCGGCCCACCAGGCTCCCCCATCCCTGGGATTCTCCAGGCAAGAACACTGGAGTGGGTTGCCATTTCCTTCTCCAATGCATGAAAGTGAAAAGTGAAAGTGAAGTTGCTCAGTTGTGTCTGACTAGTAGTGACCCCATGGACTGCAGCCTACCAGGCTCCTCTGTCCATGGGATTTTCCAGGCAAGAGTACTGGAGTGGGGTGCCATTGTCTTCTCCGTACACGTGCTAGTATAAAGTAATACTAAGCAAAGGGATGGAGAGAGGGGACAACACTGAACCTAGTGAGATAATATAAAGAAGCTGTGGTCTAGGAGAGAACAAACTACATAAATAACGATGTAACTTAAACAGCTATAAATGCTCTAACAGAAAGAGTATAAGCCAATCAAGCTGGAAAAAAGTATCCTGAAGCTCAATGCTTTCATCCAAGACTAAAAAAGTAAAGCACAAAAAGTTGCGTATGTATAATCTTTCCTCAGTGGTCAATATATAACGGCCTCTTACTTTCCTTCTGTCACTACATGTGCGTGCTAAGTCGTGTTTCTTTGCAACCCTACGGACTATTGCCCTCAAGGCTCCTCTGTCCATGGGATTCTCCAAGAAAGAATACTCAGTGGGTTGCCATGCCCTCCTCCAGGGAATCTTTCCAACTCAGGGACAGAACCTGCGTCTCTTACGTCTCCTGCATCGGCAAGCAGGTTCTTTACCACCAGCGCCACCTCGGAAGCCCTTGCCACTATGCGGTTTCTTTAAATATATATTTCTTTCAGTATGATTCCAGAGTTGGTTAGTTGAGGTCTTTTTCTTTCTGGTGACAAGACAAAAACATCAGCAGGGCTAATTTTACAAATGTATGACCACTTACGCAAACACACGAGGCCCTGTGTTTCATTAAAAGCTCCACTATTGACATCTGAAAATCATTAATACTTTAGAATTTGAACTTGTATCTTATAAGTCAAGTCAGATAGCACAGTGGAGCACGAGCTTGAGCAGAAGCGGTATGTGCCTGTCTGCCATCACTCAATCTGTATTTAGCACTCACTGCTATGAAGCTTCGATCATTAACAAACACACTTCAATTTTTACTCTGAGTCGCACTCATATCCCAGGCATCTGGATCAACTGGACTTGGGTGCTCATGTTCCTTATCAACACATTTATCTCTGAGTAAGATGAGGCACTGACTGTTCCAAGAGGTCTTATTTTTCATTCAGAACTTGCTTCAATTTCAAATGCAGAAAGAATGAAACACAAAGTCATAAAAATCTTATGATCAATATTTTATATTTTTTACTGTATTGAACTTTTCAATTTGTAAGATTCTCTGAAGCTGGTATTTAACTGCTAGTTGACCCAACTAGTCTTAATGTGACTTTTAAGTGTTCCCTTACTTTCAAGCATTTTAAAAGAGTAACTGGCGTAAGGAACAGTAGTGGGAAACAAATATTTATACCAACTCCAAAATTTATGTAGTCTGTCATCTCATAAACCTGTGACTTGTTAACTACTACTAAAAAAAATTGACAATATTTTAAATAGGTAATTTCATTCAGCTAGGCTTCATAGGAAACCTCTGTAGAGCTCTTTAAGAACAAGTTCATGTTTTTGGTGGCTGATTTTAACATTATAGGGCTTCCTTTGTGGTTCAGCTGGTAAAGAATCCGCCTGCAATGCCAGAGACCTGGGTTCAATTCTTGGGTTGGGAAGATCCCCTGGAGAAGGGAAAGACTACCCACTCAGGTATTCTGGCCTGGAGAATTCCATGGACTGTATAGTCCATGGGGTCGCAGAGTTGGACGCAACTGAGAGACGTTCACTTAACACTATAAAAGAATTTTAGACCAAAAACAGTTTCTCCTACATATAAACAGTACAATTCAACTCTAGTCTATGGAAATAATCTTAAAAACTATTTTAGGCTAGGTAAAAAGCCTCAAAGAATTCTGTCATTATCTGACATGCAAAATTGTGTGCCCAAAGTCACCTGCAAGTTAATAAGATCTCAGTCACATGCTAAATGCAACTGAAAACTTACCACACAACTTATACTAATACAAATTTAAACTAAATTTTTACGTTTTTCAGCAAGACTTTACATGAATGAGACCTACTCTAAGTATACCAACGTTTGTCTCTAATAATAGCACAACAGGCCTTGTCTAAAGGGAATCTGTCATTAATCCAGACATTTTCTCACTTCTATTTCATCTTACTAGTAATGACACCATTCCCCAATCAGATTTTCAACTGTTCTCTACTACCTTAAAAATGAAGTCTAAACTCTTTACCCCCATATCCAGAATTCTAACCCATCTTTTCCACTTAACTTTCAAACTGTTGTTGTTAAGTCACTATGTCCAACTCTTCTGCCATCCCATGGATTGCAGCCTGGCAGGCTTCTCCGTCCATGGGATTTCCCAGGCAAGAATACTCGAGTGGGATGCCGTTTCCGTCTCTACTGGATCTTCCCAATCCAGGGATGGAATCTGCATCTGCACATTAGCAAGGCGGATTCTTTACCGCTGAGCCACCAGAGAACTACCACCTTAAAATAATGCAGAAGACCGGGGTTCAATCCCTGGGTTGGGAGGTTCCCTTGGAGAAGGAAATGGCAACCCACTCTAGTACTCTTGCCTGGAAAATCCCATGGACGAATGGAGGAGCCTGGTAGGCTACAGTCCATGGGGTCGCAAAGAGTCAGACATGACTGAGCGACTTCACTTTCTTTCTTTCTTTCTAGTTCACCCTGGTGGAGAGGAGGTGACAGGGGTCTGGGAAAAGGACATAAATCTTGGGACAGCCCCACCTCTGAGGATCAGGCACTTAGAGGCTGCCTAAACTCAAGAAGGATGCATAAAACTAAGAACACCTCCTTTCCCATGGACTTTCCTCCAAGTATCTAAGAAGGTATAGCAGTTTACTGTTTAGGGAGTTACAACAGCCTTCGAGTTGTAGGCCTCTCTGTAGCGCAGATATGCAGGGCCTATAGAAGTTGAGGTTAGTGAAAGAATACTGAAATAAATGCTCTAGGACTCCAGCTTCACACTGAGCACCATGCAGAAGCAGTCAAAGAATACTCTGAAAAGTATACAAAGCAGTAGTAACATTCAAACCCAGCTGCACTACAGACTAAACCAACTCAATCTACCACACTAACAGTCTGACAAGATATGTCCATATCCAGGCATAAAAATTACGACCTCAGTCTCCACTGTTCTTTCGTTTGCAACATTTCACCATCAATCAAAAATTATAAGACACAAAACTACAAGGAACCAACACAACAACTGTAAAACAATTATCTTCCAATTAAAAATAAATTTTAAGAAACAAGGGAAAAAAGTTCATCATCAAGAGATATCAATCAACAGAACCAGATGAATAAATGGCTCTAACGTTAGCAAACTGGGAAACTGATGCATTTATCAGTGGCCTATGCAAAACTGAGAAAACCAGAGAACTGGAAAACAGGCTAGAGGAAAACTATCCAGAATGAAGGATGGAAAAACAGATGATGGCAAATACCAGAGAGGGTTTAAGAGAAACTGAGGAAAGAGTAAGAAAGTCTACTGTGCTTTTAGTTAGTTACAGAAGAAAAGAACTAGAGCACAAAAAATGTGAAGAGAAATTGGCTGAATTGATTTAATAGATGAATCTGCTTGTAAAGGAATCTCTCAAATAACATGCATCCTTTCCCATTACTCTATAGATCACTGTGTTCCATTATTAAAATAATAGTCTTGTTCAGCATGTCATGAGTCACATAGTAATCATAAACCAAATGATGAGACTAACAAAAGGCCCCAACTCCATTCATACTAACAGCCTATACCTAAGACACTCTCTTTACTTTAAATGTATATATTAATAAAGGCAATTTTTTCAAAACAGTAAACAGGATAAAAGCAAGATAAACAAAGCACTGCCCAATTTTCAGCATATGCACCAACTTCTACTTGTAAATACAATATTTGCGACCACAAGCTTTGAAGTCTGTCCCTTACTTGGTGTGACTCTGGGCTTAATATCACTAATGCTTTATTTTTTTCACCTACAAAATGGGAATAACAATAGTACCAATTTTACAAATGTATCATGAGCTTTACTGGCACACTGTATATAGTTAGTAAGTAGCTAGTATTAAGCAATACCATCAGATGGTAAAAAATTTTCATATAAACAGCTTTGGTAGGCATTACTTTGGGCCTCCCCAGGGGCTCAGTGGTAAAGAATCTGCCTGAATGCAGGAGATGCAGGTTTGATCCCTGGCTCAGGAAGATCCCCCGGAGGAGGAAATGGCAATTCACTCCAGAATTCTTGCTGGGAAAATCCCATGGGGAGAGGAGCCTGGCTGGCTGCGATCCATGGGGTCGCAAAGACTCAGACATGACTGAGGGGCTGAACAGGTACTACTTTAGCTTTTTCATTATTTGAAATTTGTCTTTAACACAGAGTAGAAAGATTTTTTAAAGTCATTCAGATTTTGGTACCAGAGGATATAACTTATGTACCTTACTTATATTAAGCAAATGCATACCAAATTGGGGAAAAAATAGATATTATTAACATTTTACTTTATGTCTGGGAGGGTTTTGCTTTTAATTTTTTCAAAATGTTTTTACTCTAACTTTGATAATTAAGGGAAACAGTTCCTGGCAGATGAAAAGATATTTTTTTATCTTACATTACAATAAAATCTATAAAGAACTCCTAAAAATAATTTCCTTTCTAAATTGCAGCACTGCTGGTTTATACCCCTTAGTATCTATACACCACAAAAGTAGCAGCAAATTCTGGTAAATAAGAAATGGAAAATAAGGTCAGAATCACTTTGCAAAATGGAGTTTAGATTATCTGAGTATGCCTTAAAAATTTTTATTTTTACTATGAGAAAACTTCAAACATACACAAAAATCAAGACAATAATAAACCTCCACATGCCAAACAACAGTCTTCAACAATTATCAATATTTGACTATTTCACCATCCTCTATTTTAAAGCAAATTCCAGTCATGATATCTTTAAGAATGTCTGTTCTCAATAAACTATTCTAAGCCACCTGTGGTAAATTACAAAGCATGGCTACAAAGTACCCATGGCCCTTCGCACTAATGGTGCTGATCTGCCTGGGGAGAGGATGGAATCTATTTCCCCACCCCTTGAATGTGGGTTACCTTGTGAAATTTATTTTGACTAAGTATTAGTCATTCATCCATGACTGATTCTTTGCAACCCCATGGATGCCCATTGCCTGAATTCCTCTGTCCATGGAATTCTCCAGGCAAGAATACTGGAGTGGGTAGCCATTCTCTTCCCCAGGGGATCTTCTGCACCCAGGGATGGGGCCCATGACTCGCGTACTGCAGGCAGATTCTCTACCGTCTGAGCCACCAGGAAGTAATGTGACAGTGTATGATTTCCAAGGTTATAAGAAGTCTTATAGCTCCCATTTTCACTCTCCTCGAATGCTGTTTTGGAACCCTCATGCCACAAAAGACCACAGTGAGCAAAGCCTAAACATTAACCAACACCAAGTGCCTGAAATGTGAGGGACACCTGCCATCTTGGACCTGCTGGCCTTAAAAATCTTGCATGAGTGAATCCAGGCAAAACCAACAGAACTACCCAACAGGCACAAAGAACTGTAATAAGACTGTAAATACTAGTTTTAGTCCAGAGGGTTCTGAGGTGGTGTGTTATGTAACAATACAGCAAAGCTTCGTAACTTATTCCTTTTCCTACAATTATCATCATGCACCTAGTCTCATGAAAAATCTAATCATTTCAGGGTCTAACTAAGACTTTTTCTTAAAATCCAGGGGAGTTACAGTCATTGAATTACCAAAAGCACAACAGTACTCTGCAATGAATTCCTGGCATGAAGATCAGAGTTATTACAGAAAATACCAATGTATTTCAACAGCCAACAGTCTCCCAGAAATATAAACATAGTTAAAAACCTCTACATGGTATATAGCCTTTGTTTAAAACATCTGCTTCCGAGGAAAATTTGCATTCTATTGATATTAGTGAACATGGAGACATAAAATCTAGGGGTAGTCACAAGGAAAACACTATGAAAGCACAGAAGTTTTGGGGTCTTTAAAAAAATTCCTCTTGATTTTCAGCTGACAGGTATTTAACACACACAGACAGATACACCTAAGTCTTAAAAAATAACTAGAAAAAAGTTAAACATCTTCATGAGAAAATGTTAGGTCTACATTACAATACTTGGAAATAATCTGTCCTCCTTTGAAGTGTATTTATATTTAATTTTGTCAAATTTCAACATTCACTGAGTAACTGGAAACTATTGTAGAATTATTCTGAAACTGGCAAACATAACACTAAAGTGAAATGATCATAACAAAGAGATAAAAACTAGTTTTGAAGGTTCAAGATTTCTCTTCTTAAAGCTGTTGACTAAAGGGTGTATACCAGTAGGTAATTTCAAAACCAGGCGTTTGACTTATCTAGTCTAACCAGTAGAGCCAGAGAAATACTTTTGAGAACAAGAAAAACCAGCTTTGACATCAGGAGTTCAGACCAAAGAAAAGTTAAAAATTAAGATCATGAAAAGTAACCCAGCCAACTCTCAAATTATAACTTTACCCTGCTCCCCCTCTTCAGCTTCATCTTAAGACTATTTTTTGTAGAATAACAACTATGAGAAAATAAACTATTTCCCTATAATCCTGCTTCATTGAATTCAAGATCTTAGTAAGAACTCAAAATCTTTACTCATTTTAAATTGTAATTATACTAATGTGATCAGTTTTTGACTCAGTTACTAAACAGCTAAAAGGTTCACTAGTTAAGTTTGTTGGTTAAAAATGAGGATTGCTACAAGGCTATGCATTTCACTTATGCATTTCCCACTGTTCTTTATTACTAACACAATTATTTGTAGTAACAGAAGGATGTATCAAGAAAAGTAATTTAAAGTCATTCCTTATTTGGCTTAGGGACACAAGAGCTCTTTAATCCCAAAAGCATAGAGCACTAACCTTCTAAAACAGTACAGGTCTTTTCCTGTCATGCTCTAACCTTCCACTCAACTGTTTCAGCTATGGAGAACAAACTGTACATTCCTAAAACAAACCATGATACCATGACTTACAGGTTCCTTACCAAACTTTTAACCATCCTTCACATCTCAGCTCCAGTAATACTTCCTGTAAACATTTCCCCCAAGATTAAACACTGTTCTCAGTGCTCCCACAATAGGACCATGTTTCAATACTTATATTAAGATAATAGTAATTGTTTACACATTAGTCTAAATGTATAATTATTTGTAATGGCTCAGACAGTAAAGAATCTGCCTGCAATGTGGGAGACCAGAGTTTGATCCCTGGGTCGGGAAGATCCCCTCGAGAAGGAAATGGTAATCTACTCTAGTATTCTTGCCTGGAAAATCCCATGGACAGAGGAGCCTGGCAGACTACAGTCCATGGAGTTGCAAAGAGTTGGACACAACTGAGTGACTTCACTTCTTCATACATTAGTTTGATGATTCAACTGTGAGCTGTGCAAGGCAGACGCTGTGTCAAGCTTCTTGTAAAGCCCTAATCTAGAATCTAATAGCTAAAAAACAACAATCAAAAATTGTTTTACATTTCTTGATAGTTTTGCACTACTTAAAATTATTTTCCTGAAATTAAGTGGGCAACTCTTGAACATATATCAGATGAAGAGTTGTGTGAAATGGATATGTAGCTGATTAAAAATTGGAGCCATGGATGTCTTTTTATAGTCAAGCTGATTATCTTACATCTTCACATAGAACATATGTGTGTGCCTATATATGGAATCTTTGTGCTTTATCTGGGAATATTAACCTCTCTTGCCAATGTGGTAGAAACAGAAATTACCTATACTTAAGGAATGAATCTTTAACCATCCTTTTTCCAGACCTCTGACCCACCATGCAGCTTCAAAAAACAAAGACTCAGGACTATACTTACGGACCATGCTGACATTACATCTGTCGTATGATTTAGGGCACAGAAAAAGTTGTAAAAAGTTCTTATCTAAAGTAAGAACTTTTAGTAGTAGAGAACTTTTATAAATATAATTATTGTGAGAAGCATTCAGTACCCTATGAGGAACATATTGCAGGTAGAGTAAAATTTGAAAAATCCATGAATAAAAACTGGACTTTGGTATGAATTCCAATTGTTTACATTTATCAAAAGTTCACTCTGCAAGTATTATGTCCCCCAGCGTGTTGACTGCTACACACACTACTAAACTTAATTTAATCCTCACTTCAACTCTAGGAAGGTTAAATAATTCTGGCGAAATCGAGACTCAAACCCATATGTCGGTCCCTAATGCCTCCTGTGTCACTGCTGTTTCACAAATGCTGTAGAGCTGTGAATGAAATACTGACCCCATTTCTTAAACACAATTTTATTTCATGAAAAACAACAACAACAACGTATATGTATGCCTTTTAAACAACGGTATAGCGTTTGATTTTCAAATCTAAAATTCATATTTAACTTCATCTCTTAGTTCCGGACAGAAACAGATTAACGCAAGAAAATGGGAGATTTTAAAATTCCTTTAATAATGAAAAATACCTAAAATATCCTACAAAATCGAAAAAAATAGTCTTAGGAATGCAATTTCACTTCGCATTTTGCTCTTAATAGCGCCAAACGACACCAGTTGTGATCAATTTATCAGTATTACCAAGACAGAGATGTTCCTTGTATATTTACATCTGCTCGCAGGAAAAGAGAATTACAGTATTTTTGGCGTGCGTACACATTCATCTTTACTACGCAGTTTCCTTAAAATGAGGGAGTACTGTATTCAACTACTAGTGCCTTCCTTTTACTTCTTACGCCAACAGGTACGTTGTTAAACATATCACCACCTATTTCTATTTGAAGAACATACAGTATACTACAATACTAAAGAAATCCCAAAGTATCACGATACTCAAGACCTGGGATGATCAACGAGCAAATCTTTACCCTTACATAAAGGGCTGGCAATGTTCCTTCAATTCGAGGTTGGTCTGGCAAAGCCCTAAATCTCCCCGCCTTTAACACCTCGATCATTAAATACCTCACTCGTGACACTCCCTGCCCGTGAGGTTCCGGAGGACCGTCCGTACCCCGATCGAAGAGAAGGCTGCCAAAGGCCAAAATCAGGGCTCAAGCCCCTTCCCCTAGGCCGCCACACGTCCACAAGGAAGACGCACGGCCTGCCCCCGCCGCCCGTCACAAACCCCACCACGGAACGAAAGGCCACCGGCACAGAAGGCCTGCGCCCGGCTCGCCTTAGCACCCGCGGTCCCGGATCAAGCGCCCGCACCCGGATACTGAAAGGAAGGAAGGGGCCTCGATGTCCCCAGCCCAGCACTTCGTTTCCTCCCCTCCCCCACCCGCGGCCTCGATTGGAACCACCTCCCCGAGAGCCAGAAACCCGAGGTCCGCAGTTTACTACCCCTGCCCCTGACCTGGCACTGAACAGGGTTAGTCCCGCTCCCAGCGATCACCCCGCCGCCTTCCTCCTCGGAGTTCTAGGCCTCTACCTGAGGCAGAACAGCAGACCACGAAGCACAATGGCGTCCGCCCAGCTCCCGGATCCGGCGCAGAACCAGCCTCCGCCGTTAAATGCCCCTCCCTTCTCCTCTCCGCGACTTCGCGGACTCCCCCGAGTTCTCGCGAGATTGGTGGAGCTACGCGGACCCGAGAGCTGCGGGAGGGCTCGACGTACCCCACCGCGGGGTGGTGCTCTGACTGCGGCAACCGTTGAAGGGCTGCCCCCGGGGAGGCAGCGAGGCGCCACCGGTAAGCGGCTGCGGCTGATCGGCCGGCGGGCTGGCGACTGGGCCGGCGAGTTTGCGTGCATTGGGAGCGGGGCACTGGAGGCCCGGCCCGGGTTGGCCGCCCTCGCCTGGCTGGTGAAGGGCTCATATCCAGCCCTGCTGCTGCCCAGCGCCCGAGTCCGCGCCACAGGATATTGGCCCCTTCGGCAAACCTGCGGGGCCCACTGCTTGAAATACCGCCCCCCCCTTTTTTTTTTTTTTCCTTTTGCGCTGGGTGAGTGGCGCAGTGAATGTTTATTGACTTGAATCAAACACTGCCTTTCCGACCTCCCCTCCTCCCATTCCCTGTCACCCTATGTGATGGCAGCGAGCCCTCCCCTTTAAGGGTCGGAGCCGATTCGTCCCAGACCATTCGTTCCTTGTGGTAGTTCAGTGTTGGTAGTAGTGTATTTCTGCAGTCATGTCTTTTAAAATCGTGGCACTAATCTTTGGTAGTGTAGCTACAGATTTTGTGGTAAAAATGCATCCACTTAGAAAGAGGGAGGAAAATTGTGTGATAAATGGTCTGATGAGAATGAGACGAAACTTAAAAAAAACAACTGTAAATGTGGTAAACCAAGATGTTAAAAGAATACTAAGGGAGTAGATTAGAGGGAAAAACCACCATTTCTGTGGATTTAGGTGATATGTGGCTTTTGAATAAGGTATCAAACATGTAAGTTACTCACCGGTAAAAATAAGTTATTGAAACTTGGAGACATACTGATGACGTTTGTAAACTGACTTATTTTATTGGTTTGCTTAAGGAATTCATTGGATACAAATGATTTCAATAAATGAAGTGTGAAGTTTATGTGTATTTCTTTGTCATTTTATCTGGAGGGTGTGCACTAATCAGTATCATCTCTGTTTCACTTAGTGTTAGAGACTAACAGACTGTCCATGGTTCACTAACATAAATTGTAAAATATTAAAGATTATTATTGTTTAAAGTTGGTACATAAGTGCCAGTCTAACTTTTTAAAATGTGATTTGAAGATTAGCTACCTGATGTGGCATAAAGTGAACAGAGACTAAGTTTGAGAAAATTGATTTGCCTTGTATAGAAAACTTTTTCTTCCTCCAACCTCTTTTGTACCTGTAGCATTACAGTTATGGGTATACACATCCTGAAGCACCGTACTGCATAAGTTCAAACCCAACCCTGCCTTGCCCCACCTTTGTGATCTTGAGCAATTCTGTGTTGTTGTTGTTGTTGTTTGGTCTGCTGGGCATGTGGGATCTTAGTTTCCCAACCAAGGATCAAACCTGCACCTCTTCTATTGGAAGCAGAGTCTTTAACCATTGGACTGCCAAAGAAGTCCTTGAGCATTTAAATCTTTAATTTAGTCACTAAGCCCTGTCCTACTCTTTACTATCCCATGGACTGTAGCTCGCCAGACTCCTCTGTCCATGGGATTTCCTAAATAAGAATACTGGAGTGGGTTGCCATTTCCTTCTCCAAGGGATCTTCCCCACCCAGGGATGGAACCCAGGTCTCCTGCATTGCAGGCAGATTGTTTACTGTCTGTAAAATGAAGAATACCCATTGTGTTTTTAAAAGGATTAAATGAGATAATGCCTCAGTTCCTAGAACATAGCATTCCATAATTGTTAGCTATTACATTCCATGTCTAAATCACTACTAATATTATCTTTCTGGGGCTTATTACGTAGGTCCCTTAAACATCTGAGGTACATTCTACACTAGAAGGATTGACTACCATTTTCCTGAGCTATGGCAGTCAGACCTGGTAGAGGTAACTTCTCTACAGAAACCCCAAACCTGTCAAGAATGGTTCAGGTTTTGGCAGACTGTGACTTCATCCCTACCCAGCCCTGATAATATCAGAAGAGGTGAGTGTGGCACCAATTTCTTAGGCTAAGCAGACCTTCCAAATTAGTGTCTTGTTGATGCTAGTAAATAAAGACCACTAGTAAGTATTTTTTTTGTTTAAGAATTGTTAGTTGATACTGTTTTTTAATGTACTTTCTCTGATTTGAGTTTCTAGATAATTCTCATTATCAAACAATTATTGAGATTTTCTACATTAAAGACAATTTGATAGAGATTGTAGATACAAATAGAGTGACTATATTTTCTGAACTTAAAATCAGGACCAATGCTTTGACAGGGAAATTGTTTGAAATTAGGACTTTTCTGACCA
The DNA here is from genome assembly GCF_042477335.2 of Ovis canadensis. Lineage (NCBI taxonomy): Eukaryota > Metazoa > Chordata > Mammalia > Artiodactyla > Bovidae > Ovis > Ovis canadensis. The sequence goes on from NC_091246.1 coordinate 155,365,503, forward strand.
ATTTAGACCCCATGATTGTCTTTTTTTGCACAAATTTCCCCCTTTTGACCTTTCTTTGCTGAACTTTTTATCCTTATGATCAACTCTGATACCTTATGATCAACTCTAATAACTTTTTGTATATAAATATCTTTGTTCACCACTTGCCAAATCAACCCATTAATTTCCGTTTTTGAACTTGGCTTCTTCTCTAAATTGTGGTGGTCTTTACTTTTATTAATTTATCCCCTTTTACTTTATAAATTTGTCTATCATTTGGTCATGGTGATAACAATTCTCTGCTCTTATGCTTGAATATTTCTTCAACTACCTGATAGGTTAGAATTCTCTTTCAGATACTGAATTTTAAAGTTTCTGTTTTCCCCGTATCATTCACAACCTAACCTTCCAAGAATCTTTTCTATGGTAAGGGCAATTTTATAGATATTCTCCACTTTGCATAAATGATGTGATCTTGAAAAGATGTGGTTATATATATTTACTTTTTTAAAATCAACTTATTTTTAAATATAGTCATTGCTTAAACTTTTGTGGAACAGCAGATAATACCTAGGATCCTCTTATTCAGGGTGGGAGGGGGAGTGTCCCTAAGTTGAAACAAAGGATGCCAATTTCTTCTTAAGTGGGAAATTTATTAATTCTGGAGAAGGGAACCTTGTGGCATCAACCAAATTGAAGATCTACTATTTAAAGTTATAACTAACTCTTAAGTATACGGTACTTATTATTATTGAATAACAGTCTATAGGTTGAAGATTCTTCCTTCTAAGGAACATGTTACTTAAAAGGTCCTTCGCTTTAAATCTTTGCTGTAAAAAATTCTTTTTATTCCAAAAGTAAAAACCTTTGATTTAGTGAATTAAGAATTTCCCGTTTTCAGGAACAATTGAAAGCTGCTGCATTTAATAAATGAGCATCCAAGACATGCTCTTGGTTGACTTCTGTTGGATTAGCAGCAGCAGCAATAACTTTTGTTGATCTCCGAAACCAGTAGAGAAAACAATATAAAAACCAAAAAAAAAGAATACCATCTTGAAACCTTCTCTGAGAAGCTCTTTCTTAAACTTAAGCTTATGGTCTCACTGGTTCTAGGAAAATTATTCCTGCTCACATTGCTGCTCCAGAATATCTGGTCTGGTCAGAAATAATTCTCAGTTTATCAGACACTTGGATCCGTGTATGAAACACCTTTCACAGTGTCAAAACATAGAGCTTTTAATAAAAGCAACTGTCTTTTATTATTGATAGTTCTAAAGGTTGGATTCACTGCTTGTTACTGTAGTCTAATGGGAACACAGCCAGGCCCATTAGTTTATGTATTATCTGTGTATAAGTCAGAGTTCTCTATAGAAACAGAACCAATAGTGTATGATACATATCTGTCTATCCACAATTACAAAATATCTTCACTACAATGCCTGAATTAGAATTTGATTAAATGCCTTGATGTTCTAGCCTCCCCAAGTTAGCACATAAAATTAACCATTGCAGTCTATGACTGTTTTTACATACAGTGGCAGAGATAAGTAGTTATTGATAGAGATGATATAGCCCAGAAAGCCTGAAATATTTACTAGTTAGTTTTTTGTAGAGAGTTTGATCACCCCCGGAATAAACCATAAAACCAGATTGAACTGACCCCTGTCCCTTTAGTACAGTCAAGTTGAACACATACATAACAACTTCAGATTAATAATAACCAAGACTATATATACTCTGCCTCATGTCCATGTTGGACTACATTTTGTGAGACTTCGAGCAGAAGGGCATCTATTAATAAATAGTGATATGAATTCCTTGGATATGCCCTCTGGCAAGTTGGTTGCAATGTCCTTTATAATCTTAGTTTTTTTCTTGTCTACATTTGTTTGTAATTTTGTAACAATGTGTCATACATGCTAGCTATTTTAGTGTAGGCTTTTTTTTTCCCTTCCCCCTTTTTCTTCCCTTTCTATTTAGCTCTTTTTTATTTACCTGTTTTATTTAGCTCTCTTACCTCTATTTACTATTTCATAAACATTCTTGCAAAGTTAGTATTCTTCATTTTTTTATTCACATAATACAATATTAAAAAAATAGTTAACACACATGCAGAGAGAGAAATACTCATAGATATTTTTTCCATTTATTTGATAAAATAGCATCAAATTTCATGTGCATATTCATCTAATTTTGCAATCAAAGGTACCTTTTTCTCTAAATCCTTATTTATATCGATTATCCTTTTTATTTATTTATCGCTGTGCTGTGCCTTTGTTGCACGTGGGCTTTCTCTAGTTGCAGTGAGCAAATGGGAGCTACTCTTGCTGTGATTCATGGGCTTCTCATTGCAATGGCTTCTCTTGTTGTGGATCACAGGCTTTAGGTGTGCAGACTTCAGTCATTGTGGCATGAGGGCTCCGAAGTTGCAGGCTGTGGGCTCTAGAGTGAGGGCTCAACAATTACGGCACATGAACTTAGTTGCCTCGCAGCACATGGAATTTTCGTGGACCAGAGATCAAACCTGTGACCCCTGCATTGGCAGGTGGATTCTTAACCGCTAGACCACCAGGAAGTCCTATCACTTCTTTTCAGTGTCACAGATATTACTACTCTGTCCTGCCTTCACTGTGTTTCTTTAACTGTCTTCTGTCTGTTGTTCAGTCGCTAAGTCGTGTCCTTTTCTTTGCAACCCTGTGGACTGCAGCGTGCTAGGCTCCCCTCTCCTCTGCTGTCTCCCAGAATTTGCTCAAACTCATGCCAACTGAGTCAGTGATGCTATCTAACCATCTCATACTCTGCCAACCCCCTTCTCCTTTTGTCTTCAATCTTTCCCATCATCAGGATTTTTTCCAGTGAGTCAGCTGTTTGCATTAGATTACCGAAGTATTGGATCTTCAGCTTCAGCAGCAGTCCTTCCAGTGAATATTTGGGGTTGATTTCCTTTAGGATTGACTGGTTTGATCTCCTTCGATCCTAGAATTTGGACCAAACTTAGTCCAAGCACCACAGTTTGCAAGCATCAATTCTTTGGCACTCAGCCATGTTTATGGTCCAACTCTCACATCTGTATATGACTACTGGAAAAACCATAGCTTTGATTATACGAACCTTTGTTGACAAAGTGATATCTTTGCTTTTTAATATGCTGTCTTGGTTTGTCATAGCCTTTCTTTGAAGGAGCAAGCGTCTTGCCATTTATTTTATTTTGCCATGTGTTCATAGATATGTTCACATGGTAAAATATGTCTGTGATTTCTTTATAATTTTGGGCTTGCTAGCTAAACTTAAATATTGCCTATTCCCAGATTGTATCATGTAATATCCTAGATTTTCTAGACTGTGTTTAATTAAACTGAAATAAATGTTTATTTCCACAATAAAAATCAAAGAAGAATCCCATCAGGCTTCTGGGATGGAGAGAGAGAAAGGAACCAGTTTGAAATACACCAGAGCAGTCCATTCTTAACAAACAGTGACCTCAGGGGAAACTAGTTAAGTTGACAGAGTATAATACAACATTGGAAATTGACTATACTCCAATGTAAAATAAAATTTTAAAAAAGAGAATGTAGAGTCCCCTAGATGAGAAAGATTTTTGAAAATGTTCTTTTACTCCTAGAAAGCATCAGTTTCATATAAATTTTGTAGGAATAACCAAAAAATTAGCAAGAAATAAAGACATTTTAAGGCAGCTTTTTCCAATAGAATGGTGTAATATTATCTCAATATTTCTAAAATATTTCAAGAAAAGTTATTAATAAAGATAATAAATTCTGGGGGATAAAATATAAATTATATTATTAAAAGAAAAAAGAGAAGATCAATGTCTTTATCCCTTAGGTTCCTGTTGATCTGATGGTTGAGCACTTTAGGCTAATTTTTACCACTGAAACAAAATTGAGAGTTTGCTGTTGTTACTTCTCTTGCCTGATAACAGTTGTTTGTTCCTCCTCTTTTAAGGTGATTGATTACTGAGACCTGTTCAAAGGCAAGCATTGTGGCCAGGATTAGATCACAAAATGGTTAATGTAAAAAATGTCTTCCCTTATGTCAAGAAAGCCATGCCTCATTGTCTTTCTCCAGGGACCCCCACCCTATCTGCTTATACAAAGACTGTGGGACAACTAGAAAAGGTTTAACGTGGATGTAATGGGACTATCAGAAGGAGAAGAAAGAAAATAAGAACTATTTGAAAGAAAAATGACTGAGAATTTCCCCCAAATTAATGTTAGACCCCAAACCACAGATCCAGGAAACTCAGAGAACACCAAGCAGGATAAATATCCCCCACAACTATACCTTGGTATATCACTTTCAATTTTAAAAAGTCAAAGATTAAAAAAAGAAAACCTGAAATAGGACAGAATTTAAAAAAATCTTACCTATAAAGGAACAGAATAATTACATCCAATATCTCCTCAGAAGCCACATAAACACGAAGACTGTGGTGTGGACTGGAATATCAAAACTGTTGGGAGAAAAAAACACCACCAATGTAGAATTCTGTATTATGTGAAATTACCTTCAAAACTGAAGGGAAAAACTGACAAAAATTAAGAGAGTTTGTGGCCTGTAGATCAGCCTTGCCAAAAATAGAGAGAAATTCATTAGCGACAAGGAAAATAATATAGTTCAGAAACTCAGATCTACATAAATAAAGGAAGAGCATTAAAGAAGGAAAAAGTGAAGATAAAATAACTTTTATTTACTTTATTCTTAATTGAGTTCACAGCACCATGTTAAAAATAGTAATACCAACAATATATTCAGTTATGTATATGTCTTATCTATATATGTATACGCTTGTGTGTGTGTGTGTGTGTGTGTATACTAAGTTGCTCAATCATGTCCAACTCTTTGTGGCCCCATGGACTGTAGACCATCAATTTTCTCTGTCCATGGAATTTTCCAGGCTAGAGTACTGGAGTGGGTTGCCATTTCCTACTCCAGGGGATCTTCCTGACCCAGGGATTCAACTTGCATCTCTTGCATCTTCTACATTGGCAGGTGGATTCTTTATCACTAGCACCACCTGGGAAGCCCGCATATATGCTTAAGTATTCTCATATGTTGGCATAGGAAATGACAACTCACTCCAGTATTCTTGCTTGGAAAATTCCTTGGACAGAGAAGCCTGGCTAGCTTCAGTTCATGGGGTCACAAAATGTCAAACACAACTCAGCATAGCACAGCACAGCATTCTCATATATGTTTGTTTTGTTTTAGTCTCTTAAGTCGTGTCTGACTCTTGTAACCCCATGGACTGTAGCCTTCCAGGCTTCTCTGTCCATGGGATTTTCCAGGCAAGAATACTGGAGTGGGTTGCTATTTCCTTCTCCTGGGGATCTTCCCAAACCCAGAGATAAGTGAAATGAATAATAGCAGTGAAACAAAGGATAGGAGGGAGAAATTAGAATTATTTTGTTATTATGAGGTATACTACATGTGAAGTGGAGTAGTGTTATTTGAAAGTGCATTTGGACTTGCATATTAAAACCTAATAAAACCAATAAAAAATCAAAATATGAACTATAGCTGATGGACTAGGAAAGGAGACAAAGTGGAATCCTATAAAATGCTCATTTAAAACCACAAGAGAGACATGAGTAGTAGCTGCAGTGTTGGAAAAATGGTGGAGGAAGAGCCAAGAAGAAAGATTTCGTTCTTTCGTTCCAGAGACTCTCATGAAGAAGAAGAAGGCTTATCAGGCCTTCAAAGCCACCCAGGCAAAACAGGCACTTTTGCAAAGGAAGGAGCAGAGGAAATGAAAAGAGATCAAGTTTAAGTGACTAGAGTGGTTCATGGATGATTCCTGGCAGCAACTATGGGACAGGGTGCAGCTCAGATGGCTAAAAGTGAAACCTTGTGGCTTGGAAGTGCCAGACAAACATTCCTTGGCCTTTGTTGTACATATTGAAAGGATTAATGGGGTGAGTTCTCTGGTGCAGAGGACAATTGCAAGATTTTGCCTGAATAAGATTTTTGGTGATGTCTTTATGAAAGTGACCCCTCCAACCATAAAGAGGCTTTGTATTGTGGAACCCTATGTGACCTGGGAATTTCCAAATCTGAAGTCTGTTCAGGAACTCATCTTGAAATGTGGACAAGCCAAGGTCAAAAACAAGGTCAAGACCATTCCTCTGACAGACAACACAGTAATTGAGAAGCACCTGGGGAAGTTTGATGTTATTTGCTTAGAAGACCTCATTCATGAAATTGCCTTCCCAGGGAAGAATTTCCAGGTGATTGCAGGATTCCTGCACCCTTTCCAACTCTCAATGGCTGATCACACTACAAAGAATAGAGTGGGCTTCATCAAGGAAGTAGGCTCACCTGGCTATTGAGGTGAACCCATCAGCTCATCTGGCAGCTGAACTAAACCCAGTGTACTTGAAAACAGAGTGCACTGGAAGTGTGTGTTTCTGTTTTATGAAATTTTCACTCAGTATCTTCAAGGAAGATTGTTTTCTGCTAGAATATATCTTCAGAAACTGGAGGCAAAGGGTCAGGGAAAACATAGTGATGTTCACAACAAACTTTTCATCCCACCTCAGTTCCAAGGAAAAGTTCCTGTGTGTTTTCTCTGATAACCACTGTCCACCTCTGAAACCAGCAAAGGGCTCATGCCATGAAGAAGGAAGTCCTGTTTTATCACATCTATCCTGGGCTTTCCTGTTGGTGAATGAACACCTACCTGTGAATACAAGACAGCAGTGGACCAAGCCTAGGAGCATATTGAACCTGGGATTTCCTGGGGCCTTGTTTTTGGAAAGAACTTGAAATTAGAATTAAATTAAACTAGAACTTGAAATTAAAATTAGAAGCATGCACACACACACACACACACACACACACACACACACACACACAAGACCATAAGAGACAGATAAGAGAATACTGTGAACAGTTATATGCCAACAAATTGGAAAACCTAGAAGACATGGACACGTTTCTAGAAGCATACATCCCATCAAAACTGAATCAAGATGAAACTGATAATTTGAACAGACCAATCACTAGAATTAAAGTAGAATTTGTAATTTAAAAACTCATTCCAGCAACAGTCCAAGACTGGATGGCTTCACTGGGCAATTCCACCAAACAAAACTTATATCTGTTCTTCTCAAACTCTTCCAAAAGATTGAAGAGAAGGGAGCTCTCCCAAAATCATTGTGTCAAGCCACCATCACCCTGATACCAAAGCCAGACAAAGACACTACCAAAAAAGAAAATTACAGGTCAATATTTTTGATGAATATAGATGTAAAAATCCTCAACAAAATTTTAGCAAACAATCCAACAACATATAGAAAGGATCATGCTCTGTGATCAAATGAGTTTCATTCCAGGGTCACCAGGATTGTTCAACATATGCAAATCAATTAATTTGATATACCACATTAACAGAAAAAGACAAAAATTCCATGATCATCTCTACAAATGGAGAAAAAGCATTCGATAAAATTAAACAACAACAAAAATCAACATTTATTCCTGATAAAAACTCTTCCTAAAGTGAATATAGAGGGAAGATACCTCAACATAATAAAAGCCATTTGGGACAAGCCCACAGCCAACAAAATACCAAATGGTGAAAAGCTGAAAGTCTTCTGGTAAATTCTAGAATAAGACAAGGATGCCCATTCTCACCATTACTATTCAACATTGTATTGGAAGTCCTAGCCACATAAGTCAGAGAAGAAAAAGAAATGAAAGGCATCCAAGTTGGAAGGGAAGAGGTAAAATTTGTCATTTGATACAGATGCCTGATACTCCATCTAGAAAACCCTAAAAACTCCGCATAAAAACTATGAGAACTGTTAACTGAGTTAATCAAGAGAGCAGGATAAAAGAGTAATATATAGAAACCTGTTGCATTTCTTTACACTAGCAATGAAATACCAGAAAGAGAAAGTTAAAATTCTCTTTAAAATTGCATGAAAAAAGAAAATAGTTGTGAATGTAGTAATCAAGGAGGTAAAAGATACATATTTAGAACTATAAAAATTGGAAATTTAAGAAGATTCAAGGCAATGAAAAAAATCTATGCTCTTGGATTGGAAGAATTAATACAGTTAAAATGGCTGGACTGCCCAAAGCAATCTACAGATTTAATGCAATCCCTATCTAATTACCCATAACATTTTTCATAGAGCTAGAACAAATAATCCTAAAATTTATATGGAATCAGAAAAGACCAGTAATTGCCAAAGCAATCATGAGGAAGTAGAACAAACCGGGTGGCATAATCCTTCCAGAATTCAGAAAATACTACAAAGCTACAGTAATCAAAACAGTGTGATATTGAGACAAAAACAGATGTATTAATCAGTTGAACAGAAAAAAAAGCCCTGAGAAGAATCCACACATACTGTGGTCAATTAGTTATGAACAGAGGAGGCAAGAATGTACAGTGGTGAAAAAACAATCGCTTTAGCAAGTGGTGTTGGGAAAACTGGACAGCCACATGTGGATCAATGAAGTTAGACCACCCCCTCAGAGCATACACAAAAATAAACTCAAAATGATTTAAAGACTTAAATATAAGACATGACACCATAAACTCTTAGAAGAGAGCATAGGCAAATAGCCTCTTACATAAACTGTAGCAGTATTTCCTTAGCTCAGTCTCCCAAAGCAATAGAAATAAAAGAAAAAATAAAATAGGACCCAATCAAACATAGAAATTTTTACACATTAAACAAAATCATAAACGAAAAGACGGTTAATGGGAGAAAATGTTTGCAAACAATGCAACCCACAAGGGCTTAATTTCCAAAATATATTAACAGTTTATACAACTCATTGATGGAAAAAATTTTTTTTAATGGGCAGAAGGAACTTCCTTAGTAGCACAGTGGATAAGAATCTGCCTGCCAATGCAGGGGATGTGGGTTTGATCCCTGGTCTGGGAAGATTCCACATGCCAGGTAACAACTAAGTCTGTGCACCACAGCTACTGAGCCTGTGCTCTAGAGCCTCTGAGCTGCAACTGCCAGGCCCGGAGCTATAACTACTCTAGCCTGTGTCCCCTGAAGCCCATGTGCTGCAACTACTGAGCCCATGTGCTACAACTACTAAAATCTGAATGTCTAGAGTTGGTGATCCACAACAAGAGCAGCCACTGCAATGAGAAGTCCATGCCCTACAACAAAGAGTAGCACCCACTTGCTACAACTAGAGAAAGCCCATGCAAAGCAACGAAGACCCAGTGCAACCAAAAATAAATAAATTTACTACTAATAAAAAAAGAACCAAAAATTGGGCAGAAGACCTAAATAGACATTTCTCCAAATGACATACAGATGGCTAGCAGACACATGAAAATATGCTCAGCATTGCTAATTATTGGAGAAATGCAGATCAAAACTGTAGTGAGGTATCACCTCACTCCAGTGAGAAAGGCCATCTTCAAAAAGTCTACAAATAAATGCTGAAGAGAGTGTGATGAAAAGGGAACCCTTTTTTGTTGGTGGGAATGTAAATTGGTGCAGTCACTATGGGAAGCTCATTAAAAAACTGAAAATGAAGTTACCATATGATCCAGCAGTTCCATTCCTGGGCATATATCCAGAAAGAAATAAAAACTCTAATTGGAAAAGATACATGCACCCCAGTGTTCATAGCAGCACTGTTTACAATAGCCAAGATATGGAAGCAACCTAAGTGTCTATGAACAGATGAACAGATAAAGAATATGTGATATATATACACACACATATACATGTAGTGAAATATTAGTCATTTAAAAAAGAGTGAAACTGACATTTATAGCTACATGGATGGATGTAGAGATTATTAAGCTAAGTGAAATAAGTCAGATATAGACAAATATTGTATGCTATCACATATATGGCTTCTAAAAAATAGTAGAAATTGATCTATTTACTAAACAGGAACAGACTCACAAATGGAAGACAAATTTATGGTTACCAAAGGGGAAGAGGGGAGGAATAAATTGGGAGTATGGAATTAACAGATGCTCACTACCGCACTATATATATGCACACTATATAAAATAGACAATTAAAGTTTTACTGTGTAGCACAGGAAATGATATGCAATATCATAATAAGCTATAATAAAAAAAAATTTTTCAAAAACAGTGTAGGGGCTTCCCTGGAAGCTCAGTAAAAAGAATCTGCCCACCAGTGCAGGAGACATGGGTTTGATACCTGATCCTGGAAGATTGCACGTGCTGCAGAGCAACTACTGAGCCCACGATCTAGAGCCTGAGAGCCACAACTACAGAACCCATGGGCTACAGCTACTGAAGCCCACATGCCCTGGAGCTGGTGCTCCATGATAAGCAAAGCAACCACAGTGAGAAACCGTAGCACCTCAGTAAACAGTAACACACTCACTGCAGGCAGAGAAGAGCTCATGCACCAACAAAGCCCAATACAGCAAAAATGAATTTTAAAATTAAAAAATGAGTGTATATGTGTGTGTATCTCCAAATCATCACTTTGCTGTACATCTGAAACTAATGAAATATTGTAAATCAGCTATACTTCAAACACACAAGGCAGAAAAGGAGTTCAGTTCAGTCAGTCAGTCGTGTCCAACTCTTTGTGACCCCATAAACTGCAGCATGCCAGGCCTCCCTGTCCATCACCAACTCCTTGAGTTTACCCAAACTCGTCCACTGAATCGGTGATGCCGTCCAACCATCTCATCCTCTGTTGTCCCCTTCTCTTCCTGCCCTCAATCTTTTCCAACATCAGGGTCTTTTCAAATGAGTCAGCTCTTTGCATGAGGTGGCCAAAATATTGGAGTTTCAACTTCAACATCAGTCCTTTCAATGACCACCCAGGACTGACCTCCTTTAGAATGGACTGGTTGGATCTCCTTGCAGTCCCAGGGACTCTCAAGAGTCTTCTCCAATACCACAGTTCAAAAGCATCAATTCTTTGGTGCTCAGCTTTCTTTATTATCCAACTCTCACATTCACGCATGACTACTGGAAAAACCATAGCCTTGACTAGACGGACCTTTGTTGGCAAAGTAATGTCTCTGCTTTTTAATATGCTATCTAGGTTGGCCATAACTTCCCTTCCAAGGAGTAAGCATCTTTTAATTTCATGGCTGCAATCACCATCCGCAGTGATTTTGGAGCCCCTCAAAATAAAGGCTCTCACTGTTTCCACTGTTTCCCATCTATTTCCCATGAAGTGATGGGACCAAATGCCATGATCTTAGTTTTTTGAATGTTGAGCTTTAAGCCAACTTTTTCACTCTCTTCTTTCACTTTCATTAAGAGGTTCTTTAGTTCTTCTTCACTTTCTGCCATAAGGGTGCTATCATCTGCATATCTGAGGTATATTGATATTTCTCCCAGCAATCTTTTTTTTTCCCCCAGAAATCTTGATTCCAGCTTGTGCTTCTTCCAGCCCAGTATTTCTTATGATTTAGTCTACATATAAGTTAAATAAGCAGGGTGACAATATACAACCTTGACAGACTCCTTTTCCTATTTGGAACCAGTCTTTTGTTCCATGTCCAGTTCTAACTGTTGCTTCCTGACCTGCATACAGGTTTCTCAAGAAGCAGGTCACGTAGTCTGATATTCCTATCTCTCTCAGAATTTTCCACAGTTTATTGTGATCCACACAGTCAAAGGCTTTGGCATAGTCAATAAAGCAGAAATAGATGTTTTTCTGGAACTCTTGCTTTTTCAGTGATCAAATGGACATTGGCAATTTGATCTCTGGTTCCTCCACCTTTTCTAAAACCAGCTTGAACATCAGGAAGTTCACGGTTCACGTATTGCTGAAGCCTGGCTTGGAGAATTTTGAGCATTACTAGCATGTGAGATGAGTGCAATTGTGTGGTAGTTTGAGCATTCTTTGGCATTGCCTTTCTTAGGGATTGGAATGAAAACTGACCTTTTCCAGTCCTATAGCCACTGCTGAGTTTTCCAAATTTGTTTATAGGTTGAGTGCAGCACTTTCACAGCATCATCTTTTAGGATTCTAAATAGCTCAACTGGAATGCCATCACCTCCACTACCTTTGTTCGTAGTGATGCTTCCTAAAGCCCACTTGACTTCACATTCCAGGATGTCTGGCTCTAGGTGAGTGATCACCCCAATGTGATTATCTGGGTCATGAAGATCTTTTTTGTATAGTTCTTCTGTGTATTCTTGCCACCTCTTCTTAATATCTTCTGCTTCTGTTAGGTCCATACCATTTCTGTCCTTTATTCTGCTCACCTTTGGATGAAATGTTCCCTTGGTATCTCTGATTTTCTAGTAGAGATCTCTAGTCTTTCCTAATCTATTGTTTTCCTCTAATTATTTCCATTGATCGCTGACGAAGGCTTTCTTATCTCTCCTTGCTATTCTTTGGAACTCTGCATTCAAATGGGCATGGAAGATAAAAATAGGAACAAAGAACAAGGGCAACAAATATGAAACAGTAACAGATATGGTAGATATTAATCCAAATATATCAGTAGCCATGTTAAATGTCAGTGGTTGAAATGCACCAAATTAAAGACACAGAGATCATCATGGTGGATCAACAAATAAGACCCAGATATAAGTTGTCTACAGGAAGATACTTATGAAATGTAGATTAAAAATAAATGGATAGAGGGTTTCCTTGGTGGCTCAGTGGTAAAGAATCTTTCTGCCAGTTGGTCCCTAGTTGGGTTTGGGTTTGGTCCCTAATCTGGGAAAATCCTGCATGCCAAGGAATTAAGGCCTTGCACCACAACTATTGAGGGTATGCTCTAGAGTTTGGGGACTGCAACTACTGAGTCCATGTTCCACAACTACTGAAGCTTTTGTGCCCCAGATCCTGTGCTCCACAACGAGAAGTCATGACAATGAGAAGCCTGCAAACTGCAGTTAGAGAGTAGTCCCAGCTTACCACAACTAGAGAAAAGCCCATGAAACAACAAAGACCCAGCACAGGCAAAAAAGCAAACACAAAAAATTACTTTAAGAAGTAAATGGATAGAGAAAAATATACCATAAAGCAGGAGTTAGCTATTTTAATTTCAGACAAAGCAGACTTCAAGTAAGGAAAGTTAAAGAAGAGGATTGCATAATAATAAAGGGCTCAGTTCTTCAAGAAGATATAACAATTTTTAATGTATATGCATCTATTAACATCAGACGAGGCAAATGCTGATAGTACTAAGGGAAAAATAGATTAATTCCCTGTTACAGTCAAAGATTTCTACACAGCTCACTCAGAAAGGAACAATCTAGCCAGCTGAAAATCAGTAAAGACTATTTGAACTCAACAACACTTTCACTCAACTGGATATAATTGACATTGATAGATTGTTTCATTCAAAACAATAGAATTTACATTTATCTCAAGCTTAAATGGAATATCTACCACTTTCTGGGACATAAAACACACCTTAGAATTTTTTCAAGACTAGAAGTCATAGGGTGCTTTGGTCTCAACCATAGTGGAATAAACTAGGAATCAGTCACAGAAAGACAGTTGGGAAGTTCCAAAATATATGGAGATTAAGCAGTAAGCTTCCATATAATATGTGGATCAAAGAAGAAATCTCAAAAGTTTAGAATTTTAAACATATATTTTAAAATTAATGAAAATGAAAATACAAGTTATTAAAGTTTGTGGATTCAGTGAAAACTTTGCTTAGAGGGAAATTTATAGTGTTGAAAGCAAATACTAGAAAAGAATAAAAATCTAAAATTAACATTTCCACCTTAGGAAACTAGAGGAAAAAAATTAAATTCCAAGTAAAACTAAATGAGATAGATTCCATAGTTAGAAGTAGTCAATATTGTCAGAAAGTCAGTTTTTTCCAACTTGATCTATTAATACAATACTATCCCAGTTAAAATCACAGCAGGTTATTTGGGATGTGAACAAGCTAATTCTAAAGTTTATATGAAGATGGAAAAAAACTCAGAATAGCAACCTCAGCATTGAAGGAGAAAAACAAAGTTGGAGGACTGCTTCTATTCAATTTCAAAACTTATTCTAAAGCTACAGTAATAAGGAGAGTGTTGTATTGGTGAAAGAACAGACAAATAGATCAATGGAACACAATGGAGAGCTCAGAAATATACCTTCATAAATATAGTCCACTGCCTTTTGACAAAGGAATAAAGCAATACAATGGAACAAAGTCCCTTCAACAAATGGATATCTATTAATACTTGCAAAAAAATAAATCTTGACACAAACTTGAATTCTTCACCTAAGAATGAACTCAAAATAGATCACATACCTAAATGTAAAACTCAAGATTGTAAAACTATAGAAGATAACGTAGGAGAAAACTTACATAATATTTAGCATGGTAATGCCTTATTAGGTGTAACATCAAAGACATGACCCAGGAAATAAATAATTGATAAAGCAGGACTCCATTTACATTTAAAACTTATGCTCTATGAAAGAACAATCACAAGATAATGATGGATGCCCCTGGTGGTCCCATAGTTAAGAACCTGCCTTCCAGTGGTTAAGAATCTGCCTTCCAATGCAGGGGACATGGGTTCAATCCCTAGACAGAGAACAAAGATTCCCACATGCCCTGGGGCAACTAAAGGACATCTTGGAGTATGCAGGCTGCAGGCTGCCCCTACTACTAAGTCCAGGCTCAAATGTTGCAATGAAGATACAGACAGCCAAAATTTAAAAAAAAAAAATTTGTTTTAATTACAAACAAAAAAACAAGAGGATAAGAAGTCAAGCCACAGATGGGGAGAAAATAATTGATTGCAAAAGACATTTAATGAAGATCTGTTATCAAAAATCTGCAAAGAATACTTAAACCTTGACAGTAAGAAACAACTTGATTTTTAAAATGGGCCAAAGTCCTTAACAGACACTTCACTCAAGAAGGTATACAGATAACAATCATATGAAAAGATGTTCCACATCATATAGAAAGAATTTGTACATGTCATCAGGGAAATGCAAATTAAAACACCAGGAAAGTGAAAGTGAAGTCACTCAGTCGTGTCTCTTTGAGATCCCATGGTCTGTAGCCTACCAGGCTCCTCAGTCCATGGAATTTTCCAGGCAAGAGTACTGGAGTGGGTTGCCATTTCCTTCTCCAGGGTAAGATACCACTATATATATACCTATTAGAATGGTCAAAATCTAGAATACTGACACCACCAAATGCTGGCAAGTATGTGGAGCCACAGTCACTGTCATACAGTGCTGGTGAGAATGAATGTTGCAGCTACATTGGATGATCGTTTCCTTCAGTTCAATTCAGTTCAGTCACACAGTTGTGTCGGACTCTTTGCGACCCCGTTAATCGCAGCACGCCTCCCTGTCCATCACCATCTCCCGGAGTTCACTCAGACTCATGTCCATCGAGTTCGTGATGCCATCCAGCCATCTCATCCTGGGTCGTCCCCTTCTCCTCCTGCCCCCAATCCCTCCCAGCATAAGAATCTTTTCCAATGAGTCAACTCTTCTCATGAGGTGTCTGAAGTACTGGAGCTTCAGCTTTAGCATCATTCCTTCCAAAGAAATCCCAGGGTTGATCTCCTTCAGAATGGACTGGTTGGATCTCCTTGCAGTCCAAGGGACTCTCAAGAGCCTTCTGCAACACCACAGTTCAAACGCATCAATTCTTCGGCGTTCAGCCTTCTTCACAGTCCAACTCTCACATCCATACATGACCACAGGAAAAACCATAGCCTTGACTAGAAGGACCTTAGTCGGTAAAGTAATGTCTCTGCTTTTTAATATGCTATCTAGGTTGGTCATAACTTTTCTTCCAAGGAGTAAGCGTCTTTTAATTTCATGGCTGTAATCACCATCTGCAGTGATTTTGGAGCCCCCAAAAATAAAGCCTGACACTGTTTCTACGGTTTCCCCATCTATTTCCCATAAAGTGATGGGACCAGATGCCATGATCTTCGTTTTCTGAATGTTGAGCTTTAAGCCAACTTTTTCCCTCTCTTTCACTTTCATCAAGAGGCTTTTTAGTTCCTCTTTACTTTCTGCCATAAGGGTGCTATCATCTGCATATCTGAGGTTATTGACATTTCTCCTGGCAATCTTGATTCCAGCTTGTGTTTCTTCCAGTCCAGCGTTTCTCATGATGTACTCTGCATAGAAGTTAAATAAGCAGGGTGACAATAGACAGCCTTGACATACTCCTTTTCCTGTTTGGAACCAGTCTGTTGTTCCTTGTCCAGTTCTAACTGTTGCTTCCTGACCTGCATACAGATTTCTCAAGAGGCAGGTCAGGTGGTCTGGTATGCCCATCTCTCTCAGAATTTTCCAGTTTATTGTGATCCACACAGTCAAAGGCTTTGGCATAGTCAATAAAGCAGAAATAGATGTTTTTCTGGAACTCTCTTGCTTTTTCCATGATCCAGCGGATGTTGGCAATTTGATCTCTGGTTCCTCTGCCTTTTCTAAAACCAGCTTGAACATCAGGAAGTTCATGGTTCACATATTGCTGAAGCCTGGGCTGGAGAATTTTGAGCATTACTTTACTAGCGTGTGAGATTAGTGCAATTGTGCAGTAGTTTGAGCATTCTTTGGCATTGCCTTTCTTGGCTCTTCCTTGGTTAAATTAAAAAAAAAAAAACAGAAAGATGTACCATTTGGTGAAAGTGATTGGTGATGGGGGAAGCTCTGCATGTGTGAATGGTGGCTGGTGTATAGGAAATGTTTATACCTTCCTCTCAATTTCAATCCTAAAATTGCTCTTAAACCATGAAGTCTTTTTTTAAAATCAAGAAGTGTATTAGAATAACCATCATTACTTACAGAAAAATTTGTTACTTAGAGGAAAAAAATTAAGAATCAGCAGATTCTGTGTACCTAGACTAGTCAGATATATTCAGTTATATATGTAACTAAATGCCACTTTAATATTTGCTCTGTAAAATTTATATATATATTTACTTTTATGATAGCTGTCTAGTTTAACTATAATTAAACAGTTAGTTTAATTTATAGAATACTTTATAATAATCATTCCATTAGTTGTAGACTGAATGCTTATATTGCCCCAAATTCATATGTTGAATCCCGAAACCTCTAATGTGATGATATTTGGAGGTGGTACCTTTGGGAGATAACTAGGTTTAGATTATGTCATGGAAAAATCAGATTGATTATATTCTTTGTAGCTGAAGATGGAGAAGCTCTGTACAGTCAGCAAAGACAAGACGTGGAGCTGACTGTGGCTCAGATCATCAGCTCTTTATTGCAAAGTTGAGGCTTAATTTGAAGACAGTAGGGAAAACCACTACATCATTCAGGTATGACCTAAATCAAATCCCTTATGATTATACAATAGAGGTCATGAATATATTCAAGGAATTAGATTTGGTAGGGTACCTGAGGAACTATGGATGGAGATTTGTAACATTGTACAGGAAGTGGTGACCGAAACCATCCCCAAGGAAAAGAAATGCAAGACGGCAAAGTGGTTGTCTGAGGAGGCCTTACAAATAGCTGAGAAAAGAAGAGAAGTGAAAGGCAGAGGAGTAAAGGAAAGACATACCCAACTGAATACAGAGTTCCAGAGAATAGCAAGGAGAGACATTGAGTGAATAATGCAAAGAAACAGAGGAAAATAATAGAATGGGAAAGACTGGCGATCTCTTTAAGAAACTGGAGATACCAAGGGAACATTTCATGCAAAGATGAGCACAGTAAAGGAAAGAAATGGCAAAGACCTAACAGAAGCAGAAGAGATTAACGAGAGGTGACAAGGATACACAGAAAACTATACAAAAAAGTTCTTAATGACCCAGATAACCATGATGGTGTGGTCATTCACCTAGAGCCAAGCATCCTGGAGTATAAAGTCAAGTGGGCCTTAGGAAGTATTACTAAGAACAAAGCTAGAGGAGGTGGTGAAATTCCAGGTGAGCTATTTCAAATCCTAAAAGATGATGCTGTGAAAGTGCTGCACTCAACTTATGAACAAATTTAGAAAACTCAGGAATGGCCACAGGACTGGAAAAGTTCAGTTTTCATTTCAGTACTAAAGAATGTCAATGCTAAAGAATGTTCAAACTTCCATACAATTGTGCTCATTTCACATGCTAGCAAGGTAATGCTCTAGGCTATAGCAGTATGTGAAGTGAGAACTTCCAGATTTACTAGCTGGATTTAGAAAAGGCAGATGAACCAGAGATCAAATTGGCAACATCCTTTGGATCATAAAGAAAACTAGAGAATTCCAAAACAACATCTGCTTTATTGACTACACTAAAGCCTGTGCCTATGTGGATCACAGCAAACTGTGAAAAATTCTTCAAGAGATAGAACTACCAGACCAGCTTACCTGTTTCCTAGGAAATCTGTATGCAGGACAAGAATGAACAGTTAAAACCGAACATTGAACAACAGATTGGTTCCAGATTGGGAAAGGAGTACGTCAAGGCTATATATTGTCACCCTGCTTATTTAACATATGCAGAGTACATCATGCAAAATGCCAAGCTGGAGGAAGCACACACTGGAATCAAGATTGCTGGGAGACATATCAATAACCTCAGATATGCAGATGATGTCATTCTACTGTCAGAAAGTGAAGGGGAACTAAAGAGCCTCTTAATGAAGGTGAAAGAGGAGAGTCGAAAAACCTGGCTTAAAACTCAGCATTCAAAGAACTACAATCATGGCATCTGGTTCCATCACTTCATGGCAAATAGAAGGGAGAAAAGTGGAAACAGTGACATTTTATTTTCTCAGTCTCTAAAATCTCTGCGGATGGTGACTGCAACCAGGAAAGATGTTTTTTCCTTGGCAGGAAAGCTATGATAAACCTAGACACCATGTTAAAAAACAGAGACATCACTTTACTGACAAAGGTCCATGCTGTCAACGCTGTGGTTTTACCAGTACAGATGTGAGTTTTGAACCATAAAGAAGGCTGAGCACCAAAAAATTGATGCTTTCAAATTGTGATGCTAGGGAAGACTCAAGAGTCCCTTGGACTGCAAGGAAATCAAACCAGTCTATCCCAAAGGAAATCAACCCTAAATATTCACTGGAAGGACTGATGCTGAAGCTGAAGTTTCAATATGTGGCCACCTGATGCAAAGAACCAATTCATTTGAAAAAACCCCGATGCTGGGGAAAATTGAGGTCAAGAGTAAAAGGGGGCAACAGAGGATGAGACGGCTGGATGGCATCACTGACTCAATGCACGTGAATTTGAGCAAACTCAAAGATAGAGGACAGGGAAGCCTGGCAATGCTGTAGTTCATGGGGTTGCAAAGAGTCAGACATGACTTAGGGATTGAACAGAAACAACAGTGGGATCCGCATAATGGAATTAGTGTCTCTGTAAGGAGCGACTGAAGGAGAGGAGGAGAGTCATTTGAGCATACAGTGAGAAAGGAACTGTTTGCAAACCAGAAAGTGGAGCCTTACCAGACACCAAATCTGCACGTAACTTGATCCTGGACTCTCTAGCCTCCAGAATTGTAAGAGATGTCTGTTGTTTAAGCCATCCAGTCCATTTGTCCTAGAAGCCCAAGCTAATTAAATAAAATAGTATAGAATAAATAATAATAAATAGTGTAAAAAGATTCTGTTAAATGGAAATTACAATTAGTCACACTCTTATAGTTATTTTATAAATTGCAAATCCGATATCAGGGAAAAAAGTAGTATCTTTGAATTGCCAGACTTCATTATTTAATTAACAGTCTTTGGGGGTAGAAATTGCCATCTGCAAATAAATTGTCAATAGCAAGTGAAGTAAAACAAAAACAATTCAATTATTTATTTTATATTATACATGCATGAATAGAAATTAATTGACTTATGGTATCTTTCTGTAATTTGAAAGGAGCAAAAGGACATTTTAAAAGTTTATAGATAGCTGTTTTGAAAAAGATTTTTAAGTGATTCAGTTGAAGGTATGCATTCATTCTCTCAATTTCTTTCAAATAACCATCATTGGGAATTCCCTGGTGATCCAGTGGTTGTGCAATGTGCTCAGTTGTGTCTGACTCTTTGCAACCCTATGGACTGTAGCCCACCAGGCACTTCTGTCCATGGGATTCTTTGCAACCCTATGGACTATAGCCCACCAGGCTTCTCTGTAGATTTTCCCTGGAAGAATACTGGAGTGGGTTGCCATTTCCCTCTCCAGGGGATCTTTGCTACCCAGGGATGAAATTGGCATCTCCTGCATTGCAGGCAGATTCTTTACCACTGAGCCACCAGGGAAGCCCAGTCCAGTGGTTAGGACTTGGCATTTTCACTGTAGGAGCAGGCCAAGATCCCTTATTGGAGAACTAAAAGATCCTACAAGCTGTGCTGAGCGGCCCAAAAAAAGGTCTTTATTATAATTTTTTCAGATGCACTATTGCATCTTCTTGGGAGAGATGTATTTTTTACATCTTATTTTTAAATAGAAAATGCAGACTCTTCATAATATATGAATAAAACTTTCTATATATTATTCAAAATTATTATAGATGTTTAAAATATGATGTAGAAATATAGTATTAATGCCGAATTCTCAAAGCTTTTTAAAAGATCATTTATCTAAAAGGTGAACAGCTGGCTATCTAGCATTACTTATATTTTTGATTATTTAAAATAATTTTAAGGTGAGTTTAATACATTTAAGATAGATTCCTTAGTTTAAGACAGGTGGCAAGATAAAGAATTTGAGAACTTTATGTCCATATCCTTTGTGGCGTTATAATCTAACATGTATGTAGTATGCTTTTCATTGATATTTTAAAACTATTTTGAAATAGTTTTCTATTTTAAATACTTTGAAAATTTTATTGGGATAACGTGATTAAGTGATTTTTACTAATAATAAGAGATAGTATTCATAGCTCAAATATTTCAGACTCGAGACAATTTTTTTTTTTAAAGCTGACAAATATTTATTGATGCCCACAAAATGCTAGGTATTTGGAGGGTCCATCAGTCATGGTTCCCAAATAGTCTCCCATCAAAGAACTTATAGTTTTGGAGGAGAGAACGCAATGACATTACTACTGTACATTACAATACAGTGTGATAAATCCCAGAAGTCCATTTGAATTAAACTTGGAAATATAACTAGATACCCATCAGGTAGAAAAGGCAAGTGAGGTAGAGTATTCAGTTTGTAGGATGAAAGCATCACAAGGGAGGAATTTAATATTTTATTGCTCACACCATTTTTGATTCAGAATGACTTGGAGGACTGCAGTTTGTATAAACATAGAAAACAAGGTAAAGGCTTTTCCAATTTCTTTAAGCCTCTGGAAACTGTCTCTGTTATAGCACTAGCAATTCTTCATCCTGAACATAATTTTTATTTCTTTATTTTTATTTTTATTTTTTTTTAATTTTAAAATCTTTAATTCTTACATGCGTTCCCAAACATGAGCCCCCCTCCCACCTCCCTCCCCATAACATCTCTCTGGGTCATCCCCATGCACCAGCCCCAAGCATGCTGTATCCTGCATCAGACATAGACTGGCAATTCGATTCTTACATGATAGTATACATGTTAGAATGCCATTCTCCCAAATCATCCCACCCTCTCCCTCTCCCTCTGAGTCCAAAAGTCCGTTATACACATCTGTGTCTTTTTTGCTGTCTTGCATACAGGGTCGTCATTGCCATCTTTCTAAATTCCATATATATGTGCTAGTATACTGTATTGGTGGTTTTCTTTCTGGCTTACTTCACTCTGTATAATCGGCTCCAGTTTCATCCATCTCATCAGAACTGATTCAAATGAATTCTTTTTTATGGCTGAGTAATACTCCATTGTGTATATGTACCACTGCTTTCTTATCCATTCATCTGCTGATGGACATCTAGGTTGTTTCCATGTCCTGGCTATTATAAACAGTGCTGCGATGAACATTGGGGTACATGTGTCTCTTTCAATTCTGGTTTCCTCGGTGTGTATGCCCAGCAGTGGGATTGCTGGGTCATAAGGTAGTTCTGTTTGCAATTTTTTAAGGAATCTCCACACTGTTCTCCATAGTGGCTGTACTAGTTTGCATTCCCACCAACAGTATAGGAGGGTTCCCTTTTCTCCACACCCTCTCCAGCATTTATTGCTTGCAGATTTTTGGATCGCAGCCATTCTGACTGGTGTGAAGTGGTACCTCATTGTGGTTTTGATTTGCATTTCTCTAATAATGAGTGATGTTGAGCATCTTTTCATGTGTTTGTTAGCCATCTCTATGTCTTCTTTGGAGAAATGTCTATTTAGTTCTTTGGCCCATTTTTTGGATTGGGTCGTTTATTTTTCTGGAATTGAGCTGCATAAGTTGCTCGTATATTTTTGAGATTAGTTGTTTGTCAGTTGCTTCATTTGCTATTATTTTCTCCCATTCAGAAGGCTGTCTTTTCACCTTGCTTATATTTTCCTTTGTTGTGCAGAAGCTTTTAACTTTAATTAGATCCCATTTGTTTATTTTTGCTTTTATTTCCAGAATTCTGGGAGGTGGATCATAGAGGATCCTGCTGTGATTTATGTCTGAGAGTGTTTTGCCTATGTTCTCCTCTAGGAGTTTTATAGTTTCTGGTCTTACATTTAGATCTTTAATCCATTTTGAGTTTATTTTTGTGTGCGGTGTTAGAAAGTGATCTAGTTTCATTCTTTTACAAGTGGTTGACCAGTTTTTCCAGCACCACTTGTTAAAGAGATTGTCTTTACTCCATTGTATATTCTTGCCTCCTTTGTCAAAGATAAGGTGTCCATATGTGTGTGGATTTATCTCTGGGCTTTCTATTTTGTTCCATTGATCTATATGTCTGTCTTTGTGCCAGTACCATACTGTCTTGATGACTGTGTCTTTGTAGTAGAGCCTGAAGTCAGGCAAGTTGATTCCTCCAGTTCCATTCTTCTTTCTCAAGATTGCTTTGGCTATTCGAGGTTTTTTGTATTTCCATACAAATCTTGAAATTATTTGTTCTAGTTCTGTGAAAAATATGGCTGGTAGCTTGATAGGGATTGCATTGAATTTGTAAATTGCTTTGGGTAGTATACTCATTTTCACTATATTAATTCTTCCAATCCATGAACATGGTATATTTCTCCATTTATTAGTCAGACTCGAGACAATTTGAAGGTGGATACTTTTTCATTACTTCACATTTTTTAAAAGATTTTTTTTATGGACCATTTTAAAAAGTCTTTATCGAATTTGTTACAATATTGATTCTGTTTTATATTTTGTTTTTTCAGCTACAAGTTATGTGGGATGGTAAAGAATCTGCCAGCCAATGCAAGAGATGTGTAAGCCGTAGGTTTGATCCCTGGGTCTTGAAGAGCCCCTGTAGGAGGAAATGGCACCCCACTCCAGTATTCTTGCCTGGGAAATCCCATGGACAGAGGAGTCTGGTGGGCTACAGTCCATGGGGTTGCAAAGAGTCTTACATAACTGAGCATGCATGCAGCAACAATGTGGGATCATAGCTCTAGACCAGAGGTTGAACCTGAATCCCCTGCACTGGAAGGTGAAATCTTAACCACTGGACTGCTGGTGAAGTCCCATTCACAGCTTTAAATTTTGAACAGTTTCTAAAGATTATTATCTGTTTGGCCTTTTTCTACCAGTAATGAGTTTGCACTGTAATGCCACATGAGTAAAAGTCCCTGGACTGTTGGCTTCTGTGTTTGAGATAAGCAGCTAAGTTTCTAGCAATTAGGAGTTAATAGAATGTGTTGTAATACAAGATGAATCAAATCATTTGTAGGCTTTGTGGATGTGACATTGCAACTGCACCTAGCAGTAGAGGTGAGATTCAAATAAAAAGAAGTGATAAGTAGCATTTGGGATGATTGATTAATCAAAACGTGGTGGCAAAATACTAAAGGATATGTATCCACTGAAATTTATTACAAGCTCCATGAAGAATAGAATTTGAAAATTCTGTCTTCTGATCAGAAGTCAGTCCTTGCAAGATGGAGGCACTAAGTAAATGTTAAACAAATGGGCAAACAAGGAGATACTGGGGTTTTGTTTTTTGTAAGGTGCTTAAAGTGGTAAGTATCTGGTAGTAGTACATATGCCTTAAATACATTTAGACAGATAAAGTAAATATTGTTACTGAAAAATCTTTAGTTCAGGATACTATTATGTCAGAAATGTTTATTGCCATTGGAAATTTTAAAATGTATCATTAGTGCCTTCAGATACAGCTATAAAATGAATAGACAGATTTTAATTCCCAGGAACATTAAAAAAGAAAGCTTTGAGTCAAGGTAGGCAATGGCACCCCACTCCAGTACTCTTGCCTGGAAAATCCCATGGATGGAGGAGCCTGGCAGGCTGCAGTCCATGGGGTCGCTAAGAGTCGGACACGACTGAGTGACTTCACTTTCACTTTTCTTTGTCATGCATTGGAGAAGGAAATGGCAGCCCACTCCAGTATTCTTGCCTGGAGAATCCCAGGGACAGGGGAGTCTGGTGGGCTGCCATCTATGGGGTCTCACAGAGTCGGATACGACTGAAGTGATTCAGCAGCAGCAGCAGCAGTATTAAAAGTAGACTCACCATTATATAGAAATATGATAGGAAGGACTAAACATTTTTATTATGTGATATAGCAATAGCTTAGATTAAAATATTTTCTATTTAGAAGAAAAAGACTGTAATACTTTATATAATATATAGTGTTTGATAGAAAGGGATAAATATTTATATATATATGATAGAGGAATACCTTTTAGTAAAATATTTTTATATTGAGAATAGTAGATTTTTGGAGATACTCTTAGCTTCATAAGATACCATGAATACTCTTGCAGTGATTGTTAGCATAGTAACATGTACTAGGCAAAATTATAATTACTGGTAATTTGCTTTGTATCTTTTTAAAAAATATATCAGAGTATTTTACAAATACTAATTAAACCTTTCAAAACCTCTCATAATAGTTATAAAATTAAAGCCATCTTATTGGAAAAGCAAAAGCTGAGAGTGGCAAAAGTACTTATGATCACATACTATGTAGCTGATGGAAGAAAAGTAGTCCCAAATTCTCAGTAATCAGTTCTAACTTCTATATGAAATAAAGGCAGTACTTTAAAAAGTAAGAAAAAAAATCAGTATAGTGATACCTAAGGAATGCTATTGTAGTTTCAAGTATAAAAATACTAAGTCACAGCAATTTAAAGAAATATCATTACAAATAACAAATGTTAGAGAGGATGTGGAGAAAAGGGAAGTCTCCTACACTGTTAATGGGAATGTAAATTGGTGCAGCCACTCTGGAAAACATATAGAGGTTCCTCAAGAAACTAAAAATAGAACTACTCTAGGCAATTCCACTTCTGGTGTATATCTGGAAGAAACAGGAACACTAATTTGAAAAGATACCCCAATGTTTGTAGTAGCACTGTTTACAGTAGCCAAAATGTAGAAGCAACCCAAACGCCCATTAATAAACGAATGGATAAAGAAGGTATGGTATGTGTATACAATGGACTGTTGCTGTGCTTTGCTATGCTAAGTCACCTCAGTGATGTCCAACAATTTGTGACCTCATGGGCTGTACCTCATGGACTGGGGACCACCAGGCTCCTCTGTCCATGGGACTCTCCTGGCAAGAACACTGGAGTGGGATTGGTTAGGTTGGGTTGCCATACCCTCCTCCAGAGGATCTTCTTGACCCAGGGATTGAACCCACATCTCATGTCTCCTGCAATGGCAGGCAGGTTCTTTACCACTAGCGCCACCTGCAAAGCCCACAGTAGGCTATTACTCAGTCTTAAAAAACAATGAAATTCTGCCATTTGCAACATGGATTGACCTTGGGAATATTATGCTTAATGAAATAAGTGAGAGAGAGAAAAACAAATGCTGTGATATTACTTATATTTGAAATTTAAAAATTATAGAAATGAATATACATGTAAAACACAAGCAGATTCACTGATATTGAAACCAAATTAATGATTATCTTATGGGAGAGGGAAGCAGAGGGGCAGTGGGATTAAGAGATATACACTACAGTGTATAAAACAAATAAGCAACAAGGATATATTGTGATTCAGTTCAGTTCAGTCGCTCAGTCGGTCCAACTCTTTGCGACCCCATGAATCGTAGCACGCCAGGCCTCCCTGTCCATCACCAACTCCTGGAGTTCACTCAGACTCACGTCCATTGAGTCAGTGATGCCGTCCAGCCATCTCATCCTCTGTCGTCCTCTTCTCCTCCTGCTTCCAATCCCTCCCAGCATCAGAGTCTTTTCCAATGAGTCAACTCTTCGCACGAGGTGGCCAAAGTACTGGAGTTTCAGCTTTAGCATCATTCCTTCCAAAGAAATCCCAGGGTTGATCTCCTTCAGAATGGACTGGTTGAATCTCCTTGCAGTCCAAGGGACTTTTAAGAGTCTTCTCCAACACCACAGCACAGGGAATTACACCATTATCTTTACTTTTTAATAATTGTATTTATTTTTGGCTGTGCTGGGTCTTCGTTGCTGTGCGGACTTTTCTCTAGTTGCGGCAAGTGGGGGCTTCTCTCTAGTGGTGCACGGGCATCTTACTGTGTGGCTTCTCTTGTTACATAGGACAAGCTCTAGGACACATGGGCTTCAGGAGTTGTGGCATGTGGGCTCAAGCAAAGGATCAATAGTTGCCGTACAAAGGCTTAGTTGCTCTGCGGCATGTGGGGTCTTCCCAGACAAGGGAAGGGATCAAATCCATGTCTCCTGCATTGGCAGGCATATTGTTTTTTCTTTTTTAAGCACTGGAACACCAGAGAAGCCCTTAGCCATTATCTTATAATAACTTTTAATGGGATATAATCTGTAAAAATACTAAATCACTATGCTATATACAGTAAACTAACATAATATTATAAATCAACTGGATTTTAATTCAAAATAATAAAAAGATAAATATCTTTACTAAAATAAGTGTTTCAACTTAATTTCTGTTAAATACAGAGAAATGTATGTAGGTGTTTGTATTTAAAAAGAGCAATTTCATTTGATGGGCTCAGTGGTAAAGAATCCATCTTTCCATGCAGTAGATGTAGGAGGGGTGGCTTTGATCCCTGGATTGGGAAGATCTCCTAGAGAAGGAAATGGCAACCCCTCTGGAGTGTTACCTGGGAAATCCTGAGGACAGTTGAGCTACAGCCATGGGTTCGAAAGAGTCGGACATGAGTTAATGACTAAACAACAACAGTAATTTCATTTTTAAAAATTTGGTTTTAGTTAAAGGATAATTGCTTTATAGTATTGTGTTGGTTTCTAGCAATTTCATTAATATTTTATTTTTAATATCATGATCATTAGGTTTTTGATGTGGGCTCTACTCTGGTAAGCAAAGCTCAAGAAAAGCCAAAAGTACCATAGACTGTGAATCAAATAGTCTCTCATATAGACAGTATAATAAACTACTGATTGATTAAGCTTGAATATTTAAAGGAAAAATTTCCTGGTGGAAAGAGAACTGTAAACAAAAAATATAGCTCCTTTTGGGTATAGAATTTTTGCTTTATTTTGTATTTTAGTTAACAGGTTTTTTTCTTCCAGTATTGTCAGCACTGATTAGATCATATCATTTATTATTTGTTTGAATATCATGGTAGAAGTGCAGTATCTTTAATAAGAATTCACCATATAGTATATTGACCGTTGAGTCAATGAAGATTAGCTATTTGCAATATCATCCTCAAGTAATATTACTTGAGTAAACATAACCTAAACCACTAAGAACCCAGCGGTCCTTCATCCAGAAAAAAACAAGATGTTTATAAAAAATTAAAGGATTGATTGATAATGTCATATGTGAAACGAATCACCAGACCAGGGTCGATGCATGATACAGGATGCTCAGAGCTGGTGCACTGGGATGACCCAGAGGGGTGGAATGGGGAGGGAGGAGGGAGGGGGGTTCAGGATGGGGAACACTTGTACACCCGTAGCGGATTCATGTTGATGTATGACAGAACCAATACAATATTGTAAAGTAATTAGCCTCCAATTAAAATGAATAAATTTATATTTTTTAGAAAAAGGAAAAAAATTTAAGGATTGATTGGGTAACTGAAGTAATGACAAATACACAAATCTGAATTTCCCCATGCATCCTTCAAAAAAACAGTAAAGAAGAACAGAAAGCTACATATAACCCAGGTCTTAATATAACTAGAACACAGAGAATATTCGAACATGAGATTATTTGTAAGTATAAAAATTAATATGAAATCATTCACACTCTGTGCAAGCCTTGGTGGAGAGCCATGGTGGTCTGGGAAAAATTGCACACGATAAGAGAGAAACTAATTATAGGCTTTAAGGCTGATCTAAAATCACTTCCAGGAAAATTAATTTCTGCCCAAATACTGAAAAAATCCTGATAGACAAGAATTAATACAGAAAACGGACTTACAAGTTTGCATAGGACTCAAAGAGACAGTTTTGGAAAGTCAACTCTTTTGGAGAGAAGAGGGTTAAAAAGGAAGGGATAAATGCCTTTTGGAAACTAAACAGTTAAATTTAGGGTCCTGCAACACAGCAGGATATTTTTAAAAATAAGAGGACAAATTGTTCTCAGAACCCAGTCCCTGAATCTAATCAGTAAAGAAACCGTACTTTACCTAAAGTAGAGGACATTTTTGAAACTAGGAATCTTATAAACTTCCCCAAATGGGCAGTTCTTTTCACAGACATGCAGAAGTTGACAGCAACTTAAAGTATATAAAAAGAAAATGGAAAGTGAGGATAAAAAGAATTTAGTTGATGAAAATATCTATTACCTACCCCCACATTCCCAAAAGAGGCATACAAATAAACACATATATCCATGGAATAAAATTGAAGGTTTAGTAATTAATAAACACTTATCTTTATGATCAGTTTATTTTTACTAAGAATGCCAAGACAATTCAATGGGGGAAAATAGTATTTTCAACAAATAGTGCTGGAACAAATGGATGTCAACATGCGAAGATAGTATATGTGTAAAACCATAGAGCAAAGATCAGCAAAGTAGCCAGACAGCCACATCTGGTTGTATCATTTTGTGTATTGGCTGTAGCCATTTTTTGCCCTATGCTGACAGAATTTATAGGTATGATAGAATGGTTTGCCCCATTAAGTTGAAAATATTCTATCCGATATTGTACAGAAGTTTGTGGACTCATGCCCTAGAGAATTAATCATAAAATTAACACAAATAATAAAATAATTTAGTAACTAGCAGGCTATAAAATTAACATTCAGAACTCAATATTCTTTATATGTGCAGATATTTACCAGTTAGAGGATTATAGTTTTAGGGAAAACCCCAGTTAAATAACAAAAAGATAAATACTTGGGAATAAATGTAACACATGTAGAAAAACTATTTGAGAAAAACTCTAAGAAAGTGAAAGTGAAAGTGAAGTCGCTCAGTCGTGTCCAACTCTTTGCGACCCCATGGACTGTGGGCTACCAGGCTCCTCCTTCCATGGGATTTTCCATGTAAGAGTACTGGAGTGGATTGCCATTTCCTTCTCCAGGGGATCTTCCCAACCCAGGGATCGAACCTGGTTCTCCCTCATTCCAGGCAGACGCTTTAACCTCTGACCCACCAGGGAAGCACTTCTGAAAGACAAAACTTGATCTGAATGATGAAATTAATGAAAACACAATTCTCCCTAATTTATAATTTTCACATAATTTATATAAAAAATAGGTACTACTTTTTTTTTTTTATAGAACTAGACAAGTTGAGAGAGAATTCACATGGAAATACAAATACAAAAAAATAGCCAGGAATTCTTACAGGCAAGAATCATCAATGGTTCCTACAACTAATGCCTAAAGAGGTGATGACAAGAAGGATGTTTTTGCAGTGTCAAAGTAACTTACCCACAAGGTACTTACTAATCATTAATGGAAAAAAACAGTAACATTACAGTGGAGATATCACCTTTATTATTGTCAGAATTAATGTTGTTATTAATGGGACAAACAGATATCATGCATCCTGATAGAATGCACTGAAAAGAGCATAACATCAGTTCTGTGGCATTCCTGCAACAGTATATAACCTGAAACATGAAGAATCAGTCATACGTGAAATATCAGACAAACTCAAATTGAGGGGCATTTCACAAAATAAATGGCCTATATTCTTCAAAAATATCAAGGTCAAGAAAGATGAAGAATGAGGAACTTGTTCCAGATCAAAGAATACTACAGAGATATGACATTAACTACAGTTGTTACCTGGGAATAGATCATAGGCCAAGACAGAAACATTTATTTTATGATTTTATTCTATTCTTCTTATCAAGGACATTATTAGTGGAACTATTGGTAAAATATGAAGGTCTGTAGTTTGGATAGTACTGTACTCAGCAGTGGCCACAGGACTGGAAAAGCTCAGTTTTCATTCAATCCCAAAGAAAGGCAATGCCAAAGAATGCTCAAACTACCACACAGTTGCACTCATCTCACACGCTAGTAAAGTAATGCTCAAAATTCTGCCAGCCAGGCTTCAGCAATACATGAACTGTTAACTTCCTGATGTTCCTGATGGTTTTAGAAGAGGCAGAGGAACCACACAAATTGCCAACATCCGCTGGATCATGGAAAAAGCAAGAGAGTTCCAGAAAAACATCTATTTCTGCTTTATTGACTATGCCAAAGCCTTTGACTGTGTGAATCACAATAAACTGTGGAAAATTCTGAAAGAGATGGGAATACCGCCACCAGACCTGCCTCTTGAGAAATCTGTATGCAGGTCAGGAAGCAACAGAACTGGACATGAAACAAGAGACTGGTTCCAAATAGGAAAAGGAGTACGTCAAGGCTGTGTATTGTCACCCTGCTAATTTAACTTCTATGCAGAGTACATCATGAGAAACGCTGGACTGGAAGAAACACAAGCTGGAATCAAGATTGCCAGGAGAAATGTCAATAACCTCAGATATGCAGATGACACCACCCTTATGGCAGAAAGTGAAGAGGAACTAAAAATCCTC
The DNA here is from genome assembly GCF_042477335.2 of Ovis canadensis. Classification (NCBI taxonomy): domain Eukaryota; kingdom Metazoa; phylum Chordata; class Mammalia; order Artiodactyla; family Bovidae; genus Ovis; species Ovis canadensis. Next base: position 155,396,380 of record NC_091246.1, read on the forward strand.
TTGATGAAAGTGAAAGAGGAGGGTGAAAAAGTTGGCTTGAAGCTCAACATTCAGAAAACGAAGATCATGGCATCTGGTCCCATCACATCATGGGAAATAGATGGGGAAACAGTGGACACAGTGTCAGACTTTATTTTTGGGGCTCCAGAATCACTGCAGATGGTGATTACAGCCATGAAATTAAAAGACACTTACTCCTTGGAAGAGAAGTTAGAACCAAGCTAGATAGTATATTCAAAAGCAGAGACGTTACTTTGGCGACTATGGTCTGTCTAGTCAAGGCTATGGTTTCTCCTGTGGTCATGTATGGATGTGAGAGTTGGACTGTGAAGAAGGCTGAGCACCGAAGAATTGATGCTTTTGAACTGTGGTGTTGGAGAGGACTCTTGAGGGTCCCTTGGACTGCAAGGAGATCCAACCAATCTATTCTGAAGGAGATCAGCCCTGGGATTTCTTTGGAAGGAATGATGGTAAAGCTGAAGCTCCAGTACTTTGGCCACCTCATGTGAAGAGTTGACTCATTGGAAAAGACTCTGATGCTGGGAGGAATTGGAGGCAGGAGGAGAAGGGGATAACAGAGGATGAGATGGCTGATGGCATCACGGACTCGATGGATGTGAGTCTGAGTGAACTCTGGGAGTTGGTGATGGACAGGGAGGCCTGGTGTGCTGCGATTCATGCGGTCGCAAAGAGTCGGACACGACTGAGCAACTGAACTGAACTGTATTAATGGTGATTATCTTATTTTGATAAATACACTTTTTAAGGAAATACACTGAAATATTTAGCAGTAAAGGGGAATGATATCTTGAGCCTCTTAACAAATTCAGAAAAAAATCTGAAGGAGAAAGAGACTGATAAAGCAAGTGTGGTATAATATTAAGGAGTTTGGGAAATCTGAAGAAAGTAGGGAAAACCACTAGACCATTCATGTATGACCTAAATAAAATCCCTTATGATTATACAGTGGAAGTGAGAAATAGATTTAACGGTCTAGATCTGATAGATCTGATAGAGTGCCCGATGAAGTATGGACTGAGGTTCGTGACATTGTACAGGAGACAGGGATCAAGACCATCTCCATGGAAAAGAAATGCAAAAAAGCAAAATGGCTGTCTGGGGAGGCCTTACAAATAGCTGTGAAAAGAAGAGAGGAAAAAGCAAAGGAGAAAAGGAAAGATATAAGCATCTGAATGCAGAGTTCCAAAGAATAGCAAGAAGAGATAAGAAAGCCTTCAGGGATCAATGCAAAGAAATCGAGGAAAACAACAGAATGGGAAAGACTAGAGATCTCTTCAAGGAAATTAGAGATACCAAGGGAATATTTCATGCAAAGATAAAGGACAGAAATGGTATGGACCTAACAGAAGCAGAAGATATTAAGAAGAGGTGGCAAGAATACACGGAAGAACTGTACCAAAAAAGATCTTCACGACCCAGATAATCATGATGATGTGATCACTAATCTAGAGCCAGACATCTTGGAATGTGAAGTCAAGTGGGCCTTAGAAAGCACCACTACGAACAAAGCTAGTGGAGGTGATGGAATTCCAGTTGAGTTGTTTCAAATCCTGAAAGATGATGCTGTGAAAGTGCTGCACTCAATATGCCAGCAAGTTTGGAAAACTCAGCAGTGGCCACAGGACTGGAAAAGCTCAGTTTTCATTCCAATACCAAAGAAAGGCAATGCAAAAGAAGGCTCAAACTACCGCACAATTGCACTCATCTCACACTCTAGTAAAGTAATGCTCAAAATTGTGCAAGCCAGGCTTCAGCAATACGTGAACCGTGAACTCCCTGATGTTCAAGCTGGTTTTAGAAAAGGCAGAGGAACCAGACATCAAATTGCCAACATCCGCTGGATCATGGAAAAAGCAAGAGAATTCCAGAAAAACATCTATTTCTGCTTTATTGACTATGCCAAAGCCTTTGACTGTGTGAATCACAATAAACTGGAAAATTCTGAGAGAGATGGGAATACCAGACCACTTGACCTGCCTCTTGAGAAATCTGTATGCAGGTCAGGAAGCAACAGTTAGAACTGGACATGGAGCAACAGACTGGTTCCTAATAGGAAAAGGAGTACGTCAAGGCTGTGTATTGTCACCCTGCTAATTTAACTTCTATGCAGAGTACATCATGAGAAACGCTGGACTGGAAGAAACACAAGCTGGAATCAAGATTGCCAGGAGAAATGTCAATAACCTCAGATATGCAGATGACACCACCCTTATGGCAGAAAGTGAAGAGGAGCTCAAAAGCCTCTTGGTGAAAGTGAAAGAGGAGAGTGAAAAAGTTGGCTTGAAGCTCAACATTCAGAAAACGAAGATCATGGCATCTGGTCCCATCACTTCATGGGAAATAGATGGGGAAACAGTGGAAACAGTGTCAGACTTTATTTTTTGGGGCTCCCAAATCACTGCAGATGGTGATTACAGCCATGAAATTAAAAGACACTTACTCCTTGGAAGAGAAGTTAGGACCAACCTAGATAGTATATTCAAAAGCAGAGACATTACTTTACCGACTAAGGTCCGCCTAGTCAAGGCTATGGTTTTTCCTGTGGTCATGTATGGATGTGAGAGTTGGACTGTGAAGAAGGCTGAGCGCCAAAGAATTGATGCTTTTGAACTGTGGTGTTGGAGAGGACTCTTGAGGGTCCCTTGGGCTGCAAGGAGATCCAACCAGTCCATTCTGAAGGAGATCAACCCTGGGATTTCTTTGGAAGGAATGATGGTAAAGCTGAAGCTCCAGTAGTTTGGCCACCTCATGCGAAGAGTTGACTCTTTGGAGAGGACTCTTATGCTGGGAGGGATTGGGGGCAGGAGGAGAAGGGGACGACAAAGGATGAGATGGCTGGATGGCATCACGGACTCGATGGATGTGAGTCTGAGTGAACTCCGGGAGATGGTGATGGACAGGGAGGCCTGGCGTGCTGTGATTCATGGGGTCACAGAGAGTCGGACACGATTGAGCTGACTGAACTGAACTGAACTGAGTATATATGAAAATTCTTTATACTTTTTAAGAAACCAACTTTTATTTTAGAATAATTTAACATTTACAGAAAATTTGAAAATGTGGTACACCCTTTCCCAATTTCAGTTTCCTCTAATGTCATTTTAAGTTACTGTGGTACATTTTTCAAAACTAAGGAACCAACATTGGTGTATCACTGTTAACCTCAGACTTCATTTAAATTTCATGCATTTCCCATGAATTTTCCTCCAAACTCCAGACTTCAATCACATTTCACTAATTTTTCCTTTAATGTCCTTTTTCTGGTATCCAGTCAAGGATACCACCTTGCATTTAATTCATCATCTCTCCAAATCTCTGTTTTGTGACAGTCTCATTCGTTCCTTATTCTTCATGATTTTAATGTTTTTGAGGAGTCTTGGTGAAATATTTCTAGAATATCTTTCAATTTTGGTTTTCTTTTTGGGGTTATTTTTGTTAAGAGTACTACAGAGGTGAAGTACCCTTCTCATCTCACATTTTGTCAGAGAGAAGATGCTATCAATAGGGTAATGCTGCCGATGTAAACCTAATACCTTAGCTAAGGAAGTACCTTCTAGGTTTCTTCTCTATAAAGTTCCAATTTTTCCCTCAGTCGATTTGTAGGGGAGTCACTAACTCCAGCCCACTCTCAAAGGAAGGGGCAGGGGGCAGGTGTAAAACTGACCTTCCGGATAGGAGAGTTTCTGTATATTATTTAAATTCCTCTGTAGGGAAGATTTGACTATTCTCTGCTACATATTAATGTATCATTGGTTTATATTTGTACAGCTTCACTTACTTTTATCTTGGGGGTTATACTCTAATAAACACTTAGTTGCATCACTTTGATTTGTGTCAGCTTTGATTATCTGGAGTTCTGATAGACTTTTTTTTTTTTCATTTATTTTTGGTTGTTTTGGGTCTTCATTGCCATGCAGGCTTTTCTGTAGTTGTAGCGATCAGGAGCTACTCTCTAGTTGTGGTATGTGAGCTTCTCATTGCTTTGGCCTCTCTTGTTGTAAAGCATGGGCCCTAGGGCACGTGGGCTTCGATAGCTGCTGCATGTGAGCTCAGTAGTTGCAGCTCCCAGGCTCTAGAGCACAGGCTCAATAGTTATGGCACACAGGCTTCGGTGCTCAGTGGCACATGGAATCTTCCTGGACCAGGGATAAAACCTGCATCTTCTGCATTGACAGGCAAATTCTTTACCACTGAGCCACCAGTGAAGCCCCTCTTGTGGCCTTTTGATATGTCCCCATCCTCTTGGTTTGTGAGCACTCCCTTGCTTTCTGGTGGTACAAAATGCTTCTGCTTTGTCTTGTGTTTTCCCTGCTTCAGCTCTATAATCTGGTGTTTCTTCCAAACGCTTAGTTTTTTTTTTTTTTAAATGATATTTAGAAACCACTTTTTTGGCACTGTGTGGTTGTACTGTTTTGTAACTTTCCTTTAAGTCTGAAATTATTTCAAAATAAAAAAATTGAGCTAAAAGTTATAAAATACACATTCTGTTTATTGTTATAAGTATTCTGCCTTAGTTAAACTATTATATCAAATATCAAATGTTATATATTAAAATTCATAGATATACATTCTTAAATTATATTTTTCTTGGTGTCTATAAATTATTAATAAAAATTCTACAACCTCAGTAGAACATTTTTGTATGTTTCAATTACACCTTTTAAATAGAGTGGAAACACTTTGTCATATTTCCCTCTTCTTATGAAATCCTGTTACTGAATTCATAAACATTTATATTGCAAAACTACTGAGCAATCTAGTTCAACATGCATATAGGAAAGGGCCTAGCTGCAGCATAAAGAAAGATCTTAACATTACTCATAATTCTTTCAAGCAATGATAGCTCCACCCTCAAATTCCACATTAGTGAATAAGCATGATGTGGACAACTTGGCCTGTTTGACAGGAAATTCTGTATATGTAAACGTAGAATTTCTTAGGGAAGGATTTAAGATACCTGTTTTATCTATGGCATATTAGAAGGTTACTACTAAATGAGATGCTTTTAATTTTGTATCTTAAAAAGTTATTTTTAGAAAATAATTTCTTCCAGAATATAAGAATGAATAAGAAAAGTACGCAATGAGGATATTGTTGTTTAGTCACTAAGTCGTGTCCAACTCTTTTGCAGCCCCATGGACTGTAGCTTGCCAGGCTCCTCTGTCCATGGGATTTCCCAGGTGAGAATCCTGGAGTGGTTTGCCATTTCCTCCATCAGGGGATCATCCAGACCCAGGGATCGAACCGGTGTCTCATGCATTGCAGCCACAATCTTTACTGCTGGGCTATTGGGAAACCATTAAATGAGGATATAGCTATGTTTTAACTCTTGGTGACACTAAGAGTATATTAACAACTAATGTAACAAGGAACATGAATAAGGATAGTTACAATGTAAAAAGGTACAATGTGTATAATCTCATTTTTATATGAAAAGGATGTACCGTTAGTTGTTTCTTGGTATCCCCAGGGGATTGGTTCCAAGACCACCTGAGAATACCAATATCCACAAATGCTCACATCCTTGATGGAAAATAGTAAAATGTTTTATACCATTCTAGCAGAAAGAGTCAGACATGATTGAGCAACTGAGTACACACACACACACACACCCACACATAATGTGTGCATGAACATCCTTCTCTATACTTTGTCATCTCTGCTGCTGCTAAGTCGCTTCAGTCATGTCCGACTCTGTGTGACCTCATAGACAGCAGCCCACCAGGCTTCTCCGTCCCTGGGATTCTTCAGGCAAGAATCCTGGAGTATCATCTCTATATTACTTCTAATACCTAATAAAGCAAGAGAGTTCCAGAAAAACATCTATTTCTGCTTTATTGACTATGCCAAAGCCTTTAACTATGTGGATCACAATAAACTGTGGAAGATTCTTCAAGAGATGGGAATACCAGACCGCCTGACCTGCCTCTTGAGAAATCTATATGGAGGTCAGGAAGCAACAGTTAGAACTGGACATGGAACAACAGACTGGTTCCAAATAGGAAAAGGAGTACGTCAAGGCTGTATACTGTCACCCTGCTTATTTAACTTCTATGCAGACTACATCATGAGTAACACTGGACTAGAAGAAGCACAAGCTGGAATCAAGATTGCCAGGAGAAATATCAATAACCTCAGATATGCAGATGACACCACCCTTATGGCAGAAAGTGAAGAGGAACTAAAAAGCCTCTTGAAAGTGAAAGTGGAGAGTGAAAAAGTTGGCTTAAAGCTCAACATTCAGAAAACGAAGATCATGGCATCTGGTCCCATCACTTCATGGGAAATAGATGGGAAACAGTGGAAACAGTGTCAGACTTTATATTTTGGGGCTCCAAAATCACTACAGATGGTGATTGCAGCCATGAAATTAAAAGACGCTTACTCCTTGAAAGGAAAGTTATGACCAACCTAGATAGCATATTCAAAAGCAGAGACATTACTTTGCTGACTAAGGTCCATCTAGTCAAGGCTATGGCTTTTCCAGTAGTCATGTATGGATGTGAGAGTTGGACTGTGAAGAAGTCTGAGCACCAAAGAATTGATGCTTTTGAACTGTAGTGTTGGAGAAGACTCTTGAGAGTCCCTTGGACTGCAAGGAGATCCAACCAGTCCATCCTAAAACAGATCAGTCCTGGGATTTCTTTGGAAGGACTGATGCTAAAGCTGAAACTCCAGTATTTTGGCCACCTCATGGGAAGAGTTGACTCATTGGAAAAGACTCTGATGATGGGAGGGATTGAGGGCAGGAAGAGAAGGGGACAACAGAGGATGAGATGGCTGGATGGCATCACTGACTCGATGGACATAGTTTGAGTGAACTCTGGGAGTTGGTGATGGACAGGGAGGTCTGGCGTGCTGCAGTTCATGGGATCGCAAAGAGTCGGACACGACTGAGTGACTGAACTGAACCGAAGCAACTGGGAAATTCAGGTTTTGCTTTTTGGACTTTTCTGAAATTTTTTTTCAGATATTTCTTACTCGTGATTGATTGAGTCCATGGATGTGGAACCATCAGTTGTGGGAAACTGATTACATATATGTGCATAGATTTCTCAGTCCTTGTCAATTTGTAGGTTGTTACCGTTGGTGTGTCATGAAATCAATTTAGTAAGTAAGTCACAACAAGGATTTTTTCCAGTTGCATGATTTTGGACATGGAACAACAGACTGGTTCCAAATAGGAACAGAGTGGAAAAAAACAGAGTGGAAAATGTCAGTGTTTAGCACAGTGTAATTACTGTTACTGCAGCATATATTTCAAATGTATATGTGTGTGGGGGTTGTAATTTCTGGGTTGTGATGTAAAATGCATTTCTTATTTTGAGTGTGAATCAAAAAAAGTAATTGAAAAATATTTCTAGAAATGCAGACCAAAAACACTTAAGACTGGACCTCAAGATTGGACTTCTGGGTAGTAAAAGAAGGATTTTTGAAGTTAAGTGCTCTGGGAGAAGAGGGCTGGAGGCTTTAATTTCTTTATTTGTTATGCATAAGTAGTACAGAGAAACAAGGTAACAAAATCATGCAAATTAATTTGCAGTTTCCAGACAAAATTAGTATAGATTGTCACATCTTCCCTAAGGTGATGTCCCTAGCTCTTTATAATTGCTGTAGAATCTTCTGGAACCTAATGTCATCTCTCTTCCTCTCACCTTGCTACTTAAGCCTTGGTACTCAGGGCTGGCTAAATTGGCTATGTAATATACAGTAATGGACCATATTAATTTTCTAGCATACTCTTCTGCTATGAAATTTGAATTCTGAAATATTTCTGGTCTTAATATTTTGCATAAAAAGCTGTTTATTTATTTATTTATTATTGCTTGGCTATTGATGAAATGCCTGCTATCAGTCTTTATTTTCATTCTTTAAGGTAATCTATTTGTACTATCTGATAGATTTAAGATTTTTATTTATCTTTAATATTCCATATTTTAATTGTAATGTATCTGGTTGTGACTCTGTTTATTCTGTCTGTGCATTATCAATCTGTGGATTTAAATATCTCCTCTGTTCTGAAAAATTTTCAACTATTATCTGTTCATTATTGCCCCTCTATTATTTTCTAAGTAATATCTAGAATTATTATTAGCTCTATATTGGAGCCTGTAGAAATGTCTGCTAAGCTGCTAAGTCACTTCATTCGTGTCCGACTCTGTGCAGTCCCATAGATGGCAGCCCAGCAGGCTCCCCCATCGCTGGGATTCTCCAGGAAAGAACACTAGAGTGGGTTGCCTTTTCTTTCTCCAATGCATGAAAGTGAAAAGTGAAAGTGAAGTCACTCAGTTGTGTACGACTCTTAGCGACCCCATGGATGGCAGCCTACCAGGCTCCTCCATCCATGGGATTTTCGAGGCAAGAGTGCTGGAATGGGGTGCCATTGCCTTCTCCAGTAGAACTGTCTATCCTGGCTCTTAAGTATACTTTTCTATTTTTACTTCTGTATCTTTTTCTATTGAGAACTAATCCTATTACTTTGGCAAACAGTGTTGTGTAACCAAGATCTATTTCCTCCACTTTCTCTTTATGAACACTTTTTCATTGTTTATTCATTGGGTGACTGTGTGCTTTAGAAAAGACATAACGAGTACAGCCACATTGGAACGTAGTTTGGCAGTTTCTTAGAAAGTTAAACATTCACTTGTCATTCAACCTGGCAGTCCTATTCCTAGGTATCTACCCAAGAGAAAAGAAAACTATGTTCATACAGAAAACTGCACATGAGTGTTTATCAAAACCTGGAAACAACGCAAAAGTCTCTCAACTTGTTAATGGATAAACATAGTATGGTACATCCATGCAATGGAATACTTCTTAGCAATGCAAAGGAATGAACTAATGAAAAGTATAATAATATGAATGAATCTAATGTGCATCTTACAAGGGTGAAAGAGGAGAGTGAAAAAGCTGGCTTCAAACTCAACATTCAAAAAACTAAGATCGTGGCATCCATTCCCATCACTTCCTGACAAATAGATGGGGAAAAAAAGTGGTAACAGTGACAGATTTTATTTTCTTGTGCTCCAGAATCACTGCAATGGTGACTACGAAATTACAAGATGCTTGCTCCTTGGAAGAAAAGCTATGACAAACCTAGACAGCATTTTAAAAAGCAGAGACATTACTTTGCCAACAAAGGTCTGTATAGTCAAAGCTACAGTTTTTCCGGTAGTCATGTACAAATGTGAGAGTTGGACCATAAAGAAGACTGAGTGCTGATGCTTTCAAACTGTGTGCTGGAGGAGACTCTTGAGAGTCCCTTGGACTGCAAGGAGATCAAACCAGTCAATCCTAAAGGAAATCAACCCTGACTGTTCATTGGATGTACTTATGCTGAAGCTGAACCTCCAATACTTTGGCCACCTGATGCAAAGAGCCAACTTATTGGAAAAAACCCTGATTCTGGGAAAAATTGAGGGCAAGAGAAGAAGGGGGCAATGGAGGGTGAGATGGCTGGATGGCATCACTGATTCAATGGACATGAGTTTGAGCAAACTCTGAGATAGTGAAACACAGGGAAGCCTAACTTGCTGCAGTCCATGGGGTTACAAAGAGTTGGACACAACTTAGCCACTGCACAACAGCCATGTGCATCTTGGTAAGAAACTAGAGTCCAAAGGCTGTGTACTGTAGTAATTGTATTTATATGATATCTGGAAAAGGCAAAGCTCTAGAGACAGAACTAAGAGACAGTGGTTGCTGGCAGCTGGGTAGAACAGGAGTTTACTACTAAAGGTCTGTCTAGTCAAGGCTATGGTTTTTCCTGTGGTCACGTATGGATGTGAGAGTTGGACTGTGAAGAAAGCTGAGCACCAAAGAATTGATGCTTTTGAACTGTGGTGTTGGAGAAGACTCTTGAGGGTCCCTTGGACTGCAAGGAGATACAACCAATCCATTCTGAAGGAGATCAGCCCTGGGATTTCTTTGGAAGGAATGATGCTAAAGCGGAAACTCCAGTACTTTGGTCACCTCATGCGAAGAGTTGACTCATTGGAAAAGACTCTGATGCCGGGAGGGATTGGGGGCAGGAGGAGAAGGGGACGACTGAGGATGAGATGGCTGGATGGCATCACTGACTCGATGGATGTGAGTCTGAGTGAACTCCGGGAGATGGTGATGGACAGGGAGGCCTGGCGTGCTGCGACTCATGGGGTCACAAAGAGTCGGACACGACTGAGCAACTGAACTGAACTGAACTGAAACTGAGACTGAATAATTGCCCCCCAGAGATATCTACATCTTGATTTGTAGAAGCTAAAATGTTGCTTTATATGCAAAAGTGACTTGCAGATATGATTAGGTTAAAGGATTTGAGATGGGGCATTTATCCTGGTGAACCCTAAATATTATCACAGGAGGTTTTGTAAGAGGGAGGCCAGAGGGTTGATCGAGAAGGTGGCACCAGGACAACAAAACAGAGATTAAGAGTGACGTGGCCAGCAGTCACAGACTCTGGCAGTCTCTAGAAGCCTAAAGAAGCAAGAGAGAGAGTCTTCTTTGAAGTCCCCAGAAGGCACCAGACCTGTCAATACCTTGATTTTCATCTGAACAACTCATTTCAAGCTTCTGACTTACAGACTTTTAAATTTGTGTTTTTAAGGCATCAGGTTGCCACATCTTGGGTATGGTGACTAGTGCTTCAATGAACGGTGAAAGTGAAGGTCGCTTAGTTGTATCCAACTCTTTGTGACCCCATGGACTATACAGCCCATGGAATTTCCAGGCCAGGATTCTGGAGTTGGTAGCCTTTCCCTTCTCCAGGGGATCTTCCCGACCCAGGAATTGAAGCGAGGTCTCCTGCGTTGCAGGCGGATTCTTTACCAACTGAGCTATTAGGCTAGAAGCCCACAGTGAACTTTGGGGTGCATGCAGATGTCTCTTCCAGATCCTATTTCCTTTTCTTTAGATGTATACCCAGTAGTAGAATTGCTGGATCATATGGTACTTCTATTTTTAATTTTTTTGAGAGACCTCCATACTGATTTCCATAGTATCTGTACTGATTATATTCCCATCAACAGTGCACAAGGTTTCTTTTTCTCCACACAAGGTGTTAGTTTAAAGATTTGTCAATTTTATATCTTTTTTAAAAAGTGCTTAATTTTATTAATCTTTATTTTTTCTGGTTTCTATTTCATTTATTTCTGCTCTACTCTTTGTTATTTCCTTCCTTCTGCTTAGTTTGTTGTTATTTTTCTAGTTCTTTAAGGTATAAAGCGAAGTTGGGTTTTTTTTTTTAGTTTTTTCTTATTTCTTAATATTGGTCTTTACCACTTTAAACTTCTCTCTTAGAACTGCTTTTCCAGCATCTCACAGGTTTTGATATGTCATTGTTCCATATTCTTTTTTTCAATCTGCAGGCAAACCTTGTTTTATTGTACTTCACTTTATTGTGCTTTCCACATACTATGTTTTATACAAACTTATGGTTTGTGGCAACCCTGGCTCAAGCAAGTCAATTTGCACCACTTTTTCAAAAGCATTATTTTTTAATTAAGGTGTGTACTTGGTGTTTTCAGACAATGCTCTTGAACACAGAGTAGACTGCAGTATAATGTAAACATAACATTTTAAAAATTTATTTTAATTTACTTATGTGGCTGTACTGGGTCTTAGCTGTGACATGTGGGATCTTCAGTTGCAGCATGTGTTATCTAGTTCCCTGACCAGGGGTTGAACCTGGGTCCCCTGCATTGGGAGCATGGGGTCTTAGCCACTGGAGCACCAAGGAGGACAAACAATGTAAAAACTTTCATTTGTGCAAGGAAACCAAAAAATTTATGTGACTCACTTTATCGCAGTTTTTGCTTTATTATGATGGTCTGGAACCAAACCAACTATATCTCTGAAGTATGTCTGTATTTTTTAATTTCCGTTTGGATTTATTCTTTGTCTCATTGGTTATTTAGGAACATATTGGTTAATGTCTGCAATTTGTGAGTTGTACAGCTTTCCTCATGTTATTGATTTCTAGTTTCATACCACTGTGGTCAGGAAAGATATTTGTTATGGATTCTAGTTGCTTTCGGAGAAGGACATGGCAACCCATTCCAGTACTCTTGCCTGGAGAATCCCGTGGACAGAGGAGCCTGGTGGGCTGCTGTCCATGGGGTCTCACAGAGTAGGACACGACTGAAGCGACTTAGCATGCATGCATGCATTGGAGAAGGAAATGGCAACCCATTCCAGTATTTTTGCGTAGAGAATCCCAGGGGCAGAGGAGCCTGGTGGGCTGCCGTCTGTGGGGTCGCACAGAATCGGACCTAACTGAAGTGACTTAGCAGCAGCAGCAGCTAGGTGCTTTTCCATAATCATCTTTGCCGCATGCGTTTCTGCAGTGTAACTGATTGACGATAAATCAGTTTTCCCATGAAAGACAAAATAACTGGTTGACGATTTGGGGGTTGACAGTTTGGTTTCAGCCTGTTGAAATGCATTTTAGCATTTCTTCCAGTTATCAACATTATTGATGGTTTCACTGAGCTAACAGTGATTTGCCCCACAGTTGGTTTTTTTTATTTAGAAGCACACTGTATTGAAGGAGAATAAGAGCACAGGCCTTGAAAGCACATAGTTGAACCCTCATTTCCCACAGAACTTCGGAATATCTATCAGGAGACATATGCAATACACTAAGAACAGCTATAGTGTAAAAGGCTTTCACTATGCAATACAAATCTCTTTTACAAATATGGAGTCTAGCGTATGGAAATTGGTACCTTTCAATGAAGGGAAAAAATTTAGCAATAAAGAAAAATATAATGCCAAAGCAGGAGATGAATCAAAAGCAAATATATATATATATATATATATATAAAATACTGTAACAAAAGACTTGGAAGACAAATGCTTAGGTGCAATCCACAAAATAAAATCAGTTATTTGCATAGCATTGCCATGAATCTATACACATTTTAAACACATACAAATACTTTGTATTTTGCAAGGAAGTCTTTGATTTTTAATTAATTTATCATGTATTTATGTCATTTTTAATGCCCCTCTTTTATTTTATTGCAAAATTGCCCTGTAGGCAATTAGTTATATGGAAGAAATATTTGTGGCAAAGATGTCTATGGCAAAGATGCTTGTACTGACAGTACCAGACATGCTAGATAGGATTTAAAACTTCTTAGCTAAGCCCTGCTTTTTGATGTATTTGTGATATATGCTGGAAAATGTTCCTTGTAAACTTGAGAAGAATGTGTATTTTGCTGCTATTGGATGGAATATTCTCTATGTCTGTTAGTTCCATTTGGTCTAAAGTATGGTTCAAGTCCAACATTTCCATGTTGATTTTCTGTCTGGATGATCTATCTATTGTTGAAAATGGGATATTGAAGTCCCATTCTATTCTTGTATTATCTATTTATCTCTTCAATCCATTAGTATTTGCTTGATATATTAGGTGCTCTGATGTTAAGTACTTATATATTTATGATTGCTATATCTTCTTGATAAATTAACCCCCTCATCATTATGTAATGATCATCTTTGTCTCTTGTTACTGTTTTTGACTTAAAGTCTATTTTGTCTGAAATATGTATAGCTACGTCTCTTCTCTTTTCTTTTCTGCTTATGTGGAATATCTTTTGCCATTCCTCTGCTTTGGGCCTATGTGTATCTTTAAAGCTGAAGTGAGTCTCTTATGGGCAGCATGCAGTTGGGTCTTTTTTATTCATCCAGCCATTCAATGCCTTTAGATGGGAGAATTCAATCTAATTACATTTACAGTAATTATTAATAGGAGAGGACTTAGTAATGCTGTCTTATCATTTTCTGGCTATTTTATAGCACCACTATTACTTTATTCTTTGTTACTGCCTACCTTTGTGGATTAATGATTTCCTGTAGTGATTTACTTTAATTCCCTTCTCTTTATCTTTTTCTGTATCAACTGTGGGTTTTTGCTTTGCGGTTACCATGAGGCTCACATAAAATATCTTTACAACCACCTATTATGTAATGATGGCAATTGAACACATTCAAAAACTCTATCCTTTTATTCCCCTCCTTTTATGTTATTGATGTCACTACTCATATCTTTTTACATTGTATGTCCCTTAACAAATTCTAGAAGCTATAGTTGCATTTAATACTTTTGTCATTTAACCTTTATCTAAATTAGTTGACACATCACGTAATACATTATTTAGATATTCTGAATCTAGGTTTAGAGAGTTTTATTAAACAGAAAAGGTTGTTTTTCTATTGAAAATTTGAGATGACCCTATGAACTTGGATGTCCAGATATTTCCCCAGATTTAGGACATTTTCATCCATTTTTAAAAATTTATTTGTTTTAATTAGAGGCTAATTACTTTACAATATTGTGGTGGTTTTTGCCATACATTGACATGAGTCATCCATTATTTTTAAAAATAAGCTTTCTACTCCTTTCTCCGTCTCTTTCTCTTCTAGGACTGCAGTGATGTATATATCATTTCCTTGATGGTATCCCATACATACTATAGAGTTTTTCTTCATTCGTTTTTTTCATTTTGCTCCTATGATTGGATAATTTCAGTTGATCTGTCTTCTAGATGTTTCTTCTGCTTGTTTAAGTTTACTGTTGATACTCTCCACTGAAGTCTTCAGTTTAGTCATTGTATTCTTCAACTCCAGAATTTTTTCTATTTTTTCTATATCCTTGTTGAAGATATTTTTTACTTGTGTGTTGTTTTCCTGATACCATGAAATTGTTTTCGTGTGTTGTCTTGTAGCTCTCCAAGCATCTATAGAAAAATTATTTTGAATATTTTGTTTGGCAATTCCTGCATCTCCATTTCTTTGGGGCCATTTATTGGGGCTTTTCTGATGGCTCAGTGGTAAAGAACCCACCTGCCAATGCAGAGGCTGTGAATTCAATCCCAGGGTCACAAAGATCCCCTGGAAGAGGAGATGGCAACCCACTCCAGGATTCTGGCATGAGAAACTCCTTGGGCAAAGGAGCCTGACGGGCTATGGTCCATGGAGTTGCAAAAGAGTCAGACGTGACTTAGCAACTAAACGACGACAACAAAATTGAAGGTTTATTATATTCCTTTGGCAGAGATGTGTTTCCTTGATTCTTCATAATTCCTGTAGCCTTTCATAGGTATCCAAGTGTTTGAAGAAGCAGTCACCTCTTCAGACTTTAGGGAGTAACTTCAGTAAGGGAAGTCTTTCACCTGGGGATGCAGTAGACTGAGTTGTGACCCTGGTCCTAGTGGTGTGGAGCATCAAGTGGTAGTACCAGGTATAGCAAGGGCGTGCTGTCTTGTTGACTCAGGGCGTTGGAGTTGAGAGCATCAGTAACTCTGTGGGCCTTCATGGGCACTGTAGATGATTTACAGTGGCATCAAGGCCTATTGGTTCTTAGCAATACTTTCAGGTCCAGCAGCTAGGAACTAGGGCAAACAGAGGTGGGAGCTAGAGTCAGTAGTGTGCTTACATTTGGCTATGGGGGTTAGCTGCAAGTGCCTGTACAGTGGCAGGGGACAGTTGCAGACATTTTAATGTAGAGACCAAGGCAGGCAGCAGGGGTCCAGGTCCAGTAAGGTATGGCCTTATTGGCAGCTATGTTGGCCCTGACTGTTGGCATGCTCTCCTATGACTGCCGCTCTTATACCAGGTGTGCAAATTGCAATGGATGCCTGTGGTCGGGGTCAGGCTGGAAGCATTCAGGTGCTCAGCTGAAGGCACTCACTACAGGTGAGCACTGTGGTGCCAGCTAGTGACAGCAGACAGGGCCTGATCTGGCCCCACAACAGTTGTAGGGCCCTGGCTTTCTGGATGCTCTTCTGTGAGTGCTCTCCTTGGTCATGTGCACTGTAGTGGAGGCTGATGATGGGTGTCAAACCTGTGGTGTGCATGAGCACACAAGTGGAGGGTTTAGCTCTGAGCATAGCACTGGGAATCTAGGCTTACGTCTTATACTTGTGTAGCTGTAGAAGCCCCAGCCAGCTGCAGATGTGACTACCAGACTCTGGCAGGGACCGGAAGGGACTCAGGTGGCTAGTGACCTAACACTTGTGCAGCTGCACTGGGCTGTTTTTAACAAATGCTAATTCCTGTGAGGCAAAATCTGGTGAAATCTGCCAGGGGTCTTCAGAAGCTATGCTGGCTATTGACTTTGTCAGTAGTGAAATTTGCTTAATTTGACTACAGAGCAGATCCTATGAGTCTAGATCACTCTTGCTGCTTGTCTGTTAGTAACTGCCTCTGCTTTTCTACCTAATACCCAGCTGTCGCTATACATCTCAGGTTAGCTGGTCTGGGCCAAGTGAAACCAAAGCAGTACCTTCATGGAGTGCTCCAAGAGTCTGGAAAAGCTGGCTATTCAGCCAGCTCTTCTTTTCCTGGCAAAAGGAACTCATTCTATCTGGAAAGTTCCTTCTTGGTGCTGAATAATACTAGCTTGGGGGATGGGATGATGCAGCCAAAATGAAGCTGTCTTCTTTCTCTTCTTGTGTGATTATTTTGTTCCATTGTCTTGCTAAAACTTTCTCAGTGACTATAGAGATTTCTCAGAGCTGATTTTGTTTTTCAATCCTTGATCTTTCTTGCGGGTAGCGGGTGGGAAAGCTGGGTTCTCCTATGTTGCTTTTTTTTCCCACAACCTCTCCTTAAAATTTTATCTTTTATTTTTGAAATGTAAGAAGGGAGTCCACTTTTACAGTCTAACGTTGATATCTAACAAATAGGAAGTATGAAGGTATAAAAACACAGAATCATTATCAAGTGCCAGACACAGAACTAGGAGAATTAGCTTGATACAATGGAATGACAAATAAGATTTTAACAATTTCTAAACTATAATATTTTCCTCCCCCTCTTCTTCTTCTTCGTATCCTCCTCCTTCTCTTCCCATCTCCCCTTCTTTATCTTCTTCCTTTTCACCCTCTTTTGGAAAAAGGAAATGGACTCCTTTCCCTTATATACTTTAGATTTTGTTTTGCTACTACTAGCTGCCTGGAACTACCCCGTCTGTGTTTCTCTTGCTTTGATTTATGGAAAAGCACACATTTGGAAGGTAATAAGCCAGGATTAAGAGTGCTACAGAACATTATTTTTTCCCTAAAATAATTTTATACAGATTACATTTTGTTGAGAATCATTTTCCCTAAAGCAGGGATGGTAAATTTGTTGCACCTGGAGTCCCAGTTCTGATTATGTAGTAATGGCAACCGAGAACTGAGTATCGAGTATTCTGAGGCCACATAAAGTCTGTACAGCCAAGTGTGCCTTAATTAATTATTGACCTGTCCCGTGAGCAGAGGAAGAGGAAATAGTGGACCCATTATTTGCCATTCCCTTCCTGTGTGTTTAAGTAAATTATATATGCCTGTGTTTAAAGAAAGTTAGATTATCCAGTCTTTCTATTTCATGTTTCCCATGTACAAATAGAAATAATTGTCCTCTGAATGCTAATTCCTGAATACTGAAGTAATTAAAACATTGAAAGTATTTCTTTAAATTCTTATCCTTCTGAAAGTTGTATTTTTGTCGCATTTTCTGTATGAATAATTATCTGATGTATGAAAGACTTCTAATAGTAAATCACTTACATTTAAAAATTAGAAAAGAACCTGGACACAAATATTTATGGACTCTTTATTCATAATCACCCCCAAACTAGAAACAACCCAAAAGTTATTCAATGGCTGAATGTGTAAACAAACTGTGGTCCTCCGCTTTATGCTATTCTGTGCTATGCACCATCCCATATATTTTATAGTATACTGTAGAATACCCTGCAGCAGTAACAAAGGAATGAACTGTGCACACATGAAACAACGTGAATGAATCTCAAAGGCAACATGTGGAAATTAGGAAGTCATTCTCAAGAGGTTAAAGTCTGTATGATTCCCTTAATAAACTATTATTGAAAAGACAAACCTCTATTGATAGAAAAACAGGTCAGTGGTTGCCGGTAACTACGGATTGTGGGAGGAGGTGGAGGGTTATAGAGATGCTCTGTATCTTGACTGTGGTGGTAGTAACATGAATCTATACATCTGTTAAAATTCATAGAACTATTTACTCTTAAGGAAAATCAATTTAATATAATTTTAGGAAAATTTTAGAAAAGAATGTAGACTAATACTCTGAGTTAGCTTCAGGTTGTAAGTGTGCCGTAGTATGAAGTGGAAGGAAAATTCTGAGGATAAAAAAATCTAAGAAATTTTATTTCCAAACTCCCCCAAACTACCCACCAGTGTATAATTGGCAATTAGGGTTATTACTTAGTATCTTATGAACTTGATTTCTGTTTGGTATGTACTTAATGGAAAGGGTATAAGACATCTATATTATTGATACCACTCTATCACTATCTGGTTGAATGAGCTTGAGCAAGTCATTTAATTGCTTGGGTAACCAGGGTTTTTTTTTTTTTTCTATAGAATAAGTTTGGATCCTGTGCTTTTTAAACTGAAATACTTCTAATAAGAACTTTACTCCAGAATATGTGTTTGCCTTAATATATAGCATTAAGTAAAATAGAGGGTCTAGGAGATTCTTCATATTTTTTTTTTCTGATAGCTTCACATAGTTCCTGACATCACATTATATCCTCTAGTTGAAATAGCATAAGACTAGATAATCTGTCTCTTTCCTAGCTGTAAATTTTTGGTTTAAGTGTTTTCCAGATATGTTTTTGAGTTCTCATTTTGTAAGTATTCAATTTTTAAATACTATGCAGAACAGAAATTTAAAACCACTAGGTGGGGATGTAAACAATACACTGTTTGTTGTTTGTCTTCTGCTCAGAAGTAACTGGATGAAGTCCTAAGCATAAGTCCCTGAAAACAGTGGAGAAAACAAAGAACAAAGCCATACAAATACTTGTTTTTATCTTTCTAAATGTCAGTAATACTGATTTTGGAGAAATTAACCTTCTGAATTAAGAATAAAGTCGTCTGTGCTCAAGTAGTAATTGTGAAATCATAATTTCTTTGAATGACTCTCCATGGTTACAATATGTGATATTCATTGTTTTATGTCTGTATTTTGTCCTGATACGTGTTTAATGATAGGTATAAAATTAGAAATAAAATGTAACAATTACAATTACTTCTGAGTTTTTCCATCCTCTTTTTGATTTAAAAAAGAGTGATCATTTGTCTCTTTAAATATGCATCTAAAATTATGTTAATTTCATGACTTCAGTAATCTTTGGTTTTCTACATGATTATACAAACATTACTCGGAGAAGGCAATGGCAACCCACTCCAGTACTCTTGCCTGAAAAATCTCACGGACAGAGGAGCCTGGTGGGCTGCAGTCCGTGGGGTCGCTGAGAGTTGGACACGACTGAGCGGCTTCACTTTCACTTTCCACTTTCCTGCATTGGAGAAGGAAATGGCAACCCACTCCAGTGTTCTTGCCTGGAGAATCCCAGGGACGGGGGAGCCTGGTGGGCTGCCATCTCTGGGGTCACACAGAGTCGGACATGACTGAAGTGACTTAGCAGCAGCAGCAGCTCCTTCATTGTATGCAGATTCTTTACTGACCAAGCCAGTAGGGAAGCTTTTGATGTCTATTGTTGTTGTTTAATCGACAAGTTGTCTTTGCAACCCCTTGTACTTGTAGCCTGCCATGCTCCTCTATCCAGGGGATTTCCCAGGCAAGAATACTGGAATGGGTTGCTATTTCCTTCTCCACGGGATCTTCCTGACCCAGGGATCGGACCCAGGTCTCCTGCATTGCAGGCAGACTCTACCATCTGAGATATAGGAAAGTATCTATACATCATCACTGTCAAGATTCCCTTTAAACACAATATAGGACTTCTATCCAATAGGGCTAATACCTTTTTTCTTTTATGCATCTGTCTTAAGTTTTTAGTTGTTCAGTGTTTCATCCTCAGTATTTTGTCTCAGCTAAAATGAAAAGGTTTTGGCACATTCTTAATAGTTAAATGATGTATCCAACAAGGAAAACTATGCCAGCTTCTGGGATAATTGGGATGAATGATAGATTATTACATATCTGTGAAATTCTCAGGTTAAAATTTAACCCAGAAATGGAGATCTGAGACTATGATATATTAAACATTTACATCTTAGATGAGTAAATGTAACAATTTTTTTGGGAATACCCCTTCATGTAAATGATTGTCCACTTTTTAAGGCTGTGATTAAAATATGTATAACATAAAATTTACCATGTTAACTGTTAAAAAAAATTGTGTTGATAGACATAATGTGAATTTTACCATTTTCCTCATGTTTAAGTGTACAGTTCTCTGGTATTAAAGACATTAACACTGTTGTGCAACCATCTGCTGTTTCCAAAACATTTTCATCACCACAAACAGAAACTCTGTAACTATTAAGCAATAACTCCCCATTCTTATGCAGCTAATGACAACTTCTAAACTACTTTCATTCTCTGAATTTGCCTTGAATGACTTAATTTTAATATGATTGTATATTTTTAATTTTTTTCTTGGATGAGTGGTAGAGACTACTATTGTCATTTAGAAGAATAAAATATAGCACTGAACAGTTATGTGTTACATATATACAAATACACAAATACCAATAAAACATCACAAAGAAATGAGCCCTTAAAATCTGTAAGTTTATTAAACATCTTATTCATTTTTAGGATTTCCTAAGTATTTTCAGGGTGAAGAGAGCTTACATTTCTTTTGTATTATGATGTACTTTATCTTAAAACAAAAATCAGGAAATCTGTATACACACATACATACCTACTTATATGTATATACATACATACATATAAATTAAGGTCCCCATTTTAGTCACACCAAGGTGACAAATATAATAAAATAGTATAACAGAAAAAATAGAGGAATAAGAAGGATACAGAATTTTTGAAACATCATTTTACAGGTTTTTCCATTTGTTTAACTGTTTTCCATTTGTTTAGCTGTTTTCCATTTGTTTAATTGTACATAAGATGTGTTTAAAAATATTAACAGAAACAGCAAATAAATAGTATAAAAATATTTTTACTGATCTTAAGAAACTGTCTCTGAGAGGAAACTCTCTTAAAGAAAGAAAGTAAGTAAGTAAAGTCACTCAGTCATGTCCGACTCTTTGTGACCCCGTGGACTGCAGCCCACCAGGCTCCTCAGTCCATGGGATTCTCCAGGCAAGAATACTGGAGTGGGTTGCCATTTCCTTCTCCAGGGTATCTTCCCCACCCAGGGATCGAAGCTGGGTCTCCCGCATTGCGAGCAGATGCTTTACCGTCTGAGCCACCCTGCACCTGGCCAAAAAATTAAGACTCCTGTGTAAAGATGGTAGAAAGAAACTACAGAATTTCCCTCTGGTACCTATTCATATGATCTTCAACAATTAAAAAAAAGATAAGAGCAGAACCAGAGGAATGAAGAAAACAAAGCATGCATCAGTAGTAATCAGAAATAAGAAATGATAGAATCTCAATGTTATATGAAAGAAAAAGAAAGTAAAGAAAGTACTTGCACCGTAAGCCGCACATAGCCACAGGAATTTTTCTGAACAAGAGTCATTAGAGAATTTTTAAGACTGGTGTCAACAATTAACTGTTCATGCCTAGAATTTTCTGAAGAAGATATTTATATATGATTCATAATTTAGTGAAAGGCTTCAGATTTTGGTGCTGCTAAGTGGGAAAATACACAGTAGATCAACAGGTAAACAGAACCCTTGCAGAACTTTCTGTGCTAAAATTAATATTTGATTCATATCATGAATGTAGAGTTGAACCATAAAGAAGGCTGAGTGCTGAAGAATGGATGCTTTTGAACTGTGGTGCTGGGGAAGACTTTTGAGAGTCTTGGACACCAAGGAGATCAAACCAGTCAGTCCTAAAGGAATTCAGAAATTTTACCTGAGAATTACACAGATATGTAATAATCTATGATTCATCCCAATTTTGCCAGAAGTTGGCTTAGTTTTCCTTGTTGGATACATCATTTAACTATCATGAATATGCCCTGATATTCATTGGAGGGACTGATGCTGAAGGTGAAACTCCAGTACTTCGGGCACCTGATGCAAAGAGCTGACTTCTGGACAAGACCTTAATGCTGGAAAGACTGAGGGCAGAAGAAGGGAGCTACAGAGGATGAGATGGTTGGATGGCATCATTGATTCAATGACCATGAGTTTGAGCAAACTACAGGAGATAGTGAAGGACAGGGAAGCCTGGCATGCTGTAGTCCATGGGGTCGCAAAGAGTGGGACATGACTCAGCAACTAAACACCTATATAAATAATGTATGTATAGGGCTTCCCCTGTGGCTCAGCAGTAAAGAATCCACCTGCAGTGCAGGAGATGCAGGAGACATTTGTTGGATCCCTGGGTTGGGAAAATTCCCTGGAGGAGGGCATGGAAACCCACTCAAATACTCTTGCCTGGAGATCCCATGGACAGAGGAGCCTGGCAGGCTACAGTCCATAGCGTTGCAAAGAGTCGGACACCACTGAAGTGACTGAGCACAAACGCACACGTGTATAGCTGAATTACTTTGCCGTAGCCTGAAATCAACACAGTATTGTAAATCAACTATATTTCAACAAAAAAATTTGTAAAGATTGTAAAACATACAATACAGCTACCATAATGAAACAAAGTTTCCAACTTGCTAATATAGAAAATCCGTAATCAGACCTAGTCTATTAAAATAGCGTCTAAAATCAATGGGGAAAAGGACTTTTAAACAAGTATTATTGGTATAAACTAGATATACATACATATATAGGAAAAGCTAGAGGTGAAACATTTCTCAACCATATACCAGAATAAATCCAAAACTGAACTGTGAAAAATTGAAGTACAACGAAAAGTCATACAGGTACTAGAAGAAAGCATGAATTCATTTACCACCTAGGAGTGAGTGAATCTCTCTAAACATAATAAACTATTGATGAAGCTGACTATACAAATGTTTTAAATCAATAGCTTATGATAATAAAACAAACAATTGATAAAATTTATTATAGAAAAACAAAATAGTGTTTTTCAAAAAGCAAATTTTTTGAAAACAAAAAAGTTCAACTTTCAAATTTATAGAGGTTTCTCCTTTATACTTCTAGCCTCAATTTGTAGCTGTTAACATTTTCCATATTTGCTTTCTCTGTCTTTCTATAACAGATACCTTGTTACTATTATTGTTATTATTTTTTATTTTGATGGAATATTTAATAGTAGTTGTAGGCATCATGATCCCATGCCTTTTTAAAATTTTTAAATTTTTTTCATGTATTTTTTATTGAAGGATAATTGCTTTACAGAATTTTGTTTTCTGTCAAACCTCAACATGAATCAGTCATAGGTATACATATATCCCCTCCCTTTCACACCTCCCTCCCAACTCCCACCCCATCCCACTCCTCTAGGTTGATGTAGAGCCCCTGTTTGAGTTTTCTGAGCCATAGAGCAAATTCCCGTTGGCTATCTATTTTACATATAGTAATGTAAGTTTCCATGTTACTCTTTTCATATATCTCAACCTCTCTTCCCCTCTCCCCATGTCCATAAGTCTCTTCTCGATGTCTGTTTCTCCGATGTTGCCCTGTAAATAAATTCTTCAGTACCATTTTTCTAGATTCTGTATATATGGATTAGAATATGATATTTATCTTTCTCTTTCTGACTTATTTCACTCTGTATAGTAGTTTCTAGGTTCATCCACCTCATTAGAACTGGTTCAGATATGTTTCTTTTTATGGCTGAGTAATTTTCCATTGTGTATATATAACACAGCTTCCTTATCCATTCATCTGTCGATGGACATCTAGGTTGCTTCCATGTTCTAGCTATTATAAATAGTGCTGCAATGAACAGTGGGATACATGTGAATGTTTCAATTTTGGTTTCCTCAGGGTATATGCCTAGGAGTGGGATTGCTGGGTCCTATGGTGGTTTTATTCCTAGTTTTTTAAGGAATCTCCATACCGTCTTCCATAGTGGCTGTATCAATTTACATTTGCACCAACACTTCCCTTTTCTCCACACCCTCTCCAGCATTTGTTGTTTGTAGACTTTTTAATGATGGTCATTCTGACTGGTGTGAGATGATATCTCATTGTAGTTTTGATTTGCATTTCTCTAATAATGAGTGATGTTGAGCCTCTTTTCATGTGTTTGTTAGCCATCTGTATGTTTTTGGAGAAATATCTGTTTAGGTCTTTTTCTCACTTTTTGATTGGGTTGTTTGTTTTCCTAGTCTTAAATGGTAGGAGCTGCTTGTATATTTCAGAAATTAATCCTTTATCAGTTGTTTCATTTGCTATTATTTTCTCCCATTCTGAGGGTTGCCTTTTCACCTTATAGTTTCCTTTGCTATGCAAAAGCTTTTAAGTTTAATCAGATCCCACTTGTTTAGTTTTGTTTTTATTTCTGTTACTCTAGGAGGTGGGTCATAGAGGATCTTCATTTGATTTATGTCATTGAGTGTTCTGCCTTTGTTTTCCTCTAAGAGTTTTATAGTTTCTGGTCTTACATTTAGGTCTTTAATCCATTTTGAGTTTATCTTTGTACATGGTGTTAGGAAGTGCTCTAATTTCATTCTTTTACATGTAGCTGTCCAGTTTTCCCAGCACTATTTATCAAAGAGGCTGTCTTTGCCCCATTGTATATTCTTTCCTCCATTGCCAAACATAAGCTACCCATAGGGCATGAGTTTATTTCTGGGCTTTCTGTCTTGTTCCATTGGTCTATATTTCTGTTTTTTTTTTGCCAGTACCATACTGTCTTGATGACTGTAACTTTGTAGTATAATCTGACGTCAGGAAGGTTGATCCCTCCAGCTCCATTCTTCTTTCTCAAGGCTGCTATAGCTATTCAGGGTCTTTTGTGTTTCCATATGAATTGTGAAATTTTTTGTTCTAGTTCTGTGAAAAATCCCATTGGTAATTTGATAGGGATTGCATTGAATCTGTAGATTGCATTTGGTAGTATAGTCATTTTCATAGTATTGTTTCTTCCTAGCCAGGAACATGGAATATCTCTCCATCTGTTTATTTTGTCTTTGATTTCTTTCATCAGTGTCTTATAATTTTCTTTGTACAGTTCTTTTATGTCCTTAGGTAAGCTTATTCCTAGATATTTAATTCTTTTTGTTGCAATGGTGAATGGGATTAATTCCTTAATTTCTCTTTTTGATTTTTCATTGTTAGTATATAGAAATGCAAGTGATTTCTGTGTATTGATTTTGTATCCTGCAACTTTGCTAAATTCGCTGATTAGCTCTAATGATTTTCTGATACTATCTTTAGTGTTTTCTATGTACAGTATCATGTCATCTGCAAACAGTGAGATCTTTAGTTTTTTTGCGATCTGGATTCCTCTTATTTCTTTTTCTTCTTGGATTGCTATAGCTAGGACTTCCAGAACTGTGTTGAATCATAGTGGCGAAAGTGGACACCCTTGTCTTGTTCCTAATTTTTCAGTTTTTCACCATTGAGAGTAATGTTTGCTGTAGGCTTATCATATATGGCCTTTACTATGTTGAGGTAGGTTCCTTCTATGCCCATTTTTTAAAGAGTTTTAATCATAAGTGGGTGCTGAATTTTGTCAAAGGCTTTTTCTGCATCTACTGAGATTATCATATGGTTTTTATCTTTCAATTTGTTAATATGGTCTATCACACTGGTTGATTTGCATATATTGAAGAGTCCTTGCATCCCTGTAATAAACCCAACTTCATCATCGTGTATGAGCTTTTTGATGTATTGCTTAATTCTGTTTGCTAAAATTTTGTTGAGGACTTTTACATCTATGTTCAGTGACATTGGCCTATAGTTTTCTTTTTTTGTGGTGTCTTTTCCTGGTTTTGGTATCAGGGTGATGGTGGCCTCGTAGAAGGAGTTTGGAAGTGTTCCTTCCTCTGCAGTGTTTTGAAAGAGTTTTAGAAGGATAGGCATTAGCTTTTCTCTAAATATTTGATAGAATTCTCCTGTGAAGCCATCTGGTCCTGGGCTTTTGTTTCTTGGGAGATTTTTGATCACAGCTTCAATTTCAGTGCTTGTGATTGGGTTGTTCATAATTTCTATTTCTTCCTGGTTCAGTCTTGGAAGATTTAACTTTTCTAAGAGAATCTGTCCATTTCTTCCAGGTTATCCATTTTATTGCCATATAGTTGTTCATAATAGTCTCTTATAATCCTTTGTATTTCTGCATTGTCTGTTGTAAGCTCTCCTTTTTCATTTCTAATTTTGTTGATTTGATTCTTCTCTCTTTTTTCTTGATGGGTCTGGCTAAAGGTTTGTCAGTTTTTTTTATCTTCTTGAAGAACCAGCTTTTATTAATCTTTACTATTGTTTTTTTCATTTCATTTTTCATTTATTTCTGCTCAGATCTTTATGATTTCTTTCTTTTTTCTAATTTTGGAAGTTTTTCGTTCATCATTTTCCAGTTGTTTTAGGTGTAAAGTTAGGTTGTCTATTCGATGCTTTTCTTGTTTCTTGAGGTAGGGCTCTATTGCTGTAAACTTCCCTCTTAGCTTTTGCTGCATCCCATAGGTTTTGAGTTGTGTTTTCATTGTCCTTTGTTTCTAGACATTTTTTGATTTCCCTTTTGATTTCTTCAGTAACCTGTTAGTTATTTAGAAATGTGTTGTTTAATCTCCACGTGTTTTTGTTTCTTACAGTTTTTTTCTTGTAACTGGTATCTAGTATCATAGCATTGTGGTCAGAGAAGATGCTTGATAACATTTTCAATTTTCTTAAACTTACTGAGGTTTGATTTGTGACCCAAGATGTGGTCTCTCCTGGAGAATGTTCCATGTGCACTTGAGACGAAGGTATATTCTGCATTTGGATGGAATATCCTGAAGATGTCAGTGAGATCCATCTCATTTAATGTACCATTTAAGACTTGTGTTTCCTCGCATATATATGAAATTTTAAAAGATGGTAACAATGACCCTATATGTGAGACAGCAAAAGAGACCCAGATGTAAAGAACAAATTGTTGGACTCTGTGGGAGAAGGCAGGGGTGGGATGATTTGAGAGAATAGCATTGAAACATGTATATTATCATATGTGAAATAGATCACCTGTCCAGATTTGATGCATCAGACAGGGTACTCAGGGCTGGTGCACTGGGATGACCCTGAGGGATGGGATGGGGAGGGAGGGGGGAGGGAGAGTCAGGATGGGGAACACATGTATACCCATGGCTGATTCATGAATGTATGGCAAAAACAACCACAATATTGTAAAGTAATTAGCCTCCAATTAAAATAAATTTAAAAAAAGAAAAAAAATCCTTTTTAAAAAAACAAACAACAACAAAAAAGACTTGTGTTTCTTCATTAATTTTCTGTTTTGATGATCTGTTCATTGCTGTGAATGAGGTGTTTACTACTATTATTGTGTTATTGTCAATTTCTCCTTTATGTCCGTTAGTGTTTCTCTTATGTATTGAGCTGCTCCTATATGGGGTGCATAGGAGCATAGGTGCATAACATTTACAATTGTTATGTCTTCCTCTTGGATTGATCCCTTGATCATTATGTAGTGTCCTTCCACATCTCTTGTAATCTTCTTTATTTTAAGGTCTATCTTATATGAGGAATGCTGCTCCAGCTTTATTTGCTTCCCATTTGCATGGTATATTTTTCCATCCTCTCACTTTCAGTCTTTATGTGTCTTGAGCTCTGAAGTGGGTTTCTTGTAGACAGCATATATATGGGTCTTGTTTTTGTATCCCTTCAGCCAGTCTGTGTCTTTTGGTTGAAGCGTTTAATCTATTTACATTTAAAGTAATTATTGATATGTATGTTCCTATTGTCATTTTCTTAGTTGTTTGGGGTTGATTTTGTAGTTCTTTTTTCTTCTCTTGTATTTCTTGACTGTATAAGTCCCTTTAACATTTGTTGTAAAGCTGGTTTGGTGGTACTGAATTCTCTTAACTTTAGCTTGTCTGAAAAACTTTTTATTTCTCCATCAATTTTGAAGGAGATCCTTGCCAGGTACAGTAATCTTGGTTGTAGATTTTTCCCTTTCAGTACTTTAAATATATCCTGCCATTCCCTTCTGGCCTGCAGAGTTTCCGGAGTAACAGCTGAAAGATCAGCTGTTAAGCATGTGGGGTTTTCCTTGTATGTTGTTGCTTCTCCCTTGCTGCTTTTGATACTTTCTTTGTGTTCAGTCTTTGTTAGTTTGATTAGTTTGTGTTTTGGCGTGTTTCTCCTTAGATTTATCCTGTATGGGAATTTTTGTTCCTCTTGGACTTGATTGACTATTTCCTTTTCCATGTCAGGGAAATTTTCAACTATAATCTCTTCAAAACTTTTCTCATACCCTTTCTTTTTCTCTTCTTCTGAAGTGAAGTCGAAAGTGAAGTCGCTCAGCTGTGTCTGATTCTTTGCGACCCCATGGACTACAGCTTCTCCATCCATGGGGTTTTCCAGGCAAGAACACTGGAGTGGGGTGCCGTTTCCTTCTCCAGGGGATCTTCCCCACCCAGGGATCAACCCCAGGTCTCCAGCATTGCAGGCAGATGCTTTACTCTCTGAGCCACCAGAGAAGCCTATAGGGGTCTTCTTCTGGGACCCCTATAATTCGAATGTTGGTGCCTTTGATATTGTCCCAGAGGTCTCTGAAACTGTCCTCATCTCTTTTCATTCTTTTTACTTTATTCTGCTCTTCAAAAGGTATTTCCACCATTTTATCTCCAGCTCACTGATTTGTTCTTCTGCTTCAGATATTCTGTTATTGGTTCCTTCTAGAGTATTTTTAATTTCAGTAATTGTGTTGTTTGTCTCTATATGTTGATTCTTTAATTCTAGGTCTTTGTTAATTGATTTTTGCACTTTCTCCATTTTTTTCAAGGATTTTGATCATTTTTGCTATCATTATTCTGAATTCTTTTTTAGATAGTTTGCCTATTTCCTCTTCATTTATTTGGATTTCTGTGTTTATAGTTTATTATTTCATTGTGTAGTATTTCTCTGCCTTTTCATTATTTTTTTCTTTTTCATTATTTTCTTTCTTTCATTATTGTGTTTGAGGTCTCCTTTTCCCAGGTTTAAAGGAAAGTTGAATTCTTTCCTTGAAGAAGGTTGACTTCTTTCTTCCTTTTGGTTTCTGCCCTCCTAAGGTTGGTCCAGTGGTTTGTGTAAGTTTTGTATAGGGTGAGATTTGTGCTGAGTTTTTGTTTGTTTGTTTGTGTTTCCTCTGATGGGCAAGTCTGAGTGAGGTGGTTATCCTGTCTGGTGATGATTGGATTTGTATTTTGGTTTTGTTTGTTGTTTTCCCACACAGGGTGCTATAGTGGTTTGGTGATGCTGGGTCTTGTGTTGAAGAGGTTTCAGTTGTGTGAATTCTCACTATTTGATACACCCTAGGGTTAGTTCTCTAGTAGTCTATGGTCTGGGAGTCAGTGCTCCCACTCCAAAGGCTCAGAGCTTGATCTTTTCTGTTTTGCAGTCTGTCTTGGACTCAGCCAGTGAGGCATGGGAGGTTTTCCAGTAAACAAATTAAAGACAAACACTTTCTCCTCAGGGTCAAGGGCCTCTGTCTTCTCTCCCTGTAAGTTCTTGGAAAAACTGAATGAAGTTCAGCTCACGAAAGACAAAAATGAACAAGCAACATGCGTGTCAATCCATCACTGGATGTCTTCAGGGAGACAAGCGGTGCCAGAGAACACTTAGAACTGAGTCTTGATCTCTGGCTCATTACAAAAGATTAAACTCAGGAACAGCCACATGGGAGAGGTGAAGAGGGCAAGGTCTGAGAGGAGCGGGCCCTTTCCAGGCTGCCCTTCTCCCCAGATCTCCACACGGTCACCCAGTCCCATACCTTTATTCAATGTGTATCTGATATTAAAAAAAGGATATTCTGTTACATTACTATAGTATAATTTTAAAAATCAGGAAATTCACCATTGATACAATACTATCTAATAATATGTAGTTCTCTTTAAAATTTTGTTACTTTTGTCTCAGTTGTTCTTTATAATAATCATTTTTCACATGTATAGTCATATTCCATAAAATGTCATGTCGTATTAGTATAATCTGGAATGTTTCCTTAGTTTTTGTCTTTTATGAAGGTTACATTTTTGAAATGTATAGCCCAATGCAAGTGAAAGTTGCTCAGTCATGTCCCACTCTTTGCCCCCCTATGGACTATACAGTCAATGGAATTCTCTAGTCCAGAATACTGGAATGAGTAGCCTTTCCCTTCTCCAGCAGATCTTCCCAACCCAGGGATCAAACCCAGGTCTCCCACATTACTGGTGGATTTTTTACCAGCTGAGCCACAGGGGAAGCCCAAGAATACTGGAGTGGGTCACCTATCCCTTCTCCAGCAGATCTTCCCGACCCAGGAATTGAACTGGGGTCTATTGCATTGCAGGCAGATTCTTTACCAACTGAGCTATCAGGGAAACCCCGTATAGCCCAATAGTTCATCAAATTTCTTTGCCCAGTAGTTCATCAAATTGAATTTGCCTTGTTTTCTCATTAACTTCAGGTTATGTATTTTTTCATAGCTTTATTGAAATGTATTTTACATACCACTGAATTGATCCACTTAACTTGTACAGTTTAGTGCTTTTTAGTATATTCAGAGTTGTCCAACCATCACTATTGCCTAATTTTAGAATATTTTCAAACACCAAAATGACATTAGCAGTCTTTCTCAATTCCTGTTTCTCTCCCCACTCCTACCATCCCAGTCCTAAAGGCAACCTCTAATTTATTTTGTGTCTATAAATTTGCATATTCTAGATAGTACATATAAATGGAATCATAAAAATGTGGATTATTGGTTTTTTTTTACTGGCTTCTCTCACTAAACATAATGCTTTCAAGTTTCATCCTTGATGAAGCATGTACTGGTACGTCATTCTTTTTTTATTACCAATTAATATCCCACTGTACAGATACACCCCATTTTGTTAATCAGTTCATCAGCTGATAGACATAGGTTGTTTCTACTTCTTGCCTATTACAAATAGTGTTTCTGTGAACATTCATGCACAAGATTTTGTGTTTGCATGTATATTTTAATTCTCCCAGGCATATACTCAAGGGTGGAATTTCTGGAGCACATGGTAAAAGGCAAAGGAGGAGAGTTCCAGAGAATAGCAAGGAAAGACAAGAAAGCCTCCTTAAGTGAACAGTGCAAAGAAATTGAAGAGAACAATAGAGTGGGGAAGACTAGAGATCTCTTCAAGAAAATTAGAGATACTTAGGGAACATTTCATGTAAAGATGAATACAACGAAGGACAGAAACGGTAAGGACCTAGTAGAAGCAGAAGAGATTAAAAAGAAGTGTTAAAAATACACAGAAGAACTATACAAAAAAGGTCTTAATGACCTATGCAGCCATGTTGGTATGGTCACTCACCAGAAATCCTGGAATATAAAGTCATGTGGGTCTTAGCAAGCATTGCTACTAACAAAGCTAGTGGAGGTTTTGGAATTCCAGCTGAGCTATTTCAAATGCTAAAAGATGATTCTGTGAAAGTGCTGCCCTCGGTATGGCAGCAAATTTACAAAACTGAGCAATGGCCGCAGGACTGGAAAAGGTTGGTTTTCATTCCAATCCTAAAGAAAGGCAATGCCAGAGAATGTTCTAGCTACCGTATTGTTGCGCTCCTTTCACATGCTAGCAAAGTAATACTTAATATCCTTCAAGCTAGGCTTCAACAGTACATGAACCAAGAACTTTCATATATACAAGCTGGATTTAGAAGGCAGAGGAACCAGAGATCAACTTGCCAGCATCTGTTGTTGATGAATTGTCAAACAGTTCAAAAGCAGCTACACCACTTTTCCTTACCACCAGCAATGTCTGATGGTATCAGTTTCTCTGCGTCTTCACAAGTCTGTTCTTTATGTCTTTGTCTCCTTTGGTGCTCTACAAATAGGTTCATCAGTACTGTCTTTCTAGATTCCATGTATATGTGTTAATATGTGATACTTGCTTTTCTCTTTCTGACTTAACTTCACTCAGGATCCCTGGAGAAGGGAATGGCTACCCACTCCAGTATCCTGGTCTGGAGAATTCAGACACAAGAGTCAGACACAGCTGAGCAACTTTCACTTTTCCTTCGATATAATAGGCTCAAGGTTCATCCACCTGTTTAGAATTGACTCAAATGTGTTCCTTTTTATAGCTGAGTAATATTCCATTGTATTTAGGTACCCCATCTTCCTTATCCATTTGTCTGTTGGTGGACATCTAGATTGCTTCCAGGTGCTAGCTATTGTAAATAGTGCTGTGATGAGCACAGGGGGTATGTGTCTTTTTCAGTTATGGTTTCCTCAGGGCATATGCCCAATAGTTGGATTGTTGGGTCATGTTGTTCAGTCGTTGAGTTGTATCCAACTCTTTGTGACCCCATGGACTGCACCACACCAGGCTTCCTTGTCCTTCACAATATCCCAGAGTTTGCTCAAACTCATGTCCATTGAATCAGTGGTGCCATCCAACCATTTCATCCTCTGTCATCCCCTTGTATGGTGGCTTTATTCCTAGTTTTTAAAGGAATCTCCATACTGTTCTCCATAGTAGCTGTATCAGTTTACATTCCCACGAAAAGTGCAAGAGGCTTCCCTTTTCTCCATACCCACTCTACCATTTATTGTTTGTAGATTTTTGATGATGGTCATTCTCCTGGTGTGTGGTGATACCTCATTATAGTTTTGATTTGCTTTTCTCTAATAATGTGCAGTGTTAATCATATTTTCATGTGTTTATTAGCCATCTATATGTCTTCTTTGAAAAATGTCTGTTTAGGTCTTCTACCCACTTTTTGATTGGGTTGTTTGTTTTTCTGGTATTGAGCTTCATGAGCTGCTTATATATTTTGGAGATTAATCTTTTGTCAGTTGTTGCATTTACTATTATTTTCTCCCATTCTGAGGGTTGTCTTTTCCTTATTTATAGTTTCCTTCACTGTGCAAAAGCTTTTAAATTTAATTAGGTCCCATTTGTTTATTTTTGTTTTTACTTCCATTACTCTAAGAGGTGGGTCAGAGAGAATCTTACTGTGATTTATGTTAAAGGGTGTTCTGCCTATGTTTTCTCTAAAAGGTTTAGAGTTTCTGGTCTTAAATTTAGGTCTTTAATCCATTTTGAGTTTATTTTTCTATATGGTGTAGGGAAGTGTTCTAATTTCATTCTTTTACATGTAGCTGTCTAGTTTTCCCAGCACCACTTATTGAAGAGGCTGTCTTTTCTCCATTGTATATTCTTGTCTCCTTTGTCAAAGATAAAGTACCCCTAGATGCGTGGGTTTATTTATGGGCTTTCTATCATGTTCCATTGGTCTGTATTTCTGTTTTTGTGCCAGTTCCATACTGTCTTGATGATGGTACCTTTGTAGTATAGTCTGAAGTCAGGAAGGTTGATTCCTTCAGCTCTGTTTTTCTTTCTCAAGATTGCTTTGGCTGTTCAGGGTCTTTGGTGTTTCCATATGAATTGTGAAATTATTTAGTTCTGTGAAAAATATCATTGGTGGTTTGATACAGATTACATTGAATGTATTGATTGCTTTAGGTAGAATAGTCGTGTTCACACTATTGATTCTTCTAATCCAGGAACACAGTATATCTCTCCATTTGTTTATGTCTTCTATGATTTCTTTCAGCAGTGTTTTACAGTTTTCTGCATACAACTCTTTTGTCTCTTTAGGTAGATGTATTCCTAGGCATTTTATTCTTTCTGTTGCAGTGGTGAGTGGGATTGTTTCCTTAGTTTTTCTTTCTGATTTTTCATTGTTAGTGTATAGGAATGTTAGGGGTTTCTGTGTACTAATTTTATATCCTACAACTTTACTGTATTCATTGATTAACTCTAGTAATTTTCTGGTAGCATCCTTAGGTTTTCTATGTATAGTAAGTATCATGTCATCTGAAAACAGTGAGAGTTTTTTTCTCCAATCCGCATTCCTTTTAGAACTTCCAAAACTACCTTGAATAACAGTGGTGAGAGTGGACATCTTTATTTGTTCCTGATTTTAGAGTAAATGCTTTCATTTTTTTCACTGTTGGGAATAATGTTTGCTATAGGTTTTTTGTCTATGGCCTTTATTATGTTGAGGTATGATCCTTCTTTGCTTACTTTATGGAGAGTTTTTTTTAAAATCATAAATGTGTATTGAATTTTGTGAAAAGCCTTCTCTGCATCTATTGAGATGACCATATGGTTTTTATCTTTCAATTTGTTAATATAGTGTATCACATTGATTGATTTACATGTATTGAAGAATCCTTAAATCCTCGGATAAAGCCCTGTTGTTCATGATGTATGATCCCTTTAATGTGTTGTGTTCAGTTTGTAGAATTTTGCTGAGAATTTTTGCATCTATGTTCATTAGTGATATTGCCCTGTAATTTTCCTTTTTTGTAGTTCTTTGTCTGATTTTGGTGTCAGGGTGATGAGGCCTCGTAGAATGAGTTTGGGAGTTTTCCCTCCTCTGCAATTTTCAGGAAGAGTTTGAGCCGAAAAAGTGTTAGCTCTTTTCTAAACTTTTTGTAGCATTTGCCTGTGAAGCCATCTGGCCATGGGCTTTTGTTTGTTATAAGATTTTTTATTACATTTTTGATTTCCATGCTTGTGATTGGTCTCTTGATGTTTTCTATTTCTTCCTGGTTCAGTTTTGGAAGGTTGTACTCTTCCAAGAATTTGTCCATTTCTTACATTTTGTCCATTTTATTGGCATATAGTTTCTTATAGTAGTCTTTTATGATCCTTCATATTTCTGTGTTGTCTGTTGTAAATTTTCCTCTTTCATTTCTAATTTTACTGATTTGAGTCTTGCCTCATTTTTTTTGATGAGTCTGATGAGTCTTGATGAGTCTTGATGGTTTGTCAGTTTTGTTTATCTTCTCAAAGAACCAGCTTTTAGCTTTATTGATCCTTGCTCTGTCTATGCCTTCATTTCTTTTTCAGTTATTTCTGCTCTGATCTTTATTATTTATTTTCTTCTGCTAACTTTGGAGTTCTTTTGTTCTTCTTTTTCTAGTTGCTTTGGTGTAAAGTTAGGTTGTTTATTTGTTGTTTCTCTTGTTTCTTGAGGTAGGCTTGTATTACTATAAACTTCCCTCTTAGCACAGCTTTCACTACATTCAATAGGTTTTGAATTGTCATGTTCTCATTGTCATTTGTTTCTATGTATATTTTGATTTCCTTTTTGATTTCTTCAGTGGTCTGTTGGTTATTTAGAAGTGTGTTGTTTAGCCTCTATGTGTTTGTTTTTTATAGTTTTTTTTTCTTGTTCAGTTCAGTTCAGTCACTCAGTCATGTCTGACTCTTTGCGACCCCATGAGTCGCAGCACGCCAGGCCTCCCTGTCCATCACTGACTCCCAGAGTTCACTCAAACTCATGTCCATCCAGTCAGTGATGCCATCCAGCCATCTTATCCTCTGTCGTCCCCTTCTCCTCCTGCCCCCAATCCCTCCCAGCATCAGGGTCTTTTCCAGTGAGTCAACTCTTCGCATGAGGTGGCCAAAGTATTGGAGTTTCAGCTTTAGCATCAGTCCTTGTAATGAACACCCAGGACTGATCTGTTTTAGGATGGACTGGTTGGATCTCCTTGCAGTCCAAGGGACTCTCAAGAGTCTTTTCCAACACCACGGTTCAAATGCATCAATTCTTTGGCGCTCAGCCTTCTTCACAGTCCAACTCTCACATCCATACATGACCACTGGAAAAACCATAGCTTGACTAAATGGACCTCTGTTGGCAAAGTAATGTCTCTGCTTTTAAATGTGCTATCTAGGTTGGTCATAACTTTCCTTCCAAGGAGTAAGCGTCTTTTAATTTCATGGCTGCAATCACCATCTGCAGTGATTTTGGAACCCCCCAGAAATCTTTCGGCATTGTTGTCAGAAAAAGCACTTGAAATTATTTCCGTTTTTAAAAATTTACCAAGGTTTGATATGTGACCCAAAATGAGATCTATCCTGGGGAATATTCCATGTGCAATTGAGAAAAAAATGAAATCTTTTTTTTTTTTTCCTTCAATGAAATGCTCTGTAGGTATCAATTAGGTTTACCTGGTACAATGTATCATTTAAACCTTGTGTTTCCTTATTAATTTTGTGTGGATGATCTGTCCATTGGTGTGAGTGGGGTATGAAAATCCCCAACTATCATTGTATTATTGTCAATTTTCCCTTTAATAGTTGTTAGTATTTGCCTTATGTATTGAGGTGCTTTTAGAAGGTGAATATATAATTGTTATATCTTTCTCTTAGATTGGACCCTTGGTCATTATGTAGTGTCCTTCATTGTCTCTTGTAATAGTTTTTATTTTAAAGTCTCTTTTATCTGATTTGGGTATTGCTACTCCCACTTCCTTTTGATTTCCATTTACATGGATTATCTTTTTCCAGCTCCTCACTTTGTACATGTCCCCAAGTCTGAGGTGGGTCTCTTGTAGACAGCATATATAGGGTTTTCTTTTTAGCCAATTAGCCATTTAGCCAATCTGTGTCTTTTGGGTGGAGCATTTAGTCCATTAACATTTAAAGTAATTATTGATATATATGATCCTGTCGCAATGTACTTTATTGTCTTGTGTTTGTTTTTGTATGCCTTTTGTTTCTATTGTGTTTCCTTTCTGAGAAGTTCCTTTAGTTTTTGTTGTAAAAATGGTTTGGTGGTGTTGAATTCTCTTTATTTTTGCTTTTCTGAAAAGCTTCTGATTTCTCTTTTGAATCTGAGTGAGATCCTTGCTGGATAGATTTATCTTGGTTGTAGGGTTTTTTCCTTTCATTATAAGTATATCCTGCCATTTTCTTCTGGCCTGCAGAATGTCTGTTGAAAGATCAGCTGTTAGCCTTAAGGTTATCCTTTCGTGTTATTTGTTGCTTTTTCCTTGCTGTTTTTAACATTTGTTCTTTGTGTTTATTTTTGTTAGTTTGATTAATATGTCTTGTCATGTTTCTCCTTGAGTTTATCCTCTATGGAACTCTCTGGGCTTCCTAGACTTGGGTGGCTATTTCCTTTCTCACTTTAGGAAAGTTTTCACCTATAATCTCCTCAAATGTTTTCTCATACCCTTTATTTTGTCTTCTTCTGGGACTCCTATAGTTCAAATGTTAGTGTTCTTAATATTGTCCCAGAGGTCTCTGAGACTGTCCTCACTTCCTTTTATTCTTTTTTCTGATCTGATTCAGTTATTTCCAGCATTCTATCTTTCAGTTCACTTATCTGTTCTTCTGCTTCAGTTATTCTGCTAATGGTTTCCTGTAATGTGTTTTTAATCTCATTTATTGTGTTGTTCATTGCTGATTGTCTGTTCTTTAATTCTTCTAGTTCCTTGTTAAGCATTTCTTATATCCACTCCATTCATGTCTCCAGTCTATTAACCTGTGCCTCCATTTTATTTCCAATATTTTGGATCACGTTTACTATCATTACTCTGAATTCTTTTTCAGGTAGATGGCTTGTTTCCTCTTCATTTGTTTCATCTTTTGGGGTTTTACTGTATTCCTTCAGGTACTGTATGTTTCCCTGTGTTTTCATTTTGTTTAATTTACTGTGTTTGGGTTCTCTTGTCTGCAACCTGGAAGGTTGTATTTCCTCTTAATTGTGGTGTCTGCCCCACATGAGTGGGTTTGGAACTGTGCCTTCTGAAGATTTCCTGTTTGAGGGTTCTCATGCCTGTGTTCTGGTGGAGAGAGCTGGATCTTGTCTCTCTGAAGATCAGTGCCACATCCAGTAGTGTGTTTTGGGGTGTTTGTGGGCTTGTTATGGCTTTGGGCAGCCTTTCTGCTAAGGGGCAGGGTTGAGTTCCTGTTTTGCTAAAGGTTTGGTGTGAGCCATCCAGCAATGGAGCTTGCTGGCCTTTGTGTAAGGCTTGATGTTGGTGTTGATATGGATGCCTTTGGGAGGGCTCTAACCTATTAATGTTCTATGGGATTGGGAGTTCTCTGGTGTTCCAATGTCCTGGACTTAGGTCTCCCACCTCAGGGGTTCAGGCCTACCCTCTTAGTGTAGCACCAAGACTTCACAGGCTACATAGCACAGAAGGCAAAACCCCAAGACTAATGGTAAAACAACACTTAACAGCCAAGAATACCCAAAGAGCCTCTCAGACTCATTCTGAGGAGATTGGCTTGGTGTTTTGGAAGTCTGGGGTCCTCTGCCAGTGTGCAGAAGGTATTCTGGAGGACTTGTTCCATTTGCAGATGAGTTTTTGATGTATTTTTTGGGGAAAGGTGATCATCTCATGTTATTCCTCCACCATCTTGAGTCCTCCCTACATCTTTTATTATTTGAGCTTATTTGTCAATGAAGTCCATGAGAAGAAACACTAATATAGTGATCGGCTTATCTAACTTTTAGTAACAGATATGTCATTAACTTGCTGAAAGATTTTGGAAGTCACTGAACTTTATTTGTTATTACAAAATAGATCATATAAACTAGCTGATATAGGTTTCCTTCAAGATCTATTTCAGTTTTATATTCAGTTCCAAATAGTTTTCGTTTAACATGCCAAGCAAGGACTATTTACATTCTCGTGAGAAGGACAATGATACAAAGCTTGTAAGATGTGAGTCTTTCCAGCTCTTTCATATATTCTTTTAAAGGAATTACAGAATATCTATCTCAACAGTGCACTGTTGAGATTATTTACACATTAAAACAAATTCAAGAATAGTTTAATAGGATAAATCTTACAGAAATGACATCTTTAAGAAACCCATAATGTCAAATGTTTATCAGGTATTTGTTAGTTAAAATTTTAAACGTCTGTTATAGAGGTAGTGTAGGAGGCTTGTTGAAATGCCATCTTGTACACTCAACATCAATTATGGTGAAATGTAAACAGAAAGCACTTTACACTCTACACTTATTAGAGGTGATTATAATATCAAAGAGAGAGCAGGAAATGATGGTGAGGATGTGGATAAATTGTTACCTCATACGTTGCTAGTGGGAATACATACATTATAGCCACGCTGGGCAGTAGTTTGGCAATTCCTCAAAAAGTTAATGTAAGTTAAGTTTGGCAGTTTTACTCCTAGGTATATGCCTAAGAGCACTGAAAATACATGTTCATGCGAAAAACTATATATGAATGTTTATAGCAGTATTATTCATACTAGCCAAAAGCTGGAGACAATGAAAATGTCCATTATTGGACAAACAGAAAAGTAAGATGTGATATATCCATACAGTGAAATATTATTCAACAATAAGATGCAATGAACTACTGATATATGCTACAGTATAGGTGGAAATTAAAGAACATTATGCTGTGTGAAACAAATCAATCACAAAAGGCCACATATTGTATGCTTCCATATATATGTAATGTGCAGAATAAACAAATCCAGAGAGAGAGCAAGTGGATCAGTGGTTTCTAGGAACTGAGTGAAGAGGAGAATTGGTAGTGACTGCTAATAGGTATCAGATGTCTTTTTAGGGTGATGAAAATCTGGAATTAGACAGTAGTGATGATTTCACAAATGTGTGAGTATACTAAAAAACATGGAATTGTATGCTTTAAAAAGATGCAATTTATTGTAAGTGAATTATATTTCAACAATAAAAAACATCTAGGGACTCCCTGGTAGTCCAGTAGTTAAGACTCTTGTGTTTCCACTGCAGGGGGTGTGAGTTCAGTTCCAAGCCCGGGAACTAAGATCCCACATGCTGAGCAGTGCACCTAATGATAGTAATAAAGATCTAAAACACGACAAGGTAGATCATCATGAAATTGTTCAAAACCAGTGATAAAGAGAAAATCTTGAAAGCAGTTTGAGGAAAAGAGACACATGACTACAGAGCAACAAATATCAGAATTTAAGCAGAGATATCATCAGAAACAATGTAAAGAAGACCATAGACTGTCATCTTCAAAGTAAAGAACATCCTTTTAACCCAGAATGCTTTACCTGCAAAAATCTTTCAAACATGAAAGTGAAGTTTTTTCTAGATGTATAAAAGCTGAAAGACAAGTGATTTTTTATAAAGATATAAAGTCAACTTAATGGAGAAAGGATTGTCCTTTCCTTAGTTGGAGCTAAGAAAATTGGATACCCATATGCCAGAAATGGATTTTCATCTATACTTTGCATGCTATGTAAAAAGTATCTAAGAATGGATCATAGACCTAAATGTAAATGAAACCTCAACTATAAAACTTCTAGAACAAAACATAAGAAAAGGAGAAAATCTTCATGATTTTCTACTAAGATTTCCAAAACCTGGATATATAAATGTAAAAATTGAAAAGTTAGTTTTTTTTTAAGATGGAAAATAAACTCTGCTCTTGAAAATATACGCTTAAGGGGATGAAAATATATACTCATTTCGCTGGCCGCTCCTTAATTTATTTTTGTGGTTTTCCCTTGTATTTCCAACTTCAAAGTATTGCAGTATCACAGGCCTTAGTCTGTGTGCAGTCACTCTTTGATGATGTCACCATTTCATATTTTAAATACTAAAAGCATGTAATTCTCAAATGTGTATGTACAGCCAGGACCTTTCCCTGTACTCCAAACTTACATAGCTATCTCCGTGCTTAACATCTCCACCTGGATATTTAGTTAGTATATCTTCAACTTAACAGTCTTAAACAAACCTACTGATTTATACCACACCAAACTGCAATTGTCTCACCCAAAGCAGCTCTTCTGAAGTCTCTCTGTGTACATAAATGCTGACTTTTGCCTTCTAGTTACTGAAGACAAAAGTACTGAGGACTTTTGCCTCTAGTTACTGTGGAGTCATCATTCATTGGAAATCTTTTATAGCACACATGCAATCCATCAGCATATCCTTTACCTCTAACTTCAACATGTATAAACAGTCTGACCACTTTCTACTATTTCAGTCACAACCAGCAGTTCTAAGCTTGGTATGATCATGTTTTGCTATAATTTTTAGCAACCTCCTATAAAGTCTAACTTCCATTCTTGTTTCACTACAGTCTGTTCTCGTACTAAAGCCAGAGAGAATGTTTTCAAAGTTAAGTCAGATCCTGTCTTTTCATTGCTCAAAGCTATTGTGCAAAGTGGTTTCCTACTCTGGGTAAAAATTCATCATTTTGTATAATGGCTTCAAGAGCCCTGTAAAATATGATACCATCAATGGCACTCTTTTGACCTTAACTCTTGATGCTTTTATTCTTAACCACATCAGCCTACTTACTGTTTGTTGAGTTGTGGTGCTGGGGTACACTCTTCAAGAGTCCTTGGACTGCAGGGAGATCAAATCAGTCAGTTCTAAAGGAAATCAACCCTGAATATTCAATTGGAAGGACTGTTGCTAAAGCTGAAGCTCTAATACTTTGACCCCCTGATGCAGAGAGCCAACTCATTGGGAAAGACTCTGAAGCTGGGAAAGACTGAAGGCAGTAGCAGAAGGGGGTGGCAGAGGATGAGATAATTAGATAGCATCACCAACTCAATGAACATGAATTTCAGCAAACTCCGGTAGATAATGGAAGACAGAGGAGCCTGGCATGCTGTAGTCCATGGAGTTACAAAGAGTTGGACATGACTTAAGAGCTTAACAACAAAACAGACTAACATGCTCCTGCCATAGGACATTTGTAAATCTTTTCCGCTCTGCCTGAGGAGCTCTTCCCCCATATGTCTATTGCCTTATTCCCTCACTTTTAAAAAAGTCTAAGCTCAGATGTCTCATGAGTAAGGCCCCTTTTCACCTTTTCTAGAACTTCTGTACATCTGGCTTCCCCTACATTTCTCCATAATACTTACCAAAATTCTATATAGCAGGAATGCGCAAACCATGGCCAGTAGGCTAAATTTAGCTCCCACCTGTTTTTGTATAAAGTTTCATGGAACACAGCTATGCCCACTTTTTTAATATGTTGCCTATGACTGATTTTTCATCACAATGAAAAAGATGAGTAATTTTAACAGAGACACATGGCCTCCGAAGCCTAAAACATTTACTATTTGACCCTTTACAAATCAGCCCTTAGTGATCCTGATATATACTATGTGTTTGCTTGTGTGTTTATTGCCTGTCTCTCCCCACTAGAAAGTAAGTCCAATGAAGGCAGGTTTTTATTTTCTTTTTTTAACTGCTTCATCTTCAGCACCTAGAATAGTATCTGGCGTATAATAGGTATTCACTAAGTAATCTAGGAACAATTAAATGGTGAAGAGAATACATGATATGATCTAGTTATTAGAGGATATATTAAAGGATTTTAGGCTCTAAAGACAAAAGTTCCTCAAGATTATAAACTTTATTATGTGTCATTAGCATTTAAATATAATTAATATGCCTTCAATTAAACATGATTACAATTAAGAAAAGAGACTCCTGTGTAGGGGGGAGTTCCCTGGTGGCCTAGTGGTTAGAATTCCAGGCTTTCACTGCAGTGGCCCAGTGAAGTCACTCAGTCGTGTCCGACTCTTTGTGACCCCATGGACTGTAGCCCACTAGGCTCCTCCATCCATGGAATTTTCTAGGCAAGAGTACTGAAGTGGGTTGCCATTTCCTTCTCCAGAGTATCTTCCCGACCCAGGGATCAAAGCTGGGTCTCCCGCATTGCGGGCAGACGCTTTACCGTCTGAGCTACCCCGCACCTGGCCAAAAAATTAAGACTCCTGTGTAAAGATGGTAGAAAGAAACTACAGAATTTCCCTCTGATACCTATTCATATGATCTTCAACAATTAAAAAAAAAAAACGATAAGAGCAGAACCAGAGGAATGAAGAAAACAAAGCATGCATCAGTAGTAATCAGAAATAAGAAGTGATAGAATCTCAATGTCATATGTTTCAAAAGATGATCATTGAGGAAAGAAACAGATTTGCCAAAGCTTAGAATGGCATCCAGCCCCACATTTACTCCCCAAATCTTATCTTAATGTCAAGCTTAACTGTGATCCTGAGATTTATCATTAACACAAATGAAGTAGTAGAGGAATAACTGAATAGAATCTCCGTACATTTTTCTTTCTTTCTTTTTTTTTGTTTTTTTTTTTTACTATCTTTAATAGAAAAAGCTGCTGGGAAGAAATGTCTGAAAGATGATATGTGAGGATAAGGGATATTTCCTGGCAGAAGCAGAGGCTTCAGGAGTCCTGAAATGAGGGAATGGTCAAAATCTCAAGGGCTCTTCCCCTAAGAAAATCTGAAAAGAACTGAACCCAGTTCCTCCAACAAAAGCCGCATATAAAAGCTACCAAGAAAGCTCCTCTCTTCTTATTCTTTGGCCATACTAAATAATTCACAGTTCATAAATTTTTTTTGTTGTCATTTTTAAAGATTCAACATAAATTGTTTTCAGGTGCTTATATCATTTGATTTGCCTCTCAGAGGATAATTTCTCTCTCCAATTGCCTTTCTTCAGTCAAGAATGGAAAAGAGAGTAAGGTTATAAATATATGGGCAGGGGCCATGGAGAGAAGTACTAAAAAGTAATTTTGATGCACTTGGGCTGGGATACGTATATATATATATATATATATATATATATATATATATACACAGACATATATATCTATATCTATACTTAAATGTATACATAGTATGGCCAATATATGTATGTGTGTGTGTGTGTGCTGTGCTGTGCTTAGTCGCTTAGTTGGGGATGACTCTTTTTGACTCCATGGACTATAGCCCGCCAGGCTCCTCTGTCCATGGGGATTCTCCAGGAAAGAATACTGGAGTGGGTTGCCATGCCCTACTCCAGGGGATCTTCCCAATCCAGGGTTTGAACCCAGGTCTCCCACATTGCAGGCAGATTCCTTACCATCTGGGCCACCAGAGGAGCCCATTTACACACACTACACACACACACACACGTCACACTGTGCAGCATGCAGGATCTTAGTTCCCCAAGAAGGGGTGAACTGTGCCTCCTCCTACAGTGGAAATGTGGAGTCCTAACCACTGGACTGTCAGGGAATTCTCTGGGCTAGGATATTTTAAGGTCATTGACTCTCTTTTAAAGAAAACGTAATGACATTTTGTTTTTTTGTAAACTATTCTGTTGAAATAACAAAAGCATCCCACAAACACAAAATAACGCCTTCCAGTATTATTTTCTCTAAAGATGGAGAAGACACTAAAACGAAGGAAGTATTAATTCAGTATTGTACTTCTCAGAGCAAAAGCAGATATAAAACCATACAGTGCCAAGTTTATTAAACCAGCAGCAAAATAATAAATATTATGTCTAGTGAGAACTCAGAATCAACTATTGGCAAAATTCCTTTAATGTGGTACTTTGAGATACTATGATATCAATGATATATAATAAGAAAGCATAGTCTATCTGTTCTATAACATGTGCATGCTAATCGAAACTTTATAGTCGGATGACACCTTCTATATAAGGAGCACACATGAGCCTTTTATTATTGAAGAGGGAGAAGTCCTAGACAACTTCTTGTTTATTTTTATTTTTAGTCAGTAACAATTCATGCTTAAAGGGGAAGAAATTTTTAAAATTTGCTTTGTGATTATTTTTTGAACCAAAGATTTTTCTGGAAAAGGTTTGTTGGATTCAATGTTGACAGAGTACAAGCAGAATACAGAAACATAACTACACTAAAAGTTAGAGAGTTGACTGTTGAATATTAATTCTCATAGTACATTATTGCCAAAGCACAATTGTCTATAAACAATATGGACTTTGATCTTGATTCAGTTTTTAAAGGAAATCATGAAAATTGTGCTTATGACTGAATTTTGGTCCTTGAGTGTATATTCTTCAAAAT
Organism: Ovis canadensis; assembly: GCF_042477335.2. Taxonomy (NCBI): domain Eukaryota; kingdom Metazoa; phylum Chordata; class Mammalia; order Artiodactyla; family Bovidae; genus Ovis; species Ovis canadensis. Next base: position 155,441,035 of record NC_091246.1, read on the forward strand.
GCTGTGAAATAGAAAACTTGTTTTTCGACTTGAAACAGGCTAGCTATCAAGAGGGCAGGTAGTCGTGAAGTTTTGAAGTCAGATATGAGATTAAAATATTCCTTCATGGGAATACCCTGGCTGTCCAGTGGTTAGGACTGGTACTTTCACTGCCTGACCCAGGTTCAGTCCCTGGTTGTGAAACTAAGATCCTACAGGGCATATGGCTAAAAATAAAATAAAATAACTTTCATGACCCTAAAAAAAGACTGTTTCTGTGATTTCAGATGGCTTGCCCCAAGGCATGTGTCAGTACCTTGTAGAGCTTACAAACTGTCTTTCAGAGCTAAATTATTACAGAGTTTAGTGCTGAAAATAATATGTTAGGACGGACTATAATGCAAAGAAGCTTTTATTACTATGAGATGGATTCTTTCACAAATCAGGATATGCATTTTCCTTCCCCCGTCTCCACCAGAAAAAAATAACCACTTCTAACAGAGAAGCCTGGCAGGATACAGTCCGTAGAGTCACAAAAAGTTGGACATAACTGAAGCCCCTTAGCACACAGGCGCATGCAATGTGTACTCCTTTCACTTTCAATACCTCTGTTAGAGTATTTAACACTTTATACCAGGTATTTTGGAGTATTCTCATTTGTTAGTTGGATGGAGTGCTCCTCAAGGTCTAGTGACTGTGGTCCTCCCCAACAAAGGTGTACTGGTAAATCTTTCTGGACATAAAGATATATACAACTTACAAAGAATAGCATATACAATACTGTATTGTAAAATCTATATAGCCAATTGATTCTTACAGAATGCTTTGGTTGATTTTTACCAAATTCTTGTTTGTATAGCCTTATCTGTAGTCAGCCTATAGTTGTGCAGTTGTTGAAGCATGTAGTGCTAACATACATAGTCATTGATATTTTTGTCTTAGATGAAAATGAAAGAGTCCTTACTTGTTTCATCAATGATGTGACCTCTCACAATTTGTTAATAGTTTTTAAATGGTTTAGAAAATTATTTCTCCATTTTTGTGCTATTTCAGTGTTATAATTTAAATTAAATTTTATTAACTTTTTTAAAATCACTTTTTAAAGTCTACACTATTAATAAAACATTAAGCTTATACCCTGATTTGTAGTGTTTGCTGATTTCTAGATTGTAAACATTCCCACGGTGGTCTATTTCAAGCTACCAATGTGACGTCACTGGTAATAGAGTTGGGAAGAGATGGTCAGTAACACACCATTGTATCATTTTTTCTGCATATTACAGTGAGCGTGAATAACCTTGAGGACATCAATACTAGTAAAGCATAATAAAATAAGTGATGAGTTGTATTTGTTTTTAATATGTTTGAAGATATTACTTTTTAGTAATAGCTATGCTTAAAAAGTTGTGCAGTTGCTCATTCTTGCTTGACTCTTTGCGACTCCACGGACTGCAGCATGCCAGGCTTCCCTGTCTTTCACTGTCTCCTGGAGTTTCCTCAAACTCATGTCCATTGAGTTTGTGATGTTATCTGACCATCTCATCCTTAAAAAGTAGCTTGCAAAGTTCCTAAAGATTTAACTTTTGACTACATGTGGTTGTATGATTTGGATTCATTACGCTGCTGCCCCGTAATGATCCCATGCATAAACTACATAGTCTTATATGACTGACCTGTTGATTATTTAATGTAGTGAACTTAATTATAGTCATCATCATGCCCTTGGCTTTTACAGATTATTACTATGAAAAAGACCATGTAGATGATGTCTATCCATTGGCTATGAGATTGGGTTCAAACTTCAATATTTTACTCCAAGGTTTTAAGTTTGTCTTAATGAATTGCTTATTTTCTTATTTACCAGAAAAAAATAGTATCCTGAACCCTCTTTGTTTTATTTTCCTTGAAACTCACAGGTAAATCGTATGCTTGATCACAATATCTGTTAGTATAGGCAAATAACATTTCATTTAAAAAAATGTTAAATCTTACGTTCAAATCTTGTTACATGTATGTATGTACACACGTACATAAATATATATATATATACATATACACACCTTTATACATATATATGATACATACAAACACAATTTCAAATTATGTTTCCTAAGGTACACTTACTCCTTGGAAGAAAATTTATGACCAACCTAGATAGTATATTCAAAAGCAGAGACATTACTTTGCTGACTAAGGTCCGTCTAGTCAAGGCTATGGTTTTTCCAGTAGTCATGTATGGATGTGAGAGCTGGACTGTGAAGAAGGCTGAGTGCTGAAGAATTGACGCTTTTGAACTGTGCTGTTGGAAAAGACTCTTGAGAGTCCCTTGGACCACAAGGAGATCCAACCAGTCCATTCTGAAGGAGATCAGCCCTGGGATTTCTTTGGAAGGAAGGAATGATGCTAAAGCTGAAACTCCAATACTTTGGCCACCTCATGCGAAGAGTTGATTCATTGGAAAAGACTTTGATGCTGGGAGGGATTGGGGGCAGGAGGAGAAGGGGATGACAGAGGATGAGATGGCTGGATGTCATCACTGACTCGATGGATGTGAGTCTGAGTGAACTCTGGGAGTTGGTGATGGACAGGGAGGCTTGGCGTGCTGCAATTCATGGGGTCGCAAAGAGTCGGACATGACTGAGTGACTGAACTGAACTGAAGGTACATTTGGAAAACTCAGCAGTGGCCACAGGACTGGAAAAGGTCAGTTTTCATTCCAATCCCAAAGAAAGGCAATGCCAAAGAATGCTCAAACTACGGCATAATTGTACTCATCTCACACGCTAGTAAAGTAATGCTCAAAATTCTCCAAGCCAGGCTTCAGCAATACATGAACCGTGAACTTCCAGATGTTCAAACTGGTTTTAGAAAAGGTAGAGGAACCAGAGATCAAATTGCCAACATCTGCTGGATTATCGAAAAAGCAAGAGAGTTCCAGAAAAGCATCTGTTTCTGCTTCTGTGACTATGCCAAAGGCTTTGACTGTGTGGATCACAATAAACTGTGGAAAATTCTGAAAGAGCTAGGAATACCCGACCACCTGATCTGTCTCTTGAGAAACCTGTATACAGGTCAGGAAGCAACAGTTAGAACTGGACATGGAACAACAGACTGGTTCCAAATAGGAAAAGGAGTACGTTAAGGCCTGCAATGTGGGAGACCTGGGTTTGATCCCTAGGTTGGGAAGATTCCCTGGAGAAGGAAATGGCAACCCACTCCATTATTCTTGCCTGGAGAATCCCATGGACGGAGGAGCCTGGTGGGCTACAGTCCATGGGGTCACAAAGAGTTGAACACGACTGAGAGACCACTTTCACTTTCTTTCACTTTCAAGGCTGTATATTGTCACCCTGCTTATTTAACTTCTATGCAGAGTACATCATGAGAAATGCTGGGCTGGAAGAAGCACAAGCTGGAATCAGGATTGCCGGGAGAAATACCAATCACCTCAGATATGCAGATGACACCACCCTTATGGCAGAAAGTGAAGAGGAACTAAAAAGCCTCTTGATGAAAGTGAAAGAGAAGAGTGAAAAAGTTGGCTTAAAGCTCAACATTCAGAAAACGAAGATCATGGCATCCGGTTCCATCACTTCATGGCAAATAGATGGGGAAACAGTGGAAACAGTGTCAGACTTTATTTTTGGGGGCTCCAAAATCACTGCAGATGGTGATTGCAGCCATGAAATTAAAAGACGCTTACTCCTTGGAAGGAAAGGCATGACCAACCTAGATAGCATTTTGAAAAGCAGAGACATTATTTTGCCAACAAAGGTCCGTCTAGTCAAGGCTATGGTTTTTCCTGTGGTCATGTATGGATGTGAGAGTTGGACTGTGAAGAAAACTGAGTGCCAAGGAATCGACGCTTTTGAACCGTGGTGTTGGAGAAGACTCTTGAGAGTTCCTTGGATTGCAAGGAGATCCAGCCAGTCCATTCTAAAGGAGATCAGTCCTGGGTGTTCATTGGAAGGACTGATGCTGAGGCTGAAACTCCAGTACTTTGGCCACCTCATGCGAAGAGTTGACTCATTGGAAAAGACTTTGATGCTGGGAGGGATTGGGGGCAGGAGGAGGACGACCAAGGATGAGACGGCTGGATGGCATCACCAACTCGATAGACATGAGTTTGAGTGAATTCTGGGAGTTGGTGATGGGCAGGGAGGCCTGGCGTGCTGCAATTCATGGGGTCGCAAAGAGTAGGACAGGACTGAGCGCCTGAACTGAACTTCCTGAAAAGATTCAAAGGAATAAATGAATTTAAGATGGCTGGACGGCATCACAGACTCGATGGACATGAGTTTGAGTGAACTCCGGGAGTTGGTGATGAACAGGGAGGCCTGGCATGCTGCAATTCATGGGGTCGAAAGGGTCAGACATGACTGAGTGACTGAACTGAACTGAACTAAACTGAAAGGTACATTTGGTATGAAATGTTGAAGAAAGCCTTAAATTGCCAGTTTTATTTACCAGTTTTCAAAATAATGAGTTGGTTCGCTAGCATTCTTCAAAGGTGAATAATGAGTTTTTTAAAGTATCATTATGAAATTATGTATTAATTTTTATTTGTTATGTTGGAATCCATTTTAGTTATTTTTAAAAAGCTTAAATTGTCTCATTTTTGGCCAGTGGGAACCAATTCAAGTTGCCTTTTTTACATTTATTCTCAAGTCCTTTTACATTAATCAGTAATCTTTGATAATTTTCATGATTAATAGTATGATAGGATATTTTAGACTTACCTTGAATGTTTCCTGTCCCCAAACTAGAATTAGCCTTTGCTTCAAGGAATCTGTTTCAGGGGCAAATGATGTTTTCTGTCAATAATTGGATACAAAAGTATGTGCTTGTTGCTACTGCATAATCCCTGTTTTTAGGCCTTTACAGTGGGCAGAACTACAAAATACATATATTTTTAAATGTAAAATATTATAGTTCATTCTGATATATCCAGTTCAAATTCATGATCACAGAATTTTTATGTAACTCACTGATTTTACATCTGTTCTTTTTTGTCCCACACCCAAAACACCAACTTAATTATCCATTTGCTTTTTCTCAGAGTATGCATGCAATATAATTACAATAATGTGCTCGTGTGTGCGTGCTCAGTTGCTTTAGTCAGGTCCGACTCTTTGCAACCCCATGGACCGTAGTCCACCAGGCTCCTCCATCTCTGGGATTATCCTGGCAAGAACACTGGAGTGGGTTGCCATTTCTTCCTTCAGGGGATCTTGCTGTAGACACAGGAGATTGAACCTGTGTCTGCTGTGGCTCCTGTATTTTAGGAGTATTCTTTACCACTTGAGCCACCTAGGAAGCCTCTAATTACAATAACACCACCAATTAATACCACAAAACTGTGGCTGATGATAACAATTTAAGTTCTTGTTTTGTTGTTGCTGCTTTAAAGTTTATTTTTTAGTTTAAATCGTATGAGGAAAGTACTGTTAAGTGTTTGAATATGGTTTTTAAAAATTCCTGGTACTTCCATGGTGGTCTACTGGTTAAGACTCTGTGCTTCCAGTGCAAGGAATACAAGTTCAATCCCTGGCCAGGGAACTAAGGTCTCACATGCTGCATGCTGCTGCTGCTGCTGCTGCTAAGTCGCTTCAGTCGTGTCCGACTGTGTGCAACCCCATAGACGGCAGCCCACCAGGCTCCTCTGTCTCTGGGATTCTCCAGGCAAGAACACTGAAGTGGGTTGCCATTTCCTTCTCCAATGCATGAAAGTGAAAAGTGAAAGTGAAGTCGCTCAGTTGTGTCCAACTCCTAGCAACCCCATGGACTGCAGCCTACCAGGCTCCTCTGTCCATGGGATTTGCCAGGCAAGAGTACTGGAGTGGGGTGCTATTGCCTTCTCCACACATGCTGCATGGTGTGGCCAGTAAAAAAAAAAAAGATAAACTACTATGTTTAAAGTCACTTAGAATATTCTCTGTATGGTTATGCCACCAACTCCATATATAATTAAGTTCACTTATTTCATTTAGATGGGATCACTTTAAAATTTAATGTATTTTTGTTTTATAATTTATAAATTATATTTATATATGTTCTATGTTTCTGAAATCACATTTTTATGAGAAAACTTCCTGTTATTACATCTTTGCTCCTCTGTTCCCTTCTTTTTTACAGGTAACCATTTTTAAGGGCTTCCCTGGTGGCTCAGATGCTAAAGAATCTGCCTGCAATTTAGGAGACCTGGGTTTGATCCCTGGGTTTGGGAAGATACCTTGGAGAAGGGAATGGCAACCCAGTCTAGTACTCTTGCCTGGAGAATTCCATAGACAGGGGAGCCTTGCAGGGTACAATCTATCGAGTCACAAAGAGTTGGACACGTCTGAGCCACTGTGTGTTTTAAGGTTTTGACTTTTCATTTAATTTAAAAAGTGAGATAGATGAATGGTAATATGCCATAGATGCTTTCTTCCACTTTGATATTTTTACTCAACAATATATACTGGAGTTGACAGAGAATTACTTTATATTGCATATATTCGTTATTCCCTTTTAAAAATTGCATAGTACTTCACTGTATGTATGTATCATAATTATTCAGCCATTTCACTATGATGGACTTGTGGGTTATTTCCATATGTTAGCCTGAAACAATGAAAAACCAGTTATTTTACCAGCAAAAGGGGGTTTCTTAGGGAGCAACACAGAATTGCAGTTTGGGAGATGCAACTGTGTGAACCACAAGCAAGTTCAATAAAGCAAAGGAAAGAAAATTCTTATAGAGGAGATGGGAGAGTCAGGAGAGATGTTGATAAAAAGTCCATTGAGGAAACCGAGAGTGCAAAGTGTAACGGCTTTTAATTGACCAAGTTGTGACAGTCCCATTGGCTGAGCTGTTGCCAGGCAAGGAAGAGATGTCTTCCTCTTGCTAGCATTTGCAGTAAAACTGTATTACTTCCAGCTGGAGATGCATGGTATGTCTCTTTGTGTTGGGATCTGTGTGGACTTTAACTGGAACATGGGTGACAGCTCCTTCTTTTGACCTTCAGACTACATTTTATTGAGGCTTCTGTATTAATTTTCATAGAAAATTTTGCTATAAGAAACAATGCTTCAAAGAATAACTTCTTTTTTGGTCAGATTCTTGGAAGTGGGATTTGCCAGACAAAAAATAAAATGTATATGTAACTTTGCTAGATTCCTTGAACATCTCTTTTGTTGGGCTTTTTCTATTTTTCAGTTTAACAATATTTGAGAGTGTTCCTTTTCCCCACAACTGCCTTACTAACAGGCTGTGCTGTGAAAATTTTGAATTTTTGCCAATTTGTTGGGTGAGGCATAGTATCTCAGTGATTTTAATTTGCATTTCTCTTATGAAGAAGGTTGAGAATGTTTCTATTTGAAGGGCATTTGCATTTCTTTTTCTGTGAAATGTCTGTTCATATCTCTTGCCATTTTTCTCTCAGGGTATTGGTGTTTTATTCATTTTTGGATACTCTTTATATGTAGGGTTATTAAATTATCTCTTATATGTTACAAATGTTTTTCATATTTTCACTTCATCTAGTTTTGACCATTGCTAGGAACATTTTCCATACTCTTCACTTACAGAGGAATTGAGCCTAGTACTTGAATGGTTCAAATGTTTATATTTAAATATCTGATCTTTTTGAAATTTATTCTTGGAACAGATCCAAATTCATCTTTTTCCTATGACTACTCAGTTATCTCAACACCACTTATGAAAAAGTCCATCTTTTCTTTACTGCTTTGAGATACAGCTTTTATCTATGTTAAATTTCCATATATATGTACTTGGGTAATTTCTCAACTTTCTATTTTATTGGTCTTTTTTTTATGTGCCAATGAATGCTACCATTAAATTATTAAGCCTTTATAGCATATTTAATATCTGATATGACACCCCCCCAATGTTCTTTTTCAGGGTTTTCTAGGCTTTTCTTGTTTTTTCTCTTTTTTAATTCCAAATGAATTTTATAATCAATTTATACTAGTAGCAGCATTCTTTTTGTTGTTGTTGTTGTTGGCTGCATGGCTTGCAAGATCTTAGCACCTCCACCAGGAGGAACCTTTGCCCCCTATAGTGGAAACGTGGTCTTAACCACTGGACTGCCAGGGAAGTTCCATAACAGTGTTCTGAATCTGCAGCAGTGTTTATTGGAAGCACTATCAAGAGTTTTTTTTAAAAGAAAATAAACACTTGACCCCACCCAGACGTAGTGAGTCTCTACATATTAGACCTGGGTATGTACATTTTGAAAAAACTGTTCAGTTGATTTTAATAATCCAATTTAAAAATGACCTATAAAGCATAAATTCAAGTTCTAATTCCAGACTACCTTATGATTTGTCTTCCCTTATGTATTCTGTATTCTGGACCTGACTAAATGACTGCAGCATTTGCCCAGTTCCCTAAGCCAGAAATTTAGTTTTCCTTTATTTTTTTTTAACTTTTTATTTTTACTTTATTTTACTTTATAATACTGTATTGGTTTTGCCATATATTGACATGAATCCACCACGGGTGTTTGTCACAAAATCTACATTTACTTTGCTTTAAACCTCCAGTACCACTGCCTTGTACCATTTTCTCATGGTCTCTTAAGATAACTCTTCATAATATAGTCTATCATCTGCACTATCTATACAGTTAATTTTTTTCTAAAAATAATGTTGATAATGTTACTTCTTTGCTGACCTTTGTTGGCTTTCAGGATAAATTCAACCAAGGCACGTAAAGCCTTACACTCCGGTCCCAGCCTCCTTTTCCTCCTTAGTCCCTGTTATTCTACAACTCACACTGAGTATTCCTGTTACACTGAATCTCTGACTACTCGATGGACATCAGACCTGGTAGCTTTTATGACGTAAATTTATGGTTTCTTTCTTTCACTTAGAATTTGCTCCTGTCTTCTTTGCCTGGTACTCAGTATTTGAGATGCAGTTCAAATGGCCTTTCTTTGATAAAGCTTTTATATAGACTCTTAGTCAGAATTAGTAGATCCATCCTCTTTATTCTAGCAAAACTTTATTATTTGTATCTTTATAATGTGATTTTGGTAAGTCTCTGATCTCCTAGAAATTTCACACTTTCAACATCAGCTAGAATGTGAGCTTTCATGTTTTTTCTAGCCTCTAGCAGAGTGCATAGCATACAGCAAGCACTCAAATGTTTGTTCAGTGAATGAAAACAGATAAAGCTTCATTAGTCTGTACTGATTGAAACAGAAACAAGACATGACAGTGGCCAGGTGGTTCTACTATTAAGATCTCTCATTCGTTTGGCTTTTTGTAGTTTGTAGTCAGCCTAGACTTTGTTCTCTGCACGTGACAGTTCCTTACTCTGTGAAGGTCCATGTAACTGAACCTACAGTAGGATACCTGTCCATCTTTATCTCTTCCTGTTTATGAAGTTCTGTCTTGGTCCTAAGAATAGATAATGCTTTATAAAAAAAGTACAATTTAGTCTATAGTGGAAGAATAATTAATTTATGGTACTAATGTAGAATAATTATTGGTATGAATAATTAGTCTAGGTGTATATCACATATAGGATTTTACTTATATTGGAAAAGATCTATTTGATCATTAAATTCTTTTATAATTCTGTACATGATCAAGTACTAATTTAAATGATGAACTTAAATAGAAGACTAAGTGCTATGGGAGCCAAATTATTTTATAACTTATAATTATTTTTTCTCCACCCCCCCAACTCTATGTTGTCATCTTTGAAATAATCAAATGTGATAACATGAAAAAGGGAAAGAATCATATTTAAAAATAATTTAACCATAACTTCCTAGTAAGCGGCTATCAAATACTAGAGTAATCCAGTTTAAAATTTTTAACATTTCATTATTTTTAAAATCAGTCTTAAAGGTATAGATTAAATTGGATAATAATATATTTGAATTACCAAATAACACCAAATTATTTTAAACATATATTTTAATATAAAAATTGATGTTTTTATTAAAATACATAAGTTCATTTTATTATATCAATCTATGAGTTTTTCACTTGTCAACTGTATTTAAAAAATATTTTTCAAACTATGTAAAGAGCCGTTGATGATAATAAAAATACAGTTTAAAAATATTTTAAACACACCAAAATCAAATTCTTTACTATTACCACATTTACCCTTTATTTCAATGTTTGATGACACTCTTAAGTTACTTCATTATTCAACCAAGAGAAAAAAAACTTTGTTATATATGGCTTCAACTTGAAATTATACATATATATGTAAGTTAGTCACTTTCATTATCTGTGTACCATTTTTTCTATTGATTAGGCATATATTAAAATTTTTAATTACTAAATAAGTTTTCTTATGTTAAACATTTTCCCCACAGGTGATTTTTTGTAAAAACTAGGCAATGTAAATTACATATTCTTATGAAACATTGTCTGGAAAGCCAGTGTGCCATCTTCAAAGCCAGTATTATTATTTCAGCATTTTATTGGAACCAAATTTTGAATTATGCTTTGCAGTCTATTTTAAAAGTATTTAAGTAAGTAAAAGATACATTCTTAGTTATCTAAGTTATTCAAGTGTGCCACAACTTTATTTCCAGAGAAATGTTTTAAGCAAATTCTTATATGAAAATTGAAACAATTTGAATCTAGCTATTTCTTTTTATCCTTTCAAAATTGAATATTTTCAGCAGTAATGCTAATGATTAGACAAAATGTCTGAAAGGGATTGTTGAAATATTAATATTAAAATACTTTATTTACACACAGAAATCAGTGAATTGTCCTGTTTACTTCCAAATATTTAAAAATACTGTTTTGAGTAATGACCCCTATTATATAAAAAGGATCAACTTTTTTACATGTTACTTTGCTAAAGTAATATCTGAATGCTAGCTTTCTACACTTATACTGGAATCTGTAGTTTTCTTTAACATTATTAGTAAATTTTGATATTGTGGAACTGTTGACCCAGTCATACATGTACAGAACTTGGCCTTTGAGTTAATTAAATATGAGTTAATAATATATTATAAGGAAATTATTATCCTTATTACAGTTATTAGGTAGTTACTCAAATTATAGCTTCAAAGGAATGCAGAGCATGGAAAACTCAGGATTAAATTATGCATTTGAACCTTAGGCCAGCTTTTACTGTGGAGACAGTTTTCTGCTAAGACCAGAATTGTATGTCATTGAAATTAAATGCTTTTCTGGGGATGGAAGGTTCCAGTTTTTAATGAAATTACTGAGTGTGGTGTAGTGAAATGATTAAAATCTGTATTCCGGGAATGTGGCAGGGAAAAAAAATCAATAAGTGCTAGCACAGCTTTGCTGCTCAATGTGAATCCTGAGAATGAAATAAACTATTACAAAAATAATAATTAAAAACATATCAGCACATTAATTTATTTAGCATCAGTCTCCTGAGACATCATCTTCACTAATTTTTAGCATACATTTTACTATGTAATGAGCAGCCTTCTTTTCAGATATCCCTATTAGACAGGCAGTATTTCTGCCCTTCCCCCAGTGCTCCTGCATTGCAATCATTGTACTTGCACTTATTATGTTACAAATGACCGAGGTAAGGCTGACATTCTCAGTGCATGCAAAAAGACCTAGTCTGCCAAGCTTTTTTTTTTTTCCTAATGAAGCAGCTTTGTGAAATCTCCCCATGTGTTAATACTAATGAAGATCCTCCAGCACAATTAAAATCACAGCCAGTGGCTGAAGAGGAAACATAAAACAATAGCATCTTTTAAGATACATTTATCCACATATGCATGTACAAAATATACATATATGGTCAAATTATTTTTCTATAGGTTGCCTTTCATTTACTCTTCATCCTGAAAATTAAATTATGCAGTTTTTAGTTATATGAACTTTTGGGACTTTTAATGTGTTCCAGGGAAAAACACTACCTCAATGAAAAAAAATTAATTATTTATCTTCTTTGGTAATAAAGTGTTACTAAGGATAAGGCCTTTAAAAAAAATTTTTTTTTTAGGAAACTATAGGGTGGTGTGCTGTAGGAGGGGATGGGCTGTACTTCATCTTTAGTTTAACTTTATTGGTTTCAGGATGTTGAAATTGGTGGAGGAAAATGGAAGGGTAAAAAATAGGAAGTTAGAAGAAATTGTGGGGAAGACAAATAGCATACCTCGTGCGTAATTTAAAGATGGAGCAATAGGTTACCTAGTCTTAACTTGATATTTTAAGTGTTCTAATTCCTACAATTAGCTATCCTCTCCCCACCTTTTTTGCCTTCTCAGAAGTGTGTGTGTGGGAGGGACTATTGAGGTTACCTTTTGCAGTTTTAACGTATAACTTTAAAACGACTTATTATTTTAACGTTTTATTTAAATTTTAACTCAGTGCATAAACATTACAACAGCTTAACCTTCCCGGGTTAGGGCAGTAGCATTTTATCCTGGGACCATTTTGTGTCTTGCTTTTTATTTTGAGTTCCCAATATATTACATTTAGTTGACTTTTAGATTTTAACCAAATTCTGAGTTTACACACAAAGTTTAGGTGAACATGGTTAATCTACGCTCCCTATTCGCCCGTGTACTTTTTTTTTAAATTACGTTTTCAATCCTAGTTTCTGTCTTCTCTACTTTTAAAAGTAAAACAAAACATTAGAGTTCCTTAACTTTTTCCTGGAACAAGAATCGGTGCAAACTCAAAGCTACAGGATTCTTTGGAGGAAGAAGCCACCCCCTCCCTCCCTTGGCTACTTTAGGAGCTGATGGGTCATTTATTATTGGAACTGAAATGGTATAAACAATTCTCTCTCTTTTTTCCCTTGTTAACAGCAACTTTCATTGTTAGAGAGAGGAGAGAGAGAGAAGCCTTGTTGGTTGACGTCACTTGGTTCATGAAGCCTTCGCCTAGAAGTGAAGCTGCTGAACAAACCTTGAGAAGAATCATCTCCTGCTTCAATCTGCTGCTGGATAGGAACTAATCAGAGAGAGAGAGGCGGAAGACGGAGAAGGAGGGCGTCCAGGGCTTTGCCGATCACAAATCTCACCTCCACTCCAACTCTCCTTATACTTTTCTTGCAAAAAATAATAATAGAAATAAGGAGGTGGTGGGGTTTCCAAAACAAAAATCGTAACCTTAAACCATCTGGGGAAGGCAAAAATCCCATTCACCGCAACTCTCAGTTCGAAAGTAAAGGTGAGTTTAAAATCCTCGGGTGTGAGGGGTGCGGGTGAAGATGAAAATTCCAAATATTGTAAAGCCGTTTGAAACCGAAAAAGAGAAGAAACTGCGCTCCTGCGAGTGGGTTAGACTCCGGAGTTGCTTATCTGGAGGCGCTTGCCCTGCCCGCCCTGCCCGCCCGGCCGCGGCTGTTTACCCTCGCCGGTCGGTGTGTCTCTTTGTTGTGCTGGCTGGAAGGCTGGGGTGGTGCTCGGGGTCCCGATTGCAGTTTGGGGGAGGAGGACGCGGAGATGCGCGATCCTGGGTGGGAGGTGGGGAGTGCGGTCTCAGGAGAACGTAAACTTTATTCGTAGCCGCCAGTGCGGGACTTCGGTCTAGCAGGGCCGCGGGCCGTGCCTCCCCCGGCATGGGCAGACGCTGCCGCCGCGAGTCCGCCTCCTTTGTGCCGGCCTCCCTGCTCGGCCGTCGGCGCTTCGCGTGTCCTTTTTCCTCCCTGCGGCTTCCAGCGCTCAGGTCGCCGCCAACAGTTTGGCTTCTCAAAAAAATCACCTCTGGCACGGTTGCGATCGCCGTTCCTACCCGGGAATAACCGCTGCTCCCCCCATCCCCGCCGGGGTAGTTTCAAGATTACCCCCTCCCCCCCACCCCCCCAGTCCGCCTACTGCTGCCCTTTTCTGCCTCCGCCCCCTCTTCCCTGTGGGACTGATAAGCTGCGCCTGCCACCCCCCACCCCCAATTCGGGTCTCTTTTGCTCTCTCCCCGAGTAGCTTGGGGCTTGGGAGTTTACAGAAAGTGAGCTGGGTGGGGTGGGGTGGGAGTAGGGGCAGGTGGAACTGGGAAAAGATCTGGATACCTGGAAAGTCTGTTTCAGTACGTAGAGATTAGAGGAGCATAGCTTTTCCTACAGTCATGTCTGTCTCCTAGCAGTTTTTCCCCGGGAGCTGCCTCCTGTTCTCAACTCTTAGCTCTTTTAATCTTTTTGCTCCCCTTCCCCTCCTCCCTTCCCATTCGCGGCTCCTATCCTCTTAAAGTAATTCCACGAACCCCAGAAATGGGACTTGGGAAAGGAAGGAAATGTTTGGAGAGTCAGAACTGGCCCTGCTGTTTGGGAGATTTTCCCTTCTTTTCTCTCCTTCTGTATTTATCTTTTGTGTGTTGCTTCCTTATAAAGAGAGAAGCAGCTGCAGTCCTTGGCCGAGTTGCTGAAATTTATCCCTTTGTGTATATTACAATATCCTCCATTTTTTTTTCCCTCTGCCCTCTAAACAACAAGCGTTTCGCCATCTTGGGCAATTTTTATTCCCAAGTCTCTCTCTCTTTTTTTTAATTTTAATTTTTCAAAGACTGGGAAGGAACCTCAGAAAGTCAAAAAGTGTGTCTGGTTAAGATTCAAACTTTAGGGAATGTTCAGGGGGCTCAGTGACGTCATGTAAACTTTATGAAGAAATTTTACTATTTTCGCTTAATTTTTTCCGTGTTTTAAGCAACCATGTGAAGGACCATGTAACTTACAGGTTAACGATAGGATGTTCTGCTTATTTTTGTGTCCTGCTCTCAAAATGAGCCCTCGGTGTCTGCACATTTTATGTTTTGGTAACAGGTGGAAAACTATGTGCGAAAAAATGGTGGAAACAGTGGTCTTTGGTATTCACCAGGCTTTTGTGTATATGTTTTGTATACTTTAAAGAATTTGAATATTTGCATGTTTCCTTTTTTATTTGCTCCACTCCTGTGGATTTTTCTTTAATCAGCTTGGTTAATATTTATGTATACTTATTTTAGATGACCTAGATTCCTTCTTGTAATTAACTGTTCTGTTTTTTTAAATATTTCTCTGCATTTTGAAGATACAGTTTTCAAAAAAAGCTGGAGATACTGGATACTTTAAAAATATAGTAGCAATATTAAGTAAAATGATTGGTGAAAATATAGTGTTTAAAAGGCAACATTGATTTAAAAATATATTTTATAATCTCAAGCTATATGCTCTTTTGTCAGCCATTATGAAAAGATAAACAATAAAAACTTGTGGTGTTTTAATTTGCTTGTCTAAAATAGTTTTTCCCCTCACTAAAGTTCGGTTGGTCACATGATCAAACTTAATGATATACTGACTGGTATATAAATAAGAGGCAATGCAAATTGAATGGGAAAGTGGAATTCTATCTCCTGTAGTCATTTTCAGTCAGCATATTTACTTCTAACAAGGACATGAAACTGTCTGTATTTAATTTGCATTCTCTTTGTCTTCTGGGTTGGAGAAAAACATTGACTACCATTAACTCAAAAAAAAGCTAATAGAAACAATTCCAAGTACATTGAAAGATTTGTCTAACACATAAAAACTTAGGTTGTATATGGTATGTTTCTATCGCTGTAGCAGTCTTATTTGGTGTTATCTGCTAAGCTATTTATTTAGAGATTTGCTTTATGTAAAACGCAATACAGAAAGCTTGACTGAATTGAATGTCTGACATTTATGTGAATCGTAGGTAGGTGAAAAATGTTTAAATAGTTAAAAGCACATAGAACAGATGGTTCTAAATTATACATGCAACAAAGGACTAGAAGATTTGGCAGATTATAAATGGCAAGCACAGAGGATAAGCAGTTTAAGAAAATGGGAGTTAAGTACGTTTGATGTCTCACACCTATTGTAAACACTGTACATATTGTCACTGTGCTGCATAATCAATAACTTCCACACATTGAGGCTCTTGTAAGTTTCAGATAGAAAAAAGCAGATTTTATAAATGTTTGAAATGCATGGTTGAATGTAAAAGTATTTAAAGCCTGTGATGATGAGTTTTTCTCTTTCTTTTTTTAAAGAAAATAAAATTATATGCTTTAAAATAGGAAATTATTTGTAAGAACTTAATGTTGTATTCATATAATGGTTTGGACAGAAATAGGAGTAGATACATATTTTGAAATACAGGGGATAGTATATTTGCTGTTATATGTTATACTAGGGCTGAACTGTAGCAGCATTTACTGTTTCAAACACTCTTGAACAATATTTTTAGACTCTTCAGTCTTGAAAATGCATTTATTAGAATACTGTTAGCATAAGTTACTAAACACATTAAATGAAAGAAGGGCATATGTTAGTAATACTTTTTGAGTTTTGTATATAAAATAATAAGATTTTACTTGTTAACTATAGTTTACTCTCAGTTTTAAAAATGGAACAATTTATATGTAGTTTTGTCTTTCTAGAAGAATCTGAGTAATATTTTGCATTTTCAAAAGATTTAAAATAACTTATTCAACCAGGCAGAAATTTGTTTTTATTTTTGTAAGCCATTTATTTAAAATGCATATGAGACTGTAATGGAAACCTTGGAATTTTAATTCTGTTGCCCTTTTCCCCATTTCTTTGTTTGCATGTTTATTATAGAACTACAGTGTAAAGGAGCAGATGTTTTGCCAAACATCCTGATGTGTTGCTTTTTCTTATGGGAGTGCATAACTGTTCCTTCTGATGCATCAACTTGACAGCTGGTTGATTTCATGGAACTGCTAAGAAGCCATTAGTGGTGTCATTGAATTGAAACAGAACAGTCACTCCCAGCTTGAACTGCAATTGTTAATGTCTTTGTTGCTACTTTTGTGTTACTGTACAAGATGTAGGATATTACAGTTGCACAAAAGTTTAGTTTTTTGTCTTATCCCTTGAATTAGTCAAAGTATGTGATAAAACTTGATTACTTTTAAGTGTAAAGATTTATCAAAGATTTTGAGCTGTAGTTTGTGAGTTTTTGAACTAGTCCTGGTTAGAACTATCAAAGGAAGATAGGATTTAGCACAAAGTGATGTGGTGATTTTGATCCCTGTAGGAAATAATTTTATCAAGGTTTAATGATTTTGAATTAACTTGATATTCTGTGGGATTAATTACCTTGTGAAGTTAAGAAATTTTTGATTCCATTTAATTAAATATTTTATATCATGAGACTTTAAAAATATTGTGCTTTTAAATTGTTGACTTGTTTGATTAAACATTTCTTTAAACTTTTGTTATAGAAGATAATCAGAAGAGAGAATAGTTATTGACAAAAAGGGCAGTGTAAGGTTTAATTTCCTTTATGAGGAGGTAAAATAACATTCAGTAATGGATTAACAATCATTTAAGATTTTAAAATTTGAAATTATATTTTTATTTTACTAGTTACTTTTATTGGTAGTTGCAACTATCATACTGTGGTACTAAAATGGTGTCAGATCATCCCATTGGTGCCAAGGCGTTTTCAGCTTCTTCTAATTACTTGCATTTTTTTTTTTTTTTCTTCAGAGGGAGAGGAGATAGGCGAGGGGGAGAATAAGAGTGATAATCTCAACAGAAGAAAAAACATTTAAAAAAATTTGCGTAAACTTAAGGATGATGAGTTTAAGGATAAAATGTAACATCACTATGTTAAAAGATATTTTCTAGTTCCAAAATTTATTGATTTTTAATTTTAGAATCTTTAGACTAACAGTTTTTCAGAGCATGACATTTTTAACATACTTAAAATAGTTTACCTTTAAAAGAAATTCTTAAAATGTGAAATTGATGATTAGAATAGATAATTTGCTGAGTTAAATCCCTTCTTAGACAATATAAACAAATTTAAACACTTAAAATACACTGCTGAGTGATTCCTGAATTATGATTTCCTGAAATCATGAGTTTATGAAAATGCTTTTCTTTTAAATAGATCATACATTACTGAGACTAAAGGTAAAATTTATACTCAGGTAATAATACTTTTATATAATCTTTTGATATAATCACCATGCAGTTTCTTAAAATTATTCTATTACCTTGGCCTATGATTCAAATGTTAAGAAATATATTTACTCATAAAATATTTATATCATGTCAGATACTCATATAAACTAAATGGTAAATTGAGCTGTATATTAAATGTAAACTTTTTTAAAGGAATATCAATGCTTAGCTCATTTTTAGAAATGATACAATTTTAATTGTAGTGCAAATAAGCATCTCAAATTTAAGTAGGGTTTTTTCCGCATTGGGTTTCTTAAAGGAAAGCAGTTCTAAACAGAAGAGTCATAAAAAGTTTTTTGTAAGTTTATTTGTTGACTCTGTGAACTTTGAATAATGAGCAATAAATATATTTGATTAATTTACAATTACCTATGGAGCTTAAATGAAAGTGAATTTACATGACTTTCAAATGTTTTAAATGTGATATGATTTGTGGCATTATAATGTAGTCTGAGATGTAAAATATTTAAGAGATCTGATATTTTTAAGTTAAACACTGAACTTTTTAAAATGAATGGCTCTTAAGAACATGAGATGAAACTACTGTTTTTATCTTACATATTTAAAAATTTACTCTATAAGATAGTGTTTTTAATTTTTTAAAAAATAAAATTAATGCTTTAAAAAGTTATATTTATAACTTATGACATTTGGCTTGTAGTTTGGTTTTTTAATGCCTTTCAAATGAAAATTAAATGTTAGAGATAATAGTAATGGAGCTAATGCATAGATCAGAACCTTTACTGACTTTATGTGTATACATGTGTGCTTGTGTATGTAAGAAAAAAGAAGCATTTTGTTTATAGATGATTATTGTACTTTAGTGATGTGTAGACATAATTGTGTGTTTTTCCTCTGTTTTCTCCTCTTAACACTTTTCCACAAGCATGCACTCATTAATCAAGGACGGTGCACTCCTGCTGAGGGCAGAGAGGTTCATCAAATTGGCAGTCAGTTTGGTGTAAAGAACGGTGTCCTGAAGCTCTTAACTCGCTGGGACATAAATAAATCTAAGGTCTTTGTATGCAAACCCTGGAGGTTAATACTGTATAATTCAATGTCCTGTCTTTGTTTTTATGATTGATGTTTTTAAATGTTTCAAGCTTGATGCAAGTCTTCTTGTAGGTCAGGTCTGACAATCTGATTGGCTGAAGTCAGAAAGCATTAGGTTGTCAGAAGGACTTTGAGTATGCTGCAGAGATTTTGATTTTTTTTCCTGCTAGATCATTGTCATATTGCCTGAGCTGTTATAGGAATGTACCAATGATTGACATCCCCTGCTGTGATAATGGACCCAGTGCATGAAATGCCAATAGTTTGGTCCTATTTGTTCGGAAGCTTACTGCTATTTGTATCCTTAACAGAGCTAACATGTAGAACAAGCAAAACTACTGGGATTTCTCTGTAGAAATAGTGCTGGGATTTGGCTTTAACATGAATTGGTTGCATATTCATAATTTAAGAACAGCTGGTTACAGCAAGCACATAGTCATTTGCAAGCTATTATAAACCATTCCACTCACACATGGAGCCTGTGCTTAGTGGATATTTTTTTTTATTGATCTACCTGCATTTAAAATCTGGTCACTGCTGCTACAGCAGCTCTTCATTTTAGCTGTGTTTGCAACATAGAACAGCTTCAATTTTAAATATTTCATTTAAGCTAAATGCTGAATAAAATAAAGAAGCTTTGAAGGAACTAAATGTAAAAGGTCAATAATGTACATTACCTATCATATGTCTTATTTTGGCCCCAAACAAAGATTATACAGACATTGTATGTTTTGGAAAGTATGTTTTATGATTTTGTCCATAGATGAATAATCAAATTATCTTTGATATGAAAATATCATTAATTACATTTTACTAGTTAGGTATAGTTTTAAGAAACAATGCAAACAATAAGTTATGATTAATTAACCTGTAAAACAGTTTCATCTTATATGTAGAAAAATGATAGTACTTTTAGTTTTGAGTGATATGAGGCAAGATAGAAAAGAAAATCAACAAGACATTGTAATTGGATTAGAATAATGCCAACTCTAAAAAAACTGAGGAGTCTCTTCTGCCTTTAGGTCACTTCTGGAATATAAAGCACAGCTGTGCTATTACAGTATTGAAATGACATGTGTAAGCTAGTCCAGCTTTAATAGTTTCCTACATGTGCTGCCTAGTAGTGACTGAAAAGAGAGAAGAAAACCACTATATCTCAAGCTTTCACAGAGAACTGTAGGAGGAGAAAATGTTAAATGTGATTTCAGATATCCTGGTAGGAATCACAGGGAGCTTTGCTTTGATTTGTGTATGTTCAAATAAGTGGACACCTGAGTGATTTGCAATGGTGGTGATTATATTGAGCTTCCCACACACATAGTGTTAGATTCGCATGTGCTTGCATGTGTTTGTCCCCACACGAGATGATAAAGTAGCTTTCAGCACTTCAAGGTTGAGTACCAATCCTAAGAGTGCATTTTACTCTTTCTTGCCTTCACAAATGGCTGGATATGTTGGTAATATAACAGAATATATGGCTAGATTTAATCTAGCTGATAGTAGGCTGCACTTTTTTCTAAATAATAAATTGAAAGGTTATTAAAGGACGATGTGTTAAGTTTCAGTTTTGCGTTTTGTAGGATAATGACTTTATATAGTTAAGTTGCCATTATTTGAGTTTACATTGATCATTTTGTGAATTATTCTATGCCTTTTTTTTCTCTCTGTCTTTTGACTATTGACCTTTCAGTTATTTCCCTGCTCTTTCACAGCTTAACAAAGAGTAAGCTGAGTTAGTGTAAAAGGAAGTAAATTTCAAGTGAGTTTAGTTTCCCTTCCTTCTTCACTTCTTGGTAGATCAGATAGAGCGAAGTCCTCAGATTTTCACCAAAATGAAGGTTTAGGATTTTTGTCTCCCTTTTCTGATTCTCATTATATAACAGGTAATTATATTTAGATAAAAAGAAAGGAAAGGTAATGGATCCATTTTTAAAAATATTGGAAGCTCAACAAAACAGTAGAAAATTTAGACATTACTTGAAAACTGAATTGACTCAGTACCTGCAACTACAGGGGAATCACAGGTATTTGATGCACTTTTATTCCTCTACTACTAATAATTTGAGAAAAGGAGGGCAGCTGCCTTCATTCATCAACTCTGTACTGTATGCTGCCTTCAAGCATACTTTGGTGAGCCATAGAATAAAGTTTGTGAAATCTCATAGTACTCTTACCCGGAAAATCCCATGGTCAGAGGAGCCTGGTAGGCTGCAGTCCATGGGGTCGCTAAGAGTCGGACACGACTGAGTGACTTCACTTTCACTTTTCACTTTCATGCATTGGAGAAGGAAATGGCAACCCACTCCAGTGTTCTTGCCTGGAGAATCCCAGGGACGGGGGAGCCTGGTGGGCATCCGTCTGTGGGGTCACACAAGAGTCGAACATGACTGAGTGACTTAGCAGCAGCAGCAGCAGCAGCAGCAGAATAGAGATAACTTTTGTCTGGAATCATTAGAAAAGGTTATTTGGTTTAGACAGCTTTGAATTAAACCAAGAAGATGAATAAACTGAATGTTCAGGGATCTGGAAGAAGTATCTAACTAAAATAGGACAGCATGAGCCCCCTGTGGAACAAATTAATTCAAACTAGGTCTGTTGGGCATGTGGAGTAGTTGTGTAACAGTGTTGGGGTAACCTTTGAAGGAAAAGAGAATGTTATGGGGTCCTGCTTTTCCATTGCTTTCAAAATTGACTGTTTGGCTTTCTCTGGAGAAGGTGGGTTAATCAGTTTCAAATCATCCATTTCAGTGATAGGGTTGTTGTTTGTGGAAGCAAGGTTAAAACTGACAAAACTGCCCTTCCTGGTCAGAGTTACTCAAATATTGTGTTTAATGTAAGATTAACCAGAACCGCTTTCTTCTCCCTCATTCTTTTCTTATGCTCTTATAAATGTTTTTTCTTGAAACCTAGTGCATTGAACATTGCTAAGAACATTGAGCAAAGGGAGGACATCACTGCTGTTTCCTTTTTTTAGATTTGGTGGTGAGGAACTGGCTTTCCAAGGGGGTTTGATGTCTCTGACTCAGGAAACACTTTTACTTCTTTTAGTTCCTTTGGATAAATGAAGACAGCCAAACAGACTGGCTGCACTGTCAATAATGGGAATATTCGTAAGGACAAAAAGTAACAAAACATAAGCCCTTACTTTAAATTACATCAGTACTGAATTTCACTTACAATAGAAAATTCCACAAAGAGTAGAGACTATGAAAAAGAGAAATTAAAAAATTTATACTCAAATGTGAAAGAAAGTCTTCATTTTCTGTGATTAGACTTTTCCTAACTTCATTGTTGTTGTCCTAAGATAATTACATTCATTTCATTTCCCTTATTTGCAGTACTGTGATGAACATTTTCTTGAAGGGACGTGTTAGAAGAAAACTTAAAAATTTCTATGTAGTCATTTCTTATCTTGATGATGGTGAGTTTTGAGTAAATTAAATGTGGAAATAAAGTCTAGTATCTGACTTTGTTACCTTTTCTGGTTTCCATGATTGTTGAAACATAACTTCTGGACCTTGGGAAAAGGGTCATTATTAACAAAAAACCATTACAGTGATATAGGAAGGAGCAAAGCCTATCTTGAGCATCTGAAAAAATGAGGAAGCAGCCTGTAAATCATAGGATAATATATTTCTCCTTTTATGGGTTGTTAGTGTAGCGTACTGCAAGACAAATAACAGAGACTGTGGATCAAATCTGTTTTAAAAGAAGAATGCTGTAGGGGATTTCCCTGGTAGTCTAATGACCAAGACTTCCTGCTTCTGCTGCTAGGGTTGCGGGTTTGATCCCTGATCAGGAAACTAAGATCCTTCATGTAGCACTGTTCGGCCAAAAATAAACGGAGTACTACAGAGCTAAAGGAAATGTTGGGGATTGGCAATAACAACAACAAAAAGAGCAGAGTTTTAAAGAAGGCTTTTAAATGGGGATGCGGAGGAGTGTAGCATTATTATGTAATTGAGTCCTCTTGGAAAGTATCAAGAATTTCTTCATTCTGGGCTGAGTATCTTAACATTAAATTCTTGTATGTTATTATTGATATTTTTAGTAGCTTGTTGAGAAAATATCTATGATCATACCTTGGGGATTTGAAGTAGGAAGTTGAAGGGTTAGGGAAGGGCTGTGTAAACAGTAAGATATTTGGTCCAGGAAGAGAACATGTAATAACTTTGGCCAGTTAGGTAAAACCTTTTTCCACTTCCTTCTCCAGAAAGAAATGTACTTGCCAAAATTCATAAAAGAGAAGAACTGTTTTAAAGAGTATGTAAATGCTTTTGTATGAAGTGTGAAATGAGACAGTAGGAACAAGTCATGCTGCGGGGAAGAAAGTAAGGATTAGGAATGTGACCTGAATTTCCCTGTTTTATTTTGAATAAAGTGTTCCATGACATAGTATTGAATTTCACCTTTTCATTTCACCTTTTTCATTTTAGAATGAAATATGTTTTGTGAAATAGGTCATTTGGGGCAATTTATTGCAAATGTTTTATTCTTAGTAGGGAGCATTTGGTATGTTGCAGCTGAAGTTCAGAGATACAACTAAATTAAGCATGTGTGCCTGAGTAAAAATAAATGTTTGTTTCTATATTTGTAATCTTAGCACCTAACAAGTGAGATATATATATATATATATATATATTTAGCTATAGCTACCTGTAGAAACAATCACTTATTAATTTCTCATGTTTAGTACTCTTGTGATATGCTGACAGTTCTGTATTAGGCAGCAGTGATTAGTTAAATAAATTGGTCATTAAATTGAGAGCAAGAATTGGGTCAGCTTCTCTTTTTTAATAACTAGAAATAATTCAAGGTAACCAGAAATAAAATGCATGGTCCATAATATGCTCAAGGAAAGAATATACTTAGAAAGGATGTACATAAAGTCTTTCATGATTGTTATATCAGAAATTATTTTTATCAGGGAAACGATTGGGGGTAGGAAAGGAAAAACAGTTTCAGTAGCCATCATTAACTCAGTGAACTTACTCTCCAAGTGGGATACATGTCAGGTGCTCTCTGTTCCTGAGTAACTTTACAGTGTGGCGTCTTAACACTCAATGTGATTCTTAATATAAATATTTTTTTGTATATCATAGCTTCTGAATGTGGGCTAGCTATGGATATCTGGTGTTCAACTACACAAATGACATCAACTTTAATGTTGATGGTAAAACTGGCTGTGTTGGACTTAGGAGGGACAGTAATCTGTCTCCAGTGTTGTCCATGTCCATTTTGCATATATGTATACACACACATGTATATATTTAAAATTTTAGTGATATTGGAGTATAGTTGATTTATGATGGTATTTTTATTTTATTTTAATACATTGTACTGAATAGAACCTACCACGCTCCCTAATCCACCAATAACATGAGTTTCTACTGTATAGGAAGGTTGATGCATGGTTTGAGATAGTTTATATGCTTAAGTATTCCTGTCACCAAGATGTTTAAAAAAAATTGCTTTGGAATTGTCGGGAGAGTGTGTAATTTCCTCTGTTCTGTCTCGACCAGTGTTAACAGCTCGTTTATAGCTCAGGGTTTTATTTGGCAAATAAAGGATAGTACACCCTCAAGACATGAGGGTGGGCCAACCGCAAAGGAGAGGCTTCAGTCTTGGCTCCCTCCTTTTATTCATTTGTCTTCTCCCCACCTTGAGCCTGCCCTATGCAGATTGGGGTGGCCAAGAAGGGGGTGTGTTTGTTTCACCTGCAGTTCTCACTCCGGTCTGTGGATATCCTTTTGTTCCATTTTCGCAGGTTTTTCCCTTTCTTTGTCTTTTCACCACCGCTGTTTTGGCCTCCTTTTTCCTGTTCTAACTACCTACCAGAATTAAAACATAAAACAGTTCAAGGAGACAGTGAAACTTCAGTTGGACTTTGAAGAAAGTAGTAGCTATTTTAGCTTAGAACAGCAGCCTGCAGATAAAGAGGATAGAGGGAAACACTTACCCAACTAAAATTTGTTTGAAAATAATGGGAGATTAAGTAAGAAAAGAGGATTGGGCAAGCTAATAAATTTTCAAGCAGAGGCGTGACATTAAAAAGTTGTTTTAGAAAGATTTGGAAGAAGTCTGTTAAATTCATGAAAAGAAGAGGCTATTAGAAAGAATGGTAATTTATTACAGAAATTCCAGTGTTAGGTGGTAATGACTAGACTAATAGCAATGTGAATGGGCAGAAGGATTGATATGGGGCTTCCCCAGTGGCTCAGACAGTAAAGAATCTGCCTGCAATGCAGTAGACCAGGGTTCGATCCCTGGGTCAGGAAGATCCCTGGAGAAGGAAATGGCAGTCCACTCCAGTATTCTTGCCTGGAGAATTCCATGGACAGAGGAGCCTGGCAGGCTACAAAAGAGTCAGACACAACTGAGTGACGAGCACTTTCACATAATTTAAAGAAATGGTGTTGAGCTAGTTGGGGAGGTATTACCATGTAAGGAGATGGTATTACCTTACATTTGAATTTATTTTGTAAGACCATAATAATTTGATGTAGTTGAACACTTACTTCCTCCTTTTCAGATGATGAAGTGGAAACTAGAGAAATTGGCTGTGGCTTAACACTTGGAATGGCTAGATACTCTTTCTAATACATCATACAGTCGCATGATGAGTTTAGCTTAAGGTCAACTTTCATCTGTTTTTTAAAACCCCTCTATTTCCCTCCTGATATATCACATTATATATAGATGCACAAAAGAGTGGGACAAGACTTAGCAACTAAACAACTTCCCTCCTGATATATCACATTATATATAAATGAACAATCAAGTTCACTTAGCCTAATATTTTCCATTTGCGTTTATTTTTATAGCCTCGAATGTGTTTATACCACTGCCAAACATCACTATCTGAAAACAACTGGGAGATGGGAGGTAGCATGTTCTAGACATTAGAGACGTACAATATGTTATGGATCCCTGATTGTAGACTTTGATGACTCCATGGTTTTGCATATGATATTCCCTGTATCTAATTATTATTTTCTCTCTTTTTGCTTGATAGAATCTGCTTATTTTCTTATATCCTTCAGAAGAGTTACTTTTCTGAAATCTTCCCAATCTTCTACCTCCCCGCAAGATTATCTGATTCTTCTCTTGTGCCCCAGTTGAGTGCAAATGGTGGAATACATGGCTGTGCAAATAGATTCCTCCCTTCCTGCCTGTTCAAATAATGGTTCAGTGAGCATTTTTTATTCATAATGCTTTTATTTGTTGTTGTTTGACATTATTTCATAGTCTGAGTTCCCAGAAATGCAATTGTTGGATCAAGCGCTAGGAATATTTAAAGCCTCTTAATATATATAGTATAAATTTAGCTTTTGCAAAGATTGTATGAATTTATATTTTAGTAGCAATATATAACTTTTCATATTTACCACACTTTCATTGGATTTGGTATATTAATTATTTTTAGCTTTTGCAAAAAACTGTATCTTATTTTATATTTTACTTTTTTGGCCAAGCTGCATGGTTTGCAAGATCTCAGTTTCCCAACCAGGGACTGAACCTGAGCCCTCGGCAGTGAAAGCAGAGTCCTAACCAGTGGACTACCAGGGAATTCTCAAAATTGTACTTTCTTTAATCAGCATTTCTGTGACTAATAAGAGTGACCATTTTTCAGTGTCTTAACCTATTGTGTTTCTCTTTTGTAATTTGTCTTTAACATTTACCTGTTATTGCACTGATTTCTCAGTGTGTTTATTATAAAGTATTTATAAATTCTACAAAGTATTAATGATACTATGTTTTTATTATATTCACTGTGCTTAATTTGGCTTTATAATGTTTTAATTTATAGAAATGTCAAATATTAAATTGTCAATTTCTTAGATTTTTGAAAACATTTTATTTCCGTTTTAAGCTGAAATTGTGCTTCTTGACATAGTTTTTATAGTCAGTTCTCTTATTTTTATCTTATTTATTTAATTATTTTAAAAAGTAAATTTTGGAGGACTAATATTTTATCCAAAGTCAGACACGACTGAGCAACTGAACCAACTGAACTGAATATTTTATCAATGAAAGTATAACTCTTTAAATTGAAGAGAAGCAGAGTTTTTTAAATTGAAGTATAGTTGATTTATAGTATTTTGTTAGTTTCAGATATACAGTAAAGTGATTCAGTACATATATAAATATGTTTGGATTATTTTTTATTATAGGTTATTATAAGATGTTGAATATAGTTCCCTGTGATATATAGTAAATCTTTGGTGCTTACCTATTTTTTGTATAGTAGTTTGTATCTATTAGTTGCATACTTCTCATTTATTCCTCTCCCCTCCCATTTGGTAACTATAGTTTGTTTTCTAAGTCTGTGAACCTGTTTCTATTTTACATATAGATTCATTTGTAGTATTTTTCATATTCCACATATAAGTGATATTATGTAATATTTGTCTTTGTCTAACTTCACTTAATATGATATTCTCTGAGTCCATCCATATTGCTGCAGATGGCAATATTTCATTCTTTTGGATGGCTGAGTAATATTCCATTGTATATTCGTACCACATCTGAAACCAGTCGTCTGTTAATGAGTACTTGGGTTGCTTCCCTGTCTTGACTGTTGCAAATAGTGCTGTTGTGAACATTGGGGTACATATATCTTTTTGAATTAAGAGTTTTCATTACAGGATATACCTGGAATGTATTTATCCCAGGAGTGGAGTTGCTGGATCATATGGTAACTCTATTTTTAGTTTTTTTCAAGGAGCCTCCAGACTTGTTTTCCACAGTGACTGTACCAATTTTCATTCCCACCAACAGTTTAGGAACGCTCTCTTTTCTCTATACCATCTCCAACCTTTATCATGTGTAGAGTTTTTGATAATGGCCATCTGACCAGTATGGGCTTCCCTGGTGGCTCAGATGGTAAAGAGTCTGCCTGCAATGTGGGAGACCCAGGTTCGTCCCTGTGTCAGGAAGGCCCCCTGGAGAAGGAAATGGCAACCGGGTCCAGTATTCTTGCCTGGAAAATCGGTCAGTGGGCTAGCAAAGAGTCAGATACCACTGAGTGACTAACACAACACACACACACACACACACACACACGCACGCACGCACGCACGCACGCACGCACACACACACACACACATTCTGACCTGTATGAAATGATAGGTCATTGTAGTTTTTTGATTCGAATTTCTTTAATAGTGACATTGAACATCTTTTCATATGCCTCTTAGCCATTTGTATGTCTTCTGGAGAAATGTCTGTTTAGGTCTTGTGCCCATATTTTGATTAGGTTATTTGTTTTTGATGTTGAGTTATGTGAGCTGTTTGTGTATTTTGGAAATTAAGCCCTTGTTGGTCGCATGGCTTGTGAATATTTTCTCCTAGTATATGGGTTGTCTTTCTATTTTGTTTAGAATTTCCTTTGTTGAGCAAAAACTTTTAAGTTTGGTTAGGTTCCATTTGTTTATTTTTGCTTTTTATTCCTTAAGAAGAAATCGCTACAATTTATATCAGAGGACGTTTTGTCTATATTCTATGAATTTTATGGTGTCTTGTCTTATATTTACATCTTTAAAACATTTTGAGTTGATTTTTGTGTCTGGTGTGAGGGTATGTTCTAATTTCAATGATTTACACGTATTATAGTGGTCTAACTTTCCCAATACCACTTGCTGAAGAAACTGTTTTTTTCTTCCCTTGTATGTTCTTTCTTCCTTTGTCTTAGATTAATTGACTATAAGTGTCTTGGTTTATTTCTGGATTCCCTATTCTGTTCATTGATGTATATGTCTGTTTTTGTGCTAATATCACTGTTTTGATTACTGTAGCTTTGTAGTATTGTCTGAAGTTTAGAATGGTTGTTCTTTCAAGCTTCTTCTTTTTCCTTAGGTTTAAAACATCTTTTTGTATTCAAGTGTAGTTTATTTACAATATTAGTTTCAGATGTACAACATACTGATTCAGTATTTGTATAAGTGATATTCCGTCTAAAGTTATTATAAAATAAAGGCCGTATTTTTCTGTGCTGTACAGTATATCCTTGATTTTATTTATTTTGTACATAATAGTTTATATCTCTTAATCCACTTCCCTGTCTTGCCTCCTTTCCACCTGCCCCCCCACCACTGGTAATAGTTTGTTCTATATTTTATTTTTGGCATATAAATTATTCCCCATTCTTTTTTCCTAGTAAAACTGTCTTTTAGTGCCTGTATTAAGGCTCAGCTTCCCGTCAATACTTATTATCCATCCTGCATTTCCTCAAAATATCTGTTATAAGGAATACTAAACTAAATAAAGTCAGCTTTTTAATGCATTGTCAGTTTTTTTCCCCCATTGTTCTGTTTCTACCTCTTGTGGAAGTACGCTTTCTAAAAAATATTAATTAGTACTGAATATACAAAAATAAATTTTCATTGATCAGTTGAAGTTGTCATCCTGGTAAATGATTCTGTTACTTATTAGATGCCTAAATTAAGATTACTTGAGAATATAACTTGACGTTTATTTATTTGGCTGTGTCAGCCCATAGTTGTGGCATGCATGATCTTTGTTGGGTCATGTGGGGTCTTCGTTGCGGCACCCAGACTCTCTAGTTGTCTGTCATGAGTGGGCTCCAGAGTGCACAGGTTCAGTATTTGCAGCACGTGGGCTTAGTTGCTCCGAGGCAGGGGGGATCTTAGTTCTCCAACCAGGGATAAACCCTTGCCACATGAATTGCAAGGCAGATTCTTAATCACTGGACCCTTTGGGAAGTCCCTAACTTGACCTTTAAAAAACAAATTTTCACATTATATTTATACTGTTTGCTTGTTTATGGTAAAAGTCAATTGTAAATGCTGCCTTGCAATTTGACTGTTATTCCTTCTTGCAGTTTATATTTATTTCCCTTTGATTTTCCTTTTTTCTTTATATGAATTTTGTTGTTTATTTTCTAACTTTTTAAGAAATTGAAGTATAATGGACATATTATACCACATTCATTTCAGAAGTACAACATGACTTTTCTTAAAATTAAAAATACATTTTTTACTAAAAAAATATTCTCAAAGTTTTGAAACAAACATCCTTAAGTTTTTATGCGTATTCTAATTTATTTCCTTAGGCTATGTTCCTGAAGGTTCAATTGCTTTGTTGAAGCATATGAATATTTTACACATGTACAGTGGTATTCTGGTAAATATTAAAAACTGGTGTGTGTGTCTGATAGAGGGAGTTCTAATAGATGCTATGTGCTATTTTCTTTGATAAATGCTCTAAACGTGGTCTCTTTCAATCCAGCAGCTTAATACCACCGAACATATTTGAGCTGTGCAGTCATATAACCATTATATAGTATTAGCACAAAAGTAATACAATAAATTTAAGTAACTTCAACAGTGTAGGCCATAATAAAATGTAGTTAAATAATGGGAGTAATTAGGGAGTGATAAATTTTAAGTGTTTATTACCTTATTTTTAATATTATTTACTGAATGGTAACTTAATATAATTTAATTTTTAATAGTGACTGTGTTTAATACCTTGGTTGCAAAGTTCCTGAAAATTTAACAGATGTCTCTTGTGAGTTACTATGAGTAAGCTCTAGCGCACCACTGCTAGGTAATCTTTTTTTTTTTTTTTTATCCTCTTCCTTTTCTTTTCTCCGTACTTCTTCCTTTTGTTATGTTTATGTTGTTTTCAATATAGAAAGAAATACCAGTACCTTAAAATGAATATTTTATTCTTTTTGTTTATGATTTCAAGATTTACCTTGCTTTACACTTAAATTTTATTATAGATGAGCTATTAAGTGAAATGACTCAAAATTCTCCAAGCCAGGCTTCAGCAATATGTGAACTGTGAGCTTCCAGATATTCAAGCTGGTTTTAGAAAAGGCAGAGGAACCAGAGATCAAATTGCCAACATCTGCTGGATCATTGAAAAAGCAAGAGAGTTCCAGAAAGACATCTATTTCTGCTTTTTTTGACTATGCCAAAGCCTTTGACTGTGGATCACAATAAACTGTGGAAAATTCTGAAAGAGATAGGAATATCAGACCACGTGACCTGCTTCTTGAGAAACCTGTATGCAGGAGAAATCTCAATAACCTCAGATATGCAGATGACACCACCCTTATGGCAGAAATTGAAGAGGAACTAAAAAGCCTGTTGATGAAAGTGAAAGTGGAGAGTGAAAAAGTTGGCTCAAAGCTCAGCATTCAGAAAACGAAGATCATGGCATCTGGTCCCATCACTTCATGGGAAATAGATGGGGAAACAGTGGAAACAGTGTCAGACTTTATTTTTCTGGGCTCCAAAATCTTTGCAGATGGTGATTGCAGCCATGAAATTAAAAGACACTTACTCCTTGGAAAGAAAATTATGCCCGACTTAGATATCATATTCAAAAGCAGAGGCATTACTTTGCCAACAAAGGTCCATCCTGTCAAGGCTATGGTTTTTCCAGTAGTCATGTGTGGATGTGAGAGTTGGACTGTGAAGAAGGCTGAGCACCGAAGAATTGATGCTTTTGAACTGCGGTGTTGGAGAAGACTCTTGAGAGTCGTTTGTAGTGCAAGGGGATCCAACCAGTCTATCCTAAATGAGATCAGCCCTGGG
The DNA here is from genome assembly GCF_042477335.2 of Ovis canadensis. Taxonomy (NCBI): domain Eukaryota; kingdom Metazoa; phylum Chordata; class Mammalia; order Artiodactyla; family Bovidae; genus Ovis; species Ovis canadensis. The sequence continues at coordinate 155,472,544 of NC_091246.1, forward strand.
ATTTCTTTGGAAGGAATGATGCTAAAGCTGAAACTCCAGTACTTTGGCCACCTCACGCGAAGAGTTGACTCATTGGAAAAGACTCTGACGCTGGGAAGGATTGGGGGCAGGAGTAGGAGATCACAGAGGATGAGATCCCTGGATGGCATCACCGACTTGATGAACATGAGTTTGAGTGAACTCCGGGAGTTGGTGATGGAGAGGGAGGCCTGGCGTGCTGCGATTCATGGGATTGCAAAGAGTCGGACTTAACTGAGCAACTGAACTGAACTGAGCCTTATTTTTTCCTGACTTTGGAATAGGTTTGAGTACTATAACACTGTGTATTGGCTTCTTTAATGATGGCCTTTCTCTCACTAGGTTTGGCTCTTTTTGGTGACTTTTGGCTTGTTATATGTATGTTTGGGAATCACATTAAGCAAGTATTCACTTATTTCTATTTTATTAAGACTTAAAAATTTCAGTAAGTTTAATTTTACTTAAATGAGTGAGCAGCTTCATAATTCTTCATGGCTACCTCCATTTATCTTAGTGTTCTGGTTGTGTTTTTCTTTGCTATTTTGTCCTGGAGATTTAAATACTGATGGTCTTTGATATTTGAAATAAGCAACTCGGTGACCTGAGCAACAGAAAACATAATTCAGATATATTTTCCCTTAGATCTTTTTCTCTGACTCTGTTGAGTTGTGTGTTGTGAGTGTATCTGTGATCCCGTGTTTGAGGGTCAATCTTTGATTTTAGCAGTTCTACTGCTTCAGACCAGCCTGCCTCAGGATTAGGCCACAGGAGGGGGAGTGGCAGCAAGAGGAAGATGGCCAGTCTACTACTGTGGATTATGAGTTTTTTATGGTGAGTCAGTCAGTGCTTACTTATGTCTGCCTAGTCAAACTTGTTCATCACCTGCAAAAAGCTGCCTTTTTTTCAACCCTAATGACTGGAAGAGGACAATTAAAACAATTGAGGTCAAAAGTGTAGCCCATGATGTTTTTCTGCTATGCAGACATGAGTCCCAAGCTCTGTGATTCCCACTTCTCTTATAGTCCCTAAACTTTAATTCTGCAAATTATAAGTTAGAACATTTCAGAATATTCTGTCTTGCTGTTGCTGCTGCTGCTAAGTTGCTTCACTCGTGTCCGACTCTGTGCAACCCCATAGACTGCAGCGCACCAGGCTCCTCCATCCATGGGATTTTCCAGGCAAGAGTACTGAAGTGGGGTGGCATTTACTGCTTCCTAAAATCTGCACCTTGCACTCTGGGAACATAGATAAAATAAAAATCTTGTTATAATATTGATATTTTCCCTGGCATCTTTAATGATGGCATTTATCTCACTAGTTCTGATCCTTTTTGGTAGATTTTTGGGAGTGATTATGTGAATGAATGCTACTTATTCATATTTTAAAGCTCTTTTCACATATCCAAAAAATTCTCCTTAGAAAAGGTTATACCATTTTAAACGATTGCTGCTGGACTTTGGAATTTTTTCTTTGTATTCTTAGAATAATTTCCTTAAAATTTTTATATCCTTAATTGTTACAGATAATTGCATGTTACTAAATATATTGGGGTATGGTATTTATGTTTGAATTGTTTAGAAGGGCAGAGACATTACTTTGCCATCAAAGGTCCATCTAGTCAAGGCTGTGGTTTTTCCAGTAATAATGTATTGATGTGAGAGTTGGACTGTAAAGAAAGTTGAGCGCCGAAGAATTGATGCTTTTGAACTGTGGTGTGGGAGAAGACTCTTGAGAGTCCCTTGGACTGCAGGGAGGTCCAGTAGATCCATCCAGTCCATCTTAAAGGCAATCAGTCCTCAATATTCATTGGAAGGACTGATGCTATAGCTGAAACTCCAATACATTGGCCACCTGATGCAAAGAGTTGACTCCTTGGAAAAGATGCTAATGGTGGGAAAGATTGAGGTCAGGAGGAGAAGGGGACGACAGAGGATGAAATAGTTGGATGGCATCACCAACTCAACAGGCATGAGTTTGAATAAACTCCGGGAGTTGGTGATGGACAGGGAGGGCTGGTGTGCTGTAGTCCATGGGATCGCAAAGAGTCGCACACGGCTGAGCGACTGAACTGAACTGTTTAGAAGTAGTGATTTTGGTAAGATTTTTGGAGTGATGTGGTAATAGTAATCCCATAACAACTGGTCTCGTGACGTATGGCTGATTATTTTCATAGGTGCAACAAGAGTGTCAACTACATAGGCTTCGAGTTTGCTCTTGCAAATCTAGAGCCTGTTACACTATCATACAGCTATTAAAGCTATGACATTAACTTGACTATAACTTTTTGTAGGGAACCTCAGGTAGGACATTTAAAAGCTACTGTTAATTGCTTTCTTCAGGCTAGGAATGCAAGCCCAGGAGACTACTAGATTTCACCTAGTACCCTTAAATATCCCTTGAATTTGTTAAGATTCCTCGTCTGCTGGGAAGTGACCTTCCTTATCAGTTACAAAGCTGAGCCCTTATAATTCAGGGACAAGTTCAGGTTTTCTGCAAGGGCTCTTAGGCTTTGGATCCTTAATTAAAGTCAGCCATAGGCTTCCCTCATAGCTCAGTTGGTAAAGAATCTGCCTGCAATGCAGGAGACCCCAGTTCAGTTCCTGGGCTGGGAAGATCCCCTGGAGAAGGGAAAGGCTACCCACTCCAGTGTTCTGGTCTGGAGAATTACATGGACTGTATAGTGCATGGGATCCCAAAGAGTTGGACATGACTAAGCGACTTTCACTTTCACTTTTCAAAGGTCTTGAAAATTAACTTCAAGCTGCCATGCTACAAAGTAGTTACTGTTGAAAAAACATTTTGCCATAATAATAATTTGATGTATTTGAGCATAGGAATTTTTCAAAATTACAAGCATTGTATAGGATTAATTTTAACTTATTTTGTTAGAGCCATAACTTAAAAAAAAGAAATTTATTAAATTAATTTACCAAAGATTTGCCTTAATTATGCAAATTTGGGTTCTTAAATGGTTCTTACTTTATTTTTATAAGTATTTTTAAAATTTGTTTTCTAATGCACATTTAAGATATTAGAAATTCTGTTTCTTTGTTTTCTGAGAAATCTGGTTTAAAGACAGTGAAAGGCCTAGAAATAGATGGTGGTGCTACTGTACAATATTATGAATGTACTAAATGCCACTGAAATGTACATTTAAAAATTGTTACAGTGGTAAATAATATGTTATGTATATAATTACCACCAAAGAAGAGATAATGGAAGGCACAGATAGCTTGATAAGATGTTCTAGATAGGATAACAGCAATCTTGGTTTGCTTTTGTTAAAGTCTTCCACATGTTTTCCTCTTAGGAACATTTTTATAAGAGAGATAAGATTTGGATACACAAAACGAAAGATACATTTCAGATTATCTATAGATAAAGATGCAAAAATGTTTGAATGTTCACTGTGGAAAACAGTGGTAAGATAGAGTTGAAGTATAGATTTTGGACATACTCTTTATTTTCTGATGTTTACAGATTAGACATCATATGTTTTATAAATGAACATTAAAAAAATTATGCCATTTGTTACAGGGAGCTGAAGGCTTATAACTTTTCTGTTTCCCTTAGCAGTTGTACAAGTCCATTTGGTAGGAATTTGACCAAACTGCATTATATTTTTGTGCCTTATTTTGGAGTATATTTATTAAGTATTTGCTAAAAGCAAGAAACTCTTAGAGTTGCAATGGGAGAAAGTATCTGAATAAGACACTTTAGTATCTAATTAACTCTGTTTAGCAAACAATTTCTAAGATTTAGCAGCTTAAAACAACAACTTGATTTCTATGGGTCAGGTGTCTGGGATCATTTAGGTGGTTTTAGTTCAGGTCTTCTTTTGAGGTGTCTGTCCAGTCTCCTGTTGAGATGGCAGTCATCTCTAGTCTTAACTGTTCTGTAGGATCTGCTGCCAAGCTTACAGGTTACTTGCAGGGCTCAGTTCCTTATTGGCTTTGGCAGGAGGCCTCAGTTCTTTGTCACATGGTCATTTCCACAGTGCTGCTTCTAATGTGGCAGTTTGCTTCCCCTAGAGTGAGTGATGATGTTTATATCACTTCATATTAGTATTAGCAGAAGGTTTATTTTCATTCTTGAAGATAGCTGCTTTGCCTGACTTAAATAGGCATTAGAATTATTATTTACAAGAAAAAGTCTTGAAGTTCTATTTCGGACCACAAAATATACTATCATATTTAAAACCCATAAATCGAATGCTATGAATTTTGCACTAGAAAGTGAATCCACACTTGGTTATCCTAAGTTTTATTTATTTAGTTTCTTGGCCACCCATGGTGGGAGTAGAGTCAAATTGTTAGAAAAGATAAAAGTAAAGTATAAATACTTTTCAGTGAAACCAATCAAAGGAAGAATAGTGGACTAGTAGGATCCTCCCTTTGAGTGTCTTTAAGATTGTATGAACTGGGATTTCCTTTTTCCTTTTTACATTTTAGGTTTTCTTAAATTACTGCATATGCCATTTAATACTTGACTCTCCCCACTTATCTGTTACCTTAAATTATTTGCTCTGCTTCCTAATTTTACCTTTGTTACCATAGTAACAGAAGTGGACTAGGGAACTTTCCAGACAACCAGCAACTGAAATTAATGAGCATTTTGACTCATCACCTGTGGTTGTCGTGGCCCATCACTGTTCCTATTTTAATAGAAATAAGCAGGCAACACAAGGCCTGTTGACTCAGAGTGGGGAAAAAATCAGAAACTTAACTCTCATTTGCTTCAGATTTATTTGCTAGAAAGAGCTTTTCTGATAACTTGGAAAAGAGCTCTTCATTCTTGTAAAAATGTTAGACACTTTCCACTCCACACAGTTATACATTAAAATGCTTATAATATGCTTTTCATAGATATTAAAATAATAGATATCTAGGGAATGAGTTTTGATATTATTTGATGTTAGCCTACCATGATCAATTTTTTTTTACGCATTATTTAAGTGAACCTTGAAAAACAGATATAGATCTTAAGCTCTGAGAAGAAGGAATTAAAAATATTGTTAAATTTAATCAGACTGTTATTTATCATTTTAATAAGTAAATATTTTGAAATAGTTAAATTTTAGGAACTTCCCTGGTGGTCCAGTGATTAGTTAGGACTCCATGCTTTCACTTCTGGAGGTGGGTTCAATTCCTGTTGAGGGAACTAGGATCCCACAAGCCACAAGGTGTAGCCAAAAAAAAAAAAAAAGTTAAAATGTTATGTTTTAAGGCTAATTAGCTGCCTGGAGAATCCCATGGATGGAGGAGCCTGGTGGCCTGCAGTCCATGGGGTCGCTAGGAGTAAGACACGACTGAGCAACTTCTCGTTCACTTTTCACTTCATGCATTGGAGAAGGAAATGGCAACCCACTCCAGTGTTCCTGCCTGGAGAATCCCAGGGACAGGGGAGCCTGGTGGGCTGCCCTCTATGGGGCTACACAGAGTCGGACACGACTGAGCGACTTCACTTTCACTTTTCACTTTCATGCATTGGAGAAGGAAATGGCAACCCACTCCAGAGTTCTTGCCTGGAGAATCCCAGGGATGGGGGAGCCTGGTGGGCTGCCGTATATGGGGTCATGCAGAGTCGGACACGACTGAAGTGACTTAGCAGCAGCAGCAGCAGCAGTTTTTAAAAAGTGTTTCTTTGCATTTTTTGTTTTCCTCATGAAATATATAGATACATTTGGTAATGTCCATATTGGGAATAGATTAATTACCAGAGATTTCTAGAAGTTTTTTTCCTTCATTTTTCTCCCCCTGCCTTTTTTCTTTTTTTGGCAATTAACAAATTGTATACCTTTTAGCATTTTTGCATTAGAAACCTAAATTAAAGTTTCCTTCCTCTGGTGATTAACTTTAAAAATTTTAATTCTTATATTAAATTATTCTCAAAGAAGTGGTATTTTTGTTTGGTTTTGAAGAACTTCCACCTCATTATCCTTGGAGTGGGTGATTAACAAAACAGTGGTTCCTAGGTTGGGCAGTATTCCTAGGACCTTTGTGGATATCAGAATCTGTGGATGCCTTCTGTAAAATTGCATAGTATTTTCATACAGCCTATGCATATCCTTCTGTATACTTTCAATCATTTCTAGATTACTTATAATACCTAATGCTATGGAAATGCTATGGAAATAGTTGTAAATATGATATAACTGCTATGTAAATAGTTGCTAGATTTGAGGCAAATTCAAAGTTTTCATTTTGGAACTCTGGAATTTTTTTTTTTCCCAAAGATTTTTTGATCCTTAGTTGATGAATCTGTGAATATGGGACCTGCGGATGTGGAAGCTGTGGATACTGAGGTTCAACTGTAGTTGTTTTTTGCTGGGTAACCTTTGTTTGGGTATTGTCTTTAAATCTGGTTTGCTGTAATTCTTCTTAGACTACATGATTTTTAGGCTCCTGTCTTCTGTGTTAATGGTCTTACTCTGAAATATTATTGATTGTGCTTCCCTATCAGTAAAAATGTTTTGCAGCATAAATCATCCATATATGTAAATTTATGTTAATGACTCAAAAGTTAATATGATATACAATATACTAAATAAAGTAAATGAAAATAAAAGGAGATAAAGATGATATGAATAGGCTCTTGAAATATTTTGCTAATGATGACTTTATATTATTAACCAGTTTCTCAAAGTACATTGAACATTTAGGGGGATAGTTGTTAACAATGGTCAGTGTCTATATTTTAAATAGTGTATTGTTAAACTTATAGTTAGTTATGACTGAGATCATCCTAGTTTTTTCCTCATAATGTGGCTGATAACTTGGAACAGGGGTATCAGCTTTGGCATTTTTATGTTGTTTCTTATGCTTTTCTTACTAGTATTATATTCTTAGTCCGTTTAGCCTGCTATAACAGAAAACCATAGAGTAGGTGGCTTATAAAAAACAGAAATTTGTTTCTCACAGTTCTGGAAGCTGTGAGATTGCAATGCTGGTGGATTCTAAGCTCTGATCCCTGGTTCCATAGACCGTGGCCATCTTTGTTTTGTTGTGGCCTCCTGTTGTGGAGGGAGCAAGGGAGCTCTCTGGCGTTTCTTTTCATATAGGCCCTAATCCCATTCATAAAGGCTCTGCCTCATGTTCTAATGGTACCTAGTATGGGGTCACTGCCCAAGTCACATAGTAGCTGATACTATGGTTCAGGTTTTTGAGAAAAGAAAAAGCTTTATTGTGATGTCAGCTGGCAAAGAGACAGGAGGCAGGCAGGGCTCAACTCAAATCTGTCTCCTAGATCTGGGGGTTTGCTCAAGCTTTTATGAGTTAACTGGTAGTGTTGGTGTGTGGATCTTTCATGTGGGGGCTTTGGAACCTGGCTATTATGATAAAGGGGCTTCGACATCAGATCTTCCTGGATAACGGACCCTTTGCTTCTGAACTGGTTCTGGTGTTCAGGTTCCAGTCATGTCCCAGTCCTTTGGTTTCATAGTTCCTGGTGAATTTGAGATCAAATTTTCTCCTCTTCACATGCTTCAGCTGTGTGATTGATGGTTCTTTACTTTCTTAAAAAGCAGCTCAGTATGTTTTTAGAAACAGGATAGGGTCAGTTTGGGCTGGTAACTAATTATCTCCCAGAGGCCCTCCCTCTAAATACCATCACATTGTGGGTTAGAATTTCGGCATAAATTTGGAGAGGGTGGCAACACAAACATGTAGACCATGGCTATTTAGTCCATCAATTTTTTTAAGGGATCTTTTTACGCCCCTCTTATTTTGTGACAGTTGGTTTAAAATACAGTCATGTTGCCGTATCTGGTGGGGATTGTTTCCAGGACCTCCATCAGTTCCAAAATCCATAGGTGCTCAAGTCCCTTAGTTAGCCCTCTGTATCCACAGATTGAACCAACCATGGATCGTACATGCACCTGTGGGCTGGAGGCTATGGAGGGCCCACTGTAGATGATATAATTTGTAAAATCTGGTTTACTGTTGTGATGTGATGACCAAATGATTAAGGATAACACTGTGAACTCTTCTACCGTGTGCAACTCAGTCTTCCCACAGAATAGCTTGGATAACATATGTGATGCATAACATTCAACCCCACGGGGGTGTCTCTAGTCTCAATTCGTATATTAAATATTAGTGTTAGTATTTAGCAAATTTTTCTTATTTTTCCTTAATAAATTATACTTTTTGGGGGAAGATCTAATTGGCTTTTTTAGGCAGTTCATGAATTGGGCAGCATCCCATTAGCAACCAGAAGAGCACTCCAAGGGGTTGTACAAAATGAACGGTTTTTATAAGAAGAAGGGTGGGGCAAGGAAGCAACTAACATGAGAAAAGAAAGAATGTTTTTAGGCCAGGACATCTTTTTGAGGTCAAAGGAAGACAGGGATTTTTTATGATGCAGATTGCTTCTTTTTCTTCTGAGGAGGGTGTTAGATGGAGAAGGCTCATGTGACAGATTACCTCATTGGTGCAGACTAGAACATTGTGAACTGGTTAAGATTGTATTTCTGGGGAAGTGTATAACTTCCAATGTCAGGTCTTAAGTCTAGGTTTGGTATTACGGGCTTTAGCACAAGCGATGCCATTTTGGGCCTGTGGTTTTCTCTTTTAATAATTCCCTCCCCTTTGATCAGACTCTCAGCTTAATAGAGAGATTTGAGTAAAAATTAATGTATTAGTGTCACTCTCAGTGAATTTGCAGCTTCGTTGATCCTTGGTGTGGCATAAAGTTTTTGGTTAATCTCCATGACATCTATGGATCACATTTCCAGGTTATGGATTTTATGTTGGTCGTTCTCTTGGTTGCTTTTCTGACGTTCCAATCTTAGGGATATCATTTGCTTGGCAGTTAGCTGCTTCAAAACACATTTAAAGTTTTTGAGAAACTACAACATCAGGGAGATTATTATGATTTTACTGTAAGCAGGATAGTTGCCACTGTATGGAATGTACTTCGGAGCCCTGATTCCCAAGACCCAAACCAATCAAAGAAAGACCTCCTTGAAGGAGTCACCCTTTTAAGTCAAGTGGCTTACTCAGTGGTCTTATGTAGCTGTGTTTTAACTTGCCCAGAATTATCAGTCCTGATACAACAGGTGGTGTTGGCCATAGCACACATGCCTTTCTTGCTTAGCTAGAAGGTAATCAAGGGCTATTATATTATCAAGAACAACTTTGGCCAGAGAGTGTTAGGATCTTTTCTGGGCAGCTAATGCTTTATCAGCAGCAAATTCTGTAGTACTTTCAAGAGTTAAGGAGAGATTTCTGATTATATTCTCATTCATATTTACTCCTAACCAGGGAAATATATCCCTGCCAAAGGAAGCAAACCCTGTATCATGAAAATCCTCCTGGTAGGTTGTTTTTTCTAAATTTCCTTTTCAGAACAGTTAGGGACACAGTTAAATAACCTGAGAAGCATTCCCCAGCTGAGCACCAGCCATCTAAGCATTCAAAAGCCCAAGTAGGAGAATAATCACAGACAAATATAAATTCTATCAGAGCATAATTGTCTGTTCAAATCAGAAGGAAGTTAGATTTTCTTCTAGCCTGAAATAAAAAGTTATTCTAAGTTCCAGAGATCTGCTTCCCTTAGCAGTAGCCTGGGAGATACAGATGAAGATGTTATCTTTCAGGCCAATGTCAGCATAAAGGAAAGAAAGAAAAAATGAAAAGATTTCATGTTTAGCCAAAGTAGGGAGTCTTGATCAAGCATCTTGGGCAGAAGCAGTCTACATTGATATCAACAACTTCTCTTTGTCAGTTTAATTTGTAGGTCTCCATTGTTTGTTCAGGATCAGGTATCAGGTAGGCCCTTTTTCAGCTGTGTACCCAAGGCTCAATACCTTCTAATTTTATAGCAATATCAGTGGTTAGGAGCAGTTGGTGTTTGGGACCCCAAGGTTGACTTTATTCTTAGTGATTCCAAATCAGAGGTGTGGGAGAAAATGGGAAATGTTTGGTAAGTCTAGCCAAATGTTGAGGAAACTAGAATTCAGATATAGTCCAGTCTATACACACACACACACAGAGACACACACACACACACACAGACACACACACACACACACACATATGTGTATGTATAAAACAAAAGCTCAAAGACATTAAGAGGACTATAATCTAAAGTCTACAAAGGTGCAAAGATAATTTTTCTCTCTTCAGTCACTCCCACTTTTCCCTAGATATAATCATTCCCCAGAGATAATGCAAATTGCAAATAAGTACAGCAAGAATAATGATTGACCATAAAAGTTCATTTTAAAAATTACTTTGCCTGGAGCCTTATAAGCAAGATACCAAGTTGATTTTCCAAGCAGTTCTTTGAAGCTGTCTGGTCACATCTGAGTCTATGCACATCTCTCTCAAATTATATTCCAGTTAAAACCGTGGTGCTGCTGCTAAGTCGCTTCAGTCATGTCTGACTCTGTGCAACCCCATAGACAGCAGCCCACCAGGCTCCCCTGTCCTTGGGATTCTCCAGGCAAGAACACTGTAGTGGGTTGCCATTTCCTTCTCCAGTGCATGAAAGTGAAAGTGAAGTTGCTCAGTCGTGTCTGACTCTTTGTGACCCCATGGGCTGCAGCCTACCAGGCTCCTCCAACCATGGGATTTTCCAGGCAAGAGTACTGGAGTGGGGTGCCATTGCCTTCTCCTTGGTAGATAGCCAGTATTTTCCCCCAGATTGGACTCTCTATGATTTTTCCTGCATTTAAATAAATTGTTTAGTCTTTTTGCTTATGTATATCTCCTTAAGTTAGAGAGGCTAAATATTAAATCTGTACCTCATATTTGATTTAATATTAATCTTTTTATATTACATGTATTTTAAATTTTAGTTTTAAATATGCATAGCAACTGTTTTCAATGAAGTAGATTTATTTGCAAATAAAGTTGAACGAAGTCACAAAATTAAGCAGACGTTATCATCTCAGAGGAGAATCATTTATCTAGGGGGCACTTATAAGTATGTAGGGTGCTTTGATTTCACAATGACTGAAGGAGAACTATTGGCAGTGTTAACCATCTGTAAGGTTTGGAGCAGCCTCACTCCAATGAATTGTCCCATCTAAGATAATAGCAGTAACTGTGAAACACAGGGCTAAAGTCATATTTTAGAGTTATTGTGTTTTAAGAAGACTCACAGTTAATTCATAGATTAGTTGCTCTGCTGCTGCTGCTGCTGCTAAGTTGCTTCAGTCGTGTCTGACTCTGTGTGACCCCATAGATGGCAGCCAACCAGGCTCCTCTGTCCCCGGGATTCTCCAGGCAGGAATACTAGAGTGGGTTGCCATTTCCTTCTCCAATGCATGCATGCATGCTAAGTTGCTTCAATCATGTCCGACTCTGTGCAACCCCATGGACAGCAACCTACCAGGCTCCTCTGTCCACAGGATTCTCCAGGCAAGAGTACTGGAGTGGGTTGCCATTTCCTTCTCCAGATTAGTTGTTCAGTTGTGTCCAACTCTTTGTGACCCCATAGACAGTAGCCCATCAGGCTCCTCTGTCCATGGGATTTTCCAGACACGAATACTGGAGTGGGTTGCCATTCCCTTCTCCAGGGGATCTTTTCGACCCAGGGGTCGAACACAGGTCTCCTGCATTGCAGGCAGATTCTTTAATATCTGAGCCACCAAGAAAGCCCAGTAGGAGGAAAGAGTTATATAAATAATTACAATGAAGTATGATAAGTACATCAGAACACTTAGATTTCTTGTAAAGAGGTAGCTGTGAGAGGGATAAGGGTTTAGGGAGCAGGTCATCATTTTGTTAAACTCTTTGAGAAAAAGGACTGCCTTTGTTTTTTCATCTAAAAGTGATATATTTACAACAGATAGCACTGGACCTTAAACTTGGTAGTATAACTATAGTTAATAAATATTAGTGATTAAACAAGTTGATATCCTAGCATTTATTTGTGTGGGTGTACCATCTGAGCAAATTTCTTTTAAGTTCTCTTTTTTAAGTCTTTATTGAATTTGCTATAATAATATTGCTTCTGTTTTAGTTTTCTTTTTTTTTTTTGTCTGGAAGACATGTGAGATCTTAACTCCCCAACCATGGGTCAAATCTGTACCCCCTGCACTGGAAGGCGAAGTCTTAACCATTGGACTTCTGGGGAAATCCCCTGATCAAATTTTGAAGATTTAATTGATGTATGTCCAGGTAGAAAAAGAGAGAAGGCACAGACAGTCTTAAAAGAACTCAGGCATTGTAGGAAGTGTCAGCAAATAATGTTGGAAGATGATGCTTAAATAAAGCATTGAAGAAGCTTGCAAGTATTTAGAAAGGGGGAAAATATGATTAGATTTAGTTAGATTTAGGTTTCAAAAAGGTATCTCTCAGCACTGTGGAAGATTTAGAGGGAGAAGAGAGAGACATTTTCATTTCTTAGACGTGAACTTAACACATGTAAGACCTTGTAGGATTGAAATATTACCTGGAAAGTTGTTATATTTTAATTTATATTACTTAGAGTTTATAGTGGGGCTTCCCAGGTGGCTAGTGGTAAAGAATCCACCTGCCAGTGTGAGAGACGCAAGAGACATGGGTTCAATCTCTGGGTTGGGAAGATACCCTGGAGTAGGAAATGGCAACCTGCTTCAGTGTTCTTGCCTGAAAAATTCCATGTGCAGAGGAACCTAGTGACTGCAGTCCATGGGGTTGCAAAGAGTTGGATAGGACTGACCTACTAAGCATGCACGCACAGTTATATTATTCTAGTCTATATTTTGTATTGAATAATTTTAATTTTTTAATGCATTTTTGGTTATTCTTTAAAACTGACTAAATGTTTTAATGTTCAAAATAATTCACTTATGCCAGTGGTTTTTGGATACAGACAGGGAGAATAATTAGTGATTTTGCTTAATTTTTTTTTAAGTAAGATATTTATAAGCCTAAAGTTACTAAACTGGTTCAACTAAAGATTAGTTACATTTTAAGGTAGTTTAACAATAAGCTTAATAATAATCCTCAAGAAAAATTCTGAGCTGTATATAAAATTAGATTATTTGATTACTTCTACTCAGCAGATTTGTGTAAAGCCTGGCACCTTCCACACAAAAACCCAAACAAAGTCACAAAATGAAAGCAGGTATTTTTCAGAGTCAAGTAATAACTTTTACTTTTGAGATCCTCAAATCCTTTTTTGCTATGCTGAATGTAACTTCTGATCATAACATAATTACCACAAACTCTAGATCCTCAATAACTTATTAGTTAAATGTAGTAGAACTTTCTTAATGTGATTTTTAATGTTAAAGTTGGAACTGTGAAATAAATATCTATGTTACTGTAAATGTAATAATTACATATTTGCCATGCAAAATTATTTATTAATACATTTAAATTTTGAATATTAAATCTGCTTTCCTCATACTTAAAAAAGTTTCTTAATGAGAAATGTAAAGGTTACTTTTGTTAAAATGTTGGATAAGTGGTATGTAAAGAAGAAAGCCATTTATTTAGGTCAGTAAGACTTTAGGTAAGCATTCAGGCAAGAAGCAGGTACAGCTGACAAGCCTTCTCATAAGAAGAGAGAGCTGGAAAACTTCAAAGCCATCTGGCTGGTGCCATTTAACCCAGGGACAAAGTCCTAGTCATTAATGACAGCATCACCATATTCCAGCCATAAAACTAATACATGGGAAGTGTCTGGATTCATTAGGTGATTCTGAGTATCAGAAGAAAGATAGACTTTTATTAAAAGAAGAGGGAAAGTATCTTAACTGGTTTATTTAGAATATTTAAATATGGATAATTAAATTTCACTGTTAATGGGGTTCTCAAGGCAAGAATGCTGAAGTGGTTGGCCATTCCCTTCTCTAGTGGGCCACGTTTTGTGCTGCACTCAATATGCCAGCAAATTTGGAAAACTCAGCAGATTGGAAAAGGTCAGTTTTCATTCCATTCCCAAAGAAAGGCAATGCCAAAGAATGCTCAAACTACCACACAATTGCCCTGTCTCACATGCTAGCAAGATAATGCTCAAAATCCTTCAAGCTAGGCTTCAACAGTATGTGAACAGAAAACTCCCAGATATACAAGCTGTATTTAGAAAAGACACAGGAACCAGAGATCAAATTGCCAACATCCACTGGGTCATAGAAAAAGCAAGAGATAAACATGTGCTTCATTGACTACATGAAAACCTTTGACTGTGCGGATCACAACAAACTGGAAATTTCTTCAAAAGTTGGGAATACCAGACCACCATTCCTGCCTCCTGAGAAATCTGTATGCAGATCAAGAAGCAACACTAGAACCAGACATGGAACAATGGACTGGTTCCAAGTTGGGAAGGGAGTACATCAGGGCTGTGTATTGTCATCTTGTTTATTTAACTTATATGCAGAGTACATCATGTGAAATGCTAGGCTGGGTGAAGCACAAGCTGGAATAAAGATTACTGGGAGAAATGTCAATTACCTCAGATATGCAGATGACACCACACTTATGGTAGAAAGGGAAGAGGAATTGAAGAGCTTCTTGATGAAAGTGAAAGAGGAGAGTGAGAAAGCTGGCTTGAAACTCAGCATTCAAAAATCTAAGATCATGGTATCCAGTCCCATCACTTCATGGCAAATAGGTGGGGGAACAATGGAAACAGTGACAGGCTTTGTGTTTTTGGGCTCCAAAATCACTGCAGATGGTGACTGCAGCCATGAAATTAAAAGATGCTTGCTCCTTGGAAAAAAAGCTATGACAAACCTAGACAGCATATTAAAAGCAGAGACATTACTTTGCCAACAAAGGTCTGTCTAGTCAAAGCTATGGTTTTTCCAGTAGTCATGTTTGGATGTGAGAGTTGGACTGTAAAGAAAGCTGAGTGCCAAAGACTGGATGCTTTTGAACTGTAGTATTGAGAGTCCCTTGGACCTGCAAGGAGATCAAATTAGTCAATCCTAAAGTAAATCAGTCCTGAATTGATGCTTTTGAACTGTGGTGTTGGAGAAGACTCTTGCAAGTCCCTTGGACTGCAAGGAGATCCAACCAGTCCATCCTAAAGGAGATCAGTCCTGGGTGTTTTGGAAGGACTGATCTTGAAACTGAAGTTCCAATGCTTTGGCCACCTGATGCGAAGAACTGACTGTCTTTTCTAATGGGAAAGACTATGAAGCTAGGAAAGATTGAATGCCCGAGGAGAAGGGGATGACAGAGGATGAAATGGTTGGATGACATCACTGACGCAATGGATATGAGTTTAAGCAAGCTCCAGGAGTTGGTGATGGACAGGGGAAGCCCAGCGTGCTGCAGTCCTTGGGGTCACAAAGAGTCTGACATGACTGACTGACCATACTCTACATTATATCCCATGAGGTTTATATACGATTCTCTTCATCTATTTAAGCACCCCTCCCCCCCCACCCCCTGCCTCATCTGTTGCCTCTGGCAACCACCAATGTGTTCTCTGTATCTATAAGTTTGGTGGTTTTTATTGTGTATATGTTATTTTTTCTTTTTTAAAATTCTATATATAAGTGAGATCATAATGGCATTAATCTTTGTCTGCCATATTTTAGTTATCATAATTCCCTCAAGGTACATACGCATCACAGATGGCAGAATTTCCTTCTTTTTTATTGCTGAATAATCTTATCTACCTATATATTTTAATTTTTTTTTCTTTAACCATTGTTAGACAGTTGACACAGGTTGTTTCTATGTCTTGGCTGTTGTAAATATTGCTACAGTGAACATAGGGGTGCATCTATGTGGTCCAATTAGTATTTTCATTTTCTTTGGATAAATACCAGACGTGGAATTGTTGGGGCATATAGTGGTTCTGATTTTAACTTTTAAAAAGTTAATTAATTAATTTGGTCACACCAGGTCTTTGTTGTGGCATCCAGGATCTTTGCTTGTGGCGTGTGGAATCTAATTCCCTTGTCAGGGATAGGACCCAGGACCTCTGCATTGGGAGCCTGGAGTCTTAACAATTGGATCACCAGTTGTTTTTTTTTAATACTCTTTTTTATTTAATACTTTTTTTATACTCTTTTTTATTATGGTTTATCACAGGACACTGAATATAGTTCTCTATGCTATACAGTAGGACCTTCTTGTTGTCTTAACTTCTCTTTCTGATAGTTCACTTTTAGTGTATAGAAACACAACAGAATTTTGCATGTTGATTTTGTATCCTGAAGCTTTACTGAATCTCATTTTTCAATTGTGGCTGGTTTATTTTTGGTAGAATTTTTATGGTTTTCTGTATATAATATGTCACCTGAAAGTAGAGACAGTTTTACTCCTTCCTTTTTTATTTAGATGTCTTTTTTTTTTTTTTTCTGTTTCTTATCTAACAGCTCTGGCTAGAGCTTCCAATACTAACTACAAACTGCTTTAAAAAAATAAAGTCTAAAAAACAAACCAACCTATATGGAAATCCTTGCAATAACCTGTAAGACCCTGCACGATCATCTGGGTTTGATTTCTGGCTTGGGAAGATCCCCCGGAAAAGAAAATGGCAGTTCACTCCAGTATTCTTGCCTGGAGAATCCCATGGACAGAGGAGCCTGGCAGGCTACAGTCCACGGGGTCACAAGAGCCGGACACGACTTAGTGACCAGACCACCACTGATCATCCATACAGCCCCTTAGCTTTTTCTCATCATGTGACATGACTGCGCGACTATACTTTCTTTCTTTCAGATAACTTTATGGCTTGTTCTTATTTCTTTCAACCACTGCTTGAAAGGGTTGGCGACTCCTTTCTTTAATACCCTAACCAAAATTGGAAACCCTTTACCTTTCACTTATTCTTTATCCCTTTTTATGCTCTGTTTTTTCTCATGGCACTTACACCCTTCAAATATTTTTATTATAGTTTTTCTGCAGAAGAAGGCAAAAATTATTTTTGTTTTGGTTTACTAGCAAATAGTATCTAGACAGCAATTGGCACCTGGTAGGCACTGAGTACATTTTTCGTGGAATAAATGAATGTCATGTTGTTATAATTGATTTACTTGTCTCTCTTT
The DNA here is from genome assembly GCF_042477335.2 of Ovis canadensis. NCBI lineage: Eukaryota > Metazoa > Chordata > Mammalia > Artiodactyla > Bovidae > Ovis > Ovis canadensis. The sequence continues at coordinate 155,489,507 of NC_091246.1, forward strand.
CATTTGACTATAAGCTTGATAGGCAAGTGCTGCAACTTCTCAGTCTGTTTCTTCAGGGTTTAGCACACATGGTTGCATATATTTGTTTGATTTATTTAAAAAAAAAATGCTTCTCATTTTCCAGAAGTATAATCATAACAAAGTAACACTGGAAAATTTTCACTTATGTTTACAAGTATGTTTTTAGTTGCTATGGATACTTCATAATTGTACCTATCATTTTGTTGAGTTAACTTTCAAAATTCGTATGAAACTATGTAGAAATTAATAAAATCAATAGCAAAAAATTCTCTAGGGCTGATCTTTAGTCCTCAACTGTTTATTATTATCAGAATTTAAGTTTTTTGCAATTTGTATTTATTACAGGTAAGGTTTCAATTAATAGTTTAGGAAGGCTTTAATTCAGTAACTTGGAAATATAACATGTTATTAAAAAATGCATGAAAATTCGCATTTATAAAATAGCCAGTATATTTCTGTTGTGAAAAGATTCACTTTTAAGTAGTGGGAACTGCCCTAGTGCATTTATATTTTTTCTTGGCTACTTGTTTTTATTACAGATATACTTTTATTTGGAAAAACTCAAATCCATCAGTTTATAAAGTAAATGTATCCCCGTTGGCCCTGCCAATTGCCATTTCCAAAATCACTCTTAAAAATGTTTACTGTGTATCTTTTCAGACCTTTTTATTTGCATATGACGAGGTGCTTCCCTGGAGAAGGCAATGGCACCCCACTCCAGTATTCTTGCCTGGAAAATCCCATGGGTGAAGGAGCCTGGTTGGCTGCGGTCTATGGGGTCGCTAAGAGTTGGACACCACTGAGCGACTTCACTTTCACTTGTCACTTTCATGCATTGGAGAAGGAAATGGCAACCCACTCCAGTGTTCTTGCCTGGAGAATCCCAGGGACAGGGGAGCCTGGTGGGCTGCTGTCTGTGGGGTCTCACAGAGTCAGACACGACTGAAGCGACTTAGCAGCAGCAGCAGCAGGTGCATCCCAGGTGACTCAGTGGTAAAGAATCTACTTTCCAATGCAGGGGACCTAAGAGAGGTCTGTTTGATCCCTGGGTCAGGAAGATCCCCTGGAAGAGTAAATGGCAACTTGCTCCAGTATTCTTGCCTGGAAAATTCCATGGACAGAGGAGCCTGGTGGACTACAGTCCATTGGGTCACAAAGAGTGGGACATGACTGAGCATGAACGCACATATATAAATAAATGTATATATATGGTTGGCCGTCCGTATACATGGGTTCCACATCCATGGATTCAACCAGCCTTGGACTGAAAATATTTAGGAAAAAGAAATTCCAAAAAGTACCAGAAAGTAGAACTTGAATTTGTTGAACTGGCAACTATTTACATAGCATTCACATTGTATTTACTACTATTTACATAGCATTTACTTTGTGTTAGGTATTATAAATAATCTGGAGATGATTTAAAGTATACTGGAGGATGTGCATAGATTAGCAAATACTGTGCCATTTTATATCAAGGACTTGAGCCTTTTCAGATTTTGGTATCCTTGTGGGTCCTGGAACCAGTTCCCTGTAAATACAGAAGGACAAGTGCATACGTAAAAAATAAAAAAAAAAGCTAGTTAATGTCTAAGTTATCCTGTAATTTATCCCTTTGAACTTGTGTCACAGAGATCTAAAATGTTGATGAATAAAGTGTCTTCTTTGTAAAATTGCACAGTGATGTTTAATTTTTAATAATTTTTTGACAGTTTATCTCTAATTATAATTAACAGTAGGTTATACAAATTTAAATATTTTCTGCTGTAGAGTGTATTATGAATCTCCAGAGAGGGTAAATTATGTTCAGAATTTCCTGAACTTATATGACCAATATTTTCATGAGGCCTGTAATTCTTTCAAAGCGCATGTCATTTTACTGATTCTCTATTAAAAGTATTTGTAGCTGTGCTCATTCTTCTTATGTTACTTGTAAGGAAATTGAGACTGAGGTAGTAGGAAATTGAAACCATACCCTTTGTTTCTTAATTCTTGTCCCATGTTGCTCCTGTTGCTTTGAATTTAATCTTCATTTAGTACTTTTTCCTGAATTCAAATAGAAAAGTTAGAGACTTGAATTTTTTATAAGGAAAATGTATTTTGTATGTTGATACTATGATAAGGTAACATTGGTATGTCTTTAGGTTTTTCTTTATGTCAGTATGCTATGTCTTGGTAGGCAGTTAGTTGCAAGGTGAGGAAAAGTTAGGATTCAATCAAGTTTCTCTTTGAAGTGTACAGGCTTCCCTGGTAGCTCAGCTGGTAAAGAATCTGCCTTCAATGCAGGAAACCCCGGTTTAATTCCTGGGTTTGAAAATCCACTGGAGAAGGGATAGGCTACCCACTCCAGTGTTCTTGGGCTTCCCTGGTGACTCAGCTGGTAAAGAATCTGCCTGCAATGTGTGAGACCTGGGTTTGATCCCTGGGTTGGGAAGATCCTCTGGAGAAGGGAAAGAGGCTACCCACTCCAGTATTCTGGCCTGGACAATTCCATGGACTGTATAGTCCCTGGGATTGCAAAGAGACACAACTGAGCAACTTTCACTAATGCAGTTTACTGCAGAAAAGAAAAAATATTTAACTTTGTGTAACCCACTCTTTTTCATTATTAGAGATAAAAGGAATTATGAAAAATACAGCTTTCCTTAAATCACTGAAGTCCTCTGATATAAATGAACTACTAGTTCTTTCTCCAGCAGATGTTGGCAATTTGATCTCTGGTTCCTCTGCCTTTTCTAAAACCAGCTTGAACATCAGGAAGTTCATGGTTCACATATTGCTGAAGCCTGGCTTAGAGAATTTTGAGCATGACTTTAGTAGCGTGTGAGATGAGTGCAACTGTGCAGTAGTTTGAGCATTCTTTGGCATTGCCTTTCTTTGGGATTGGAATGAAAACTGACCTTTTCCAGTCCTGTGGCCACTGCTGAGTTTTCCAAATTTGCTGGCATATTGAGTGCAGCACTTTCACAGCATCAGCTTTTGAAGTGAAGTGAAGTCTCTCAGTCATGTCCGACTCTTTGCGACCCCATGGACTGTAGCCTACCAGGCTCCTCTGTCCATGGGATTTTCCAGGCAATAGTCCTAGAGTGCATTGCCATTTCCTTCTCCAGGGGATCTTCCCGACCCAGGGATCGAACCCAGGTCTCCTGCATTGTAGACAGACGCTTAACCGTCTGAGCCACCTTGAAATAGCTCAACTGGAATTCCATCACCTCCACTAGATTTGTTTGTAGTGATGCTTTCTAAGGCCCACTTGACTTCACATTCCAGGGTGTCTGGCTCTAGATGAGTGATCACACCATCGTGATTATCTGGGTCATGAAGATCTTTTTTGTGCAGTTCTTCCGTGTATTCTTGCCACATCTTAATATCTTCTGCTTCTGTTAGGTCCATACCATTTCTGTCCTTTATCGAGCCCATCTTTGCATGAAATGTTCCCTTGGTATCTCTAATTTCCTTGAAGAGACCTCTAGTCTTTCCCATTCTGTTGTTTTCCTCTATTTCTTTGCATTGGTTGCTGAAGAAGGCTTTCTTATCTCTTCTTGCTATTCTTTGGAACTCTGCATTCAGATGCTTATATCTTTCCTTTTCTCCTTTGTTTTTTGCCTCTCTTCTTTTCACATTTATTGACTATGCCAGAGCCTTTGACTGTGTGGATCACAATAAACTGTGGAAAATTCTGAAAGAGATGGGAATACCAGATCACCTGACCTGCCTCTTGAGAAATCTGTATGCAGGTCAGGAAGTAACAGTTTGAACTGGACATGGAACAACAAACTAGTGTCAAATAGGAAAAGGAGTACATCAAGGCTGTATATTGTCCCCCTGCTTATTTAACTTATATGCAGAGTACATCATGAGAAACGCTGGACTGGAAGAAATACAAGCTGGAATCAAGATTGCCAGGAGAAATACACTAACCTCAGATATGCAGATGACACCACCCTTATGGCAGAAAGTGAAGAGGAACTAAAAAGCCTCTTGATGAAAGTGAAAGAGGAGAGTGAAAAAGTTGGCTTAAAGCTCAACATTCAGAAAATGAAGATCATGGCATCCGGTCCCATCACTTCGTGGGTGATATATGGGGAAACAGTGGAAAGTGTCAGACTTTATTTTTTTGGGCTCCAAAATCACTGCAGATGGTGACTGCAGCCATGAAATTAAAAGACACTTACTCTTTGGAAGAAAAGTTATAACCAACCTAGATAGCATATTCAAAAGCAGAGACATTACTTTGCCAACTAAGGTCCGTCTAGTCAAGGCTATGGTTTTCCCAGTGGTCATGTATGGATGTGAGAGTTGGACTGTGAAGAAGGCTGAGTGCTGAAGAATTGATGTTTTTGAACTGTGGTGTTGGAGAAGACTCTTGAGAGTCCCTTGTACTGCAAGGAGATCCAACCAATCCATTCTAAAGGAGATTAGTCCTGGGATTTCTTTGGAAGGAATGATGCTAAAGCTGAAACTCCAGTACTTTGGCCACCTCATGAGAAGAGTTGACTCATTGGAAAAGACTCTGATGCTGGGAGGGATTGAGGGCAGGAGGAGAAGGGGACGACCGAGGATGAGATGGCTGGATGGCATCACGGACTTGATGGACGTGAGTCTGAGTGAACTCAGGGAGTTGGTGATAGACAGGGAGGCCTGGGGTGCTGCGATTCATGGGGTCGCAAAGAGTTGGACACGACTGAGCGACTGAACTGAACTGAGTTCCCTTCTCATGTTGAATAATTCTTTCAATTACTTTAAGTTACTTTGAAAGTAGTATGAAGTTTGGATGTGTCTAGTAAATTTCTTAGCTACTTCTTTTGCCTTAGTCTTGATCATTCAAGTTACCAGTTCTAATTATTGTATGTATAGGAAGAGTCTAGTCAGTCTTGGTTAATTCTAGGTATGTTTTAAAATAGAAATAATGTTGAATCTTGTCACCTTAATCAGTCATAGTTTGGCCTTTCCCTGAACTAAATTCCCTCCCTTTTTCTGGTTAACCCAGAAATACATTCTTGGTTAAGCCAATCTCTTTATCAGGAAATAGCAGTTTCTTTTTTTTTCACTGTTAAAGATGTTTCTGTGAGAACTCTCTGTGTCTGATTATTTCCTTAAGGTGAAGTAGAATTATTGGATCAAAGAGTGTATACATTAAATTTTATATATTTTGGCAGATTTCCTTACAGAAAAGTGGTTCCAATTTCTGTTTTCATTAACTGTGTGAGAGTATGCATTTTTCCACCCTTTTAATCCTTTCCAATGCGATAAGGAAAAAATTATATATTATTTAGATTAATATTATTATTTATTATAATATTGATTATTAAATAATATTAATAATATTAATAAAATAATATTAATTAATAATATTAATTATTTAGAACATTAGATGAAAATCATCATCAATTTTCTTTGGTATTTATGTTTTCTTTACAATTACCTGCCTGTATATTTTTGTCCACTATTCTTTTAGGTGATGTCCTATTTTATTTATTCATGAAAATAAAAATTTTACCACGTTGCAAATATATTTCTCACAGTTTGTTGTTTATAAACTGTTGTTTAACTTGGTATAAATAACTATCAATTTAATTGTATATATTGTTCTTGTATGAGATTTTCATTTTGTAAGGACTAAGATCTTTTTTTCCGTGTATATTTTATAGCTTTGATATTAAAATATAAGCTGACTTGCTATAGCTAAGAGAACAAAACTACCAAGTAAGAGAAACCTTTATTTATTTTACATACAATAGGCCAGAGGGGAGTGGTTGAGGAATGGCTTTTTTATCCGTATCACATAAATTCTATATGCGAGTCCAAAGTGACTGTACTATTTGTTGCTTTGCTTTCTCCCAGCATCACAAAGGGAGAAAGCAGTGGAAAGTAAGCCTATTTTAAGAATATAACTTGGAAGTTGCACAAAGCACTTTGTTCATATCAGCTTGTCCAGAACTTAGTTGCAGGTACAAGAGAGCTTTGGAAGATGAAACTGACAACTGACCGTGAAGTGTCCAGGTAAAATGTGGGTTTTTGTGTAGTGTTGGGGAATAGAGTTCTGTCACTTGGCTAAAAAGGAGAGATGGATATAGAGGGGATAAAAAGTAGTCCGTGACACAGGTACCATGCTGGAGGTTATTATTTGTGCTAAAGTGATTCTGCTGATGTTTTTAAATGTTTCCTTTTTAGTCCTGTTTAGAAATCTGGAGTTGTGTGTTATGGATTCAATTTAATTTTTCTCTTGAATTTCTGGTCAGTTGTCCCAATACTATTTATGGGACATTTATCCTTTCTTTTCACTAATTTGAAATACCACTTAAAAAATATATACTATTTTTTTCACAGGGTTGTTTTTGTATTCTTTGTTTTTTTCCAACTTATTTCTTCCCTAGTATCTCACTTTTAATTGCCAGTTTTTAAAGTTTTGGTATTTCTTAAGGTTAACCTCTCATCCTTGCTCATTTATTTCAGAATTCTGTTAATGATATTTTTCGTGTATACTGTGACTGTTTTTGTCAAGTTCCAGAAAATAACCCTTTGCATTTTGATTGGGATTAGATGAAATTTACAAATTTTAATTCATTATGTTGTTTTATTTCATTTTATAATTTATAGAGAGAATTTTTCATTATTGTCCTGAGAATAGAGAGTAGTCATTCATTCTTGTTTCCTGACATACATCTTTTTCATTAATCTTTCATATACTGTGTTTGTTTCATACCTTTTAATGACAGAATTTTTGTTCATCTCCCTTTTTCTCAGGACAGATTTATACAGACCTATTATTTACTTAAGAATATGCAGGTAAATTCTTGATTTCCTTCCCTGTTTATCTTGATACTGTCTTATATCCAGAAGGGTTTGATAATATAGCTTTATTCAGTCATTTAGTTCCTCATTCTGTAGCCTAAGAGGGTTAAGGAGGACCTTTGACTTTGTTGATTTTTCCTTTGAAACCATTACTTTAACATCTAGCCTCATACCTTTGAAAAAATGCCGGATGAGGCCCCAGTTCTGTTTTCATTTCCACTTTAGAGTGCCCATTTGGTAAGAAGATAGTTTGAAATTTTAACCTGCTGTCTTAGAGCTCTCTACCTGGTGAGACTTTACCCATCCATGCTCCCATCCCTATCAAGTGCAGCCTCTATCGTTATTATTCTAGAGCTCCGAAAAAACTCCAGGGAGATTGGTATCTGCCTCTCCTATAGTATCCTCCTTATATATTGCCAACTTGACAAATTCTCCCTCTAACCACACCCAATAATCAGAACAAGCCCTAACTACTCTTTGGAATCTAGGTCAGAGGTAAACTGTGAGGACTGGCTCTATTCATTCTCTTTCAGGTGTGCTTCTGCAATAATGAATGCTTTTGATCAATGGCAAAAGTAAGCATATCCCAATGTGGACAGGCCTTTTACTGTGAGTGACTCTCTTCTGTCTTCATTTCCTGTTCATAACTAATTTGATCCTTTATTTTCTTGGTTCTGGTTATAAATACAATGATTCAGGTTGAAACCTTCTCAGTGAAGAGCTTATCTTGAGAGTCAGAACTGAAACACTATTATTTACTCTTTGCTCTCCTGTTGGTTCTTCCATGCTTGCTCAAAAGAAAAAGCCTTTAAAATCACTATCTGAGTCTGTTTTTATATTCTCTCTATATTTTTTATTCTGTTTTTATAGTATAGTAGAAATTTTGGAAGTAGTACACGTTTGCTTATTGCAAAGCATCACAAAGTGAAGTGCCAGGGTGCCTATGGTTCTATAAGGTATCTAGCACATATTATAGAAGATAATCTCGATGGCTTATATCTATTAAGATAGTCACACTATCCTGTTTTTGGTTCTGCATAACCATTTTCTTTTTATGTTTCCCTTCATTTGCTCCTGTCGCATGATCAAGAGAAGTACTTCCAGTTGTTTAGGTTTGGAGCACACTGGTGTGTAAGTCCTCTGTGGTCTGCTCTCTTAGAGCTTCACTTCACTGTCTGTATAATTTTGGTAAATCATTTAATCTCTCTCTTCACTTCAGTTTCCTTTCCTGCAGTGATACTTGCTTAAGAAATATGCAAATATGTATAAATTATTTTCATAAGGTGTAAAATTTCATTCCAATAGACAAGATTAGAGCAAGGACACCAAAAAACAATTCCAGGAGATAGTTTTGGAGTTCTATCAGAAGACTGTCTACTACTTACATCTTTTCTATAGTTAAACCAGAGCATTAAACCCTTCCATGAATATAAAGTTTCACTAACCTTTTTGTAATGTATATTCTTTATGGAGCTTATCTAGTGATGATGTAAGGCAAAAACCAAGAATAATATATAATGTGAGAAAGCAACAGTGTCCAGTCCTCTGTGTATGATATCAACACAAATACTTTAATATTGTCAAAATGAGTTTTGTCTGAATGTGTGACTTCTAATTTACTAAGGCTCAGATTGATAGAAAGTTAACATAAAAATGGATAGGAAAAAAGCACTCTAATCTACTTTGCTCATGTGTTCATGATTTGTGTTAACCATCATAAGCCATGCTTCCTTTTCATCATTATAAACTGAGATTTAATGTATAATAATAAGATAAAACTTATAATTGAAAGGAAAAGTAAGATTAAAATATAATGAAAGAAGAAACAGAAAGGCTTCTGAAAAATTAAAACAATGAAACAGCAAAAAAGGAAATAAACCAAAAGTAAGATAAAATATTTTAAATGGACAGAATAAAAATAAATTGCTTATAAAGTCTCATAAGTATTAGACACAGAAGTTGACATTTTATTCATTCTGCTATTACTGAATTGTAGTTGCCAATCACCACTATGGCTGAGTCAACAGAAAACTGATTTGACCCATGAAATGTTAGTCAGCAAGAACAGAATCCAGTGACACAAAAACTTTTTCAACATTTGTAACACTATAAACAAATGTCAGTTCAGTTCAGTCACTGAGTCATGTCCAACTCTTTGCGACCCCATAAACAAGCATAGCTAGAGGTAATTGCCCATAAGTACTGAATCTTAATCTAAATTACTGACCAAGGTACAGAATTCCCTTATGCAAATGACCCCATTATATTTGCCCGGTTTCATGAAAGTCATGGATCTGACATTGTTCACAATAAGGTATGATAAATTGACCGTGCTTTTAAATTACATTTAGTTTTAAAAATTACTTTTCTAAGAGCTGTGGTGGTGGTTTAGTTGCTAAGTCATGTCCAACTCTTGCTACCCCAAGGACTTGCGATCCCAGACTCCTCTGTCCATAGGATTTCCCAGGCAAGAATACTGGAGTGGGTTGCCATTTCCTTCTCCAGGGGATCTTCCCGACCCAGGAATTGAACCCAGGTCTCCTGCACTGCAGACAGATTCTTTACTGATTGAGCTATGAGGGAATCCTATATGTTAAAATTCCTTGTATTCTTTAGTGTTTTGAATTAGAGTTCATATGTAGCTTCTACCTGAGCAAATTTTTGACTCTTAAATAGTTTCAGACTGCAGAAAAATTGCAAGAATAAGAATTCTGGAGAACACCCAACATAGCCTTGATCCTTTTCCTAAATTCACCTACTTTTTTTGTTGTTGTTCTGAATCATTTGAGTGGTGACCCTTTAACCCTAATGCTTCAGTGTTTAATCCTTAAGAATAAGGATAAAGTTGTAATCTCCAGTGCATATTTCTGTTTTATGGAGGGAATATTGTCCTTAGTATTTTTTCCCCTCCATTCTACACAGAATCCATTCTAGGATCAAGCTTTGCAATTGATTGTCATTTCTCTTTTATTTCTTTTAAGCTGTAAGTTCTCTACAGTTTCTTTAACCCTGATATATTTGAAGAAAATACTACCCCCACCACCTCCCGCCCCACCACTTTCTTTTCAGTTGAGTGCTACTGATTTAGGATTGGCTTATTTCTCCTCGTGGTTAGATTCAAGTTACACATTCCAGGTCAGAACACTACAGAATACTTGCATTGTTAGTGACCACCTTTATGTTCCGTTCATTGCAGTTAACTCGTTGGACTTCTTTTCTGCTTTGCCCTAGTTGTACTGCACGCAATCAGGATGTCATGTAAGTGTGCTCTTAAAAGAACACATGGCGTTATAGGGATGGATATTGGTAATAGTTGCACAACAGTGTGAATATATTTAATGCCATTGAATTGTACACTTAAAAATGGTAAATTTTATTTTATTTTGACACAGTAAAAAGGAAAAAAGAATATATGGTAGATGTATCTTTTATATTTTTTGTGAAGCCAATCAACAACTAGTTGCCTAGAATATAGTCCTATGCATATAATACATCCTTAAAAAATACTTAGTATAGATATTTGATAGTTACTAGCATCATGATTTAAATTAGTAGATACGGTACAGGAACAAATTTTATTCCATATGTTACTTGCTTTTCTTGTGAAGGTATACTGTTTTGTTTACTGTATACAGATGTTATACTGATTTTTACCAACTGTCTTGCCCTTTGCAATTTGAAATTTTAGTTTTCAGCATTAAGATGTTTTTGGTATTCCTGTGTCAGGACAAAAAGCAAAAAAAATAATAAAAGTTATTAGTTTAATACATTGCTATGCTTTATAAAGAAGTTATCCAGCTCTTAATGTCCCTCTCTGATCAAAATGTATATGAAATATGCTAACCTCAAATCATTAGTTATGTACCTTTTAGCTTAACTTATAATAGTTATATAGAAGTTTTTCTATTAAGATTGCTCCTATATTGTGGTATTAACAGTTAGTAGAAGCAGCCACATAGTCTTGAAATATAAGAAATCTAAACTAGATTATTACTGTTATTATTGAATCAAAATTAGTTTATGAAGTGTGAATTCCCACATAAATATTTAAAAATTATTTTAAAGAACTTTTGTTGTTTACCTTTAACGAAGTTGTAGATCCAAAGGATTCGCCCAGTGCCTGTGAGAGATGACAGAAGTAGGATTAAGAGTACAGCACCTGAGGATCGATATCACTCCAAATAATTTCCTGAATCTTTTTAAATTATTTATTTTATTATTTGACTGTGGTGGGTCTTCGTTGCTGCATGCAGGCCTTTTCTATTCGCAGTGAGTGGGGGGCTATTCTCTAGTTGTGGTGCACAGGCTTCTCATTGCAGTGGCTTCTCTTGTTACGGAGCACGGGCTCCAGGCATGCAAGTGAGTAGTTGCAGCATGGAGGCTCAGTAGTTGTGGCTCGCAGGCATAGTAGTTTTGTGGCATGTAGTCGCACAGAGTTGGACACAACTGAAGCGACTTAGCAGCAGCAGCAGCAGCAGCAGCAGCAGCAGTAGTATCCTCCTGGACCAGCGATTGAACCTCTGTCCTCTGCATTGCAGGGTGAGCTTTCAGCCACTGGACCACCAGGAATAATTTCCTGAATCTTAAGCTAGAAGAGGCATAAATATGTCCCATAATGGTTGCTTTGGTTCTGTCATCTGTTGCAGAGATTTTGAGACTGTGTCTGTTCAAGGGCTGGATGCATTTCATTTATTGAACATCTACTATGGATTATTCATTGGGAAAACAAAGATACACAAAAGATACACATTCTTTGCCCTCAAAGAGTAGGGAAGGAATCATTAACAAATACCACTTGAAAGATCAGGCTTCCCGGGGGGTGCTAGTTGTCCACCTGCCAATGCAGGAAACAGAAGAAACACAGGTTTGACCCCTGGGTTGGGAAGATCCCCTGAGATAGGAAACATCAACCTACTCTAGTACTCCTGCCTAGAGAATCCCATGGACAGAGGAGCCTGGCAGGTTACAGTCTGTAGAGTTGCAAAGAGTCAAACAGGACTGAAGCAACTTAACTAGCACACAATTGACCCAGAGGGATGGTACGGGGAGGGAGGTGGGAGAGGGGTTCAGGATGGGGAACACGTGTATACCTGTTGTGGATTCATGTTGATGTATGGCAAAACCAATATAATACTGTAAAGTAATTAACCTCCAATTAAAATAAATTTATATAAAAAAAAGAAAAATCAGGTGATTACTGTAAGATTAGACTCCAGAGATCATAGCAATGAGGTATATGTTCTAGTTCTGTGAAGTGTAGGGCCTTTACAAAAAGTGAATTTTTATTTTATTTTATTCTCAATTGTTGTTTTAATAAATTCTAGCTATTTTCAATAGAATCTTTATACAGTAATTTTGAAGTTTAGAATTTGGAAGACCTAAGAGGGTTTTCATAGATCTCCTTTAAATTGTATCAGTTAGGTAATAAAATCAAAGCATTTATCATTCAAGTATTGGTATTCAGAATCCATATCACTTTCATTACTGTATCCTTGAAAGAGATACGTTTTCTAGAATAGAAGTAACTTAAAAGTTGCTAATAGAAGCAAAATGTATCTGTATAAATTTATATTATGGTTTCAGAGATTTGTTTTCTATTATTATATAATATGATTGTCTGTTTTCCAGGGTAGAGAAATTAAAGTAGGATGTTTTGTAAATAAACATAATTAAATGTGTTATTAAGAGAACATCTATTTTTCTAAAAAGACCCTGTTTTGAATCTTTCTATTTATTTCTTCCATGCTATCCAGTTACTGTATTTTCACTGGGAATTGTATCACTGATTTCTAATAAACTGAATGTGATACATTCTCCACAATCAAGATTAAATCTTTTTCACTTTTCTCAAGTTCTTAACCCCTCTACAGTTCCTTGCAATGTTTTTTAAAACTTAAATGTTTTTAAACATTGCAAACATACAGACTATAAAATGGTGCAATGAAAATGTGTATACTGAATATACTATCTTATTTAATAAAAGTTAGCCTTTTACCTCATATGCTTCAGCTTATTATTTTAAATGAATAAAAACAGATACATTTGAAACCTTTTATGATGGAAAACCCAATTTTGTTTTCTTTCTTCCCTCTCTCTACAGAAGAGAGATTTATGTTGATCACTCCTATGAAAGTGTCTGTACATTTTTGTACCACACGTGGCTTCCCTGGTGGCTCAGACGGTAAAGCGTCTGCCTACAATGCGGGAGACCCGGGTTCAATCCCTGGGTCAGGAAGATCTCCTGGAGAAGGAGATGGCAACCCACTCCAGTATTCTTGCCTGGAGAATACCATGGACGGAGAAGCCTGGTAGGCTACAGTCCCTGAGGTTGCAGAGTCAGACACGACTGAGTGACTTCACTTCACTTCTTCATGTGTATAATATGCAGTATTATTGGCATGTTTTAAAACCTTGTGTAGCATTATACTGTATAGCAATTTCCAACCTGCTTTTTTCACTACTTTTAAAAAATAATTTATCCATTTTTATTCATGTATTGTAAATCATCATAGTTGAACAGTATTTCATTGTATGACTATAATACAATTATCTGTTCGCCTAATACTGGATAGGTAGAATGTTTATAATTTTTTTACTGAAAAGTCTCAAGGAACATTCTTGTTCTTGTCTCCTTAAGCATAGCGTTGTGAGTACTGATAGGTATGTATCTAGGACTGGATTTACACCTTGAAGTGATTAGCTATTGACAAATTACTCTCTCTTTGATGGTTGTACAATTAGCATTCCACAGGCTACAGACAGGTCTGTATTGTGAGTTGGGACATTTATCACCTCATGACTGCTAGTGGATCACACCTGCCCACCCCTCAAGTTGTCCCCTTCACTGTTCCCAAGTGACCCCAAGCTCCCAGTTCCTGCATGTGGAGACACGGTCTGGGGCAGCTGTTCTGGCAGTAGGTATTTGGCTTTTGAAAACATCATCATGCAGGGAAGTTGCTGTGACAAAAAGCATGCAAATTTCCATTTCTTCTGGTCCTGAATGAATTTGATATGCAGACTTAATTTTTTTTTTGGCCAATCTGACTGGTTATTAATAATGGGATTATTATTTTAAATTCTCAGATTTTCATAGGTTTATGAGTCATCTAGATTTTTTCTGTGAATTGCTTATTCATTTTTAAAAAAATTAAGTCTGTTTCTTACTGTACGTATATCCTAAATGTTTTGGAGATGTCTTCTTTCATTTGGCACCTTGTCCTTTCACTTGATTCAAGTGTCTTTGTTGTATAGAAGCTTAAAATTTAATTAATTTTCAAAGTTTTGTTATTTTATGATTAAAAAATTTCCCTGTTGTTTCATTACTCAGTGAGAACCCCAAACTTAGTGTCTTTAATCAACAGGAGTTATTTTGTTATATCTTCTGATTCCTGTGTGTTAGAAATTCAGACAGACTGTACGGCAAGGTTGTGTTTCTGCTGTATGTGCCTCAGATGGAGTGACTGGTAGTCTGGGATGGCTTGACTGCTGAGGGCTGGAGATGAAGTTTATTGGCGTCTTCTGGTAGTTACTAGCTGTTGACTGGGACTTCATCTTGGTTACCAGCCAGAAATCCTACACACTTAACTTATTTCATTGAGTAGGAATTACAGAATTAGGTAAAAGTGCTAACAGCAAACATTTAGCTCCCCCCCCCCATTTTCCTTTATTGGAAATGCTTCTTTATTTTACTTACCATTTGTGACTGTTAATGTATTATCATCTTAAAGAGATTGTCTGCTGTTACACTGAGTTAGATGAGAGTTTTTAATCACAGTTTAAGTTTTATTGAATTCTTTTTTTTTTGCATTTTTGAGAAAATATTATGATTTTCTCTTTTTAATTCATTAATACTGTGCCTATAATTAATAGCTTTTCCAAAACAGATTCATCATTTTATTCTGAGTGAAATATACTGAATCATGATTTGTTATAATAGTATTTTAATATTTTGTTTGACTTGATTTACTAGTTTATTTAGAATTTTGCAACTAAAATTTGGTTTGGTTTTGCTTTTAAAATTAAACTAGCTTTATAAAGTGAATCATTTCCTCATTTTCATGATAAATAATATATTTTGCAGTAGTTGTTGTTTCGTCACTAAATCATGTCTGACTCTTTTGTGACTCCACAGACTGTAGCCCACCAGGCTCCTTTGTCAGCAGGATTTCCCAAGTAAGAATACTGGAGTTGGCTGCCGTTTCCTTCTCCAGGGAATCTTCCCAACTGAGGGACTGAACCCATGTCTCCTACATTGGCAGGCGAATTCTTTACCACCGAGCCACCAGAGAAGCCCCTAAATAATATATGCTTAACACAAGGCAGGAAAAGAAGGAAAAGGAACAAAAAACATAGGACTAATAGAAAACAACTAGCAAGAAGCTGGATTTAAATCCAGCCTTATCAATAATTATATTCAGTGTAAATGACTTAAATATTCTAATTTAGAGGAAGAGATTTTCAAATTGAATAAAAGTGTTTAAGGCCCAACTCTATGCTGTTACAGAGAAAACTTTTTGTAAATATAAAGAAATAGGTGGATTGAAAGTAAAATGGTATAAAATGTATACTCTACAAATCCTAAGGAAAAGAAAACTGGATTGATTATATTAATTTCAAGAAAAGTAGATATTAAAACAAGGAATGTAAGCAAAGTTGACAAACTAATAACAAAGGGTTGCTTTCATCAAGGATTATCAAGACATAAAAATCCTAAAAATTATGTGTGCCTAAAAAGTAACAACTAAAATGAACAACTTTATCTCAGTAAGTCTGAAATATTATATAAAATGTATAATTTCCTAGCAAAATTGTTTCGTGCATGGCTTGTGTGCTAGGTCAGGTCACTTCAGTCGTGTCTGACTGTTTGAGACCCTATGGACTGTAGCCCTCCAGGCTCCTCTGTCCAGGGGATTCTCTAGGCAAGAGTGCTGGAGTGGGTTGCCATTTCCTACTATAGGGGATCTTCCCCACTAAGGGTTCAAACCTGCTGTTCTTACATCTCCTGCATTGTTGGCAAGCTGGGTCTTTACCACTAGTGCCACCTTCACTGTGGTGGGTCTTTGTTGATTTCAGCAGGTTTTATGTAGTTGAGGTGAATGGGGGCTACTCTTTGTTGCAGCGTATGGACTTCTCACTGCGGCTTCTCGTTGCAGAGCACAGGCTCTGTAAGCGTGGGCTTCAGGAGTTGCAGCACACAGGCTCAGTAGTTGTGGCTTGTGGGACCTAGAGCACAGGCTCAGTGGTTGTGGTGTATGGGCTCAGCACCTCTGTGGCATGGGATCTTCCCTGACCAAGGATCCAGCCCATGTCTGCTGCACTGGCAGGCAGATTCTTATCCACTGTGCCACCAGGGCAGTCCTGTTTCAGGATTTTTAAAGACCTCAGTAAATGCATAATCAAGAAAGAAACAGTATCAACAATTAAAATTACCTTCCCCTAAAATAATAAAAAATAAATCAGTCATTAAGGAACTATACTGGATGGGCTCCCCTGGTGGCTCAGTGGTAAAGGACCTGCCTGCCAGTGCAGGAGACATGGGTTCAGTCCCTGGGTGATCTTCTGGAGAAGGAAATGGCAGCCCACTCCGATATTCTTGCCTGGGAGATCCTATGGACAGAGGAGCCTAGTGGGCTACAGCCCATGTGGTCACAAGAGTTGGACGCAACTTAGCAACTAAAATCAACAGAACAACAACAACTGTATTTTATATAAAATTTCTCACTTTGAAGCTACTATTGTTTTGTATTTCGGTTTCTATTGTTGCTGAAGAATAGTATGTCATTATTTCTTCTGAGGTAATTTGTGTTTTTCTCCTTGACATCTTTTATGATACACTATTTATCCTAATGCTTTGTGATTTTACCTAGATGTGGATATATTTTTATTTATCCTTTTTGAAACACAAAATATATTTTCAATCTAGAAACGTATATTTCCTCGACTCTAAGAAACACTTGGTGATTAGATCTTCAAATACTATTTTTTAAAAAAACAATCATTTCCTTCACTTCTTTTCTATGGCTCTCTCCTATTTAGTTATATGTCTGAGCCTCTTAATACTGCCTACATGTATCTTAACTTAATAAAAAAAAAGGTTTATTGAGATGAAACTCATATACCATAAAATTCACTCTTTCAAATACACATACAATTCAGTGGTTTTCCATATATTCACAGAGTTGTATACCCATCACCACTGTGTAATTTTGTTATTTTATTTATTAATTTATTGGTTGTGCCATGTGGCATGCAAAATCTTAGTTTCCCAACCAGAGACTGAACCTGGGCCGTGGCAGTGAAAGGGCCGAATCCTAACTACTCGACAACCAGGGAACAGCTCTCTTAGAGTGTTTTCACCATGCCATTAAGAAATCTCATTTAAACCAGCAGTCACTCCCTATTCCTTCAGCCCCTAGTAACCAGCAATTCACTTTTTAAAATAATTATTTATTTATTTGACTGCACTAGGTCTCCGTTGCAGCATGCAGGATTTTAGTCGCAACATGTGGGATCTATTTCCCTGACCAGGGGTCTAACCTGGGCCTCCCATACATTGAGATTCCAGAGTCTTAGCTACTGAATCGCCAGGGAAGTCCCTGTAATTTACCTTTTATCTCCATGGATTTCCCTGTTTTGAACATATGAATGGATTCTTATAACACATGGTCTTTGTGACTAGTTTTCTTCATGTAATAACGTGTTTTCTATGTTTACCATATATCCCTACTTCCCTTCACTTTTATTGCCAAATAATCTTTTACTCTAGGGATATACCATATTTTGTTTATCCATTTATCACTGATTGACTTTTGAATAATTTTAAATACTGAAGAATTATGAATAATGCTGGTACGAACATGCATGTATAAAATCTACACATGTAGATTTTTGTGTGGACATGTACTTTCAGTTTTTTTGGATATACACCTAGGAATGGAATTGCTGGGTGACATGATAACTTTATGGTTAATTTACAGAGGAATTGCTGAATATTTTCCAAAGTGGTACAATATTTTGTGATCCAACTAGCAATATTTAAAGTTTTCAGCTTTTTTATGTCTCCATCAACACTTGCTATTTTCTGTATTTTTCATTATGGCCATTCTGCTTCTGCTGCTGCTAAGTCGCTTCAGTCATGTCGGACTCTGTGTGACCCCGTAGACGGCAGCCCACCAAGCTCTGCCGTCCCTGGGATTCTCCAGGCAAGAACACTGGAGTGGGTTGCCATTTCCTTCTCCAGTGCCATTCTAGTGGGTGTGAAATAGTATCTCATTATGGTTTTGATTTGCATTTCCCTGATAGCTAATGATATTAAGCATTTTTTCTTGCTCACCAGTCATTTTTATATCTTCTTTGAATAAATGTCTAATCAAATATTTTCCCCATTTTTAAATTGTGTCAGTTATTTTTAATTATTGAGTTTTAAGAATTTTTAAATGTATATTTTGGATATAATTCCCTCATTAGATATATGATTTTGAAAATATTTTCTCACATTAGTGTCTTTTTACTTTCTTGTCCTTTGAAGTACAAAATTTTTCATTTAGATGGAGTTCAGTTTATCTATCTTTCCTTTGATTGCTTGTGCTTTTGACTGATTGTTTTTGCTTTTGCTGTCAGATATAAGAAACTGTTGCATAATCCAAGGTGGAGAAGATTTACACCTATATTTTCTTCAAAGAGTTGAATAATTGTATCTCTTATGTTTGGGTCATAGATCTATTTTGAGTTAATTTTTATGTATGGTGTGACATCAGTTTACTTCGGTTGCTCAGTCATGTCCGACTCTTTGCTACCCCATGGTCTGCAGCATGCCAGGCCTCCCTGTCCATTGCCAATTCCTAGAGTTTACTCAAACTCATGTCCATTGAGTCAGTGATGCCATCCAACCATCTCATCCTCTGTCATCCCCTTCTCCTACTGCCTTCAATCTTTCCCAGCATCAGGGTCTTTCCCAATGACTCATTTCTTCACATCAGGTGGCCAAAGTATTGGAGTTTCAGCTTCAACATCAGTCCTTCCAATGAATATTCAGGACTGATTTCCTTTAGGACGGACTGGTTGGATCTCCTTGCAGTCCAACGGACTCTCAAGAGTCTTCTCCAACACCACAGTTCAAAAGCATCAATTCTTCTACACTCAGCTTTCTATGTAGTCCTATTCTCACATCCATACATGACTACTGGAAAAACCATAGCTTTGACTGGACGGACCTTTGTTGACAAAGTAATGTCTCTGCTTTTGAATATGCTGTCTAGGTTGTTCATAGCTTTTCCTCCAAGTAGTAAGCGTCTTTTAATTTCATGGCCGCAATCACCATCTGCATGATTTTGGAGCCCCCCAAAATAAAGCCTGTCACTGTTTCCGCATCTATTTCCCATGAAGTGATGGGACTGGATGCCATGATCTTAGCTGTCTGAATGTTGAGCTTTAAGCCAACTTTTTTGGTCTCCTCTTTCACTTTCATCAAGAGGCTTTTTAGTTCTTCACTTTCTGCCAAGAGGGTGGTGTCATCTGCATATCTGAGATTGTTGATATTTCTCCCGGCAGTCTTGATTCCAGCTTGTGCTTCATCCAGCCATCATTCCTCATAATGTACTCTGCATATAAATAAGCAGGGTGACAATATATAGCCTTGACATAATCCCTTCCCTATTTGGAACCAGTCTGTTGTTTCATGTCCATTTCTAAGTGTTGCTTCCTGACCTGCATACAGATTTCTCAAGACACAGGTCAGGTGGTCTGGTATTCCCATCTCTTTAAGAATTTTCCACAGTTTGTTGTGGTCCACACAGTCAAAGGCTTTGGTATAGTCAATAAAGCAGAAGTAGATTTTTTCTGGAAGTCTCTTGCTTTGTCAGTGATCAATGGATGTTGGCAATTTTATCTCTGGTTCCTCTGCCTTTTCTAAATCCAGTGTGAAAATCTGGAAGTTCATGGTTCACATACTGTTGAAGCCTCACTTGGAGAGTTTTGAGCATTACTTTACTAGCATGTAAAATGAGTGCAATTGTGTCGTAGTTTGAGCATTCTTTGGTATTGCCTTTCTTTGGGATTGGAATGAAAAGATCTTTTCCAATCCTGTTCCCACTGCTGAGATTTCCAAATTTGCTGGCATATTGAGTGCAGCACTTTCACAGCATCATATTTTAGGATTTGAAATAACTCAACTGGAATTCCATCACTTCCACTAGTTTTGTTTGTAGTGGTGCTTCCTAAGGCCCACTTGACTTCACATTCCAGAATGTCTGGCTCTAGTTTGTTGAGCATACCATCATGATTGTCTGGATTGTGAAGATCTTTTTTGTATAGTTCCTCTGTATATTCTTGCCACCTCTTCTTAATATCTTCTGCTTCTGTTAGGTCCATACCATTTCTGTCCTTTATTGTGCCCATCTTTGCATGAAATGTTCCCTTGGTATCTCTGATTTTCTTGAAGCGATCTCTAGACTTTCCCAAACTGTTATTTTCCTTGCATTTTCTTTGCATTGATCACTGAGGAAAGCTTTCTTATCACTCCTTGCTATTCGTTGGAACTTCGCATTCAAATGGGTATATCTTTCCTTTTCTCCTTTGCCTATGGCTCCTCTTCTTTTCTCAGCCATTTTAAGTCCCCTTGAGACAACCGTTTTGCCTTTTTGCATTTCTTTTTCTTGGGAATGTTTTGATCCCTGCCTCCTGTGCAATGTCACGAACCTCTGTCTTCAGGCACTCTATCAGATCTAATCCCTTGAATCTGTTTGTCAGTTCCACTGTATAATCATAAGGGATTTGATTTATATCGTACCTGAATATTCTAGTGGTTTTCTCTACTTTCTTCAAATTAAGTCTGTATATTGCAGTAAGGATTTCATGATCTGAATCCGGTCTTGTTTTTGCTGACTGTATAGAGCTTCTCCATCTCTGGCTGCAAAGAATATAATCAGTCTGATTTCGGTGTTGACCACCTGGTAATGTGCATGTGTAGAGTCTTCTCTTGTATTGTTGGAAACGGGTATTGTCTATGACCAGTGCATTCTCTTGTCAAAACTCTATTATCCTTTGCCCTGCTTCATTCTGTTCTCCAAGGCCAAATTTGCCCGTTACTCCAGGTATCTCTTGCCTTTGTACTTTTGCATTCCAGTCCCCTGTAATGAAAAGGACATCTTTTTTTGGGTGTTAGTTCTAGAAGGTCTTGTATGTCTTCATAGAACGGTTCAGTTTTAGGTTCATCAGCATTGCTGGTCGGGGCATAGACTTGGATTACTGTGATAGTGAATGGTTTGCCTTGGAAACGAACAGAGATCATTCTGTCATTTTTGAGATTGCATCCAGGTACTGCATTTTGGACTCTCTTATTGACTTATGGTGGCTACCCCATTTCTTCTGAGGGATTCCTGCCCACAATCCACAGTAGTAGATATAATGGTGTGACTAGGGGATTCAACTTTAGTCTTTTGCCTTGGATTATCCAGTTACTCACCAGTTTTTGTTGAAAAAGACATTCTTTCCACCACTGAATTGTTTTGGTACTGATGTCAGTTATCAGTTGTCATAAAATTAAAGATTTTCTTCTTGATTCTCAATTTCATTTCATTGATCTAAATATACAGAATTATGGCAATATCACACTGCTTTGATTGGTGTAGATCTGTAGTAAGTTTTGAAAGCAAAAAGTGTGAACCCTCTGACTTTTTTTTTTCAAGATTGTTTTAGCAGCTCTTGGTCTCTTACTATCAGATTTCTTGCATCAGATTCTCCTTTCATGTTTTACTTCTGTGTGGTCTTGTTAACCTTTCAGGTTTTTTTGTTTGTTTGTTTTAATCTGAAATTACTTTCTTGAGATCTACTTAAAATATTCTTTAGCCAAATTCAGTCTACTCCTTATTCCTCTCTCCCATCCAGTTCTTTTTTCCCCCCTAGTTTTGTAGTAAGATCCATAACTTTTTTCTTCTACAATATTTCTTTTTCTCTTCCAGCTAGTTGGTAAGTAACCTTCTTGTCCCAGTACTCTGTTAATCTCTGGAAAAGAAGATTCTTGGAAACACAATCCTTATTCTTAAGTTGCTCTTGATAAATAATATAAAAGGTAGGTAAGTCAGACTTAACCCATGGTAAATTCTCTTTCATAAAGGAGAATCAGATTTTTGCTTTTGATAATATGTTTTGGTATAACTTTTGGTAAATTTGAAAGTAATAATCAGTTTAAAAGAAAGTGCTTATATTAAAACAAACAAATGATAAAAGCAAGCATTGTCTACGTGGAAAAACTGGTTATAAAGGAATAGAAAAAAGGAAAATTAAACTGTAAAAAGTGATACAAAATAACTATACATGTTAATAAATGCGTTATTTACTTCCTTTTTATTTGGTTTTCACTCCTTCATTGGTCCATAGGAAATGTATTGAGTATAATTTTTGGTGTTTTTTGTTTTAATAATTTATTTATGTTTGGCCGTGCTGGTTCTTCGTTGTTGCTCAGGCTTTCTCTAGTTGCAGTGAGCAGGGACTTCTCTCTGTTGTGGTACACGGTCTTCTTATTGAGGTGGCTTCTTTTGTTGTGGGGTTCAGCTCTAGGTATCTGGGCTTCAGTAGTTACAGCACATGGGCTCAGTAGTTGTGGCTCGTGAACTCTACTTTACAGGCTGAGAAGTTGTGGCATGCAGCCTTATTTGCTTCAGGACGTGGGATCTTCCTGGACCAGGGATTTATACTGTGTCTCTTGCATTGCCCAACAGATTCTCTACCACTGAGCCCCCAGGGAAACCCTGTTTCTCCACAACTACCCCCCCGCAAAAAAAAAAAAAAACAACAATGCATTCTCCAATTTTCCAGTACCAACTGGTTCTCCAGGAATTTAATTTATTTTATACACAAACTATTCATAAGTACAAATTCCACAGATTGAGGTTTCTGTCCCGTAAGACTGCCCTCACTTTCAATGCCAGCTATAAATGACATTCTTAGAGATAGACTAAATGTTTATTTGTTATTATACCACAAACATCTATTATATTTTAGATGTTGTTTAGTCACTAAGTCATGTCCAAGTCTTTTTGCATCCCCATGGACTGTATGTAGCCCAACAGGCTCCTCTGTCCATGGAATTTCCCAGACAAGAATACTGGAGTGGGTTCTCATTTCCTTCTCCAGGGGATCTTTCCGACCCAGGGATTGAACCCATGTCCCCTGCATTGGCAAGTGGGTTCTTTACCACTGACGTACCAGAGAAGACCGTATATTAGACCTAACCATTGCTTATATGGAACTTGAATTCTAGTGAAAGGATACGTACTAATAAAAAAAAATTCCTAACAATATGAGATAAGTTAGTCTTATCTCTTGGACTTATATGTACCACGTCTTTCTGGATATTAAGATTACCGTACTCATCTAGGCTGCAAGGAGTGCTGGGAGTTGGAACTGGGGTTGAAGGTAGGTGACAGAATTAGAAAAGGGTTTCAGGAAGAAGTTGCTTTTTACTTGACAAAAGGAAAGAAGACAGAGAGACAAAGATTAAGAAATGTCCTGCTGGCATAAATGACAGAAAGAAGGTAATTTAAAGTGGTGTCACTGTCCATGGGGTCAGAGAATCCCACGGGATTGAGAACACACACACACACACACACACACACACACACACACACATACACACAATCACCATCCCCTTAGGGTGGTATATAGGGGAAATTTTCAAATAGAGTAGTAGTCTACTTTTTTTTTGTTTTGTTTTAAATCTCTTGTCCTTTTCTGTGCAGTGAAATTTTATTTAAAATGCTGGAATGAAATTGCCCATTTTCTAAAGTGAAGTTGACTTCTAAGTAAGCGCATTTTAAGTTTTAAACCAAAGAGCCAGTACCTTTATCCTCCAAATAACTGGTTATTGCACCTCAGGAAGATGAGACAGATAAAATACTCAACTTAGTTTAACAGATGTGTACTGTAAACCTATATGTGTATTAGACACTATGTAATGCCTATTATTTTATTATGGACCTTTTTTGTATCTATATGTATTCACCTGGCTACTTTGAAATAAGGTAGATAACCAAAAAATTATCTCCCAGAGGAATTAATTGCTTTAAATGATGACATTTTTAATTACATACATTTTAAAAATATTATGACAGTAAAGCAAATAGACACATGAAATTATGTTTAAATTTTGAATCAAAAAATACATTTTTATCATGAGAATTTTAAATATTTTTATTTTTAAAACTCTTAAATAATCCAGCTGTTTCAAAGAGCAGGCATTTATTTGCATCTTATTATACTATTTCTGGTTTATATTAGAAAACTTGCTAATGAAGTATATGATTACAGAAGTTTAGCATTGTCTGTTTTGTGTCTTTACTGAAGCTTCTTTGCCCATTTGCTTAGATATATTATAGGAATAGGAAGACCACAGTCTACATATTTTGTGCATGCGTATGTGTTAAATTGCTTCAGTTGTGTTCAACTCTTTGCAACCCCAGGGACTTTAGCCCACCAGACTCCTCTGTCCATGGGATTCTCCAGGCAAGAATACTGGATTGGGTTGCCATGCCCTCCTCCAGGGAGTCTTCCTGACCCAGGGATCGATTGGCCTCTGTTATGTCTCCTACATTGGCAGTTGGGTTGTTACCACTTGCATCACCTGGGAAGCCTGCCGGTGGTTAGTCTCTGAATTGCTCTAAAAATAGTCATCATTTCATACTGAATAGCTAGCTTCCTAATTGTTAGAAACTAAAGGCAGCTATATATTTGAAATATATATTACAATTTAAGGTTTCTTTAATTCACTAGCAGTTTTAAGAACAAGAATCTATTTTTCATTTAAACCATAATTTTAAATTGTTTTGAGGACAAAGCTGAATGGTATTAATATGTAATAATTATGTATCACTGATAATATCACAAATATATGTTAGAGATATAAGATACCACTTACTTGTTATGAGTTATGATGATGTATATTTAATTATTACTTGATAAACATTGCCTGGCATTCCAAATATTATTAGGGAGTAGGTTATAGAAACCCTAATGTAAGGAAAAAAGAGGAAATAGCATAATAAAATTTATTTAGTATGACAGTAGTCAATTAAAATTATATTTAATAAAACTTAGATATTGAGGGCTAAAGAGCCTTTTGATGAAGGTGAAAGAGGAGAGTGAAAAAGCTGGTTTAAAACTCAACATTTACAAAACTAAGATTATGGTATGTAGTCCCATCACTTCATGGCAAATAGATGGGCAAACAATGGAAATAGTAAGACTTTATTTTCTTGGGCTCCAAAATCACTGCAGATGATGACTATAGCAATAAAATTAAAAAGACACTTGCTCCTTGGAAGAAAAGCTATGATAAACCTAGGCACTTTCAATAGTAGAGACATCACTTTGCCGACAAAGGTCCATATAGTCAAAGCTATGTATGATTTTTCCAGTAGTCATTTGTGGATGTGAGAGTTGGACCATAAAGAAGGATGAAGGCCAAAGAATTGATGCTTTTGAACTGTGGTGTTGGAGAAGACTCTTGAGAGTCCCTTGGACTGCAAGGAGATCGAACCAGTCCATCCTAAAGGAAATCAGTCCTGAATATTCATTAGAAGGACTGATGCTGCATTGAAGCTCCTATACTTTGGCCACCTGATGTGAAGAACTGACTCACTGGAAAAGACCCTGATGCTGGGAAAGATTGAAGGCAGGAGAAGGGGATGACACAGGATGAGATGGTTGGATGGCATCACGACTCAATGGACATGAATTTGAACAAGCTCTGGGAGATGATGAAGGACAGGGAAGCCTGCTGTGCTGTAGTCCATGGGATCACAAACAGTTGAACATGACTGAGTGGCTGAACAACAGCAACAAAAATATTCAAGTGATGATGCTTAGCAACTTTACATAATCTTTTCCTCTTCTCCTAGCAAATTCAGTGTTTGCTTAAAATTCTAGCTCCTAAGATTCACAATCAGGTAACTCAGAAGTGTTGCTTTCACCATCCTTTTTATTATACATTCTGACTGGTGACTGAATCTGGTTAACTAGTTTAATGATCAATAAGGTACTTATTCCTTCCTATTCATAATGCTGTCCACAGTGCTCAGTCATGTCCGACCCTTTGTGACTTCACAGAGTAGCCCACCAGACTCCTCTGTCTTTGGAAGTTTTCAGACAAAAATACTGGGGTGGGTTGCAATTTTCTACTCCAGAGGATCTTCCTGACCCAGGGATCAAACTTGAGTCTCCTGAACTGGCAGATGAATTATTTACTGCTATGCCACCTGGTAAGCCCATTCTGTTCCTAGAACTTTAAAGAAAAATGTTACCTACTCAGAACAGAGTTATATAGGGATTGGCATGTTTTTGAATGTTGCTGGATAAATCAAACTAACATTGCCTTTAAAGCTCCAGGAGAACTTTTATTTTTTTAAGCTTTTCAGTCTGCATAAGAACTCAGTGAACATGCAAGTTTTATGTGCTTTTACTTTTCAAACTCTATTTCTTTTGTTACTTTCTTTTGAACTCTTTCAAATTGTTTTAATATCCACCTTATTTTCTGATTATTTAACAGTTGCTAGGTTTTGTGAATGTTAAAACAGTATGCTTCTTTATGGACAACAACTGTTTATTAACTACGTAGTAGTACATTTGGTGTTGAGGAGGAAGAGAATTTGCAAGCAGTTAAAGGATTTAGTTTGACATTGATGTATGTTATACAGTAGATCCTTATAATATCAAGATGTGTTTTCTGCTACCAGGTGTTAATAGTTTTAATCTGCAATCTTCATTTTCACAAATTATATTCTTTTATGTTTTGTCACTCATTTTAAAAACTGGTAACAGATCACAATCTTTAAAATTTCATTATGAACACAATAGTGTTCATAGTGTGAACTCCACAACAGAGATGATAAAGAAACCAATTAAAGACAGGGCAAAAGATTTTAACGTTTCTCTAAAGAATGTATACAACGCCAGTAGGCACTTGAAAAGGTGTACAGCATCAGGAAATGCAAATCAAAACACAATGAGATAATACTTCATATCTACTAAGAGAACTATAAAAAGACAAAAACAATGAAAGATAAGTGTTGGCGAGGTTGGAGTATATGGAAGTCTCATATACTGTTTGTGGGAATGTAAAAAATAGTGCAGCTACTTTGGAAAATAGTTTTTCAATTAATAAGGTAAACAGAGAGCTACCATATGACCAACTTATATTTCTAGGTATATATCTAAGAGAACTGAAAATTTATATCCACATAAAAACTTGTACATGAATATTCATTGTGTTATTTATAATAGCCCCAAGGTGGAAACAACCAAAATGTTTATTAACTGATGAATGGATAAATAAAGTGTGCATATAATGGGATATTATTCAGCCACACAACGTAATGAAGTACTGACATAAGTCACAATATGGATGAGCTGTGAAAACATTATGCTAAATGAAAGAAGACCAACAGGAAACGTCATACATTATATGATTCCACTTGTATGAGATGTCCAGAATGGGCAAATTCATAGAGACAGATCAGGGGTTACCAGAGGCTGGGAGGGAGAGTGGAGAGAAAAATGGGTGATGAGTACTTAATTGGTATGGTGTCTTTTCTGGAGTGATGAAAATATTCTAGAATTAAATAATGGTGATGGGTGTACAAGATTGTGAATATACTAAAACCTGAATTTTATAGTTTAAAATGGCAAATTTTGTTGTTACGTAAATTTTATCTGTCCAAAAAATTCATTGTGGTTTCTAAAATTTTAATATTTGGGAAAAGAAAAACATGAATGCTGGCGACGGAATGAAAGACCAACACTGCAGAGTGGTTTGAATCTTTTTACTTTAACTCCTTGCTTCTTAGAGCTGCTTTATTTTATATCTTTTGCACAACAATCTACAGGGCAAGTTGCCAAGCACTGTGATTTAGTGACTATACAGTGGGCAGGTGCAGGGCAAGATAACCTTTACCTTAACTTATTTACTGCAGCTAAGACTTTGTTTTGGGGAACTTCCTTATCTACTTAGTATCCGTTTTGTCCCTGGGTCTGTTCCTTTTGAGGAATCAGAGAAACATCCTTGTGTGCAAGAAATGTTCTTTTCCCACGGGAACAAACAGAGGATTCTTAGCTGAACGTCTCATTTGCAAGAATGTTCAGCCCTGGTTGAGAGTCTCGTTTGCAAGCGCTTTTCAACCTTCCTTATACCTTGTTCCCTACACATGAAGACTATCACTCTGTATAGTTCATCTCTTATTAGACTCATGTGTGACATTATTGAACCATATTGCTTTAGGTGCTTAAATGCTCTTCTCGTATGATGCCAAAGGCCAGTCTCTGAGGGAAGTAAAAAGAAACTGCCCTTCAGGGACTTCTCTGCTGGTACAGTAGATAGGGATCCACCTGCCAGTGCAGGGGAGCTGGGTTTGATTCTTGATCTGGAATGATTCCACATGCTGCAGAGCAACTAAAACCTATGTGCCACAACAAGTGTGAGCCCACAGTCGAGTCAGTGACATGTGGCTACTAAACCCCTGTGCCACAACTATGGAAGCCCATGCACCCTGGAGTTCACACACCACCAATTCTGAGCCCACCTGCCTGGAGCCTGTGCTCTGCAACAAGAGAAGGCACCACAGTGAGAAGCCCACACACCACAGTGAAGAGTAGACCCTGCTCTTCTCTGCAACTAGAGAAAGCTAGCACTCAGCAACGAAGACCCAACACAACCAAAAGTAAATACATGAATAAATAATCAAAAAAAAGAAATAGTCCTTGAAAACTCATTATTTTGTTTATTGCTGGAATATTTTTGACTGCTCAATAGAATGACTTTCCTCAGGTCACAGTAAAAAAAAAGAGCTGCGCTTTCTTTAAGATAATTTCTTTTCACTTTATAAATACTGTGAATAATATACACATACAAACAAAAGTTGTTTATGACAGTCATTTTATTTTTGCATTGGTTACCAGGAAAGTGAAAGACATATGTTCCGTCCTTCAGTAACAAAGAGTACAGGGCCTTATGGCTTGCAGTTTTGAAACTAACCTCTTGGCCCAGTCTTAACTTTTCTCATTCTCAAGTTCTTATTTTTATAATGAATATTATGTACCTAATTAGTATATTACTTCATATTTTAGACTAGGTCACAATATGAAAATATACAGAGATAAAGGATGCTGTGATTAGAGGGAAGAAAGCCTGAAATGCAAATGTGATTGAGCAACTTATCTACATTAATTTACACTAATATATAATTAGTAACTGTCTTTATAACTTTCAAATTAACTTTTTTAAGGAGGCAAGGGAAAATGGACAAACTCCAGGAGATGGTGGGGGACAGGAAGACCGGGCATGCTGCTATCCATAGTGTCATGAAGAGTCGAGCATAGCTTGGTGACTGAAGAAAAACAACAATTAATAGGCAGAAAGAATGGAACTTTGGAAATGATAAACATTTGTATAATTGATTGATAATATGAAGTGCTTTCAGTTTTGAATAGAGTGATAAGTAATAGAATAGAGTGGTGCTGGAAATCCAAAAATGGAGATGGGTCAATACAGAGGAGGGAAAAAGGAAAGTATAGTGGATATGTGTTTTGAAATCGCTGGCTTTACTTTTTGTCTAATATTGATCCTATTTAAGCCTCAGTGTGCATAATCAAATAGGAGCTGTGTATGGCATTATTTCTATCCTGTGAAACTGCACATGTTTAGTTTAGAAGGACATTGCTGTCACATCATAAAATTTGTCAACATTGCTTTCATATTTTTAGCCTGACAGCCTCTATTACAAATAATATTGCTTCTAAAGAAGTTTTAATTTAATTATATGTAGTGTCTTCCCCTGGTGGCTCAGAGGTTAAAGCGTCTGTCTGCAATGCAGGAGACCTGGGTTCGATCCTTGGGTTGGGAAGATCCCCTGGAGAAGGAAATGGCACCCCACTCCAGCACTCTTGCCTGGAGAATCCCATGGACAGAGGAGCCTGGTGGGCTACAGTCCACGGGGTTGCAAAGAGTCGGACACGACAGAGCGTAAAAGAAAGGAGAAAGTGTCTTCCCCTGTGATTTTTAATATAGTTGCCATAGAATTATTAAATTAGTTCATATCTTATATTTATTGTCTTTGCATTTCCAGCAGTATGAACAGATTTATACATTTACTAGGTGCTTAGTAATCATTGATTTTACTTTTGTAATTTTCCCTATCAGCATTTTTACTTCCCTAAATCCTTCTCATCAGCATATCAATTTACTGTAGTATTCCTCTATTTTAATACAAAACCTTTCAAGATCTCACATCCCCCTCAAGCGACAGTGCTGTTTCTCTACAATTTTTAATAGCAAAACTCCTTCAAAGCGTTGTTCATATATGCTGCTTCTACATCCTCATTGCACTTTCTATCACCACCACCATCACCAACCTTTTTCCTACCCTAGTGTTCTCCATCTCATCCATGTTGTTACTATTAAATGCTTTTAAGTGTTTTTTTCCCCCATCAAGTATATAGCAATAATTGCATCTGAGCCTTATACTTCTCTTTCATCTGTGTACCTCAGAAAGTTTTATAAGCACAATTAAGTAAAAGTTCACAACATCCCTATGAAGTTGATAATTATGGTATGGCAAACTGAAGTACTAAGAGATTGCCTAAGTTATCTTATGTATGTATGCCAAAATTCTAAAAGTAGACCAGGGTAATGTAACATTTTGTTGACACCATTAGACCAGATTTCTTTTTAATGGAATCATTTTAAGAGTTCTCAGAAAAAATGAAATAGTAGTAATGATTACTTAATATCCCTAAGTATTCACAGCAAAGTTCTTTTAACAGAGTAAAATGTATGTTATCTGAAATTTAGTTATTTGTTAGTGATGGCAACTTTGGTGGTTGTATCTAATATTTTTTTTTATTGTTGTTAAATTGCTTAATTGCTGTACCAAGTCTTCATAGCCTTAATTTGAATTGGATATTTAAGGGTTTGGGATGGAATAGTTTCATTTAAGTCTTTTAGCTATAGTATATGAAACCTTTATAGAGCTATGCTGGCTTGCTCAAGTGAGGTGGTTTTTTTCAAGGCAGTTTATCAGTGGAAAATTTTGATTTGGCATTTGTTGACCAGACTAAGATGGATTCTAATTTTGATAAAAACTAAAATTTCCCCATAATTTTAAATAATGTATTTTACTTTAGTTAATAGTAATCCTTCAAAAACTTTACCTCTCTGTTGCTGAAATTTGAATTGAATTCCCTAAAAAAAAAAAAAAACTTAGAGAAATAAAAATATAGCCAAAACAGCATATAATTTTTCTTAAATGAAGCCCTGCATTATATTACTTCACCCAAGTGATCAGTTCATTTTTGGATATTGTATATATACTAGCCTCAAAGATATTTCAACACCTGTTTACCACTTTCTTCCTCTACTGGGTGCCCATTTATGGCCCTAAAGCAGAAACCCATGAACTAGGGAGTAAAGATTTTGAGAAGTATTAATTAATGTTGAAACAATAGGGTGGTAAACTTTAGAAAAAGATCCAGCTTTATATATGCTTAAAAAAATTCACCAAATCTAATAGCCAGTTGTGCTTTGTTTCATGGATTTTATTATCAGCAAGATTATGAAGTTACTATTTGAGCTTTGCTGCTGCTGTTGCTGCTAAGTTGCTTCAGTTGTGTCTGACTCTGTGCGACCCCATAGATGGCAGCCCACCAGGCTCCCCTGTCTTCTGGAGTGGGTTGCCGTTTCCATCTCCAGTATTTGAGCTCTAGCTAAACTTCATTGTAATAAGGCTTATGTTAGTTGTTTTAAAGTTTTGTGAGTTAACCTATGAGAATTATACCTTTTAGAGAGGTTTCAGTCACACAGAACATTAAGGACAAATGTTGCACGTGAAGGATATGATATATATTGAGGGAGTGATAGCTTTTGTAGTAAGGATAGTAAAATTATTTCTCTTATTTTAGTAATTAATGGAAGTTAATTTTTTTTTTTTTTGGTCACATCATGCAGCACACGAGATCTTAGTTCCTTGACAAGGGATTGAACCCGGGCCCCCTGCACTGGGAGCATGAAATCTTAACCACTAGGCAGCCAAGGAAGCTCCATAAATGTAATTTTATTTCATAAGAAATGTAAAATCATTGATAATACAAGAAATGCTTTTTAATTTGATTTATTTTATATTTATTTTTATTGAAGCATCATTGGTGTATAATATTGTGATAGTTTCTGGTATACAGCAAAGTATCCATATATATTCTTTTTCACATTGTCTTCCTTTATAGATTATTACAAGATATTGAATATAGTGCCCTGTGCTATATGGCAGAACCTTATTATTTGTTTGTTTTGTATATAGTAGTGTGTATCTGTTAATCCCAAACTCCTAAAATATCCATGTCCCATCTTTCCCAATCCCCTGGAGTAGGAAGTGGCAACCCACTCTAGTATTCTTTCCTGGAGAATTCCAAGGATAGAAGAACCTGGAAGGCTACTGTCCATAGGGTCGCAAAGAGCTGGACACAACTGAAGCGACTTAGCACATCTCACACAGCACAACCATAAGTTTGTTTTGAGTCTATTTCTGTTCCATAAATTCATTTGCATCCTTTTTTTTTTAGATTCAACATAGAAGTGATATGATATATTATTTGTCTTTTTCTGTCTGTCTCATTTCATTTACTGTGATAATCTCTAGGTCCATCCATGTTGCTGCAGATTGCATTATTTCATTCTTTTTATGGCTGAGCAGTATTTCATTTTGTGTGTGTATGTACCGCATCTTTATCTATTCATCTGTCCATTAGGTTGCTAATATGTCTTGACCATTGTAAATAATGCTGCTATGAACATGGGGGTGCGTGTATCTTTTCAAACTAGAGTTTTCTCCAAGAAGTGCTTTTTAAAATGCCATCTGTTCATGTTTAGTTTTACCTAAAGTAGTATTTGTTTAGCTGAAGAGAGAAGTAGTATGGGAAAGAGTGACAAAAGTTAGAACCGTGGTAAATCATCTCTTTAAAACCTTGAAGAGATATACAACATATTTTGTTTCTGCTTTTGGTTTTCTTTAATAATTAGAGCAGAAGGGAAGCTCACTTTGTTTCAGTTGTGATATGACAAAGTTTGGTGGAAAATGAGAAACTGGGACTTTCCTGGCAGCCCAGTGACTATGGCTCCATGCTCCCAACTCAGGGGGCCTGGTTTCAATCCCTGGTAGGGGAGCTGGATCCCACATGCCACAGCTAGGAGTTCGCGAGGCTCAACTAAGACCTGGCACAGCCAATAAATAAAAATTCGAAACTCTCATTGGCTATATTTCCAGACTTCGCTCTTGGGAGTCTATAGTGTTATCACTTTGAACTTCCTGGTATCTTTAGAGTAGATAGTGGGCTTCTGGTTATTTCCAACAGCAGGTATTGAATTACAGTCATCCCTTGGTGTCTAGGAGGGACTGGATTAATGTACATGGGTTAATGTGCAGTGGCAGAAATCATTGGAACCCCAGCCTTCACAGCTTCTCTGAATATTAAGGGAAGACGGACATCTAATATTTTACTGACTACCCTGTTTACACTTACAGGTGAAACTGAGGACAGAAAGCATTCACTGAATTTGTTGTTATTGCTTAGTCACTAAGTCATGTCTGACTCTTTTTTGACTCCATGGTGATGGACTGAATGAAGCTCAAGCAAGCTCCTCTGTCCATGGGATTTTCTAGGCAAGAATAGTGGAATGAGTTGCCATTTCCTTTTGCAGGGGATCTTCCCACCCCAGGGACTGAACCTACATTCCAGGCGGATTCTTTCCCACTGAACCAACCAATAGGAAAGCCTATTCAGTGAATATTATGCTCCAAACACTGCTTGGAATTGGTCCTGTCTGTTCAAGCTGCTTGCTTTCTTTCCTTTCTCTACCTTTGCTATATTCCCCCCACTAAATCAGGAAAACAACTTTTAGCCAGACACCACCATAGTCACTGTTTGTACAGACTAGGAAATGATTTCTATCACTTCAGAGCTTTGTTGCTTTTCAAGTATTAAATTGATTTGTGTTTTCATAATTTGACAAAACTGCTTAACAAAACTTCTATTCATGTTATATAAAATCTTCTATTTGTATGTCCACTCTAGATTAGACAGCAGACTTCTTTCGTGCATACCATATTACATGGGTCTTTTTGTTAAAGCTTGCTCATATTTTTTTCTTAAAACATAATAAGAGAGGGAAAATAATTGTTGTCAAAAGAAGTTCCCAGGATCAGGAGTATTAAAATTGTTAATAAAATGAATTTCTTTTTTTCTAAATTTGGTTGAGGTTTTAGTCATAACAGTGCATGAATAAATGAAGTAAACCGCATCTACCCAGCTGATTTAGATTTAAATTTAAAGAGATTTAAAACTCAGCTCTCCAAAACCCAAGACTATTTCCTCTTACAGGCAATATGATTCATCAAGAATTCTGCAATAAAATAGACCTTCTTTTCCACTCAACATAAACTTGAAAGTTATTTGAAGATAATTTGCCTCCAAATTTGGAGCAATGTCCCTGAATGGAACATATCCTATCCTACATGGTTGAGGGTTATGTCTAACAAAAAAAAAAGAAAGAAAATAAATTTTCAAATATTTTAGAAGGATCATTTACAGTTTGATCTTAGTATAGTTTCAGAAATGCCTAGTTGTGCTGTTTAATATGATAGTAGCTACATGTTGATATTTAAATTTAAATTAATATGTAAAAGTCACTAACCATATCACAAGTACTCAGGCATATTTGGCTATGGGCTAGGTATTGGACAGTGCAGATATTAAACTTTTTCATTTTGCATTGTTTCATTGGACAGCTTTGTCCCATGTTATCAGTGGGGAATTGATTCTAGGACTTGTTATGGATATCATAATCCATGGAGGCTCAAGTCTCTTATATAAAGTGGCATAGTACAGTCAGTACTTTCTCTTATCTGTAGGATATGGAGACCACATCCCATGGATATTGATACTGTGTTCCACTAGTGGTAGATCACATTTTTACCAGTTTTCTCAGATTATAGATCCCTGTTATTTATAATATCATTTCCCTCCAAAGTATTGCTTATCAAAGTATGTGATTTTTTTTTCTACCAAATAATTTCCCCAAGTAATAGAAAAGAACAATAATGCATAGGATTTGAAAGAGCTAGATGATGATAGAAACATGTTTAGATTTTTATAAAGTTTGTTATTAACCTTAGAAACATATGCCAAATTCTGCATAGTTGTGATCCTCTAAAAAATGAATGATAGTCACAGACTTTCCATGCTGTAATACAAGTTTACAACACTGAAATAGCCTCCAAGTAGCATATGGTTTATGAGATTACTTTTCATTTATATATTTTAGAGGTAATTTTTATTATATAACCACACCTTGAAAAGAACATAGAATACAGAGAAAACATTAAATTGATTTATAAATGAATGATTAAATATTTCAGTGACTAATACTTTAAATGAAGGTGCTAGTGGTAAAGATGGACTTTTGCTGGCTCAGATGGTAAAGACTCTGCCTGCATTGCAGGAGACTCGGGTTTAATCCCTGGGTTGGGAAGATCCCCTGGAAAAAGAAATGGCAACTCACTCCAGTATTCTTGCTTGGAGAATTCCATGGACAGAGGAACTTGGTGGGCTACAGTCCATGGAGTCGCAGAGTTGGACACGATTCAGCAACTAACACAGTGGTAAAGAACCCACCTGTCAATGCAGGAGACATAAGAGACATGGGTTTGATCCTTGGGTCAGGAAGATCCCCTGGAGGAGGGCATGGCAACCCACTCCAATATTCTTGCTTTGGAGAATCCCTTGGACAGAGAACCCTGGTGGGCTACAGTCCATGGGGTAGCCCAGAGTTGGACATGACAGAAGCGATAGCATGCACACACGCAGCATATATTTCTGTGTACAGATTGAGTAGGATGAGAAAATGTCAGATTTTTTAATTGATTTATTCCTTTAAATCTTTTCAGTAAGTTCAGTTCAGTCGCTCAGTCGAGTCCGACTCTTTGCGACCCCATGAATCGCAGCACACCAGGCCTCCCTGTCATCACCAACTCCCGGAGTTCACTCAGACTTACGTCGATCGAGTCAGTGATGCCATCCAGCCATCTCATCCTCGGTCATCCCCTTCTCCTCCTGCCCCCAATCCCTCGCAGCATCAGAGTCTTTTCCAATGAGTCAACTCTACGCATGAGGTGGCCAAAGTATTGGAGTTGCAGCTTCAGCATCAGTCCTTCCAATGAACACCCAGGACTGATCTCCTTTAGGATGGACTGGTTGGATCTCCTTGCAGTCCAAGGGACTCTCAAGAGTCTTCTCCAACACCATAGTTCAAAAGCATCAATTCTTTGGCACTCAGCTTTCTTCACAGTCCAACTCTCACATCCATACATGACCACTGGAAAAACCATAGCCTTGACTAGACAGACCGTTGTTGGCAAAGTAATGTCTCTGCTTTTGAATATGCTCTCTAGGTTGGTCTTAACTTTCCTTCCAAGGAGTAAGCATTTTTAATTTCATGGCTGCAACCATCTGCAGTGATTTTGGACCCCCCCAAAATAAAGTCTGACACTGTTTTGCACTGTTTCCCCATCTATTTCCCATGAAGTGATGGGACCAAATGCCATGATCTTAGTTTTCTGAATGTTGAGTTTTAAGCCAACTTTTTCACTCTCCTCTTTCACTTTCAAGAGCCTTTTTAGTTCCTCTTTACTTTTTGCTGTAAGAGTTAGTTGCTGCTGCTACTGCTGCTAAATTGCTTCAGTCGTGTCTGACTCTGTGCGACCCCATAGATGGCAGCCCACCAGGCTCTCCCATCCCTGGGATTCTCCAAGCAAGAACCCTGGAGTGGGTTGCCATTTCCTTCTCCAGTGCATGAAAGTGAAAAGTGAAAGTGAAGTCTCATAGTCGTGTCAGACTCTTTGCGACCCTATGGACTGCAGCCCACCAGGTTCCTCCATCCATGGGGTTTTCCAGGCAAGAGTACTGGAGTAGGGTGCCATTGCCTTCTCCAATAAGGGTTAGTTAGGTATGGATAAGTATCCTGACTTTTTGTATATTGAAACTTAAGGTAGGGTTATCAAGTGAAGGTAAAGCTAAAATTCGTTACATAAGGAAAGACTTTTTCCATTTGGGGGCAGAGAAAGAAGAAAAATAGTTTCATCCTAATTAATGGAAACATGATTGTAACTTAAGATTCTTTTCCCACACTTTAACATTATTAGATGTTTTCTGAGGGTAAATATAGTTGAGATTTTCTCTGTATTTACTAAAATGGTGGCTTGTAGGGGGAAAATACATAACCAATACATTAGTTGAATTATGTTTTCATAAAATGTATTGCTACTTTTTAATAATATGTCTAATTTGAATATATTTCCTAGTGTTAAGATGCTTTCTAAAAAATTACCTTTTCCTTGATTATAAAAGCCACCCAGGGTTTTTATTAGAAGTTTTGTCTGGCTTTACCCTCTAGTGTCGTTTTAATTTCAAATGTTTTTTCCTCATGTATTTGCAAATACCTGGTAAGTTATGTGTAAAAATTGCTATCATGATGAAAGAATGTCTCTGCTAGGTTTTTATACTTTGAGGACTTGGATTTTAAATCAAGTAGCATTTTACACCGTATATTTAGTCTTAATTATCTTGGTTTTTTTTCCAAAATAATAAAATGGAACATTTATCTTTTTATTCACTTATATTATTTGAATGTAGCTATTTAAAAATATTTAATATCTTTTTAAATTTAGAGTTTTGTATAAAGTATCATTGGTTCTTTCATAAGACTTTTTGTGTTGACTCTTTACCATCACAAGCTTGTTTTTTTGGTATTGATTGAAGTTGAAAGCATACAGAAGTTCCCTGAAGGCAGGTCTTTGGATTCAGAGAGTAAAGTGTTCCATCTATATGCTTCTGATCTGATATGATATGGTGGGAGCATGGGTAGTTCAGAGAGAATTAATTTCCTGTCTTATATTCTCTTATCCACCCATGCATAATTTAAAACTAACATGTTCTCCATCTTGATAATCTTTCCTCTTTTGCCTTCAGTGTATTTTTCGTTTCTCTATTTCTTGAACTTAAAAAATGACAAAACACAAGACATTTTCACCTCTCTTGCTTCCTATGAACTTTACTTATGCATGCTTAGTCGCTCAGTCGTGT
This sequence comes from Ovis canadensis, assembly GCF_042477335.2. Classification (NCBI taxonomy): domain Eukaryota; kingdom Metazoa; phylum Chordata; class Mammalia; order Artiodactyla; family Bovidae; genus Ovis; species Ovis canadensis. Next base: position 155,527,496 of record NC_091246.1, read on the forward strand.
CCAACTCTTTGGAACCCCATGGACTGCAGCCCACCAGGCTCCTCTGTCCATGGAGATTCTCAGGCAAGAATACTGGAGTGGATTGCCATGCCCTCCTCCAGGGGATCTTCCCAACCCAGGGATTGAACCCAGGTCTCTCGCTTTGCAGGTAGATTCTTTACCATCTCAGCCACCAGGGAAGCCCCAGAATACTGGAGTGGGTAGCCTATCCCTTCTCCTGGAGATCTTCCCGATCCAGGAATCAAACCAGGGTCTCCTGCATTATAGGTAGATTCTTTACCAGCTGCGCTACCAGGGAATCTCAAGCCTTATTTATAAGTATTCCCCAAATTCTGCTTAATGATCTGTCTTTACTTTATATTCATTTCCTTGGTGAACTCATCCACTCTCTTGACTTGAATTGTACTTTTTTATATGACTCATTTTTTAAATCTTGGACTATTCTAAGTCACAATTTCTACCTATTGTTGAGAATTGTCTCCATTTGAATAGCCTTTGGTAACATTGGGTTTATTTATTGTCCAACATGAAAGTCACTCTACTCCACCATTGCAGGTTTCTTTCATTGTATCCCCAATAATCTTTCATTCTCTAATGTCCTTGTTCCTGTACTTAGTTTAGCATGAATTCCTCTTATTTCTCCATGTAAGATGTTGCTTGGGTTTCCCATTCTGTCTGTACTCATCTTCACTGTCCAGACTGTCATTATGTCACATCTGTAACTCATTGTACCCACTTTCACACCACTTTCTGCTTTGCCCATTTTTTTTTTTTTTGAACTTCCCAAATTCTCCCTGCAGTGATTTTTAAAAATGCATACAAAGTTGTTATGGCATATTTTTCTTAAATAGAAATTGTAAGCATTTCCATTTATATGTCCCTCTGGGCATAGTGCTAGATGCAGTAAGAAATCAACAAGTAATTGTTCAGTCATTCATTCAGCAGCTCTTTCTTGAGTAGTTGTTGGGTTCCAAGTATTATACTAGTGTTCCCATGATCTTCTCTTACAGAGCTGGCAGCTGAAAAACAGTCTCTGATGGTAAGAGAAGGCTTCTCTGAGGAACTGACATTTTTATCAGACTGAATGAAGTAAGAAAGCCAGTCTTGTAAAGATACAGGGAACAATTGCTCCAGGCTGAGAGAAGAGCAAATGTCAAGGCCCTGAAGAGGGACAGGTTTGGTATATTTGGGGAATATCAAAAAGGTCACTGTGACTGGAACATAGTGAGGAGAGAGTGACAGAAGTTGTAGTCAGGAAACCAGGTGACAGAGAGACTAATAGGCCATGGTAGGTATTACAGATTATATCCTAATTTGATGGAAAAGCCATTGGACAGTTTTGAGTGAGGGAGTGATGTGAGCTGATACATTTGTCACTGAGTTAAGGACAGTAGAGTAAACTAGTGATATAAGAGAGCAATATCTTTAACTAGTGAGGTAGAGAGCAGTAATAAGGACAGAATGAGGAAGAATGGTTGGCAGGATGGATTGGGTGGGAGGTGTGAGACAGAAAAAGGAACCAAGGGAAACTCAGTTCTGTGTGCTTGGGCGAGTCGTGTATCCTCTCCAGCGTCTGTTTTCCTGAGTGTATAATGAGAAATACCTCTTTCCCACTTTGAAGGAATTCTTATGAGGGAATGAAATAGTAATGAAAGCTAATTATGAATCTTAAAACACCATTAATGTTGTGTTACTTTTAAACACTAAACATTTAAAAGCTCACCTTAAATTACTTCCCTGGTAGCTCAGCTGGTAAAGAATCTGCTTGAAGTACTGGAGAGGCCAGTTCAACTCCTGGATCAGGAAGACCCCTGGAGAAGGGATACTGGGCTATCAACTCCAGTATTCTTAAGCTTCCCTGGTAACTCATCTGGTAAACAATCGGCCTGCAATGCAGAGTTTCTCCTGTTGATTGATAATAAGTAGTAGATCATGTTTTGGGCATAGACTGAGCAGCTGATCTAATCATAGAAAAAAAAAGGATACGTATCTGTCATTTGTTTTACAGTATATTTAAGACATTGTGATTCTCTTCTTAGTAAATATTTGAAAACAAATAAAACTAACCTGAGTGACCTATTGTTTATTTATTAATATGTTTACTCTGGGGGTGTTGTTGATTACAAATGAAACATAATTTGCCATGCTAATAAGAAATAATGGCCTATAAATAAACTCTAGGTGTTTTATGCTTATTTGTGTCATGCCAATTACTTTGCCGACTGAGGTCCATCTAGTTGAGGCTATGGTTTTTCCTGTGGTCATGTATGGATGTGAGAGTTGGACTGTGAAGAAGGCTGAGTGCCAAACAGTTGATGCTTTTCAACTGTGGTGTTGGAGAAGACTGTTGAGAGTCCCTTGGACTGCAAGGAGATCCAGCCAATCCATTCTGAAGGAAATCAGCCCTGGGATTTCTTTGGAAGGAATGATGCTAAAGCTGAAACTCTAATACTTTGGCCACCTTATGCGAAGAGTTGACTCATTGGAAAAGACTCTGATGCTGGGAGGGATTGGGAGCAGGAGGAGAAGGGGACAACAGAGGATGAGATGGCTGGATGGCATCACTGACTTGATCGACGTGAGTCTGAGTGAACTCCGGGAGTTGGTGATGGACAGGGAGGCCTGGCGTGCTGCGATTCATGGGGTCTCAAAGAGTCGGATACAACTGAGCGACTGAACTGAGCTGAACTGAATTGTACTTTTCCTAATAATTTTAGAATACCTTATGGAATCATGACAGACAAATATTCTAAACAAAGTTTTTAGTTTTTGAAACTACTTACTCAAATATGATTCAGCTGAATGTATTTCTGTTTTCCTCTTACAGATTTCTCAACAGTGATGTCACAAGATTGACCACACTGATCACAGTAAGACTAAAATGATAATTAAACTCTTAAAGATGTTTCGTTTTCTCTGAGAATGAGAATTAAGTTAGAAAATATTTATAATTTTTAATTGTTACTCTTTCTTTCAACAGCCAATTGAATATTTACATTTAATAATTCACATCTCACACGCTATAGTTTATTTAAATAGTTCTTTAAATGATTTTAAACACTTTAAATGAAAATTATCCTTAATTTATAACTGAGATTATATGCCCAATTATATATACATATTTCAGTGTGAATCATAATCACAACCTGAATCATCATATTTAGTTTTATTTTTATAAAATATGGTACAAAATATTTGAGGTGACTCCACATTAGGAAAAAGATTATAAAAATAAAATTACTTGGACATATTACGAATGACTGTGAAAACAGCATTCTTGAAAGGATTCTTAAACTTCTTTATTAAAATTTTCATTGATGTATAGTCTTCCAAATATGGAGAGTTGTTCAAAAGGATAGTTTTCTTAAGAAACAGATACTTTTCCTTTTTAATTTTAAAATGTTAATTTCTACTGTGTATAAGGAAATATGCTACATAAAGAAAAACTTTATCCAGGGTTTTGATCTATATTATTAGAAAATTCTAACTAATAAAATCTGAATTGCAATAATGAAATTTTACAGCATTTTTGAAAACGCCTTTTAAATAACAGAGGAAAAAAATTGAGTATATTATTTATTCAGTGAGTCTGCTTCTTTAATCCTATTTTAATTGTTCATTAGAAGCAGTAATTATCAGAAATGTTATTTGTATATAACATTTGTATATATTTGTATATATATTTGTATATATTTGTATATAATTATGTTTTAACATTTTTTTGAAAACTGGTTCATTTGTTAAATTTAACATTTTTTAGAGTCTAGAAAGAGCTTTTATTGTATTTTTAAAGGCTTTATCATCCTCGTAGAGTCTACAGATTTTTATGGTGTGTTCATTCATTTTCCTAAGGGAGCATTTTAAATATCTCTGGTTTGTAGCTCTTTGCTTGTTGGTTTTTTCTTAATCAGAACTTTATGGCCCTAATGGTTTACAGCAAAATATTATCATTTTTCTTCAGCATCCTTCTGTTATGCATCTTGTTTTACAATCAAGGAAGTTAAAATTGACATCGTATGAAAGAGGTATTTTTTTTTAATTAAAAAATGCCGACCCTCAGTACATTTTTAGAGTAATATTAAGAGAACATTTAATTGCAACTGTTTCAATTCAAGAATTTCAGGAAGAGAGGTAGTGTTCAGATTTAACATTATCAGATGTTAAGTAAGTTAAAAACTAAGTATTCATATGAGAGTTTCATAAGTACCTGATAACAGAAACCCTTTCTCATCATGTCAAGGTTGTGAAGCTTTCTCTAGCCCCTTAAGTCAAGAAGAGTGGGTAGATTTCAACACTGACTCAGGCTGAAAGTGTTGAGAGAGTAGTTCAAGTGTTGACCATGGGACTGGAATAAAATGAGACCAGGGGAAGGCTGATATATTCAAAGAAAATGGAGAGATTAAAGGACTAGTCAGGGTAGATAAGACTGTGGTTGAAATGGGGATATTATAGATTTTTTCAGAGCTGAAGCTGTACTAAGTATTTATATATTATATAATATACACCTTATATGTATAATTTTTTTTTCAGAAATTTTCAGAACTCAGGAGAATTTCTGTTTTTAAGCTCTGTATTATTGGATTCAGCAAAAAGTTTATTCAGGTTTTTCCATAACATCTTTGGCCAACCCAGTATATTCCACTGAAATGTCATTATCTTCTAAATGATCTATCTCTTCTTCCTGGTCATCAGTAATTCTACTGAAGCCTATACATATGTGGTCCTCAGTTTAATTTTATTAAAGCATGCTCTAGCTCTTTTGTTTCTCTACTTGAAGATGTTTAGTGACTTTCCGTTTCTTGTATAATCAAAGCCAGACTTTCTAACTTGGTATTCAAGACCCCTCCTCAGTTTGGCTGTAACATATTTCCCAGACAAATATCTTATTATTCAAGAAGAAGACCCCTACATTCCACACAGTTGTGGACTACATACTCCACCCTGAATATACATTTTGTCTCCATACTTACATTCATGTCATTCCCTTTTCCTAGAATATTCTTTTTCTTTTTCAGGATTTTATTACTCTTGATGAAATCAAACCTCCTCTTGAATGTCTTGTACACATGTAATCATCTCTCTGAGGCCTTCCCTAATCATCCTAATTGAAAATAACTCTCTCTCCTTAGTTGTTCGGTAATACTCAGTTTTTATTATTCCTATGTAACTGATAACATATATTCCCCTGTATTTTGCATATTTTAATATGTTTAATAAGTGCATATTTTAATATGTCTTTCCTAATTGTATCCAGCAAAATATTTTGTTAGTAGTCATAAATACCCACAAGAACTAAATTAGTATCTTTGTGTGTGTGTGTGTGTACTCAGTCATGTCTGACACTTTGTGTCCCCCCTCTAGGACCGTAGACTGCCAGGCTCCTCCATCCATGGGATTTCCCAGACAAGAGCACTGAAGTGGTCTGCCATTTCCTTCTGCAGGGACTCTTCCCAACCCAGAGATTGAACCTGTGTGTCCTTTATCTCCTGCAGTGGCAGGCGCATTCTTTACCACTGAACCACTTGGGAAGCCAGAGTATCTTTCAGTTCGGTTCAGTTCAGTCGCTCAGTCGTGTCCAACTCTTTGTAACCCTATCATAGACTGCAGCACACCAGGCCTCCCTGTCCATCACCAACTCCCGGAGTTTACTCAAACTCATCGCCATTGAGTTGATGCCATGCAACCATCTCATCTTCTGTTGTCCCCTTCTCTTCCTGCCTTCATTCTTTCCCAGCATCAGGGTCTTTTCCAATGAGTCAGTTGTTCGCATTAGGTGGCCAAAGTATGGGAGCGCTAGCATCAGTCCTTCCAATGAATACTCAGGACTGATTTCCTTTAGGATGGACTGGTTGGATCTCCTTGCTGTCCAAGGGACTCTCAAGAGTCTTCTCCAACACCACAATTCAAAAGCATCAATTCTTCAGTGCTCAGCTTTCTTTATAGTCCAACTCTCACATCCACACATGACTACTGGAAAAACCATAGCTTTGACTGGTCAGACCCTTATTGGTAAAGTGATGTTTCTGCTTTTTAATATGCTGTCTAGCTTGGTCATAGATTTTCTTCCAAGGAGCAAGTGTCTTTTAATTTCATGGCTGCAGTGAACTTCCAGATGTTCAAGCTGGATTTTAAAAAGGCAGAAGAAGCAGAGATAAAATTGCCAACTGTCCAAGGGACTCTCAAGAGTCTTCTCCAGCATAGTCCAACTCTCTAATTCCAACTCTCAGTTCCATCGGATCATTGAAAAAAGATTATCTTTAGTTTTCTTACATTAAAATTGAAACAAGGATATTAATATATGAATGTCCAAAATTGAGCCATAGGATGCAAGCTAAATAGGAAAGAGCCTAACTTTTAGAACCAGAGCAAGTGCAAGTACTGATGTCACTGTATGTATACTGTGTATATGACCTTTAGTAAGTCAGCCTCTTTGTGCCTCAGTATTTTCACAAAATAATTTATGCATATATCTAAAAGGATTTAAATAAATATTAGTTACCTTTCCTCTGTCTTAACTTTTTGGTTTGCTCTTTTATTGATATGAGAAGGGGTGCGACATCAACTATGAAGAATAGGAATATATCCAAATTTACCTGACTTCCACACTGTGATCTTTTCATCTATTCATTTTAATATATGGATTTTTACTTTCTACCTTATATATAGAAATGATAACTTTCTTGACTCACATAAGATCCACGAAAGAAGCTGATTAGATCTGTTGATATTATGTGATTTTTTGGGAAGTGGGGGAAGGGTGTCAGACCTCATTAGAATACCATCTTGAAAGACCAGAATTAACTTTAGAACAGTTTCAGTTCAGTTCAGTTCAGTTGCTCAGTCATATCTGACTCTTTGCGACCCCATGAATCGCAGCATGCCAGGCCTCCCTGTCCATTACCAACTCCCGGAGCTCACTCAGATTCACGTCCATCAAGTCAGTGATGCCAACCAGCCATCTCATCCTCAATTGTCCCCTTCTCCTCCTGCCCCCAATCCCTCCCAGCATCAGAGTCTTTTCCAATGAGTCAACTCTTCGCGGGAGGTGGCCAAAGTACTGGAGTTTCAGCTTTAGCAGCATTCCTTCCAAAGAAATCCCAGGGCTGATCTCCTTCAGAATGGACTGGTTGGATCTTTAGGTTGTGCTAAATTCCCCTTATGTAACAAATGACAAAACCAACATCCAAGAGTTTGAAGCTAGATGGCTTGCATAATGGTTAAGAAGAGGAACTGGGTCGGAAAAACCTCTACATTTGTGCTCTGATATTTAATATAGCTGTTTTGCTCTTGAGTCAGTTAGATAGTCTAAGTTCCAGTTTGGTTTTTTTTCTGTTTAAAGTGGAATAATGTTTAATGGAGTGTTATGAATATTAAACGAAAAAAATGCTTACTGCAGAAGCATAAAACCCAGACTGAAGTGGTGAATTCTTTTGACCCCTTATCATAGTCATCATCATCTGTAAAGTTACTTGCCGAAAGTCAAAACCTGGTTTTTCTTTATTCTAACTTTTACTTCTGTTTTGTGATCACTCTACTTGATTAAAAATCTCTCAACAGCATTTGTAAGAGATACAATAAACTAACTGATGGACTTTTTTCTTCCCAAATCTCCCCAAATCCTCTATCTTCTCTAAGAGTATTCATGCAGTTTCATTTACATGCAGTTTTGTTTATACGTAGTTTTATTAATACAATGGGTATATTTTATTTTAAATATTCTTATTTAACATTTTGACTCATATTTAATAACCTGTTACAAAGCAACTTTTATAATAATTGAAGTAGCTTTTTCTGTTTTTATTGAAATTTTTTTTCCTGTTGGTAATTTTACTGTGAATATTATTTAAACTTCATAGAGATTAATCTCTACCAATAGATATATTTAACTTAAAAATTGAAATTTAGAAGAAATTACTATATATTTTTATAGCATACACACTACTAGAAATATTGATGTTAATTAGTAAATATCAGTTATGTACCTACCTCAGATAATATATAACCAAGCCCGGCAATGATTGATTGTTGTACCCTAACATCGGTTTTCCTCATCTACTGATCTTTTCCCAGCCTATTACTACCTGGAATGAAACTATCACTTTCAGTCTCACTTACAGCTAAATGTGGTCATGTGACTGTTTTAACTAGAGATACATAAGAAGTAGGACTGTGTGCAACTTGTGTGGAAAGTAGCCTTAAAGGAAGAGGAGTGTGCCTTCGTTTTCCCCTTTCCTCTATACTTGCTGATACATGGATCTGATAAGTGAACAACGAGGGCAAACCACAAATTCAGAATAGGCAAAGCAGTAAGATTGAAAGTCCCTGATAACTTCAGAATGTCACCTTGCCCACTCTGACTTGCTTATACCCTTGACTTGAATGGGATAAACTTCTATCTTATAAGCCACTCAGTTTTGGGCCGTCACTCATAGCCAAAATTTACCTTGATTTACATCAAGATAATATAACAGAGTTTACACCATTGTTTCAGTGTCTTTGATTTATTTATATTTCATTTATTTCCGTTGAAGTCTGTTGTCACCTTTTTTGATATAAATTTATTTATTTTAATTGGAGGCTAATTACTTTACAATATTATAGTGGTTTTGCCATACATTGACATGAATCCACCACGAGTGTACATGTGTTCCCCATCCTGAACCCCCCTCCCACCTCCCTCCCCATCCCATCCCTCTGGGTCATCCCAGTGTACCAGCCCCGAGCACCGTATCTCATGCATCAAACCTGGCCTGGTGATTCATTTTATATAAGATAATATACATGTTTCAATGCCATTCTCCCAAATCATCAGACCCTCGCCCTCTCCCACAGAGTCCAAAAGACTGTTCTGTACATCTGTGTCTCTTTTGCTGTCTCGCATATAGGGTTATCGTTACCATCTTTCTAAATTCCATATATATGTGTTAGTATACTGTATTGGTGTTTTTCTTTCTGGGTTACTTCACTCTGTATAATCGGCTCCAGTTTCATCCACCTCATTAGAACTGATTTAAATGTATTCTTTTTAATGGCTGAGTAATACTCCATTATGTATATGTACCACAACTTTCTTATCCATTCATCTGCTGATGGACATCTAGGTTGCTTCCATGTCCTGGCTATTATAAACAATGCTGTGATGAACACTGGGGTACACGTGTCTCTTTCAGTCCTGGTTTCCTTGGTGTATATGCCCAGTCGTGGGATTGCTGGGTCATATGGCAGTTCTATTTCCAGTTTTTTAAGGAATCTCCACACTATTCTCCATAGTGGCTGTACTAGTTCGCATTTTCACCAACCGTGTAAGAGGGTTCCCTTTTCTCCACACCCTCTCCAGCATTTATTGGTTATAGACTTTTGGATAGCAACCATTCTGACTGGCATGTAATGGTATCTTATGGTGGTTTTGATTTGTGTTTCTCTGATAATGAGTGATGTCAACCATCTTTTCATGTGTTTGTTAGCCATCTGTATGTCTTCTTTGGAGAAATGTCTGTTGAGTTCTTTGGGCCATTTTTGATTGGGTCATTTATTTTTTTGGAATTGAGCTGCATGAGTTGCTTGTATATTTTTGAGATTAATTCTTTGTCCATTGCTTCGTTTACTATTATTTTCTCCCATTCTGATGTTGTCACTTTTTGATGGCTTGAATTTTAGGAGAAGAATAGAATGATTCATTCTCTTTGTCTTGGAAAGGAGACTAGGGAAATCTTTAAAGAGAGGGTAGACATCTAGTCTAGTTTTGAGGTATGAGTTATAAGAGAATACAGAAAGAGAAAATAAGCATATAGATTGAAAATAACATGTATTCAGGGACATTCAACCATTTTGGTTCATTATTGTTGAAGTGTAAAATTTGAGGAAGTAATGAGCCTAGAAGTCAGATCTTATAGGAGTTTACAAACCAAAAAGTTTGGTAAGTGCAGAGTACCTAATGAATTTTCTTCTAATGTTAATAATTTTAGTATTACTCATGGTTTTTCCCATTAAATATTTTTAAAATAAATATATTTTTATACAAAGCATTTAGGAGGGAAGAACAAAACTATTTATTCATTCTTTAAGATACTAGATGATCTCTACTTGAGCCTTTGACAAATTTAGAAGACATAGTATTACATTTACAGGTAATTAACTGAGAGTCAGAAGGGTAAAGTTGTCTTTCCCAGTGTGCTAGTTAAGTCATTGTTTGGAAAATCAGACATTTAAGAACAAGTCTGCTATGTACTGGAGAAGGTAATGGCACCCCACTCCAGTACTCTTGCCTGGAGAATCTCATGGACAGAGGAGCCTGGTGGGCTGCAGTCTGTGGGGTCGCTAGGAGTCGGACATGACTGAGCGACTTCCCTTTCACTTTCACGCATTGGAGAAGGCAATGGCAACCCACTCCAGTGTCCTTGCCTGGAGAATCCCAGGGATGGGAGCCTGGTGGGCTGCCATCTATGGGGTCGCACAGAGTTGGATGTGCCTGAAGTGACTTAGCAGCAACAGCAGCAGCTGCTATGTATTATATGACTTTTATTTTTCTTCTTTTCTAATACCAAAGAGTTATAGCCAAATTTAAAATATCTTTGATAAAATATAATAACAGTTATCGAGCCAGAATTTATGGAAATAAAGAATTTCCATATTTTATGACAATGAATACATCTAAAACATTAAATTTAAAAATCTACCATCTTAAAATCATAAACTGTCTTAAGCATTTTGTTTTCTAGAGTCTGAATTGTGAATATGTCTTCAAAGTTAGTATATAGCAGCCATTTAAATTACTTTATACAGATCAATTTTCTATTGCTATTGTGTATTTGAGTAAAAGACACCTCCATTTACTCCTATTGCATCTCACCAAAAAGTTGCAGTTTTAACATTAAAGGAGCTAATAGTATGCATGGTGTTCTTAGTATTAGTGCCTGTAGATAGAAATGATACCTGTTGCAGAGACCCTACTGAACTTCTTTCAACAAGTGAAAATGTACAATGTTACATACTCATTTGAATTAAAGATAGAAAGTGAAAGTGAAAAGTTGCTCAGTTGTGTCGAACTCTGCGAGCACATGGACTGCACAGTCCATGGCATTCTCCAGGCCAGAATACTGGAGTGGGTAGCCTTTCCCTTCTCCAGGGGATCTTCCCAACCCAGGGATCGAACCCAGGTCTCCCACATTGCAGGCAGATTCTTTACCAGCTGAGCTATCAGGGAAGCCCTGATTACTTGGATTAAAGATTATTTCTTATGTAAAAATTCTGAATCAGCTACTATTTCATAGATCTTCCTAAAAATAAAAGAAACAGTAACCTTATTATATGCATGAGAAAATATAAAAGAAAAATAATTTTCTAATTTGGTTTGGTATTTTTAATTGTAATCAGCAAAGAGTCTAGCACCTAGACTACTAGGTAAATATTTTCTGAATTAAAGTGACTTGAAAGTTAATCTGACTAATACATTCTTTTCCTTTCACACCTTCTAGAACACCAGTGCACAGATCTCCTGTGAGATATACATTTGTTGAAATGTTTGTCATGGAGTAGATAAAATACAAATAGAGTCTACAGAAACTGATATAGAGATGAACAGAAGTGTGTTACAGACTGAGTTATGGGATTATGATATTTGACTCTTTCATTCTTTTTCTACTAATACACAAAGGAAAAACTGAAGAGGAAAAAAGATTTTTGATATAAATGGAAATAGAAAAATTCTTACTGTATTACATCCATTTATTGTTGTTCAGTCTCCCAGTTGTGTCTGACTTTTGGCAATTCCATTAACTGCTGCACATCAGGCCTCCCTGTCTCTCACTATCTCCCGCAGTTTGCCTAAGTTCATGTTCATTGTTTTGGTGATGTCATCCCGCCATCTCATCCTCTGATGTCCTCTTCTCCTTCTACCCTCAGTCTTTCCCAGCATCAGGGACTTTTCCAATGAGTCATCTGTTCACATCAGATGACCAAAATACTGGAGCTCCAGCTTTAGCTTCAGACCTTCCAGTGAATATTCAGGATTGATCTCCCTTAAAATTGACTGGTTGTTCTCGCTCTCCAAGGGACTCTGAAGAGTCTTCTCCAGCACCACAGTTTGAAGGCATCAATTCTTTGGTGTTCTCCTTTCTTTATGGTCCAGGTCTCACAACTATACGTAAGCACTGGGAAAACCATAGTCTTGACTATATGGACCTTTGTCAGCAGAGTAATATCTGTGCTTTTCTATACATGGTCAAGGTTGGTCATTGTTTTTCTGCAAAGAAGCAATCATCTGATTTCATGGCTGCAATCACCATCCAGTGGTTTTAGAGGCCAAGAAGAGGAAATCTGTCACTACTTTCACCTTTAATGGGGAAATAATGGGGCCAGATGCCAGGATCTTAGCTTTTTTAAAAATATTTAGTCTTAAGATGGCTCTTTCACTTTCCTCTTTCACCCTCATCAAGAGGCTCTGTAGTTCCTCTTTGCTTTCTGCCATTAGAATGGTATCATCCACATATCTGAGGGTGTTGATGTTTCTCCTGCCTACCTTGATTCCAGCTTGTAACTCATCCAGCCTGGCATTTCTTATGATGTGCTCAGCGTGTAGGTTAGACAAACAGGGTGACAGCAGACAGCCCTATTGTACTCCTTTCTCGGTCTTTACCCAGTCAGTTGTTCCATATAGGGTTCCAATTGTTGCTTCTTTACCCACATACAGGTTTCTCAGGAGACAAGTAAGATGGTCTGGTATTCCCGTCTCTCTAAGAGCTTTCCACAGTTTGTCATGATCCACACAGTTAAAGGCTTTAGTGTAGTCAATGAAACAAAGCTAGATGTTTTTCTGAAATTCCCTTGCTTTCTTTATAATCCAGCAAATATTGGCAACTGGATCTCTAGTTCCTCTTCCTTTTCTAAACTCAACTTGGACATCTGGAAGTTCTTGGTTCGCATAATGCTGAATCAGCCTAGCATGCAAGATTTTAAGCATGACCTTACTAGTATGGGAGATGAGTGCAATTATCTGATGGTTAACACATTCTTTAGTACTACCCTTCGTGGGAATTGGGATGAGGAATTGGGAACTGACCTTTTCCAGTCCTGTGGCCACTTCTGGGTCTTCCAGATTTGCTGACATTGTGAATGCAAAACCTTGATGGCGTCATCCTTTTGGGATTTGAATAGCTGTGTTGGAATTTCATTCCATCCACTAGCTTTATTAACAGCAGTGCTTCTTAAAGCCCACTTGACTTCACACTCCAGAACGTCTGTCTCTGGGTGAGAAACCACACCATCGTAGTAATCCAGTTCATTGATATCTTTTTTATATAGTTCTTCCATGTGTTCTTTCTGTCTCATCTTGATCTCTTCAGTGTTTACTAGGTCTCTACCATTTTTATCCTTTAAAGGTGCCCGTCTTTGGGTGGAATGCTGCCTTGATGTTTCCAGTTTTCCTGAAGATATCTCTAATCTTTCTCCTTTTGTTGTTTTCTTCTATTGTTAAGCACTATTCATTGAAGAAGGCCTTCTTATCTCTGCTAGATATTCTTTGGAACTCTGCGTTTAATTGGATATATGTTTTCCTCTCTCTCTTGCTTTTCGCTTCTCTTTGTTCTTCCGCTATTTGTAAAGCCTCCTCAGATAACCACTTTGGCTTCTTTTCTTTTTCTTTGGGATGGTTTTTTTTGCTGCCTCCTGTACAATATCTTGGACCTCTGTCTATAGTTCTTCAGGCACAGTGTTAACTAGATCTAGGCCCTTGAATCTCTTCATTGTCTCTACTGTGAATTCATACAGGATTTGATTTAAGTCATACCTGGCTGGCCTAGTGTTTTTCCATTTTCTTTAGTTTAAGCCTGAATTTTGTTTTGAGAAGCTGATGATCTGAGCCACAGTCAGCTCCAGGTCTTTTTTGTTGTTATTGGCTGTATACAGCTTCTCCATCTTTGTCTACAAAGGAAATAATCAATTTGATTTTGGTATTGACCATTTGGCAATGTCCATATGTAAAGTCATCTCTCATGTTGTTGAAAAAGGTTATTTGCTAAGACTAGTGCATCCTCTTGGCAGAATTCAGTTAGTTTTTGCCCTGCTTCATTTTGTTCTCCAAGGCCAAACTTGCCTGTTATCCCAGGTATATCTTGACTTCATACTTTTGCATTCTAATCCCCAATGATGAATAGAACGTCATTTTTAGGTGTTAGTTCTAGGACATCTTCTAGGTCTTCGTAGAACTGGTCAACTTCAGCTTCTTTAGCATAGGTGGCAGGGGCATAGACTTGGATTATTGTCATGTTGAACGGCTTGCCTTGGAAATGAACTGAGATCATTCTGTCATTTTTGAAGTTGCACCCAGATACTGTATTTCAGACTCTTGTGTTGATTGAGGGCTATTCTGTTTCTTCTGTGGTATTCTTGCCCATGGTAGTAGATATAATGGTCATTTGAGTTAAATTCACTCATTCCATTTTAGTTCACGATTTCCTAGGATGTTGATGTTTATTCTTACCATCTCCTGCTTGACCATGTCGTTTTACTTGATTCATGGACCTAACATTCCAGGTGCCTATACAATACTGTTCTTTGCAGCATCGGATTTTACTTTCATCACCAGACCCATCCACAGCTGAGCATTGTATCCACTTTGGTCTAGCCGCTTCATTCGTTCTGGGCTATGGTAATTCTCCTCTGCTCTTCCCCAGTAGCATGTTAGACAGCTTCAGACCTGGGGGCCTCATCTTTTGGTTTCATATCTTTTTGGCCTTTTATACAGTTCATGAGGTTCTCACTGCAAGTATACTGGGGTGGTTTGCCATTCCATCCTCCAGAGGATCACGATTTGTCAGAACTCTCTGCTATGACCCGTCCATCTTGTGTGGCCCTCCACGGCATGGCTCATAGCTTCATTGCGTTACTCAAGCCCCTTCACCATGACAAGGCAGTGATCCTTGAAGGGGGTATCATAAGGGTACCTAAAATTGGAGATGTTAAAATAAGTCTAACTAGTAGAAATATTTCTGATGCTTTCCTTATGCGAGTATCTTTAAAAAGCATTACATCAGTAAGTATAAGTAAACTTTTCCACATGCAAAGTATGCCATTTATTTTTATGCTGCTTGGAATCTTATTATCTGATTTTCTTTCTTAGAAGAAAACTCCTCACCTTTTGTTCATAAAATTGATCATTTTCTCTTTATTGCCTTTGCCAATGAATGTTCTTGTCTTTTTTTACTCAAGTTTGTGTCATATTTTCAATCTTATGGCAAAGAAATTATAGAAAACTTTAACACTTGGCACTAAACTTACATGTCACAGCTGCCCTCAAATGTTACCGCCTCCATAAAACCTCTGCAGTTGGAATTAATCTCCCCATCATTTCTGCCTGTATAGTGTTTGTTATTTCTATTATAGCATTGTTCTTCAACATGGGAGTCCTTGGACCTGAGTACATAGACATGTTCTCTCTGTGGGAGAGAAAGTGTTTACTACAAGAATTTACAAATTTCAACCCTAATAAAAAAGAAATATTCTTGGATCATCTAGGATACTTACCTTATAAGCAGTTACTTCATTAGACTTACAGGGCTATGAATGTGTTAAGTCAGTTTAATGAGAAAAGAATAAAAATAAATTTGATAGATACAGATGGTTCATTTGTACCAACTGAGGGCCAGTTGACATAGAAATGAACTAAATTATAGCTTTGCAGAGTTTTAGTAGAAAGAAATGGTGGGAATATTAAATTGTTGATGGAACACTAATATATGTTATAAGTATGCATATGTGTTTGTGTGTGTGTGTGTATTCAGTCACTCAGTCGTGTCTGACTCTGCAGTCCTACTGGACTGTAGACTACCAGGCTCCTCTGTCCATGGAATTTCCCAAGCAAGAATACTGGAGTGGGTTGCCATTTCCTCCTGCAGAGGATACTGACCCAGGGATCAAAGCTATGTCTCCTGTGTCTCCTGCATTGGCAGGCAGATTCTGCCACTGAGCCACCGATAAGATATGCATGCCAAACTCAAATGTAACTAGAAAATAATGGGGAAAAAGCAGTCAGTGCCATATTCATGTTGAGTACAGTGATTTTTTTGAGCAAAAATATCATATTGAGAGCAATTTGTAATCTGTTAGTTTTCTGGCTTTTATGTACATAGTTTGTAGATTTGTTTTGATACTATTTTTACTATAGTAAGACCTGAAAGCAAGAAGAATTTATCCTTATCCATAATTTTGCTTTTTCAGGTATTTCAATAATGTAATCATGTATCTGTTAACACCTGTCCACAACACATTTTTTCTCTCTTTATAAGGATTTATATATACCCAGGTTTCAGAAACTTGGGTATATATAAACATTCTTATAGAGCCTTTATCTGCCCTTGAGATGAATTGTATGTTTTGCTCTTTCACCTATTTGATTGTAAAGTTCTTACAGTAAAGTCATAAATTATGTTAAATTTATTCTGTTTTTTTTTTTAAAGATTTTTTTATGTGGACCATTTTTTAAAGTCTTTATTGAATTTGTTACAATATTACTACTTTGTTTTTGTGTTCCGGATTTTGGGCCATGGGGCATGAGATTTTAGCTCCCAGTCCAAGGATTGAACCCATACCCCCTGCATCGGAAGATGAAGTCTTAACCACTGGACCACAGGGAAGTCTCTGTTTTGTTCATTCTTGCCAGGTGGTGCTAGTGGTAAAGATCCCACCTGCCAATCCTAGAGACATAAGAGATGTGGGTTCTCTCCCTGGGTCGGATAGATCCTCTGGAGGAGGGCGTGGCAGTCCACTCCATTCCAGTATGCCTGGAGAATCCCATGGACAGAGGAGTCTGGTGGGCTACAGTCAGTAGGGTCGCACAGAGTCAGATGCGACTGAAGCAACTTAGCAACGCATGCAAAACTTCCATTAGCATCATTACAATGCCTTCATTCTTGCAGTCCCATTAGAGTCAATTACAATGCCTTGTCCCCAGTAGAGGCACAACAGAAATTTATGCAGAAAACTGGCCTCTGCAGATATGCCTCTTAGTCTTGATAATCTGTTCAATTAAACTAGAATAGATAAATATGTAGAAAACTATAGGAAAAATATATTTTAACAGTTTGAAAATTCATATAAGTTAACAAATTCTTCTTTTAAATTAAAAATCCTATAGAATTTTGGTCACTTATTGTGTTGTATGAATCACTTTAATTTGATAGTCAAAGGATCTGAGGGTAGTAGCAGAATAAAGGTTTCATGGCAGGCTAGAACTGAATGTGGAGATGTAACCAGAGTGCTTCAGGTAGCAAGACAGTGCATCATTGCAAAATATAGTTTTGTATAGTTAGGGCAGCTTAAGAGTGTTGGTTTCCTAGGTGAGAGGAGACAAAAGAGGGGGGAATAGAGAAGATACTAAAGACAGTATCTCCCTCCTCTTTTGTAACGGCCCGAAACCACAGTGCCTCGGGAACATTCCCTTTAGTAGACCAAAGTAAAACTGGCATAAAGTTAAATCTTCTAGAATAATATACCAAGTATATTTTATACTTTCCCGATTCTTTTATGGTATATTTTTGTATAGTGTTGACATGGCATAGAGTTCAGTTGTCTTGTTAACTTCTTCAGGGTATTCCTATTTCCTGTTTAAATTGAATTACCTATTTCTAAATTTCAAAGCCATTCAAAGTTAGCCTTGTTCTATCCATGTAACTTCACTTTCTTTGATTTCTCCACACAGTTTGTTTCCTAGTCAGAACAATCCTATAGCCACAACATACAATGATAATTTTGTCTACATGTCTTTTCCTGTACATCATTTCCTTTTTTGAAGTGTTGTTTCCTTTCTTTCTCCAATGCCAATTCATTCTTCAAGTGGTCTTGTCATCTTTTATGACAGCTGTGACCTTCACTGAGCTTCCCTTCCTGTCAACATTTGATGTTTATTTCTTGTCCACAGATCTCTTTTTTAAATTTTAGAACCCCTATTTCCAGCTCTGGGTGTGACATTGATGCCTGGCCACCCCACTGACGCTAATTCAGGATATCTAAAGTTGACTCATTCTCTTCTAATTCCCCAGAAACTTTCCCCTCTCTGTATATTCCCTGTGTTGGTCAGTGATATCAACATCTAGTCAGCCACCAAACCATGTTAGTTACCTTCTTCAGAAGTGCTCTTCTAATCTGACATCAAATTCTGTTCATTCTCTGTATGCAGTGTAATAATATGTTTATCTAATGTTTATGCAGTTCTTGGTCTATGCTAGGTACTAACAGAGAAGGCAATAGCACCCCACTCCAGTACTCTTGCCTGGAAAATCCCATGGATGGAGGAGCTTGGTAGACTGCAGTCCATGGGGTCGCGAAGTCAGGCACAACTGAGAGACTTCACTTTCACTTTTCACTTTCATGCATTGGAGAAGGAAATGGCAACCCACTCCAGTGTTCTTGCCTGGAGAATCCCGGGGAGGAGGGGGAGCCTGGTGGGCTGCCATCTCTGGGGTCGCACAGAGTCGGACACGACTGAAGCGACTTAGCAGCAGCAGCAGCAGCAGCTAGGTACTAATCCAAGCATGTGACCTGTGATAACTCATTTAACCTCCCTAATATCTTTATTTATCATTCGTATTTTTTATATAGGAAAACATTAATTTGTTAGCAAAAGTACCCATGAAACTGTCCATCCAAATTAAAAAATAGAAAAAATCTGAATATGATTGAGCCTAGTTTACAAGAAATAGTAAGGACAGAGGGACATACTAAATGACACCAGGGGTATAAAGTCAGGAAAGTCCAAACTGAGAAACTCTAGAAGACAAAAGATGTATTTTCTTCAATTGAAAGTATTAATGGAAAAAATGCCTGGCATGGGGATATATGGTAGTCACAGTTACAGATTCAAAGGAACTAAAAAGGAATATCAGCCAGTTCTAATGTACAGATCATATTTGAGTCCAGATTCAAACAAACACTTTTAAAATATTATAAGACAAAGAAATGTCTACATTGGTTGAATATTTATTATTAAGTATTGTTGTTACAAATTATCTTAAATATGATAGTGGTGTTGGGCTCTTTGTTCATTTAGCACAAGTCTGTGACAAGAAATATATGCATCTTTGTCATAGATTGAGCTTGAGAAAAAAAAGTATATTCACAAAACACCGTTGTTTTTTTTTTTAACTTGGCACCTTGGGTAAAAGAGAATTTGCTAAAGGGACTGACAATAGTGCAATAACCATTATTATAAGTGAAATGTAATTTCTTGATTTTGCTAACCATAATTCTCCTACAAAAAAAGATCACGATTGTGTCATACTTTCTCAGTGTTCAGTGTTTGTTTCACAGAGATATGGAAAGTTCATAGAAACTAACATTTCTAGAACCTCTGTAAAAGTGATAATGATGATTATGATAGTGGTGGTGGTGAGAGTCAACATATAAGTGCTTAATTATGTACAAGGCACCCTTTTTTGAGTTTATTGTTTTAACTTATTTCATCTTCCTAACTTCATGAGGGAGCTATCCTCATTTTACGTTTGCAAACACTGAGTCACAGAGGTGTTAAGCAAGTTGCCCAGGGTCAGGTGTTTATTAATCACTGAGGTTCAGGGTTCAAATCCAGACAGTTTGACAAGGAGCCTATGTCTTTATTATACTACACTGCCTCTCTCTTTGCACTGGTGCTAGGTGCTATTAATATTTATTTCATTTATTTGGGTATATCTTAATTTCTTCTTCTCTTCCAAAGTATAGTTGTGCCAGATATATAATCCTTGGTTAACAGTTGTTTCCGTTCTTGCACTTTAGATATGTCATTCCACTGCCTCTGGCCTCCGTGCTTTCTGATAAGAAATAGGATGTTAATTTTATTGAGGACTTCTTGTACATGAAAATTCCTTCTCTCTTGATGCTTTCAAGATTCTGTCTTTGTCACTTAACAGTTTAACTGTAATGTATCTGGCATGATTCTCTTTGAGTTTCTCCTCAGTTCAGTAGAGTCACTCAGTCGTGTCCGACTCTTTGCCACCCCATGAATTGCAGCACGCCAGGCCTCCCTGTCCATCACCATCTCCTGGAGTTCACTCAGACTCGCGTCCATCGAGTCAGTGATGCCATCCAACCATCTCATCCTTGGTCGTCCCCTTCTCCTCCTGCCCCCAATCCCTCCCAGCATCAGAGTCTTTTCCAATGAGTCAACTCTTCGCATGAGGTGGCCAAAGTACTGGAGTTTCAGCTTTAGCATCATTCCTTCCGAAGAAATTCCAGGGCTGATCTCCTTCAGAATGGACTGGTTGGATCTCCTTGCAGTCCATGGGACTCTCAAGGGTCTTCTCCAACACCACAGTTCAAAAGCATCAATTCTTCAGCACTCAGCCTTCTTCACAGTCCAACTCTCACATCCATACGTGACCACTGGAAAAACCATAGCCTTGACTAGACAGACCTTAGTCGAGAAATTAATGTCTCTGCTTTTGAATATGTTATCTAGGTTGGTCGTAACTTTTCTTCCAAGGAGTAAGCGTCTTTTAATTTCATGGCTGCAACCACCATCTGCAGTGATTCTAGAGCCCCCAAAAATAAAGTCTGACACCGTTTCCACTGTTTCCCCATCTATTTCCCATGAAGTGATGGGACCAGATGCCATGATCTTCGTTTTCTGAATGTTGAGCTTTAAGCCAACTTTTTCATTCTCCTCTTTCACTTTCATCAAGAGGCTTTTAGGCTCCTCTTCACTTTCTGCCATAAGGGTGGTGTCGTCTGCATATCTGAGGTTATTGATATTTCTCCCAGCAATCTTGATTCCAGCTTGTGTTTCTTCCAGTCCAGTGTTTCTCATGATGTACTATGCATAGAAGTTAAATTAGCAGGGTGACAATATACAGCCTTGACGTACTCCTTTTCCTATTTGGAACCAGTCTGTTGTTCCATGTCCAGTTCTAACTGTTGCTTCCTGACCTGCATACAGATTTCTCAAGAGGCAGGTCAGGTGGTCTGGTATTCCATCTCTTTCAGAATTTTCCACAGTTTATTGTGATCCACACAGTCAAAGGCTTTGGCATAGTCAATAAAGCAGAAATAGATGTTTTTTTGGAACTCTCTTGCTTTTTCCATGATCTAGCAGATATTGGCAATTTGATCTCTGGTTCCTCTGCCTTTTCTAAAACCAGCTTGAACGTCAGGGAGTTCGCGGTTCATGTATTGCTGAAACCTGGCTTGGAGAATTTTGAGCATTACTTTTTTTTTTTTATTTACTTATTTTTAGTTTTTTATTTTTTAAATTTTAAAATCTTTAATTCTTACATGCATTCCCAAACATGAACCCCCCTCCCACCTCCCTCCCCACAACATCCCTCTGGGTCATCCCCATGCACCAGCCCCAAGCATGCTGCATCCTGCGTCAGACATAGACTGGCGATTCAATTCACATGATAGTATACATGTTAGAATGTCATTCTCCCAAATCATCCCACCCTCTCCCTCTCCCTCTGAGTCCAAAAGTCCGTTATACACATCTGTGTCTCTTTCCCTGTCTTGCATACAGGGTCGTCATTGCCATCTTCCTAAATTCCATATATATGTGTTAGTATACTGTATTGGTGTTTTTCTTTCTGGCTTACTTCACTCTGTATAATCGGCTCCAGTTTCATCCATCTCATCAGAACTGATTCAAATGAATTCTTTTTAACGGCTGAGTAATACTCCATTGTGTATATGTACCACAGCTTTCTTATCCATTCATCTGCTGATGGACATCTAGGTTGTTTCCATGTCCTGGCTATTATAAGCAGTGCTGCGATGAACATTGGGGTACATGTGTCTCTTTCAATTCTGGTTTCCTCGGTGTGTATGCCCAGCAGTGGGATTGCTGGGTCATAAGGTAGTTCTGTTTGCAATTTTTTAAGGAATCTCCACACTGTTCTCCATAGTGGCTGTACTAGTTTGCATTCCCACCAACAGTGTAGGAGGGTTCCCTTTTCTCCACACCCTCTCCAGCATTTATTGCTTGCAAATTTTTGGATCGCAGCCATTCTGACTGGTGTGAAGTGGTACCTCATTGTGGTTTTGATTTGCATTTCTCTAATAATGAGTGATGTTGAGCATCTTTTCATGTGTTTGTTAGCCATCCGTATGTCTTCTTTGGAGAAATGTCTATTTAGTTCTTTGGCCCATTTTTTGATTGGGTCGTTTATTTTTCTGGAATTGAGCTGCAGAAGTTGCTTGTATATTTTTGAGATTAGTTGTTTGTCAGTTGCTTCATTTGCTATTATTTTCTCCCATTCAGAAGGCTGTCGTTTCACCTTGCTTATATTTTCCTTTGTTGTGCAGAAGCTTTTAATTTTAATTAGATCCCATTTGTTTATTTTTGCTTTTATTTCCAGAATTCTGGGAGGTGGATCATAGAGGATCCTGCTGTGATTTATGTCTGAGAGTGTTTTGCCTATGTTCTCCTCTAGGAGTTTTATAGTTTCTGGTCTTACATTTAGATCTTTAATCCATTTTGAGTTTATTTTTGTGTGCGGTGTTAGAAAGTGATCTAGTTTCATTCTTTTACAAGTGGTTGACCAGTTTTCCCAGCACCACTTGTTAAAGAGATTGTCTTTACTCCATTGTATATTCTTGCCTCCTTTGTCAAAGATAAGGTGTCCATATGTGTGTGGATTTATCTCTGGGCTTTCTATTTTGTTCCATTGATCTATATGTCTGTCTTTGTGCCAGTACCATACTGTCTTGATGACTGTGTCTTTGTAGTAGAGCCTGAAGTCAGGCAAGTTGATTCCTCCAGTTCCATTCTTCTTTCTCAAGATTGCTTTGGCTATTCGAGGTTTTTTGTATTTCCATACAAATCTTGAAATGATTTGTTCTAGTTCTGTGAAAAATGTGGCTGGTAGCTTGATAGGGATTGCATTGAATTTGTAAATTGCTTTGGGTAGTATACTCATTTTCACTATATTGATTCTTCCAATCCATGAACATGGTATATTTCTCCATCTATTAGTGTCCTCTTTGATTTCTTTCATCAGTGTTTTATAGTTTTCTATATATAGGTCTTTAGTTTCTTTAGGTAGATATATTCCTAAGTATTTTATTCTTTTCGTTGCAATGGTGAATGGAATTGTTTCCTTAACTTCTTTTTCTACTTTCTCATTATTCGTGTATAGGAATGCAAGGGATTTCTGTGTGTTGATTTTATATCCTGCAACTTTACTATATTCATTGATGAGCTCTAGTAATTTTCTGGTGGAGTCTTTAGGGTTTTCCATGTAGAGGATCATGTCATCTGCAAACAGTGAGAGTTTTACTTCTTCTTTTCCAATTTGGATTCCTTTTATTTCTTTTTCTGCTCTGATTGCTGTGGCCAAAACTTCCAGAACTATGTTGAATAGTAGCGGTGAAAGTGGACACCCTTGTCTTGTTCCTGACTTTAGGGGAAATGCTTTCAATTTTTCACCATTGAGGATAATGTTTGCTGTGGGTTTGTCATAGATAGCTTTTATTATGTTGAGGTATGTTCCTTCTATTCCTGCTTTCTGGAGAGTTTTTATCATAAATGGATGTTGAATTTTGTCAAAGGCCTTCTCTGCATCTATTGAGATAATCATATGGTTTTTATTTTTCAATTTGTTAATGTGGTGAATTACATTGATTGATTTGCGGATATTGAAGAATCCTTGCATCCCTGGGATAAAGCCCACTTGGTCATGGTGTATGATCTTTTTAATGTGTTGTTGGATTCTGATTGCTAGATTTTTGTTGAGGATTTTTGCATCTATGTTCATCAGAGCTATTGGCCTGTAGTTTTCTTTTTTTGTGACATCTTTGTCAGGTTTTGGTATTAGGGTGATGGTGGCCTCATAGAATGAGTTTGGAAGTTTACCTTCCTCTGCAATTTTCTGGAAGAGTTTGAGGAGGATAGGTGTTAGCTCTTCTCGAAATTTTTGGTAGAATTCAGCTGTGAAGCCGTCTGGACCTGGGCTTTTGTTTACTGGAAGATTTCTGATTACAGTATCAATTTCCGTGCTTGTGATGGGTCTGTTAAGATTTTCTATTTCTTCCTGGTTCAGTTTTGGAAAATTGTACTTTTCTAAGAATTTGTACATTTCTTCCACGTTGTCCATTTTATTGGCATACAACTGCTGATAGTAGTCTCTTATGATCCTTTGTATTTCTGTGTTGTCTGTTGTGATCTCTCCATTTTCATTTCTAATTTTATTGATTTGATTTTTCTCTCTTTGCTTCTTGATGAGTCTGGCTAATGGTTTGTCAATTTTATTTATCCTTTCAAAGAACCAGCTTTTGGCTTTGTTGATTTTTGCTATGGTCTCTTTTGTTTCTTTTGCATTTATTTCTGCCCTAATTTTTAAGATTTCTTTCCTTCTACTAACTCTGGGGTTCTCCAACTCTTCCTTTTCTAGTTGCTTTAGTTGTAGAGTTAGGTTATTTATTTGACTTTTTTCTTGTTTCTTGAGGTATGCCTGTATTGCTATGAACTTTCCTCTTAGCACTGCTTTTATAGTGTCCCACAGGTTTTGGATTGTTGTGTTTTCATTTTCATTAGTTTCTATGCATATTTTGATTTCTTTTTTGATTTCTTCTGTGATTTGTTGGTTATTCAGAAGTGTGTTGTTCAACCTCCATATGTTGGAATTTTTAATAGTTTTTCTCCTGTAATTGAGATCTAATCTTAATGCATTATGGTCAGAAAAGATGCTTGGAATGATTTCGATTTTTTTGAATTTATCAAGTTTAGATTTATGGCCCAGGATGTGATCTATCCTGGAGAAGGTTCCATGAGCACTTGAAAAAAAGGTGAAATTCGTTGTTTTGGGGTGAAATGTCCTATAGATATCAATTAGGTCTAACTGATCTAATGTATCATTTAAAGTTTGCGTTTCTTTGTTAATTTTCTGTTTAGTTGATCTGTCCATAGGTGTGAGTGGGGTATTAAAGTCTCCCACTATTATTGTGTTATTGTTGATTTCCCCTTTCATACTTGTTAGCATTTGTCTTACATATTGTGGTGCTCCTATATTGGGTGCATATATATTTATAATTGTTATATCTTCTTCTTGGATTGTTCCTTTGATCATTATGTAGTGGCCTTCTTTGTCTCTTTTCACAGCCTTTGTTTTAAAGTCTATTTTATCGGATATGAGTATTGCCACTCCTGCTTTCTTTTGGTCTCTATTCGCGTGGTATATCTTTTTCCAGCCCTTCACTTTCAGTCTGTATGTGTCCCTTGTTTTGAGGTGGGTCTCTTGTAAGCAGCATATAGAGGGGTCTTGTTTTTGTATCCATTCGGCCAGTCTTTGTCTTTTGGTTGGGGCGTTCAACCCATTTACGTTTAAGGTAATTATTGATAAGTATGATCCCGTTGCCATTTACTTTATTGTTTTGGGTTCGGGTTTATACACCCTTTTCGTGTTTCCTGTCTAGAGGATATCCTTTAGAATTTGTTGGAGAGCTGGTTTGGTGGTGCTGAATTCTCTCAGCTTTTGCTTGTCTGTAAAGCTTTTGATTTCTCCTTCGTATTTGAATGAGATCCTTGCTGGGTACAGTAATCTGGGCTGTAGGTTATTGTCTTTCATCACTTTAAGTATGTCTTGCCATTCCCTCCTGGCCTGAAGAGTTTCTATTGACAGATCAGCTGTTATCCTTATGGGAATCCCCTTGTGTGTTATTTGTTGTTTTTCCCTTGCTGCTTTTAATATTTGTTCTTTGTGTTTGATCTTTGTTAATTTGATTAATATGTGTCTTGGGGTGTTTCGCCTTGGGTTTATCCTATTTGGGACTCTCTGTGTTTCTTGGACTTGGGTGATTATTTCCTTCCCCATTTTAGGGAAGTTTTCAACTATTATCACCTCAAGGATTTTCTCATGATCTTTCTTTCTGTCTTCTTCTTCTGGGACTCCTATAATTCGAATGTTGGAGCGTTTCATATTGTCCTGGAGGTCTCTGAGATTGTCCTCGTTTCTTTTAATTCGTTTTTCTTGTTTCCTCTCTGATTCATTTATTTCTACCATTCTATCTTCTATTTCACTAATCCTATCTTCTGCCTCCGTTATTCTACTATTGGTTGCCTCCAGAGTGTTTCTGATCTCATTTATTGTGTTATTCATTATATTTTGACTCTTTTTTATTTCTTCTAGGTCCTTGTTAAACCTTTCTTGCATCTTCTCAATCCTTGTCTCTAGGCTATTTATCTGTGTTTCCATTTTGATTTCAAGATTTTGGATCATTTTCACTATCAATATTCGGAATTCCTTCTCCGGTAGATTCCCTACTTCTTCCTCTTTTGTTTGGTTTGGTGGGCAACTCTCCTGTTCCTTTACCTGCTGAGTATTCCTCTGTCTCTTCATCTTGGTTATATTGCTGCGTTTGGGGTGGCCTTTTTATATTCTGATAATTTGTGGAGTTCTCTTTATTATGGAGCTTCCTCACTTTGGGTGGGGTTCTATCAGTGGCTTGTCAAGGTTTCCTGGTTAGGGAGGCTTGTGTTGGAGTTTTGGTGGGTGGAGCTGGGTTTCTTCTCTCTGGAGTGCAGTGGAGTGACACTTAATGGGTTATGAGACATCAAAGGTTTTGGGATAATTTTGAGCTGCCTGTATATTGAGGCTCAGGGGAGTGTTCCTGTGTTGCTGGAGAATTTGCGTGGTATGTCTTGTTTTGGATCTTGTTGGCCCTTGGGTGGAGCTTGGTTTCAGTGTAGGTATGAAGGCATTTGATGAGCTCCTATTGCTTAATGTTCCCTGAATTCAAGAGTTCTCTAATGTTTTCAGGCTTTGGGTTTAAGCTTCCTGCTTCTGGTTTTCAGTTTTATTTTTACAGTAGCCTCTAGACTTCTCCATCTATACAGCACCGATGATAAAACATCTAGGTTAAAGATGAAAAGTTTCTCCACCTTGAGGGACACTCAGAGAGGTTCACTGAGTTACAAGGAGAAGAGAAGATGGAGGGGGTAGTTAGAGGTAACTGGAATGAGATGCGGTGAGATCAAGAGAGGAGAGAGCAAGCTAGCCAGTAGTCACTTCCTTATGTGCGCTCTATAGTCTGGACCTCTCAGAGGTATTTACAGAGTTATACGGGGAAGAGGAGAGGGAGGAAGTAGGCAGAGGTGACCAGGAGGATAAGAGAGAGGAATGAGTAGGAGAGAGACAAATCCTGCCAGTTACCAGTTCCTTAGGTGTTCTCTACCGTCTGGAACACACAGAGATTCACAGAGTTGGATAGAGAAGAGATGGGGGAGAAAAGAGACAGAGGCCACCTGGTGGAGAAAAAGGAGAGGCCAGAGGAGGAGAGAGTGGACAAGCCAGTAATCTCGCTCTCAGGTAAACTTGGGTAGTGAAGTTTGGGTTTTTAAATGTACAAAATTGACAACAAAGATTAAAAATCTGGAGTAGAGGTTGGATTTTCAAAGATACAATATTAAAGAAAAGCAGAAGGAAAAAGGAAGAAAGAAAAAAAAAGAATTATTAAAAAACAAACAAACAAAACAAAACAAAACAAAACACCAACAACCATCCAAAGAGTATATATGGTGTTTGCCTTAAAAAAAAAAAAAGTCTTTTTTTAAAAAAAATAGTAATACTAGGTTATAGAAATAAAAATTAGAGGAGAAATAGAAGACTTAACAATTAAAAAAAAGCTCGGAAAAAAAAGAAAAAAAAAGCAAAAGGCAAAAAAAAAAAAGAATGATTTTAAAAATATTAAAAAATTTAAAATATATCTGGCTCTTCTCTGATGTTATGGGCCGTGTGGGCTCACTTCCAAGGTGGTTCCCTCTGTTTAACTTCTTCTGTTTGCTGGTTTTTAGACTCACTAGTTCAGTCGCGCTGTGGGGAGGGGGGATGCTGCAAACAAACAGCACTGTCGTGTGTACACAGTATCTCTGCCCCGCTTGACCTGTCCTTTCTCGCGGCGCACAAACCGCTCCGGCTCTACGATGCTCAGCCGGGAACCGTCTGGGGCCGGCCCTAGGCTGCGTGCACTTCCCTGGTCCAAGCCGCTCAGGTTCGGCCCTCAGGCAGCCCTCAGAGGCACAAATGCGGCTGGGACTGCGCTTTGTGCCCTTCCCAGGTCCGAGTAGCTCAGGAGTTTGGCAAGCGCAATCGCCGCGGCTTGTCACCTTTTCCGCCGCTGCCGCTCAGCTCTCTGGGTGGACCGCTGGCGCACCCCGTGAGGCAGACTGTGACTGTCCAACACCCCCAGAAGTCTTAGCAAAGAAGCCTGCTTGCAGTTAGGTAAGTAAAGTCTCTCCGGGTCTGCAATTGCCCCTTTCCAGTCCTTACGGCTCTGGCTGCCTGTCCCCGGCGGGGAATGGTCTGCAGCCGGCTTTTTCCGCTCCGTCCTTTGTTCTGTGCTCAGTCCTGGCGGTGTCTTATGTTCGAGCTTTTCGCGTGGTAGCTATCCCACAGTCTGGTTTGCTAGCCCAAGTTAGATCGTTCTGGTTGCACGTGGGGCGTTCCTGCCCGATTCTTACAAAGCTCTGCAGCCCGCGCCTCCCGCGCGTCCCTGCCCTGCCCCCACTTCCCAATGGCGGATGCAGGCGTCTGTGCTGCTTTTCCGCTGGGGGAGTTACTGGTGGGCTTGTAATCTCTTGGTTTTAATTATTTATCTATTTTTCCTTCCTGTTATGTTGCCCTCTGTGTTTCCAAGGCTCGCCACAGACTCGGCAGGGAGAGTGTTTCCTGGTGTTTGGAAACCTCTCTTCTTAAAATTCCCTTCCCGGGACGGGCTTCCCTTCCCGGGACGGAGCTCCCTCCCCACCTCCTTTGTCTCCTTTTTCGTCTTTTATATTTTTCCCTACCTGTTTTTGAAGACAATGGTCTGCTTTTCTGGTTGCCTGATGTCCTCTGCCAGCCTACAGAAGTTGTTTTGTGGAGTTTGCTCGGCGTTGAAATGTTCTTTTGAGGAATTTGTGAGGGAGAACGTGATCTTCCCGTCCTATTCCTCCGCCATCTTTCCCTCCCTCTGAGCATTACTTTACTAGCATGTGAGATGAGTGCAATTGTGTGGTAGTTTGCGCATTCTTTGGCATTGCCTTTCTTTGGAATTGGAATGAAAACTGACCTTTTCCAGCCCTGTGGCCACTGCTGAGTTTTTCAAATTTGCTAGCATATTGAGTGCAGCACTTTCACAGCATCATCTTTCAGGATTTGAAACAGCTCAATTGGAATTCTGTCACCTCCACTAGATTTGTTCGTAGTGATGCTTTCTAAGGCCCACTTGACTTCACATTCCAAGATGTCTGGTTCTAGATTAGTGATCACATCATCATGACTATCTGGGTTGTGAAGATCTTTTTTGTGCAGTTCTTCCGTGTATTCTTGCCACCTCTTCTTAATATCTTCTGCTTCTGTTATGTCCATACCATTTCTGTCCTTTATTGAGCCCATCTTTGCATGAAATGTTCCCTTTGTATCTCTAATTTTCTTGAAGAGATCTCTAGTCTTTCCCAATATGTTGTTTTCCTCTATTTCTTTGCATTGATCGCTGAAGGAGGCTTTCTTATCTCTTCTTGCTATTCCTTGGAACTCTGCATTTAGATGCCAATATCTTTCCTTTTCTGCTTTGCTTTTCGCCTCTCTTCTCTTCACATCTATTTGTAAGGCCTCCCAGACAGCCATTTTGCTGTTTTGCATTACTTTTCCATGGGGATGGTCTTGATCCCTGTCTCCTGCACAATGTCACGAACCTCTGTCCATAGTTCATCAGGCACTCTATCTATCAGATCTAGGCCCTTAAATCTATTTCTCACTTCCACTGTATAATCATAAGGGATTTGATTTAGGTCATACCTAAATGGTCTAGTGGTTTTCCCTACTTTCTTCAATTTAAGTCTGAATTTGGTAATAAGGAGTTCATGATCTGAGCCTCAGTCAGCTCCTGGTCTTGTTTTTGTTGATTGTATAGAGCTTCTCCATCTTTCGCTGCATAGAGAGTTTCTCCTACATGGTGTATATTGAGCTTGTTAGATATGTAGATTCTCATTTTGTTCATATTTCATTTTCTGCGTTTCCTTTTGTTCCTTGTCCATGGCTTCTTTTGGTGATTTTAAACATATTTAAGACAGGGAATTTGTTGCTAGTAGACCTCCTCTACAAGAAATGATAAAGGTAGTTCTTTAGGTTGAAATAAAAGGACGTTAGACCAGTAACTAGAAGCCATGAAGAAATAAAGAACTCCTGTGAAGGTTACTAAGTAAATGGGTAAGGACATAGTACTTCTAGGCCAGGGTAACTGGAGTATAGAGAATGAAGATTATGGTTTGAAGTTAACAACCAGAAGTTATAGGACACAGTAGAATAAGATAAGAATTTTTTCCTTTACCTTAAGGTCAATGAGATATGTTTGACTACCAAAGTTAAGAAAGGTTTAATAAATTATAAGCTTCAAATCCTGTGTCCTGAAATGGTTTTTTATTATTTCAGCAGATGATAAGTCAATGCTTACTGTATTTGAGGGATATGATTTTATCCTTTCTAAATGCAGTCATGGTTATATCAATTTTGTTGCCTCTGTTTGTGACCTGTTGCTTCTCAGTAAACTGGTGAACCCACAGTGTTCAACAGTGTCTATTAGAAACATATCTTTGATCTGAAGTGAAGTGTAAGTCACTTTGTCATGTCTGACTCTTTGTGACCCCATGGACTGTAGCCTGCCAGGCTCCTCTGTCCATGCAATTCTCCAGGCAAGAATACTGACGTGGGTAGCCATTCCCTTCTCCAGGGATTGAACCCAGGTATCCTCCATTGCAGGCTGATTTTTTACCGTCTGAGCTAACAGGGAAGCCCCCAGTTTTTGGTTTTTTTTTTTGGTTGCACTGCATGCCACATGAAACTTCCCTGACAAGGAAGATTAGGGATCAAACCTATAACCCCTGGCAGTGGATGCATGGAGTCTTAACTACTAGATGTCCAGGGAAGTCCTATATTTGATCTATTCTTAAGATTTCTTTCACTTTTCAATTCCTGCCCTCTAAGGGAGAATTAATAATGAATGCTGACTATGTGTCCAAAAGTTTCAAAGTATCATTATATCTTGAACTTATTGAAATTAAATGAGTATCCAAGTTGATATAATTAGTTATGGTTGTAACTGGGATTCAGGTTTGTATTTCTCTAACTAAAGACAGTAATGTTTCTACTGTAATTTATTCAAAGAATATAAAACTAATTTGTGTTCAAGAGACCTGAGTATATATATTCAGGAATAAAGTGCATAATGCTCAATAAATATTTGCTAGCTGATTGAATGACAGAAGCAGAGTTATGGGAGAAAAGAATTCTAGAATTACCTGGTATGTGTTGAGGAGATTTTCTGAGAACATTCTTCAAACAAATCATATACTGCCTTTCTCTCTCTTACTTAACTGTCTTTATTTTAGTATACTTCAGTTACAATAGTGATACTCAGTAAGCAAAGAGACATGATGTATGCTGTCAAATGGAAAGTTGCTTGTTCTCAAAAATGTTGAAAAATATTCCCTAGGTAGGGATTGTGAGTCTTTCATTTGGTCCCCCTGTATATTATGTGCTTCAAATTCAGTCAGTCGTTCATTTGTTCATTCAATAAACATTTATGGAGCACTGACTTATCTTCCACCATCTAGCTATTGGGGATACTACAGTCAGTAACACAAAGCTCCTTCTCTCATTAGAGAGACGATAGAGAGCAGAAGAAATAAGGAACATAGTTTCAAATATTAATAAGATCTCCAAAGGAAGGGGAAAAGTAAGGAAAATGTGATAGAGTACACGACGGGCAGGATGGGCTTGAGAACAAAATACATAGAAAAGTTTGGGACGGCCTCTGTGAGGAGGCAGTGCTTGTGTTGAGAGGTGACTCACTCTAAGGAGCCAGCTACATGAAGATCTGAGGAAGTGGAAATCACAGTACCAATGAGGCTAGTACACTGTGAGCGGGGCGAATTGAGGTAGACGGATGTCATTGAAAGTAGGTGAAACTCTAATATGAAGAGAAGCCATTTTCTAGTGGTTGATTTTATTTACCATCCCTTGTTTAATTTGAAAATGTACAACATTCAGTTTCCTATTGGAAGCTTTAAAGGAGGAAGCCATGTCTGTTACATTGGTGACATTAAAGCATTATAAATTCTTTGTGTTTTGTATGAATTTATGTTTTTGGAGACATTCTTCTGTCTTATTCCTAAATGAAATAACATTATTATTGTAGTTAAGAAGTTTCTGTTACCTTAAGAGAAATTCTTGAATATACATTATTCTTTGAATTACTTAGCAAGGTTATAAACAAAGAAAATATACTGTCCTTCTTCTCTTCTTTGAGAACTTACTGCCCATTGGAGAACATACACACAAACCAGTCATTTTATATGTGGTAAATGTCACAATAGAGGTATATGTATAATTTTTCTGAATATAGAAAGGATGATATTATCCCTGGGGGTGGGAAAGTCCTCATCAAAAATATTCATTCTACGAAGATTTTCATTGTGCTTTTTGAAGCATAGTAGGAGGTATCAATCACTATTTGAACAGAGATGCTTATGCTGCAAAAAAAGAAAAATCTTTACAAAGTTTTTATGACTTCTAGCAATATAGCAAAATAAATAAGTGGTATCTAACTTATACACTGGAAAGTCAAATTTCTCTTCTAAATGGAGGATGAAAAAGCATTCTGGGTCTCTTTGTTACTGCTGCCTTTTCCCCCTTCTGTTTTCTCTAAGTTGTTATCTCCTATTTTTGTAAGCATACATGTGGTGGGAAAATAAAATGCTAATAGTTTTAAAGGAAGACTGCATAGAAAGTTTGGTTTGTTTATTTTTTGAAGAGTGTGTCATTTTAAAAAGGTAGTTGATTTATTTCTGTGCTGGTGATAGCATCTTCTGAGGTCCTCAGCTGGGAGCTTAGATCTTTCAGTAGTGAAAGCAGGCATTCTTTTCTTCTTCGTGATCGTAGGATGGCAACTTTTGGTCTTTCATTATTTACTATGATATCAGCTGTGGATTTCCAGAATACCCTTCTCATACTGAGAATGTTCCCTTATATTACTAGTTTTCTGAGTGGTTTTTTGATCACGAAAGTTTGGTGTATTTTTTCAGACTTTTATCTGTTTTGGTTGACATACTCATGTGATACCCTCCGCTCTTCATTTTAATGTGGTCTGTTACATTGATTGATTTTCTTATATTGAACCATTTATTTATCTTTAAAAATATATTTTAACTTATTTATTTGGCTGCTCTGGGTCTTAGTTGTAGCATGTAAGATCTTTTCGTTGTGGCATGTGAACGTCTTAGTTATGGCATGTGAGACCTAGTTCCCTGACCAGGGATTGAACCCCGGCCAAGTGCATTGGGAGTGCAAAGTTTTAGCTACTGGACTGCCAGGAAAGTCCCCATCTATTTATTCCTAAAACTTACTTGCCTACTAAGTAAGCCTTTTCTTCCATTCCCAAATTGAATAAGATATCACTATGCTCCATCTAGAATGGAAAACTTTGACCACTCTTATTATTTCATTTAGTTGCTATTTAAAATTTATTTGCCTACATAATTTTTCATATTGTTAAAATGTTTTAAACCGTTTTATATTAATATATAATCTTATAAATCTCTTTAGAAAACATAATCTGTAATCAGTTTTTGTATAATATATAATAAGTTTATTTTCACTAAAAACTCTATATTTGTTAAGTATATCTAAATATAATATCCTCATTTAAATTTAATATTTGATAATTTTTAATATATAAAGGTAATTTTCTTCTACTTTATAAGGGATACAATTTCAATTTATTTATTTATTTATTTATTTTTGATTTTTTTTTTTTTTACTTTATTTTACTTTATAATACTGCATTGTTTTTGCCATACATCAACATGAATCCACCACGGGTGTACATGAGTTCCCAATCCTGAACCCCCCTCCCACCTCCCTCCCCGTACCATCTCTCTGGGTCATCCCAGTGCACCAGCCCCAAGCATCCTGTATCCTGCATCAAACCTAGACTGACAATTCGTTTCTTACATGATATTATACATGTTTCAATGCCATTCTCCCAAATCATCCCACCCTTTCCCTCGCCTCTCCCACAGAGTCCAAAAGTCTGTTCTATGCATCCTTGTCTCTTTTGCTATCTCACGTACAGGGTTATTGTTACCGTCTTTCTAAATTCCATATATATGTGTTAGTATACTGTATTGGTGTTTTTCTTTCTGGGTTACTTCACTCTGTATAATCAGCTCCAGTTTCATCCACCACATTAGAACTGATTCAAATGTATTCTTTTTAATGGCTGAGTAATACTCCATTGTGTATATGTACCACAGCTTTCTTATCCATTCATCTGCTGATGGACATCTAGGTTGTTTCCATGTCCTGGCTATTATAAACAGTGCTGCGATGAACATTGGGGAACATGTGTCTCTTTCAATTCTGGTTTCCTCGGTGTGTATGCCCAGCACTGGGATTGCTGGGTCGTATGGCAGTTCTATTTGCAATTTTTTAAGGACTCTCCACACTGTTCTGCATAGTGGCTGTACTAGTTTGCATTCTCACCAACAGTGTAGGAGGGTTCCCTTTTCTCCACACCCTCTCTAGCATTTGTTGCTTGTAGACTTTTGGATTGTAGCCATTCTGACTGGTGTGAAATGGTACCTCATTGTGGTCTTTATTTGCATTTTCTGATAATGAGTGATGTTGAACATCTTTTCATGTGTTTGTTAGCCATCTTTATGTCTTCTTTGGAGAAATGTCTATTTAGTTCTTTGGCCCATTTTTTTGATTGAGTCGTTTATTTTTCTGGAATTGAGTTGCATGAGTTGCTTGTATATTTTTGAGATTAGTTGTTTGTCAGTTGCTTCATTTGCTATTATTTTCTCCCATTCCGAAGGCTGTCTTTTCACCTTGCTTATAGTTTCCTTTGTTGTGCAGAAGCTTTTAATTTTAATTAGATCCCATTTGTTTATTTTTGCTTTTATTTCCAATATTCTGGGAGGTGGATCATAGAGGATCCTGCTGTGATTTATGTCAGAGAGCGTTTTGCCTATGTTCTCCTCTAGGAGTTTTATTGTTTCTGGTTTTATGTTTAGATCTTTAATCCATTTTTAGTTTATTTTTGTGTATGGTGTTAATTATATAAGACATGCTTTATCAACTTTTAAACCAGGCATCTGGTTTAAATCAAGATTCCTGGGAGAAATATCAATCACCTCAAATATGCAGATGACACCACCCTTATGGCAGAAAGTGAAGAGGGACTAAAGAGCCTCTTGATGAAAGTGAAAGACGAGAGTGAAAAAGTTGGCTTAAAACTCAGCCTTCAGAAAACTAAGATCAGGGCATCCGGTCCCATCACTTCATGGCAAATAGTTGGGAAAACAGTGGCTGACTTTGTTTTTCTTGGCTCCATAATCACTGCAGATGGTGATTGCAGCCATGAAATTAAAAGATGCTTACTCCTTGGAAGGAAAATTATGACCAACCAAGACAGCATATTAAAAAGCAGAGACATAAGTTTGTCAACAAAGGTCTGTCTAGTCAAGGCTATGTTTTTTCCAGTAGTCATGTATAGATGTGAGAGTTGGACTATAAAGAAAACTGAGCACCGAAGAATTGATGCTTTTGAACTGTGGTGCTGGAGAAGACTCTTGAGAGTCCCTTGGACTGCAAGGAGATCCAACCAGTCCATTTTAAAGGAAGTCAGTCCTGAATATTCATTGGAAGGACTGATGCTGAAGCTGAAACTTCAATACTTTGGCTCCCTGATGCAAAGAACTGACTCATTGGGAAAGACCTTGATGCTGGGAAAGATTGAAGGCAGGAGGTGAAGGGGATGACAGAGGATGAGATGATTGCATGGCATCACTGATGCAATGGACATGAGTTTGAGTAAGCTCCGGGAGTTGGTGATGGACAGGGAAGCCTGGCATGCTGCAGTCCATGGGATCATAGAGTCAGACATGACTGAGCGACTAAACTGAACTGATTATATATATATATATATATATATATATATATATATATATATATATATATGTGGGCTTCTCAGCTGCTGCTGCTGCTGCTAAGTTGTTGCTTCAATCGTGTCCAACTCTGTGTGACCCCATAGATGGCAGCCCACCAGGCTCCCCTTTCCCTGGGATTCCCCAGGTGCTGCTAGTAGTAAAGAATCTGTCTGCCAGTGCAGGTAGATGCCAGAGACTCGAGTTTGATCCTTGGGTCCGGAAGATGCCCTAGAGTAGGAGATGGTGACCCACTCCAGTATTCTTTGCTGAAAAATTCTCATGGACAGAGGAGCTTGGTGGGCTATGGCCCATGGAATCACAAAGAGCCAGACATGACTGAGGAATTGTGCACTAGCGTGCGGATATGCACACACACACTTACACACATATACACCACATTTTCTTTATCCATTCATCTTCCAGTGGACACTTAAGTTGCTTCCATGTCCTCATTATTGTGATATCATCATTTTAAAATGACATTTTATTTGGTTTATTAAGCATAGGTTGAAATGTAACAGTATCACAGCAATTTAAAAACTTCAAAATTGCTTTCATTTGCTGTTTGTACTTTTTACAGTATTAACAAATACACTGGTTTAGTTTTATAATTTTGTCCTAATTCAGAAAAAATATAATTTCAATCAGTTTGGCTTTTCATTTAAAGAGAATTGTCATTACAGTTTTTTCTATTTACATTGTTTTTTGCAAAAATAAAGACATCTTGAGGTGCTGTATAAGAACTTTGAAGAGATGAATGCAACTGTAATTCAATGAAGATCTTCTTGGGGTGATTTGGCTGATGTCATTTTGTGTCCTCATTGGCTTTCATTTCTCTGTTAATGCAGCTCATGCTTCTATTGTTTAACAACTTAAAAAAATGTAAAATAACAAGAAAATCTTCACGGCAACCATGCCAGTTTTCAGGTGTCGTACAGGCATTGAATATCATTAGTGTTCATGTTTTACATTTCAGGTTCTCTGCCTATTCTTTTTGCTTTCTGAGAAAGTTATTATATCTATTATTTAAAATAGATTTACAAGCTCACTATTTCCTCATTTAAAAATATAAGCACTATGAAAAAATTTATGAAACTTCTTGAGAACTTTTAACTTAATAGTATTGAATTATAAGCTCTTTGTGGACAAAACTGTCTTCTTCACGTTTGTCTATTTGGTGTTGGATCTTAAGTCCTCCAGCTTGTTTCCAGAATCCAGGTATTTGTTGGATTAAGTAGGTTTCTAAATGTGTAAGTATAGTTATTTACTCACATTCAGCAAATCTGTATATAATGTTACTCAAACTGTGATACAGATACTTTATATTAATTTTTATTTTATAAAGCACCATTTGAAGAGGGATACATAAATGAGGACTTGGGGACCAAACTAATTATCAGATCTCTGTAGTAGCAGTAACTCATTTAGATCGTTGCCTCACAGATATCATCAGCATTGGTTAAAGAATCTATTGGACAACTGCAGTAATTATTAATGTGGATTTCACTTAGAGAGGTGGGGAAAGAGTTGATTTTATTTTAGTTTAATGTTAATAATTCAAAGAGGATATTTATATCTTTGAAGAAAGCTGAATTCATTATTATCTGAAGTTGTACTTGCCCTTTTACAAGAAACATTCTATTTCTGATCTATTTTGTCTATTTTAAGTATTATATTGTGATCATTTTTGTATACTGAATATTGGACTTACTAGGCAAACTGGAGAAGGTTTATTATTAGTGATTATACTCTTCAAATTAAGTTAAAGTATATTTTAAGAAAAAAGAAGTCTTCTTGAAGATTAAGATCTGTGAGTGCATAGAAATATTGTTTTGCAAAGAATAAAAATTTACCACACTGTAACATGTGTAGCACCTGCCAATTTAATTGTATCTTTAGTTGAATATAATGTTAATATTAAGTACTGAGAAATTAATACTAATAAACTCTGATATGCTATTTTAATTATTTATTATAAGCATGCTTAATGGAAGAAAGGTATAAGGCTTTACTAGAAGTTGATTTCTCCCTTTTGTATATTTGTTAAGTACTTTTTCTGAAATAAATTAAAATTATAACAATATAAAATTATTTTAGAGTACAAATTATTTCAGAATATGATTTTAGTTGTAATTTAATGTTTAGAAAAAATGTTTTATTTTGTTTTACACATACCTTTAGAAGCACACTCTGTAAATATTCCATACATTTTTAATCATGACATTGGAATAAATATGAAGTTTTTTCTTGTAATCATGAGTAATTATTGTATGAAACTTAGTATGAAATATGAATAAAATTTTGATGAGAATATGGTTTCTCTTTTTAAAGAAACTTTTTAATAATATTTTCTCCTTTAACCAAAGTTAATATCCCATTACATTTTAAAAATTACACTTCAGGGTTCATCTCCCCTTTGAAATGACGTTAGGTAATGATTTTCTTTGTATGTGGATTAGTCTCTCAAAAGGCAATTTTTATATTATTTTACATACCTTCATTTTATCTCACCAATGAAATTATAATAAGCTTAAACATGGACACTGTTCTCTTTTGGTTTTCCCTTGTGTGCGTGCTCTGTCGCATCCAACTCTTTGTGACCCTGTGGACTATAGCCCACCAGGCTCCTCTGTCCGTGGAATTTTCCTGACAAAAATGCTGAAGTGGGTTGCCATTTCCTTCTCCAGGGGACCTTCCTGACACACGGATTAAACCCACGTCTCCTGAGTCTCTTACATTAGCAGGCAGATTCTTTGCCACTTAGCCACCTGTGGAAGCCCTTTGGTTTTCCCTTAGTTCCTAGTAAAAGGGGTTTAATAAGTTAGCTAACGAGCAGTGTAGGATCAAAATGCAAGGTTAGTTCTGTAATTGCTGCTTTTCCCTTTATTTTAGGGCACTTGTGTTTTGGTTGTGTCTGTAGGTGAAAATAGTCATTTTAATTATTTTTGGATGAAATACTTTGTATTTCTCAACTTCTCATATGTACAAAAATGTTAAATCTTCAGTCAGGATTAAGACTATTTCAAAAGATTGCCTGTACAGCTTCACTTTTGTTCAGACATTAATATGATTTGTTATATATAAAACTGAAAAGAATCTTAAAATCTATTGTAGTCAGTACTCTCATTTTAGAAAACCAAATATTTGCCAGCCAATTTATAGCAGACACTCTAGCATAAGGAAACTAATTCCTAATGCAGTTTTTTTTCCTGAAAATCAGATGATTTTATTTCTTTTTAATATATTATTTTTTCATATTATTTTATAAAATGACCATATTTCTTATCTATTTCTGTTAAAAGTGTCACCATTTCCCACATCAGTCTATGAACCCTATTGTCATTCTGCGTTACTGTCCTTTCTCTGGCTCTAGGTAACCAAACTTAAAACTGGCTGTGTTCTGGCTTCAGAATTTTTGCCTTCTTTGTTGTCCTGTCATTTCCACCACCACCCTGATTAGGTGTGTTTAGATTACTGTATTAGTTTACTTACCAGCTTCTTTGTCTCCAGGGTCATGTCTCCTCTTCTGGTCATTTTTTTTTTTAAATTTTTTTAATTTTAAAATCTTTAATTCTTACATGCGTTCCCAAACATGACCCCCCCCTCCCACCTCCCTCTCCTCTTCTGGTCATTAAGCATTGTCATATCAACATATTAACATAACTGAAATCATTATTTCTTTTTCCGTGTCTTTGTTTATACTGTTCCCTCTTTTGTGAAGATTCTTTTTCTACCTCTGCATATGTATTCAAATGTTGCATATCCTTTAAGACCCAACACAAATAACATTGCCTTTTCAGTGCTAGCATCCACCTAAAAGGAGTGCCACTTGAAAATCTACGGTAGTATCTGTAGGGTTAGTGTCTATAATCATTTAATGACTAGACTTATGGTATCCTATTATCATAGAGTGCTAGAGCAGGAAGAGTCTTTAGACATGGCTCATTCTAGTCACTTCACTTTACAGGTGAATAAGCGTTTTTTCTAGATAAATGACTAAGTACTTGGAAGGCTCAGAGCAAAGATGTAATTAGACTTGTCTCTTAACCTTTAATCCAGAATTTCTTCTTGTGTAACATACTTACTTCCTCTCACTGTAAAATACCTTGTCTTTTTATATGGTTTTTCAGGAGTGTATTCTTTATTTCCTCTACTTGAGGCCGAGAATCTTGTTTTATAATTTTTTATAGTCCCCTCATGCAAAGAGTGGACTCATTGGAAAAGACTGATGCTGGGAGGGATTGGGGGCAGGAGGAGAAGGGGATGACAGAGGATGAGATGGTTGGATGGCATCACCCACTCGATGGACGTGAGTGTGAGTGAACTCTGGGAGTTGGTGATAGACAGGGAGGCCTGGCGTGCTGCAATTCATGGGATCGCAGAGTCGGACACGACTGAGCGACTGAACTGAACTGAACTGATACTCCCCTTAATGTTTTGCACATAGTAGGTCTTAATTAGTTGTTTTCTAGAGAATTGCTTTTGCTTTCAGATAAAAGCAGTATTTTGAGAAAGGTTATGATTTCCATTTTTATAAACATTAATGGATTATACTTCTTTTGTTTAAAAGAAACAGAAGATTTTTAAAATAGTTTTTAACAGTTTGCATCTATTTCCACCAAACAAAAATAGTAGAAAATAACAAAATGTAATTGAAAATTTTTCTTTCATTGCTAAATAATTGGGTTTCACTTGTTTACAGTGTTAAGACACAGATTTGAGTGCAAAACTAGAAACTTTATCAACATTTGTTCATTGCTTTAATGTTTCCCATTTTTAAGGAAATAAAATGTTTAATATGAAATAATTTTATAGCAGAGTATATTAAATGAAAATATGATATAGTTCTGTTATCTTACTTACTAAGCCATTACTGAAAACTACTTAATACAGTCTTTTCACATTTTAAAATTTTATGAATATATCTGATTTAAAGCAAGTAAGTAAAGCAACAAAAATTATAGCAAATATATACACTTTAAAATTCCTTTACAACTCTGCATGAATAAAAATGGTACATTATAGGACAGTTTAAATACCTATCAGGTGAATAAAGCATGGGCTTCGTGCTTATAGTTGAGGATATATATATCATCTGCATTAGATATATTACTAGAGGTGATGTCAAGGTGAAAGCAGGCTTGCAGAATGGTTGGAAATCATTGATATTCTGACTTGGAGGCTGTAAATGGCTCAGTGGCAGATGGAGTCTTTGTCAAGGAAGAAAAATGGCAGCTTTGGAGTATCATAGATGTTTTGCTAGCTGCTCAGCACACAGTCTGTGACCTTCTAGTATTCAGGAATCTTATTCCTCTAATAAATTGTCTTCAGGTTTTATTCACCTAATATAGATAAACAGTACTTATTTTAGTACAAATTGAGGTGTTTCATTATAGAGAAATATAAATATGTTTTATTATCTGATTCTTAAATTAAGCTTTTAAGGGAACATGCATTTTTTGAAATCAGCAATCTTTCTCATTTAGTTTGCAAGAGTAAAAACAATAGAGTTTAATTTAAAAAGTGTATTTTTAGAATTACAGAATATTAAAGCTAGAAAATATGTTAAAAGCCCTAGACAAACTTTCTCATTTTAAAGGCACTGAGTCTCATAGACTGTGATTCAACCAAGGTCACTAAATTAGTTCATGAAAAATGTTAGGTGACTCTTAAATTATGACTTGTTACATATATAAAATGGCTTTAGTTATGAAGGTAAAATAAACTAGTCTTTTTGAATAAAACTTAGAATACCAGAGAATACACCTACTTATTCATGACAGCTGCATAATGAGCATATATAATTTTTCAGACTTTTATTTACTGTTCAACTGCACATATTTTTATTGGGAAGAATTCAGGTTTCTCATTTTAATCACCATCAGATTGCTGTACAGAAAAAATTTTGTTGAATGAGGAGTTTATACCTGGGTCAAATATATATTTTGTGTTGACTTATTTGTGTATTTTTAAAAGCCCTTTCTTTTGGAAGTAGCATTTCATATTAAAATATTTGAGGGTTTTGTAGATTTTATACTCAATATTTTGAAGTATTATTGCATGTATTAGTGAGAAATCCAGTTTTTAGAGGAAAATAGATCCCCATGAGAGTATACTACAATGTGGCGTGTATTCAGTTGAACAGCTCACTTACATTGAAGAGTAATAAGTCATGGCTAAAATTAAAAACAAGAAGCGTTACACAACTAAAACTTACTAAAGCATTCAACAGTTGTTAAAGTTATAGAAAGGAATATCTGTACATTGTGGAAGAAAACTACCCTTTGTTCTAGAAGGTCAAGGTTACTGTATTCAGCACTTCAATTTGTAGTCTTTCTCAATCTAGTGTCTAAAAAAGTAGAATTAAAGAGAAATTTAACAGTTATTCAAAGTAGTGTTCATGCATTTTCTAATGGTAAAATTACACAATATTCCAATTGTTTTTGATTAGGAGAAAATTTTGAAATATTATAGCTGAAAGCTTACAAAAGCTCAAAGTAATTTTTTTCTTTTGTTTTCTCTTTTGAAAGATAAAACTAGCTCAGTTCAGTTCAGTTTAGTCACTCAGTCGTTTCCGACTCTTTGCGACCCCATGAACTGCAGCACGCCAGTCCTCCCTGTCCATCACCGACTCTTGGAGTTTACCTAAACTCATGTCGGTGATGACATTCAACCATCTCATCCTCTGTTGTCCCCTTTTCCCACCTTCAATCTTTCCCAACATCAGGGTCTTTTCAAATGAGTCAGCTCTTCGCATCAAGTGGCCAAAATATTGGAGTTTCAGCTTCAACATCAGTCCTTCCAATGAACACCCAGGACTGATCTCCTTTAGGATGGACTGGTTGGATCTCCTTGCAGTCCAAGGGGCTCTCAAGAGTCTTCTGCAACACCACATTTCAAAAGCATCAATTCTTCAGTGCTCAGCTTTCTTTGTAGTCCAACTCTCACATCCATACATGACCACTGGAAAAACCATAGCCTTGACTAGATGGACCTTTGTTGACAAAGTAATGTCTCTGCTTTTGAATATGCTGTCTAGGTTGGCCATAACTTTCCTTCCAAGGAGTAAGCGTCTTTTAATTTCATGGCTGCAGTTACCATCTGCTGTGATTTTGGAGCCCCCAAAAATAAACTCAGCCACTGTTTCCACTATTTCCCCATCTATTTCCCATGAAGTGATGGGACTGGATGCCATGATTTTAGCTGTCTGAATGTTGAACTTTAAGCCAACTTTTTCACTCTCCTCTTTCACTTTCATCAAGAGGCTCTTTAGTTCTTCAGTTTCTGCCATGAGGGTGGTGTCATCTGCATATCTGAGGTTATTGATATTTCTCCCGGCAATCTTGATTCCAGCTTGTGATTCCTCCAGCCCAGTGTTTCTCATGATGTATTCTGCATGTAAGTTGAATTAGCAGGGTGACAATATACAGCCTTGATGTACTCCTTTTCCTATTTGGGAACCAGTCTGTTGTTCCATGTCCAATTCTACCTGTTGCTCCCTGACCTGCATACAGATTTCTCAAGAGGCAGGTCAGGTTGTCTGGTATTCCCATCTCTTTCAGAATTTTCCACAGTTTGTTGTGATCCACACAGTCAAAGGCTTTGGCATAGTCAATAAAGCAGAAGTAGATGTTTTCCTGGAACTCTCTTGCTTTTTCCATAATCCAGTCGGATATTGGCAATTTGATCTCTGGTTCCTCTGCCTTTTCTAAAACCAACTTGAACATCTGGACGTTCACGGTCCACATATTGTTGAAGCCTGGCTTGGAGAATTTTGAACGTTACTTTACTAGCGTGTAAGATGAGTGCAGTCATGCAGTAGTTCGAACATTCTTTGGCATTGCCTTTCTTTGGGATTGGAATGAAAACTGACCTTTTCCAGTCCTGTGGCCACTGCTGAGTTTTCCAAATTTGCTGGCATATTGAGTGCAGCACTTTCACAGCATCATCTTTCAGGATTTGAGCTAGCTCAACTGGAATTCCATCACCTCCACTAGCTTTGTTCATAGTGATGCCTTCTAAGGCCCACTTGACTTCACATTCCAGGATGTCTGGCTCTAGGTGAGTGATCACCCCAACCTGATTTTCTGGGTCGTGAAGATCTTTTTTGTATAGTTCTTCTGTGTATTCTTGCCCCCTCTTCTTAATATCTTCTGCTTCTGTTAGGTCCATACCATTTCTGTCCTTTATCGAGCCCATCTTTGCATGAAATGTTCCCTTG
Organism: Ovis canadensis; assembly: GCF_042477335.2. Taxonomy (NCBI): domain Eukaryota; kingdom Metazoa; phylum Chordata; class Mammalia; order Artiodactyla; family Bovidae; genus Ovis; species Ovis canadensis. The sequence continues at coordinate 155,571,658 of NC_091246.1, forward strand.
GTTATCTCTAATTTTCTTGAAGAGATCTCTAGTCTTTCCTATTCTAATGTTTCCCTCTATTTCTTTGCATTGATCACTAAGGAAGGCTTTCTTATTTCTCCTTGCTGTTATTTGGAACTCTGCATTCAGATGCATATATCTTTCCTTTTCTCCTTTGCTTTTCGCTTCTCTTCTTTTCACAGCTCCTCAGAGAGGCCTCCACAGGCCTCCTCAGACAGCCATGTTGCTTTTTTGCATTTCTTTTTCTTGGGGATGGTCTTAATATACAGTGTCACGAACCTCCATCCATAGTTTATCAGGCACTTTGTCTATCAGATCTAGTTTATTAACACATAGAAAGTGGGTGTAAAAATAGTAACCATAATGTCATAAAAGAGAATACTATTCCTATTAATGCGGTGGTTGAGAGGTAGCTATTTCACCTATTATCTAATTTAATATGAAGTAAATACACTCAAATAGAGGTATCATGATGATTACTGAAGCATTCAGTAACTAATTATTGAGTGCCTAGTACATGCAAGTGCTAGGGATAGGGCAGTGAACAAAACTCTACACACATGGGGCTTACAGTTTATGAGTGAAAGAGATTAATACTTGCTGCTGCTGCTGCTGCTAAGTCGCTTCAGTCGTGTCCAACTCTTGCGACCCCATAGACGACAGCCCACCAGGCTCCCCCATCCCTGGGATTCTCCAGGCAAGAACACTGGAGTGGGTTTCCATTTCCTTTTCCAATGCATGAAAGTGAAAAGTGAAGAGGCAGTCGCTCAGTCGTGTCCGACTTTTCACAACCCCATAGACTGCAGCCCACGAGGCTCCTCTGTCCATGGGATTTTCCAGGCAAGAGTACTGGAGTGGGGTGCATTGCCTTCTCCGGATTAATAGTTAATAAACTAATATTTACTGTGTTAGATGGCAATCAACAGTATAAAACAAATCAAGCATATTGCATCATGAGTTGTGGGTTTGGTATTTACTATAGGGTCATTATTATAGCATAGCCCTTCTAAGATTACAGTTTCAGTTCTTAAGAAAGCCAAGAAGCGAGTCATGCATATATCTGCATGGTGATTATTCCAAAGAAAACAGCAAATGCCAAGACATTGAGGCAGATTGTACTTGGTATATTCCAGTAACAATAAGGAAACCAGTGTGGTTGGAATGTTGTGAGGGATGAAAGGGAGTAATAAATGAAGCTAGAGAGATTTCACATAGATCTACTTTTAAGACTTGTCTTTAAAAAGAAAGTGTTGAAAAAAAATTATGCTGTAAGTTTAACCAAAGCTCATATTGCTAAACCAGCGATCCCCAGAGTAGTTTTGGTAGAGTGAATATTGCTTGATAAAAAGATTCCATGGTCAAGTAACGCAAAACCTGGGGTTAATGTTAAAGGTTAAAGGTTTTGTTTGTGCTTACCAACTGTTCAGGCACATCTTTTAATGGGCTAAGTTGTTTTGAGAATCTCCAGCCTTTCTGTCCCTTCCAGTAAAGAATCTCTTAAGGGGCTAGTGTTTTTCAGTACTTTGGTCAATGCTGTATTATACAGTCCTACTGATTATCTGGCTTCCCTGGTAGCTCTGCTGGTGAAAAATCTGCCTGCAATGCAGGAGACCCTGGTTTGAGTCCCGGGTTCAGAAGATTCCCTGGAGAAGGGCTAGGCTACCCACTCCAGTATTCTTGCCTAGAGAATCCCCAGGGAAAGAGGAGCCTGGCAGGCTTCATCCATGGCGTTGCAAAGAGTTGGACATGACTGAGTGACTAAGCACAGTACAGCACTGATTAACTGTTGGTTACTAAAAGGATTTTCCACAATTGCTGTTTCATAGCCTCTGTGCTCTTTAAGCCAGCATTTCTCTTTGCCTGCTTTTTCAGTAAAAACACTTCTTTTTTGTTTTCTTAAATATTTCTTAAATCCATCCTTTTTTCTCTGTTCATGATGCCTGAATCCTTAGATAGGTTTGCATCATGCCTCACCTGGGCTGTCACAGTAGAATCCCTTTCTAGCATCCCATTGTTGTCTGTTGTTCAGTCACTCTGCTGCTGCTGCTAAGTCGCTTCAGTCGTGTCCGACTCTGTGGGACCCCATAGACGGCAGCCCACCAGGCTCCCCCGCCCCTGGGATTTTCCAGGCAAGAACACTGGAGTGGGTTGCCATTTCCTTCTCCAATGCAGGAGAGTGAAAAGTGAAAGTGAAGTCGCTCAGTCGTGCCTGACTTTGCAACCCCATGGACTGCAGCCTACCAGGCTCCTCCATCCATGGGAGTTTCCAAGCAAGAGTACTGCAGAGCCAAAAATAAATAAATAAATTTTGTTGTTGTTAACTATATTCTACTCTTGGAGATTGTGAAACATGATGCAGATTTGTATCAGGAAGAGTCCAATGCGAGAAAGAGGACCAGTACAGTAGAAAGTAGACAGGGATTTATTGCAAGGAGTTGTTTAATGGCATTGTGGAGGCTGGCCAGACAAGCCTGACATGGGAAGGGCAGGCTGTCAGGGAGGGCTGGCTGAAGCTCTCTGGCCCGGAGCACAGTTCCGGGCCACAGGCAGCACTTCAGTCACTCAGTCATGTCCAACTCTTTACGACTCCATGAACTGCAGCACACCAGGCTCCTCTGTCCTCCACTATTTCCTGTAGTTCGCTCAGTTTCATGTCCATTAAGTCAGTGATGCTATGTAACCATCTCATCCTCTGCTGCCTCCTTTTCCTTTTGCTTCCGGTCTTTCCCAGCATCTGAGTCTTTCCTAATGAGTCAGCTCTTGGCATCAGGGGACCAAATTGTTGGAACTTCAGCTTCAGCATCAGTCCTTCCAATGAATATTCAGGACTGATTTCCTTTAGGATTGATGGATTTGATCTTGCTGTCCAGGGGACTGTCAAGAGTCTTCTCCAGCACCACAGTTCAAAAAGTTCAGTTCTTCGGCACTCAGCCTTCTTTATTATCCAGCTCTCACATCCATACATGACTACTGGAAAAACAGTATCTTTGACTATACGGACCCATAGTCATTTTGTTGGCAAAATGATGTTTCTGCTTCTTAATATGCTGCCTAGGTTTATCATAGCTTTCCTTCCCAGGAGCAAGCGTCTTTTAAGTTCATGGCTGCAGTCACTGTCTCAGTGATTTTGGAGCCCAAGAAAGGAAAATCTGTCACTTTTTCCTCTTTTTCCCCTTCTATTTGCCGTGAATTGATGGGACCAGATGCCATGATCTTAGTTTTTTGAATGCTGAGCTTCAAGCCAGCTTTTTCACTCTTCTCTTTCCCTTCATCTATCTAGAGGCTTTTTAGTTGCTCTTCACTTTCTGCCATTAAAGTGGTATCATCTGCATATCTGAGGCACTCTATCAGATCTAATCCCTTGAATCTGTTCATCACCTCAACTGTATAATCATAAAGGATTTTATTCAAGTCATACCAGAATGGCCTAGTGCCTTTCCCAGCTTTCTTCAGTTTAAGCCTGAAGTTTGCAATCAGAAGTTCATGATCTGAGCCACAGTCAGCTCCAGGTCTTATTTTTACTGAATGTATGTGTGTTAGTCACTTAGTCGTGTCTGACTCTTTGTGACCCCACGGACTGCAGCCCCCCAGGCTCCTCTATCCTTGGAATTCTCCAGTCAAGAATACTGGAGTAAGTAGCCGTTTCCTTCTCCAAGAGATCTTCCTGACCAAGGAATCGAACCCTGGTTTTCTGCATAGCAGATGAATTCTTTACTGTCTGAGCTGCCAAGGAAGCCAGTCAGTTCCAGGTCTTATTTTTACTGACTGTATAGAGTTTCTCTATCTTTGGCTGCAAAGAACATAATCAATCTAATTTTGATATTGACCATCTGGTGATGTTCATGTGTAGAGTCGTCTCTTGGGTTGTTGAAAAAGGGTGTTTGCTATACCAGAGTGTTCTCTTCACAAAACTATCTTAGCCTTTGCCCTGCTTCATTTTGTACTCCAAGGCCAAACTTGAGTATTATTCTGGGCATCTTTTGACTTCTTCCTTTTGCATTCCCATCCCCTGTGATGAAAAGGACATCTTTTTTTGGTATTAGTTCTAGAAGGTATTGCAGGTCTTTATAGAACTGGTCAGCTTCAGCTTCTTTGGCATTAGTAGTTGAAGCATAGACTTGAATTACTGTGATGTTGAGTGGTTTGCCTTAGAAACGAACTGAGATCATTCTTTGGTTTTTGACATTGTTTCCAAGTATTGCATTTCAGACTTTTTTGTTGACTGTGAGGGGTATTCCATTTCTTCCAAGGCATTCTTGCCCACAGTAGCACATATGATAGTCATCTGAATTAAATTCATCCATTCTCCTTCATTTTAGTTCACTGATTCCTAAAATGTCAATGTTCACTCTTGCCGTCTCCTGCTTGGCCACGTCCAATTTACATTGATTCATGGATCTAGTGTTCCAGGTTTCTATTCAGTACTGTTCTTTACAGCTTCCCATTAGTACAGAATAAAATTTAATCTCATTTATAGGGCATGTGAAATCTTCCACAGTCTGTCTCCTGTCTAAATTTTGCATAAATTTCACATACTTAGTATTTGCCAACTTTGAAACCATTTATACTTTCTTAAAGCAGGTAGTGTGTGTATAGCTGTTTTGCTTTTGTTCAGTGCTATCATTTCTTCCTGGCACAGCCTTCCCTCTGTGAGTAGTCATTCTTAAAAGTTTAGAACAGACATACTGTTCTCCAAGAATACGTTCAAGCTTTTCTTAGCTAAGTGAGGTACACTGATGTACAATTCTGTCAAAGCACTTAAAGCAATTAAGTAAAACTCCACTCTCTATATCCTGTACCTTTATCTATATCTTAAGTGTTTCATAATTTAAATGGGTAACTCTACTAAGTAGTTGAAAACTTTCTGATAAACAGATCTATTGGTTTCCTTCTTTTCCAGTTCAAAGTCTGTTTGGAATAATTATAGATATAAATGTAAAACTTTTAGAAGAAAACATAAGGAGAAATCTGTAAGTTGTACCTTGGTGAAGAATTCTTACACATGACATAAAAAGGACAACCCTTAAAAATTAGTTAATTGGACTTTACAAAAATTAAAACTGTTTAGTTTGCAAAACACCTGTTATGACAATGAAAAAATAAGACATATACTAAAAGAAAATACTGAAAAATCACAAATCTGACAGAGGACTCCCATCTAGGTTATATAAAAACTCTAAAAACGTCAACAGTCTAATTAGAAAACTGGGCCAAAGACCTGAAGGAACATTTCACCAAAGAGGGTAACTAGATGTCAAATGAGAATATGAAAAGATATTCAACAACGTTATCCATCAGAGAAATGCAAAAATGAACTATCATTAGTCACTTACCGGATCAACTAAAATAAAGATTAGTGACAGTGTCAACCACCGGCAAGAATATGGAGAAACTGAGCTTCTTATTCATTGTCAGGGGAAGTGTAAAATGGTAAAACCACTCTGGAAAAATATTTGGCAGTTTCTTTGAAACAAAACTAAAAACCGAAATATATACTTAATACATGACCCAGCAACTGCACTCCAGAGCATTTATCCCAGCAAAATGACTGTACCTGTTTGTTCATTGAAGCTTTATTTATAATAGCCCAAGTTGGAAACTATCAAAGTGTCCTATACAGGTTGGTGTGTCCATACCATGGATACTACTCAGCAATAAAAAAAAAATTCAACTGTTGATACACAAATCCTAAAGGACATTAAGCTTAGTGAAAAAAAGTCAATCTCAAAAGGCGACTCAATAACTCCATTTATGTAAGATGAAGTTCTAGAGACGGAGAACAAATTTGTGGTATTTGTGGTAACACGGGGTTATGGATGGTGGGTGTGACTGTAAAGGAGTAGCATGAGGAAGATCTTTGTGGTGATGGAGTAGGTTTATATCTTGATTGCAGTGCTGGTTTCATGAATTTACACCTGGGATAAGATGAGTTAGAACTATACATACACTGTAGTTAGTTTCTTGGTTTCAATATTGAAAATTTAATTATATAAGTTGTAACTATTAGTGGGACCTGGGTGATGAGTATATGGGATCTCACTGTGCTATTTTGGCAACTTTCTGTAAATATATAGTTATTTTAAATTAATAGTTAACAAATTATCCTTTTTTCTTCTACTCTTCCACCCATCTCTGAGAAAGAAATTGTTTGCCTTGCACCCCCATGTTCTCTGCAGCATTACTTACAACAGCCAAGACATAGAAGCAGCCTAATGCCCACTGATGAATGAACGAATAAGGAAAGTGTGTTATATATTTATAAAATGGAGTATTTTTCAGCCATAAAAGAGGGAAATCTTGTCCTTTGCAGCATTGTGGATGGTTTAAGGGTATTATGCTAAATGAAATAGGACAGAGAAAGACAAATACTCTATGATCTCACTTACATATGGGATCTAAAAAAACACAAACATAAGTCCAGACTCATAGATACAATACAAAGAACAGATTAGTGGTTGCCAGAGGTGGGAGGTGGGTAAAATTGTTGAGGGTTGTAAAAAAAGTACAGACTTCCAGTTATAAAGTAAGTCAATCTTGGTAAAAAATAAACACAGGAAAAAATGTTTGCTTCCTTACTATGCCTAAGACTTTATTAATGCTTTTTTATTTTTATCCTCTTCTGTGTCATCCAGAGACTTGTTTCACTGACCGTTCATAAGACATATCCATCTTCTTCTTTCTTGAAATTGAAGTCGCTTAGTCGTGTCCAACTCTTTGCGACCCCATGGACTGTAGCCTATCAGGCTCCTCCGTCCATGGGATTTTCCAGGCAAGAGTGCTAGAGTGGATTGCCATTTCCTTCTCCAGGGGATCTTTCCGACCCAGGAATCAAACCTGGGTCTCCCGCATTGCAGGCAGACGCTTTACCCTCTGAGCCACCAGGGAAGCCCCAAAATGATAAATAGAACTAAACAAACCAAGAAAATCTTTACGTCATTCAAGCGGCTGTATATTAAAGATACATATCTGTGTTAACATGTGTAGCTCTAGTTTATTTATTTTAACTGCTATTTTGTTGTTCAGTCACTCAGTCACGTCTGACTCTTTGTGACCCCACGGGCTGCAGCGTGCCAGGCTTCCCTGTCCTTCACTGTCCCCAGAGTTTGCTCAAACTCATGTCCTTTGAGTTGATGATGCCATCCAGCCATCTCATCCTCTGTCACCCCCTTCTCCTCCTGTGCTCAGTCTTTCCCAGCATCAGGGTCTTTTCCAGTGAGTTGGCTCTTCACTATACATTTCATTATAAAAACACACAATGATCTTCTGTATTCTAGAGTTTCACTACACAAATGATAGTGTAGTTTATACTTTTGTATATGACTTGTTATGCCTATGTATGAGAATTTTTCTGGGTTATATATCTGGAAGTGGAATTGCCGTGGCATGGACTACCTACAGCTTTGATTTTATGAAGTATTGCTTAATATTTTTCTACAGTGGTTATATGAGTTAACACTGTAAGTGCATAATAAGTGGATAAGAGATTTCCTTGTCTACATTTTTCCCAGCCTTTGGATTTTCCTAAGGTTTTGCCTTCCCACTATGTACATTTCATCCACGTAGAATCTACTTTGAAGTCCAATAGATTTACATCTCTTTTTTTGTTTCTTGCTGTTTGATCAGTCAAGGAGTAAGAAAAGAACTGATTGATCTTATCTTTCATATTCATGTTCCATTTTCCAAATCTCCATATTTCTGACTCTACTGCCACAATATTAGTTCAGACCCTTATTCTTGCCTAAACTATTTCAACAGACTGAATATTCTAATATCCGTCTTGGAAATATCTTTCTGTTGCAACTCATCCTACTTAAAACTGCTAGGTCAGTATTTCTAATGCAAGTCGTTTGCTACTTTGGCAGTGTTGAAGAAATTTGACACTTAAAGTGACATTCACAATTGTTTCTAATAAGGTCCTAGAGTAACTTTTCAGCCACATCTACTATTTTCTATATATGCCTAATATACTAGCCAGACTAGATTATTCACTTATTATTGCTTAATTCATCAAACCATAGATATTAAAAGCTTTTGTAATGCTATGTTGTTGTTGTTTAGTTGCTAAGTCGTGCTAGACTCCTTTTCAACCCCAGGGACTATAGCCCATCAGGGTCCTCTGTCCATGGGATTTCCCAAGCAAGAATACTGGAATGGGTTGCCATGTCTTTCTCCTTGGTATCTCCCTGGATCGGGAATTGAACGCGTGTCTTCTGCATTGGCAGGCAGATTCTTTACCACTGAGCTGCCAGGGAAGCCCTTCCCTACACTTAGGATGCTTTTTTCCCGTAATTCCTCCACCTAGCCATCTTTTCCTTTCAAAAATCCTACATGCTTTTCATGGCCTACTTAAGATGTTAGATTTTTATGAAGTTTTTCTAGTATCCTCAGTTAATTTTACTCCTATATTGCTTTTATGGCACATACTGTATTTCATGTATTTGTCTTAGGTTTCCATTGTGAATAAGTACTTTGTCCATTCATCTGTATTATCCTTATAGCACTTAACATAATGTCCTGTATAATATAGGCAAACAATTAACTAAAATAGTTTAGTTGAAAATAACATATTAGTTAAATCCAAGTTCACCATTTAGACCTAATCGGGAAAAGATCAGTTTTCATCATTAAAAAATGCTGAATTATGTAATTTTATCTAGTATTCTTACTTTAAAACAGTATAGAATAAACAGAAGGTAAGTGATCTTTACAGCTTGCCTTGATGAATAGTAAAGTTTATTTGTAATTAACATAATAGTTGTTCAGCTCACTTTTAGACCCTTAAGTAATTCTCTTAAATCAGTTTTTCAAACTGTACTCTGAGTAATGTGTAAGTTGGTTCTGTTGAGATGTCCTGCCTACTGCTGGGTGCTTCCTCTGCCCCACGGAAAGTGAAATTCGCTCAGTCATGTCTGACTCTTTGAGACCCCATGGACTCTACAGTCCATGGACTTCTCTAGGCCAGAATACTGGAGTGGGTAGCCTTTCCCTTCTCCAGGGGATCTTCCCAACCCAGGGATTGAACCCAGGTCTTCCATATTGTGGGTGGATTCTTTTCAGCTGAGCCACAAGGGAAGCCCAAGAATACTGGAGTGGGTAGCCTGTCCCTTATCCAGAGGATCTTCCCAACCCAGGGATTGAACCGGGGTCTCCTGCATTGCAGGCAGATTCTTTACCAACTGAGCCATCAAGGAATCCCAAGAAGCAGCTCTTTTATTTATTTTTTTTTACTGTACAGGGCTTCTTCAAGATCTTATTTAAGAAAGGAATTTTTTCCATAAATATTTTAAAATAATTGCTAAGAATGTATAATACTTCAGTTTTTATCCATTTATTTAATGTTTTCTAAGATCTTGCAAAATATATGATTCCTGCCCACTTATTATTTTGTATTGCTACAAATTAAAAATCTGTAGTCCATGTCAACATGAAACTTCAAATAATTAAGCAAATATTAGGAAAATGGGCGATGACAAATAGTATATTTTCTAAATATTTTGAATTTTAATATGGATTTTTTATTATTAGAATATCAGAAGTTATTAGACTTGATGTACAAATTGCTAGGTAGGCTAAAGAATTTTCTAGATCATGGCTTCTTAAATTTTAATGTGCATAAGATTCTGATTCAGTAGGTCTGGACTAGTGCTTGAGATTATTTCTAACAAGTGGTTTCTGTGTTGCTGGTCTATGAACTACAGTTGGAGTAGCAATGAGCTTGATAACTTTCCAAAGCCCTAGCATCACATTTTATTAGGATTACATCGTTTGCCTTAGTGAAAGTAGATTTTCAGTATTGCCATAGACATTTATTTAACTGTTTCTCTACATCCTGATTTATACTCTGCCGTTTTTAATAGAAATTTGTGGGGGTTTTTTTTAGGGAAATACTTTGTGTGTGGATTAATGATTGCTCTGTGATTATGTAGTTCTTTGTTTAAAATTATCCTTCAGTATTTTTAAAATGGTTAGCATTGAGAATTATTAGACTATCAATGGCAACTTTCAGCAATTTAATAGGGAATATGTGTTTGGTTTACTTTTTTAGTAGAACTGTTATACTTACTAACTTTTGTTATTTTGCAGGATATTGTTATTATAAAAATTAAAATGGAAATAATTTTGTTTGGCTAAAGTATGTTTTAGCTGGTATAAGTCCTGCTTTAAATTAAAAACCATTATTGTCATGAATTAGTAGCAGTTATATACCACAGCAGGTTAGGCTGCTAATTTTATCTGTAGTAAATATGAATTGAAAACCTGATTTCTATAAATGAACAAACAATAAGAGAGATAGTCATTTAGTTGAATAGCTTGTGCTCCAAAAGCTATGAATGGGACATTAATGCTTTTCTTTAGACATATACTATCAAAATAATTCCATAGTTTTTGGGCTTTTATAGAAAATGTTAGTAACTAAATCATAAATTTAAATTCTAAATTTTAAAGAAAATTTTAGAATTACATATTTTTGATGAATGGAGATTGGTAATTAACTTTGTAGACTAGAACAGCAGAACACTTTTGGGGGGAAGGTTACAATTTTTGTCTAAATACATGGTTATTATATTAATCTTCTATTATTTCACTTAAGAATTGTCAGTAGTAGGAACTACTGGAAAAGCTACATTATTACCAAAGTGACTTTAAAATATATTATCATTTTCTTATTTCTTATTAAGTAAGCACTAATATTGCTATAAAAGTTTTTATATGGAATGTATGTAAATGATAAAAGTTTTCTTCAGACCTGCTTCAATAATTTTGTACAGAAATAAACCTCCTTTGTTTTTTCTGGTAGCATCCATTGATTTTCGCTTCCCCCCGAAGATACGTTAACAGTGCTGATGGAAGCAGAACAATTGGAATTTACATTAAAATTAAATGTGATGAATAAAAAGCAATATGGTATAATACTATAGTCTTCATTTTGCTTTACCAAAGTTCCAAAATCTAAAGGACAGAAATACTGACAAGGTCAAGAAAAATGAAAGCAAGAACAAACGATGCAAAAAGAAAATGACACTGAGGTCTTGGTTTAATACATATGTATTCCAGGTTGATGGTTGATTTCATTAGCAAATCTCATTGTTATGCAATGTCTGTTCTTCTGCAGCAAAATGAATATTGTATTTTTACAGGCTCTCTGTGTACCTATTATGTTACAATAAATGAAAAAACTATATATATATACCTATTTTTTTTTACCCTTTCCAGTTTACTCTTCTCAGTTTGTCCTTTAGGAAAAGAAAGAAAATTGAATTATATTCTTCCTTTTGTTGTCAAAATTATTCAAAGCGTTTCAGTTTATAATATAGATATATTTCCTACTTTTGTTCCCTGAAATAAACAATTGTGAGGCAGTTAATAATGTAACCATTTAAATTATCCTATAACTTTTTAAATGAATATATCGTGATTGACTTAAGCTGATAATTAATTATGATGTTAACCATATGCTTTCTAACATATTTTTAATGTTAGGATGGGTTTTCTTATCGCAAAAAAAAAAAAATACTAAGCAAGTTGTACATGTTTTGCCAAATGTACATACTGCTACCTTTTCCAATATCCAAAAATATATGTTTAGATTTCTATAGTTAGATTTAAATTTTCATAAAATAGGAAATTCAGAAATAACAGATTTCAGTGACTCCACATAGGAAGAGTTTATTTAATCAGGGAAGAGACTGCATGACTCTTATGCAGTTATGTATATGAGTTCAAAAATGGATCAAACTGTACTGGACACAACTGTCATTTAATTTTAGTGATTTTGAGGTTTGACGATGATTTACAAAATCTATTTGGTTTTTAGCAGTGTTCTCAAAAGTTGTCACAACTAAGAATCCATTGTGAAGCTTGAAAATAGAAAAGCCAAAGTTTTGATGTAATATGAGTTGATTGTATATCATTGGGAGAAATTGCTGATATAGTAAAAATTGACTGTCTGGCTCACTTGATGCAATTCTAATAAATCTTCTTTATATTGGACAAGCATGAGCTGTTACAGATATGTACAGGAGTTTTCAATGTATCAACCTAAGTTAGTTTTTACTTAGAATATTTGCATTTTATTGTTCACAATGGATAATATAAAACAAGAAATTTTAAAATTTAGTAAGGGCGATCCCTAAAATAATTGGAGAGTAACATATAGCTAAATCTTGTGGAGAAAGAAGGTTTTCTGGGCTCAGATGGTTAAGCTCTGTGAGAGGGTGTCCTGAAAGGAATGCGATCTAAGCTGATAGTGTGATAAGGAAGCAATGGGAACAGCATAAACAAACTGGTAGGTAAGAGCACATACCTTGGCATCTTTGGAAGACAGAGAAGAGACCAACCCCAAAGTAATGGAATATATTTGCTCCTACTTATTTACCCCAGTGCTTTTTGTATTCTTGTTAAATTTTAATAGTATTCAGTCCAGATATACTATATATTGAGGTGCTACCATTGTAGAACTGGTTTAATTTTGTATAATAAAATGGGAAATATGAAGTTGCTTTTATATTAATTTTAGTCTTCCCCCACCAATAATAGAAAAAGTAAATGCTGTAAATTTATACAAAGATTCATGCTCTATAATACATTGAGATTGATGCAGACTAACTGAGAAAATAGGAATCTAGAAGCACTAAGTCAGATTTCTGTACCACAGTTACAAATACCAAGCTGAGGAGGAATAAAAATCGTCAGAGACTGGGGCCCAGGCTGTTGAATTGAACAGGATCATAGAAGGTCACTAAAGAGGAAGTAAGGAACTGTTTAAATTAAAGAGAGATCCCTAAGTGTCTAGACCTTTCTACTAAGGTCTTCTCTTTGATGGAGAACCACCATCATCAAGCATGTCCATTTTATGTACTCATCCAGCAGATAAATCTGAATTTAGAAAATAAAATATTAATTTGAAATATAAGAACAGACTGTGAATTTAACAAACGATCTTAGGGATTGTTGGGTTTTTTTTTTAAGATTCTACCTAGATAAATAGCAGAAACCTTCCTAGTAAGATGGCACTTTTACTGGGTAACTTTTCATTGTGTTATGATTTCAGCTTGCCCTGAAGAAAGGTTTAAAGGCGTGTCATGAAATTTGTTCAATTTCTGTAAAGATGCTCTTGAGAAAATTATTGTTTTGTCCCGTGTTGCATCACTGAAAAGTATGAAGACGTTTTTCTTGATTCTAAGTACTAGGAAAAGCCTTGGTGCTTATTTGTAAAGTGAAGTTTTTACACAGTGAGAGTTTTATAATTTGATCTTGTTTCCTGCTTTGCTTTGATTGCTAGGAAGCTCAGAGCTGAGCTACCCACATCTGAAGGTTGTGCAAGACCTTATGACAGGCATTTGTGTGTTCCAGCTTTACTTTGTGTTTCATCCTTCTTGCTTCCCTTTTTTCATATTAATTTGTTTTTTGAAAGCATTCTGTTTTATTCATCATATGTCTGTAAGTCATCCTCTTTTAGAATAGATAGGATATAAATAATTATGGAAAGCTTCTTTATTGCCAGTAGAATGTAAGCGAGTAAAAGTAGGAGCTCTTGTCCCCTTCCCTGTCTTTCATTTTCATTTTGCATGGATTTTTTAAGTCATGGAAGACTAATCTCCTCTGTGGTTTCTTAGACCTTCCAGGGGCAAGGGAGTCCTTTCTGAAGATGTTTCTCTGTGCAGAGCTACCAGGTATAGCTCTTTGTGTCAAGTGTGCTCTACAAAGAGTGCCTGACTGAAAGAACAAGTAGGGTTGAAATATATCTAGAGGAGGAAGAGGTTTCCTTTTCTCACAGTAGCTCCGAGGGGGTCTTTTTCTAACACAAAGGGTATCATGTTTGCCCTGGTTTTTGTCCTTGTCCTTTCAACTGAATTATAAACTGTTAACACCAAAATTTCCTGACATTTGATAAAAGCTGCTTTGAATGGAACAAAATTTCAAATTTATTTTCTTTACTTCCGTATTTTAATTTCCTTTTATTTTTATCATTAAAATTTTTTTTTTACTTTACAATATTGTATTGGTTTTGCCATACATCAACATGAATCCACCACGGGTGTACACATGTTCCCCATCCTGAACCCCCCTCCCACCTCCCTCCCCATACCATCCCTCTGGGTCATCCCAGTGCACCAGCCCCAAGCATCCTGTATCCTGCATCGAACCTGGACTGGCGCCAGTCCTTCTTTTAAATTTGACCCATTCAATTCAGTTCAGTCGCTCAGTCGTGTCTGACTCTTTTCGACCCCGTGAACCACGGCACGCCAGGCCTCCCTGTCCATCACCAGCTCCCAGAGTTCACCCAAACCCATGTCCATCGAGTCAGTGATGCCATCCAGCCATCTCATCCTCTGTTGTCCCCTTCTCCTCCTGCCCTCAATCTTTCCCAGCATCAGGGTCTTTTCAAATGAGTCAGGTTTTCGTATCAGGTGGCCAAAGTATTGGAGTTTCAGCTTCAACATCAGTCCCTCCAATGAACACCCAGGACTGATCTCCTTTAGGATGGACAGGTTGGATCTTCTTGCAGTCCAAGGGACTCTCAAGAGTCTTTTCCAATACCATAGTTCAAAAGCATCAATTCTTCAGCGCTCAGTTTTCTTTATAGTCCAACTCTCACATCCATACATGACCACTGGAAAAACCATTATGGGAAACTAAAATAGTCATGGGTCTTTAAAATAGTTGAAATAATAAGTTTCTAATTTGAAATTTTTTTGTTTCCATATATGAATTTCATAGTCAAAGCTCCTATTTAGTAAGAATTATTAATATATCTCAAATTATCTGTGAAGGAAATAGGGCTATGTTTTACGTTCCAGGTAGTTAACAGGATATTTGAATTATTTAATTGGCCCAGGAAATTCAGCTGAAACTTTTAACTTCTTAGTTGTAATTTTCTGAAAATTTGGTATTTATTTCATGCTTCATCATAGTAAAGATGGTGGTTAGAAACTTGTTGTTTAGTATTAGTTTAGAACTGTTGAGCATTAATGTTGTTCAGTATTAAATGTGTACTCCTTTCAAATGATATATATTAAATGTTTGTAATGTGACCTATTCTCATATTTTGTATTATTAGTTTTATCTTATTGTTGTCATTGATTTTGTTATCACTTTGTTTTGTTTTCTATTTGTCAATACATTAAAGTTTTATTTTGCAAATATAATAAATATACCCCTGATTTAAGTTCTATAATACCTTGATTATATTACTGTGAAATAGTTGTTAAGGTCTCTTTGCATTAAAATTAAACAATACTGTGTTAATAGTTAGGACACAGATGGAGGGCGTTAGAACAAAGTATTTTTAAACATAAATGTTGTAGATAAAAAAAAAACAACTCTCCATATTCTTAAATTAGTGAATTGGCTTATCATTTTGATGCGTTGTGTGTTTGTTTTATACTCTTAGTTAATTTAAGTCAGTCTTCATTTAACTACACTAGAAATTTCAGAGAGTGAAAAAGTAATTTGAGGGAAAAAACTAAGGACAGAGAAACAAATTTCAAGCTCACTACATATATTTTAAGATACTTACAGGTAAATATTTTAGATTTTGTTTTCTTTTTAAAATATGAATTTTAAGTGATGCAGGAAATAGCTTCAAGTTATGTAAAGTTTAGATTCATATCTTGAGATTTTTTCCTTGGACTGCTACAAGAATTATAGTTTTACTTTGCCAGAGCTTGTCTTTAATTATAACTCAGAAACTTTATCTTTTTTGTTGAAAGAGTTGAAATTTAAAAACTTATTTAGCAGGTTTTAAAACACTTAATCCTAGCTTTTTTTGATTTTTTTTTAAAGAGAAAACCTTATTAGCTAGCATTGCCTTGTTTTTAAATTTACCTGCCAAGCAGTAATTTTTAAAACCTGCTTAAACAGGTTTGTTTCTCAAGCATTCCTTATAACTCTGTGCCTTCGCGTGTCGGGAACAAACCCTCCTTTAAAAAAGGAAGAAAGATAGAACTCTTTATGTCTTGACACTAATTAAAATTAAGGAAAGAAAAATTATTTGAGACATCAACCTCACCTGGCTTAGTTTTGTCACGTGAGCTTTCACGTTTACTGGTGATCTAAGTGCTCCACCTGCCTTTCAGTTTGTTTACCAGGAAATCAAGATGTGTAAACTGCAGGAAGTACTATTTGACCCTCTCCGACAGTATCTCATTAC
This sequence comes from Ovis canadensis, assembly GCF_042477335.2. NCBI lineage: Eukaryota > Metazoa > Chordata > Mammalia > Artiodactyla > Bovidae > Ovis > Ovis canadensis. The sequence continues at coordinate 155,587,811 of NC_091246.1, forward strand.
AATAATTGCTAATCTCTGAATAAGACAGCCATGTTTTGTGAGTAACTGAGAGAGAGAGGTTGTGTTAGGTAGATTTTAGGTGTTTCAACAAATAAAGCATTGTAAATGCTTGCTTGGATTATGTTTTCATGATAGCCTTTGATAAAAGACATATGGTGACCTTTGGGGTCAGCAAAGCTAGGACACAATAGTAGGTATTCTTTCATGCCTTTTAACTGAAAAATATCACGGCTTGTTGTTTTGGAGTGCTGTCACTGCTCTGAATCGAAAGGATAATGGCTACTTCCTGATTAAATCCACTCTCCACAGTAAGCTGTTAATGTTATGCTGTATGTCTTTTTCTCCTGTAAAAGCAATAGTGTTTGGTGCTTTCTTTACTTTTTATCATTGTCTTTCAGTAGATATATCTGTTGTAAATATATCCTGAAGTTGAAGTTTATAATTAGAGTAGAAAGTACTGTTTTAAGTTTGGATTTTTTTTTTTTTAATGAAAAAGTATTTTTGTTTGGTATTAAATCCAACCTTCTCATGTACTTATTGTAGATTTTGGATAAAGAATTTAGCTTTTAAAAAAGATATTGAAGTGATAAATTATATTAAGCTGTCACTTTCTTGGCACTCTAAGCAAAATTTAAAAAACAACTTATGTAGTAAATCAGATTCATTTTTTTAGGGAATATTTGGATAAACTAATTTATTTTTACTTAATATATTTCATAAATTATTTAAATATATTGTCAGAATTATTGATAATTGTTTTAATTATTAAGTTAAATTATTTAAAAATTTATTATGAGATTCTTGTGATGTAAAAACAATATTAAGTACTCAGAATATAAGACAGGGAATAATGAGCTGCTTAGTTTTAATCCTAAAGCTGGCAGTCACTCCATCTGTGTTCTTGGGACAATTATTTAAACTGCTTACCTCAGTTTTCTTGGCTACTGTTCATATGTGTGCTAAGTAAAATGTGTTTTTTTTTTCTTTATGATAGTACAAACTATAAAGCAAATGATTATCCATAAGATTTTATAAAACAGACAACTGACTGAGCATATAGTAGGAAAATAGTACACAAGGAAATATAGAAAAATTATTTCTATTGTAAAATAGTGGAAAGTAAACTTTAAAATAAATACCATGTAATTATCTTTTTAATTTCAACAAAATTGTTATTTTTGTTAAATCCATAATATAACATTACCAGAGGATTCTACATACATATTGTTGGATACATGGCTGAAAGAGAAATGGAAAGCCTGGAGGTGATTTAGTGAAGAGTCACAAATACACTTAATTATTTATCTTTTTCTCTCAAGTTTTATTTCTGGAAATGAGATTATTCAGAGTAGAGGGAAGAAAGTGTTATATTTTATAGGCCTATAAGTACATAGTTCATCTAAATAGTAAGATGTTTTATTTTTAAACTTTATTATTAAGTATCCTGATTATATAAAAAATACTATGAAATTGTTAAACATTGAAGGCAACTGTTGAAAATGGTCATAGAACCTAATATTCAGAACTAGTTTTAAAATATTTTGAAATAATGTAATTAACTTTTGTTGAGAGAATTAAGGTACCTTCTTTTGCAAAATGCATATCTTAGATATTTTAAGTAACCTGGTGATTTATGTTATTGGTACATTCTAAGGAAATTCTGAAGATTATATTTAATGACTATTCTAGCTTAGTCAAGTTATTGAAGTAGGACTTACAGGAGTGCGTCTGTTTAATTTGTAATAACAACTAATAGATGTCACTTATTGAACGCCTAATATGTGCAAACTACTGGACTAATTTATGGTAGGAAAGGCAAACTTTTACCTTTACCCTCTTAGAGTTCTATTTTACTGGGCCTGAGAATTAAATTGGTGTAAGATAGATCAACAGGAGAAAAAAGCATACATACTTATAATACAAATTTTATGTGAAATGAGAGTCGGCAAAAGGAATGAAGACCAAGGAAATGGTGAAATATTCTGGTTTCATGTTAAGCTGAACAAAGAGAGGCAGTTGTGGGAAAGTAACTAAACTATGTGGGGAGACTAAAGGAAGATAAGAATTATTTTAACAAGGTCTGTTTGTTGAGAATTCTCTCAGTCTCAACTTTTTATCCTTGATGGTGACAGTGTTACTTTCCTTCTGGTATAGGAAGGACATCTTTCATATAGTACTTTCATTTCCTGCCTTTAAGAAAAAGCAGGAAGGTCAGAGTGTTTTTCTGTATTTCCTAGTTTTTCAAGTGCCTTAACTCAAAACAGTCAAAATGCCAGAGCAGTGTATTCTGGAGAAGCGTATTCTGAATTCTATTATCAAATTATTTTACAGTCAAGAAAATTGCATGAGGTATAGGTACCGTCATTATCCCCATTTTTACTGATAAAGAAACAGTTTTAGAGAATTTAAATGATTTCATCAATGTCTTTCAGCTAATAAGTGCCAGAGCAAGGCCAGAAAATCTAACAGAATCCATAAAGAACTCAGTCTTCAGTGTCATGCCTTTAAGCATTGGGTTTATATTTTGCGCATAATAAAGGTGCTAAAGACTTTGATTTAGACAAGTTTTTTTCATCAGTTTATCAAATGTTAGAATGCTTACTGTCAAGCACTATAAGGAAATTCTCTGATAGTAATGGAAAGCAAAATAAGTCCCTTGTTTCAAGAAACTTACAGTTTAGTTGAGTTGAAGGGGCAAAAATATAACAGGCTATTACAATACAATGTGATAACTGATATAATAGGGATAAATTCAAGATACTAAAGGTATACATAAAGAAATATCTAATGTTTCCTTTTATTTATATATTTAATATATATTTCGGGGTGCTTTTCTAGGGATATAAACATAAATAAAACTTGAAAAGGTCTGTGCTCTTGGGGAACGTGTATTGGAGGTGGAATCAACAGTAAGCATAATAAGTATATAGCATGTTTGAAGGTGACAGGTGTTATGGAGGAAAGAAAAAGGGTAAGAATGCTGTGGTGGTGATGGGTAGGGTGATGTTTGAGCAAAGATCAAGGAAGTTAATTATGCAGATATCTTAAGAGCCTTCCAAGTAGAGGGCTCAAGGCAAAAGCATGCCTGGTGTGTTCAGAGTAATGAACAAAGCCCAGTGTGACTAAAGTAGAGTGAGCTAGAAACCAGAGTAGGCAGATATGACAGAGATAATTGGGGCTTTACAGAGTACCATAGGGACTTTAAAGAGCCATTGCAGGGCTTTCAGTAAATCTGGCTTATGTTTTTAAAGGATCACTCCAGTTGCTATGTTGAGAATGGACTATAGGGAGGCACTGACCACCAGCTAGAAGGCTCTTAGAGTAATCTGATTGAAAATAGTGGCTTAGATAAGGCTGGTAGTAGTTAAATTCTGGATGTTTTTAAGAAACCCCGAAAAGGTTTTTTGATGGATTGTTTGTGGGATATGAGGAAAAGAGAAGGCAAGATGACTCCAAGGTTTTTTGCTGAACTGCTAGAAGGATGGTGTTGCCATCAATTGTGAGATGGGGATGGTTTTCATAGGGAGCAAGTTTGTGATATAGTGAAAGATCAGGAGTTTGGTTTTAGACATGGTAGATACTATGTGTTTAATAGATACATGCCAGTGGAGATTGTGGAAAGATTTTCCTGAGGAGTTATCATCTAAATTGAGGCTAAAGAATGAATTGATGGTGATTTATGACGAACATGAGAGCGTTCTTTATACACTTAAATGAATTCTGGCTTTTTCTACTTTACATGTTTACAAACTGGAGTAACATCTAAACATCTAAAGAGTAGTAACATTTAAAAGTAACAAAATTGTTTATCTTAGCAAAATTATTCTAAATAGTTAAGTTTTCAGAATATTTCAGTAGCTGCTATATTCAGGAGTTGTACTGGGTGCTTTTATATATATTGATTCTCACCATTGTACTGCAAGGTAAATTGTATTTCCATTTTACATTTGGTGAAACTGAGTCTGAAGGAGATTGACACATTAATATTAGGTGATGCATCTAGATTCAAATGTAGGTCTTCAGATTATATTTCCCATGCTTCTTATTTTTAAGTTAAAAACAGGTATCTTTACTTTGCAGATTTTTAAACATTTGATTAAGGTTTCAAGGAGTTGTCTTGAAAGCATGATCTATTCTGTATTGTAGCATCATGATACCCTTGAGACATAGGGTTTGTAGATTCTTGATCATGGAGTCAAATCAGTTGTTGGTCTTTTTTGAATTCTTATACAGCTTTCAGTACGCTATTACAGATACTGTCTCCATTCCTAACCCATATTCCCATGTGCAGTGCTTAATATGTGCTTAGAAATTTACAGCTGCTCTCATCATCATCATCTTTATCCCTCTTCCTAGTACGCTGTGACCTTGGGAATCTCAAACCAAGCCTGTATGATCATTTGTAAATTATAAAACCTCAGAGATTAAGGGTACGTTGTTGTGGTTGCTCAGTTGTGTCCGACTCTTTGCAACACGATAGACTGCAGCATGCCAGGCTTCACTGTCCTTCACTATCTCCCAGAGTCTGCTCAACCTCACATCCATTGAGTCAATGATGCCATGCAACTATCTCATCCTCTGTCATCCCCTCCTCCTCCTGCCTTCAATTTTTCCCAGTTTCAGGGTCTTTTCTAATGAGTTGGCTTTTCACATCAGGTGGCCAAAGTATTGGAGCTATTGGATATTGGAGTAAGGATATGAGGACTAGGATTAATGAAGGATGAGTTTTAACTTATGTATTTTGTCTGATGGAAACCATCTTTGTTTCCTTCTCTTTATTGACTTTTCTGGGGAGTTGAATTTGATAAATAGCTGTTATTTCTGACTGGAAAAGCAATATTCTCTGACATGCCAATGAGTATTTTCACTGTAAAAGTGAACATCAGTTGTTCTACCTTGATAGTGAATAGAAACATAATTGTTCATTGAAACAGATTCACTTAAGGTAATGATACCACAATTTAAAAATGTAAACCTTTTGCCTTTAGATCAAAATATAGGCTATTTCTTAAATTTTATGTGAGCTAACACTGTTTACGTTTACAATACATTTTTAAAGACATACTTAAGAGCAAATCATTCAGATATTCCACAGGAAAGAAACATTTTAGCAAACACGTACATATTTTTTTAAAGTACCAATTAAGAAAAGAAAACCCTTCTATGGATTAAAATAGCCTGTAAGTCTCAAAGGTCACTTTAAACATATACTAAGGACATAGGTAGAAAATTCACCTAGCCTTTGTATTTATGTTCTGTAAATATGTAATTTTATTCTAAGTGTGCTATGTATTTCTCCAGGTTTTATGCTGCTTTCCAAAGGAGTACCATATATATTCATTCTTCCTATTCCTTTCTCTAAAGTCTTCCCTCTCTTTCATCATTATACCTCAAATTCTGGCATCACTGACTCAATGGACATGGGTTTGGGTGGACTCCGGGAGTTGGTGATGGACAGGGAGGCCTGGTGTGCTGCGGTTCATGGGGTCGCAAAGAGTCGGACACGACTGAGCGACTGAACTGAACTGAAGATCACTGTATTCATTAAATGAGATCTTTTAGGTAAACAAAATTTTGGTTGGCCCCCAAACACCTTTTTTGTTATTACTAAGTTATCTGTATAATTTCATATTTTATTTACTTCTGTTCAGGATTAAATGTATATATCCTGTACATTTCTACTTAGACATAAATGTATTTGTATAGATGTTAGATGTATATTCCTCACCTTTTTAATCTTATTTTTTGTTTTGGATAGTATCTTTAATTTATTTGGGGAAAAAGAAAAATGATTGGTCAAATAGAAATAGAATATTCCGTTAAAAGTATCCTGCTAATCCTCTATTACCCACCTCCCAGAGTAATGGAAATAAAAGCAAAAATAAACAAATGGGGCCTAATCAAACTTAAAAGCTTTTGCACTACAAAGGAAACTATAAGCAAGGTGAAAAGACAGCCTTCAGAATGGGAGAAAATAATAGCAAATGAAGCAACTGACAAAGAATTAATCTCAAAAATAAACAAGCAGCTCCTGCAGCTCAATTCCAGAAAAAGAAATAACCCAATCAAAAAATGGGCCAAAGAACTAAACAGACATTTCTCGAAAGACATACAGGTCGCTAACAAACATGAAAATATGCTCAGCATCACTCATTATCAGAGAAATGCAAATCAAAACCACGATGAGGTACCATCACACGCCAGTCAGAATGGCTATCAAAAAGTCAACAAACAATAAATGCTGGAGAGGGTGCAGAGAAAACGCAACCCTCTTACACTGTTGGTGGGAATGTAAACTAGTACAGCCACTATGGAGACCTGCATGGAGATTTCTTAAAAAACCTGGAAATAGAACTGCCATATGACCCAGCAATCCCACTACTGGGCATACACACCAAGGAAACCAGAATTGAAAGAGACACGTGTACACCAATGTTCATCGCAGCACTGTTTACAATAGCCAGGACATGGAAGCAACCTAGATGCCCATCAGCAGATGAATGGATAAGAAAGCTGTGGTACATATACAGAAAAGAATATTACTCAGCTATTAAAAACAATGCATTTGAATCAGTTCTAATGAGGTGTATGAAACTGCAGCCTATTGTACAGAGCAAAGTAAGTCAGAAAGAAAAACACTGATACAGTGTATTAACGCATATATATGAAATTTAGAAAGACAGTAATGATAACCCTAAATGCGAGACAGCAAAAGAGACACAGATGTACAGAACAGACTTTTGGACTCTGTGGGAGAAGGCAAGGGTGGGATGATTTGAGAGAATAGCATTGAAACATGTATATTATCATATGTGAAATAGGTCCCCAGTCCAGGTTTGATGCATGAGGCAGGGTACTCTGGGTTGGTGCACTGGGATGACCCTGAGGAATAGGATGGGGAGGGAGATGGGAGGGGAGTTCAGGATGGGGAACACATGTACACCCATGGCTGATTCAGGTGAATGTATGTCAAAAACCACCACAATATTAGAGTAATTAGCCTCCAAGTAAAATAAATAAATTAAAAGTGTCCTGCTTCCTATTTTTAGTAGTTATAATACTAAGACTATTACATCCTTGATTAATTGTAATGCTCAGAGAATGAATATTTGGATTATATTTTCCCTGGAATGCTTTCCTCTTAACAATTGTTATTGAAATTCTTGTGTAATGTATATGTGCAAGTGTAAAACTCAGATATTTTTTGATGATTTGAAGATAACAGGGGGATTTGGGGTTCTGATTTGACAATTTCAGCTACTCCTAATCTCATTGGGGAAAATAAAGTACAGGCATTAAATATGAGTCTTGATAATCTGAGCAACTACTCTTGTTTGGTAAACAAAGCATAATCAAATATTAAATGTGTAATAGTAATTTTAAAACACCAGAGATTGTTTTAAAAAGCAGGATGAAATTAATTGCTAAATTAATGATATAAACAAATAAAATATACTATTAGTTGGTAAGTAGAGAAGATTATAGAATGACCAGAGAAGGCACCTTTAAGGAAAAGGGCCCTCTTCAGACATTGAAGAAGGATGTCAAACATTAAGTGTGAAAACATTTTTATTGTGATATAGTTTATACACTGTGCAGTTCACCCATGTAATATGTCCAATCCAATAGTTTTGAGTAAATTACATTATTACTTTTTTAAGTGGTGGTAAAAAAATATACCATAAAGTTGCAGTTTTGATCCCTTTTATGTCTATAATTTGTTGTCATTAATTACATTCAAAATGTTGTGTAGACATCACCACTGTCTATCTTTTTCATAGCTCTAAACAGAAACTATATAACTGTTGAACACTAACTCTCCACTTCCCCCGACTCACTCCCTCTGGTAAAGTTGAATCTCCTTTCTCTCTTGATGATTTGCCTGTTCTAGGTATTTCATATAGGTGAAATCACATATTTTTCCTGTTGTGTCATAGTTTTTTCACTCACTATACTGTTTTCAAGGTCCGTACATGTTATAGCATGTGTCAGGACTCCATTGCTCTTTAATATCAGTCTCATTATTTATGTAAATAACTATTTAATATTATATATATAATATACATATTATATATGTTGTACATTCATCTTTTGATTTTTAAGTCTCTTCTTTGAATTTTTTCTTTTTTGGTATATATTTGTGCCTTGGAGAAGAATTGCTAGTTCATGTGGGAAATTTTATGTTTAGCTTTTTGAACAATTGGCAAACTGTTTTCCGTAGCAATTGCCTAATCAAGCATTAGTTTTTCTTTTATTATACTGTAGATATGCACTGTGTAAAAAGTTAGGCTGAATGAATATTGTTTTCAGCAAATACCATATACTTTTTTTAAAAGGAAGAAGGACAAAAAGAAAGCCATGTGTTATGCATGAGAAAATGTGTATGTATTATATAAAGAGCTAACCCGTAAAGTGAATTTAATAAAAGAATTAAACCTTCCAGTTGTATGTTATCCCAGCATTGTTATAATATTTTAAAAACATGGTCACCATATTTCTATTTCTCAGTCCCAAGACATCTGCTATAAGTAGATAGGTACAGCTATTCCTATGAGTAATTAGTGCAATTTAATTTATTTCTGCCCAGTTTTAAGATACTTATTTTTTAGTTGCCTTTTTTTTGCATTATAAAGTAAAATCACCCTTAATTATATCTTAACTGGAAGGTATTCCAAATGTATGCTACTTAGAGTTTTGCCAAGAGAACGCACTCATAGCAAACACCCTCTTCCAACTACACAAGAGAAGACTCTACACATGGACATCACCAGATGGTCAATACCGAAATCAGATTGATTACACTCTTTGCAGCCAAAGATGGAGAAGCTCTGTACAGTCAGCAAAAACAAGACTGGGCGCTAACTGTGGCTCAGATCATGGACTCCTTATTGCCAAATGCAGAATTAAATTGAAGAAAGTAGGGAGAACTACTAGACCATTCAGGTATGATCTAAATCAAATCCCTTACGAATATACAGTGAAAGTGACAAATAGATTCAATGGATTAATCTATCAGATTTAGTCTGATAGAGTGCCTGATGAACTATGGACGGAGGTTTGTGACATTGTACAGGAGACAGGGATCAAAACCATCCCCAAGAAAAAGAAATGCAAAAAGGAAAAATGGTTGTCCAACAAGGCCTTACACATGGCTGAGAAAAGACGAGATGTGCAAGGCAAAGGAAATAGGAAAAATATACTCATTTGAATGCAGAGTTCTAAAGAATAGCAAGGAGAGATAAGAAAGCCTTCCTCGGTGATCAATGCAAAGAAATAGAGGAAAACAATAGAATGGGAAAGACTAGAGATCTCTTCAAGAAAATTAGAGATACCAAGGGAACATTTCATGTAAAGATGGGCACAATAAAGGATAGCAATGATATGGACCTAAAAGAAGCAGAAGATATTAAGAAGAGGTGGCAAGAATACACAGAAGAACTATACAAAAAAGATCTTCATTACCCAGATAACCATGATGGTGTGATCACTCACCTTGAGCCAGACATCCTAGAATGTGAAGTCAAGTGGGCTTTAGAAAGTATCACTACAAATAAAGCTAGTGGAGGTGATGGAATTCCAGTTGATCTATGTTAAATCCTAAAAGATGATGCTTTGAAAGTGCTGCACTCGATGTGCCAGCAAATTTGGAAAACTCAGCAGTGATCACAGGACTGAATAAGTTCAGTTTTCATTTCAGTCCCAAAGAAAGGCAATGCCAAAGAATGTTCAGACTACCAAACAGTTGCACTCATCTCACATGCTAGCAGAGTAGTACTCAAAATTCTCGAAGCCAGGCCTCAACACGATGTAAACTGTGAACTTCCACATGTTCAAGCTGGATTTAGAAAAGGCAGAGGAACTAGAGATCAAATTGCTAACATCTGCTGGATCATTGACAAAGCAAGAGACTGCTTCATTAACTGTGCAAAGCCTTTGTGTCGATCACAACAAAATGTGGAAAATTCTGAAAGATATGGGAATACCAGACCACCTGACCTGCCTCCTGAGATGCAGATCAAGAAGCAACAGTTAGAACTGGACATGGAAAAACAGACTGGTTCCAAATCGGGAAAGGCGTACGTCAAGGCTGTATATTGTCACCCTGCTTATTTAACTTATATGCACAGTATATCATGCGAAATGATGGGCTGGATGAAGCACAAGCTGGAATCAAGAATGCCAGGAGAAATATCAATAACCTCAGATACACATATGACACCACCCTTATGGCAGAAAGCAAAGAAGAAATAAAGAGTCTCTTGATGAAAGTGAAAGAGGAGAGTGAATGGCTTAAAATTCAACACTGAGAAAACTACAATCATGGCATCCAGTCCCCATCACTTCATGGCAAATAGATGGGGAAACCGTGAGAGACTTTATTTTTGGGGCTCCAAAATCACTTCAGATGGTGACTGCAGCCAGGAAGTTTAAAGACGCTTGCTCCTTGGAAGTAAAGCTAATACCAACCTAGATAGCATGTTAAAAAGCAGAGACATTACTTTGCCGACAAAGGTCCATCTAGTCAAAGCTATGGTTTTTCCAGTAGTTATGTATGGATATGAGAATTGGACTATGAAGAAAGCTGAGTGCTGAAGAATTGATGCTTTTGAGCTGTAGCATTGGAGAAGACTCTTGAGTCCCTTGGTCTGCAAGGAGATCAAACCAGTCAATCCTGAAGGAAATCAGTCCTGAATATTTATTGGAAGGACTGATGCTGAAGCTAAAACTCCAATACTTTGGCCACCTGATGCAAAGAACTGACTCGGTGGAAAAGATTGAAGGCAAGAGGAGAAGGGAACTGCAGAGGATGAGATGGTTGGATGACATCGCCAACTCAGTGATCATGAGTTTGAGTAGGCTCAGGGAGTTGGTGATGGACAGGGTTGCCTGGTGTCGTGCAGTTCATGGGACTGCAAAGAGCTGGACACAGCAGAGTGACTGAACTGACTGACTGACTGATGGTATTTAGTCATTTTTATTTGCTTACCTCATATAGGCTATCGTTTCATATTTTATGTCTTAGACAAAAGACTAGATTTATTTCAGTTGACATTTTAGAAAAATGACTCTTAAAAGTATAGATTATGAAATTCAGTTAGAGTTACTAAGGTAACATTTACATATCTTTTCATAGTTCAATGAGAGGCCACTAAGCCAAAAGATTATGTCACAGACTTGATGAGATCATATGACCCAGGAAATGGGAAGCAGTGCTGAGATAGGGAAGCTTTTTGACCTAATTACAAATTTCCCTAGGAATGATATGTAACAGCCACAGGGGGACATACAATTGTGCACTACAGTTGTGGACTCAACATGGAAATAGTAATACCAGATGTAATTGGTCATCCTGATAAGAATATTGTTTAGGTTATAAGAAAGGTAGTTTCTCATCAGAGGGTATACATGTAAATATTTGATGCATAGGGAGTTTGAAATAATTTTAAGAATATTGACACAAGATAGCTCATGGAATAATTTTATTTCCTTTGTTCAAACCTCTGAGGCAAATTCCTTAATATTGATTTGAGCTTAGTGAGTCTTTACACACCTAAGTAGGAAGCAAGAACAAGGTTGTAGAATCTCTAAATTATCAACCAAAGCTACACTTAGGGAGAAACCTTTAGGAAATAATTTTCCACTTAGTTAAAACTCAAAATACAATAATAGTCTGTTGGTACAGAATTGTAGTAGACTTAAAACATACTGAAACATACTGAAAATTCATTAGATAAAGTATTTTAAATTTTTCTTAGTGTGACATTATTGAGCTACTAAGAAAGTAAAGAATTTAAAGGGATCAAAAACTACGTGAAATTGAAAATTTAAGGAGGACTATTAGAAGATATAACCATCAAATCAGAGAAATGAGGACAATTGAAAAGTTGATTATTAGTGACAGCACTTAGAGTAAAATCAAGTGGGTTCAAAATCCGGATCATGACTAACATAATTACATGTCTGTCCCTCTTATGGGTCCTTAATAATTGTTGTTGACTTTGGAGTGATAGATTAAAGGAAATGTAGGCCTTATTGGTCAACCTTTTTCTTCTTTAGAAACTGAAATAAACAATTTAGGTACTTATTAAGAAAAGTTACTGCTGCTGCTAAGTCGCTTCAGTCATGTCCAACTCTGTGTGACCCCATAGACGGGCAGCCCACCAGGCTCCCTGTCGCTGGGATTCTCCAGGCAAGAACACAAGTGGGTTGCCATTTCCTTCTCCAATGCGTGAAAGTGAAGTCACTCAGTCGTGTCCGACTCTTAGCAACCCCATGGACTGTAGCCCATCAGGCTCCCCCAGCCATGGGATTTTCCAGGCAAGAGTACTGGAGTGGGTGCCATTGCCTTCTCCGATTAACAAAAGTTATTCCTACATAAAAAATTTATAAGTAGTAAGGAGAGACTTTTTGAATCTTCAGTTTCTCATTATTTTAAACTGATTGCTAATTGGTGATAGATATTAATGCAGAATTCCTCATCTGTAAAACTGAAATAATAATGCCGGATCTCCCTACTTCAAGATTTGTCCTTAGGGTAAAAATGAAAATATATGTGCATACTTTTTTGGGTCAGTTATCAAGTTCTATATATGTTTTAATGATTATTATACACTTTCATTCAAAGCATTTTGGTAAAGTCGTACATTCCAGGTTTTAAGGCTGTAAAGATGATAAGCAGTAGTCCCTGCTTCTCAACGATTTCAGTGTGGTGAGAAGTGGTATATCAAAACAGAAAATTGCTGTATAGTACAGTGCTTTAATTAGGGACTGTATGAGAGCAACTAGAAAGAAGTACCTAAGACTTACTCACTGAATTAGAATGGTTCCCCATAGTAGGTAATATATGAGGTGAGACCTAGAATATGTATAGGAGTTTAACAGGGAATAAAGGAAGAACATTTGAGGGAAGTGAACACCAAGAACCAAATACCATGTGCCACGGATGCTTGGGAAACCATAGAGGATTGGGGAAATGGTGAGAAGTTTAGTAATTAATACTTGGTGTATGAGAAGAGAGTAAGATTAAAAATGAAGTCCCAGGCCTCATTAAGAAAAGCTTTTTTATCCAAACAGAGGACCTGGGATTTTATCATATATTTCATATGGAGATAACGAAAGATTTTTAAATGGGAGTATGGCAGGATCAGATTTTTATATTAAAAGATTACCATTAAAATAAATAGGATTGGAGAAGCAGAGGAAGCTCATAGAAGGCTCTTGCAGTATTTCCAATAAGAACTGATTTAGTATTATTATACTAAGATGATGGTGGAAATAAAGAGAAAATATTTAGGAATTAATAAGCAGAAAATAATAAATATAATTTGTGGTTTAGAATCTCAGGCTTAGTTATCTCTATAAAATCCCTCCATTATAAAAATCTCGGAATTCCCTGGTGGCTCAGATGGTAAAGCGTCTGCCTACAATGCGGAAGACCCAGGTTCAATCCCTGGTTTGGGAAGATCCCCTGAAGAAGGAAATGGCAACCCACTCCAGTACTCTTGCCTAGAAAATCCCATGGACGTAGGAGCATGGTCAGCTACAGTCCATGGGGCTGCAAAGAGTCAGACAAGACTGAGCGACTTCACTTTCATTCTATAACTTGCTTTTCATTATAAAAATCTAGCTAGTCATGTGACTATTGGAATTAAGTTGTGGAGCAAGTCTGGTAACTTATGAATTTATATGTTGGATAAACCTATTGGTTCCCCAACTGAATGAATGTAACTTTAGGAATTTTAGTTAAAAAAAAATCCTTCTGTATCTACATCTGTACATCTGTAGAAGGGGAGAGAGAGGGGACAGTGAGGAGGAGAAGTGAGATAGAGGGGAGAGAGGGAGAGATGCAAAGTTAACTAAATGGTTGCATACCTGAGTTTGATTGTGAAACATGAAAGGTCATACTAGGGACATTTCTATATTTAGTCTTGAATACAGAGACTACAATGAGAACACTGATTTTAAAATTTCAATAAAGAATATATTAAGTCATAAAAGCATTTTATGAACATGATATCCAAATGCTTTTTTAATATATCATCTTTATGGATATATAGTTCATATATCATACAATTCACCCATTTAAAATATGTAATTCTGTTTTAAGTGTATTCACAGGGTTGTGCCACCATTATCAGAGTCAACTAAAACATTTCCATCGTCCCCCAAAAGAAACCCAGTACCCATTAGCAGTCATCTCTCATTGTTCCTCAGCATTCCCAACCCAAGGCAACTATGAATCTACTTTCTGTCTTTATGGATTTACCTTTCCAGGGCATTTCATATAAGTGGGATCACACAGTATGTGGTCCTTTATGACTGGTTTCTTTCACTTAGTGTAACATCTTCAAGCTTCTTCCATGTTGTAGCACATATCAATACTTCATTCTCCGGTCCCATCACTTCATGGCAAATAGATGGGGAAAAAATGCAAACAGTGATAGACTTTATCTTCTTGAATTCCAAAATCACTGCAGATGGTGACTACAGCCATAAAATTAAAAGACACTGGCTCCTTGGAAGAAAAACTATGACCAACCTAGACAACATATTAAAAAGCAGAGACATTACTTTGCCAACAAAGGTCTATCTATTCAAAGCTATGGTTTTTCCAGTAGTCATATATGAATGTGAGAGTTGAACCATAAAGAAGACTGAGCACTGAAGAATTGATGCGTTTGACTTGTGGTGTTGGAGAAGACTCTTGAGAGTCCCTTGGACTGTAAGGAGATCCAGCCAGTTCATCCTAAAAGAAATCTGTCCTGAATATTCATTGGAAGGACTGATGCTGAAGCTGAAACTCCAGTACTTTGGCTACCTGATGCGAAGAGCTGACTGCTTAGAAAGACCCTGATGCTGGGAAAAATTGAGAGCAGGAGAAGAAGGGGACTACAGAGGATGAGATGGTTGGATGGTGTCATCAACTCAGTGGACATGAATTTGAGCAACCTCCAGGTGTTGGTGATGTACAGGGGAGCCTGGTGTGCTGCAGTCCATGGGGTTGCAAAGAGTCGGACATGACTGAGCAACTGAACTGAATGTTTCGTTGCATACATAAACCACATTTTATTTACCAGTTTATTGTACAAGGTTTTGTGTGGACATAATATTTTAATTTCTCTGGTGTGTAAAATTAGGAAAAAAATTTCTGGGTCATCTGGTAACTCCTAAATATTCTAAACTTTTGAACATTTGAAGTGGAATACTCAGATGAGCATTTAAAGTGCAGACAGTTTTGTAGTTTAAATAGGTATATATGGTTCTATCGTTGTACTACAGTTATTTTAGTAATCAGTGAGTTGTTTGTGTGTGTGCGTGCATGTGTATGTGTGTGTGTGTGCGTGTGTGTGTGTGTGTGTGTGTGTGTGTGTTAGTCACTCAGTCATGTCCAACTCTTTTCAACCTGATGGATGGTAGCCCACCAGGCTACCCTGTCCATGGAATTCTCCAAGTAAGTATACTGTAATGGGTTTCATTGCCCTCTCCAGGGGATCTTTCTGACCCAGGAATTGAAGCTATATCTCCTCTGTCTCCTGCATTGTAGTCAGATTCTTTACCCACTGAGCCATGGGGGAAGCCCAAGCTATTTATAAAGGAGATACATAAAAATTTTTTTATGACTTTAATGTTCATTTTTAGAATGATCTTATTGAGTTGGTAATTTGTTTTACTTTGTAGAAACACTCAAGAAATTGGCTTATACTTGTATTTATTTTATCATTATATTTAACAGTTAAATGATATTTTCATATTTTTTTTTACTGGTCATGTTTGGGATATATATTTGGTGTTGTTTAGTTGCTAAGTTGTATCTGATTCTTTTGCTACCTCATGGACTGTAACCTACCATGCCTCTCTGTCTATAGGACTTACCAGGCAGGAATACTGCAGTAAGTTGCCATTTCCTTCTCCAGAGGATCTTCCCAACCCAAGGATCCACCCCACATCTCCTGGTTGGCAGGTGGATTCTTTACCACTGAGCCATCTGGGAAGCCCAGGATGGGCTCAGAGCCTTGTATTATGAATAAGTAGTTAAATTCTCTCTGAGCAATACTATAAAGGGTCTTGAATCTTCCAGATGAAAAATTAAGAGTATTATTATGTTGATATATTGGCCTGTCAGTATATTAAGAAATGGACAAATTGTATACAGTTCAGAATAATAAAAAATTAAGAGGAAAATAGAAGAGTTATATTTGGAAGGATGTTCGTGCCTAATTTGACTAAGTTTTGTAGCTAAGAGATGGTGTAGGGAATTATTGTAATGATTTGTGAACTTTTACAGATCATCAGTCATAAAGGAGAAAACTTAATCTTTACCTAATTAAAAGAGTTATAGTCTAAGAAAATTAATCTTTTAAATAATGAAAATTTAAAAGTTATGCCTTATCTTCTCAGGAGAAAGCAGTTTACTATTTTGCTTATCTAAAAACTAACCTGAAAATGTCACTGTTTTCTAAAAACCCTTTTAGTATTATTTAAAACTACAGCAATGAGAACATTCTTTTGAGAGGCAGATTGACAGGGGATACTCTAATATACTTCTTTGCCATCTATTCAGGTTTACTTGTGAAAGAAATCTGCTTGAAAATGAAAATGCTCTTGACATTTTAAACTTATTTTTACTCACATTGAATTTATGAAAGAGTATTGACTTTCAATGAGCTGTTCTCTCACTCTTATATATTTAGTCTGAAGAAAATAAAGATATTTGCCTCTGAATTTTAGCTAAACACTTAAGAACAAAATACCTGGCAGGAAGTGTGCTAAGCATTCTCTTTACAATAGCTCTTTGAAGTAAGTGTAATTAATCCATTTTACTGATTCAGAAACTAAGACTCAACAGATGTACTGGCTATGTGTTGATTAATATAGTGAATTCATAAAGCAAATAGAGAGTAGTAAAAAGTCTGTGTAATTAACAGCTTCCTGGGTAGAAGCTAAAGTGCTCTGTAGTTCAAAGATGGGAAGTTGTAGCCTAAGATTAGTCAGATATAGCTTTGTACAACTTTATAGATAAAGTGATTCTTGGGTCTGTAACCCACTCCAGTATTCTTGCCTGGAGAATCCCAGGGATGACAGAGCCTGGTGGGCTGCCATCTGTGGGGTCACACAGAGTTGCACACGACTGAAGCGACTTAGTAGCAGCAGTATTTAGATTGTTGGAAGAGGAAACAATATGTAAATAATATAAGTAAAGATGAGCAAAGAAGACAACACAACACTTGTTACAAAGTTTTCTGCCCATCTCAGTTGCAAGTAACAGTAACCCACACAAAATCAATTAAAAGGATACCTATTTGGAAGGCTACAGGGAAATCTCAGGGAATATAGCACCATCAAAAAGACAGTCTAAGGAAAAGGACCTGAGATTGGCCATACTCTTATCTCCCCTCTCTCAGGACCACTCAGCAATCTGTACATCTATTCTTTCAACATTGTTTCCAACCCATGTTTCTTTAGCTTGTATATCTTTAGGGCCACATCCTTTATGACCTACCACTCAACAACAAGTTCCCTTCCTTCTTTTAGTTAATACATATGTCAGGGAGAGTCTGATTAGATCATGGCATCTTTCAGAGGCATCTAGCGCATGGATTTCCAGTCAGCCATTATCTCCTTGGTTCATGTCTGGTTCAAACAGCCTTGACCACAGGCATGGGGGTCACAGACTATTGAGCATCAGGATGACCTCAATAGCAAGAAATCCTGTCTGGTAATTAGATGGTCTGTTTAGAGGAAGCATGAGGGAAACACAGGGAAATCTGAGTGGGGGATGGACCTCCTACTTCCTGGGTGGGGATGAAGAGTGGAAAACTGTCATCATATAAAAATTACTTAAAGGCAAAGATCTTATTTTCTTCCTGATTATTTAGTCTATCAGTGATGTTATATCTCTCCCAAATCTTAAGCTTCCCCACTCTCTCCCTGCCCACCACTCTCATAACCCTAGCTCTTCTTTCCCACTACGTCTTCATTAATCTGATCATAAAGATGAGGAGGAATTGGACAAAAGTCTTCCGCTATCTTGAGGTTAACAGAAAACAATGCATGTTCTATTGTCTAACACAGGTTGAAGACTTAGACATTTTATGTGGTATGTGAGAATGTAGATTTAAAATTTTTTCCTCCGTATTTTAAAAATATTTTCTGAAGTTAGTAAAGTTAGCACTTATATTCTTTCTTTAAATTTTTTAATTTAAATTTATTTATTTTAATTGGAGGCTAATTACTTTACAATATTGTATTGGTTTTGCCGTGCATCAACATGAATCCGGTTCAGGATTGGGAGCACTTATATTCTTATTTACTAGAGTAAAATTTGCAGTCATTTAGATTTGGATTAAATTATGGTAAGAATAGTGTGAAATGAAAATCTTAAAATGAAAATTATTAGATGGTGAACTCTTACAAGGGAAAGATTATGACTTACTCACTTTTATACTCTAGCAACTACACCATTCGGAGAAGGCACTGGCAACCCACTCCAGTACTCTTGCCTGGAAAATCCCATGACAGAGGAGCCTGGTAGGCTGCAGTCTATGGGGTCACTAGGAGTCGGACACAACTGAGTGACTTCACTTTCACGCATTGGAGAAGGAAATGGCAACCCACTCCAGTGTTCTTGCCTGGAGAATCCCAGGGACGGGGGAGCCTGGTGGGCTGCCGTCTATGGGTCGCACAGAGTCAGACACGACTGAAGCGACTTAGCAGCAGCAGCAGCAACAGCAGCAACTACACCATTATACAATTTTGAAGTAGATGATCAATAGTAGTTGTTAGATGAATTAGCAGTAGACGAGTTTATAAGAGGCACCAAATGATGAAACCTTCATGTAAAATAATTATTCCTTGAAATTTTACTAGGATTCTCAAATTTCTCATTGTCTTTAACTTCAGTAGTATTAATTTTTAATGTATTTCTTCTTTGATTACAATTTATATGTAGTTTTGGATACTCATCTCTTTCCCCTACTTTACTGCAATATGAGTCTCTGTCAATATTAAAATTTATAAGTATAGATGAAACATAAATATAATCCCTGGAGAATAATTAAACATATATAAATATATGGGCTTCCCTGATGGCTCAGCAGGTAAATAATCCTCCTGCAATGCAGGAGACATAGGAGATATGGGTTCTATCCCTGGATTGGGACGATCCACTGGAGAAGGAAATGGCAACCCTCTCCTGTATTCTTGCCTGGGAAATCCCATGAACAGAAGAGCACGGTAGGCTACAGTTCATGGGGTCACAAGGAGTCGGACATGACTGAGCACATGAAACATCCTGTATATAATAAAACAGTTATAAATCTGTACTTAGAATTGGACTCTAGGCTGGTAGTTTATTTTCAGAAGCATTTTACTTTTTCATACT
This sequence comes from Ovis canadensis, assembly GCF_042477335.2. Taxonomy (NCBI): domain Eukaryota; kingdom Metazoa; phylum Chordata; class Mammalia; order Artiodactyla; family Bovidae; genus Ovis; species Ovis canadensis. The sequence goes on from NC_091246.1 coordinate 155,607,192, forward strand.
AAATGTTTTTATATTTCTGTGAATATGAGAAAATGTGTAGCTTTTAATATAGCTTTACCTAATCATTAACAAAAGAAAGAATACATGTGGTATCTTTCCGCTGCATATCTAACTTATTTTCCTATATGACTGTTCGCTCATCTAATATGTGGCCCCTCAAAAGACCACTTCATTTCCTGAGTTTATACCATCTTTCAGTACTTGGTATCACTGTGACCGTCACATAGCTCAATTTCTTGTAAGTAAGAATCTGTTTAACTTAGCTTTGATTAGATTTCTGCCTTTGCTTCAACCTATTAGACTGTAAAACCTTGAAGTAGACTACTTAACCTAATTAACTGCTTTGTTACATACCAAACACCTAGCATCCTTCGTGGTTTAATACGTACTGTCTGTAAAGGTTGAACATAGGATGTTTTCATAAATGGTTAAACTTTATATAATTGATGTCATGTCACATAGCATCTGGGTAAAAGAACTTTGATCTATTTTTAATTAGCTGAGTATGCAGAGTAGAAGACTGGTATTTAGGTGACATCCCAAGGGCCTGGTAATACAATGTCCCATATTTCTTTGTCATCGACTGGTAAAGTAAGAATATACATTCCTAGGTCCTAAAGGAATTCTAAGAATTTTGTATAACTATTCTCACTTTAATGGGCTGTTTACCAAAAGCAGGGATTCTGCTAGTGTAGTAGTACACACACAAGCATACACTGTAGTGTATATATAGTGATAATCATCCCCATATAGCAGCTAGTATGACTAGGGATTCAAATATCCTTCTGTGCTTGCCTGTGAAAGCCCTACTTAACTGGAAAGCCAAATAGATCAATGTTTTTCAAGCTTCTTTGACTATGACCCAGAGTATTTCATTTTTACAACCCTGTGTGTGGATTTCATGACCCTCTAGATGGGTTATGACCCACAGTTTTGAAAATATGGCTGCAGCTGGGACTAAAGAATTCAGTAAATAGAAATGACTTGAATTTTAGGATTGGTAGCCAGTGTTTCCTATGCATTATTTATCTTTTCTTCTCCCACTGGGGTAGTGGGTTCTTCTGAAATTCTGATATAAGGTCTATTATAAAGAGTAGTGATTCACCAAGTCTTTAGCATCTTTTCCAACTCTTGAAAGACCCTACCTATACAGTGTCATCATTGTCAGTGGAGGGGCAAAGGCAAACCCATGCAAAGAAACCCTGTATCTACTCCTATTCTATGAAGCCACTTTTTTTTTTTCTGTTAAATACTGTCTGTCCAACTAAACACATTGGGAACTTTTAGCAGGTATATGTGTATGTCTTCTTCTGCTAATAATAACTGAACCTACAATGTTGCAGACAGTACAATACTCTTGTGAATTGTGTTAGGGATATTTTAATGGAGACATTTAAGAAGTAATAATAAGATGTAACAAGAGAGTTATTTGAGTTTACCTTCTAAGTGAATAGTTCAAGCTTTTAAGCGAATAGTTTATGAATAGCTCAGCTCCATTTTAAGTAATCTCAGTGATTTTAATGATATTTCCAATATCTTGGTAATATGCTCTCTAAAGAAACCATGATAGCATAATGATAGTTTTAATTTCTTCATGGAGGTAGCTGCTGACCCAGATAACTCCTTGCCCACCAACCTTCCTATAGAAAACTCTAATGAGGTAATATCTGCCCTAAAGCTGCCAACTCATGCTTTAAAAGTTTTAACATCTGTAGTTACTCAGTATGAAGTAGGCTACCTTACTAACCTAGATTTCAGTGTTTGAGGGAAGAGTATCATTTAGACAAGTGCTGTACAACAGGAGTTTCTATAATGAAAATGTACTATATGCTGACCATTTGAAATAACTAGTGTGACTTAAATTTTATTTAGTTTTAATTAATGTAATATTAGTTATCTGCGTGTGGTTGGCTGAGTGAGTGAGTGAGTGAAAATTGCTCAGTTGTGTCCAACTCTTTGTGACCCCATGGACTGTAGCCCATCAGGATATTTTGGCCATGGAATTCTTCAGGCAAGAATACAGGAGTGAGTTGCTACTTCCTTCTCTAGGGGACCTTCCCGACCCAGGTATCAAACCCGGATCTCCTGCATTATAGGCAAATTCTTTACCATCTGAGCCACCAGGGAAGCCCTCAGTTTATGTGTGTGTGTATATATATACACACACACATACACTGTATTGTAATCAGGTTCAAGACCTTATAGGCAATTCTGTGCCATAATTCAGTTCAGTTCAGTTCAGTCGCTCAGTCATGTCCAACTCTTTGCAACCCCATGAATTGCAGCACGCCAGGCCTCCCTGTCCATCACCAGCTCCCGGAGTGCACCCAGACTCACGTCCATCGAGTCAGTGATGCCATCCAACCATCTCATCCTCTGTCGTCCCCTTCTCCTCCTGCCCCCAATCCCTCCCAGCATCAGAGTCTTTTCCAATGAGTCAACTCTTCGCATGAGGTGGCCAAAGTACTGGAGTTTCAGCTTTAGCATCATTCCTTCCAAAGAACTCCCAGGGCTGATCTCTTTCAGAATGGACTGGTTGGATCTCCTTGCAGTCCAAGGGACTTTCAGGAGTCTTCTCCAACACCACAGTTGAAAAGCATCAATTCTTCAGCACTCAGCCTTCTTCACAGTCCAACTCTCACATCCATACATGACCACTGGAAAAACCATAGCCTTGACTAGATGGACCTTAGTCAGCAAAGTAATGTCTCTGCTTTTGAATATGCTATCTAGGTTGGTCATAACTTTTCCATAATTAGATACACAATTTTAAGAGCCATCCCAATCACAAAGGCACTAAAATTTTTATATATCTGAGATGTACCTAATTATTTTGCTTTTAAGACTCAGAAGGATCTGGCCATTACCAGTGCTCAAATTAATAAATTTCAATTTCAATATATTTGAATCTTCATCTGTCAACCAGTTATTCTGAGTAAGGAAGGGATAAATTTTTTTCTATACATTTTTAGTCATTTTTGAAAACAATTTATAAAGCCTGGAAGGAACAGGTACTTTTGCCTTGAATAGGATACAATAGAAACTTGAAGCCAGACTTCTCAAATAGGCTTTTCCTTAACTACACAAGCTAGAAGAGCTTGTAACTCTGGTCTACATAGCTAGTGACTTCCAAACTATTGTAGGACACCCTGTTTTCTACATTTTGCCTTAGATATTTAAAACCCAGAAAAGATGGGGGGACATTTAAAAAAGAATTTTCCATTTCCCTTGAAACAGACTTAGCCTGTAAAAATTTATCTTACACCTATAAAAATCCCTTAAATTGAGTCAGAATTAATCCACAATTTAGAATAGTTTTTAGTGATTCTAAATACCTATGTTCTTTTAAAGTTTTCATTTCTGTGAAGGAGCACCAGATAATTCAAGTATGATTGTTGTGATTGACTAATGGCTACTATATTGGACTGTGGTAATATGGTAGCCACAGTGGTTAGCTAATGGCTACCATATTGGACCGTGCAGATTTAGACATTGCTTTGAGACATTGGTCTTTGGTTTATCAAAACTGCTTGTCTAGTTAAATGATGTCCATAAAAATTGGAATGAAATGTAAAGGCTTGATTTTTTTAAATCGAGTTAAAGATATATCCACATACAGAAGAACTATTTAAGGTGATTTTAGATATTATAATTTGACTGCACATCCCTAGTGGACCAAAATTACTGTGGTTTTGATACTGTTATTCTGAGGCTATTGCTTATATGTCATAAGTCAAATGAGTAATTCTGTGTTGCATGCTGAAAGTGTCAAGGACTGAGATTTTGGGTACAAGAACCAAAGATTTTAAGTACATGAAAAGCATGGAATGCCAATGTAAAAATTGTTAAGGTACAATAAAATCTTGTAGTCCTAAGTTTAAATTGAAAGTATTAGCAAAATATTCTTTGTTGTAAAAGAATGAAATACAGTTAAAACATTTTTTTTCTATCTCCCAGGCCTGTAACTTAACTTCATATACCCACAGGAACTGAAACCTTTGCTGAGGCTTACACTCTTCCATTTTCACTCCCCACAGTTATGTACATATTCTTGATCTCTTATAATGTCTGATCCCTTATTATTATTTTTTAAAATCTTTTGACCCTCTTTACCCATTTCTTTCACCCCACCACACCCAATACCTCTGGAAACCACCAGTCTATGTCTGTATCTATGAACTTGATTTTGTTTTGTTTTTGAGATTTCACATGTAACAGAGACAATATAGTATTTGCTTTCTTTGACTAATTTCACTTAGCCTAATACCCTCAAGGTTTATGCATGGTGTTACAAATGTCCAGATTTCATTTTTCTTATGGCCAAATAGCATTCCATTATATATTTATATATTACAATATTTCTTTATACATTCATCTGTCAATGGACACTTAGGATTTTCCCATATCTTGGTTATTTTAAATAGTGCTACAATGAACATGGGAGTTCATATGTCTTTTCAAGTTAGTGTTTCCATTTTCTTAGGATAAGCACCCAAAATAGGATTGCTAGATCATATGGTACTTCTATTTTTAAGTTTTTGAGGAACTTCCATAGTGTTTTCCATAGTGATTGCTCCAATTTACGTTACAACCAGCAGTCCATATCCTTGCCAACACTTATTATTTCTTGCCTTTTTGATAATAGCCATTTAAACAGATAATTTAATATCACATTGTAGTTTTAATTTGCATTTCCCTGATGATTAATGATGTTGAGCATCTTTTCATCTAACTGTTGGCCATCTGTGTCTTTGGAAAAATGTTTGTTTAGATCTTATGCCCACTTTTTAATTGAACTTTTTCTTTTTTCTATTGAATTCTGAGTTCTTTATATAATGTGAGTTTTAGCTCCTCATCAGATATATGATTTGCAAATATTTCCTCCCATTTAGTATATTGCTATTTTATTTTGTAGAAGGCTTCCATTGTTGTACAGAAGGACAGTTAGTTTAAGGTAGTCCAACCTGTTTTGGCTTTTGTTCCTTTTGCTTTTGGTATCAGATTTAAAATTCATCAAGGCCAGTGTCAAGGAGGTTACTGCCTCTATTTTCTTCTCGAGATTTATGGTTTCAGACTTTACATTCAAATCTGTAATCCGTTTTGGGTAAATTTTTGTGCATGGTATAATATGGTAGTCTATAATGTGGCTGTCTAGTTTTCCCAACACCATACTTTAAAGAGAGTGTCTTTTCCCCATTTTATATTCTTGGCTCCACTGTCATAAATTCATCGACCGCAGGGTATATGGGTTTATTACTAGGTCAGTTCTGTTCCATTGGTCAGTGTGTCTATTTTTTTTTTTTTTGCAATACCATGTTGTTTTAATTACTGTAGCTTTGTAATAAAGTTTGAAATCAAGTAGCATGATGCCTCCCCAACGTTTTTATTCTTTCTCAAGATTGCTAATGGCTGTTCAGAGTCTTTTGTGTTCCATTTTATAGTTGTTTCTTCTATTTCTGTGAGAAATGCTGTTGAAATTTTGGTAGAGGTTTTATTTAATCTGTAGCTTGCTTTGGTTTGTATGGACATTTTAACAATATTAATTCTTCCAATCCATGAGCACAGAATATTTTCTCATTTTTTTGTGTGTGTTTTTTAATTTCTTTCTGTAATGTCTTATAGTTTTAGTGTACACGTCTTTCATTTCCTTGGTTAAATTTATTCATAGGTATTTTATGCTTTTTGATGCACTTGTATATGGAATGCTTCCTTAAATTTCTTTTTTCAATAGTTTGTTATTAGTTTATAGAAACACAACAGATTTTTGTGTATTAATCATATTCTGCAACTTCACTGAATTGATTTATTAGTTCTAACAGTTTTTTAAAAAATATTTATTGATTGACTGATGTTTGACTCTGCTGGGTCTTCATTGCTGTGTAAGGGCTTTCTCTAGTTGAGGTGTGAGGGTTTCTTATTGTGGTGGCTTTTCTTATTGTCGAGCATGGGCTCTTGGCACTCTGGCTTTAGTTGTTGAGGCTTGTGGGCTCCAGAACGTGGGCTCAATTGCCACTTGGCATGTGGGATCTTCCTGGACCAGGGATGGAACTGGTGTCTCTTGTATTGCAAGGCAGATTCTTAACCACTGGACCACCTGGGAAGCCCTTGTTTGTTTTTAATGGAATCTTTAGGTTTTTCTCATGTAGTATTGTATCATCTGCAAATACTAACAGTTTTATATCTTCCTTTCCAATTTAGATTCCTTTTACTTTTTTCCTTATCTCATTGCTGTGGCAAGGACTGACAATACACTATGGTAAATAAAAGTGGTAAGACTGGGCATCCTTATGTTCTTGATCTTAGAGGAAACACTTTCAGCTTTCCACTATTGAGTATGATATCAGCTGTGGGCTTGTTAATATGGTCTTTGTTAGGTTCTTTCCATACCCATTTTGATGAATTTTTTGTCATAAATGGATGCTGAATTTTGTCAGATGCTTTTTCTGCATTAATTGATATGATCATATGACTTTCATCTTTCATTCTGTTACTGTGCTGTATCACATTGACTGATTTGCTGATATTCAGCCAGCCTTGCATTCCTGGAATAAATGCCATTTGCTCATGGTGTATGATTCTTCTAATGTATTTTAATTCATTTTGCTGATATTTTGTTCAGGATTTTCATGTCTGTGTTCATTAGAGTTACTGGTTTATAATTTGTTTTTCTTGTGGTGATCCTTGTCTACTTTTGGTTTCAAGGTAATGCTGGCCTTGGAAAATGAGTTTACAGGAGTTCCTTCTTCTATGGTTTAGAAGAGTTTGAGAAGGTTTGATGTGAATTCTTCTTTGAATGTTTTGTAGAATTCACCAGTAAAGCTGTCTGGTACTGGACTTTTGCTTTTTGGAAGGGTTTTGATTGATTACTCATTCAGTCTCCTTGCTAGTAATTGGTCTGTATGGATTTTCTGTTTTATCATAATTCAGTCTGGGAAGGTTGCATGTTTATAGGAACTTATTCATTTCTTCTAGACTGGTTGTTCAATTTGCTGTTTCATTCTTGTAGTAATCTCTTTTAGTCCCTTGTGTTTCTATGGTGTTAGTTGTAGTGTCTCTTTCATTTCTATCGTATTTGTTTGAATCTTCTCCTTTTTTTCTCTGCATCAGTCTAGCTAAAGGGTTGACTGTTTTGTTTATCTTGTTTTTTGGCCACATGTACAGCTTGTGAGGTCTTAGTTCTTTGACGGAGATTGAACCCTGGCACCCTGCAGTGGAAATACAGAGTCCTAAGCACTGGTGGTATGCTGCGATTCATGGGGTTACAAAGAGTCAGACACAATTGAGTGACTGAACTGAACTAAACTGAAGCACTGGGCTACCTAGGAATTCCCATTCTGTGTATCTTCTTTAAAGAAACAACTTTTTGATTCATCTTTCCTCTTATCTATTTACTCTCTATTTCATTTATTTCTACTCTAATCTTTTCTCCTTCCTTCTACTAACTTTGGGCTTTGTTTGTTCTTCTTATTCTGGTTCCATCAGGTGTAAAATTCAGTTGTTTATCTGAGACTTGTTTATTGAAGCAGGCATTTATTACTGTGAATTTCCCTTTTAGAACCAGTTTTGCTGCATTCCATAAATTTTGGTATGTTATATTTTCATTTTCCTTTGTCTCAGGATATTTTTTTATTTCTCTTTTGATGCATTGGTTGGTCAGTAGTGTATTTTTTGATCTCATATTTGTGAATTTTCAAATTTTTCTGGTGTTTTCTGGTTTCATACCATCATGGCTGGAAAAGTTGTACAATATGATTTCAGTCTTCTTAAATTTATTAAGACTTATTTTGTGCTCTAATGTATGATCTGTCTTGGAGAATGTTGCATGTGCATTTATTAAGCATATGTATACTGTTGCTTTTGGATGACTGTTCTATAAATATTTGTTAACCCACCTGGTTTAATGTGTCATTTAAGGGCTGTGTTTCCTTATGACTTTTCTGTGTCAATGATCTATCCAATGATGTAAGTGATATGAAACTCCCTTACTAGACTGGGACACCTTCCTGAAGATACTGGTGCTCTAGCAAAGGGAAAGTCCAAAGATGGAGACCACATCCTTGGTTAGTGTTCCAGCACTCTCCTGAATGTGTGTGTTAAATTGGATGCCTGCCCTGCAGGCTGAGTTTCTGTTTCTATTTACCTATTCTTTAGTGGCTTCTTTAGCTCTTTATTTTCGGTTGTGCGGCATCTTCATTGTTGGGCACAGGCTCTCTCTGGGCGTGGCGAGCGAGGGCCGCTCGCTGTTGCAGGGCGTGGGCTTCCCATTGCAGCGGCTTCTCCTGTGCAGGGCACATGCTCCTGCTGCATGGGCTCCATTAGCTGCAGCGTGCAGGCTCTCGGGCTCAGGGGCTTCAGGAGCTGTGGCGTTCAAGCTCAGTAGTCATGGCTCAGAAGCCGCTGGAGCACGTGGGCTCAGAAGTAGTGGAACACAGGCTCAGTTGCCCCATGTCATGTGGAATCCTCCTGGACTGTGTCCCCTGCATTGGCAGGGGATTCTCAACTACTGTACCACTAGGGAAGATCTGAGCTTTTAATATAAGCAGGAAAGCCTCCTTCATTTTTTAAGTCTGGAAACCATAGACTGTCTCTTAGCTGGGCCCTGGGGTTCAAGCACATGACCTCTTTGAGAGGGCTTTCCCAGATCTCTACAGTCTTGTGGGTCTCAAGATAGGAACACCAATGGTTTTCAAAGTTTGATTCTTTTTTTTTTTTTTTTTAGGGATTAATCTCTCAAGTGTGTGGGATGCCCACTGTGGGCTTCAAAACCTCAGCTCCTCAAGAAGAAACTCCAGGTTTTGAGTTCCTTCTCCATTATGGGTTGCTGCACCACTAGTAGGGTTTATGGTGGGATTGCATCCCAGCCCCTTGCACCCACTTTGATATGGTTTTCCTGTTTTCCCATTGTGTGGTCATCATTCACCTGGGCCATGGGGCTTATTTGACAGGAAATTCTTGTGTATAAAGCTGTAGACTTACTGTGTCTGAGGGAGGAGATGAGTTTGGGATTTTCTTATGTCACCATTTTGAACTAAGACTTCTGTTTAACATTTTGAAAAGATTTATAATCCCTTGCAATAACAAGCCTGTAAAAATCTTTTTAAAAAATTTAACTATCATTAATACTAGCACATTGTAAATCATTCACGTGGTTAAAAAAATGTAGGAGAACATGAATTCTCCCATCCTAGATTACAATTCCCTAGTCACTTTCAGTTCAGGTCAGTCACTCAATTGTGTCAGACTCTTTGCAACCCCATGGACCGCAGCACATCAGGCTTCCCATCCTTCACCAACTCCCGGAGCTTGCTCAAATTCATGTACATCGAGTCCATGATGCATACAACCATCTCTTCCTCTGTCATCCCCTTCTCCTGCGCTCAATCTTTTCCAGCATCAGGGTCTTTTCAAATGAGTCAGTTCTTCACATCAGGTTCCCAAAATATTGGAGCTTCAGCTTTGGCATCAGTCCTTCCAACGAATATTCCAGACTGATTTCCTTTAGAATGGACTCTTTTGATCTCCCTGCTCTCGAAGGTACTCTCAAGAGTCTTCTCCAAAAGAAGACTGATTCAAAAGCATCAGTTCTTTGGTGCTCAGCTTTCTTTATGGTTAAACTCTCACATCTATGCATGACTACTGGAAAAACCATCGCTTTGACTAGATGGACATTTGTTGGTAAAGTAATGTCTCTGCTTTTTAATATGCTGTCTAGATTTGTTATAGCTTTTCATCCAAGGAGCAAGCGTCTTTTAATTTCACGGCTGTAGTCACTATCTGCAGTGATTTTGGAGCCCAAGAAAATAAAGTCTGTCACTGTTTGCGTTGTTTCCCCATCTATGTGCATGGAGTGATGAGACTGGATGCCATGATCTGTTTTATGAATGTTGAGTTCTAAGCCAGCTTTTTCACTCTCCTCTTTCACTTTCATCAGGAGGCTTTTCAATTCCTCTTTGCTTTCTGCCATAAGGATGGTGTCATATGTGCATCTGAGGTTATTGATATTTCTCCCTGAAATCTTGATTCCTGCATGTGCTTCATGCAGCCTGGCATTTCGCACAATGTACTCTGCGTATAAGTTAAATAAGCAAGGTAAGATTGCAGCCATGAAATTAAAAGACGCTTACTCCTTGGAAGAAAAGTTATGACCAACCTAGATAGCATATTCAAAAGCAGAGGCATTACTTTGCTGACTAAGGTCTGTCTAGTCAAGGCTATGGTTTTTCCTGTGGTCATGTATGGATGTGAGAGTTGGACTGTGAAGAAGGCTGAGCACTGAAGAATTGATGCTTTTCAACTGTGGTGTTGGAGAAGACTCTTGAGAGTCCCTTGGACTGCAAGGAGATCCAACCAGTCCATTCAGAAGGAGATCAGCCCGGGATTTCTTTGGAAGGAATGATGCTAAAGCTGAAACTCCAGTACTTTGGCCACCTCATGCGAAGAGTTGACTCATTGGAAAAGACTCTGATGCTGGGAGAGATTGGGGGCAGAAGGAGAAGGGGATGACAGAGGATGAGATGGCTGGATGGCATCACGGACTCGATGGACGCGAGTCTGGGTGAACTCCAGGAGTTGGTGATGGACAGGGAGGCCTGGGGTGCTGCAATTCATGGGGTCGCAAAGAGTTGGACATGACTGAGTGACTGCACTGAACTGAACTGAAAAATATACATCCTTGATGTACTTCTTTCCCATTTGGAACCAGTCTGTTGTTCCATGTGTGGTTCTAACTGTTGTTTCTTGACCTGCATACAGATTTCTCAGGAGGGAAGTAAGATGGTAAGCAAGGGAAGTAAGGTATTCTCCTCTCTTTAAGAATTTTCCACAGTTTGTTGTGATCCACAGTCAAAGGCTTTAACATAGTCAATGAAGCAGAAGTAGATGTTGTTTTGGAATTGTCTTGTTTTGATGATCTAACAGATGTTGGCAATTTGATCTCCCGTTCCTTTGCCTTTTCTCAATTCAGTTTGAATATCTGGAAGTTCTCTGTTCACGTACTGTTAAAGCCTAGCTTGGAGAATTTGACCATTACTTTACTAGCGTGTGAGATAAATGCAATTGTGCAGTAGTTTGAACATTCTTTGGCATTGCCTTTCTTTGGGATTGGACTTTACTAGTCCTGTGGCCACTGCTGAGTTTTCCAAATTTGCTGGCTTATTGAGTGTAGTGCTTTAACAACGTCATCTTTTAGAATTTGAAATAACTTTGCTGAAATTCCATCACTTCCACTATCTATGTTTGTAGTGATGCTTCCTAAGACCCACTTGACTTCGCACCCAGAATGTCTGGTTCTAGGTGAGTTATCTGTTTCGTTAAGATCCTTTTTTATATAGTTCTTCTGTGTATTCTTGACATCTCTTCTTAATATATCTTCTGCTTCTGTTAGGTCCATACCGTTTCTGTCCTTTATTGTACCTATCTTTGCATGAAATGTCCCCTTCGTATCTCTAACTTTCTTGAAGAGATCTCTAGTCTTTCCCATTCTATTGTTTTTCTCTATTTCTTTGCATTGATCACTGAAGAAGGCTTTCTTATATCTTCTTGCTAGGCTTTGTAACTGCATTTAGAGGGATATATCTTTCCTTTTCTCCTGTACCTTTTGCTTCTCTTCTTTCCTCAGCTCTTTGTAAGCCCTTTATCAACAACCATTTTGCCTTTTTGCATTTCTTCTTCTTTGGGGTGGTCTTGATCCCTGCCTCCTGTGCAATGTCACAAATATCCATCCACAGTTCTTCAGGAACTCTATATCCGATCTAATCCTTTGAATCTATTTGTCACTTCCACTGTTTAATCGTAAGGGTTTTGATTTAGGTCATACCTGAATATTCTAGTGGTTTTCCCTACTTTCTTCAATTTAAGTCTGTATTTTGCAGTAAGGGCTTCGTGGTCTGAGTCCGGTCTTGTTTTTGCTGCCTGTATAGAACTTCTCCATCTTTGGCTGCAAGGAATATAATCAGTCTGATTTCGGTATTGACCATCTGGTGATGTCTATGTGTAGAGTCATCTGTTGTGTTGCTGGAAGAGGGTGTTTGCTATGACCAGTGCATTCTCTTGGTGAAAATCTGTTAGCCTTTGCCCTGCTTCATTTTGTACTCCAAAGCCAAACTTGTCTGTTAGTCCCTTTACTTAGAAGGAAACACAGTTACCAGTTTCTTATATGTTTTTTCAGAAATATTCTGAGCAAACATTCATAAAAATATACCTCCCCCTCCCTTTTTTTAAGTGATGGAAGTTTACTTGTTAAAATTGAAATTAGATAGTTGAGGAAATTATGACTGCAGTTGATGTTCCAAATCATCTCTAAATCCCCAAGCAGTTGATCCCCAGGGTATTTTATGGGCCAGAATTTTATTTCCATTTGTTTGTGTGTCATTGATTGACCTTCCTTCCTTCAGAAAGTTTCATTTACCTGTATTTTTTGGTTCTTTTTGTCTTTATTTTTATTTGGAGGATAATTGCTTTACAATGTTGTATTAGTTTCTGCTGTATAGCAACATGAATCAGCTTAGTCCTTATTTCTTTGTCACACAAAATCTTGCCATTTCTAGTCTTCCCCACTTTACTTTTTTCATTTAGCAAATTAGCTAGTGTGAATCTATTTCATTATTTTGTAACAGTTGCATGGTATCCTATTAGAGGGATGTACCATAATGTATCAGTTTTTTACCAATAGAATTTTTTGTTTTTAAAAGTCTTTGCAGTTAGTATGTTTAATATTCTTTACATGTATCTTTACCTACATATGTGATATGGTTAAATTTAAAGACTTTTGAACAGGAGAGTGATAATAGTTAATAAATAGAATTAGGGTGACCAAGACAAAAATACTTTTACTTGATTTTCATAAACTATTTCCCTTTTGTTCTTTAATGAGGGTTGTTTTCCCTGTTAGATTAACTGTACTTCTTCCCCACTGAAAGGGAATTTTTACTCTAGTTTATCAGTCATGTAGTACTTGGGATCTTTCTTTCCTTGGCCTCTGAGTTTTTGTAGATATTTTGCATTCCCCTTTTTTACCCTTCTTCTACTGTCTCCATCTGTTATTCATCTGTCTCAGTTACTGTACAGAAATGTCTTAGGAATTTCAGGCAATTGTAGTTGTGTTTCTTAAGCTAAGATTTAGGCCATTTTGCTTGTTCTTTGGGGTCCCTTGCATTTGTAGGTGAAAGGATCAATTAATCAGACATTGCCTCTTTTTGTTTTTATTTTTCTAACATTTTTATCCTTTTTAGAAATCTCCAATCTCATCAATATTTAAATTCACAGACTCTACCTAAAGTTTAGTTGATCTGTATATGTTAAATGTGACTCAAATATTCCTTTAATATTCTTTTGTATCTAATATCTTAGCCTCTTTCTCTAGGATATCTCATTGCAAAGGAATACTTAATCCTTTGGGAGTAAAAGAATACTCTGAATAGATATTTACTGAGCAGTGTGAAAATCAGTGCTTTACTCTTGGATGATTTTCTCATCATCAATTCTCTTGAGGTATAAGTAAGGTAAGAGTTAATCTCTAAAGGTTTAATAGTAATCTGTAATTTAGAATGGCAGATATTCAAAGATAGAAGTAAGGCAAGTGGTAGGGAGGCTTAGGGAAATGAGAAACTAAATTGTTAAATATTTTAGTGCAATGTGAAGTTGATAAAACTCTGATAAGACTTGAGATCTAGTCTAATTCAAAGCCATCGTTTTCTGATAAGAAAAATATTTAGAGGTATTGTCAGAGACTTGCTCCAACTCACAGGCTGTACCCAGAGTACCTGATTGCCCCCCTACTTTTGTTTGGGGGTGTAATTGCTTGACTGTTTACAATAGTAGTTAAAATGTGTCAGACAACAAAGGAAATTTTTTCAGTTTTTAATGCCATAGCCTTTAAAAAATTTTGATTGGTGGAAAATTGCTTTACCATATTGTGTTATTTTCTGCCATACAGCAATATGTATCAGTCATAATTAAATATATATTCCCTCCCTCTTGAGTCTTCTTCCCAGCACCCCATCCTTCCTTCTAGGTCATCACAAAGCACCAGGCTGGGCTCTCAGTGTCATATAGCAATTTCCTACCATGCATCTGTTTTACACATGATAGTGTATATATGTTAGCGCCACTTTCTCAATTTATACCACCTTCACCTTCCCCCACTCTGTTCATAAGTCCATACTCTGCTAGGTTCATGAGTACCATTTTTCTGGATTCCATATATATGTGTTAATACCAGATATTTGTCCTTCTCTTTCCAGCAAAGGGAATTGATCCCTTTTATATATTCATATTTTAAAGCACAATATATTATACTCAATGACTTGAAATAACTATTTCTGAAAATGTAGGTAAATAGAATCATTTTCTTTCAGATATACTCAGAAAGTAATTGTGTTTGTTGTCAAATAAGGTATTTCTGTGTCATCTATTTCTCTATAGCTTTTTACAGAAAAAATTTTTATATGTTGCTCTTTTTTCTACTTAATATTTCGAAATATTGTTTATCCAAATGTTCAGTTTCCTGAAAGTTATTTTTTACACAGTTATACAAAAGCCTTTGTCAGAACTGTGAGAAAAGAATTGATAGATAGCAGCACTGCTGTTAGTGATCCTGCTGAAGCAAAGCAGTAGCACAGTGACTGTCTCCTGATACCTTCTTAACTGTTGTTTTTCGTGTGTGGTTATATTGTAAAGAAAAGGGAGGATTCACCAAATCTACTTTTGTGCTTTGAACTCCCATAGAGAACTTTTGGTATTTCTGGTAAAGATAAAGACGCTCTAGGAAAACTCCTTGCAGGAGAAATGTTTGTTTATATGTCTGCTTTCTGAGTCTTCAGTCTCTTCTACAGCCATACTGTTAAAGGCTTCACGCAGGTGAAGCACAGGGCAGCTGATCGTGTTTACATTTGGTGGCCAACTTGTCTTGCCCTTCCCTATTTGCACCTGTTCAGGTTTACACCTAGCAGCTGTCAATGTTCATAAGCTCTATGATTACGCAAAAAAAGAACATTTGATCAGTATTATTACTGATCAGTGAATTCTTTTGGCATGCATAAAATAGTACAGGGAAGAAATTGTGGAAATTCTGATTCTTTTCTGTTCTCAGGATTGTTACAGTAAATATCATCTCAGTAAAATATAGTAAATTCAGTTGTCTAGTGTGAGTGAACATTATGATATATATTAATTATGTATTATTCATCCTCAGTTTTAAACAATTAGGACAAAATGTAAAATAATAAACTCTGGTGAGTGAAGTGAAAGTTGCTCAGTTGTTTCTGACTCTTTGCAACCCAATGGACTATTCTCTGGCCATGGAATTCTCCAGGCCAAAGTACTGGGGCGGTAGCTGTTCCTTTCTCCAGGTAATCTTCCCCAACCCCAGGATTGAACCCAGGTCTCCCGCATTGCAGGTGGATACTTTACTGGAAGTATGCTGATAAAGATGGGCTGAATATAATTTTATCATTTATTGTAGTGATGGTACATCAGCTTGAAGTATCTTATAATAATTATAAAAAATTACTGCTTAACAAAAAGTTTGGTTGATTGATTTCCAAGTAATACAGTTTTTGATACTTTAGATCAGAATTTCTCAGCCTTAGCACTACTAACATTTTGGGCCAGGTAATTACCTCTGTGTGGGAATGTCCTGTGAATTATCCCATGTTTAGCAGAAACAGTGGAAACAATGGCAGACTTTATTTTTGGGGGCTCCAAAACCACTGCAGATGGTGACTGCAGCCATGAAATTGAAAGATGCTTACTCCTTGGGAGAAAAGCTATGACCAATCTAGACAGCACATTAAAAAGCAGAGACATTACTTTGCCAACAAAGGTCCATCTAGTCAAGGCTATGGTTTTTCCAGTAGTCATGTATGGATGTGAAAGTTGGACAATAAAGAAAGCTGAGCACCAAAGAATTGATGCTTTTGAACTGTGGTGTTGGAAAAGACCTTTGAGAGTCCCTTGAACAGCAAGGAGATCCAACCAGTCAATCCTAAAGGAAGTCAGTCCTGAATATTTATTGGAAGGACTGATGTTGAAGCTGAAACTCCAATACTTTGGCCACCTGATGTGCAGAACTGACTCATTTGAAAAGGCCTTGATTCTGGGAAAAATTGAAGGCAGAGGAGAAGGGGATGACAGAGGATGAGATGGTTGGATGGCATCACCGACTCAATGGACATGAGTTTGAGTAAACTGTGGGAGTTGGTGATGGACAGGTAGGCCGGCATGCTGCAGACCCTGGGACCGCAAAAAGTTGGACACAACTGAGCAACTGAACTGAGTAACTGACTGAGCAGCATCCCTGCCTAGACTCTTATCTATGTGATATCAGTAGCACTCTTGATTATGACAACCAAAAGTGTCTCTTAAGCATTGTCAAATGTTTCCTAATAGATGAGGAGTATCACAGTGTCACCTCTGCCTGGGAACTACTGTTTTAGACTATGGAAAAGAGCTCTGATGGATCTAATCATTTAGAATCATTTCATCATCTTCTGGGCATTTTTTTCTTCTCTGTTCACTTCAACTTTTTTTTTTTTTTTTACTATAGTGTATGCATTGATTTTCAGTGGTAGTAATCTTTCCCCTACCTGGTTAACTTTGTTATACATTGGAAGATATCCTCTGATCAATGGCCTTAAGCTAAAAGACATACCTGCTGATTGATATTCTCCCATAGGTGAGCGTATTGTGGTGGAGGTCATGTTAGTACACTCTGTTATTATATCTGGGCTGTTTTTGGCCACAAAGAATTGCTTGGATAGTGTTAGTTTAGAACTTGAGATGAAGGCAGTTTTCTTAACACAGAGAGTCAGAATGAGAGGCCATTATAGGAGTATAAGTATCAGATCCGGATGCTCTGGCCACAGCTGAAATCTGGAAACGGATGGTTCTTGGATACTACTTTTATTTTAATGAACATATTTTTTAAGATGGTTTGAATAAATGGATTTCTACCAAGTTTTATGTAGTAGCTTTAATAATGAATAATAACTCATGATCAAAGGGTGAATTCTTTCAACTGAAAAGTAATGTTAATTTTCAACTATATTTGTACTTCATCTTATTTTGAAAGTTTAAAACACCTTACTATTTGTCTATACAGTTATACAATTGTGAGGCATTTATTTTAAATTTTTATCATCTGGCTAAATGTAAAACATGCCATCTATTTATAATAATATAAATATATGTGACTCAGAAATATTTACTAGAAATGAATACTCTAAAAATACCTTTTACTGCAACACATACTCATAATTATATGCACATTCACTTATTAAAAACAATTGTTTACAATTATCGAAAGCTAAGTATTCAGAACTTTCCATGCATTATCTCATTTAATCCTCACAACTATACCTTCATGCTGCTCATGAGGGAATAGAAAAGTTCATTGAATTTACATAATTTGAAAAGTTCATTGAAGTTACATAATTTATACATAATATATATATTTAAATACTTGCCATATGCCAGACTTTGCTTTGTTTTCTTTACTTTTTGTTTTGAAATTATTTGACTTAAAAACAGTGTTCATCTGTATTTCTTACCCAGCTTTCCCTAATTTTATTAATTTAGATAACTAGAGTACAATTATTAAAATTATAAAATCAGAAAATTTATATTGGTACAATACTATTAATCATAAACTACATGTCTTATATGAATTCTACCAGTTTTTCTGTTAATGTCCTTTTCTGTTTTAAAATTCAATCTGAAAAAAAAAAAAAACCAACAGTCTGATCCCACATTACATTTATTGTTTTATCTCCTTAGTCTTCAACCTATGGCATTTCCTCAGTCTTTCCTTGTCTGTCATGACCTTGATACTTGATGCTGCTGCTGCTAAGTCGCTTCAGCTGTGTCCGACTCTGTGCGACCCCATAGATGGCAGCCCACCAGGCTCTCCTGTTCCTGGGATTCTCCAGGCAAGAATACTGGAGTGGGTTGCCATTTCCTCCTCCAATGCATGAAAGTGAAAAGAGAAATTTGAAGTCTCTCAGTCGTGTCCGACTATTAGTAACCCCCTAGACTACAGCCTACCAGGTTCCTCTGTCCATGGATTTTCCAGGCAAGAGTACTGGAGTGGGGTGCCATTGCCTTCACCCTGATACCTGATGAATACTGGTCAATTATGTATATGGTCTCGCAGTTTGAGTTTGTCTGATGTTTTCTCATGATTCAACAGAGGTTATGTTTTGGGCAAGAATACCACAGAGGTGATATGCTCTTCTAAGGACATCAGAGGATACATGATATTGATACGTTTTATTTTTGGTGATTTAGTTTCTTTACTGTGAAGTTACTATTTTGCCCTTTCTTAATTAGTAACTATCTCAAGGAGATACTTTTGAGTTTATGCAAATATCTTGTTTCTCTTCAGACTTATCTACTGCTTTTAGCATCCTTTGGTGCACATGTATTTTAAACTTTCTTCTTTGAGCTGTTCTAACAATTTGGCAGGCCAATGATTGTTTTTTGGATTATTCAGTATTACAGAGATATTACCTTCCTCCTCTTTAACTTCCAAGTTGATGGCTAGGATTCTTTTCAGTTTTGCTTGTGCTCAGCAGAGGACAATAGTAAATAAACTCTGAATTCAATAATATTTAACTTAAAAAGGAAAATTTGAAAAGCCAGTCCTTGTTAATTTAAGCATATAACTTAAAATCCTCTCTAGAGTAACAAAGGCTAGAGTGGATTTGTTAAATTTCTTTAAAATGAAAAGAAAGGTATCTATGAGATAAACGTGGACTAGTTGACCAAATTTTGGGTTACTGAAACTAAGAAATACCTATTAAAACATGAGAAAAAAAACTTTTATCCTAAGCCAGTATAAGAGAAGAGTACTTTACATATGAGAAGAATACTCAGCCACCTAGGAGATCATACTGGCTAGAAGTATATATCTAAAATTAAAACACTTGAAATAAAATAATACATGAATAATGTATATAATAGAACTTCTAAGGCAAATGGCTGCATAAGCATGTTTTTTTTTAAAAGAGATAAATTTTTTCCGGGTTTTCCTGGTGACTCAATGGTAAAAGAATCTGTGCGTCAATGTAGGAGACTCAAGTTTGATCCATGGGTCAGTAAGATCCCCTGGAGGAGGAAATGGCAACCCACTCCAGTATTCTTTCCTGGAGGATCCCATGGACAGAGGACCTTGGCAAAGCTATGGTCCATAGGGTTGCAAGGAGTCAGGCACAACTGTACAACTGAACACAAAAACTTTTCCCACTTGAATGAACAGGAATAAAAGAGAAACTTGCACTTTTACTGAAACTGAAAAAGAGCCCCCAGCCTGATACTACTAGCTCTAGTTCTACTCTTGTGTACAACCAGATTTGAATTTTGTTTTATTTTTGGACAATGTTATGAGAAATAAACTATTTGTGCTTTAATTCTATAGAATAGAGTCACAAAGGTGGATTGGTAGATTCAAATATTAATATATGTATATTTTTTATTTTATTAAATATTTTCAGGAAGAGTAATCTAAATGAGCAATATGTAAGAGTTTGCAGATTATGCCTTCTGGGTGTTCCTTATTTTCGTCTTGAGTGAAGTTACATCAACAGAATGATATATGCCCAGAGTTCATAAGCTATTATCCTATGACAAGTAATGACTTTTATTCATTGAGCTCATATATGCCAGGTACTCAGCTAAAATGCTTATCTATTTTATGTCCCAAATTACTTTTGCTGTGGACTACAGAGGCAATTTTAAAAACAAATCCTTTCATTATTTTTTTAAAATAATACATTTACAAACTTAGTTACAAAATGAATGAGTCACAAGAATGAAATGTACAGCATGGGGAATATACACAATAATACTATAATATCTTTATATGATGACAGGTGGTAACTAGACTTCCTGTGGTGTGATCATTTGGTAATATATAGAAATATTGAATCACTATGTCACATACCTAGAATTCACATAGTGTTGTAGGTCAATTATACACCAATTAAAAATTTCAAAACATCATTGAGAAGCCTCCGTAATACATTTAAACAGAACATTTTAGAATTATCTGAAACAATAGATTACCAGCTATAACTTTTTAAAATAGCCTTTTCCAGTAAACTCTACATTTTCATATTTTTAAAATAAATGTCTTTTTTTATATACTTAGTAAAATGAAACTTGTTGGTGAAGATAGTTTGTAGAGGAAGTTATCAGCCATGTACCTTGCTGTCAAACAGCCATATGTCTCAAAGCTTATTAGTAACTGATGCCCTAAAACTTGCCTTTTAAGCATTAGTTCCATGTAGCCATCAGAACCAACTATGCCTGTCCATATTGAATGCTGATAAAGAGAAAAAAAATTCTTTATGAGCCTACTAGTTATCAGTCAGTTCAGTCCAGTTCCTCAGTCATTTCCGGCTCTTTGCAACCCCATGAACTGCAGCACTAAAGGGCTCCCTGTCCATCACCAACTCCTGGAGTTTACTCAAACTCATGTCCATGGAGTCAGTGATACCATGCAACCATCTCATCCTCTGTCATCTCCTTCTCCTCCTGCGTTCAATCTTTCCCAGCATCAGGGTCTTTTCAATGAATCAGTTCTTCATATCAGGTGGCCAAAGTATTGGAGTTTCACCTTCAGTATCAGTCCTTCCAGTAATATTCAGGACTGATTTCCTTTAGGATGGACTGGTTGGATCTCCTTGCAATCCAAGGGACTCTCAAGTCTTCTCCAACACCGCAGTTCAAAAGCATCTATTCTTTGGCACTAAGCTTTCTTTATAGTTCAACTCTCACATCCATACATGCCTACTGGAAAAACCATACCTTTGACTAGATGGACCTTTGCTGGCAAAGTAATGTCTCTGCTTTTTAATAAGCTGTCTAGGTTGGTCATAGCTTTTCTTCCAAGGAATAAGTGTCTTTTAATTTCATGGTTGCAGTCACCATCTGCAGTGATTTTGGAGCCCCCCAAAATAAAAGTCTGACACTGTTTCCACTGTTTCCCCATCTATTTGCCATGAAGTTATGGGACCAGATGCCATGATCTTCATTTTCTGAATGTTGAGTTTTAAGCCAACTTTTTCACTCTTCTCTTTCACTTCCATCAAAGGCTCTTAAGTTCTTTGCTTTCTGCCGTAAGGGTGGTGTCACCTGCATATCTGAGGTTATTGATATTTCTCCCAGCAATCTTGATTCCAGCTTGTGCTTCATCCAGTCCAGCATTTCTTATGATGTACTTTGCATAGAAGTTAAATAAGCAGGGTGACAATAAACAGCGTTGACATACTCCTTTCCCGATTTGGAACTAGTCTGTTGTTTTATGTCCATTTCTAAGTGTTGCTTCCTGACCTGCATACAGATTTCTCAAGAGACAGGTCAGGTGGTCTGGTATTCCCATCTCTTTAAGAATTTTCCACAGTTTGTTATGATCTACATAGTCAAAGGCTTCTGCATAGTTAGTGAAGCAGAAGTAGATGTTTTTCTGGAACTCTCTTGCTTTTTCAGTGATCAAACAGATGTTGGCAATTTGATCTCTGGTTCTTCTACCTTTTCTAAATCTAGCTTGAACATGTGGAAGTTCACAGTTCACGTACTGTTGAAACCTGGCTTGGAGAATTTTGAGCATTACTTTGCTAGTGTGTGAGATGAGTGCAATTGTGCAGTAGTTTGAGCATTCTTTGGCATTGCTTTTCTTTGGGACTGAAATGAAAACTGACCTTATCCAGTCCTGTGATCACTGCTGAGTTTTCCAAATTTGCTGGCATATTGAGTGCAGCACTTTCACAGCATCATCTTTTAGGTGCTCAATCCACTAGCCTTGTTCATAGTGATACTTGCTAGTTATAGCAGTACCATTTTCTATGGAGGTGATTGACAGCAATGTCAGAATATGAAGAGAAGTTTTTGAATTGTGTATGACTGGAAAACTTACTGAAATTGCTCTATTAATGATGCTGTTGTGTCAATCTGAGATTTCTTTTACCCTATGTATCTATCTTTAAAAAATCATATACATACCATATGGATTCAATAATTTAAAGATTGATCTTGCATTATTTTAATTGGCCAGTGTTTTATTTTACCGTTCTAAATTTAAGTATGCTTGATTTGCAGTGTCGTGTTAATTTCTGCTATACAGCAAAGTGACTTAGTTATACATGTGTATTACTTTTTCATGTTCTTTTCCTTTGTGGTTTATTATAGGATATTGAATATAGTTCTTTATGCTTTGCAGTAGGACCTTGTTTTTCCATTACATGTGTATATATACATGTATAATATGTATGTATATATGTAATAGTTTGCATTATGTATATGTATGTGCATTTATATAATAGTTGTATCTCCAGTCACAAACTCCCAACTCACCCTTCCCACTCACCCACAACCCGTGGCAAACACAAGAATGTTCTTTATGTCTGTGGGTCTGTTTGTGTTTTGTAGATATGTTCATGTATGTCATGTTTTAGAGTCTACATATTGGTGATATCACCTGATATTTGTCTTTCTCTGATTTACTTCACTTAGTATGATAATCTCTAGGTCCATCCATGTTTCTGCAAATGGGATATTTCATTCTTTTTATGGCTGGGTTTTATTCCATTGTGTGGAAGACTTTAATCACCTGTTGATAGACATTTAGGTTGTTTCTATGTCTTGGCTGTTGGTTTTGTGCTAGTATGAACAAGAACATAGTGGTGCTTGTATCTTTTCAAATTATAGTTTTGTCTGGATATACATCCAGGAGTGGGATTGCTGGAATGATATGGCAACTCCATTTTCAGTTGTATGAATAACCTCTGTACTGTTTTCCATAGAGGCTGCACTAATTTACATTTCCACCTGTAATATTGGAAAGTTCCCTTTTATCCACATACTCTCCAGCATTTGTTATTTGCAGACTTTAAATGATGGTCATTCTGACTGGTGTGAGGTAGTACTTAATTGTAGTTTTGATATGCATCTCTCTAATAATTAGCAATGATGAGCATCTTTTCATATGTTGATATGAACATATCAATAGTTTTAAATAGTTTTAATGAAATAGTGTTTTTTTTAATTTTTTTAATTTTTTTATTTTTTAAATTTTAAAATCTTTAATTCTTACATGCGTTCCCAAACATGAACCCCCCTCCCACCTCCCTCCCCATAACATCTATCTGGGTCATCCCCATGCACCAGCCCCAAGCATGCTGTATCCTGCGTCAGACATAGACTGGCGATTCAATTCTTACATGATAGTATACATGTTAGAATGCCATTCTCCCAAATCATCCCACCCTCTCCCTCTCCCTCTGAGTCCAAAAGTCCGCTCTACACATCTGTGTCTTTTTTCCTGTCTTGCATACAGGGTCGTCATTGCCATCTTCCTAAATTCCATATATATGTGTTAATATACTGTATTGGTGTTTTTCTTTCTGGCTTACTTCACTCTGTATAATCGGCTCCAGTTTCATCCATCTCATCAGAACTGATTCAAATGAATTCTTTTTAACGGCTGAGTAATACTCCATTGTGTATATGTACCACAGCTTTCTTATCCATTCATCTGCTGATGGACATCTAGGTTGTTTCCATGTCCTGGCTATTATAAACAGTGCTGCGATGAACATTGGGGTACATGTGTCTCTTTCAATTCTGGTTTCCTCGGTGTGTATGCCCAGCAGTGGGATTGCTGGGTCATAAGGTAGTTCTATTTGCAATTTTTTAAGGAATCTCCACACTGTTCTCCATAGTGGCTGTACTAGTTTGCATTCCCACCAACAGTGTAGGAGGGTTCCCTTTTCCCCACACCCTCTCCAGCATTTATTGCTTGCAGATTTTTGGATCGCAGCCATTCTGACTGGTGTGAAGTGGTACCTCATTGTGGTTTTGATTTGCATTTCTCTAATAATGAGTGATGTTGAGCATCTTTTCATGTGTTTGTTAGCCATTCGTATGTCTTCTTTGGAGAAATGTCTATTTAGCCACTTGTAAAAGAATGAAACTAGATCACTTTCTAACACCGCACACAAAAATAAACTCAAAATGGATTAAAGATCTAAATGTAAGACCAGAAACTATAAAACTCCTAGAGGAGAACATAGGCAAAATACTCTCAGACATAAATCACAGCAGGATCCTCTATGATCCACCTCCCAGAATTCTGGAAATAAAAGCAAAAATAAACAAATGGGATCTAATTAAAATTAAAAGTTTCTGCACAACAGATGAAAATATAAGCAAGGTGAAAAGACAGCCTTCTGAATGGGAGAAAATAATAGCAAATGAAGCAACTGACAAACAACTAATCTCAAAAATATACAAGGAACTCCTGCAGCTCAATTCCAGAAAAATAAACGACCCAATCAAAAAATGAAATAGTGTTAAATGAAATCAAATTGTTTTTCTTAGAAAACATGTAGTAATTACGTGAATCGCCTATAGAATTCCGTACAAAAATCTTTCTATGGTTAAATTATTTAAATAATAAAAGTTTACTCATGGTTGATATATGAATAGTATTCTTTTTGTCTCTTCCTAGATATGTGTACTCATTTAAGCAACTGTGAACTTCACAGTTTCCTTGCTTAATTGTGGTATTAGTGTATGCAGACTATTAAAATGATCATAACCTATTCTAGATTTTAAAAAATTATAAGATATAACTGACATATAACATTATATTAGTTTCAGGTGTACATATAATGATTCAACATTTGTATTAGTGTGAAATGCACACCATGGTAAGTTCAGTTAATATCCTTGTCACACAGTTATAAATATTTTTCCATGTGATGAGGACTTTTAAGATCTGTTTTCTTCTTGCTATTGTTCAGTCGCCCAAGTTGTGGCCAATGCTTTGCGACCCCGTGGATTATAGCACTCCCCCTCCCTGTCCCTGACCATCTCCTGGAGTTTGCCCAAGTTCATGTCCACTGCATCGATGATGCCATCCAGCCATGTCATCCACTGATGCCCTCTTCTCTTCTACCGTCAATTTTTCCCAGCATCAGGGACTTTTCAATGAGTCAGCTGTTTGCATCTGTTGACCAAAATACTGGAACTTTAGCTTCAGCATCAGTCCTTCCAATGAGTATTCAGAGTTTATTTTCCTAAGATTGACTGGTTTGACCTCCTTGCTGTCCAGGGGACTTTCAGATATCTTCCCCAACACCACAGTTCAAAAGCATTAATTCTTTGGTATTCTGCCCTCTTTACCGTCCAGCTCTCACAACCGTACGTGACCACTGGGAAGACCATAAACTTGACTATACGGACCTTTGTTGGTGGAGTGATGTTTCTGCTTTTCAACACACTGTCTAGGTTTGTCATAGCTTTCTTGCTGTGAAGCAGTCGCCTTCTGATTTCATGGCTGCCGACGCCATCCACAGTGATTTTAGAGCCCAAGAAGAAGAAATCTGTCGTTGCTTTCACCTTTTCCCTTTCTGTTTGCCATCAAATAATGGGATCAGATGCCATGATCTAAGTTTTTTTAAAACTGAGTTTTAAGCCAGCTCTTTCCCTCTCCTCCTTCACTCTCATCAAGAGGCTCTTTAGTTCCTCTTTGCTTTCTGCCATTAGAGTGGTATCATCTACATATCTGAGGTTGTTTCTCCTCTGTTTTCTTAGCAACTTTCAAATGTACAATGAAATATTATTAAGAATAGTCACCATGCAGTCCATTACATCCTATCACATATTTGTTTTATAATTGTAAGTTCTTAACTTTTGACTCCTTCATTCATTTCCATTCTAGATTTTAATATCAACATAAACTATTATAATAAGATCTATATAAATAGTACCCAAAATCGCTAAGAAAGTTAATAAAAATGCTTAGAAGTCAAGTCCTTATAAATGGATCATATTAAAGCCATTTTGAGACCATAGTTCAAACTAGACTGTAGGATAAACTGTAAAATATATTTGTGTTTTTGGGAGGACTCACTGTATTGGGAATTACCCGATCAGATTCATGGATGCTTAAGACCTAGAAGTATGTTGCTATTTGGATTTCGAAGACAGGGTTACATTTCACTATAATTTGGTCATATTTTCTTGATTCATTAAGATAATAGTATTATGCTGTAAGTGAATAAATGATGAGGTGATTTAAGAAGAATGAAAAGTTAATATGCTTATTTTCCTAAGATTATGGCAATACATAGTTGTATGAAGTTACTGTATTCAGATGACTTATTTTTTTATAAAAGAGTACAAGTTTTTTAGATTTGTTATGCTTAGTATTAAGCTTACCTTATAAACTGGAATTTTAATTTACATTGTTTTTGTTTATTCTATATTTTATCTTTCTGAAAACATATATTTCTAAACTTATTTTCATATTTAAAAAAAGTATTCCTAAAAGTTTGACTTATTTTAAATATATTTAATTATTTTGCATAATTCTACTATTTAATTCCAAAAATTAACGTTTGCCTCCTTCCCATAGATATGGAGTCTGGAGAACGGTTACCATCCTCAACAGCCTCCTCTACTACACCAACTTCATCCTCTATGCCTTCTGTGGCTACATCAGTTTCAAAAGGCGGCCTTTCCACTGGAGCTGCTTCGCTTAGCTCTACAATCAACCCATGTGGTGAATACTCTTTATTAACTCTAGCATGCCATCCTTTTACTAGTTTGCATTCAGACTGTTTTATTGAACTTTGAATAAAATGTTTTCTTTACCTCCTCAGGCCTGTTGAACAATTGCTAGGTTAAACTTCTAGTCTCTGCTTTTTCTGGATTTTATCAGCACACTGGAGTAGCACTGCTTATTCCGTGTTTTCATAATTTTTAGAAGCTCTTTTTAACAGTTTCATTATAATATCTTACTTGGACCATTTTAATAATAAATTAATACATGAAAAATCTTTTAAAACAATAGGCTCATGAGAGAGTAAAGAAATACAAAAGAAACCTGGATGGTAAGATTAGGCCTCAGTGCCATGGACCTCTTTGCCCTAAATTTGCTTCCAGTATTTTAAATGACCTTCACCAAATCTCAGTTACCCTCATTCATAAGATACATACTAAAACGTATCATTTATTTGATGAAAACTATTTTTTAAATTTTAAATATTTTGAAAAAATTTTAAAGATATTTGACAAGTTTTTCTTAAACATGAGCAAAGGTTATATTGTTAAAGGAACTTTATTTCAGAAATGAAAATGACCTCAATTTTAGTTCTATGTAAAAGGTATTTTTTACCCTTCAAAATCACTTTTTGCCCAAACACATTTGGATATTTAGTAGAATACATTCTCTTTTTTCTTTTTTAACCTAAAGTTGATCAACTCTTTCCTTTATCCTTAGGAAGATTTTTAATCTTATATATATAATTATCTTATTTCATGTGTATAAGCATTAGAACTAAATAACGTTTCACTTTTTCAAAATTAGTTTATAATTTTGGGTGAATAAAATACATCAATATGGAATGTTTGCTGACAAAATACCTTTGCAAATTGTCAAATATATATTTGTTGAATTATCTGATTTTTTCCAGTCTGTGGTATGACAAGGATTTTGTTTTGTCATTTTATCAGAACAATTGTCTAACATCTTAGTAATTGTAAAGTAACTAAAAGAATATACCATTACATTGGAAACGTAAATGAATAAAATTCCTGTTCTGCACCCTGTACAATCTAGTTTATTTAGCAACTTCCCCATTTCCCTTGTGTATAAAATGATAGCTATATGTAACATAATGAATGCCTTTGATATGCTGTGTTCAAAAATAGTGATACCACAATTGGCATTTTACCTTAACTTTCCTTGTCTAAATGATAACACACAGCTATATTTTCGTAATTATTCTTTCATGCTTTTTTATAACTCTTCTCCTTTCCTTTGTTGTCAACTCCTTTCATTGTGTTCTTCCAATCTGCTGTCTTACTTTGTATTTACTTGTGAATTAATATTTAAAATATATAATGTCTCTAGGGAAATGTCCTTTTTTCAGTGTTGAAATTTTCAGTCCTTGAGTACGGAGCCTTGAGTTTTCTGGACACTTTGCTATTAGCTATTTCTCATGTAGCTTTCTGAATTAGTGGCATTTGAATTGTTTACAATTCTGAGTAGTCACACATTGAATGCAATTTTTTGGTACTGGTAGTTGGAAGTTGCAGACAGACAGAGTATGCTTAGTTATTGAATAACATTAGAAATTTCCTCATCTATAAAGGACTTAATTTTTATCTTTTTCCAGTAGAATATCTTGTAGAGTTTTTATGTGCAGATACTCTTATTGAATGAAGCTATAATTTATTTCTATATTTATTCTGGGATATATCACTTATTAATCAACAGAGTATAATTTTAGTACCTACGACAGGAGTTTTTTTCACGTTCTAAGAAAAAAATTTTTTTCTATTTTTAACTTTCACAGTGTTGTGGTTTATATTTAAAGTAGAGCCTTATAATGTATGGAAAATGCTCAGTTGTCCTACATAATTCAGTTTGTCAAATTTTCCTGTCTTCTCTTATCTGTTTGTTATTTTTGGCCTATTCAGTGTCTGATAATTCTCTCCTTTTAAAAGTAAAATTATAAAGTGATAATGGGCCTGCCTTATTTATCTTAAACAATTTTAATTTCCTCTATGTTCTTGATGTATAGAGACAACAAAACAGAATTTTCATCTTTAAAATATCAGTACCTCACCAGTTCTTTAATGGTCCCTTTGAGGACATTATTGTTTTAAATGGTTATTTTAATTGGCCTTTCTCTGTTATCTTCATTAATGATATATCTATAGGAATTCCTGTTAGTTACAAATAATTTAAACCTGCTTTCAAAGTTTGAATAATCAACTAATTTCTTTTAAATCAACATCTTGTCAGGGTCTGGGGTTATACACACCTACAAGTTAGCCTGTTACTGTTATGACGCTGGCAGAAGACTTGAGACTCCTTGGTCAGAGATCTTATGACTATGACATAGCAAATAGTCATGTTGGCATTGATTCCCCAGGTATCCCAAGTCCCACAGGGCAACACCGAGAGACTTAGTTGAATTTTACACATTTAGTGGGTTTGTGTCACAGCTAAGGAATGCTGTTTAGCAACCTGCTGCTTTTGTAGTAAATAAAAGCACACCCACTCTGGAAGGAGATGTCACCTCATCCATCAAGATTACTCACTGCAGTCCTGAGAAAGTACCCAGTTTTAAAGAGTGGTCAAGACCTTGCATTCTTGGCATGCCCAGCAACAACATGCAGGGACCATGAAGGACTGTCTCTCACAACACACCTTTAATTTTCTTGCAGTAACTTGGATAGAAAATTACACTGCAACAAAGATTGATGAATCTAAGGCTATCTGCATATAGGGGTCTTGTTGGTCATATCAGAAGTTATATTTCTTTTCCTTTTAAAGTATGATTTAAAAAAATAACTTGCCTACTTTTAAACAATAATTTGGGATAGCTTTCAATAAATACACTGGCACCATAAACAAAACAATTAACTAAAATATCAAAAGATAGACTTTAAAAAGTATAAAAATGTTAGCTGAAGGAAGCCACAGACATTGGACAAAAAACTGGCTGCTAAGAATTTAAAAAAAAATAGTGGGCTACATAGCTCACATACTAGTGCTGGTGAATGTATCAGTTCCTCAGAGAAAAACAAACCTTTACTTCACCTGAGTGGTTTGGGGTATATACCACCAGAACCTTTGTATAAAAGACCATGGGATACACAGTATCCTATATGCCAGTTTTATAGGTATTCAAACATTATTTCCCATATTATCTCTGAACAAAAGCTGAAAGAATAGTATTTAAGCAGAGTTGCAAAATTAAACTTTACAGAGTGGATTTGTTTGATATTGATGGTCATTTGGCCTAATGAAAGAAAAGCATAGAACTTTGAGAAATTTCAGTGATTAAACTATGCTATATAGATCACTGGATTTCAATCTATTTTTTGAGTTAGAACCCTTCAAACAAAGACTTGTAAAATGTTGAATATAGAAAACAGAGAAACTGTTTAAACTTCGCGCGTTAAAGCTGGAGTATGCCTACTTTTAAAGTTAGTGACTGAATTATACATGTATCTTAATTGCAGGCCTACCTCTGTAGAAGTGTGCCAAATCATGGTATATTGAGGAGATTCCAAATTGATCAGTAAGGCCTCAGTGTAGGGTATGTGTCAGTGAATAGTAATGTTAACAATGATTAACATAGTTAACGACAATTAACTATAAGTAGGAACACAGGTCAAACAAATGTACTAGTCTTTAGGTAACAGTTCTGAGGTGGGCAGTACCATCACAGATCTGCTCCTAATTTTATTAAATATATCCTATCTTCTGACCTATGGGAGTTTCATGCTCAATATCTGTCTCATGGCTGTTAGAAGGCTGATCCACCTACAGTACTGTTTTCCAGGAAGGAAGAGGATGGAGTAGAAGAGGGAAAAAGTTGTATGTCTGATTACTTCAACTCCTTTTAAAGAGCTTTCCCAGAAACCCATCTAGAGATTTCCACTTAACATCTCTTTTGTCAGAATTATGTGAATGGTAATCTCAGCTTCCAGGAAGACTAGGAAAATTAGTTTTTAGCTGAGCATATTGCCATCCTGAAGAAAACAGACGTTATTAGTAAGGAATAGGGAGAGAACGGATAGCCAATATCTGCTATGGTTAAGTGGAACAGAGGGACAGGAGGTCAAGCTGGGGAGTAGATTCAGGTCAGATCATTTAGAACTTCACACACCATGCTTAAGAGTTTAGACAGAAGGATATATTGATTAAAAGCAAAGACTTAGCAATTGAAAGGCCCTGAAATTGAATCTTGGCTTATCTACTTATTAGCTATGTGAATTTGGATAAATTCCTCACCCATTCCTAAACTTCAGTTACCTCAAATAAGAAATAAATATGCTATCCATTTTATAAGGATAGATGAGATCATAGAGGAGGGGCCTAGTAAACTATAACCTTTATTTTCATTCATAGTTGATTAAGTAGAAGAATTAATGCTTTGAAAATGATAGCTCTAGCAGCATATAGAGCATCAGGATGGTCTGAAGCAAAGATCATTAGAAAGTGCTTAATTTATATGAGTGAGAAATAATAAAGCCCCAAATTAGGAATTATTGGAGCTGGAGAAAGAAACAAGATTCCAGAGATAAACTGTAAGCAGATTGTCATGGGATATAATGACTGGATTTGGGCAAAGTAGTGTTTGAGCAGGGGAGAGAGAAGCCCTGGCGTGACTTGGAAAACTGCGAGAAGGGTGCAAGTCTGTGCCATACAGTGTGTTCTCATTAGTTATCTGTTTTATACATAGTTGTGTATATATGTCAATCTCAATCTCCCAATTCATCCCACCCCCCCTTCCCCACTTGGTATCTGTATGTTGGCTCTTAACTATCACAATAATAAATACTTATCAATTCCTTTATAAAAATTGCAGAAAGACTTGTCAAGGATGCCAGTCCTCCTATGCTGCTGCTGCTAAGTCACTTCAGTCGTGTCCAACTCTGTGCAACCCCAGGGACGGCAGCCCACCAGGCTCCGCTGTCCCTGGGATTCTCCAGGCAAGAACACTGGAGTGGGTTGCCATTGCCTTCTCCAGTGCATGAAAGTGCAAAGTGAAAGTGAAGTTGCTGAGTCGTGTCTGACTCCTAGCGACCCCATGGACTGCAGCCTACCAGGCTCCTCCATCCATGGGATTTACCAGGCAAGAGTACTGGAGTGGGGTGCCATTGCCTTCTCCAGTGCATGAAAGTGAAAAGTAAAAGTGAAGTTGCTCAGTCGTGTCCGACTCCTAGCAACCCCATGGACTGCAGCCTACCAGGCTCCTCTGTCCATGGGATTTCCCAGGCAATAGTACTGGGGTGGGTTGCCATTGCCTTCTCCGAATCCTCCTATACAGTGTCATTAATTTATCTCTATTTATTATCATATCCATTAGTATAAAAGTCTGCACTTAGTATCTCCCATCTTAAAAAGTAATACATACCAAAACCTCTTCCTTCTTTCACCCAAACACTCTTCTGGCTGTGACTGTTTTCTGCCTGCATTTATAACCAAACTTCTCAAAATATATAGCTGTATGTGCTTTCCCCTTTTTCTCATCTTTATGTGTATGTCAATCCACGGCAATGCCATTTTTCTGTCCTCATCTCACTAAACCCTTGGGAAGAATTGACACAATTGACCAGTCTTTGCTTCTTGAAAACCTTTTTTAGGGAAGAATTGATATCAAATTGATAGCGTTTCTTCTCTAAAAGTTTGGTAGAATCCACTCTGAAGTCATCTAGGCTTGGAAGATTGATATTTTTTGTTTGGTTTAATGTTGAGTGTGTGTGTGCTTGGTTGGTCAGTCATGTAGGACTCTTTGCAACTCCATGGACTGTAGCCCGCCAGACTGCTCTGTCCATGTGATTTTTC
Organism: Ovis canadensis; assembly: GCF_042477335.2. Lineage (NCBI taxonomy): Eukaryota > Metazoa > Chordata > Mammalia > Artiodactyla > Bovidae > Ovis > Ovis canadensis. The sequence continues at coordinate 155,639,560 of NC_091246.1, forward strand.
CAGGCAAGAATATTAGAATGGGTTGCAATGTTCTCTTCTAGGGATCTTCCCAACCTGAGGATTGAACCTGTCTCCTGCATCTCCTGCATTGACAGGTGTATTCTTTACCACTGAGCCACCTGGAAAGCCTAGTGTTGTTATCAGAAGATATTAAATCAGGAGTTCAACTTTTTTTTTGGCCAAACTGTACAACTTGTGGGATTTTTTTTTTTTTTTGGTTCAACCAAGAGTTGAACCCTGACCCTCAGCAGTGAGAGCATAGAGCCCTGCCTCCTGGACCACCAGAGAATTCCTAGGAGTTCACCTTTAAAAATAGAAGTATAAAACTATTCAGATTTATCATTTTCTTTGTGGATGACCTTTGGTAGTTGATGTCTTTCACATTTTGCCCATATCATCTAAGTTGTATTATAAGTGCAGAGTTGTTCCAAATAGTACCTTATCCTTGACTCTATAGGATTTGTAGTGATATCTTCTCTTTTATTATTGATACTAATGATTTGTGCCTTTTTTCCTTTAGAGCTTTATCAACTTTATCAACCTTTTTGACACTAAATTTTGGTTTCATTGATTTTTTTTCAATATTATTTTTTATGTTTCATTGATTTTTTTACCTTTATTATTTCCTTGTTTTTCAAATGTGTGTGATTTCCTCCTTTTTTCTTCTAATTTCTTAAAGGGAAAACTTAGATTATTTGTGTTAGACTTTTCTCATTTTCTCATATATGTGCTTAATGCTAAAACTTTCCCTTTCCAACTATAGCTGCATCCCTCAAATTTTGATATATTTTCATTTCATTATCATTCTAGTGAAATTATTTTCTATTTTCCTTTGTGACTTCTTCTTTCACTGTTGTTTAAAAGTTAGTAATTTGACATTTATAATTTTAAAGTGATGTCCATTTTAGTTTTATTATGGTTAAAAAACGTACTAATGATAATCTGTGCTATGTTTTGGCTTCCCACTGCCACTTTTTCAGACTGGCCCTGGTGGGTCTCCTCTGTGCCTGTGAGAATTGTTGGGTCAGCCATGTACTTGGCAGAGATACATCTCTTTCTCTTTGTGGTTTCCTTGCTTGTAAGATTAGCCCGTGATTTCCAGCTGCTCTGCCAGCTTTGGACTCTGCTCTCTGACACCTCAGGCTTTCTGCTGTCTAAGCTGATCATGGTGAAGGTATGCACTCAATTAAGAGATACATCAAACTGAGCATATCTGCTGTATGGAGCTCTGTCTTTCTCTACGTTCTCTGCTTGCTATTTTGTGGTGCCCGGTACACAGTACTTGTAGTTAGACATTTGGAAAGTTTAAGCTCTGAATTTGAGTATCATTCTTTCTATGGTTTGAACATTGCCAAGATTTCCCCTTTAAATTTCCTGATTTCCTGATGTTTTCTTAGCCTGGAGTCTGACCTCTGGCACCTTTAGTTGATAAGCCTGTTGTTTCATCTTCCACTGTTTTCTGTAGTTAAAGCTGTGTAGTTAGGACAGCATTATGGGACCAGAAAGCAACAAAGTCATACTTCTTACTCCTTCTTTTTACCATTTTTTCCAGACTAAAATTTCTCCTAGCTTTTCTCTGCTTTTCAGTATCTTATTTTTGTTGTTTTCAATCGAATTTTTGTAATAATTTTCTGTGGATGATTTCTGTGACCGCTTCATTATTACTCCCTCATTACCTGAAGTTATCACCCCCAAAATGAGTCACTTTCTTTTTAAAAAACTGTTTTACCTTAGACTCCTGGGATGGCATATGTGACACAATCTAACTAATCCAAACATCATATTTCCCATATAATGATGGTTAAGTAATTGGTTAAGGAAGGCACGTGAGCTTAGTCAAAAGCAAAGAGATTCCACTGTAGGATTTTTATTGGTACTTGTGAGGAAGTATAACCTTTTTGTCCCATAAACCTAAAAGGAAGGGCCTATCTGAGTAAATAGAGCCAAGAGAAAAAAAGAGAAATTAAATCCTAGTAAACTTTCAACCGGTCTTCTTTATGTAAAGCATCTCCCAGTTCAGTTCAGTTCAGTCGCTCAGTCGTGTCTGACTCTTTGCACCCCATGAATCCCAGCACGCCAGGCCACCCTGTCCATCACCAACTCCTGGAGTTCACTCTGACCCACGTCCATCGAGTCCGTGATGCCATCCATCCTCTGTCGTCCCCTTCTCCTCCTGCCCCCAATCCCTCCCAGCATCAGAGTCTTTTCCAATGAGTCAACTCTTCGCGTGAGGTGGCCAAAGTACTGGAGTTTCAGCTTTAGCATCATTCCTTCCAAAGAAATCCCAGGGCTGATCTCCTTCAGAATGGACTGGTTGGATCTCCTTGCAGTCCAAGGGACTCTCCAGAGTCTTCTCCAACACCACAGTTGAAAAGCATCAATTCTTCGGCTCTCAGCCTTCTTCACGCCCAACTCTCACATCCATACATGACCACGGGAAAAACCATAGCCTTGACCAGACGGACCTTAGTCGGCAAAGTAATGTCTCTGCTTTTGAATATACTGTCTAGGTTGGTGATAACTTTTCTTCCAAGGGGTAAGCGTCTTTTAATTTCATGGCTGCAGTCACCATCTGCAGTGATTTTGGAGCCCCCAAAAATAAAGTCTGACACTGTTTCCAATGTTTCTCCATCTGTTTCCCATGGATTGGTAGGACTGGATGCCATGATCTTCGTTTTCTGAATGTTGAGCTTTAAGCCAACTTTTTCACCCTCCTCTTTCACGTTCATCAAGAGGCTTTTGAGTTCTTCTTCACTTTCTGCCATAAGGGTGGTGTCATCTGCATATCTGAGGTTATTGATATTTCTCCCGGCAATCTTGATTCCAGCTTGTGTTTCTTCCAGTCCAGCATTTCTTATGATGTACTCTGCATAGAAGTTAAATAACCAGGGTGACAATATACAGCCTTGACGTACTCCTTTTCCTATTTGGAAGCAGTCTGTTGTTCCATGTCCAGTTCTAATTGTTGCTTCCTGACCTGCATACAGATTTCTCAAGAGGCAGGTCAAGTGGTCTGGTATTTCCATCTCTTTCAGAGTTTTCCACAGTTTATTGTGATCCACCCAGTGAAAGGCTTTGGCATAGTCAATAAAGCAGAAATAGATGTTTTTCTGGAACTCTCTTGCTTTTTCCATGATCCAGCAGATGTTGGCAATTTGATCTCTGGTTCCTCTGCCTTTTCTAAAACCAGCTTGAACATCAGGAAGTTCACGGTTCACATGTTGCTGAAACCTAGCTTGGAGAATTTTGAGCATTACTTTACTAGCGTGTGAGATGAGTGCAATTGTGTGGTAGTTTGAGCATTCTTTGAAATTGCCTTTCTTTGAAATTGGAATGAAAACTGACCTTTTCCAGTCTTGTGGCCACTGCTGAGTTTTCCAAATTTGCTGGCATATTGAGTGCAGCACTTCACAGCATCATCTTTCAGGATTTGCAATAGCACTACTGGAATTCCATCACCTCCACTAGCTTTGTTCATAGTGATGCTTTCTAAGGCCCACTTGACTTCACATTCCAAGATGTCTGGCTCTAGATGAGTGATCACACCATCGTGATTATCTGGGTCGTGAAGATCCTTTTTGTACAGTTCTTCTGTGTATTCTTGCCACCTCTTCTTAATATCTTCTGCTTCTGTTAGGTCCATACCATTTCTGTCCTTTATCGACCGCATCTTTGCATGAAATATTCCCTTGGTATCCCTAATTTTCTTGAAGAGATCTCTAGTCTTTCCCATTCTGTTGTTTTCCTCTATTTCTTTGCATTAATCGCTGAAGGAGGCTTTCTTATCTCTTCTTGCTATTCTTTGGAACTCTGCATTCAGATGCTTATATGTTTCCTTTTCTCCTTGGCTTTTCGCTTCTCTTCTTTTCACAGCTATTTATAGGGCTTCCCCAGACAGCCATTTTGCTATTTTGCATTTCTTTTCCATGGGGATGATCTTGATTCCTGTCTCCTGTACAGTGTCACGAACCTCATTCCATAGTTCATCAGGCACTCTATCTATCAGATCTAGGCCCTTAAATCTATTTCTCACTTCCATTGTAGAATCATAAGGGATTTGATTTAGGTCATACCTGAATGGTCTAGCGGTTTTCCCTGCTTTCTTCAATTTAAGTCTGAATTTGGTAATAAGGAGTTCATGATCTGAGCCAGTCAGCTCCTGGTCTTGTTTTTGTTGCCTGTATAGAGCTTCTCCATCTTTTGCTGCAAAGAATATAATCAGTCTGATTTTGGTGTTGACCACCTGGTGATGTCCATGTGTAGAGTCTTCTCTTGTGTTGTTGGAAGAGGGTGTTTGCTATTACCAGTGCATTATCTTGGCAAAACTCTATTAGTCTTTGCCCTGCTTCATTCTGTACTCCAAGGCCAAATTTGCCTGTTACTCCAGGTGTTTCTTGACTTCCTATATTTGCATTCCAGTCCCCTATAATGAAAAGGACATCTTTTTTGGGTGTTAGTTCTAAAAGCTTTTATGTTACATGAATTAATACATTTACCTTTTCACTTAGGCATTTTGAGTTGATTGTTTTGTACATTTCAATTTATTAAAAACTGATACATCCTCCACCATCTAATTCCAACTTAAGGTCTCAAACATGTTCTCTCTTTGTCTTAGAGGAACTGTACAAGATCTCAATCCTGTTCTCTCTTTGTCTTAGAGGAATTACATAAGCTGATTCTCATGCTTTGTCTCAGGTTAAATATCCTGAAACATTAATTAGTTCATAGTGTCTGGGTAATTTCTATTATCTGTTTTTACACCTAGTAATTTCCTCCATAGTACCCTTCGCAATTTATAATCATAGATTTGGTGGTGTTTTACTTGTTTGTCCCGTCTACATTTAAAAGGCTGGGACCATACAGAGTTCTTTTGTCAGTGTGTATCCAGTTGGTGCCAGGCACAAAATATGTGCTTAAGAAACAATTGTTGAAGAAAGAGAGGGAAGGAGAGATGAAATTGCAGAAATAGGATTTGTAAGTTAGATGATAAATTTACTCTAATGTTTCCTAGGCTATATTATGCTCTACTTGGGTCAGGAAGATCCCCTGGAGAAAGAAATGGCAACTCACTCCAGTATTCTTGCTTGGAGAATCCCCATGGACAGAGGAGCCTGGTGGGCTACGGTCCGTGGGGTTGCAAACAGTCAGACCCAGTTGAGTGACTCAGCAGCAGCAGCAGCTTGCCCTACTCTGATGATACCAAATAACTGCAGATTTTAGTTGGAGACGGGCATTGTAAGCCTCAGCGTAAAGAATCTTAAAAGATGAATTGACTTTACTGAAGAGGCATTGAATAAATAAAATTGTTAATTAAAAATTCTTATTTAAAAGATGGAACTTATGTTTACTGTCAGTAGAGAACCATGAAGAGAATGAGATAGGCCTGTTCTTGAGGGTTTGGGGATTAAGCTGGATTTTCATTTCAGTCTCTGAGTACTTATATGAACTATTAGAACAATTTTCTTTTTCAGTTGTCTATATTCTAGACATCTGTAAGTCACAAATAAAGACCCTGGAATGTTCACTATCTAGCTTTTTTCCCCCTTTCAGTAGATTTATTTAATGAATGGTTTGATCACAAGGCACCAGGTATTCTTGAAATATATTTTGCATAACTTTTATGGTTAGGACTTTGGAGTTTTAATTAGAATTTTAGCAGTAAATTAGTAAAGAAAAGCCATACTTTCCAATCAATTAAGTAATTTTAAAAATGAACCCGAGGTTATGGATATAATTTTTTCTTTCTTCTCAGAAAAAGATATATTGGAATCCTAATCTCCTGTTCTTTAGCATGTGATGTCTTTGTAAATTGGGTCCTTAAGTGAGTAAGTAAAAGTCACTCAGTTGTGTCCAACTCTTTGCGATCCCATGGACTGTAGCCCAGCAGGCTCTCTCTGTCCATGGTATTCTCTAGGCAAGAATAGTGGAGTGGGTTGCTATTCCCTTCTCCAGGAGATCTTCCCAAACCAGAGATTGAACCCAGCTCTCCTGTTTTATCTTCTTTCAGTTTTGCTTCCTTTTGGTCTTTACCTTACTGCGGTCTTTGGGAACTGTGCCTATGTGTAACAGCATCTACCATACCTCTTCGTTTTAGCTTAGACTGGATTTGAAGAGCCAAAATAGGAAAACACTTAAGGAGACCTGAGGCTCTCACAGAGAAATAAATTAGAGCTGCTGTTTCTTTTAGCTTTGCTTTCCTGTTCTTTATTATTTTTTTAAAATCTAATCTCTCCTTTTATCAACCTTCATCATTTCATGCTGTAAGAAAGTGAAATCACTAAAGGCAAATAACCTTATGAATCCGCTGAGTGTGAAGAGAAAACGCCATGGTATAAATGAATGGATTAGGAAGAGACACCTAACTCTAGGGGTTTACAGTTGGTAAAAACTCGGGCTTTGTTGTACAGTTAGTATCATTATGTGTTACACAGTGACTGGGTCCTGATTGCTTGCAGTGACACAAGCATAATCAGTCCTTCAAAATCAAGTATAAATATAACAAGAAAAAAAGCAATATGGAAAAATTCAGAAATGTCCAACTATTGCTATTTCTTGAGTGATATGCTGCTGATCAGTAGTTGGGTTCCCCAACAAAATGTGAAAATAAGAGAATTTTAGAAAGCAGCAATTTCAAAGAAATGAAAGCTATGCAAAATGCATTGCAGTCCTTCATTATATAGTTCATAAGTATGAAAAAAAAAGAATTCTAGGCTGTTAATTAATTCATAATTCTGGAAAATATTTCCCCATGCCATGAATCTATAACAATAATTGTTACACAGTCTCTCTCCCTTGCTCTCTGTGTGAGAGACCCTTATCACCAAGTCTTCCCTGGATAGTCTCTCTGTCACCATTCACTTCCAGTTGCTTCACAAGCTACTCTTAACCCACCCCTGGAAATTGTGTACAAAATCATTTAATGTGTGCTGATGATATGAGCATTTACACATCTAACCAATATGTATTTAACCAAGATATTCCTTTAAACCATGATCATATGAGAAAGTGCTGTTACATCAATACTACAGACAACTGTTTTTCCAATGAACTATCAAATTGCCAATATTCACTGGATCATGGAAAAAGCAAGAGAGTTCCAGAAGAACATCTATTTCTGCTTTACTGACTATGCCAAAGCCTTTGACTGTGTGGATCACAATAAACTGTGGAAAATTCTGAAAGAGACGGGAATACCAGACCACCTGACCTGCCTCTTGAGAAATCTGTATGCAGGTCAGGAAGCAACAGTTAGAACTGGACATGGAACAACAGACTGGTTCCTAATAGGAAAAGGAGTACGTCAAGGCTGTATATTGTCGCCCTGCTTATTTAACTTATATGCAGAGTACATCATGAGAAACACTGGACTGGAAGAAACACAAGCTGGAATCAAGATTGCCGGGAGAAATATCAATAACCTCAGATATGCAGATGACACCACCCTTATGGCAGAAAGTGAAGAAGAACTGAAAAGCCTTTTGATGAATGTGAAAGAGAAGAGCAAAAAAGTTGGCTTAAAGCTCAACATTCAGAAAACGAAGATCATGGCATCCGGTCCCATCACTTCATGGGAAATAGATGGGGAAACAGTGGAAACAGTGTCAGACTTTATTTTGGGGGGCTCTAAAATCACTGCAGATGGTGGTTGCAGCCATGAAATTAAAAGACGCTTACTCCTTGAAAGAAAAGTTATCACCAACCTAGACAGTATATTCAAAAGCAGAGACATTACTTTGCCGACTAAGGTCCGTCTAGTCAAGGCTATGGTTTTTCCCGTGGTCATGTATGGATGTGAGAGTTGGACGTGAAGAAGGCTGAGCGCCGAAGAATTGATGCTTTTGAACTGTGATGTTGGAGAAGACTCTTGAGAGTCCCTTGGACTGCAAGGAGATCCAACCAGTCCATTCTGAAGGAGATCAGCCCTGGGATTTCTTTGGAAGGAATGATGCTAAAGCTGAAACTCCAGTATGTTGGGTACCTGATGTGAAGAGTTGACTCATTGGAAAAGACTCTGATGCTGGGAGGGATTAGGGGCAGGAGGAGAAGGGGGTGACAAAGGATGAGATGGTTGGATGGCATCAGTGACTCGATGGACGTGAGTCTGATTGAACTCCGGGAGTTGGTGATGGACAGGGAACCTGGCGTGCTGCAATTCATGGGGTGCAAAGAGTCGGACACGACTGAGCGACTGAACTGTACTGAACTGATGGAATATTTTGGGACAAATTCACCTCTTCCCAGAAATATGCAAAATTCAGTGCAAAAGAGTAACAGTAAAGTGTTCATTAAGCCAGCAGAACAAATCACCTTGTTTTCAAAATAGTAACTCCACCTTAGTTTCAAGTGCATCAATGCCCTAAACCAAAATTACTGGTGTCTTTATTATAGGGGTAGGTTAGACATAGATGTATACAGAAAGAAGCCCATCTGGAGACATAGGAAATATGCCTGAGTTTTCCAAAGTTCTAGAATAAAGAAACATATTCTTCCTTAGCATCTTCAGGGACATGGCCTTGCCCACACCTTGTTTTTTGAATTTTGTAGCCTCCAGAACTGAGACAATAAATATCTGTTGTTCTAAGCCACTCAGTTTGTGGGTACTTTGTTATGGCTGCCGTAGCAAGTTAATATATGAATGCACTACTGTTTTTGATGGTTAGCTGTACTTTGCTGGTTGTATACTAGAAGCTGATTTTGCAATGCTGTGAAATATGCTTCTAGTTTAAAGGACTAGAGACAGGAATTTAAAGACATGTAGCAATGAAATTGCTACATTTCATTAATGTAGCAATGAAAGAAATGTGTTTTTCAAAGCTGCTTTTAGTAATTTTTGTTTATTAATGGAAAACTGACTTATTTATTGAAGCATAAGTAAAATAAAATTTTAGAAGTAAGCCTGTTTTCAGATTTTTTATAATTCATTATAAAAATAAAGTGCATCTATATTTGAATATAGGAATATAGAAATATAGTATAATTTTAGTGTTTTAATCTGTGAACTTTAAATTCTTTCATTAGATCTAACAAAAAATACTTTTTTTCCAGAGGAGCAGCTACTCTTGTCTTTTAAGAATAGTTATTTGCCTGGGGATTGATACATCACTGAGTGAACTGAATCAAAACCTTGTTCACCAGGTTCAGTGTTATATAAAGTATTAGCTTTTGTTTCCAAGGCTACCTAGACTTTTAATGATTTTTTTTTCTAGTAAAAAGACTGTTTGAAAGGAAATTAGTGACTTTATATTGAATCCTGGCAGTTACCAACTTAACCAAGTGGTCAAAGTTAATGTCAGCAGTCCCACATAGAAACATCATGGACCCAATGACAAGGAAACATTGGGTACTCTTCCCTATCATGTTTAACCTCTTCTAATCATGAGAAAACATCAGACAAACCCACACTGAGATCTATCCACAAAGTACCTGACTAGTACTCTAATGTATCAAGGTCATGAAAGACAAGACTGAGAAACTGTCACAAATTAGAGAAAATTAAGAAACACAGTAGCTAAATGCAATGTGAGATCCTGGATTGGATTTTAGCACCGAAAAAGGACACTACTGGAAAAACTGAGATCTGAATAAATAAATTAATTAATCAGGGACAATTTCTTGGCTTTGAAAATTAGTTTTTAGCATATAAAATGTTAACATAAGGGAAGGTTGGAACCCTGTACTATTTTCTACAACTCTTGTGAGTCTAAAACAATCTTAAAACAAATACTTAAAAAGAATGACTTTATTTCCATACCATGCTTTTTAAATGTTAAAATATAAAGGTTAACTACTGAAAAAGTTGTAAGAATAAAGAAATAAAATGGAAATTATTGGTGGGGGATTGTCTTGTCACCATTAACTATAAAATTCTTTGTTCTTTAGTCAAAGTTTAAGTTAGCAGAATTTGTACATTGTGAGTTTCAGAATATTTAAGTGTTAATATGTTTAGTAATTTTAATATATGGGCAAATAATTTGAGCATTTCTTTAACTTACAGTGATTTCACTTTATTGAATTCAGTTATTACCAGTGTTTAAGTACTCTTGTAACCTTTATTTGTGCTACCATTTTTGACGATTAAACACATTTTGAAGGTTGCATACTAGACACTGATTTTGCAATGCTGTAAAATGTGCTAACAGTTTAAAAAACTAGAGATAAGAGAATACATGTTGCAACAAGTTTGTGTAGCAATAACAAAGACATTTGTAGCATACAAAAAGCAGCATATGTGGAATTCTATCATAATAAGTGGTCTCCTTAATTTTTAAAAAAAAGATTAGATGCTTTAAGCATACTTATTCCTTATAATCATTTTGTTTTAATTTGTTATCTAGACTTTTCCTGATTGGTAGGAGATTTTGTCCACTCATAGTATAGGTTCAAGACATTAGTATGGTATTCATGTAATTTTGTTCCTGTGGGGGGAAAAGGCCTTATTTTATTGTTATGTGAGGTTCATTTGATATTAATAAAGGCACTTGCAGTTAACATGCACTGTTCCTGAGACACTGGCATTTCTGTAACTGCTTTAATCACTTATAGATGGATTGGCTAGTAAAATCTGTAAAGCTGTGCTAAAAAGTAGTCAGCTTATTATAATGTAAACAATTTAGGCATTAGAGATGTATTCTCATTATGCAGTAAGTTCACATTTTTACTTATCAGTTAAAATGGAAACCAAAAAAAAGTTGCATTCATAATATTGAAACTATGCTTGAATGTTAATATCTGTAAAAAAGCATAATTATGGTCTTCTAAAACTATTTTCATTTTATGATGTAATTTATCAGTTTTCAGTTGTGTTCTCTGAGCAAAATTTGAGAGTTAATCATGCCACGTTTTTATTTCAGAGGATCTTCTGATTATAGGTTTATTAATGTAGAAAAATCACTTCTCCAAAAGTAAGGCATTCTAATATTCAAATAATTTTATTTTGCACTCATAAATTTAAGAGTCAGTTTGACTTGTGTTGAATTTTCTTTCCTATAGGAAGATGCTCTGTTTTTTTTTAAATTTATTAATACAGAATATACTTTTTAAAAAATGTAGTTGCGGAGTTCACTTAGCCTTCTCCAGTCTATGGTTAGAAATCTTATGAACAGTCGCATGATGTTTCAAGACAGTTGGAGAAGGTTAAGGACACTGTCCTGACAATGACAAAGTGAAAGTGAAAATCATCCGACTCTTTGCGACCCCATAGACTATACAGTCCATGGAATTCTCCAGGCCAGAATACTGGAGTGGGTAGGCTTTCCCTTCTCCAGGGGATCTTCCCAACCCAGGGATCAAACCCAGGTCTCCCGCATTGCCAACGCATTCTTTACCAGCTGAACCACAAGGGAAGCCCAAGAATGCTGGAGTGGGTAGCCTATCCCTTCTCCAGAGGATCTTCCCCACCCAGGAATTGAACAGGGGTCTCCTGCATTGCAGCCAGCTACTTTACCAACTGAGCTATGAAACCTGACAATGAAACCAAGGGTGTAATCTAAACAGCACCCTCTGCTGTATAAGAAGATTAAAGCCACAACATAGATGTTATTAAATCAGCTTCTAAGTACCCAAAGAGCTTTTAATAACATCGTGAATGCTTTTTATAATTGAAACAGAGGGGGAAAGTGAGGTATATTTTTATCACTTTAAGAATGACTCCTGGTTACTCTCACTTTTTAAAGGAAAAGAGAAACAGAGAATTGAAAACTACCATTTTTGGAGTTATCCACAGCAGGTATTATAAAGTGTTGTCCTTGCAATTGTTAACAGTTTGTTTTCTGCAGTGTTTTGTAGAGAGTAAAAATGAAAAGAAATGGCTCATTCCTTTACAACCTTATACCCTAGCGATGGTCTGATAAAACATTGTGAATAATTGAATGTTCAAAGAGGGTCCAAAAACGTATCTATCTGGGAGATTCAGGGATACTTCTTGGAGTATATTTTCTTGAAATTATTATCAAAGTATAGTTAAGATTATAAAAGGCAAAAGAAGTCAAAGAGCATGTTACCCTCCATAAGCGTGGAGGGTCTATAGAAATAACGTGACCAAAAATATAATAATGGAAAACATTTATTAAGTACTTGTGTTTCATATTATGCCAAGTATTGCCGATTATTGAGATGATCGAGATCCAGTTTTCACTCTCAAGGATCTAAAATCCTAGTTTAGAATTCATGTGCATAGAAATGATAGTTAAAACAGTGGAAGTACATGAAATGACTGAGGAAGAAAGCATAAAAGTGGAAGAAGGAGATGGTTGGACAAAATCTTAAGGAATCTTACTTATATTTGCAGAAAAAAATCCAATAAGGCACACAGTAGTAGTATTGAAAAATATAGTTAATAAGAATATCAAAATAGTTCCATGACCTGGATCTTAAGGGTGAAAATGGGTTTTAATAAGGAAGAGGCAATCATATGCCAGATTTATAGAGTCAGGTTAAGAATGAGAAGAGCAGAGATTATTGAAATCTAATGGTTAGGAAAACTTAAGGTCCTTTACAGACAAAATGGAAGGGAGACTTAGACTTTGCAAGGTATTAAAGATTCTGAGAACTGAGGAGGAAGTAGACATACAAGTATAAGAATTTTCTTTCAAGGTTAATGAGTGATGGTGAGATGGAATTGAGAGGGAAAGAGATAGATGGGGTCAAGGGGTAGAAGACAGAGAGACCAAAAGGCATGCTGAGAAATGTGGAAATGGAAAGGTGGAAACTGTGGTTAGAAAAATATAAGAGTTTAAGATCTTGGAGTGGTAGAGTTTTGTGTGATAGAATCCAGTATGTGGCCTAAATGAAATCAAGGAGAAATAAAAGGCCAAGTGGTAATTTTAAAAAATTAGGACTTGAGGATGCCTAAGTGTAAGACAAAAGGAAACTAGTAAGAAGAATCCTTGCAAGTTTAAATGAAAATTCAAGACAACTTTCTAGTCTTTGGAATTAGTCCCATGCATGTGCACCTTCTGTTATTAAATGAGTAATAAATCGATTCATTCAGCAGGTACCTATTATATATCTACTCTGTACAAGACATTGTTTTAGGTATTTGGGATCTGTTACTGATTCCTGTGTGTGACAATACCAGTTCATAATATTATAATGTTAACTAACTTGTTTAATACATTGTGGTGTGAAAAAGTCTTCAGTTCAGTTTAGTTTAGTCGCTCAGTCATATCCGACTCTTTGCGACCCCATGAATTGCAGTACGCCAGGCCTCCCTGTCCATCACCAACTCCCGGAATTCACCCGAACCCATGTCCGTTGAGTCAGTGATGCCATCCAGCCATCTCATCTTCTGTCGTCCCCTTCTCCTCCTGCCCCCAATCCCTCCCAGCATCAGGGTCTTTTTCAATGAGTCAACTCTTCGCATGAGGTGGCCAAAGTATTGGAGTTTCAGCTTTGGCATCAGTCCTTCCAATGAACAGGACTGATCTCCTTTAGAATGGACTGATTGGATCTCCTTGCAGTCCAAGGGACTCTCAAGAGTCTTCTCCAACACCACAGTTCAAAAGCCTCAATTCTTCGGCTCTCAGCCTTCTTCACAGTCCAACTCTCACATCCACACATGACCACTGGAAAAACCATAGCCTTGACTAGACGGACCTTAGTCGGCAAAGTAATGTCTCTGCTTTTGAATATGCTATCTAGGTTGGTCATAACTTTCCTTCCAAGGAGTAAGCATCTTTTAATTTCATGGCTGAAATCACCATCTGCAGTGATTTTGGAGCCCAAAGTCTTACACTACCTAAATTATGTTCAAATCATTGAGTTCCTTAAGGCTCGGGATTATGTCTTATTTATCCTGTATGCTAACTACTAAGCATAGCACCTGTACTTAATATGAACTTAATATGTTCATGAAATGTCTGAATTACTAGACACTTTTGAATAAAGAACAGAATAATTCTGGAAGGTTTTTACATGGAATTAGTACCTGTTTTTATAAAAAGTGTGGAATAATAATATTTAAATTATTAATATATATAGAATTACAAAGCCATTTAATCAGAAAGATATGCTTTTTATCACTGACTTCTATATTGTTATATAGGCAAAATTTAGTAGAGATTATTAAATGTAGTATGAAATTATTTTCCTTCAGTGGTATAACTTTATCCATGTATAGCAAAGAAAATCTCTGATATGTGCTCCTAATAATGCATAGTATCACTATAATCAGTATAATGTGGGCCTGATCTCCACTATATACAAAAGTGAACATTTTCTTATCAACAAGGAATAAATAGGTCGTATAGATTCCATTGTCACGTGAGTACTTTCTATGCTTCAATTATGTTCAACAGGAGTTTTCTAAAAAGGAATAAGAAAATAGAGTAAGGTAGCCTCTTCATAATTTTGTCAAGCATAGATATAACTCTGTGTACAAACTACTTTTTTTCCTATTTGAATCTACAGTGAGTAAAGCTCATATTTTGTTGAAATCTTATATTCAGCTCTTTCTAGCTGTCACACTTTTTAGAGTTAGAAAAAGATGTTGATGTTTGACAGAAACCAACACAATTCTGTAAAGCAGTTAACCTTCAATTAAGAACTAAATGCATTTTTTTAAAAGAACCTTTTTATTATCAAATTGTGTAAAATTGATTTTTAATTAAAATTGATTCTTACTTATTGCTGCAAGAGTGACAACTGCATTTAGATATTACTCATGTTTTTGGTTCATGAGACTCCAAGGTAAACCTTGCTCATTTATTTCTTCACAATAAGAAAATGTTCTGGCTAACAATTAACTTCTGTTGTAGTAATATATCTATCAGTTTCTGATCCCTTATAATTTCAATCTGTTCTGAGTTTTTATAATATATTGTATAGTTTTGAGTTTATCTCACAAAATTTTTTGTATTAAATCACTGCTATTAATACATGTATACAATTGACAAGTATAATTTAAGAATTATTATTTTGTAAAATATGTTAAAAATGATTTTAAAATCTACAAACTGAATGTTCAGTTCATCTTGTTTATCAAGAAAACTAATAAAGAGGAAAATGTAACTGACCACAGTATGCTTATAAATAAGCCGTTGATTAAGGACGTGATTTCAGAAGTTGAATTGATTAGTGAGAATCGGAGATTTTATAGGTAATCACATGTGAAAATAAATAATGGTTCTTACTGATATATATAGGCTCATTTTTTTAGAGAAATTAGCTGGGTCTTTGAGAATTCTATTGCCCACCAACCCCACCCCACTCAAAATTTACATAATCTTTGTGATACCATAGCAATACTCTTAAAAATAGTAATACTTGAGTAATTTCCCTTTTTTCTAATAGCAGACTCTGTTTTGTTTTGAGTTAATTTTAGTGCTAATTGCAGTCTAGAATTCTGATTACATAAAAAGTACCAAACTCACAGATTTTCTGTTTAGGGTTTAATAAACAGAAACTAAGGTTGGCTGACTAAGAAAATATATCCAAGTTTGTGTCCTTCCCTGCCCTCCTCCCTCACAGTTTTATTTGTGGGCCTTACTTGTATAGACTCTTGAGTATCTTCCTTATAAGATCTACTAACTGCTTTGTAATAGTGGGACCTCAGCCTTCAATCAGAACTTTTTACCTTGAAGGCTGATTGATGTAAGATATACTTGATGTAATCATCTATTTAAATCTTACTACTTCAATGAAAATACAGTGTTATTTCAATGAGGAATTTAGGGCTTATATCAGTCAATGAGAGTACACTCTGATCTCTTTGATGACTTCCTCTTAGTTTTCAGAGAATAAAAAAGCAAAGAGGAGAGATTTTGCTGATAACTAAATGATAACGAAAACTATACTTATTTTTAAGTTGCATTTTTTTAATTTACTTCAAACATACTTTATTCAAACTATATTGCAATGCATAGCCAGGTCTGCTATAAACAGGATCATAAGGAAGCCTTATATTTTTTTTTTAACACAGAGCACAATAGTTTTCACACAGTAAATTATGGTAGCCTAGAGTGTGAGTTTTCATATTCTGCTTTCATACTATCAAATCAGGAAACTTAATTATTTCCTGAAAGTAAAAAGAAGATTTCCAAGTATTAACAAATCTTCTGCCAAATCCCTACAAAGAATGAAAAACACATTGTGTTTTGGATTATTTAACACTGCAGCTTTGGGTTATGACATTTAGTACTAGAGTCTCTTTAGAGTAAATGTAGAGATTGAAAAAAATCATGTTTGAATTGAATATGAACTTACTGTCACAATGTTTAAAAATGATTTTTATATTGATCACTACCTTTGAATGCATTTAGAAATAAATTAGTAGTTTTATTTATTAAATACTTATGCTCTTGGATGTATTGCTTTATCAGGCTAGAAATATAATCCTTTTTGGCATCAACTCTCCTCACCTAAAGATGTTGGATAGAGACTATACCTTCAAATTCTAGCACATGGAAATCAGGAACTCTTTGCCTAGAGTATATGACAATTTGAGTAATGACTTTGTGACGGATTCTGGATTTATTTTATTAATTTTCAACTTTGTATTAATAGGATGTTTTTTTATCTTCCTTCTTATGAGTAGAAATTCCTGATAAAATATTAATGTACATGTATTAGCAGAAAGTTTGCCTCACTTTTGCAGGTCAAACTATATAATTCATGAAAATTGCTTACTTAAAGCATCATTCTCAATCTCAAAATTATAAATAAAGTTATGTCATTCATTTGACTTATTTTTAGAGTTTATTCTTGTTTCTAAAAACATCTTATTCTGTAGGGTTTAAAGAACAGAAATGCAAAAGAAAAAAGGTATAATAGAAATTTAATAGATAAACTATAAATTTTAATACACTATGAATGCTGACATCAGATAAATCTCATCTGTTTTTATAATACAACTTTAAGTGTGTTTTTTTCCCTCCCAGGACATTTATTCAGAGCAGCTGGGGATCAACCGTTTAACCTGTCCACAGTGTCGAGTGCCTTCCCAATGGTCAGCCACCCAGTCTTTGGTCTACATTCAGCCAGCTCAGGGCATTCAGAATTTGGTGGTTTGGGGACACTTGGTACACCCACAGCCTTAGCCGCCCATCCCCAACTAGCGTCTTTTCCAGGTAAACATCTATTACAAACAGTGTTCAAAGAAAGAAAGAAAGCTTGAAAATGTGCAAGCAGTAATTGTTTATTAAACTGAACAAAAAGAATAGTCTTATGCCTGGTATATTAAAGCTCACATGCAAGAATTAGTGCAATCCTTTTTATCATGTGCAAAATAGTAAACACACTGTGTGTGCTGTGTGGCAGTGTAATTAACTAGTTATTCAAATGCTAAGCTATCTGTTGCAAAAGTGAATAATTAAGCCAAGTTTTTATCATGCTTTTTATTGAAGTAGAAAAGTATATGTATTAGAAGTATAAAATTTGATTAATTTTTCTCAGTTTTACTTGGTTCTTAAAAAAAATTATTTAACTTTCAGTGAAAAACGAAAGTCCAGTTCCTGTAATGAATAAATACACTTTTATTTTGAGTTCTCATTTCTCTGTGTTTGTAAGTAAGATGAGCTTGGCTCTTAAATTTCTATTTTTTCATATTTTACTTAAACAACCACAGATTTGCACCACTTACATGGGAGGGAGACCAGAATTATCCCAGATTATGAGGATTCAGGAGTTCAGTAAGACACCAATTAAAGCTTAACTTAGACAAACATGCTATAATTTCTCGTTATATTATTTTGAAAGTCTAAGCTTTAATGTGTTTCCAGTGATTAATTTTATCTTAATAAATTTTAGTTAAGGATACATGATTTAGTGTTACTAATAGAGCATAATTCAGAGACAAATGGATCTGAATTTAAATCAGGCCTGTTACCTTTCAGCTGTGTGACCTTGACCGAACAAGTAATCTGACCTCTTAGCCTCAGTTTTTTCATGTGAATAATGAGGATGATAATAATAATAACAGTATCTACCTCTTAGGGTTCTTGTGAAGATTAAAAGAGATAATCCATGTCCAGTGCTGAATGCAGTGTTCAGCATACATAATTAGTACATGATTGGTAGCCATCATGATTCTTCCTCTTGTTAAGAGTTTCTTTAAAAGGAATCAAGTATCTTGTTTGATGAAAAGATGGTTAAATATATACTTAATATGACTCATTTTTTGAGTCATATTATTTCTTTAATTCAGAAAAGGGATGATGAAAAGGAACAATGTGTCTAGAAAGTTAAAAGTCAAACAAAGTCTTGACATTTGCTTTAAAAAATACTAATAGGAATTTAGGCAGTTCTGAGCACGGTTGCTTAGCAAGATGAGTAATCCGTAGATACTTGCTGAAATATAGGTTGCTGAATAAAAAATTAGTAATATAGTTGCTAGTATCTTAAATTTTAAAAATTATTTTAACACAATTTCTTATATTTGATATAGTTTGATATATATGTAGCATTAATTGCTTTTGAGCATTTTTAAACCACAATGTAATTATTGAAGTATTAAAATCAATTATCTTCTGTACTGAAAACATGGTTAACAGTTGTAAGAATTACTCATCTCATCTTCAATAATGTTGGTATTTCCACTGTATGGAAAAAATCTGATAACTTCCCTAATCTGTATAAGCTATTCATATAAGCTATTCATTCATCCATTTATTGTACAAACTTCTTTGAGCATCTAACTATGTTCTGTGCACTAGGCTAAGCACTTAGGAGTACACTAACATTGTCTATGTTATGTTTCTTATAGTTTTTAGAAGATGGATAAATAGAAAATTATAAGACAGAGTCTTTAGTGGCAAATAACAGTATGGCTGTATAAGCGTACTTTCTTGCCAAGAGAATATGCTTTGTTATAGAGGACTCATTTGTTTAAGCTGTACATCTTATATAACTTAGATTGTCTATAATTGGTTTTATTTAAAAGGGTAACCAAAATGCCAAAATTTTAAAAACACAAAGAGAAGAAATCACTAGGAATTTTAAATCGGGAATAGTTTACTTTTAAATATTATGCACTTCTAAACTAGTCTGCATTTCAGGTGATTAAATCAATGTGAAAATTACTTAATGTATATTATATAATAAAATTATTTCCATTTTATATTGAAATAGTATTTCATGGGAAGATCTTTTAAAATATTTACAATTTTAGTCATTATATTTTTATATTACTATGAATTTTTGTGAAGTATTTGGCTCTATCAACTCAGGGAGATTTTTAAATTCTGCTGTCTTATAGGTTCAAATTGTGTTTCAGTATATCCTCTGAAATAATAGACTTTTTCAATGGAATATGATTAATGTTGTTACCATGCAGTTACTGCCTTTGAATACATTTAGAAATTCCTCATGTTCTGGTTTATATAATCCTTATTTTGTAAATTTCATTTATCAACAAGGTAGTTTGTTTTTTTCTTAATTTGAAAAAGAAATAATTCATACTTAACAAAAATTCTGTTATTTCCCATGAAATATTAGACATTTGTGAAGCTTGTTTTCAGAAGTGCTACCATTTTCATCTTTTTATTTGATCTTATTTACTTGAATTTATAACATGTACATTTTCCAGTTGTGTTTTTTTTCTAATCTCTGTTGTTTGCTTATTTACTATTGATATTCTAAAGTACATTTTTATGTTTTTTTTCTCAGTTTGATTATGTTTAAAATATTTGAGTCTTATTATACGTTGATTACCTTACCAATTTGTTGGTTGTTTACAAAGTCTGAACCTTCAACTATATTGCTTTAATTATAGACTCTATGTTAAATAATATGAATATTTCAGGAAACTGGTATTTCCTTTTTTATCAGCTAAATAGAACCAAGTTTTCAAATCTATAAATAGCAATAGATTCCGGCTATGCTGTTACAAGCTCCAAAAACATAGTTTTTCTTTCTATCTAAATACAGTTCTTTCATCTTAACAGTAGATAAATGATTGATAGTTTTATATAGTTATTCTTGGTTCAGTTCCCATCATTCAGGCACTGCTGAATATACATTGGTGTCATTTCACTAGCAGCGACTTCCTGCAGTGCAGTAGAATAGCTTTTGCAGTTTTCTGCTTATACTGATTTTTAGACATTAGAATGTCAGTTACCAAGACCATTTCACTTTCTTTTAATCTAGACTTTTGTCTTTAGATAATGAAGGTTCACATAACTTTACATCTTGTTTTAATGAAGAGATGTTCTTAGAAAAGCTTTCAAGATCATATAATATAATACATTGACTATGTTGAATTTTCCCATACTCTATTATTGGGATTTTTCCTCTAATTTTTTGTGATTATCAAGTCTATGAAAAATGTACCATATCTCTTGGAAGATTAGCCTAAAAGGTAGTAACTGATAGTAACTGACTTGGTAATCTAGCTGGTTAGCCATTTGGAAAGTATTCTTTCCAAGATTTTAGATGGGGCAATATAAGACTGTCCTTTGATTTATTTTAGATTTCTTCTTAATCTTAAACTTTCCCTAAATAATGTATTCTATAAAATTTGGTTTCTCTCATTTTCTAACAGTTTTAACTAAAAGCCACTGTTTGAATAGCTAAATTGCATTCAATGATAAGACATTATTATCTGTAATTTGTAAGAGGAAGTATAAATAAAATTCAGGCTTTTTAAATTAACTTTAAGGAAAAAAATTATATAAGTCTTTTATAGTTTAATATGGCAACTTGTTTTTGGAAATCTTTGAAGCACTTTTCGTTTTTTGGACCAAAAACAAACAAAAAATAGACATTGATTTTGCTCTCTCTGTTGTTTTGTTTGAGTATAGACGTTTTCTTCCATAAAGGTATTCAAGATATGCTGAATTACAGTGGCGTTTGTATTATTATTTAAAGCATTTGATTTATCAAAGCCAGAGTTTTTTTGTATGTAATTTAAGGAAATTCTTAACATAGATTGTAGATGGTTGCTTTACATTCTAAAGTTTTAAAATAGATTAAAATAATCTTAAACACTCTTTCTTTGCTAATTTAGAAAAATTATGATGTAAGTCATCAAAGAGTTAAACAGTTCTTTAATGTTAATTTCAATTTTCCCATTTTATTTTAAAAACTATAGACTACCTTTGTTCTTCATAAACTTGGAATTCATAGAAGCTGCTAAGTGAAGAACCGTGGATACTGTCTTAACGAGCAGAATGATGAATGTATAACTTCTAGTCAGTTATCTTATAATTAGAAAGATGGTCAGAACTATGTGTAATTCAGCAATTCTGTTCCAAGATGAAACCTGAAATTTTTCTTCAGTAATAAAATATAAAAAGCACTGTTAAATTAACTAGGAAGTTAATCCAAATATTTTTGCTTGTTTGGTGTTTGGCTTTGAGGTGCAGAATGGTGGCGAACAACAGATGTTCATACACGTACAGGGGCAACCTTCTTTCCACCATTACTGGGAATTCCACCACTGTTTGCTCCTCCAGCCCAGAATCATGATTCTTCTTCATTCCATTCAAGGACTTCTGGAAAAAGTAATAGAAATGGTCCTGAAAAAGGTATCCATGTTAACTTGAGTGAAGTATTATCCTTCATTTCAGTATCCATTTTCAGTAGAGTTCAGATTTAGAAACAGTTATAAAGCATTGTGCTAGACACTTTCACATTGTCTTGCTTAATCTTTATAATAACTCTGTGAGATTGAAAGTGTTCGTGTTTTGCAGCCAAGATTAAATAAATTATTCAAGAAAGTACTGTTTACATGTTGACATTGCATGGTTGGTTTGGTTTAGTCACTAAGTCGTGTCCAACTCTTTGGACCCCATGGACTGTAGCCCGCCAGGCTTCTCTGTCCATGAGATTCTCCAGGCAAGAATACTGGAGTGGGTTGCCATTTCCTTCTCCAGGGGATCTTCCCGACCCAGGAATCAAACCTGGGTCTCCTGCATTGCAGGCAGATTCTTTCCCAACTGAGCTATAAGGGAAGCCCCTGTATAGCAGAATTTAACCCAGGTTTTAACTCCCAACCCCACTGCTTTTCCTCTGTATCTCATTACCTCCCTTATGTTGCTCAATAAAATATATTACTTCTTCTCTAATTAAGCATTAAATTTGTATGTTAGCACACCTTTTTTCTTTTACATTTTCATTAATATTTCATAGTTGATAACTGTTGTTAGAATACATTTGCAAATTATAATACCATTTTAGATGGTTTGTTACTGTCTTTCTTTCCACTTAAGTAGATGTTTGGGAGTTTGCCCTGAAAGAGGGAATAGTTGTATTTAATTACTTTTCTAAAGCTTTTCTAATTGAAGTAAAATTCACATAAATGTAAAATTTACCATTTTAAACAGAATAATTCAGTGACATTAAAGGCACTAATAGTGTTGTACAACAACCAACTCTATCTAGTTTCAACACATTTTCATCACCCCCAAAGGAAACTTCATACCAGTTTCTCCCTGTTATTTCCTCTCTCAATCTCTGGCAACCACTAGCTTGCCCTCTTTCTCTATAGATATACCTGTTGTGAATATCTCATAGAGATGGAATCATACAGTTTGTGTCTGGCTTGTTTCACTTAGCATACTGTTTTTAAGTCATCCCAATTGTGGTGTATGTCATTATTTCATTCATTTTTATTCTGAGTAACATTCTCTTGTATAAACGTATTTATTTTAACTTTCAAGGTGTAAATGGATCAGTAAATGGAAACAGTACATCATCTGTATCTGGTATCAACACATCTGTACTGTCCACTACTGCTTCAAGTTCTGTGGGACAAACGAAAAGTATAAGCTCAGGTGGAGGAAACAGAAAGTGTAATCAGGAACAGAACAAAACCCAGCCTTTGGATGCTAGAGCTGACAAAATCAAAGATAAGGTAAGTTAACCTTCAGGGGTTAAATATAACAGATCTATACAAGTATTTTAAAGGTCAAACTGACTGAATCTATGGAATAATTTTTTATGATTTATGAACTCCTGTTTTTACAGATATTTATTTTTATCGAGTAGTTTTATTATTAAACATTTAAAAAATAAAAAATGTTAGCACCAGTATCAATAACACAGATAGTCATCACTCAGCTCAGTTCAGTTGCTCACTCATGTCTGACTCTTTGGAACCCCATCAACTGCAGCACGCCAGGACTCCCCATCCATCACCAACTCCTGGAGTTTACTCAAACTCATGTCCATTGAGTCAGTGATACCATCAAACCATCTCATCCTCTGTCATCTGCTTCTCCTCCTGCCTTCAGTCTTTCCCAGCATCAGGGTCTTTTCAAAATGAGTAAGTTCTTCGCATCAGGTAGCCAAAGTATTGGAGTTTCAGCTTCAGCATCAGTCCTTCCAATGAACATTCATGACTGATTTCCTTTAGGATGAACTGGTTGGATCTCCTTGTAGTCCAAGGGACTCTCGAAAGTCTTCTCCAACACCACAGTTTAAAAGCATCAATTCTTCAGCGCTCAGCTTTCTTTATAGTCCAGCTCTCACATCCATACATGACCACTGGAAAAACCATAGCTTTGTATAGATGGACCTTTGTTGGCAAAGTGATGTCTTTGTTTTTAAAGTGCTGTCTATGTTGGTCATAACTTTTCGTCCAAAGAGCAAACGTCTTTTCATTTCATGGCTGCAGTCACCATCTGCAGTGATTTTGGAGCCCCCCAAAATAAAGTCTGACACTGTTTCCATTGTTTCCCCATCTATTAGCCATAATGTGATGGGACCAGATGCCATGATCTTAGTTTTCTGACTGTTGAGTTTTAAGCCAACTTTTTCACTCTCCTCTTTCACTTTCATCAAAGGCCCTTAAGTTCCTCTTCACTTTCTGCCACAAGGGTGGTGTCATTGGCATGTCTGAGGTTATTGATATTTCCCCCAGCAATCTTGATTCCAGCTTATGCTTCATCCAGCCCAGCTTTTCTCATAATGTATTGTGCATGTAAGTTAAATAAGCAGGGTGACAATATACAGCCTTGACATACTCCTTTTCCTGTTTGGAACCAGTCTGTTGTTTCACGTCCAGTTCTAACTGTTCTTTCCTGACCTGCATAAATTTTCTCAAGAGGCAGGTCAGGTGGTCTGGTATTCCCATCTCTTTCAGAATTTTCCACAGTTTGTTGTGATCCACATAGTCAAAGGTATTGGCGTTGTCAATAAAGCAAAAGTAGGTGCTTTTCTGGAACTCTGTTGCTTTTTCAATGATCCAGCAGATGTTGGCAATTTGATCTCTGGTTCTCTGCCTTTTCTAAATCCAGCTTGAACATCTGGAAGTTCACAGTTTACATACTGCTGAGGCCTGGCTTGGAGAATTTTGAGCATTACTTTGCTAGCATGTGAAGTGAGTGCAATTATGTGGTAGTTTGAACATTCTTTGGCATTGCCTTTCTTTGGGATTGAAATGAAAACTGACCTGTTCCAGTCCTGTGATCACTGCTGAGTTTTCCAAATTTGCTGGCGTATTGAGTGCAGCACTTTCACAGCATCATCTTTCAGGATTTGAAATAGCTCAACTGGAATTCCATCACCTCCACTAGCTTTGTTCTTAGTCATGCTTCTACAGGCCCACTTGACTTTGCATTCGCATTCCAGGATGTCTGGCTCTAAGTGAGCGATCACACCATCGTGATTCTCTGGGTCACGAAGATCTTTTTTGTATAGTTCTTCTGTGTATTCTTGACACCTCTTCTTAACATGTTCTACTTCTGTTAGGTCCATACCATTTCTGTGCTTTATTGTGCCCATCTTTGCATGAAATGTTCCCTTGTTATCTCTGATTTTCTTCAAGAGATCTCTAATCTTTCCCATTCTGTTGTTTTCCTCTATTTCTTTGCATTGACCACTGAGGAAGGCTTTCGTGTCTCTTCTTGCTATTGTTTGGAACTCTGCATTCAAATGGGTATACCGTTTCTTTTCTTCTTTGCCTTTAGCCTCTCTTCTTTTCTCAGCTATTTGTAAGGCCTCCCCAGACAGCCATTTTGCTTTTTTGCATTTCTTTTCCAAGAGGATGGTTTTGATCCCTGCCTCCTGTACAATGTCATGAACCTCTGTCCATAGTTCTTCAGGTATTCTGTCTATCAGATCTAATCCCTTGAATCTCTTTGTCACTTCCATTGGATAATCATAAGGGATTTGATTGAAGTCACACCTGAATGGTTTACTGGTTTTCCCTACTTTCTTTAATTTAAGTCTGAATTTAGCAATAAGCAGTTCATGGTCTGAGCCACAGTCAGCCCCCAGTCTTGTTTTTGCTGACTGTATAGATCTTCTCCATCTTTGGCTGCAAAGAATGTAATCAATCTGATTTCGGGATTGACCATCTGGTGATGTCCATGTGTAGAGTCTTCTCTTGTGTAGTTGGAAGAGGGTGTTTGCTATGACCAGTGAGTTCTATTGGCAAAACTCTATTAGCCTTTGCCCTACTTCATTCTGTACTCCAAGGCTAAATTTGCCTGTTACTCCAGGTGTTTCTTGACTACCTACTTTGTCATTCCAGTCCCCTATAATGAGAAGGACATCTTTTTGGGGTGTTAGTTCTAGAAGGTCTTATAGGTCCTCATAGAACCGTTCACCTTCAGCTTCTTTAGCATTACTGGTCGGGGCATAGACTTGGATTACCATGATATTGATTGATTTGCCTTGGAAACGAACAGAGATAATTCTGTTGTTTTTGAGACTGCATTCAAGTACTGCATTTCAGACTCTTTTGTTGACTATGAGGGCTATTCCATTTCTTCTAAGGGATTTCTGCCCACCATAGTAGATATTATGGTCATGTAAGTTAAATTCACCCATTCCAGTCCATTGTTCACTGATTCCTAAAATGTTGATTTTCACTCTTACCGTCTCCTGTTTGACCACTTCCAATTTACCTTGGTTCATGGACCTAACATTCCAGGTTCCTATTGCAACATTGCTCTTTACAGCATCAGACTTTACTTCCATCACCAGTCACATCCACAAGTGGGTGTTGTTTTTGCTTTGGCTCCGTCTCTTCATTCTTTCTGTAGTTCAGTTCAGTTCAGTTCAGTTGCTCAGTCGTGTCCAACTCTTTGTGACCCCATGAATCGCAACATGCCAGGCCGCCCTGTCCATCACCAACTCCCGGAGTTCACTCAGACTCACGTCCATCGAGTCAGTGATGCCATCCAGCCATCTCATCCTCTGTCATCCCCTTCTCCTCCTGCCCCCAATCCCTCCCAGCATCAGAGTCTTTTCCAATGAGTCAACTCTTCACATCAGGTACCCAATATACTGGAGTTTCAGCTTTAGCATCATTCCTTCCAAAGAAATCCCAGGGCTGATCTCCTTCAGAATGGACTGGTTGGATCTCCTTGCAGTCCAAGGGACTCTCAAGAGCCTTCTCCAACACCACAGTTCAAAAGCATCAATTCTTCGGCGCTCAGCTTTCTTCACAGTCCAACTCTCACATCCATACATGACCACAGGAAAAACCATAGCCTTGACTAGACGGACCTTAGTCGGCAAAGTAATGTGTCTGCTTTTGAATATGCTATCCAGGTCGGTCATAACTTTTCTTCCAAGGAGTAAGCGTCTTTTAATTTCATGGCTGCAGTCACCATCTACAGTGATTTTGGAGCTCAAAAACAAAGTCTGACACTGTTTCCACCGTTTCCCCATCTATTTCCCATGAAGTGATGGGACCGGATGCCATGATCTTCCTTTTCTGAATGTTGAGCTTTAGGCCAACTTTTTCACTCTCCTCTTTTACTTTCATCAAGAGGCTTTTTAGTTCCTCTTCACTTTCTGCCATAAGGGTGGTGTCATCTGCACTTCTCCACTAATGTCCAGTAGCATATTGGGCACCTACAGACTTGGGGAGTTCATCTTTTAGTGTCCTATCTTTTTGCCTTTTCATGCTGTTCATGGGGTTCTCAAGGCAAGAATACTGAAGTGGTTTGCCATTCCCTTCTCCAGTGGACCACGTTTTGTCGAAACTCTCTGCCATGACTTGTCTATCTTGGGTGGCCCTACTCGACATGGCTCATAGTTTGATTGAGTTAGACAAGGCTGTGGTCCATGTGATCAGATTGGTTAGTTTTCTGTGACTGTTGTTTTCAGTCTGTCTGCCCTCTGATGGAGAAGGATAAGAGGCTTATGGAAGCTTCCTGATGGGAGAGACTGACTGAGGGGGAAACTGAGTCTTGTTCTGATGGCCAGGGCCATGCTCAGTAAATCTTTAATTAATTTTCTGTTGATGGGTGTGGCTGTATTCCCTCCCTGTTATTTACCTGGGGCCAAACTTTAGTGGAGGTATTGAAGATAATGGTGACCTCCTTCAAAAAGGTCCCATGCACCCACTAGTGCCCCCAGCCCTGCAGCAGGCAACCGCTGACTCACACCTCTGCTGGAGACACCAGGAGGCTCATGGGCAAGTCTGGGTCAGTCTCTTGTGGGGTCACTACTCCTTTCTCCTGGGTCCCGGTGCACGCAAGAGTCTGTGCCCTCAAGAGTCTGATTCCCCAGCCCTGTGTAAGTTCTCATGGCTTTGTGGTGGGGTTAATGGTGACCTCATAGATAACATTTATTGGGAAGTTAACACATACCGGTTCTGCTGTAATTGTTTTGCATATAATATCGATTTCAGCTCTCCCTATATCCCTAATGAGGTAGGTACTATTATTAGAAATCGAGAAAAAGAATCCCCAAGCAGTTGGCCATTAAGTGGTTAGCATATGAAATCAGGCAGATTGACTTCACAGCCCATGCTTTAGGAAAACCAAAACAAGAAACCATTTATTGTGGAAATTTTCAGAATGCACAATAGACAAAATAGAATAATTATCCTATGTACCCATTATTCAATTTCAGCAGTTACAATCTCATAGTCAATTTTATTTCATCATAACCCCAACTGTGCAGGTTAGCAATTTAATGCTTCTCAGGTCTGAATTCTCCTTTGTCAGTTGGGACAATATTAGACCTTGCAAATAGAGGGTCCTGGAGAAACACTGGAAGAGGAAAGGGCTTTTCTTCTTGGTTCAGGTGTTCTCCTCTTGGTCTTATGCTGTGCCTCCAGTGAATAGCTTCCTCACCAGCTGGCAGATGTCCTGCCACTTGTGTTCAATAGATCCAGTAGTGCACACCATTTAGTGAGTTTCACTGACATCCCAGCAGGCAGCTTATTACTGAGTTTTGCTAGCATGCCAGTGGTTAGTTTTCTAGCTAATTTTTCTGTCACCGCTACTAGTAGATCCCTAGCAAGTTTTTCTGGCACTCCAGCAGGTGGTATTTCCTGCGTGCCAATGTTTATCTGTGATGCTTCGTGAGTTTCTCTGCCGTGGGCAATAGTCACATCCTTTTCAACAAATTCTCCTGCTTGAACCTCCTGACTAAACTTGTCTGCTATAGAAGCAGTAACAAGAATAGGGTGATTTGTGCAGATTGCACATGGTAAATTCACTCCAGCATTCTGGACACTATTCCTCTTCCGCATCATCCTAGGGAAGTTGTGATACTTCAGCTATACTAAATATAGTCCACCACTGTGTCCAAATATCATTCATCCTACTAAGTAAGCTGAGAGACCTCCAGCTACATGAACCAACACATTATATCCAGAATTTCTAGTAAGTACCACCATATCAGTGAATTTGGACTGCTTCCATTTATAATTTCTTCTTGAGTGAGAAGTCCTGGTTTATCCTGAGTTCAAGCCCTAGCATCAACTACAAACATTTTGGAAAGACAGATAATAGCTAGAACATTGCCTTTTTGTCTACATTTTATAAAAACCACTCTCAGGGCCTGACATTTCTGAGGGCAGAGAGTCAAAAGTTTATGATCCTATTATACAGAGTGAAGTGAGTCAGAAAGAGAAAGATAAATACCGTATTCTAACACATATATATGGAATCTAGAAAAATGGTACTGAAGAATTTATTTACAGGGCAACAGTGGAGAAACAGACTTAGAGAATAGACTTATGGACATGGGGAGTGGGGAGGGGAGGGTGAGATGTATAGAAGAGTAACATGGAAACTTCATTACCATATGTAAAATAGATAGCTAACTGGAATTTTCTGTATGGCTCAGGAAACTCAAACAGGGGCTCTGTATTAACCTAGAAGGGTGGGATTGGGAGGGAGTTTCAAACTGGAGGGGATATATGTATACCTATGGCTGATTCACGTTGAGGTTTGACAGAAAACAGCAAAATTCTGTAAAGCAGTTATCCTTCAATAAAAAATAAGTTGATTTTTAAAAAACAGTTTGTGATTCTGTAACATCACTTTCTCTATTATCTCAGCTATAATATGAGGGGATTGAGAGAGAAGCTTCTGACACACCACATTAAGAGCAGGGTATGTGTAGCGACTGATTGCAGAGAGCACTGATCTGAACTTTAAACAATATGTCTCTCAGGCTCTGACTTTTAATTCCGAGAAACAATTTTATTATATTTCCATTTGTCCTTTCTCAAGACAGCATCAAGTTCCATATATTTTCCAGGATCAACTAAACAAAGTTTGCTTTCCTCTTGCTGAGCATATTTTATAGAAATATTTCCTCAAGACCTTTCAGTTCCATCTCAACAGAAGATAATTGTTTTCCAGAACATAACAAGACATATGAGAGTCTGAGGGAAGGTCATCTGCTGAAGCTACTAAGAATGATGATACCCATCACAGAAACTCAATGGGACTCTTCTTGGGCCCCAAGACAAACTTATTTTGGGGTCATATTTTCCACCTGTTCCTCTTCAACTACTCTTTGCTCTTCTCCTTTATGGTACGTTTTGAGGGCATTCCCATTAGTATGAGCTCCAAAGGCCTATCTCTGGACTGCTGTCAGCCTCTCTGCACACCAGATACTTACTGACTGAAACGACACCTACTCCTTCAGTTCAGTTCAGTCGCTCAGTCATGTCCAGCTCTTTGCGACCCCAAGGACTGCAGCATGTCAAGCCTCCCTGTCCTTCACCAACTCCCAGAGCTTGCTTAAACTCATGTCCATCGAGTCAATGATGCCATCCAGCCATCTCATCCTCAGTTGTCCTCTTCCTCTCCTGCCTTCAATCTTTCCCAGTTTTTTCCAGTGAGTCGGTTCTTTGCAACAGGTGGCCAAAGTATTGGAGTTTCAGCTTCAGCATCAGTCCTTCCAATGAATATTCAGGACTAATTTCAGGAAATCAGTTGGATCTGATTGGTTGGATATGACTGGTTGGATCTCCTTGCAGTCCAGGGGACTTTCAAGCGTCTTCTCCAACACCACGGTTTAAAAACATCAATTCTTCAGCACTCAGATTTCTTTATAGTCCAACGCTATGCATGACTACTGGAAAAACCACACTCCTTGCTCCCATGGTATTTTGAAGCATGTCCTAGACCTCATATCATGGGATTTCTATATCTATATGTATTTCTGAAAGTTAAATACCCAAGCTTTTAAACCTTAAAATGCCTTACCTCTTAGAAGGCTTCTTTGGTGGCTCAATGATAAAGAGCCCACCTGTCATTGCAAAAGATGTGGGTTTGATCCCTAGGTTGGGAAGACCCCTAGAGAAGGAAATGGCAGCCCACTCTGGTATTCTTGCCCACAATATACCAAGGACAGAGGATAATCCAGAGATAGTCCAGAGGATAGTCCTTGGTATAGGACAGAGACTGTACCAAGACAGGCTATAGTCTATGGAGCTGCAAAGAGTTAGACATGACTTAGCTACTAAACAAAAACAACAGACCTCTTAGAAGAAGTGCTAAATCTAGTAAAATCTAATATATCTAGTGCCTGCACAATGTGCAAGGCAAGACTTTGGAGGAATGGGTATGAGATTCTGTCCTTCGTTCTAGTAAGGAATCTGTTTTGACATTCCTGGGGCTTCCCTGATGTCTCTGACGGTAAAGAATGTGCCTGCAATGTGGGGAACCTGGGTTCGTTCCCTGAGTCAGGAAGATCCCCTGGAGGAGGGCATGGCAACCCACTCTAGTATTCTTGCCTGGAGAATCCCTATGGACAGAGGAGCCTGGCGGGCTGCAATCCATGGGATCTCTAAGAGTCGGACATGACTAAGCAACTAAGCACAGCACACTGACATTCCTAAACAAAATAAGTGAAGGTAAAGTAGAAAATATTTCCAGGAGCAGCTATTAAAACCTTACGGAGGTACCTCTTTAATGATATAAGGAAAGAAATTCTGGGTACCATAGGGATATCTTGGAGTAGGAAATGACAACCCACTCCAGTATTCTTGCCTGGAAAATTCTATGGACAGAAAAGATTTGTGGGCTACAGTCTCATAGGGTTGCAAAGAGCAACTGAGCACAGGGATGTCTATTTATATCTACATAGAAGTATCACTAGAGAGAGACTGACTATCAATGTGAGGGACACTAGAACTTAAGATTTCAGAAGAGTACTTTTAGGTATTAATAATACATGGTCTGGAATGAATCTGTGTTAGTGAATTGTTCAAGTATAATGAAGATGAAGGGAACTGAAACTAAAAAAGAAAATTCTATACTTTTTTACCCTGTATTTTTAGTTTTAAAAACTTAAAAAAAGAACTACTTCATCAGCTCTTTTCATGTGAAGTTTGAAAAGTGTTCTTGAGCTGATTTTGATAATTCCTCCTAGAAGGCGAGGTTACTTATATCAGTGATGCTCACTTGAAATCATTAAGTCCAATTCCGTCACATAGCCTACATGTATATTCAGAATAAATATAGGTATTTTAAATTTAACAAAGTAAGTCAACAGAGACTAAAATATACAAACATAAAGCCTGTTGAGAAAAAAATAAGACAATTCAGGGTTAAGTTCTACTCTTGTTGCCATACAAGTTATTGTTACCACAGCAAACATAACAGTCTTATAAAAATGCAAGTGATTTTTTTTATCACTTTAAAATATCATGTTATCACTCTTTGTAATAGTTTTCTATCTTACTCAGAATAAAATCCTTGCCATGGCCTGTAAGACCCAGCGTGGTCTGCCCCTGCCAGTCCATCAAGCCTTATTTCATATGGCTCTCTCCCAAGTTTCTGTGATCTAGCAAGTCTGGCTAACTTTGCCATTCTTTGAACATGTCAAACTTGTTTCCAGCTCATGGCTTTTTCCTTTGCTGTTTCTCATCTTGAAAGGCTCTTTTATCTTTCTAGGATGGGCTCTGGCTCTCCATTTAGGTCTCAACTGAAAAGAATCTTACCTGACAATTACATCTACATCTTCATCCCACCCCCAGCACATACTGTCTATCCAATTATCTTGTTTTAGTCATGGTATTTATCACTAAAAACCCTTTCTTGCATTGTTTGTTAATTCTCTTCTCCCTGTTCCCATGAGAGCAGAGTTGCTATCTGTATGTCACACCCTTGTATCTCCAGAGACTAGAACAACTCTGCCTGGTTACATAATGGCCTTGAATATGTATTTGTTTTGCTATTGAAAGAAATAAATACCCAGGGAAATGAAAGTTCAAGGAGAGACTTCTGAAAAGCTTTGCTAGAATGGGTAGGGGGCTGCTGCTGCTGGTGCTAAGTCGCTGTACGGGGGAAAGGGGATAATTAGTAAAATCTCCTTTGATTATTTTTTATGAATCTAAGAAGACTCATTTTTAAAATGTTTAAATGACAGAAAAAAGACATACTACCTAATTGTAAAAATTCAAAAAAAACACTCCCCCACACATATACATTAATAGGGACTAAGGAGATGAAATTGGTGATATTGAAACTCACTTTTCTATCTTTCCCTAATACCTGGACTTATCTTATCACATCTACTTTTTTCTTTTTAACGCAGGGACTAAATTTGTTATAAAACAGACTCTTTGCATGCTGTCAGAGTATGATCTGCAAAGACCACCTGCATTAGAATCATAATAAGTGCTTGTTAATGCAGATCCCTGTGCCTTGTTTAGAATTGGGGTCCAGGAATCTGCTGGCTATAGAAAGTTCTACAAGTGAACATTTTATGTCCCTGAAGCTTTAGAACCCTCACCTCTCAACCTACCATCTATAGGAGTGTAGGACCATCTATCATAACAACTGTAAATGGAAACTACACAGATTGCTTGGATAATGAAAGGGGAGTTGCTGGTTTTTTTTCTGCTGAATCAGAGTTTCTCCCTTATTTCCTTCCTTCCTTGGTTTCCTCTAAAACTGAAAGTGGTTACTTCAGTTTAGGTTCCTTACGATTTTCATAGTCTTGCTACGTGTGTGTGCCTATATACTCAGTCGTGTCTGGCTCTTTGCAGTCCTGTGGACTGTAGCCTACCAAGCTCTTCTGTCCATAGAATTTCCTACTCCAGAGGATCTTCCGAATCCAGGGATCAAACCCAAGTCTCCTGCATTGTTAGAAGGATTCTTGAGCACTGCATCACCTACGAAGCCCAAACACACTTAGAGATTCAAAACAGATTTTGGTCGCAAAGAAGGAGCTGTTTCTCTGCCCCCAAAATGGTAGGCTTAACATTACTCTATTAGTATTATTTCCCTTTAATCTCTGCTTTGGTCTTTCTCATCTTGTGATTTCCCTTATTTCAAATCCCTTTCTGCTTTACTGTAAGGGAAAGAGCTTAGGGAATGATGAGACTATTAGCTTATTGAAGAGTATACCTGTGCTGCTGCTGCTGCTGCTGCTGCTGCTGCTGCGTCACTTCAGTCGTGTCCAACTCTGTGCGACCCCATAGACGGCAGCCCACCAGGCTCCCCCGTCCCTGGGATTCTCCAGGCAAGAACACTGGAGCGGGTTGCCATTTCCTTCTCCAATGCATGAAAGTGAAAAGTGAAAGTGAAGTCGCTCAGTCATGTCCGACTCTTCACGACCCCATGGACTGCAGCCTACCAGGCTCCTCTGCCCATGGGATTTTCCAGGCAAGAGTACTGGAGTGGGGTGCCATTGCCTTCTCCTGTGCTACTTTGGTGCAATTAACACAGTAGCATGGCAAACAGAATATAACAGGAGTGACTCTCTTCACACATGTATTTATATGATTTAAATAAAATTTCAGAAGACAAAGGAAAATATATGTTTGCCATCTGAAACTATGGCTTCAAAACCTGGCCTCCTCTTGTAGAGGTGTATTGTTATCTTTTATTCCCAAACCCCGTAGTTATGAAAGGCTTCATTTCTTCTAAAGCCATAACTTGTGTAATTCGTTGCTTTTGTAATTCATTGCTGACTTTTCTGTATTTTATCTACCAGCAAACACTATAGAAATGTTCTGAAGTAACTTTGTAGTCAGTCTTGTTGCTTTGTTGTTTTGACATTTCTCCCTTTTAGTCTTCCTATTGGCAGAATTTTAACTTTTTCACTATTGTATAGTTATTTAGTTATAGTTTATATCATTATTTTTCCTCGTTTTATCCACTACCATTATCTGTCCTTTAAAAAGAAAACTTTCCTTTTATATGACCTCAGGTCCCTTTTCAGCTTTGAATTTTCTTTGTCCTGTAGAGTCTTATATGTTCCAGAAATTAATCTCTCTCTTTATCATATTTTTCTGTCTTTTCTGATGTGGAAATATACAAAACTTAAATTCTTTGACACTTAACTAAAGCCATTCTTTAAGCCTTTTTCTGCCTATTTTATCTTTTCTACAATACGTTTTACTATATGGAATTATTTGCTTTTAAAATAATTATCTGTCTAGTCTATCACCACCACCACCACCACTGGAATGTAAGTTTTCTGAAGGCAGAGACTCTATCATAGACTTTATTGTAGTCAAGCACCTAGAAAGGTGTGTTTGGCTACTGATTCACTGTCTACACAAAGAAAGATTAAAGCTAAATATAGAACTCAGTGTACATATCTGGAACTGTTGTTTTCTTTATCATAACTGGAATTATCTTTTTGTAAATTGCTTTTTTTAATCTGTCATATATTTTGAAGCGTGGCAGTCATATGAGAGTATATATCTATATATTACACATATACATACTACATTGTATACTGTTTTCAATATTCTATACATGACAGATGTTATACTTTTTTACTGGAGATTCCTGTCAGATAAGTTAATGTGATCAGTTTTTTGAATAATTACCTTTAAAACATGTGGCTTTTTACTTTTTTCTAGAATGACACTTTGAGATTGAAAATATCATTTAAGAATTAAAAGAGCATACCTCTTACTGAAACTTGAATTTTTTCCAAAAAGAAAAATCTTGTTAAAAAATCTTGTCTTTATCCAGAAGCCAAGGAAGAAAGCTATGGAAAGTTCTAGCAACAGTGATAGTGATTCAGGCACATCATCAGACACGTCAAGTGAAGGCATTAGTAGCAGTGATTCGGATGACCTGGAGGAAGATGAAGAAGAAGATCAAAGTATTGAAGAAAGTGAAGATGATGATTCTGATTCAGAGACTGAAGCACAGCAGAAAAGTAACAACCAGGTAGGTATAAATCCTTTTATTGGGTGGTATCTGCACATTATTCATATTTAGGAATTAACTGGCTTATCTTAACTCTCAAAGTCTATATAGTTTAAAGTTTATCATTGCCTTTAGTTCTTCGTTTTGCACAAGAATAGAAAGGAGATAGAGAAACATTTTTCAAGGGACGTTTTGTGAATTTTTTAGTGAGCTTTATATATTTATCAATCATTAGAAACACTTTTTTAAGATACCCTTTTTTGCCTCCGTGGTTTACTGCTTGATGTTCTTTGTTTTAACAGATGTTAAATAAGTTGTCTTTTAATTTGTATTTCCAGGTGCTATTACATGGTGTTTCAGACCCAAAAGCAGAAGGACAGAAAGCAACTGAAAAAGCCCAGGAAAAAAGAATTCACCAGCCATTACCTCTTCTGTCTGAATCCCAGACTCACTCATCATTCCAATCCCAGCAGAAGCAGCCTCAGGTTTTGTCACAGCAGCTTCCATTTATTTTCCAAAGCTCTCAGGCAAAGGAGGAATCTGTGAACAAACACACAAGTGTAATACAGTCTACGGGATTGGTGTCCAATGTGAAACCTTTATCTTTGGTAAATCAAGCCAAAAAGGAAACTTACATGAAACTCATAGTTCCTTCTCCTGATGTACTTAAAGCAGGGAATAAAAATACCTCTGAAGAATCTAGTTCTTTGACCAGTGAATTGCGTTCCAAACGGGTGAGTTAATAATAATTTATAGAAGAATTTTTTATTAGACAAAGAGCTCTTATATAGTCTTACAATGTTTAAGTTTAAACTGAATTCTACTCTTAAATTTATACTTTCTTAGTCACCACGAATAGAATATTCACGCCAGAAAACTAAATTTCTGTGATTTTATATTTACCTACACACCTGTTTAATATACTTTTATAAACGCAATCTTGTCATCTTTTCCTAGGCTTAGTAATTTAGCAGTAAGAGGATAAATATATTTGCATTGGACACTTCACAGTTACTTTTGTTTAGAATCAATTTCTTTTTTTCCTAATATTAGTATATTCTTTTTTAAAGAAATGAACTCTTAAATAATTTACCTCTGTAGTCCTGTAATTTATCAATTTTAAGCAAAAAAATCCTTTCTAAGAATTGCTTTCCTTTACCATTCTTAATGTATTATACAAAACACAAAATATTTTGAGTAAATTTTCTTATACAAACACCAGAACCACTCATCAGAAAACTTAATTCGTATTTATTTTCTTGCTGTTAATTTTATATTATTGTGTAGTCTACAATCATATGTTCAAAAGAATTCTAGTAATTAAATGACCAGTGTTTTTTAATCTTGAACTCACAAGACTGGAGAAAAAATATTCTGTTTGAACACAGTCGCCTGACTTTTATTTATAAAAACCATCATTAGGCATCGTAATCATTGGGAAGACTTACTGTTTTGCCAACTATTCATTATTTTAAGTGCTGCATATGTATTTAGTTATTGGATAACGACATCTGTAAATGCCGCTAATAATATCATGTACATGTACATATTCATGTGATCAAATTGAGATTCATATGACTTAACTCACCTAAGATCACATGCTAGTTGGTGATGGAGCTGGAATTCAAACTTAGACACTATAACACTAGAGTCCTTGTTCATAATCACTATGATATGCTGCCTTTCTTTCTCAAAAAAAAAAAAATCACAATGTCCTTGACAATTGACTCTTTATTTTTTAAACTAGTTTTTATTGGAGTATATAGTTGATTTATAATGCTGTGTTAATTTCTGCTGTACAGCAAAGTAAATCAGCTACACATATACATATATCTCCTCTTTTTTGGATTTCCTTCCCATTTAGGTTACCACAGGGTTCATAAAGTTCCCTGTGCTATATAGTAGGTTCTCATTAGTTATCCGGAGAAGGCAATGGCAACCCACTCCAGTACTCTTGCCTGGAGAATCCCATGGATGGAGGGGCCTGGTTGGCTGCAGTCCATGGGGTCACAGGGAGTTGAACATGACTGAGCGACTTCGTTTTCACTTTCACTCATGGGAGAAGAAAATGGCAACCCACTCCAGTGTTCTTGGCTGGAGAATCCCAGGGATGGGGGAGCCTGGTAGGCTGCCATCTCTGGGGTCACACAGAGTTGGACACGACTGAAGCGACTTAGCAGCAGCAGCAACAGCAGCATTAGTTATCTATTTTATACATAGTAATGTATATGTGTCCATCCCAATCTCCCAGTTCATCCCACCTGCCCTCCCCCCATGGTATCCGTATGTTTTTTACAGTGAAGAATTTGACGTGAAAGTCGCTCAGTCCTGTCTGACTCTTTGCGACCCCATGGACTATACAGTCCATAGAATTCTCCAGGCCAGAATACTGGAGTAGGTTTATCAGCTGAGCCACAAGGGAACCCCAGGAATACTGGAGTGGGTAACGTATCTCTTCTCCAGCGGATCTTCCCAACCCAGGAATCAAACCAGGGTCTCCTGCATTGCAGGCGGATTCTTTACCCAACTAAGCTATCAGGGAAGAATTTAAGAACAAGGTCAAAGAAAAGTGAGGAAATCAGAACTCTTTTGAGAATCTAAATGAGTAGTTCTAAAGCCTAAGTGTCCATTAAAATCACCTGGAAAACTTTTAAAAAGAACTAACCATTTCAGAACAATTTAAAATCAGAATCTTTTGTGTTGAGATTAAGATATTGCATGTCTAAAAAGCATCCCACGTGATTCAGATGTGCAACCAAATTTGAGAACCACTAATCTGAATGGAATGACGAGTGATATCATAATACCACACATAGGACAACTTGTAATGGACCAGTCAATTGTTAGGAGTTATTGGCATCATATTATTGACTCTCTTTGAAAAGCTAAGCAAGTTAAAAATTACTTTGCACTGGTTACTTTAATTTTTTTCATGAATGTATATTCCACTTAAAGATAAATAAATTTACAGAGCCACATCAATAGTTACTTGCATTTTGAAAGTTTTCTTAATTTTTAAGAGTTTCTTAAATTCCTATTTAAAGATTTTTATGTGACATCTATTATAAAGTCATTTATTAAACATTTGCTTTATAAATATAGCCAAGCTAGGCTTTCTACCCATGTGATCTTATCTAATCCTTACAAAATTTTGTGAGGTAAAGAAACTAAGGCTCAGAGAGGTTAAGTCACTTTTCAACATCATATAACAAGTTACGAGAAGACAGATTTTTAAACCAAGATCATTCTGATTTCAAAGCCCATGATAAAGGTGAAATAACTTGGTGTTTCTGAAATAATATGGTAGTTAGTGGGAAATATTTTATGTGACTACACATTCACACTAGATTCAACTGTGAATGACTTTATCTATTTATTGGTATCTAGAATTGAGTTAAGGGCTTACCAGGTGGCACTAGTGGTAAAGAACCTGCCTGGCAATCCAGGAGACATAAGAAACATGGGTTCAATCTCTGGGTCTGGAAGATCCCCTGAAGAAGGGCATGGCAAGCCGCTCCAGTAATCTTGCCTATAGAATTCCATGGACAGAGGAGTCTGGCAAGCTATAGTCCATAGGGTCACAAAGAGTCGGACATGACTGAAGCGACTTAGCAGGCAGCAGGCAGGCATTGAGTTAAAGGGTATTTTTATAAATACTTCTCTTACATCAGCTTTCATTCTTTATGTGACAGTCTAATATATTTAGAATTTTGTTTGGTTTCTTATGACAGTTTCCATTATTTCACTCTTCCGTCTATGTATCTGCTTTCTGCACTAGTTGATGATTTTCTTCAGTGTTATTTAATTATTGGATCCTTTCAAACTTTATACTATAGACATTTAATTTAAGTCAGTATACATTAATTGTAATAAAGACCAGGAGTTTTGCCTAGAAGATTTTTTATGGTCTCCAGAGAGTCAGGTAAAGACTAGGGGAGCAAGAGCTTCGAGGTAGGACAAAGCTTTGCACCTCTCTTTTCTCATACTCCGGTCGCTCAAGGGTATATTGAAGTAGCAAGACTTTTGCTACCATACAGGTCTCATTTTTCTCCCCTCTTACTTAATGTCACACCCCTAATATCAAAAAGGATAGCACATTTTCTGTAAAAGCGTAACTGAAGCTGGTCTTGGGATAAAATACAGTCATTTTGGGTTATTTTAGAACACTTTCAGATGTCAATATTTGAGAAGTAATTCTTCAGAGTTATGGAATGAGAAGCAACTTCAGAAAATTAAAATATGAAACATAAAAGTAAAGGGAAAGGTTTTGATTTTATGACTCTTGATCCTATATATTTGGAAGGAATATTATCTGCCTATTAAAAATACTGTCTATTGAATACAAAATGACTGTGACAAAATTTTGTTCCAAGGAATGAAAATACACTAAATTTTTCTGCTGAAAATTTAAATCAGTATGTATGTAAACTATGAAGTATTGAATACATTATATATATATACACTCATATACTATGCAATATTTATGTTTCATATAAATATTAAGTAAAATTAAGTATATTAAAATATTTTATGTAAAAGTTTGCTATAAAATTCTTTTTAAAAAGATAAACAATTATGTAGTATAATATTCCATATTTTATTCACTGAATAAATACCAATCAAACCCTTTCTCTTCGTGAAGCATTGCCTTATGTACAAATACTATATTTCAGTGTTTGTTTACAAAAAGTCAACTTAATTTTCTAAACAAATACCATTAAGATAAGTTAAATAAGATAAAAAAGTTTATATGGGAATTGCTTACTGCTTATTAGTACTGGTACTTTAAAATATTTAATAAGTCATTCTGTGTGGCATTCCATCTCCATTTATATTTAAGAAATAACCCACCACAAATCTTTGCTGACTTGCGTATTAAGAGTCCAGGTCCAGTGCTGACAATACTGTTGATTTTAATTTCAAGACAGCCGTTTTCATTGCAGAATTTTACCTTTCAAAATTTAACTTCTATTTCTGTCAACTTTGGATATTTTAATCATTCTACTTCAGTTTTCTTTTTTATATTTTAGTTATAATTATGCAAGTTTAATGAAATTCATATGATGTTATTCTTTTCATGAAGATCCTGATAATCAAATTTTTGTTGCTATTTACAGATGTAAATTTTATGGTTTAATGGTTTACAAATGAATTTTTCCTGAAAAAGTGTAGTTTTTTCTAAACTGTTTTCTACGTTCTTTCCAATGCTAATGTGGTAAAGACACTACAAAATAGATTCCACAGAACATTAAGCCAGCCTTTCTACTAACTTCAAATCATGGTTACTGTAGAAAACTACAGGATAGGCTATAAGCGGGGACATAAAAGAGCTCAAGGATAGGAGAGATGAGTGCTTTAGGCTGGGACAAATATAGGAAGCATCTTGAGTCAGATTTTGAATAATGAACAGGATTTCATCAGCTTGAAATGTATTAGAGGAAGATATTTTAGGCAAAGAAAACGGTTATAACAAACTGTAGAGGCGGTAAAAGTACTGTATGACATGCAGCGGGCATGGCCAAAACTCCAGTTGAACTACAGAGGTTTGTTAGTGTCTACTTGAAAAGTAATTTGAATATCAGATATAAGTGTTTAAGGTTTATAAAGTTGGCAGTGGAGGAAGAGGCACTGAAGGTTTTGACTAAAGAGCTAATATAAAATGTAGCTTATTTCATGAGAAAATTGCCCTTGGCATATGCATATATTGGGAGTTGGGTAGGAAGAAGTGATAGTATGTCTTAAATTTGAGCAGTATTTTAATGAAAGAATTCAAAACACATAGTATTAATGT
Source organism: Ovis canadensis (assembly GCF_042477335.2). Lineage (NCBI taxonomy): Eukaryota > Metazoa > Chordata > Mammalia > Artiodactyla > Bovidae > Ovis > Ovis canadensis. The sequence continues at coordinate 155,680,603 of NC_091246.1, forward strand.
GGCTGACTTGAAAAAAATGAAAGTAAAGATTTTTTAAGGTTTCAAGTTTGGGTCATTGAGAAAAATGGGAACTGCAGTAATAAGAGGGGAGAGCAGTAAGGAAACACATATTTTGAAGAGGAAAGACATACTAAATTTTTAAATATGTCTAGCCAAGGTTCAGCAATCAGCTAGTCATCACTTCTACTACATTTGTAGCACTTAAATATCATGATTTAAATTTGTATATGATTAGTTGTTGTCAGATACAGAAAGCAAATAAAAGTAGTCTTTATTCTTATGATACATTATTATTTTGTATTCTACTTTATGTTTCAACAGGAACAATATAAACAGACATTCCCAGCTCAGTTAAAGAAACAGGAGTCATCTAAGAGCCTGAAGAAGGTTATTGCAGCTTTGTCAAATCCAAAACCAACCTCTAGTTCACCAGCACATCCAAAACAAACATTAGAAAACAACAACCCTAATCCATTCTTGACAAATGCACTTTTAGGTAATCACCAACCAAATGGAGTTATTCAAAGTGTCATTCAAGAAGCTCCTCTGGCACTTACTACCAAAACTAAAATGCAGAGTAAGATTAATGAAAACATTGCTACTGCAAGTAGCACCCCTTTTCCCTCACCTATAAATCTGAGTACAAGTGGAAGAAGAACCCCTGGCAATCAGACAACTGTCATACCCTCTCCCTCTCCCATACTGCATAGTCAAGGGAAGGAAAAAGCAGTTAGCAACAATGTAAACACAGTGAAAACACAGCCTCGCTCTCATCCTGCAAAGTCTCTAGTGGAACAGTTTAGAGGAACAGATTCAGACATTCTTAGTAGCAAAGATTCTGAAGATTCAAATGAGGATGAAGAGGAAGATGAGGACGAAGATGAGGAAGATGATGAAGATGATGACTCTGATGACAGCCAATCAGGTTGTTTTCTATTCTTAAGTTTAAAGTGTTTCTCTAAATGCCATGTGAACCAAAACATTTTAAAGAGGTTCTTCAGATCCACAGACTTGAAATCGCTGTCGTTCACTGTTTGATGCAGCTCTGTGCCTTTCTATAGTGAGTGGTAAAGGAAAGGAATAATTGAGATTGACAATCCTAAATTAAGTTCCCAGCTTGTTCATTTAATACTAAACAAATAACTTTAAAATGATAGTAAATAATTTATGAATTAAGAACATGAGGAACTTGCTTAATTTTCATTTAATTCATGACCACTCATTTGTCCTTTCTTTTTCATCTCTTCTGCTACTTGTTAAATTGTGTCACTGGATATTTTGAAGAAAGGCAAAATTTTACTCAGTCATTCAGAAAATACCCCAAAGCCTAAATCTCTCTGAATAATTCTTAGCAACACAGAATTTATTTAATAACATATAGAGTACCCTGATTTTATTTATTTTCTTTTTAATTTCTTGTTTTATTTCCCTTTAACTCTCTTTCTTGTTCCACAGAAGATTGAAAATATAAAATATAAGATAGTTTAAAATTTAAATACAAAGATGAGATACATATTATAAAAGTTTTTGAATTTGTTCCTGGTCAGCCACAAATCCAATTTAAAATTTTCTATCTACCAATATAAGTAGGAAAATATAATCAATTATACAATTTTAAAAATGACTATAAGGTAAAAACAACCTACTTGCTCAGGGTAAGAACAACTTTTCCTAATAATATATTTTCCTAGGGTTCCCATAAATACAACTTTGCATGATACATAGTATTAATAGCTTTCAAAGGTAACTTTAATAATGAACTTTGATATGGGTAGCTAGTTCTACACAAAAAAGACAATTCCATAGAAGCTGTTGTTCTGGGAACCATTAAAATACAGGCCTAGTATCATTTGTGTGATTAGGTTTTACATATCTATAGGAATAGATGCAAATTTATAGGACTACATTGCTGGCACAAACTTAAATTATTAAATCATTAAATTATTCCCCACGGTTTTTTCTGTAATACTATCTTTTGTGACGCCTGAGAAGCTTGACGAGTAGAATTAACTGCAGCCCCAAAGCCAAGTATCTCTCCACCAAAATTGTTTTCTTTTGCCTCAAAACCCAGAAGAACTAATGATGATAGTTCCAGAGTTCTTTTCCTCATACTGAACCTTGTGTACTTCTCAGATTATTGAAATCTATTGATTTAAATAATAAAATTCTGTTTCCTCTATACTTTAGTTTCTTTATTAAATTGAAAATAATTTTGAAAACTCATCATGTGAATAGTGTCGTGAGAAGAACAATTTTGTGATTCAGGTTTTATGATTTGAGTAAAACAGTTACTTTAACGAAGCATTTTAAGCATTTATGGCTTACATACCTTGTGCTCAAATAGCTTTTAAGATAGTAATTTTTACATTTACTCTTCAGGAAAGTTGCTCATTTGAGTTCTCAGTCACAAATGCTGATTCCTGAACTATTCCATTTAGATACAAACTGCAAACTGTTGGTGATTATCTAGTTATAATATACAAATGCTTCTTTTACTTCCCAGAATCAGATAGTAATTCAGAATCAGATACAGAAGGATCAGAAGAAGATGATGATGATGATAAAGACCAAGATGAATCAGATAGTGATACTGAAGGAGAGAAAACTTCAATGAAACTGAATAAAACAGCTTCCTCTGTCAAAAGCCCTTCCATCAGTCTCACAGCTCACTCAACACCTCGTAACCTCCACATAGCAAAAGCCCCAGGCTCTGCTCCTGCTGCCTTATGTTCTGAATCCCAGTCACCTGCTTTTCTTGGCACACCTTCTTCCACACTTACTTCAAGTCCACACTCTGGTACCTACACTTTATTTTTATTATTGTGAAGTAGAAATCAAACCATAACAAGAATTCTTATTTATACAGTGTTCTGGGGATGATCTCATTGGAATCAAGGGCTAGATTTTAGGCTAAGGAAGGTCAGCGTGTATTTTCAAAGGATATGACTCACTACCATTTTTATTCTCTGTGCTTCCAATTTAAGAACCTGATTGATGGCAGCTCTTGAGTTTAAATACTTTCCTGTTTTTATGTTCAATTTATACTTCTAGAATTTAGAATTTGACTGACAGTTGGACTTTTTTTTTTTTTTGGTAATTTACAAAAATGAGCTCACTTTTTTTCTTAAGATACAATTGCATGTCTGCCCAACACATAACCAATGTCATTTGTATTAGTGAGTAGTAGTTGTATTTTATTAACATGCCATATCTTTTTTCCTATTTGATCTTTTATAAACTATTAGAGGTCTTCTTTAAAAGGTTTTGCATTATTACTCTCAAATTTCTATTCTCAATTGAATAACTAAAAAAAATAGGTGTGTATTGTAAAATAATATATTGTTTTACACATGTCACTCTTTTCTTGAAAATTTCTAGTTTTGTTTTCGTTTGCCATGAACCAATATGATATCCAACTTATTTAAGATGTATCCATTTGTATTGGTGAAGCTTGATCTTTGTCATGAAAAATTTTCCATATAATTATAATCCTATTCTTTGTAGTTTAATTAAAGTGCTTTTGACTATAGCCATTGTACACAATGACTGTAGCCATTTATATGGCTATAGAAGTTATATTATTTTTAAATGTATGATCCAACTGTTGAAATTTTTCAACATCTTAAAACTCATATTTTCAAAGAAAAAAACTGTACATAGTTTCTCAAAACCTCTGTCTGCTATTTTCCTCCTACTTCTTTAGCCATTTCCTTAATAACAAGATGAGAGGAAAGCTTTACCTTTTTACTTTCATCGTCTTTTCATTAGAGAGAAATAAATACTAGCTATTATGTCATGCAGACCAAAAGGGGAAAAAAAACCCTCTACTTTATGCAATGTGTTTTGTTGAAAATAATCTAAAAATAATGTACAAACTGCAGAAAAACACTAAATAATTCAAGTTATTAAGACACATTATTCAAAGAAAAGTTTCAAAACTATCAAAAATTTTTCATGTATATAAACTAATCTTTTATGTTAACTGGTTGAATTTTCTTGAAGGCACTTCCAAAAGGAGAAGAGTAACAGATGAACGTGAACTGCATATTCCTTTGGAATATGGGTATGCAATCTCTATGCTTTTGCCCCACATATTTATGCATGTTTTGATTTCTCATTCTCTACTGTTGTTAACAGAAGTGAATATACTGCACAGTATTTATTAAAGCAGAAGAGCAAAGCTGATATATCTGATGTTGATATATCAGAAAACTAAAATTAAGCCTATCTGCTGGGTTTAGGTATGGCAGAGCTGAGATGGGATCATATGCAGCCAGGTGGGAATATGATTGAAAAAGCTGCAAGAGCAAATCATCTGGCAGAGAGCAGGGACACAGTTAAGAGTGTCAGAAGTTGTTGTGAAGATAGATTTAAAGGATGGTGAAAGCTACTGTGGGTGAAACTGAAAGACCTGAGCAGAATTTGGCTAAAATGGTTGAATAGGAACTGAGAATTTTCACACTGCAAGTTCGCGATCCCCAAAGAGCAGAGAGCCAAGTTTGCCTTATTCTTCTCATTTAAAGCTTTTCAAATATAAATTCAATACACCTTGACACATTACTGAACATGCCCAAATACCCAAAGTCATGCCAGTGTGATTTCTTAAAATTTTGATATTTGTTTAATATTTGTAAATTGAGTTTGATTAACTTTAGTTAAATTACTTAGTAAAAAATCTCAAATTATTTCAATGTACCTGAATTGAATGACTGGCTATATTTTTCTTTGTATTTTTTGTGTTGTCTAAAGAGCATGTGTTCTTAAATTGTTTTAATTTTTATTTTTAAAAGTTTTCTTAAAACTTAGTATGTTATAACCCTCATTTCTATTATGTGTAGCTGGCAGAGAGAGACAAGAATAAGAAACTTTGGAGGGCGCCTTCAAGGAGAAGTAGCATATTATGCTCCATGTGGAAAGAAACTTAGGCAGTACCCTGAAGTAATAAAGGTACATACTTTTCACCAAATAACACACATTTGGTGCCTATTAAGCTTGCTTGTGGGAAAAAAAATATGCTTTTCTCAAAGTTCTTTAACACAAAATATTCTCTCGTGTGAGACTAATGAATGTGTTGAATTTAATCCATAGCCCTTTATTAGATTATACAAAACCATAGTGTCCTGAAGATAGCTATACATAAAAGCTGGGTTGTAATTATTAAAACCTGAAGTGGAAAAATATGTGATTTTTTCAGTATCTCAGCAGAAATGGAATAATGGATATCTCAAGGGACAATTTCAGCTTCAGTGCAAAAATAAGAGTGGGTGACTTCTATGAAGCCAGAGATGGACCGCAGGTATCCACTTTTTAAAAAGTACAGTCTTTGAACCAAAAAGTAGTAACATAACCTAAATGAAGTAAATTTCACTACACTCTGGAGCATTGCCTTTTGTTAGTTAATTCTTATAGCTATACATATAACTTTGTGGTAGACACTCACAAGGCCTCAATATACTGTGTTTCAGTAACAAGGAGCTTTGACATTTTTTATTTTTCAAATTTAAGTAAACTTTTCCCTGTTTGTTAATTCTGTCATTAATTTTGATAGTTTATACAGGTATAAAAGTATCTGCATGTTCATGAGAAATATAGGAAAACATTAGTTCCCTGAAAGGTAAACATTAAAAAAAAATTAGAATAGGAAAAACAATTGTTATGAGTCAGTCTAAGAGAGGATAGATATGCCTTAGTTTTGGGGAGGATCTTATCCATTTTATTATGCCATACTACATGATCCACTGTCACCAGTGTGATAATTTTTTGATGGAGTTAGGGGGAATTCCATAATAGTAGATGAATGAAATTTCTCCTTTTTGTAGAAATTGAATTTTTAAATAATTACACACATTTATGAAAATATCACCACAGCTGTCTTTGAGTTTAAGGATTAAGTACATAACCTCACCAATCACCACAAAGAACTTACCAATAAAACCTCATTTCCTATGTTTCCTTTAATGGTTTGTCTTTATTCCATACTCAGATTCAGCTACATGTGCTTATTATTTCCTTTATTAGCTCCATTGAAAGAAGTCCTAATTATGAAGTGAGGAGATCTAGATTCTTGTTAATCCATGAAATAGTTTTATGATTTCAAACAACAAAATCATGCCCTCTTTTACTTCAGTTTCTTTACCTGCAGAATAGAGACAATCATAATTATCCTTCTGCCTCATAGGATGATGATGAGGTTAAAATGAAATCATACAGATGAAAATGTTTTAAAGGGTTAAAATGCTCAGCCAACTGAAGTTGGTATTTTCCTTCTTGATTGAACTTTTCTTTTTTCCCATTATAATGCCCAGAAAGATACTCTTCTAGTGATTAATATTTTCTATTGTGAATGGGCAAGTTTTTCCATACTATCTTACCCTTTAATTTTATAGTTATAGAAGTAAAAAATTACTTCCTAATTCTTCAAGAGAGTCATTCATTTTGAGAGCTCAAAGATTAAGGGAGTTTCCCAAGATTACACAATCTCATCCAGGTAGAAACCTAGCTGAACTCAAGATTTCTGACAAGTGATCTTTTACATTCATTCTGTAACCTATTTTCCATTGTCATCCATGAGTTTTTATGAAACAAGTTATGTCCACATCCACTTGTTTCTTTACTAGTAAATCTAAAATGCCAAAACAAATTCATCTGAGATTTAACTTGTTTATGGAAATACATTCTAGGATTTTTCTTTTTTCAACTTAAAAATCTGTGTAACTTACCAGATTCTTAGAATTTTAGTGAACTACAGCGTTATTTTATATACTTCATATATAGCAGATCACTTTTTAAGTCACAAACATTAGAAGGCAATAATGATTTTATTTAAAAATTCCCATTTTTAAATCTTTTCATTCATGTTAATATAACCTTATCTCATTTAAATATGCCAATGATATCTTTATGTTTTTAAGTTAAATAGAATTTTATTCTAGAGAGGAAAGCTAATTGCTATCCAGTACATAAAGGACTTTAGTTTTGTATCAGTGGTAATTAGACTCAATCTATGAAGCCTCATTAGGCAGAGCAGAGTGTTCTTTGACATCCATTCACTTTTTATTAAATGTAATCAGTGTTTTCCGAAGCATATTGTCTTATTGAGAGATCAGTTCCAATCAAGGAAATATGATGAATTATTAGTTCAAGACTATAAGCTGCCAACATTTCAGCAGCCTGCTAAGGGAAAATATTAGCAATTTTGAGAACACTTCTCTCAATTTAAAAAATATAAGTTGATTTTATTTCAGGATACTTTTAGACAACAACAATTAAAGGTAAGTAATCAAAATAAGTTTACTTCATTAGAGATGCATGTAGCTAAAGAAATGTACTTTTTTAGTATATGATCAGTATGTATAAGCATATGGTTAATTAGAAATGTATATAATTATATAGTAATTTTCTGTGAAAATGAACAAAGATTGCATATCTTTGTTAAAGTATCTTAGTGTGTAATAATTTTGATTGGCCTAAATTTTGTAGAAGATATAAAATATAATTTGGGACAAAGACACTGTTTCCAAGTAGTAATGATCTGTATATGTTTATAATAGGTCAGCCTTTATACAAATTGTATAAATGGTCTGATGGTGTACATAAATTGAAAAATAAAACTATGCATATTGAAAGACTGAAAGGAAATGTGTCAAAGATTTAATCATGGTTGTAATGGTTGGTGGTACAGTGGATCTTATTTTTACCTATGTTCTTACATGTTTCACAATTCCTAAAATTTGCTTGTATTGCAACTATAATGTGAAAAACAATTTCCTATTTAAAAATAATTACATCTACCCATATAATCCAAAAAAGCTAAACATTCAGTTTTCCAAATACATGGAAATTTTACATACTGATTTTAAATGTTACTGCTACAGTTTTCCAAGCTACATATATTTATTCTGGGTGTTTGATTACAAATGTAATGCTATATTTATACATTCATTAGTATTCTTAATCACTCTCCTAATAAAATGTTTGCATTGGAAAATATATTTCTTCCATCATATTTTTCTGTTACCAAAACCAAAAAGCAACTGCAACAGCAGTTCTATAAGTTCTAATTTTGTTCAAGATATTTCAAAAACTTGCAGCAGTGGTACTCTATATTTTACAGATGAAATTTAGGAAATGGTAATTTTTGTTAGAAGATAATATCTGCAATAGAGAAGCAGAGTTATTTTATGTTAATTATTTTGACAAAGTACTTCTGAGTTTGAGACAATGATTATACATATATTTATCAACAGCAAGCTTTTTTGAATGTATTGATTCATTGTGTATAGTACAGTAAAACGAGAGCTCAGAGTTCATGGGGCTTTCCTGGTGGCTTAGTGGTAAAGAATCCGCCTGCCAATGCAGGAGACACAGGTCCAATCCCTGGCTCAGGAAGATCCCCCGGAGAAGGAAATGGCAACCCACTCCAATGTTCTTGCTTGAGAATCCCATGGACAGAGGACCCTGGCAGGATACATTTCATGGGGTTGCAAAAGGGTTGGATATGACTTAGCGACTAAACAACACCATGAGAGTTCGTATTTATTGAAATTTAGTAAATTCATCCTTAATGACAACAACCTAATGATTACTTTTTTAAAATTAAAAAGAGAAGCCGTTAATTAAACAAGAAAGGGTTGACACAAGAAATTTGAGTAGGCGGGGCTTTAATCTTTCCATTATCAGTTTTGTTTATTTCAGTCTACAAATGTGGTGAGAGATTTGTAAAACTGGCTACTTGTTAGTATCTACTGATCTTAGATACCAAACACTTCCTACCAGCTTCTATAAAAGTTGTGATTTTAAAGATGATAGATTTCATGAAATAAAATGAACCATACACTCTTTATAGTCACATGATACACTAGCCTGGCTACCTTCTTTATGAAATTATTTTAACTATTTTAGCCAGTGAAACTCCTTCGAAAAGGCAATAACGGTAAATATATTTCTTAGAGACTTCTCCATCATATTGTAAGGACTGGTTGAACCTAATGTCTATGATTGTTTTCATTTTATTTTGTTTTTGAGTGTCAGAATAAAAGAAAGTAAGGTTGAGCTAGGCAGATTTGGGTAATATAAAATTGGGTTTCTTGTATTTACCTTAATACAATTGTTAGGTAAGAAGGTAAAAAATATTCACGTTTTTATTAGAAATATATGATGGTTTCAAAATGTTAATGGCAAAGGTTATTTTGAAAAATATGATAATCTACATTGCAAAGTATTTTTGTGAATTGTAGAAAACAAAACATTTAAGCATAAATATAACAATTAAGTTCATTTTTTTCAACCAGGAAGTTCACTAGCAAAGGTCAATGAATGTCTACTGTATTCAAGCCAAAAAAGCAAAGAAAAGAAAATATGCAAAGAAGGATCAAGTTAAAAGTGACTTAGGAAAAAAATGTTGTTTTCTATCTTTGAGATGTACTTTTTTTAAGATTTTTTTTAAATGTCTTACTTCCTTGAGAAAAGAAAAATATCATTCATATTGAAAAGAGCCTTTTTCTTATAAATTAATATTTTGGCAGATATTTTCCCTAAATGGATTTTCCATAAAGAAAGTATGAACACATATCAGTACAGAAATAAACTTGAAGGCTTCCCTTTCAGGAAAAACTAATGTTCATAGAGAAACTGAAGAATATAAAAGAAATAGAAATTATGATCACTGGTTTAAAGAAGCTTATTGTCTGAGAAAGATAAAACACTAAGCAAAATGCTCTTCAGCTCTAGTCAGGGTTTTGTTGATAAGGAATAAGGTGAGACTTCACAGTAAAGTGGGCAACATAGGGCCACTGGCAAGACTACAATGCTGTTAATTTTTTCCAATAGTTCAGTTCAGTTGCTCAGCCGTGTCCAACTCTTTGCAACCTTGTGGACTGCAGCACGCCAGGCCTCCCTGTCCATCACCAACTCCTAAAGTTTACCCAAACTCATGTCTATTGAGTGGGTGATGCCATACAACCATCTCATCCTCTGTCATCCCCTTCTCTTCCTGCCTTCAATCTTTCCCAGCATCAGGGTCTTTTTATATGAGTCAGTTCTTAGCATCAGGTGGCCAAAGTATTGGAGTTTCAGCTTCAACATCAGTCCTTCTAGTGAATATTTGGGACTGATTTCCTTTAAAATGCACTGGTTGGATCTCCTTGCAGTTCAAGGGACTCTCAAAAGTCTCCTCCAACACCATACACTTCAAAAGCATCAATTCTGTGGTGCTCAGGTTTCTTTATACTCCAGCTCTCACATCCATACATGACTACTGGAAAAACCATAGCCTTGACTAGACTGACATTTGTTGGCAAAGTTATGTCTCTGCTTTTTCAATATACTATCTAGATTGGTCATAACTTTCCTTCCAAGGAGTAAGCATCTTTTAATTTCATGGCTGCAGTCACCATCTGCATTGATTTTGGAGCCCCCAAAATAAAGTCTTCCTTTGTTTCCCCATCTATTTGCCATGAAGTATTGGGACCAGATGCCATGATGTTAGTTTTCCAAATGTTAAGTTTTAAGCCAACTTTTTCACTCTCCTGTTTCACTTTTAAGAAAGGCTCTTAAGTTCTTCACTTTCTGCCATACGGGTGGAGTCATCTGCATGTCTGAGGTTATTGATATTTCTCCCAGCAATCTTGATTCCAGCTTGTGCTTCAAGCACCCTAGCGTTTCTCATGATGTACTCTGCATATAAGTTAAATGAACAGGGTGACAATATACATCCTTGACGTACTCCTTTCCCAATGTGGAACCAGTCTGTTGTTCCATGTCCAGTTCTAACTGTTCCTTCCTGACCTGCATACACTTTCTCAAGAGTAGGTCAGGTGGTCTGGTATTCCCATCTCTTGAAGAATTTTCCACAGTTTGTTGTGATCCACACAGTCAAAGGCTTTGGCTTGTCAATGAAGCAGAAATAGATGTTTTTCTGGAACTGTCTTGCTCTTTCAGTGATCAAATGGACGTTGGCAATTTGATCTCTGGTTCCTCTGCCTTTTCTAAATCCACCTTGAACATCTGGAAGTTCACAGTTCACATACTGTTGAAACCTGGCTTGGAGAATTTTGAGCATTATTTTGCTAGCGTGTGAGATCAGTGCAATTGTGCAGTAGTTTGAGCATTTTTTGGCATTGCCTTTCTTAGAGCTTGGAATGAAAACTGACCCTTTCCAGTCCTGTGGCCACAGCTGAGTTTTCCAAATTTGCTAGCATATTGAGTGTAGCACTTTCACAGCATCATCTTTTAGAATTTGAAATAGCTCAGCTGGAATTCCATCACCTCCACTAGCTTTGTTCTTAGTGATGCTTCTTAAGGCCCACTTGACTTCACATTTCAGGATGTCTGGCTCTAGGTGAGTGATCACACCATTGTGATTATCTGGGTCATGAAGATCATTTTGCATAGTTCTTCTGTGTATTCTTGTAACCTCTTCTTAATATATTCTGCTTCTGTTAGATCCATACCATTTCTGTCCTTTATTGTGCCCATCTTTGCATGAAATGTCCCCTTGGTATCTCTAACTTTCTTGAAGAGATCTCTAGTCTTTCCCATTCTATTGTTTTCATCTATTTCTTTGTACTGATCACTGATAAATGCTTTCTTATCTCTCCTTGATATTCTTTGGAACTCTACATTCAAATTGGTATATCTTTCCTTTTCTCCTTCATCTTTAGCGTCTCTTCTTTTCTCAGCTATTTGTAAGGCCTCCTCAGACATCCATTTTGCCTTTTTGCATTTCTTTTTCTCAGGGATGGTTTTGATCCCTGCCTCCTGTACAGTGTCACAGACCTCTGTCCATAGTTCTTCAGGCACTCTGTCTATCAGATCTAATCTTTTGAATCTATTTGTCATTTCCAGTGGATATCATAAGGGATTTGATTTAAGTCATACCTGAATGGTCTTGTGGTTTTCCCTACTTTCTTCAGTTTAAGTCTGAATTTGGCAATAAGGAGTTCATGGTCTGAGCCACAGTCAGCCCCCAGTCTTGTTTTTGCTGACTGTATAGATCTCCATCTTTGGCTGCAAAGAATGTAATCAGTCTGAATTCGGTATTGACCATCTGGTGATGTCCATGTGTAGAGTCTTCTCTTGTGTAGTTGGAAGAGGGTGTTTGCTATGACCAGTGTGTTTTCTTGGCAAAACTCTATTAGCCTTTGCCCTACTTCATTCTGTACTTCAAGGCCAAATTTACCTGTTACTCCAGGTGTTTCTTGACTACCTACTTTGTCATTCCAGTCCCCTATAATGAAAAGGACATCTTTTCGGGGTGTTAATTCTAGAAGGTCTTATTGATCTTCAAGAACATTTCACCTTCAGCTTCTTTAGCATTACTGATCAGGGCATAGACTTGGATTACCATGATATTGAATGATTTGCCTTGGAAACGAACAGAGATCCTGTCGTTTTTGAGACTGCATCCACGTACTGCATTTTGGACTCTTGTTGACTATGAGGGCTACTCCATTTCTTCTAAGGGATAGCTTTAACTAAGTAGATATCTACAGTAGTAGATATAATGTTCATCTGAGTTAAATTCACCCATTCCAGTCCATTTTAGCTCAGATTCCTAAAATGTTGACGTTCACTCTTGCCATCTCCTGTTTGACCACTTCCAATTTACCTTGATTCATAGACCTGACACTCCAGGTTCCTGTGCAATATTGCTCTTTACAGCATCAGGCTTTACTTCCATCACCAGTCACATCCACAGCTGGGTGTTGTTTTTGCTTTGGCTCCATCTCTTCATTCTTCCTGAAGTTAGTTCTCCACTCATCTCTGGTAGCATATTGGGCACCTACCAACCTGGGGAGTTGATTTTTCAGTGTCCTGTTTTTTTGCCTTTTCACACTGTTCATGGGGTTCTCAAGGCAAGAATACTGAAGTGGTTTGCCATTCCCTTCTCCAATGGACCACGTTTTGTCAGAACTCTCCACCATGACCTGTCTGTCTTGGGTGTCCCTACTCGGAATAGCTCATAGTTTGATTGAGTTAGACAAGGCTGTGGTCCATGTGATCAGATTGGTTAGTTTTCTGAGACTGCAGTTTTCAGTCTGTCTGCCCGCTGATGGAGAAGGATAGGAGGCTTATGGAAGCTTCCTGTTGGGAGAGACTGACTGAGGGGGAAACTGGGTCTTGTTCTGATGGGCAGGGCCATGCTCAGTAAATCTTTAGCCCAGTTTTCCGTTGATGAGCAGGGCTGTATTCCCCCTGTTATTTATCTTGGGCCAGACCATGGCAGAGGTAATGAAGATAGTGGTGACCTCCTTCAAAAAGTCCCATGCATCCACTGCTCACTCAGTTCCCCCAACCCTGCAGCAGGCCACCTCCGACCCACTTATTTTTCAAATAAGAACAAAAGATGGCTAGTCAACAACCAGGATTCTAATTCAATTCTGCTGTTAACTGTCACACCTAGTGCAACATAGCTGTGGGCATATATGGACACTGAGAACATGAGAGATCAGTACCAAAAAACTAAAAGTCTGGAAATTTATGTCACTAATCTACCAGGTAGGATTTTTGATGCCTAGGCAAGGGCCTATACTAGAAAGCCAACTGTATGAATCCAAGTGTAGAAAGGTGATATTTGACAGTCCTAAGTCTTTGAGGGTAACATACTATGAGTAACTGGAAAGCATCGTCATCATTGTGGAAACAATTATATCAAACCATGTCTTTCTCAACTGGTTTTAATTGGTGACACTCATCTCCACATATAGATAACTGTTCTTGCTCTTTAACATCTTTCAAGTGCTATTCAGTATATGATATTAATAAACTTTGTTATTAAGAATCCCTATACTGTAAAGCTTATGGTATATAATGCTCTGATATCATAAGTAGCTACAAATAGACATAATGCTAAACTGTGAACTAGTTGTAAGGAAATCCAACAAAATTCTTATTTTTCTCATGAAAATAACTTTTATGTTATTCTTAAGCTAAGAAAAAAAAGTAATAACTTTCTTTTTTTGAGTAAGTTTTGGCTACTCAGTGAATTTAACCATAAGCTTCAGATTCCTAACAATCTAACAATCCTAACAATAACAAATTTCTTATTTTCTTAAATCCAGGAATCAAAAGGCATTATACGTAATCCAATATATGCAACTCCCTTAGAAAGCATTTACTTTAGAAATGTCAAGGGCAAAAATGTAAATGACAATGTCACTATATTGTCTGGTAAGCTTGGGAGCCAGCATATTCTGTTTCTTTTTTGACACTAAGCTGAATAAAACATAAGTGTAAAATTGTACCTGGATAAAAACAGAAAAACAGATCAAACCCTTTAAATCTTGGCTAAAAGTTGATTTTATTATTAATAAGGTACCTTAAAAACTGAATGCAGATTCCTTTGCAGCGTCTTTTGTTAATCTTTCTCTTCTGCTTCATGTGTCACAAATGTCACTTTTATATTTTTGAATTTATGTGATGCTCACTGCCTTGGTGCCTAAGAGCATAACAGAAAAATGAAAACCTGAACTAATCAAAAGCTTCCCATTGTGGTGAACATAAAAATGGTTTCATGGCTTCCTTCTTAGTGGTTTATGGTATGAAAATGGAGCTAGTACAACTCTTGTTTCTGTTGACTTCATTGAAATCTCAGCAAAAATAAATCTTTATTTTCCTCAGAATTAATTTGTGAAATTATTTTTACCAGGAAATTACTGAAAAGGGTTAGTATAGATATTATTTTATACATAGATTATGTTCATTAATTTTTTTTCTGACACAGTTCTGCTTTGCCATAATCTTGGCTATACTTTCATGACTGAATATTGGGTTCAGTCCTTTATCAGGTTTAAGAACATCTTTGTAACATCAGCTAAAAAAGTACATGTGGTGGTTAGGAACACATATTTGAGAGTGAGAAAATTGGGTTCAAATCATAGTTTGGTTCCTTGTTGCCTGTATACCTTAAGAAATTATTCAGGTGGGCTTGAATTCTCTCAGTTGTAAAGTAAATACAATAAAATCCACTGTATTAGATAATACTGTTGTGAAGATTAAGGAACATAATATAATCGAAATGCCTGGAACTAAGCACAGTGCTTGGAATGTGGGATGTAATCATCACCCATTATGGTAGCAGGATAATATTTATATTTTTTAGTACCTCTCGAGTGAGATATTCTTAGAATCCTTGCTCCGAGTTTAGATATCATGGCATAAAATATAACTCAAGAACTTTTTATTACTTTTGGTTGCAGAATTGCCCACAGTGGTTCAAGCTTAAATTCCTGATTTGAGATTCTTTTTAAGAAAAAAGGAACATTTAAAACATTTTCTCAAACTTTACACTAAAAGAGTTATTTCTTTAAAAAGTAATGTGAATTATTTTAGAACTATTTTTAAAGGGTGCCTTTCTAATTCTGAACATATTGATTTGGACTGTAAATAAGGTAAAATAGTGTTGTTTTTTAAGAGGAAAGCAGCTCATCACAAATGATAATATATTTGTTTTGATTGACATACAAAGGATAATGAAAACCAGACTCTGATGGTATCTACACACCGCACAGGATTATTCCTATAATACATTAGCATTATGCTGGTAAATGTGTTTCCATCAGCAGGCTTACAGTGGGAAATCTCAAATGTACCATTATCACACTTTGAAACTATAGTTCCTTGATTTCAAATAATAGTCACTGTTCAAATATTAAATTGTCCTTTAATTGCTGTGATTTTCTGAACAGTTTATCTGTTTAAATCAATATCTAGATAAGGTCTACACATTGGGATTTTTTGGTACATCCTTTTGTTTTTTTACTTCTTGAAATTTATTTGTTGAAGAAATTGCCGACGTTTGTAGAATTTCCTAGACTGGATTTCCTGTGTAGTTAAACATATACTTCTCACCCTGTTTTTCCTGTGAAGTCATAGTAATTAAGTCTAGTATATATTTGATTTACCTTTGTGAGAGGGCAAGACTAATTTATAGATGATGAATTGAATCTCCATCAGAAGACTTATGTCTGTCTAGTTGTCTCCTTTTGGTTGTTGGCAACCATTCAAGTTCAATACTTTGATTTATTCATCAAGTATTACAAAATTCTGATACGTTAACTCTTAGATTCCTTCTTGGATGTATTAACTGTATTGTTTCTATAAAGAGAGCTTTCATCTGTTATTTGGATAGCTTAATGTTTGGTTTAGCTGATAGTCCATGAGAAAAATCCATAGAGGTATCATCACACAACTAATATTTTTAAATATCTGCCAACTTTATGGTCATTATAGTTAAGAAATGGTGATTTTAAATATATATCTATTTATATGTTTATACATATATATAGAAATCCCTGTATTTAAAGTTGAATTTATTACAAATATAAAAAATGTGTCAAGTCCATGAATAATTCTAAACATAAATTTATTTTAAAAAGTAAAATCTCTAAAGGTTGTAATAGCTCTATAAATTTCAAAATATCTGCAAATTTTCCTAGAATTATTTCTGACATGTTAGCCACTTGTGTTTATTTTGCTTATAATATATTATTTCTATAAAATGTTAATTAAAAGGGGATGCAGTGGTGTCTTTTGAAAGAAGAGGATGTCATTCCCCGTATCAGGGCAATGGAAGGTCGTAGAGGAAGACCACCAAATCCAGATAGACAGCGAGCAAGAGAGGAATCCAGGATGAGACGTCGGAAAGGTCGGCCTCCAAATGTTGGCAGCACTGAATTTCTAGATAACACAGATGCCAAATTGCTAAGAAAACTGCAAGCTCAGGGTAAGAAACATAATGTATTTGACATTGTAATAATCACATTAAAAAGTATAAATATTTCTTATATTTTTAACTTATGGATGGTTGACACTGCTCTCAGTTTCTGAAAAGAAGATATTTGTGTTAGAATAAAACTGAGAAAATAAGAAGTCCCACTGGTAACTGGAGTTCTTTGATTAGGTAAGCTCCTTTGAAGAGCCATACTCATAAGCACAATCAATGTACCCTGTGTGTTTAGAATTACAGAGGTGGGTGATAAGCTTTTAAGTACTGTGTGTTTAGTTGCCCAGTCATGTCCGACTCTGCGATCCCATGGACTGTAGGCTCCTCTGTCCATGGGGATTCTCCAGGCAAGAATACTGGAGTGGGTAGCCTAACCTTCTCCAGGTGATCTTCCTGACCCAGGGATCCCACTCAGATCTGCATTGCTGGAGGATTCTTTCCCAGCTGAGCTACCAGGGAAGCCCAAGCTTTTAAGGCTTGCACTGAAAAGGAATCTGGAAATTCTCATTTTATCAGCCCCAATTCCTTGAGGTGGTACAAGGGAATAACTCCAAGATATGTGGATCTGTGGAGTAAAGTTTCAGTCAGAGGACTCCAATTACTGTTATGTAACCCCAGTCTTTGGGTTCTTCTGTAGTGTGCACATATTACATACATTTTCAAAATGCCCAAGTAGCAGTTTTACTTCAAAAATATTTATTTTAGGACCACCAGAAAGTATCACTATCAAGCACAAAGTACTCATAATAACCTCAGATGTACTTATGAGTCAAAATTGTACATAAATTATTAACATTAAGTTCCCAGGCTATGTCTGACACAGAAAAAGCTGATTAAAAGAGAATTGTCCTGCTGTGAGTTTAAGTTACTAGTTACAACTGGGAAGCCTCTTCTTGTGAAGCTTATCTGAATGTACATCAGCATACATGTTGGTGTCTTATATTCACAAGCATATATATACACACGTCAATGTAAAATAAAGGTTCAGTAATAAGAACTGACTTAAAAGACATGCAGGATTTTATTTCTTATGGGTTTTCTCCAGGGGAAAAGCATGACATTTGTTTATTGTAAACAGCACAATAATATTGACTTCCTTGTAGCCCTTTTGTTTTTATTACAAAATAAATGTCTGTGACAAAAACTCATAAAACAGAATGGCTTCTGTAAAAAATATTAATGAGTGGAATCATTAACAATTATTTCGCTAGTCTATCCAGTAATATTTACATACACTCCTACACACACATGTCTTCAAATAGTCATATATGTACATATGCACATAAAATATGTTGTTTTACATATATTGGTCTTCCCCGGTGGTGTGGCAGTAAAGAACCCACCTGTACTGCAGGAGGTGCAGGTTCATTCCCAGGGAAGATCCCCTGGAGAAGGAAATGGCAACCCACTCCAGTATTATTGCCTCAGAAATCACGTGGACAGAGGAGCCTGGTGGGCTACAGTCCACGGGGTTACCAAGAGTCAGACATGATTTATTGACTAAACAACAACAATTACATATATATCCTTTTTGATGTCTAAGATAAATGGCTTATAGTGTATATACTATTCATCTTGTCTTTTTTCCAGTTAATTT
Organism: Ovis canadensis; assembly: GCF_042477335.2. NCBI lineage: Eukaryota > Metazoa > Chordata > Mammalia > Artiodactyla > Bovidae > Ovis > Ovis canadensis. The sequence goes on from NC_091246.1 coordinate 155,698,923, forward strand.
ATCTTGAACATCTTTCTGTATCAGCACTTAAAAATCAACCATATTCTTTTAATGGCTGAATAGTAAGTGATACTATGTATGATTCTATCATACTTCATTTAAGTTGTCTTCTTCTGATGACTGTTGTAGCTCTTTCCTGATCTTTGTCATCACAAACAATGCTGTAGTAAGAACATATTACATGTATCTTCATATCCTTCTAAAGGTGTGCCTATGTATAGTGTAAAATTCTAGAGATAAAATCTCTGAATCAAAACATATATTCACTTTCACTTTGGGTAAATAGACAGATATTATCTCCAAAAGATTGCACTAATTCATGCTTCTGCCAATGGCATGTAGGTTAACTGCCTGGTACTTAACTTAACGTTGTATAAGTTTTTATCTGCCATAGTATGTTCGTTAAATATTTTTCATATTACTCTGGTTCCTTTTAAGACTTATCTCCCCTGAAAAATTGCTAGTGAAGGTTAAAAGGGAAGTTAATATGCTAATTGATAGAGCCATACGTGATGGGTTTTTTAAATTAGTGTTGACAGTAAACCACTGTCTTTTCTGAAGAATGTGTAACACTGGGGAATGTGTATTATTTTTTGTGTATAAAATAAGAAAGCTTGAAATTAAATGATATCCAAAGTATGGGCTCTTCATGCATGTTTTGCATATCTTATACAAGTAGCATTAATACTTAGTATCCAAAATGGCAACTTTATATTTGTAAAATTAACTAAATTTTTTCAAATTGGAAGTTAATTATTCAGCTTTTACTCAGATGTTTTTTCTCCCTCAGTATTTCAAATTGGTCTGTATTCTATTACAGTTTTTCCCTTGTTGTATTATGTTGCGTTTTGCAAATTCTTTTATGTTTGACCTTATTGTGTACATATGTTCTTTCTTGCATGCATATAAATGTTAAATATTTAGCAGTAAGTAAATAATTATTAATATATACAAGTAAATGTGGTATAATATGCATGCTTTTTCCTTGGGAAGAAAGGAAAATAGCAAAGAATCTCTATCCCCCTTTTATTTCTAAAAGGTTTCTACATCAACAATTTGAGGGGGTTACCTGAAGGGATTCTATAAGATTCTATTTCATACAAGGATTCAACTAGGCTAAACAACTGGACTTAATTTGAAGAAAGATTCAAAACAGTAAAAAAAATACAAACTTTGTACTTTTAAGCATTGTGAAATGAGAGGTCTTCTAATTTCTCAGAGAATACATATGGGAATCTGACAAAATCTGAATATAAAAAAAAACTTTCAACCTGTCTAAATAAACCTGCTTCTTAATTGGTCAATACCATTCATATCTCAAATTTTCTAAGATATCTAGTAACATCTGTCCATTTCATACATTATGGAATCCAAGATGCCCTAATCTATACAAAATCCTGTTATTTCAGATGTTCCACTAAGAAAGCAAAATGCTGCCAATTTTTAGGCACATTGTGATTTTAGACATGTTTAAAAATGTATCTTAGAATCAAAGACATGTGGTATATGTAGAATAGCCCTAATTCAAAGTGAAAATAAACTTTATTTCAAAATAAATTCTTTATTTGAAATTTACAAATTCTTCATCCATGAAAGATATTTTTCAAATTAATATTTCAAGTGTTAATTACAATAGATAATATATTCAACAACCATAAACCAAATAAATAAGAAGATATTGGAAGCTGTTTATTCCACAGAACCTGAGTGAATTTTCTAGGTCTCTATCTCATTCTCCTTCCCCCATAGTGTCCCTAATTAACTGCTTTTTTTTTTTTTTGCTATTCTTTTTTTCATATTTTCTCTAACTGTTCGTAATATAAAAGTTAAGCTGCATAAATTTTAAATGATTAATCCAAATTGTATCTTCCTTGCTAAAATGAAAAAAATATCAGTTGAGCTTTCTAGTTTTTAAAAATTACTGTGAACATGTATGGAGTTTGAAATTGAATGATACGTTCATATACAAAAATACACCTGTACATGTGATAAAATTTTCCTTATTATAAGCCAAACTGCTATTAGAGAGCATCAGGTTAGCTGAGAACAAAGCATCATATTATGCCACATTTTCTAGAAAATACATTTTTTTAACCACTTGGCTTCCCTGGAGGCTTAGATGGTAAAGAGTCCACCTGCAATACAGGAGACCCAAGTTCAATCCCTGGATTGGGAAGATCCCCTGGAGAAGGAAATGGCAACCCACTCCATATTCTTGCCTGGAAAATCCCATGGATGGAGAAGTCTGGGAGGCTACAGTCCATGGGCATAGAGTAGGACACAACTTAGCAACTAATATGCTTTGCAACACGCCTTTACATTTTATGGCAGATTTTGGTCTTTATAGCAGAGTTTAGTGAAAACTTTTAATTCTTAAATGTTAAAAACAATGTTTATCTGGATCTATCCTAGATGAAAGCAGTGTCCTTCATATGTATTATTATCAGAGTTTGCTAATTCTGTAGCACAGTTTATACATACCGATTTCCAAGAGTATTTCATGAACAGGAGACTCCTTTTTATGTGACTCAGAAATTCTTGATGATGCTCAAAACTATTTAATATTAAAACTTATTCAAAGGTTGGAGGTATATGCTAGCATCAGCTTCTATCCTTCAAGTCTCCTGGATAAAATCAAACCCTCTTACATCTTGCCTCCTTTTTTAAGTGTTAATGATAGATAATCAGCCATAGTAAGCAACTTCATTTTAGCTGTTACAAAGACATAGAGTTATGTTTCTTTCAAAAATCTCAAGATACTCAAATTTCTTTAAAGGCTTTAGAAGTAGTAACATACTTCTGAGTTTTAGAAGTAGTAACATGCTTCTAAGTTTTAGAAGTAGTAACATGGACTATGAAGTCAGAAAGGCCAGGGTATATATCTTAACTCTGCTCTGTAACTTCTGTGACCCTTAGTTTTATTTTATAAACTGGGCATAATGTTGACTGTCTCATAGGGTTGTTTTGAAGATTAAACAAAATCATGTAAATTTAATACGATAGTTCAATAAATGGTAGAAGTTATTAGTAGAGCTCAAGTAATTCAGATGTTACCTGATCATATTCATTATTGGTAAATATAATATATAAGTTTCTTAAAATTAATATATAATATATTATATAATATATGTTTCTTAAAATTAATCATCTGCTACGTGGTTGAAAACAATGTCTAATGTAAAGTGGTATTTTCTAAAATGATTTTATGAAAGATATTATGATGCACCACTTTTATAATTAGAAACATTCTGATCAAGATTGCCAGCAGAATAAAGCATGACATTACATACCATCTGTATCAGTTACCTCTTGCAACAGTAATGCTGGGAAAGAACCATTGACAAAACCTCAGTGGCATACCACACTAAGTGTTAATTGTTTGTGCAGATGGAATCAGCTGGTGTTACATTAGGCAGTTGGACATCTCTGCTGATCCTGACTAGACTTTTTAAAATTTGTGGAATGAACTAGCTCCCAATCTCCAGCAGCCTAGTCTAAGTATGACCTCACAATAAAGGGCAAGGCATAGGAGTAATGATATAAAGAGTTAAAGTATACTTTCAGACTTATGCTTGTATCACATTGCTAACATTTTATTGGCCCAAGCAGATCACATGGCTGAACTCAAAATCAAGGGCCAAGAAAATAATGTTCCTCACACGTCTTGATGAGTGGAACCCAAAGCCACATTGCAAATGGCACAGACAGAGGGAGAGATGAAGAACTGGGACCATTAATTATGTAACTCTATCCCAGTTTCATACATTTGTCCTTAAAAAGTATGAGAACTAGGTTGTCCTGAGAAATCAACATTCTCTTTTTTTTTTTTTTTTAGGAGCGAGGATCTTTTTCCTTCACAAGTGAAAGTATCAATAGATTCAGAAGCTTTGCCATTTATATAGCTAATTGAAATGCTTAGTTTGGGAGACTTTAGTCTATATTGGATTCTTTTTCTTTTTCTATATATTATTTTTAAGATTGAAGCTAAATCACTTTTTTACATATTAGCAGCTACTTTCCTACTCAGTGATGATTACATGAAATGTGAAAAAAAAATTTCTATATTAGCCTCTGTGATGATAATTAAGAGAAGCATCGTTCTTAATCTATATATAGGCTCATGTTTGATGAAAAATTAGCACTTTCTAGGGAAAATGAAGATGACATTTCCTGCCATTTTCCTACTGAGTATCTAATGTTACGTTTGGCAGTTTTCCTAAAAACATGTACTTCATGATTATACCAGTTTCACAATTATTGTTTTTAGGAGAGCAGTTATGTTGTTACTAAGTTAATAACATTGCTTAAAATTTTGTGTTTTTCAGAAATAGCCAGGCAAGCAGCACAAATAAAGCTTTTGAGAAAACTGCAAAAGCAGGAACAGGCTCGGGTTGCCAAAGAAGCTAAAAAACAACAAGGTTCGTGATTTAAATGGTAGCATCAACTTGAAGAGTGAGTGTTGGGTAACTCACAAGAGGCATCTCTTCTTTGTTCCTTTTCTGATGATATCTGTGCTTTGATTTTTCATCATAGCAATAATTGCTGCTGAGGAGAAGCGAAAGCAAAAAGAACAGATAAAGATTATGAAACAACAGGTATGTTTATTGATTAGAACTGATTTTTAAAACACAGGCATTGTCTTGCAGTCTATATGTATATTTCTGTATGTGTATTGGACTTTCCAGGTGGATCACTGGTAAAGAATTCACCTGCCAATGCAGGAGACACAAGTTTGAGCCCTGAGTTGGGAAGATCCCCTGGAGAAGGAAACGGCATTATTTCCATTATATTTGCTTGGAAAATCCCATGGACAGAGAAGCCTGGTGGGCTACAGTCTATGGGGTCACAAATAAGTCACACATAATTTAACAACTAAACAACAACAAATATGTACATTAGTTTCATTTTGATTTCTGAAATAACTATATTTCACAGTAATACTATATATCTATATTAGAAAGTTCTCTTTCATGAATTAAAATTCACTTCATTTTAAAACTAAGTCTTCTACACTGATTCAGTTCAGTTCAGTTCAGTCACTCAGTCGTAGCCGACTCTTTGCGACCCCATGAATCGCAGCATGCCAGGCCTCCCTGTCCATCACCAACTCCCGGAGTTCACTCAGACTGACGTCCATCTAGTTAGTGATGCCATCCAGCCATCTCATCCTCTGTCGTCCCCTTCTCCTCCTGCCCCCAATCCCTCCCAGCATCAGGGTCTTTACCAATGAGTCAGCTCTTCACATGAGGTGGCCAAAGTATTGGAGTTTCAGCTTCAGCATTAGTGGTTGTTGCATAGACTTGGATTACTGTGATGTTAAGTGGTTTGCCTTAGAAACGAACAGATCATTCTGTCAGTTTTTAGCTTGCACCCAAGTACTGCATTTCAGACTTTTTTGTTGGTATGAGGACTACTACATTTCTTCTAAGGGATTCTTGCTCCAGTAGTAGATGTAATGGTCATCTCAATTAAATTTGCCCATTCCAGTCCATTTTAGTTCGTTGATTCCTAAAATGTCGATGTTCACTCTAGCCATCTCCTGTTTGACCACTTCCTTTACCCTGATTGATGGATCTAGTATTCCAGGTTCCTATGTAGTATTGTTCTTTACTATTTTACAGCTTATCCTATTTCCTGATGGCTAGAGATCCTTCAAATCCTATCAGCACTTTAAATTCAGCTTTGCTATCCTAAACTCTTAAGGTGGCTACGACCTAAATATACATAGTTTTTAACTTCTCATCAAAGAAGCATCATAGTTCCAATGTCCCAGGAATGTTAATACCAATGAGTTTTCATCACGATATTTACCTGAGGGTAGTTTCAGAATGCCATCTAACTTATTCGTCATTGCCAGCAAAGTTAATCAAAGTAGCGCTTAGGTCTACTAACATAGTCGATTACATAATGTCTATTTTAAAGTCAGCATTAGTTCTAGAATAAAATAGTAGCATGTGCTTCTGGATCATTTATTCTACCTAGTAAGCCAATATCACCAGATAGTTTTCAAGGAAATATTCTGGAAGCTTACAAAAGTATTATTATGAAATGGAAGGAACAAAGGCATTGGAATATAAAATACAGAGCTCTGTAGTTTCCTTTTGATTTAAATATTTACTTTCTATGAACTTTAGTTTTCTTTTAGTAAAATTTTATTTATTAGAAATTTTTTTTTTTAGCCACACCATGTGGCATGCAGGATCTTAGTCCTCCAACTAGGGATCAAACTCATGCACCCGGCGCTGGGAGCACAGACTCTTTAACTACTGGACTGCCAGGGAAGTCCCTAGTTTTCTATTAGGTAAAAAGAAGAAAAGTTCAACTCTTTTTATGATAAAAAAAGATATTTTATGTAAAGAGCTCAGTTCAGGTATTGTATACCCAATATTATAAGGTAAACCTATATTAAAGAAATTTATAAAAAATGTTTATCTCTACTAATGCTAATGACACCACTACCAAATACACACACACACACACATATATATATATTACATAAATATGTCATATATGTGCATTATATATATATATATATATATATCTCAATTTCAGGATAAAGCTTTAGACTGTACATAAGATAAGAATTAAAAAAAGATGAAGATTTCATACCTATCTATGTACATAAGAGAACAGTGAATGAGTTTTGCTGACTTGGGAACATACCACATTATAGGATTGACAAAAGTGGAAAAATTAAATAAAGAGCATGCTTTATTTAGGTCTCATTTTCCAATCTAAATAAATACTTCAGATATGGATCAAGTACAGCTTTCTCTTGGAAATGAAACAAAAGATATATTAGGGCTTTTATTTTTTACAAGCTACATTTAGTATTCAAAACTAACATAGGGTCAGTTCAGTTCAGTCGCTCAGTTGTGTCCGACTCTTTGCAACCCCATGAATCGCAGCACACCAAGCCTCCCTGTCCATCATCAACTCCTGGAGTTCACTCAAATTCATGTCCATCAAGTTGGTGATGCCATCCAGCCATCTCATCCTCTGTCATCCCCTTCTCCTCCTGCCCCTAATCCCTCGCAGCATCAGAGTCTTTTCCAATGAGTCAACTCTTCGCATGAAGTGGCCAAAGTATTGGAGTTTCAGCTTTAGCGTCAGTCCTTCCAATGAAGGATAGGGTCACCAATAGCAAAATTATAGAATGTGAACAGTCTTCTAAGATCAGAACACTAATTCCAGAACTCTCATTACCCTGCAATAGACTCCTGTAGGGGATTGGTAACATCAGTGTGCAGAAAAAAAAAAAGAAATGTTTAAAAATACATTGACATGTAGCTTGAAAAGATACAACTAGCACCTGGAAATTGAAGCAGGTAATATAATTTTTCATTAGTATAAGATGTGTTGGCTGTGGAAATAGTACAACAAATGCAGTTTGCCAGTAGGAAAATTTGAGTGTTTGGGGGAAACTGTGTATTATCATGAGTGCGAATTTGGGACTTTCAGAGGGGGTTATGAACATGAAATTGTTAACACTGTGCTTATAGCATATGAGATAATGTTTAAATCAAAATGTAAAGTTTTATCAAACTTTAGGTGGTCCTAAATTTGAAAATAATAACTAATACATTAAATTAAGACAATGTGAACAACAATTTTGTCATGTGAATAATTTTCTACAATGTTGCATTGTAATTAATCCTTTTGAAATTATATTACAGATTATTTCTGAATCTGTCTTACTGTAGTAGTTAAAATCAGTGTATCAATAATATTATGTTATTCACCACCTAAAATAAGAAATTATAGTATGGAAATTGTTAATAATAATCTATTACAGTTGCGTGGCACCGCACACTCTTTTAAGCATTTTCGATTTATTCATGTCATAGTGAGAAAGGACAAGTACCTCTCCCTGGTTTATGAAGAGTAGTTATTCTGTGCTCAAGGTTATCCAGGGAATGACAGTGACTCCAGATTAGCCTTATGTTTCTCATTACTGTTTCTCTCTTATTCTGTCCTATATTTACTTCAAAATAGTTATAATTGCAAATACTTATAAAAATCCACAGGCTAAATGAGTTTAATCATATTGGTTTACCTGGTTTTTGTATACTTATGTAACATTTGTATTTTACAAATGGTTTTAAGAAACTTGATAAAATCACATTAATTTGACATGAACATACATATATGATATTAAACTAAACAGTTAAATTTTACATCGTCTATGGGAAACTTTAGTAATTCTGTACTAATATCTTAAATTATTTGATTCTATTTAGATACTTTCCACCTGGATATTTAGTTTATTATCTTAAATTGTTATAATTTTTTTCTACAGGAAAAAATTAAGAGGATACAACAAATCAGAATGGAAAAAGAGCTTCGAGCCCAGCAAATTCTAGAGGTAGAATTCTTAAATGTGATATGATTAAAGTAAATATAGTCACATATTTTAAAGTCTGCAAAATTGAAAATCTTACCTATGTAGTCTCTCACTCTTACAGTATGTCCATCAGAAATTCTTTTCAAGCATAATGCATAGAGTAAGACCTTATTTAGCAAACTCATCTTATCCTAATAACCCGGGAAGTAAGACAAAAGGAAAAACTCCTGAACAACCAGTGTAGGTTTCATACAGTTCATGGCTCAAAGTCGTGTTATTTACTTCTAGAAAAATCATTAGGACTAATAGATATTTACTTTTAATTTAGAAATAAAACACTGCAAAAGTAAATTTTAAATGTAGGAACAGTTTAACCCGCTGTTTTTTCTGGCTTCTAATATGCCTTGCTTCCCTGGAAGCTGATGGAATAGGACTAGAGGACATATATTGGAATCAGTAAGGTAATAGCCACAAGATAGCAGGGAAAAATACAGGAAAACTCCAGCCAGCGTTTATAGGAATTCAACAGCCTAACAAGGTTGTCTGTAATCCTTTAGTTGACTAGCAGTTTTAACACCTTATTATTGATAACTGAAAGGCATTACTCTATTGAACTGTACAGTATAATAACTGATATTCAGAATAATTGCCCCAAATCATCAAGAAAAAGCCAAATTATAGTTAGTATGCTGCTGCTGCTGCTGCTAAGTCACTTCAGTCATGTCCGACTCTGTGTGACCCCATAGATGGCAGCCCACCAGGCTCTTCTGTTCCTGGGATTCTCCAGGCAAGAACACTGGAATGGGTTGCCATTTCCTTCTCCAATGCATGAAAGTGAAAGTGAAGTCGCTCAGTCGTGTCCGACTCTTAGCTACCCCATGGACTGCAGCACACCAGACTCCTCCGTCCATGGGATTTTCCAGGCAAGAGTACTGGAGTAGGGTGCCATCACCTTCTCCTACTGTGTCTAAATAGTATATATCTCAAAAAAAATAAAATAAAAAAATAAATAGTATATATCTCAAAATTTCCATCCAAAATTGTGAAAATAAATATTCAGTGTTTAACATTGGTGTACCCTCCCAGCTGGGGTTCCCTTTTGGCTTATCCGCATGTAGTGCAGGAGACATGGGTTGTATCCCTAGTTGGGAAGATCCCCTGGAGGAGTGCATGGCAACCCACTCCAGTGTTCTTGCCTGGAAAATCCTTGTGGACAGAGGAGCCTGGTGGGCTACAGTTCGTGGGGTCACAAAGAGTCAGACACAACTGAGCGACTGAGCACACCACAGCCTCCCAGCTATTCAGGAAACTATTGCTATAGAGATGATTTATTCCCTGAGGGTGTCAAATAGCTGAAGCTTTCTTTTGTATGCTTTTTCCTTCTAGAAACATACACATATTTCCTAACCCATTTTAAATAAATTTTAAAAATCCAAATCAAAAGTACTAATATCTTAAAGTAAATTAATAACTACTGAATAATTATGAAACTACTAGATAGTTAATGCCTTTAAGATTATGAAGCTCAGATTTGGCATCATGATCTTGATATTCAAAATGTACTTCAAGAAAGATTGTAAGTTTCCATTCTGTCTTTCTTGGAAACTTCGAATTTAATCACAATTAACAGCTAGAGAAAAATAGCTTATATTTACAGTTTAAAATCTACCCCCCCAAAAAAAAATCTACCCCATCTTCTTAATTTTATACAGTGATCATGTTTTACTTTTAAAAATCAGAAAAAAGCAAATATTATATAAAAAACTTTTTCTGTGATTGTTTTAATGTAAAATAATTATTTCAGACTTTTTTAATAGAACTGAAAAAATCAAGAAAAGCTGACATATTCTAAGAAATTTTAAGAATTTTTTACATTTTAATGCTAATCTTTACATTAGAAATGAAAATTAGTTTGTAAATATAATATTAACTGTGAAAATCTGTAATTGTCTACATATATGTCACGTGTTGTTTTCTGTCTTATGAGTCATGTAGCTCCGTGTTCAAGTCATAGATTATTTTCAGGTTGCAGTGGTACTGTTGTATGACTTTGAGACCTGTTTTCCATACACAGGCAAAAAAGAAAAAGAAGGAAGAAGCAGCAAATGCCAAATTATTGGAGGCTGAGAAACGAATAAAGGTTAGTTTAGATGAGAATCTGTTTTTTAAGAATAAAAATTATATGGTATTATCCTAGTATCAATTATCACTAACTCAATGGACATGGATTTGGGTAAACTCTGGGAGTTGGTGATGGACAGGGAGGCCTGGTATGCTGCAGTTCATGGGGTTGCAAAGGGTCAGACATGACTGAGCGACTCAACTGAACTAATACTAGTATTGATTATATTAAAAATAGCCCTCCTCAAAATGACTCGTTGAAAAAAATGTTGATCATAGATAAAATGTGTATAATGTGTGTTTTTAGTGTTTATATATTGTGTATACATTTTTATATTTTATTATACAGGTTCTGTGTGATACTTTGAGCTCTTTAAATAGCAGACATCAAATCAGAAATACAAACTATCACATAATACCTGAATATAGTTTTAATGGATAAGATCTCCTCAGAGCTATTTATGTTCCAAATCCAGTTCTCTCCTTAGATTATAATTTTCTCTTTGTCAATGTCTAGCAACTGTTTGTAAGTATTAAAAAGTGAAAAGCCTTCCAAAAACAAAACCTAGCTTTATCAGCTATCACTTACCAATACTAAAAATAGCCATTGCTATTTACTGTAACTTTGTATGTTGTTTGGAGCTGTTTTGGTTTTGATTTTCTGGCATGAAGCATGAGAGAGTTGGACCCTCATGCCCCTTCTAACCACTGCCCCCTGCCCCTACACACACACATTCCATCTCTTATCTTCCAATTTTTCTGATACTTCTTTACTGAAAATAAGCAGCCAAGTGGGCCTAACAATTCCAGAGATAGCTGCTACTATTACATTCAATTACCTGATGGTGTGATCACTCACCTAGAGCCAAACATCCTGGAATGAGAAGTCAAGAGGGCCTTAGGAAACATCACTACAAACAAAGCTAGTGGAGGTGATGGAATTCCAGTTGAGCTATTTCAAATCCTAAAAGTTGATTCTGTGAAAGTGCTGCATTCATTATGCTAGCAAATTTGGAAAACTAAGCAGTGGCCACAGGAATGGAAAAAGTCATTTTTCATTCCAATCCCTAAGAAAGGCAATGCCAAATAATGCTCAAATACCCCACAATTGCATTCATCTCACATGCTAGTAAAGTAATGCTTAAAATTCTCCAAGCCAGGCTTCAACAGTATGTGAACTGTGAACTTCCAGATGTTCAAGCCGGTTTTAGAAAAGGCAAAGGAATCAGAGATCAAATTGCCAATATCCGCTGGATCATAGAAAAAGCAAGAGTTTCAGAAAAACGTCTATTGACGTTTATTGACAATGCCGAAACCTTTGACTGTGTGGATCACAATAAACTGTGGAAAATTCTGAAAGAGATGGGAATACCAGACCACTTGACCTGCCTCTTGAGAAATCTGTATGTAGGTCAGGAAGGTACAGTTAGAATTGGACATGAAACAACAGACTGGTTCCAAATAGGAAAAGGAGTACGTCAAGTCTGTGTATTGTCACCCTGCTTATTTAACTTATACGCAGAGTATATCATGAGAAATGCTAGGATGGATGAAGCACAAGCTGGAATCAAGATGGCCGGGAGAAATATCAATAACCTCAGATATGCAGATGACACCACCCTTATGCCAAAAGCGAAAAAAAGCTTGAAAGCCTCTTGATGAAAGTGAAAGAGGAGAGTGAAAAAGTTGGCTTAAAGCTCAACATTCAGAAAACAAAGATCATGGCATCCAGTCCCATCACTTCACGACAAATAGATGGGGAAACAGTGGAAACAGTGTCAGACTTTATTTTCTTGGGCTCCAAAATCACTACAGATGGTAACTGCAGCCATGAAATTAAAAGATGCTTAGTCCTTGGAAGGAAAGTTATGACAAACCTAGATAGCATATTCAAAAGCAGAGACATTACTTTGCCAACAAAGGTCCTTCTAGTCAAAGCTATGGTTTTTCCAGTGGTCATGTATGGATGTGAGAGCTGAATTATAAAGAAAGCTGAGTGCCGAAGGATTTATGCTTTTGAACTATGGTGTTGGAGAAGACTCTTGAGAGTCCCTTGGACTGCAAGGAGATCCAATCAGTCCACCCTAAAGGAGATCAGTCCTGAGCGTTCATTGGAAGGACTGATGTTGAAGTTGAAACTCCAATACTTTGGCTACCTGATGCGAAGAGCTGACTCATTTGAAAAGACCCTGATGCTGGGCAAGATTGAAAGCAGGAGAAGAAGGGGGTGACAAAGGATGAGATGGTTGTAATACATCACTGACTGAATGGACATGAGTTTGGGTAAACTCCGGGAGCTGGTGAAAGACAGAGAGGACTGGCGTGCTGCAGTTCATGGGTCGCAAAGACTTGGACACGACTGAGTTACTAAACTGAACTGAACTGAACTGATTACATCTTATAAAGCTAGGGAACCATTTGTCACCTTTTTTACATAGACTCTCTTACTTTGTTCTTTAGATTTCTACTCCTTTTCATGACTGCCCTTTATATTCACTTCATTCATATTTTAGCTTTATGAAATACTCATGTGGTGAGATTCACAGAATTATGTGCATTAAGCCCCACCCTTTTGAAATAATGCCCTCAATTGTAGGTGGACATAAAAATCTCAAATTTATCCCTTTGTCTCTTGTCACTCTCATTCCTGTACAGTGTGTAGAAATGACATAGATCCTGTTAATCGTAGAGTTTTTAGGAATTTATATTCAGAGTGGAGAGAGTTTTAATCAGCTAGACATGTGGGTTGCTTTTTATGTTTTTTTTTTTTTAAGTGCCATTTGTATGTGATATACTCTGTCCATCTAGCTAGTCAGTTCTGTAAACATACCACTAAAGTGTGCTGTTAAGTCAGATGCTTGCTCTTATTATACAGTTTTTATGTATTAGGTAACCATATGAAGATGCCACTTTATAAGTAAAAAAAAAATTAGATATTTGAAATTTCATGTGATTCAACCTAATAGAAAACTATAGAATCTCAGAAAAGGACTTTTAATATTTGTAGCATGTTTAAAATTTTTCCTAAAAATCATATATTAAAAGTTTTTTATTTTTAAGGAAAAAGAAATGAGAAGACAGCAAGCTGTTCTTCTAAAGCATCAGGTCTGTATCCATACAGTTATACAAATTTTGAAATGTAAATTTTATAATTTTTCTTAAATCTAATTTTTGAAAAATCTTCAAAATATTTTCTTAAAAATTTCCAATGTAATTCCTGCTTAAATTCCTTGCTTTGGTATTGGTTTCTTTTGGGGGGTTAAAAATTGGTTTCATGACTCTGTGATTTCTGTTTCATAATGTTGTGCCAACTCTTTCTACCAGGAGTTGGAGAGGCATAGACTAGATATGGTATGGGTATGTTTATTTTTGTACATCTAACACCGCATTGTGATTTGGTTGTGATATGGTTGTCATAGCAATGCATAAAGTGTAGCACTGGCTGCTGTCATATTACATACTGCTGCATGGCTTTACAGCACAGTGCATTGCATACATCTGCTTGTCTATCTATAAAAGAAATACGGTATATATCCAAGATTTGTAATTGAATCATGAAAGCCTTAAATAGGCTGCTGTCTAAAAGTTTACATTACTGATGTCACAGTGAAAGTTGGATCACTATACAATTAGATACAATTATGACCCATATTCTCCCATCATTCTAGATGCAAAACTGCCATTGAATACAATGGGAATTTTGGGTTAGTTTGATGAGAGAATATGAAATATATTTTGGTTTTATATAAATTTTAGAAATTTTTAGAAATATCCCTTTGGGTGAACCACATATATTTAAACAAAAAGAACAGTTTCAACATGATACCTGTGATTTTTTTTTTAAATAAAAGGAGACCATCAAAGTAAGCTAGTGCTTACTTTATTTTCATACTGTGCCTTTTAGATTTAACTTGTGAGCCCATGGTGCAGCTTTAGTGGCTTTCAATACTGCATCAAGGGGCAGACATCAGTAAACAGGAATATCTCATTTCATTGATGGTGTTATATGAACCATGACTAGTTTAAATTGGTGTTAAAGCTTTAAAAAAAAACTTTCTAATTTGTCGGTGGATTATTGGATTTACAAAATGATAGTGTATTTGAAATAAAAGTAATTCTAAAACCGTGACGTAAAAGTGATTTTAAAGCAATTTCAGCCTGATCTAAATAAAAATCTAAGAACACAACCTTTAGTTTAATTGGCTATAGTACACATTTGTGGTTTTTCTAATAGCAGATGTAAGGTAACTGACCTGTTCCAGCCAACCATTATGCTTTTTGTTCTGCCAGCTTTTGAAGGAGCATCACAACTGACCATAAGTAAATCTTGTATGCTTCTGTTTACACTGTCTCCATGTTCATTGCTTTACCTTTTTGCTTTTGATTGTTCTTGTATTTGCTTTCTAAACCTGAACTAAAACATGCACAGACTGGCCATTCTTGTCTTATATTTAGTATTTACTGTGACTTGTCTATAAATGCTAAACATGCTATACAGAGTTTTTTGTTTTGTTTTGTTTTTCCATTTGAAGATCAAACTGTCAACTATGATTGAGTTATATTCCTAATTTTATCTGGCTTAATAGGAACGAGAGAGAAGGCGACAACATATGATGCTTATGAAAGCTATGGAAGCTCGTAAAAAGGCAGAAGTAAGTGTATATTTCTTGAAAAATATTATCTTGCCATAAATTAGTATTTTTCTTAAACATTGACTCTTCTAAATATAATTGTTTTGGAGTATGGGTTTGTCATGGTTTACTGATTTTCATAAACAAACCAAAGGTTAGAGATAGTAACTAAGTGTTAGAACATAAAAGAATGTAGGAAGGATTCCAATGTATGATTTAATTTTCTTGGCTGAGATTTTAATTACCTTTTTTAGATACAATGAATGGCATTCATTTGGATCAAAGTAGCTATTTCTCAGAGAAGAAAATGGCTACCCATTCCAGTATTCTTGCCTGGAAAATCCCAGGGACAGAGGAGCCTGGTGGGCTGCTGTCCATAGGGTCGCACAGAGTTGGACATGACTGAAGCGACTTAGCATGTATGCATGCATGCATTGGAGAAGATGGCAACCCACTCCAGTATTCTTGCCTGGAGAATCCCAGGGACAGAGAAGCCTGGTGGGCTCCCATCTGTGGGGTCGCACAGAGTCGGACATGACTGAAGTGACTTGGCAGCAGCTATTTCTTACTGTGACCAGAGTTTCACAAAATTTATATTACAGCGTGTGTAGACAAGTTCTCTATGTCCTCATTCAAACGTCACTCAGTCATGGACTTTTGCCCTCAAAATTATTCTTTAACATTCTATGTGTAAAATTAGCCTGGGTACTATCCTTGAAATAAGACTTTTACCATATAATTCAGAACAAGAAAATTATTGAAATGTCAAAATGAGCTTATATGGATTTTAATAGAAATCAGTTAAAGATGAAAAAATGTTACAAAGGAATGCATTATAACAGTTGAATAGAGGTATAGCCGTAATAATCAGGCTTCCCAGTTGAGTCAGTGGTAAAGAATCCACCTGCAGGAAAGGCAGGTTCGATCCCTGGATCAGAAAGATCCCCTGGAGAAGGAAATGGCAACCCAGTCCAGTGTTCTTGCCTGGAAAATCCCATTGCAGAGGAGCCTAGTGGGCTACAGTCCATGAGGTCACAAAAGAGTTAGACACAACTTAGCAACTAAATGACAATGTTATAACCAGTGCTTTGAAGTAACAGAGACTCAGATACACATGCTAACTCTAAACCAACTTGATTTAGCTCTTCACGTTCTTTGTTTTTTAAAATTGATATAATGATTCTTGTATCTCCTATGATTATAAGATTATCAACTGGGATAAACATTTAATAAATAATAATTAATGAAAATCAGACAGTTTGGCCTAGAAGTTGAGAGCCCTATATTTCAGATTTTGGATCTCAACTCTGGCTTAAACTATATATTTCTGATATAAAGACACAGTATATGTGTTGTTTAGGAACTTGGACATTGTAACCAATGATCAGGATTTGAATTCTTGTTTCAGTACATTCCAGCTCTATGACTTTGGGCAAGTTATTTAACCTCTCTGTGATTCAATTTTTTTTTTTTTTTGGTCTGTAAAATGGAGTTGACACTACTTCCTATTTCATCAGGTTTGTAGTTATGATTAAATGGGTGTGTGTCTAGATGAGTGTAAATGTAAAGTTCTTGGAACAGTGCCTGGTACCACATCAGTTCAGTTCAGTTGCTCAGTTGTGTCCGACTCTTTGCAACCCCATGAATCGCAGCATGCCAGGCCTCCCCAAACACATAGTGCCTACTTATTAAGACAAGTCACTTATTACTATATAGGTGGTGTTTTCCTTACGTGTTAATTATCCAGGACCACTGACACCCTGTACATCTAACATCATAACATGGATTTATAACTATAATCTCTGAAAAATGATAGGCAGTGAAAGAGAGAGGTAATGGATTCCAGGAATGGACATGGCTGTGAACTCTGTTGCCTTCTGAACGCATTGGTGTGAAGAGTAGGGAAGGGGATTAATTAAAATCCTGAGAGCTCAACCTAATTTTCTCCTATCTGAAGAGATGGGAACTGAGGGAGTAACTCAGGGTAAAGGCCTGGAATATTCCTCAGGAGACAAATTCTTCCCTAGTAAGTGTTCTTTTTACTAGAATGACTAAGAAAAATTAGGGCTTGTCATTCTGATTTTTCCTGTTGGAGAAGAAAGGTTAAAGAAAGGCAGAGCATTATCTCCAGATATATGGGCTTTAGTACAAGAGGACATCCAAGAGAATAGTAAAGATAAGGCCATCCAAGGGGAAAAAGAAATCATCCAAGGGAAATGATGCTCAGGTTAAGAGACACCCAGAAGACCCAAAAGTCGTGACCTCTTCCGTTGGTTTCCCATATTTGCTTCTGTGCCTGGGAAGAGAGTAAAGAAAGCTGCTGAAGAGAGGTGAGTAAAATCTGCATTGAGTAGAAAGTAGCAGCCACAGGATCAATGAAGATAGTTAAGATGAAATCTTCTAAGAATCCCTCAAGAACCAAGAGCACTTTTCTTGGGAAAAGAATATTCCCTTGATTAGATAGAGTGAAATCAAGTACAGTGCTTCCAGTAAAACTTGGAAAGGGATATGAAGAACCAGGTGCAGCTCTCCCTCTTCTAGTTACCTTCATTCTCAGAAAAAACAAATATTGTTAGCATACAAAAACCAATACAGTATTGTAAAGCAAAATAAAGTAAAAATAATAAAAATAAATAAAAATAAAAATAACACCCCCCCCCAAATAAATGACTCACTCTTCAATTTAAAGTACTTATGAATATAAAAACAATTATCACATAAAGTGAGAAGAAACTAAAGGAAGATTAAACCACCTGTATTGGAGAAATACACATTCTTGATAGGGCTGCCCATATCAAACATGAGTAACTGGAAAAGAAATGTCAAGAAAACCATGCCAAAATATTACACCAAAAACTATGTGTGTGTGCGCACATGTACATATATACATAAAGTAATAGCTTAAAGCATAGTAACCTAAAGGAACTTGGCTTTCTCTGCTTTCATTCTTGCTTTTCTGAGTTTTCTCTACGCATTCTCCACAGAGCAGCCTAAGTGATCTTTTCAGAAAACACAGTCCAGTGGCTTCTTATTATAATTGTAATGAAGTCCACCGTACAATTTGTACCTGATATAGTATATTCCAGCCATTTTGGCTTTTTATTATTCCTAAACAAAGGATTTTTCCTATTTGATGTTCTTCCACCAAATATTCAAGTGTATCTTATTTATTCTTCAGTGATAGATCAAATTTTAACTTATAAGAGAGGCCTTCCCAGAACACTTAATTTTGCCTTTTCTTACACCTAACCTCTAGAACTCTATCCCATTATCTTATTTTATACTTATTTATAGTTTATCTTCTCCCAGATTGTAAGATCTATGCGGACAGGAATCTTGCATACCATTGTATCATAAGTGTTGTGATTAGAGCCAGCTATATAGTGGTGCTTAGAAAATTGTTGTTGAATAAATGAATGAGTTGAAATGAAAGTGGCAGTTAAAGTACTAAGAAAACAAGTTGAGGATGAAACAAAATCATTAAAGAAAGTGTATTATATGTTTCTGTCTATATAATGTTCTTTATGTAATAAAAATTACTTTATTCATGGTGAATTTTACACTTAAGGGATTATTATTTAATAATACAATAACATATGTCATAAATAATCCTGTATCAGAATGTTTGAGAGAATCCCATGAGTAAAGTTCTTAAGATGTTACTATTCTCTGATAACTATGAACATGTGAACAGGATGAGGTAATTTTACCATTTTAGCAGTTATTAAGACTTTTTTGGTCACACCATGTGACATTCAGGATCCCGGACTGGGAACTGAATCCACACCTCCTGCACTGGGATCACAGAGATGGAACCACGGGACTACCGTGGACGTTCTCAGTTATTCAGATTTTAAATTGCATTCCTCTACTGAATTATACCTATAGATTTTAGTAATGAACTAAGTATTTTTTAAAATTTCTTAAAATACTATTATATACAGTTCAGTTCAGTTGCTCAATCTTGTCCGACTCTTTACAACGCCATGAATTGCAGCATGCCAGGCTTCCCTGTCCATCACCAACTCCTGGAGTTCACCCAAACCCATGTCCATCAAGTCGGTGATGCCATCCAGCCATCTCATCCTCTGTTGTCCCCTTCCCCTCTTGCCCCCAATCCCTCCCAGCATCTCCTGTTTGACCACTTCCAATTTGCCTTGATTCATGGACCTAACATTCCAGGTTCCTATGTAATATTGCTCTTTATAGCATCGGACCTTGCTTCTATCACCAGTCACATCCACAACTGGGTATTTTGCTTTGGTTCCATCCCTTCATTCTTTCTGGGGTTATTTCTCCACTGATCTCCAGTAGCATATTGGGCACCTACTGACCTGGGGAGTTCCTCTTTCAGTATCCTATCATTTTGCCTTTTCATGCTGTTCATGGGGTTCTCAAAGCAAGAATACTGAAGTGGTTTGCCATTCCCTTCTCCAGTGGACCACATTCTGTCAGACCTCTCCACCATGACTTGCACATCTTGGGTGGCCCCACATGGCATGACTTAGTTTCGTTGAGTTAGACAAGGCTGTTGTCCATGTGATCAGATTGAGTAGTTTTCTGTGATTATGGTTTCAGTGTGTTTGCCCTCTGATGCCCTCTCGCAACACCTACCATCTTACTTGGGTTTCTCTTACCTTGGATGTGGGGTATCTCTTCACGGCTGCTCCAGCATATTGCAGTCGCTGCTCCTTAGCTTGGAGGAGGGGTATCACCTCAGGGCTGCCCCTCCTGACCTTGAATGTGGAGTAGCTCCGCTTGTCCCTCCTGCACCTGTGCAGCTGCCGCTCCTTGGACATGGGGTGGCTTCTCTCAGCCACCGCCCCTGACCTTGGACCTGGGGTAGCTCCTCTTGCCTGTCACCCCTGACCTCAGGCGTGGGGTAGCTCCTCTCGGCTGCCACCCCTGACCTTGGGTGTGGGGTAGCTCCTCCGCGCTTCTGCACGGTACATTGCAACTATTATGTACACAGCATTAAATTAGATGCTGCAGGAAAAGCAGAAAATGTTAAGGATACTTTTTTATCATATCAGAGATATAAAACTTTACAGTATAAGTGGTAACTAGGTGTATATTTGTACTGATAATCTAAACTTTCACCATATATTTTATATAAAGTTACCCCTTGGTGAATATTAACAAATTACTACTAAATGTACTTGTTCATTTCTTCATTGTTACTTAACATTCCCAAGGTGTGACTGGTGTCATGCCAATATTGGGCATATCTTGGCTTCATATTCTGCATCTTATTATCTCCTAATAGCTCAGTTGCATTTTTTTCTTTTACTAACTGTTAAAAGAACAAATTTTACTGTAGGTTAAAGCCATATAGTACTTAGGCAGGGCTAACTCAAAATTCTGAAATGACCTAGTGTAACCTTTAATTCTAAACTTTAATACTTTTAGAATGTAATTATTAAGTTGTAAAGAAAAAATAAGATGTTATAGGTAATCTTTAAAAAATTGATGTTAAAAAACTAATTGCTTCCACCTTGTTAATCAGAAATCTCTTGTAACATCTGAATTTAGTCCAAGAAACTCCTCATAGTCTTCAAAGTGAAAAGGTAACACAGGTACCATTTTCATGTTTTTTTGTGTACATGACACTGATCCTACTTTTTGATTTACTGTTAATATATTTTTCACTAAAAATACCCCAAATTTATATTAGTCCTCTAGCTTAGATATGTAATTTCTATATTTTTTCTTTAACCTATAATTAATAAGACTATATAGACATATAAATTACCTTATTTGTTTTTCTTATATTAATTTTAATATATTATCATAGTTAATAAATATTTTTATATTTAATATTTTTAGCCTTGTGAAGGTTTATATGCTGATGTAACTCAAGTCTTATGAAATATATGTGCTTTAATTATTACTAATCATTGGAAACTCAAGTTGGTTTCAGCAGTGTGACAAAGTAGCTCCAAATCTACTGTTTTCATTTACAAAAACTTCAAACTATGTCAATCACAAATTCATGAACACTTTAGTCATATTATCTGAATAATCATGAGAGCAGTCTTAAGAGTCTTTTGTATATCTCCCCAAGAATCAATAAACACAAAAGGTTGTTAAACATGCGTCTATTACAGAATAACTATGTCAGCACTTTAAGCAACAAAGCCATAAAACAGAAGAGAGTAGTTCAGGTTTCAGACGTCATCTAATAATTTGTATGCAGAAAAAGTGTATAACCCCTCAAGTCATGAGAATATTTTTATAATCCTATATTTATATTAATCATTACTTAGTGAAAAATAAAGTAGAATAGCCCATATACATACTTTTGTTTAAGCAAACCCATTTTTCTATTGAAGATGTGTGTACTTATATGACATACTTCTGTATTGTACTTTATCTGGTGGCTCAGAGGTTAAAGCGTATGCCTGCCATGCAGTAGACCTGGGTTCAGTCCTTGGCTCAGGAAGATCCCTTGGAGAAGGAAATGGCAACCCACTCCAGTATTCTTGCTGGAGAATCCCATGCATGGAGGAGCCTGGTGGGCTACAGCCCACGTGGTCACAAAGAGTCGGACAAGACTGAGTGACTTCACTCACTTTAATTTTAAAATTCAGTTACCTTTATTTTTTTTTTTCAGCAGAACAAGATTTACTTCTCTTTTAACCAAATTCTTATAGAACCACATAAGACAGTTCATACAGATCATGATTTAGGAAGGTCTTCCTCAGTCTGAATCTTTAGATCACCAGAGACAAAAGAATAGGCTCTCAAGACCATATCACTCTGTCATAGGCAATAGGATCTGTCCTGTTAGATTTGATTATACTTTTTCTTTTTTTCAGGTCCATCTTTCTTTCTTTTTTTTTTTTTTTTTTTGCTGTATCAGGTGTTAGTTGAGACATGTGGGATCTTCCTTGTGTCATGTGGAATCTTTCCTTGTGGCACTCCGTCTCTCTAGTTGTGTTGCATAGGTTCAGTAGCTGTGGCACACAGGCTTATTTGCTCCCTGGCATGTGGAATTTTAGTTCCTGGACCAGGGATCGAACCCACATCCTCTGCATTGCAAGGCAGATTCTTTACCACGGGACCACCAGGGAAGTCCCCTCAGGTACATCTTAAATTTCAAAAATTTAGAGACTGTTATCCTTCAGCATTGATTTTTGTCTCTTTCCACACAGTTGAAGGCTTTGGCACCGTCAATAAAGCAGAAATAGGTGTTTTTCTGAAACTCTCTTGCTTTTTCAAACATCCAGAGGATGTTGGCAATTTGATCTCTGGTTCCTCTGCCTTTTCTAACACCAGCTTGAATGTATGGAAGTTCATGGTTCACATATTGCTGAAGGCTGGCTTGGAGAATTTTGAGCATTACTTTACTAGCGTGTGAGATAAGTGCAATTGTACGGTAGTGAGCATTCTTTGGCATTGCCTTTCTTTGGGATTGGAAGCCTTTGACTGTGTGGATCACAATAAACTGTGGAAAATTCTGAAAGATAGGAATACTAGACCACCTGAACTGCCTCTTGAGAAACCTGTATGTAGGTCAGGAAGCAACAGTTAGAACTGGACATGGAACAACAGACTGGTTCCAAATAGGAAAAGGAGTATGTCGAGGCTGTATATTGTCAACCTGCTTATTTAACTTATATACGGAGTACATCATGAGAAACGCTGGCCTGGAGGAAGCACAAGCTGGAACAAATATCAATATTCTGGGACAAATATCAATAACCTCTGATATGCAGATGACACCACCCTTATAGCAGAAAGTGAAGAACTAAAGAGCCTCTTGATGAAAGTGAAAGAGGAGAGTGAAAAAGTTGGCTTAAAGCTCAACATTCAGAAAACGAAGATCATGGCATCTGGTCCCATCACTTCATGGCAAATAGATGGGGAAACAGTGGAAACAGTGGCTGACTTTATTTTGGGGGGCTCCAAAATTACTGCAGATGGTGATTGCAGCCATGAAATTAAAAGATGCTTAGTCCTTGGAAGGAAAGTTATGACCAACCTAGACAGCACATTAAAAAGCAGAGACGTTACTTTGTCAACAAAGGTCCATCTAGTCAAGGCTATGGTTTTTCCAGTGGTTGTGTATGGATGTTAAGAGTGGACTATAAAGAAAGCTGAACACCGAAGAATTGATGCTTTTGAATTGTGGTGCTGGAGAAGACTCTTGAGAGTCCCTTGGACTGCAAGAAAATCCAGCCAGTCCATCCTAAAGGAGATCAGTCCTGGGTGTTCATTGGAAGGACGATGTTGAAGCTGAAACTCCACTACTTTGGCCACCTGATGTGAAGAGCTGACTCATTTAAAAAGCCCCTGATGCTGTGCAAGATTGAGGGCAGGAGGAAAAGGGAAGGACAAAGGATGAGATGGTTGGATGGCATCACCGACTCAATAGACATGAGTTTGGGTAGACGAAGGCAGTTGGTAAGGGACAGAGAGGCCTGGCATGCTGCGGTTCATAGGGTCCCAAAGAGTCAGACACGACTGAGTGACTGAACTGAACTGAACTGATTCATCTTGCTCCTTGGGAATACCAAGGAAAGAACTATAAACTGTGATAACATTTCTTGTAGGAGATCATAATACAACAGCCTCATGGTTACTTTGGAATATTACCTAGAAGTCAAAAAACAAAGTTTCTTTCAATGTACCCATTTCTTAAGTTTGCCTAAAAGTCTGTGATTTTTTTTTTTAATTGGAGGCTAATTACTTTAAATGAATGTGCCATGGTGTACATGCGTTCCCCATCCTGACCCTCCCTCCCACCTCCCTCTCCATCCCATCTCTCATGGTCATCCCAGTGCACCAGCCCTGAGTACCCTGCTTCATGCATCAAACCTGGAATGGTGATCTATTTCACATATGATAATACACATGTTTCAATGCTATTCTCTCACATCATCACACCCTCGCCTTCTCCCATGGAGTCCGACAGTCTGTTCTTTACATCTGTGTCTCTTTTGCTGTCTTGCATATAGTGTCATCATTACCATCTTTCTAAATTCCATATGTATGCATTAGTATACTGTGTTGGTGTTTTTCTTTCTGGCTTACTTCACTCTGTATAATAGGCTCCAGTTTCATCCACCTCATTAGAACTGATTCAAATGTATTCTTTTTAATGGCTGAGTAATACTCCATTGTGTATATGTACCACAGCTTTCTTATCCATTCATCTGCTGATGGACATCTAGGTTGCTTCCATGTCCTGGCTATTATAAACAGTGCTGCGATGAACACTGGGGTACATGTGTCTCTTTCAATTCTGGTTTCCTCAGTGTGTATGCCCAGCAGTGGGATTGCTAGGTCGTATGGCAGTTCTATTTCCAGCTTTTTAAGGAATCTCCCACACTGCTCTCCATAGTGGTTGTACTAGTTTGCATTCCCACCAACAGTGTAAGAGGGGTCCTTTTTCTCTACACCCTCTCCAGCATTTATTGTTTGTAGACTTTTTGATAGCAGCCATTCTGACCGGCATGAGATGGTACCTCATTGTGGTTTTGATTTGCATTTCTCTGATAATGAGTGATGTTGAGCATCTTTTCATATGTTTGTTAGCCATCTCTATGTCTTCTTTGGAGAAATGTCTGTTTAGTTCTTTGGCCCTTTTTTTTTTATTGGATCGCTTATTTTTCTGGAATTGAGCTGCAGGAGCTACTTGTATATTTTTGACATTAATTCTTTGTCAGTCGTTTCATTTGCTATTATTTTCTCCCATTCTGAAGGCTGTCTTTTCACCTTGCTTATAGTTTTCTTCACAAAAGCTTTTAAGTTTAATTAGGTCCCCTTTGTTTATTTTTGCTTTTATTTCCATTACTCTGGGAGGTGGGTCATAGAGGGTCCTGCCATGATTTATGTGAGAGAGTGTTTTGGCTATGTTTTCCTCTAGGAGTTTTCTGGTTTCTGGTCTTACATTTAGATCTTTAATCCATTTTTAGTTTATTTTTGTGTATGGTATTAGAAAGTGTTCCAGTTTCATTCGTTTACAAGTGGTTGACCAGTTTTCCCAGCACCACTTGTTAAAGAGATTGTTTTTTCTCCATTGTATATTCTTACCTCCTTTGTCAAAGATAAGGTGTCCATAAGTGCGTGGACTTGTCTCTGGGCTTTCTGTTTTGTTCCATTGATTTGTGTTTCTGTGTTTGTGCCAGTACCATACTGTCTTGATGACTGAAGCTTTGTAGTAGAGCCTGAAGTCAGGCAGGTTGATTCCTCCAGTTCCATTCTGCTTTCTCAAGATAGCTTTGGCTATTTGAGGTTTTTTGTAATTCCAAACAAATTGTGAAATTGTTTGTTCTAATTCTCTGAAAAATACTGTTGATAGGGATTGTATTGAATCTATAGATTGCTTTGGGTAGTATACTCATTTTCACTATATTGATTCTTCCAATCCATGAACATGGTATATTTGTCCATCTATTTGTGTCCTCTTTGATTTCTTTCACTAGTATTTTATAGTTTTCTATATATAGGTCTTTAGTTTCTTTAGGTAGATATATTCCTAAGTATTTTATTCTTTTCGTTGCAATGGTGAATGGAATTGTTTCCTTAATTGCTCTTTCTGTTTTATCAGTGTATAGGAATGCAAGGGATTTCTGTGTGTTGATTTTATATCCTTCAACTTTACTATATTCATTGATTAGCTCTAGTAATTTTCTGGTGGAGTCTTTAGGGTTTTCTGTGTAGAGGATCATGTCATCTGCAAACAGTGAGAGTTTTACTTCTTCCTTTCCAGTCTGGATTCCTTTTATCTCTTTTTCTGCTCTCATTGCTGTGGTCAAAACTTCCAAAACTATGTTGAATAGTAGTTGTGAGAGTGGGCACCCTTGTCTTGTTCTTGACTTTAGGGGAAATGCTTTCAATTTTTCACCATTGAGGATAATGTTTGCTGTGGGTTTGTCATATATATAGCTTTTATTATGTTCAGGTATGTTCTTTCTATTCTTGCTTTCTGGAAGGTTTTTTGTCATAAATGGATGTTGAATTTTGTCAAAGGCTTTCTCTGCGTCTATTGAGATAATCATATGGTTTTTATCTTTTAATTTGTTAATATGGTGTATCACATTGATTGATTTGCAAATAGTGAAGAATCCTTGCATCCCTGGGATAAAGCCACTTGGTCAAGATGTATGATCTTTTTAATATGTTGTTGGATTCTGTTTGCTAGAATTTTGATAAGGATGTTTGCATCTATGTTCTTCAGTAATATTAGCCTGTAGTTGTTGTTGTTTTGTGTGTGTGGCATCTTTGTTCAGTTTTGGTGTTAGGGTAATGGTGACCTCATAGAATGATTTTCAAAGTTTACCTTCCTCTGAAATTTTCTGGAAGAGTTTGAGTAGGATAAGTGTTAGCCATTCTCTAAATTTTTGGTAGAATTTAGCTGTGAAGCCATCTGGTCCTGGGCTTTTGTTTGTTGGAAGATTTCTGATTATGATTTCAATTTCCATGCTTGTGATGGGTCTATTAAGATTTTCTATTTCTTCTTGGTTCAGTTTTGGAAAGTTATACTTTTCTAAGAATTTGTGCATTTCTTCCAAGTTGCCCATTTTATTGGCATATTGTTGCTGATAGTAGTCTCTTATGATCCTTTGTATTTCTGTGTTGTCTGTTGTGATTTATCCATTTTCAATTCTAATTTTGTTGATTTGACTCTTCTCCCTTTGTTTCTTGATGAGTCTGGCTAATGGTTTGTCTATTTTATTTATCTTCTTGAAGAACCAGCTTTTAGCTTTGTTGATTTTTGCTATGGTCTCTTTAGTTTCTTTTGCATTTATTTCTGCTCTAATTTTTGTGATTTCTTTCCTTCTACTAACCCTGGGGTTCTTCATTTATTCCGTTTCTAGTTGCTTTAGGTATAGAGTTAGGTTATTTATTTTATTTCTCTACTGTTTCTTGAGGTAGGCTTGTATTACTATGAACCTTCCCCTTAGCACTGCTTTTACTGAATCCCATAGGTTTTGGGTTGTTATGTTTTCATTTTCATTCATTTCTATGCATATTTTGATTTCTTCTATGACTTGTTGGTTATTCAGAAGTGTGTTGTTTAGCCTCCATATGTTCATATTTTTCATAGTTTTTTTTCCTGTAGTTGACATCTAATCTTACCACATTGTCATCAGAAAAGATGCTTGAGATGATTTCAATTTTTTTGAACCTACCAAGGCTAGATTTATGGCCCAGGATGTGATCTGTCCTGGAGAAGGTTCCATGTGCACTTAAGAAAAAGGAGAAATTTATTGTTTTAGGGTGAAATGTCCTATAGATATAAATTAGGTCTAACTGTTCCATTTTATCATTTAAAGTTTGCATTGTTAATTTTCTGTTTAGTTGATCTATCCATAGGTGTGAGTGGGGTATTAAAGTCTCCCACTATTATTGTGTTATTGTTAATTTCCCCTTTCATACTTGTTAGCATTTGTCTTACATATTGTGGTGCTCCTATGTTGGGTGCATATTATTTATAATTGTTATATCTTCTTGGATTGATCCTTTGATCCTTCTTTGTCTCTTTTCATGGCCTTTATTTCAAAGTCTATTTTATCTGAGTATTGCTACTCCTATTTTCTTATGGTCTCTTTTTGTGTGAAATATCTTTTTCCACTCCTTCACTCTCAGTCTGAATGTGTCCCTAGCTTTGAGGTGGCTCTCTTGTAGACAGCATATGGGTCTTGTTTTTGTATCCATTCAGCCAGTCTTTATCTTTTGGCTGGGGCATTCAACCCATTTACATTTAAGGTAATTATTGATAAGTATGATCCCGTTGCCATTTACTTTGTTGTTTTGGGTTTGAGTTTATAAACCTTTTCTGTGTTTCTTGGCTAGAGAAGATCCTTTAGCATTTGTTGGAGAGCTGGTTTGGTGGTGCTGAATTCTCTGAGCCTTTGCTTGTCTGTAAAGCTTTTGATTTCTCCTTCATATTTGAATGAGATCCTTGCTGGGTACAGTAATCTGGGTTGTAGGTTTTTCTCTTTTATCACTTTACGTATGTCCCGCTGTTCCCTTCTGGCTTGAAAAGGTTCTATTGAAAGATCAGCTGTTATCCTTATGGATACCTTGTGGGTTAATTGTTGTTTTCCCCTTGCTGCTTTTATTATTTGTTCTTTGTGTTTGAGCCAGTGCTAACTACAAGGTTTTAATCTGTTGCACCTGTCACTTGCAGAGCGGTTCCCTCTTCTTTATTTATTTTGGCTTCTCTGTTTGCAAGTCTCTTCAGTATCTAACTTCTGCCCTGACACAGAGGGCAAAGGTGGCCATTTATCTAGGCTCACTTGTTCAGTTGTGCTGAGGGGAGGGAGGAACACTGCAAACAAATATCACTGGCATGTGTGGGGAGTGCTCGCAGTGACTGGGTCACACTGGGTTTGCCCCCGCTCATGGAGTGTGTGCTTTCCCGGTCTACACTGCTTAGGCTCCATGTTGCTCTGCTGGGTAACTGTCTAAGGTGGGCCGTGGGTTGTGTGCACTTCCGATATCTATGCCGCTCAGGTTCAGGTTCTCGGGTACAGACTCAGTTAGGCCTGTGTTTTGTGTGCGTGTTTTGTGCACTTCCCAGGTCCGAGCAGCTCAGGCGACCATGTGCTTGGCGAGCACACACTCCCCAGGTGCGGTGCATCTTAGCACCTCCCCGGTCCCAGCGGCTTGGTTTCCTGGGTGGGCAGCAGCATCTCAGGTGTACTGTGTATCTCTTCTGGGGAGCTGGTCTGTGGCTCTGACCCTCCTGACGGATGTCAACCGTTCAGGATACCAAGAAGACTTGGTTAGCGACTGAGAGCCTGCTCGCAGTTTGGTAGGGGATGCCCTCTCTGGGGCCGAGTTTGCCCCTTTCTTTCCAGCTCTGGCTGGCCCCCGCCTACCTCTGGGGTAGGGTGGGCCGGTCCACAGCTGGCTATCTCTCCTCTGGTATTCTCTGAATCCTTTGTTCTGTGAGCGGATGGGCAGTGCCTTAGGTTAGAGCTTTTAGTGGGAAAGTTTCTCTCTCTCTCTCTCTCTCTCTCTCTCTCTCTCTCTCTCTCTCTCTCTCTCTCTCTCCCCTCTGTGTGTTTCCCCCCCGCCCCTCTGGCTATCCCATGGTTTGGGTTGCTATCTCACGTTAGCTCCCTCAGATTGTCCTAGGGCATTCAGGCCTGGTCCTGACCCTAAGCAATGCATCCTGTGCCTCCCTGTTCAGCCCCCTTTGCTGGTGGTGGATGCAAGCATCTGGGCTACTTCTCCGCTGGGAGCTGTAGTTAGGCTTGTAATCTGTGGGTTTTATGTATTTATTTTTTCCTCCCAGCTATGTTGCCCTCTGAGATTCCAAAACTTCCCACAGACCCGCTGGTGAGAGGGTCTTCTGGTGTTTGGAATCTTCTCTTTTAAGACTCCCTCCCCAGGACAGGTCTCCATCCCTAACTCTTTTGTCTCTCTTATCTTTTATATCTTGTCCTACCTCCTTTTGAAGACAATGGACTGCCTTTCTCGGTGCCTGGTGTCCTCTACCAGTCTCCAGAAGTTGTTTTGTGGTATTTGCTCAGCGTTCAAATGATCTTTCAATGAATTTGTGGGGGAGAAAGTGGTCTCCCTGTCCTATTCCTCTGCCATCTTAGGACCACCCCCCTCAGTTAACCTTTAAAAACATGTAAAAAGATTTCATTTTAACTACTCAGAAAAATTTTATATATCATACACATTTAAAAGATACATGCACAATTTTGGAAAGAATTATTTTCAATGTAATTTAGATGTATTAAAATCTCTATCCAACAAGAATTATTAGCAATTTTTACTTTAATTTAGAAGACATTTGTT
This sequence comes from Ovis canadensis, assembly GCF_042477335.2. Lineage (NCBI taxonomy): Eukaryota > Metazoa > Chordata > Mammalia > Artiodactyla > Bovidae > Ovis > Ovis canadensis. The sequence goes on from NC_091246.1 coordinate 155,728,785, forward strand.
TAATAATAGCTGGCTTTCCTCATAGCTCCTTTGGTAAAGAATCTGCCTGCAATGCAGGAGACCCAGGTTCTATTCCTGGGTCTGGAAGAGCCGCTGGAGAAGAGATAGGCTACCTACTCCAGTGTTCTTGGGGCTTCCCTTGTAGCTCAGCTGGGAAAGAATCCGCCTACAATGTGGGGGACCTGGGTTCAATCCCTGGGTTGGGGAGATCCCCTGGAGTAAGAGAAAAGCTACCCACGCCAGTATTCTGGCTTGGAGAATCCCATGGACTATACAATCCTTGGGGTCACAAAGAGTTGGATGCCACTTGCACTTTCACTTTTCACTCTAAAAATATTTAATACTTAATCTAAAATAAGGGCTTCCCTGGTAGCTCAGTGGTGAAAGACTCTACCTGTAATGCAGGAAAGATGGGGTTGATCCCTTGGTCAGTTAGATCCCTGGAGAAGGAAATGGCAACCCACTCCAGTATTCTTGCCTGGAAAACCCCATGGACAGAGCAGCCTGGTGGGCTACAATGGATGGGGTCACAGAGCAGTCAGACATGACTTATCAACTAAACAATAACAATCTAAAGTGCAGACTTTTTGTATGATACTTTGGTGGATTTTATGAAAATGTGATAACTGGAAATTTTTTTTTTAAATAACATTTTATAACTGTAAAATACAATGATATGTAATACAAATAAGGTATAATTTTATTAAAATTTGAAATATAAGGATTTCTTTTATCATGGATTCATAATTTTTCATTTGTTAAAACTTAAATTTTTTATATTTTAAAGGTAAAAATAGGCCCTTAAAAATTATCCTGATTTTTCTACTCATACTCAATATATGATATAAAATAGCACCAGTTTTATTCTTTATATCTGTCTTCTATAAATGGCTTGTGTTATTAATCTTATTTACACTTTTATTCCTCTTGTACCCTGAGGTAAATCTGTGTCTCTTAAATAATATTTATATCTTTGAAATTCAAATACAAGTTGCTGTCAAAAGAAATGTATTCTCCTAATTATGCCCAGAGCAAATACCTAAGAGACCCAGTAGAATCGTAAAATACAAAAAACATAGGCATCTTTGCAGCATGGCCTCTTAAAAATGGCCTGTTTTGCAATCTACTAAGTTGTAAAACTTTATAATAGCAGATCCTCATACCACACTCATTGTTTAGTTTTTAAACTTCTGTTATTTTAAAATAGAATACATTTATTTCACACCTTTGTTATTTTGCTTTGGATTTCTGGAAGTACTTTCATTTATGCTTTTAGAGTCCCTAAAATAATCTTTTTATGTGGGTAAAAAACTGCTTTTTAAATTGTCACCTTATGTATCTTAGGCTCTTTAGTATAATCTAAATTTAATGTATTTGCTATCAAAAGGTGTTTCAATTTTGAGATGAAGTTTAACTGACTTATTAACTAAGATATTAGTAATATTTTAATACAGAAAATTTCTTTACTATAATTAAGATGATAAGATGTTTTATTTTAAATTAGACATATTCCAAGGATCTATATTTATTTCATAAATCTGCGCATCTAGAAAACTGGGTAAGGACAGGAATAGCTGAGAATGAAAGTCGAAAAAATTGGAAGGAGATACTCTAATTTGCTTGTAATTATTTATAGTCAATCTAAAATAGAATCAGGAGCTATATATCATAGTCATTTGTAGACAATTAAGTTATTGCCTTGAAATTTAAATAATGTGGAATTTGTAGATTTATTCATTCAGCAAGTTAATGTTTAAATAATTTTTATATGCTAAAGCACATTGTATATGTCATTAGAGACATATGATAACTATTATAGTTGGAAATAAAAATAATATTTAGACCAGTGGGAAAGGAAAATTGAACTGATACAGGCTTGAATGTCAAAGACAAATAATATCATTAAAAACTCTCCTGAATGTTTTTGGAAAATTATACTGCTTAGAATCAGTAGGTCCATAAAGAGATGAATAAGTTTCTTCTTCTGACCTCTAGAAGCTCACACTACAGGAAGAGATCAACTTTAAGCAAATAGTTGTCACTCAGTGCAATGAATGCTATAGTAAGTTATGTGGAAGCTCAAAAAAAGGGAAATATTAAAACTCCTAAACTAGTTGTGGGAAAAATAAAAACACGGGCTTTAGTTGTGTGTAAAGGAAGAAGGGCTATGCATCACAGCCAGAGGAGCTGACAAGTACCTAGGTACAATGTATTAAGTAAAACAGACCTCTGGGTTCTAAGGGGAGAAAGGTGAGAAGAGAGGGTTAGTGGATTTTAACTTTGTGTATATACCTCTCTCTGGAGAAGGAAATGGCAACCCACCCCAGTACTCTTGCCTGTAAAATCCCATGGACAGAGGAGCCTGGCAGGCTACAGTCCATGGGGTCACAACAGTCAGACACGACTTAGTGACTGAACCACCACCACTACCGTATACCTCTCTTGACTTTGTTGCTTCTCTTCCTCTTCTTCCCTTTCTCCTTCACCTCTCCTCTTCCTTCTTCACCTTCTTATTCCTCCTCCTCATGATGATATCATTGTCATCCAAGCAATGCCTCAAACTGGTCACACATCTCTTCAACACAGGTCTATCACACAGTGAGCCTAGAGTGTGGGAAATACACTGAGAATCATAAGATGTGAGACCAGAATTTCTGTGAGGCTGGATTTTAAATATTAGTTGATCGTTGAGGGGATCCTAGAAGCTCTGGTTCCTTGAAAGTCGTTTTGTGGCAGAACTGCAGGATTTGTGTCAGTCCTATACAATCTAATAAAAGTCACTAAATAAATTGGTAAACAAATTAATTCAATTTAGAGATTCCATGTTTCCTTAAAGTATTCCATTGAGGAGTGGCTGCTTGTCTTTAAGTAATGAAGGTCCTATAAATTTCTAAGATTTCTTGCAAATCTCCATTTTTATCCTAAAATGTAGATGTCATTTTTACATGCCACATTATGCATTGCTTTTTTAATTTGAAAAATACTGCATATCACTAGGTAAAAATGATATTCAGGAATACCTTTATTCTAATTCATTGTCTACATATCGCTGGAGGGTGTTCATACCCTCAGATTACCACTGCTGTGAAGTTGGTGTAGTAAAAAGAGCATTAGTGTCACACAGTTCCTTTCTTTTTTTTGGAAAAAAATTACAGCCATTTTCAACAGTTCTTAGTGAATAGTGGAGAAGTCTCAATTTTTTATGATTACTATTAAAACATCATTAAGAATTCTGGGTTAGTCCTACATAATAGAAAAATTTACAGCAGCTACTTTGAAGTTTATGAGACATTTAATATATTTTCCCTATTAGTGATTATAATTCATTATTCTGGTAAGTGACCACAAAGTTGTCATCTCTTCTTCAGAAAAGTACTCAGAGCAACATCCCATGCATTTAAAACGTGGAAATCTAATTCTGGAAAACAAAATTGTTCTACTGATGATAATTTGATTTGAAAATCTGTATTGTGTTGTGGGATTGTTACACATTAATGGTGTATATTTTAAAGCTTTTTTATCATTTATTTCCCAAATGTCTGCATGAATCAGTAATCCAGTAAGTTAGAAGTAGTATAAAAATGAGCAGTAATCTGAGTATATCTTATAAAAAAAGTCTTCATGACCTGACCTCCATGTGTCACAGTTCCCAGCAACTATTCACCATGCAACCTACAGTCCAGTCATGCTCTCTCAACTCTTGGCTGGGAGTATACTTCTCCATTCCTCTGTTTCCCCCTTGGCATGCCCTGCTACAGCAGTCAGGGTGCTGTCTTACCAGTGGTAATTGATGTGGAGATGGTTAAGTTATGGGCAAAACTGCTAGCATACTACAGGAAGCAATAATGCTAGGTTAAAATTATAGGTAAGAGCTATAATTAGGTATGAGAAATTGGTAATAGGAAGAAGGTGGTGTTTTCTTAATTGGAATTTGACATGCAAGATGAGATCAATGACCTCTCTGGTTGGAGTCACAAATATAAGGTAGTGAGGAAACAATATATGTTTATCAGGAATAGCAAGTAGTTTGACTAAATTTACATAGAATATAAAAGTAGGAGATAAGTTTGGAAAAGAAGAGAGTCCAGATTCAAAAGTAAGTAGACTTTATTTTGGTAAAAATAAAACTGAAAGATGCATAACAAGTTAGAATAGTCATTATTATTATTCTCCTCTAATAAGTAAGAATATTGATTGGGCTGAGGACAATAACATACAGCCTTACGCCTGTCAAAATGCAATTTATCAAAAAGATAAGTAATGGCTCTTGGCAAGGTTGTGGAGAAAAGGAAATCCTTGTGCACTTTTGGTGGGAATATAAACTCATGCAGCCACTGTAGATAACAATATGGAGGTTTTTCAAAAAATTAAAAAGAAAACTACCATATGATTCAGCAAATCCACTTCTGGGTATTTATCCAAAGAAAATGAAAACACGAATTCAGAAAGATACATGCACCCCCGTGCTCACTACAGAATTATTTATGATAGCCAAGAAATGGCAGTAGCACAAGAGTTCATCAGTAAATGAATGGGTGAAAAATATGTGGTATATATGTGAATGGAATATTATTCAGCCATAAAAGGAATGAAGTATTACCATTTGTTACAGTGTGGATGGACCTAGAGTGTATTGTTTTAAGTGAAATAAGTCTGCAAAGACAAACACCATATGATTTCACTTGTATGTAGAACCTAAAAAGCAAAACGAGCAAACATAAAACAGAAACAAACTCATAGATACAGAAAACAGGCTAGCATTTCAAAGAGGGGAGGGGAGGTTGTGGGAAATGGTTGAAATAAGTCAAGTTATAAAATAAGTCATGGGGATATAATGTACAGCATAAGGAGCAGTCAATAATGTAATAACTTTGGAGACACAGTAACCAGATTTGTTTATGGTGATTATTTCATAATGTGTAAAAATATTAGGTCACTGTATTGTACACCTAAAACTAACATTGTATTGTAAGTCAGTTATACTTCAATTTAAAAAGAGAATTGTATTTGAGATAGGACAATAAAATAATGACACCAGTATTATGGAAAATTACTTCTTTCAAAAGATTGTCATCCTCTACAAGAAGGGAAACAAGATTATTTCCATATTGTTGCCATTACCCCAAATTTTTTTAATGCTTTTGGAATTGCATTCAGAACCTATTTGATATTCTTTTAAGTGTTGTTTAGAGTGGTAAATAATATTTTTATTTCATCATAGATGCACATGTTCGGACTAGCTAATACACTTCTGAATTACTTTTTTATGCAAATTCAAAAATGTGTTTCTATTTTAAGGCTGTAAATCTTATTTCCTGGAGCTATACAAAAATTTTCACTAATACTAGTTAACTTCTTAAAATAAATATTTACTTGCCCATGTTCATTTTATATACCTGCTTGTATTAATATTTTATTCTCATAATCTGGAAAAAGATTGAATAAATTTTGAATAATGAAATAATCAGGGTTAAAACTAATACTGAAATTTTGTATTAGTATGTATATATATACATATATATGTATACATACAGTCATAAGGTTATTTTCAAACTCAAAGGGTGGAAATACGGAAAAGCAAAATGTCAATGTTTCTTTGTAATTTCAAGTCTATTCCTAATCATTTCACGAGAAATTTTGTTCATGGAAATAACACTTTGATTACCTTTTAAATTTTAACTGGAGGTTTTTTAAACATACACAGTGATTAAGGAGAATATGTGGACATGGTTTTCTTTTTAAGGAAAAAGAACGATTGAAGCAAGAAAAACGTGATGAGAAAAGATTAAATAAAGAACGTAAACTAGAGCAACGAAGATTAGAATTAGAAATGGCAAAGGAACTAAAGAAGCCTAATGAAGACATGTGCTTAGCAGACCAAAAGGTAATTTATCATGTAAACCATTTCATTAATAAATTTGAATTTTTCTGTGTTTTCATCTGATTCCTTTGCCAGAGCTGCTATTATGAAAGCATTGTGTTTTTAGCTGCTGCTGCTGCTAAGTCGCTTCAGTCGTGTCCGACTGTGTGTGACCCCAGAGACGGCAGCCCACCAGGCTCTCCCATCCCTGGGATTCTCCAGGCAAGAACACTGGAGTGGGTTGCCATTTCCTTCTCCAATGCCTGAAAGTGAAAAGTGAAAGGGAAGTAGCTCAGTCATGTCTGACTCTTAGCGACCCCATGGACTGCAGCGCACCAGGCTCCTCTGTCCATGGGATTTTCCAGGCAAGAGTACTCTAGTACTGGGGTGCTAGAGCAGTGAATTTCCAAGTCTAGGTCATCTGTCTCTCCTGGATGGCTACAGGTAAACCTCTCTAGAGCTCTGTGCTGATAATGGCAGTTCTTAATATATAAATGGAGCACCACAAACCTTTTTAATGTAAGTAATATGCTATAGAAATCTATAAAAATGAATTATAGAAATAGGATTTCTATGTTTCATTTGGTCTTTTTGAGGCATTTAGGAACAGAAAAATCTCTCTCTTCCCTCCGGCTTCCATAGATATTTAAATAAATTAGGATTTGCAGTAAAACCTCTTTTAGTGCTTTAGTGGTGGTGGCTAACTATTGAGTATGTTTAGTTCATGCCAGGCACAGTGCTAAGTGCTTGAAATGAATTTTCTCATTTGGTCCTCACCGCAATCCTGTGGAACTGGTATTTTTGCCCATTTACAGATGGGAAAACTTGAAACACAGAGAGGTTAAGGAACTCTCCTGAGATTATACAACTTATAAGTAGCAACTTGGATTCAGCCTTCATTTTGTTAACTCCAGAGCCCATACTCTTTATGACCCTGAAAGCCAAGAAGTGTGTCCTGTCAAAGTACCTCAGGCGTATTTTCTCTTCCATCATGCTTCACAGATTTGTAATATTGCTAAAATACATAAAAGTAGCAACTTGGAAAGAGCAGAAGCGTAGTAACAGCTGGTATAATTTCACATACTAATGAGTAGAAGTCAATTATGTTTGGCTATAGTTAAGATAGTATTCCTGGAAAATTGTGTCAATGCATATCATGTCTAAATAGTGTCTCAATGATGCAATAGTTATACTTGGTCAGTAGTATCTATATTTACTCATATGCCATATGCCATACAGATAATGATTATCTCTTATTTTTGCAAGCTCTTTTACAAAGTGCTTAAAGCAAAGTTCTAGTGTTGCTGTTTAGTTGCTATGTCGGACTCTTTTGTGACCCCATGGACTGTAGCCAGCCAGGTCCCTCTGTTCATGGTATTTCCTAGGCAAGAATACTAGAATGGGTTGCCATTTCCTTCTGCAGAGGATCTTTCTGACCCAGGTATCAAACCCATGTTTTCTGCATTGGCAGGCAGATTGTTTACTGCTGAGGCAACAGGGAAGCCCAAACTTCTAGTACCCAAATGGAAAATTAAATTTATTAATATTCTATTTTCTTACCTAGCATAAATGCTTTTAAATAAAGATGAAATTATGCACATGTTGGTAAGTCGCTTCAGACTCTTTGCAACCCTAGACACTACAGCCCGCCAGGCTCCTCTGTCCATGGGATTCTCCAGGCAAGAATACTGGAGTGAGTTGCCATGCCCTCCTTAAGGGGATCTTCCTGACCCACGGATTGAATCTGGGTCTCCTGCATTGCAGGGAGATTCTTTACAGTCTGAGTCACCAGGGAAGCCTGTATATAATCTAGTTTTAGTCAACTGGATGTTTAAAATTTCCTAAGCACAGAATAGGTATAGTGGTTAGTTAACATGTTTTAATAAGCTCATACTGAGCAATTTTTTTGAATCCTAACAAACTATTTTCTTGCTAATCCTTAATGATCTTTTTAAATCCTGCTGCTGCTGCTAAGTCGCTTTAGTCGTCCTAAATTATCATAAATAACTTTTTATTTTCATTTAAGTCCATATGCACCGTATAAAATATTTGTAAGTCCATTTTAAGACTTGGGCTTCCCTGATAGCTCAGTTAGTAAAGAATCCTCCTGCAATGCAGGACACCCCAGTTTGATTCCTGGGTCGGGAAGATCTGCTGGAGAAAGGATAGGCTACCCATTCCAGTATTCTTGAGCTTTCCTTGTGGCTCAGCTGGTAAAAAATCCGCCTGCATTGCAGGAGACCTGGGTTCGATCCCTGGGTTGTGAAGATCCCCTGGAGAAGGAAAGGCTACCCACTCCAGTATCCTGGCCTGGAGAATTCGATGGACTGTATAGTCCCATGGGGTCACAAAGAGTTGGACATGACTTTCAATTTACTTGCACTTTCAATTCACTTTGCACTTTAAGACTTACTTTTGTTGCTTTTGCTTTATAAATTTTTAGAATCATGTGGAACTATGTATGTCTGATATGATTCAGGAAAAAAGACAGAATTAAATGGTTTTCATATGTAACAAAAGATTTGTGTTATGTCAGCAGTTATCCATAGTTTGTGTTTCCACACACTATTAGTGGAAGAAGTCTTTAGTTCATTATTACACCAGGTGCAGAGTAGAGGACACATTTTTGTGTTCAGGGTCCAATTCAGATAAATAGAAATGTTTATAAGCCACATTTTTCCCAATCATAACTGAAAATATATTTATTGAATCATATTCATGGATGAAAATGTTTTTAGATTACTTATTTAATTTTTAAAATGTCCATGAAAGCTGAAAATATAATTTAGTCATTAAAATGTTAATATGTGAGCATATTTCAGAAATAGAAGAAGAAACAGCTCTCTCATTTTGATAGTGAATCAGTGTTTCACTATATACAGGAAACCTCAAGACTGACAGTTGCCCTCTGACTGGCTTCTTGACAGGGTCGTAGGTTCTTGTCACGTGGATCCAGTAATTTATCTACATTCATTAGCCAAAGATGGTATCTCTCTCTCCAACCATACAAGCCACAGATGTGTACACGGTTAGTTTCTGAGTTCCCCATAAGTGTGAGTTATAAGTCAGTCTACACCGTTAGAAGAAAGTGTTGCATGTCCCCTGCTAAGTTGGTCCATGGTAAAGTAATTGTGAGATACTTATTTCTTATGTTATCTGATTTTTCCTCCAGTTATGTAACCTGTGTTTTGTCAATATGTAAGTTAAAATGAGTGTTCTCTTTTGTAGAATCTAAGGTCATGTTGATTTCAACCAAAATTTATTAATGGTTACTCGTGTTCAGGATTTTATGATTACATAAAGAATCTACCTGCAGTGCGGGAGACCTGGATTCAGTCCTTGAGTTGGGAAGATCCCCTGGAGAAGGGAAAGGCTACCCACTCCAGCATTCTGACCTGGAGAATTCCGTGGACTGTATAGTCCACGAGGTAGCAAAGAGTCAGACATGACTAAGTGACTTTCACTTTCACCAGGGAGTTATAGAAATGCCCTCATGGAATTTACAATCTAGAGGGAAAAACCATTGGTACAAGGCAAGAGAAAAATAACAACTTACCTTACTTCAGAAGGTATAAAATCATGGCTTTTAAAATTATTTTTTCTTTCTTTTCTTTTATTTTCAGCCTTTGCCAGAGTTGCCTCGTATTCCAGGACTTGTTCTCTCTGGAAGTACATTTTCAGACTGTCTCATGGTGGTGCAGTTCTTACGAAACTTTGGTAAAGTTTTGGGCTTTGATGTGAATATTGATGTTCCAAACCTGAGTGTTCTTCAAGAGGGATTGCTAAATATAGGGGACAGCATGGGTGAAGTACAAGACTTGCTTGTGAGGCTCCTCTCAGCTGCTGTATGTGATCCAGGTCTAATTACAGGATACAAGGTAAAAAAAAACAAAATACATCTTTTTAATTTGTACTATCAGTGCATTAATAGCTGGCTTTAGCATGTTAGCAGAAGATTGTATAAACTTACTCAATTTTTTCTACATAGCTTCTCACAAAGTTAAAGGTAGATTTGCTTCAGTTACAGTTGGTACAAACTTAGAAAAACCTGGTTCATAAAGCCTAAAGAATGTAAATCATTATCAAATTACTTTTATTTTCCTTTAGCTTTTGGCAAAAACCAAACTTATTTAAGAAATTCCCAAGTAATATTTAGCAAAACAGAAAATTCTAAATTTGTAAAGAAGTTAGAACTTATTTGTGTCCTCTGAAAGTATACTGTGTTCTCTTTGAAACTGTGAATAACTGAGGCTAATCAAGGCCCCTGTAGAACAGCATGTTAAGACTCTATATTGCTACGTGGATACTCAATAAGTTCAAATTTATCTTAATTCCAATTAAGGTACACATTTCAGTCAGTTTTACTCTAGATAATATTGTAGAGAGAGAAGTTTCCAGATACACCTGTTACTTTTTCCTCCATCTCCCTATTCATTCAGCATACCAGGCGATAAAATCCACGACACTAGAACCAGAAAACACAATAATAATACTCTTCAACCCCTCCCCCACCACTAGTGAAAGATATATCCTGTAAAACCTTCAGATAGTTTCTATAGTCAAAGAAGGTATGATTTTTTAACCACAGATTTACATACTCTTCTCCACACCTAACTTTTAGCCAAGTTTGAAGTAGGAATGGAAAAATTACAAGTACTTGAAAGCTTGTCCAATCATCCGCTGACTGTTTTTAATCTCCATTTCATCAAAAATGTGAATAAAGCCTTTGTCAGTAATATCTAAATCATGTAATACCAATATTTAAAAGTTTTACTGTTTATATTTTATGAGTCAATATCAGTCCTTATACTGATAAAAATGCCAAACTTTTATAGGCCAAAACAGCTCTTGGAGAACATTTGCTGAATGTTGGTGTGAATCGAGACAATGTTTCAGAGATTTTGCAGATTTTTATGGAAGCACACTGTGGACAGACTGAACTTACTGAAAGCCTGAAGACTAAAGCTTTTCAGGCTCACACTCCAGCACAGAAAGCCTCAGTTCTGGCTTTCCTGATCAATGAACTGGCATGCAGCAAGAGTGTGGTGAGGTAAGCACATGTCTGGACTTTTCTGGTGATTATTTTCTGTTTTAAATTTGTCTAGTCACAAAGTAATATAAATTACTTATAGAAAATTTGAAAGTAACAGACTACCAGAAAGAAAAAAATTAAAATTACACTAATCTCACCATTCAGAGATGACAAATGGTATTTTAATGTATTTCTTTTCAGCCTGTTAAAAAGAAATTTTGAATCATACTGTGTATAGGCCTTGTGACATATATGTTTATTTGGTAATTTTGTTATTTATTTGTATACTGAAATGTGAACAGTTTTTTGTTGCTATGACTCTAGAATCCAGTACTGTTGTAAGAACTCAGAATTTTTCTTTTATCTTGGGTAGCAGATGACTACCTCATTTTTTCCTAGAAGCCATTTGTAGAATTATCCATCTTCTTTTTATCACGTGCTGATACAATCTTAATATTATTTATTTATTGCATGTTAGTTTGCACTTTTTAAAAAAAGTACTTAATCTCATTTAAGAGTCAAAGTAAGTTCTCCAGTATAATATTGGAAGATTTGCTGAACAAATTCCTCATTCATCTTGTTCTTGCTATTCATTATTTTACAGATTTTAATTATGTTACTTTTATTCCTTTACCTTTCTAGGGAAAGAATCAATCCAAATATTTCAGAGCCATGTGTTCCTACCATTGCTGGACATTTTAAGTTTTCTGTACATCTCTTAGCTTTGTATTAGTATAATTTTTCGTTTGTTTTTGCTATTCATTGGCAATCATCATTTGTACTTAGCAAAAATCTGCATCATTTTATTTACCAAATTAATGTATTGCATTATGTATTAATTTATGTCTTCTAATAAACTTTTGCATTGGCAGTGAAATCGACAAGAACATTGATTATATGTCAAACTTAAGGAGAGATAAATGGGTGGTAGAAGGTAAACTCCGCAAGTAAGTCCTATTTTATTAAAACTAATATATTGTTTTCCTTCTTCACAAATTTCTGAATAAAGCATACTAGGTGAAAAGATGGAATTTAAACTTTATTTTGTCTAAAAATTAGAAAAGGCAAAGTTTAATTAAGCTGAGATATAAAATTAATAAAACTCAGAGGCAGAGTTTTCAGTGGACAAAAGCTATAATGAGATTCATTGAACTCACATGCTTCAAAGTTAAAAGAAAGTCAATTTATCTTTCAAAGAAGTCAAGCAATCATATATTCAAAGATTGTTGTTTCTATCAGGTTACTTTTGTCATAAATAAAATCTGTTTGGATTCTACCACATTTTTCCTTAATTGCTTTCTAATTACAGTTTGCTTTTACAGAGTCTAACATATCCAAATATATTCAGCATTAAAACTCATTTAGCTTCCTGCCAGGAAATATAATGCTGAAATTATTCAACTTCTGTGTTAAGAGGATGGTTTCTTTGCAGTGACTTGAATTGAAATTTACTCAGTTGGATAGTATAGGATCAAGAACTATCACTTGGCTGTTCCTGAGTTAATCTCAGTTTTCTGTGTTTTTTAAAAAATGTATTCTAATTCCAAAGAGATAGACAGTATAATTCTTAAAGGTTAACATATTTTATAATTTCTGTGAACATATTTCTTCTAATTTTTATTGTCATTGATGTATTGGTTACCTTGAGACAAATACCACATGCTTAAAACTCATAGTATGATATTTAAAAAGTACAGAGGGAAGCCTTTTCTTCCATATCATCATTTTTTTTCATATTTAAAGGCTCAGAATCATTCATGCTAAGAAAACAGGCAAAAGAGACACTTCAGGTGGCATTGATCTTGGAGAAGAGCAGCATCCATTGGGCACACCCACTCCAGGACGCAAAAGGAGAAGGAAGGGAGGAGACAGTGACTATGATGATGACGATGACGATGATAGTGATGACCAAGCTGATGAAGATGATGAAGATGAAGAAGATAAAGAAGACAAAAAAGGAAAGAAGACTGAGATCTGTGAAGATGAGGTAATCAAATTTAGACTTGACTAATACTGTATGAAATATTGAAAATAATACAGAATTTGAAGTCAGATGGATTTGGGTTTGAATTCCATTGTGACACTCAACAGTTTATTCATCTGAAAATTAAATATAATATTCACCTCAAGGTTTTTTGTGATGCTTAGGTAAATGTTAAATAGAACCTCTGCACATAGAAGGTACTTATGTTGAATAAAATAAGTTAAATTTTTCTGTTTGTATAATAACTTGAGAGTTCTCCAAAGAACTATTCATATTCTTAATTTTAGGTATTTTTTAAATTCTATTAATGTGCTATCTTATGTTTATTTTGTACAATACTTAATGCCTTCAAAATGTTGTCAGGTGTAGTGAAACTGATATATTTCTCAGATCCTAGTTTATTGAGTACATGGCTCTAGACACTTTTTTTAACTTTTACTTTTATTGCAGTATAGTTGAATCAGTTATACATATACATATATTCACACATCTTTAAGATTCTTTTTCTATATAGGCCATTACAGAGTATTGAGTAGAGTTCCCTATGCTATTCAGCAGGTTCTTATTAGTCATCTGTTTTACACATTGTAGTGTGTATATGTCAGTCCCAGTCTCCCACTTTATCTCTCCTTCTTCTCCTTATCCCCTAGTAACCATACATTTGTTTTCTGCATCGACTCTACTTATTTTTTTTTAAGATTCTTTTCGCTGTGTAGACCATAGTCAAAGATGAACAAAGCACTGAAACTCCTTTCAATTTACAGTTTCACAGAGAAAGACTTACAGTAGGAAAGAATAATGTGTTAAATGTTAACTGCTTTGCTAGCAGTATTTACAATGTATTAGGCGGGAGAAGGTGACAGCACCCCACTGCATTACTCTTGCCTGGAAAATCCCACGGACGGAGGAGCCTGGTGGGCTGCAGTCTATGGGATCACGAAGAGTCGGACATGACTGAGCGACTTCCCTTTCACTTTTTGCTTTCATGCATTGGAGAAGGAAATGGCAACCCACTCCAGTGTTCTTGCCTGGAGAATCCCAGGGACAGGGGAGCCTGGTGGGCTGCCGTCTCTGGGGTCGCACAGAGTCAGACACAACTGAAGTGACTTAGCAGCAGCAGCAGGTGGATACAAAGAAGGACATTGAATCTTTCTGAGGAATAAATTATCACAAAGGCTTTCTGAACTCATTAGCTGAGGCTACAAGCTGGGCTAAATGTTAACCTAGAGAGAATCCAGGAATCCATGGAAAAATCTTCCAAGCAGAGAGAATAGCATGAGTAAGGACTCAGAAGCCTGGAAACCATAATGTGCTTTACAGGCCCTGTAAGTGCTTCAGTAATACTAGATAGCCTCATACACAACAGCTGTGAACTAGGATTTTATAGTTTTATGGTAATAGGAAGCCATTGAAGGGTTATAAGTGATGAAAGGACCTGGTCAGACTTGATTTTTCAGTGCCTCACTATGTCAACTCTGTACAAAATAGAAATAGATTTGGCTAGAGCAAGATCAGAAGTGGGAAGATCAGTCAGGAGAGACTGCTCTGGTTTAGGTGAATTGTGATGGGTCTGAAAATAGACCAATGGAAGGAAAAGACTCAATAAATATTGAGGAGGAAAAATGAACAGTCTTTGAAGATGGATTGTGTAGGTTGATGGAGGGAGAGATAGGGTTGATTCCAGTTTTCTGGTAGGGACTACCTGCTTTTGTTGCCACTACCTGATCTAAAGAATTCAGGGGGGGACTTCGCTAGTGGCACAGTGGATGAGAATCCATGTGCAGATGCAGGGGACACGGGTTCCATCCCTGGTCCAGGAAGATTCCACATGTTGCAGAGCATGTGCCACAACTGCTGAGCCCACGTGCTGCAATTCCTGAAGCCCATGTGCCTAGACCTTGTGCTGTGTAACAGGAGAAACCACTACGATGAGAAGCCTGTGCACCACAATGAAAAGTAACCCCCTCTCCCCGCAACTAGAGGAAGCCCACACAAAACAATGAAGACCCAGTGCAGCCAAAAATAAATAAATAAATAATGCTTTAAGAAAAACAAAACAAAAGATTGCATTGGCCATTTAAAAAAAAAAAAAAAGAAGAATCAAGAAGGAGCAGAGTAGTAGGGGAATATAGAACAAATATCTGAAGTTAGGAAATGATACTAGGTTTTATTTTGAACATGTTGAATTTAACGTGCCTGAGCAGTTTAGCAGTCAGCTGGGTTTAAAAACCCAAAGCCTGGAGAAGAGTTCAGTCTTAAAAATGTAGACCTGGAGGATATTAGTACAGAGACAATAGTTTAAATAATGAGTTGGATTAGTTTGCACAGGAGAATTGGTTTATTAGTGGGAGTAGGAAACTGAGATTGGAACCTCAGGGAATGTCAGTGTTTAAGAAGAGCCTTCAGGACTTCTTGTTGAAGAATGAACAAAGGTAGAAATTTTCTGTAGTGGGTCAGGGGTTGCCAAGACCAAGACCGCCTCCAAAGTCAGTGACTCACTAGGATGACTCACAGAACTCAGCTTCTGGTCATGCTATGGCTACAAGTTATTGCAGCAAAAGGAAAACCAAAGCAAAACCATTAAAGAGAAATGGCATATGGGTCAATGTCCAGAGGAAATCAGTCCCAGCTTTCAAGAGTCTTTTCCCAGTAGGGTCACAAAGGATGGACTTAATTTTCCTAGCAGTGTGTTGTGACATTTAAATTGTGTCGCAACTGAAATGTTGTGTTCTAAGAAAGTTCAGTACAGACTGTGCCCAGAGTTTTATACAGGGATGGCCACATAGGCACCCTCTGCATAGAAGGTGCCAAAACTCCAGCCTCCCCCACTCCAAAAAAAGTAGGTGTTTGGTATAAACCACATTGTTAGTGCAGTTTAGGTCCAGCAAGCTATTCTTGTCACTCTGGGTTGGGGAACCCTCCAAAATTCAGGTTCCCAGATGCTAGCCAAGGGTTAGCTTTGTAAGCCAGCCTTTCATTGTAGGTTTTTCTACAATGTTAACTCTTTTCCACCCATGTAATAATAATAAGAATCAAGAAAAATAAACGTTTTTAAAAAGAGGGAGTTATAAACAGTGTTAAAGGAGGGCTTCCCTGATGGCTCAGTGGTAAAGAATCTGTGTGCCAGTGCCAGAGACACGGGTTCAATCCCTGATCTGGGAAGATTCCACATGCTGCAGAGCAACTAAGCCTGTGCATCGCAACTACTGAGCCTGTGCTCTAGGGCCCACGAGCCACAACTCCTGAGCCCATATGCTCTTGAGCTCATGCTCTGCAACAAGAGAAGCCACCACAATGAGAAGTCCGCACACTACAACTAGGGAATAAGCCCTGCTCGCCACAGCTATAGAAGAGCCCACGTGGCAACAAAGACCCAGGACAGCCAAAAATAAATAAATAAATCCAATTATCTTTTAAAAAAATGTTAAAGGAGCAGGAGTGTAATGTGAGGAGGACTGAATGTGTTTGTTTTATTCGCCGTCACAGAGGTGTTTGGTAACCAATGCCAGCACCATTTCTTTAGAGGGGTGAGAGCCAAAGCAAGGCTAGAATTGTTTGAAAACAATGAAAAGTGAGAAAGTGAACATGATTGTCTCAAGCATTATACCTCAAAAGAAAGGGTAGTTCCTAGAGGAAGACAAAGACCAGGGATTTTTCAGATGCAGAAGATTTGAGACTATTTTTGGTTGACAGGAGAGTCAGTAAAATGAGAGATAAATGTGGAAGATTAAAGAGATAAAAGAATAATTAATAGTATAAGGTCCCTGAGATATTGGAGAGATTCAGTTAAGGTAAGATGGGGGAGAGGGGCTAGCTTTGAAGAGTAGGCTAAAGGGAAGAAGGCAAGGTAATGGAGGAGTGTTTTTAAGGAAAGCTACCATAAGCCACGGAAATGGACATGTATAAAAAGGAGATAAAGGTTGATGTTTACCTTTTACAAAAAAAAATGCTAGAAATATTAATAGGGTTGAAGAAATGGCATTCATAAAACAATATACAGCCAACCATTCTGCCTCCAATGCCAGGATTATTTAGTGAAGGAAGTCTAGAGAAAACTTTTCCTTTCTTATATCAACTCCATATTGCTGGAGAAATAAAGCTTAGAAGATGGATTATTGATATATTATGTAAAAATAATATCTGATCAAGACCAATGATATTACTAAATCAAATTTTTACTTAATCTGGAGAACAGTGTAATTTATAAAATCATGTGCTATACAATTCTGTTAAGTAAAAAATAGCATAAATGCAAAATGTTTTTATAAATTACATATTTTAAACCAGAATTATTTGCTAGAGTGAGCTTTACTTATTTTAAGAGTAGCAGGCTGAAAAGGAGACTACTGTGAGATTCCTTGCAGGAATTACTTAATAATGTTGTACTTCTGAAATCACTTGATCAAATACTCTCATGCTGTGACAAAAGGGTATATAACTTGGGTATCAGAACTGTAATTACCCAAAGATACTATTTATAACAAGTCTGCTTCCTTTGGCAAGTGGAGCTGTTTAGCAGAAATTAAACTTTTTTGATCAATATTAATCACCTTTTTAAAAAACAGAAGTAGCATACCTTTTCAGCGCTTCTTAATTTTTTTTAAGTATCAGCTCTCATAAATGTGACAACTTTGTGTTCGCATATCAGTGTATTCTAGTGGGTAGTCACCTCATTAAACTAGAATTTATTTACAGAAATTGTGTTTCACTTGGCATTTTTCACGTGGAGAATTAACAAACTCTAAATTGTTTTCTTTAAGGGAGATAAAACAACTTAAAAATCAGTATTAATGATTTAAAAATCATTATTGACATTTTAAGACTGGATGTGTCATTTTAAAGTAGTATTTTATTTTTATGAATGTTGAATTATAGAGTTAATTAGATTGATCAAAATCCTGGCAAATGTGTATCTTGTTATTAATGTGAGAAAACAGCTTAAAAGTGTTTGAAAATAAGGAATATTTTAGGATCTAAGAGATCAAAGAAACATTTCTTTTACATGATTTGAGAGTTGTTCTTTGTAGTGAAGAATTTGTAGCCACTTACCAATTTCCTAATAAAATTAAAGGTTAACTTTTTAAAGAACCTGATTGATTGATTTTCCTCCAAAAATAGGTTTGGCTTCTTGATTAAGTATAGGTGGTGTCAGTTGTTATACTACATAAAGGACTAATTGCAGGAGCCTTTCCAGTGAGACCCATGTGATCCCTTTCAGTTAGAACAGGGGTCTGGGATCTAATGCCTGATGATCTGAGGTGGAGCTGATTTAATAATAATAGAAATAAAGTACACAATAAATGTAATAAGCTTGAATCATCCCAAAATCATCCCCCCTCCAAGTCTGTGGAAAATTGTCTTCCGCGTAGCCAGTCCCTGGTGCCAAAAAGGTTGGGGACCACTGAATTAGAAGATACTGCCCTTTAAGTCACAGCCCTTTGTCTTAAGGGTGATTCCCTCCTTCTTCACTTTTTATTCCTTCAACATATCAACTCTCCCTAATCCTTAGGTTTTGTTGAGATCTTTGTGAACTTTAACCTCACAAGGTGGTATGTAGGAGGTTATATGGACAATTAAACTTTGACATATAGGGACATATAACAGCCTTCTCTTTTGATTGGGAAAGCATGGCAGGCATAGATTCTGTATTCTTAATTTTGTTGTTATTGCCTATCTCACTGGTTTTTCAGATTCTTCATATCTCTTAAAATTATGAGGACTATTAACCAAAACACCTTTAAATAAAACTTTAGTAGATATTTTACTTCTTTTTTTGGTAAGAAAAGTCTTAGAAATGGTAGTTAGTTAATCTAATACATAGTTACTTTGATGTCTTATTTCAAATATTTGTTGATTGAATTGTTTTCTATATAAGCAAATTGTCAAACATTTATCCTGCTGGCCAAAAGATCACTACATAGTCATACAACTATTAAGTATCTATTTAATTAAAGAGTCAAGATTTAAGGATCAGTAGGCCTATTCTCTTATAAATAGAAATGATGTTATTATTACCATAAATAATATGCCTAAATGCCTTTGGAAATTGGGTCTCATAAATTTGGGTAAAGCATAGATAGCTAATGGTAAAACTATTGAAGTTTTCCTTTCCCTTCCTTTTATTTGGGAGATAACTATACTGGTTTAGAAATATCTGTTTGTGAGAATGGTTGGTGGCATTATGACTTTTAAAAAAGCCTTGTTAAAAGTGAACACCAAAAACAAGTGCTTATATTTTTTAAACCTGAGATTTACCTGCAGTTCCTCATTAAAGTACATCTTTCAGAAAGAAAGAATATAACCTTATTTATATGTTATGTACCAGAAAATGTACTAGTTGTTTTCAGATCTGTTCTTTGTTGTTGTTGTTGTTTAGTTGCTAAGTCATGTCCAACTCTTTCATGACCCCTTGGGCTGTAGCCTGCCAGGCTCCTCTGTCCATGAGATTTTTTCCCAGCAAGAATACTGGAGTGAGTTCCCAGTTTCCTTCTCCAGGCTGTCTTCCCAACCCAGGGATCAAACCCACGTCTCCTGCTTGGCAGGCAGATTCTTTACCGATGAGCCGCCTGGGAAGCCCCAGAACTGTTCTTAGTCCTCACAAAAGTCCCATGTTACAGATAATGTTACCAATTTACAGATTAGGAAAAAAGTTTTGGGAGAGTTAAATGATTTGCCTATATATGTAGCCTATGTTGCAGTTGAGGTCCAATGTAGTACATAAGGACTTCCTGGTGGCTCAGACGGTAAAGTGTCTGCCTACGATGCGGGAGACCCGGGTTCAATCCCTGGGTCGGGAAGATCTCCTGGAGAAGGAAATGGCAACCCACTCCAGTATTCTTGCCTGGAAAATCCCATGGACAGAGGAGCCTGGTAGGCTATAGTTCATGGGGTTGCAAAGAGTTGGAAATGACTGAGCGACTTCACTTTCACTTGAAGTACATATACCTTATTTTAATTCATGCTTTCCCTCTAAAACATATACTTTGGGTGGTGCTTTCCCATATTCATTTTTTAGAATGAAAAATTTTGTATAATGGCAAAATTTCTATTTATGAAATCAGTACCATTTATAGAAGAGATTATTCTTCTAAAAGTTCAATGTGTTCAGAATACAACTCACTTTTTTTTTTTTGCTTTAAAATGATTCTTTCAGTTAATAGTACCAGTATTTTTGTAGTTTCCCAGATTTAAAACCTTAATATCATAGTTTACTCCTTCCTTCATCTCCTTCACCCCTTTCTGCCTCACACGCATGAGTTGCCAGAATTTAACAGTTCTAACTATATAATATCTCTTACATCCATTTCCTTTTCTCCTTTCCTATTCCTTTTATCCTAGTAAGACCCACATCCTCTTTTCCTCTTGAATTACTGCAGCTATCTACTAACTAGATTGCCAGTTGTAGTCCTTTTCCTGATCCAGGCCATCTTACAACTATTACCATACTAATCTTTATAAAGCATAGTTCTGATATTTAGTCTCCCTCAAAGGATCATATTATTGTCCATTGCCAAGCATTTACAGCTCTAGATAGTGTAGCTCCAAAGTCATCTTTGTCTCATCTTCCTCCTTATCTCTTCATGTCAAACTCTCCATGTCCTTTTTTCTCTGATAAATCAGTGCCTAACAAAGCTAAAACACAACTTCTTCCATATAGCCTTCCTTGGTATAGGTTCCCACTAGAAGTAATCTCACCCTTCCCTGAGCTCCATGACTCTTAATCTCTTCCTCTCTTGAGGTTCATAGAGCTTTCTGCTGTTGGGCAGTTTTTATTTATTAGCGTAATGTTTTATGTGTCTCCCTACCAGGTTAATGCTTTATCAAGAGCAAGAACTGAGTCTGTCCTTGTACTTTGCATATAGGAGGCTTTCACTAAATATTTGCTAATTGACTAAATAAATCTTAAAAATGTAAATGATACTGTATTTTGTTATGTATAGGATGAAGGTGACCAAGCAGCAAGTGTGGAAGAGCTAGAAAAACAGATTGAAAAACTGAGTAAAGTAAGCATTTTTCAGATTTTTCTCTTTTGGCAGCACTTCAAAAATCCACCTTGTATGGAATTAGTTTTTCTGGCTGCTAAATAAAAACAAGCTTTTTGTAACTAATTAAACTGAGATTTAGAAGCATTCTTACAGTTATACCTTAAAAAGTTAACACCAAGGTTAAAAACCTGTCTCTTAAGACATGGTACTAAACTTAACCAGGGCCTATATTCTTTAGCTCTTCTTTTAAATACAAAATACCAACAATTACATGGTTTTATATCTTGGAATTAATTACTTCTAAAATTCAGTCGAACTTTATAATAATAGTTTCTGCATCTTATGGTTTTATTTTATATTAGTATGTTTGTAGATTTTATTTTCATTAGATTTATACACTATACATATTTATGAATTTCTCACTAAAAATTGAATTTCAGTAGCATCAGTAAAGTTTTAGATGAACTTTCTGTTAAAAAAATGAGGTTTTAAAAATATTATGAGACTGATATTATGATATACCTGTATATTATATCCATGGGGATATATATTACAAATTTATCCCCAAATTTAGTCATATGTTACCTAGACTTACAGCATGAATATAAAAATAGG
Source organism: Ovis canadensis (assembly GCF_042477335.2). Taxonomy (NCBI): domain Eukaryota; kingdom Metazoa; phylum Chordata; class Mammalia; order Artiodactyla; family Bovidae; genus Ovis; species Ovis canadensis. The sequence continues at coordinate 155,750,261 of NC_091246.1, forward strand.
CAAATACAGGTATGGTCAATTATGTATATGAATATTATTTGTTATATATTATAATAAGTAAAATTAAGCCAAAGTTCAGTGAAATAATTGATCACATTTTATTGTTCACTGTCAAGTGTAAGACATGCTTTACTATATGACACTTGATAAAATAAAACTTATCTTTTTAATCCATGACAACAAAAATATTCCTCTTACCCTCAAGTTGATTTCTGTCATTATAAGAGTTACTGAAATTGAAGTCAGGAATGTAATATTTAACTCTTTTTGCTCTCTTTACTCACTAGTAAAATTTATCTCCTTTTATTTAATTTATCTGCCTTTATTGAAGGCATAAGAGTATAAAGTCACTTACATATTAATTTTTACAGCACTTAACACTCAGAGCTTAATTTTATGCATCATTTTTTAACAGCAACAGAGTCAGTACAGAAGGAAGCTCTTTGACGCTTCTCACTCTTTACGTTCGATGATGTTTGGCCAGGATCGTTACAGACGCCGGTACTGGATTCTTCCCCAGTGTGGGGGGATTTTTGTAGAAGGCATGGAGAGTGGTGAAGGTAGGAACTATTATTCTGTTACAAAGTAATATAAAGAACCATATTTTTTTAAAACCCTGTTTCTCCTTCAATATGTTTTGTGCTTCCAGAATCAAATTTCCATTATGGGTAAACCTTGTAAAACCTTGATTCCCATTCCTTTTGAATTTGTAATGCCCCTTGCTCTGATAAATATTCCTTCTCTCTCCAGGATTTTTTTCTGCCACTCGCTGACAGCAAACATAAACTATTCTTTTTCTTATTTAGTGAACAAAGATCTTCCGCTATATTATCCTTTATAACTGCTGCTTCACTTTTCTTCCTTTCCATTGTCAAGTTTTCCAACATGTGGTTTATTCTTTAACTTTTGCAGCAAGTATCCATCCTGACAGTATCCCTGGAGGTAACTTGCTTCAATCTAAGACCCTTATCCATTGTCACTCATCTTAAAATCTTGTTCATATTTGAAACCTGTGGTCATCTCCTCCTCCATGAAGTTTCCTTACTTGAGTTTCATATCACCACTCAATCCTACAGTCTACCTTTGGACTATATTTTTTGCTGGCTCCATTCCTGTTTCATTAACTAGCATATAATAGAATGTATATATCTTCTCAGTAAACCATCTGAATTGAACTTTTCAGAACTTTGTATCTGGATGGTTCCAAATATTTAAATTCTGATGGGGCCAAAAGTGTTGTCAGTGTTTATAGGTTCTGGGATATAGCTATTTCCCTGTGGTGGCACATGGAGGCAAAAAACTTCTTTCAACACAGTTTTTTAAAAATTCCTAGTATATGCCAGGCATTTCTAGGTACTGCAGGAGGTTGAAAGACATATAAAGCATAATCCATACCACATTGAAATTTAACAATCCTTTGAAGAGAGGAGATTGATTAATCACATAGACATCTAAATCTAGAACACAAATCATATAAAGCAGTTGTTTTTAACTTTTTGTGTTTAGCAATGGAACTACACTTTTTTAAAAAGGGTGGGAATGCAAGTTGACATAGCCACTGTGGAGAACAGTATGGAGGTTTGGAGATTCCTTTAAAAACTAGGAATAAAACTACCGTATGAGCCAAGAGTTGCACTCCTGGAAATATATCCAAGGAAACCAAAATTGAAAAACACACATGTACCCAAACGTTCATCACAGATAGTTAGGACACGAAAGCAATCTAGATGTCCATTAACAGATGAATGGATAAGGAAGTCATGGTACATATACACAATAGAATATTAACTATGAAAAGGAACACATTTGACTCAGTTCTAATGAGGGGGTGGATGAACCTAGAGCTTATTACAGAGGGTGAAGTAAGTCAGAAAGAGCAAGACAAATACCATATATTAATGCATATATATGGAATCTAGAAAGATGGTAATTATGAACCTACTTCAGGGCAGCAATAGAGATGTGGAGCTTCCCTGGTAGCTCAGCTGGTAAAGAATCATAGAGAACAGACTCATAGAGAAGGACATGGGGCGGGGGGGGGAGGAGTGGGGGACAAATGGAGAGAGTAGCATTAAAACATATATATTACTAAAAATATATATATATATATGTTACTATATGTCAAAATTTTGGGGCTCCAAAATCACTGCAGATGGTGACTGCAGCTATGAAATTAAAAGGTGCTTGCTCCTTGGAAGAAAAGTTATGACCAACCTATACAGCATATTAAAAAGCAGAGACATTACTTTGCCAGCAAAGGTCTATCTAGTCAAAGCTATGGTTTTTCCAGTAGTCATGTATGGATGTGAGAGTTGGAGTATAAAGAAAGCTGAGTGCTGGAGAATTGATGCTTTTGAACTGTGGTGTTGGAGAAGAATCTTGAGAGTCCCTTGGACTGCAAGGAGATCCAACCAGTCCATCCTAAAGGAGATCAGTCCTGAATATTCATTGGAAGGACTGATGCTGAAGCTGAAACTCCAATACTTTGGCCACCTGATGTGAAGAGCTGACTCATTTGAAAAAACCCTGACGCTAGGAAAGATTGAAGGTGGGAGGGAAAGGGGACGACAGAGGATGAGCTGGTTGGATGGCATCACCAACTCAATGGACATGAGTTTGAGTAAACTCCGGCAGTTGGTGTTGGACAGGGAGGCCTGGTGTGCTGCAGTCCATGGGGTCACAGAGTCGGACATGACTGAGTGACTGAACTGAACTGAACTGATATGTCAAATTAGATTGCCAGTGGAAATTTGCTGTATAACACAGGGAGCTCAAATCCAATGCTCTGTAACACCTAAAGGAGTGAGTGGGGTAAGAGGTGGGAGGGAGATTCACGATGTAAGGGGCATACATATACTGTATGACTGATTCATGTTGATATATGGCAGAAAACAACACAATATTGTATAGCAATTATCCTCCAATTAAAAATAAATAAATTTTAAAAACAATAAAAATTTCACAAGGAGAAACAAAACCAAAAAATCTTATGGAGACAAGGAGGTTCATGAAATATGCATTTAGTGTGCTTAGAATAGTGGCTGGCATGTAAGCATTGTTGGCGTATAGTAAACAGTGTTGTTATTGGTTTGCATAATAATATATTTCTTATGAATGTAAATTGTATGAATTAAGAATATAAAATCATGTGTTGGAATAATGTGTATAAGTCATGCTCTGCTTCTCTCAGGGCAGAAGTAGCTACCAAATGGAATCAGGGAGGGGTATAAGATGGCTTTAATTGTACTCTATTTCTTTTTCAAACTTGATGTCAGTGTTGATTTAATAGTGTGGTGGTTCTTTTTTTTAACTGTTTGCTTAAAATATTTAAAAATAGGCATGGAAAATTAATTAAAATAGTAAGTTAATATAACCAACAAAAATAAATAAGTGGGACTAATCATATTAAAAAACTTCTATGTAACAAAGGAAATCTTCAATGAAAGGCAACCTACTGAATGAGGATAAATATCTGCAAATTGTATATCTCATAAGGGACTATAACATCCAAAATGTATAAAGAACTTATACAATTCAACAGCAGAAAAACAATCTGATTTTAAAATGGGCAGAGTTTTTAAATAGATATTCTTCCAAAGAGGACACATAGATTGTACATGATAAGATGCTCAACATCATTAATCAAAAATCAGTCAAATCAAAATCATCATGAAATAACACCTCTCACCTGTCAGAATGGCTGTTATCTAAAAGACAAGAAATAACAAGTGCTGGTGAGGGAGAATGCAGAGAAAAAAGGAACCTCTGTACACTGTTGGTGGGAAAGTAAATTGGTGCAGGCACAATGGAAAACAATACATAAATTGATACAGCCATTATGGAAGAGAGTATGGAGATTCCTTAAAAAACTAGAAATAAACCACCATACAACCCAGCAATACTACTAGGCATGTACCCTGGGAAAACCAAAACTGAAAAAGACACATGTATTCCAATGTTCATTGCAGCACTATATATAATAGCTAGGACATGGAAGCAACCTAGATGTCCATCAGCAGGATGATTGGGTAAAGCAGTTGTGGTACATACAATGGAATACTACTCAGCCAGAAAAAGGAACACATTGAGTCAATTCTAATGAGGTAGATGAACCTAGAGCGTATTAAACAGTGAATTAAGTCAGAAAGAGAAAAACAAATACTGCATATTAATGCATATATGTGGAATCTAGAAAGATGGTACTGATGAACCTATTTACAAGGCAGCAATGGAGATGCAGACATAGAGAACAAACTTATGGCAGGGAAGGGAGAGGAGAGGTTAAGATGAATGGAGAGAGTAGCATGGAAGCATATACACTGACATGTGTAAAATAGCCCATGGAAATCTGCTCAGTGACTAAGGGAACTAAAACCAGGGCTCTGTAACAATAGAGGGGTTGGAAAGGGTGGGAGGTGGAGGGAGTTTCAAGAAGGAGGGGACAAATGTACACCTATGGCTAATTCATGTTGATGTATGGCAGAAATGAAACCAATATTGTAAAGCAATAATCAATCAATTAAAAATAAACATAATTTAAAAACAGATTTAAGAAAAACAACATGGAGGTTCCTCAAAAAGTTGAAACTAGAACTACCATATAATCAATAGAAATCTAAAATGACAAAATTCTGAGTCACTTGAAGGTACAGAGCCTTGTTGAAGCTAAAAAACAAATAAAGAAATATCCCAGAGTGGCTTTCCCTTAACTGTAATAAGAATCATCTGAGAAGCTAAAAACAAAAATGAACACTGCCCCAGGCCAATTAAATATCCCTCCTTTTATCATTCAAGAAATATTTATTGAGTTTCTATTTTATAGCAGCCACCATGTTAGGCATTTGGGATCCAATAACAAGCAAGATAGACATCGCTCTGCTTTTAAGTAAAGCTTGTTAATTTAAATTCTGGTGTGTGGGTGGAGATGGAGAAAATAAACAAATAGGTTATTGTTTATAATGATAAATTCTGTGAAGGAAATATATAGAATGATAACCTAAAGTTAATGGGTAAAATAAGATACAATGGTATAATACACAACCCAGGAAATATAGCCAGTATTTTTAAATAACTATAAAGGGAATATAACCTTTAAAAATTGTGAATCACTACATTATATACCTGTGACATATAATATTGTACATCAGCTCTATGTCAATAAAATAAATAAAGTGAATGCGCTAGGGATTCTACCCTAGATAAAGTGAAAACCTTTATCAGATCAGAGAAACATTTCTTGATCAGAGAAAACCTCTGTGAGGAAATGACTTGATCTGAGACATGAAGGATAAGGAGCCTGGTCAACAAAACAGTATCCCAGGCAGAGGAAGCAGCTAAGTGCAAAGTGCCCCAGAAAGCAAAGAACTGGGCATGTTTGAGAAGCTGAAGAAAGGGGAGAAAAGAGCAAGCTTTAGCAAGTACAAGAATGGTCAGAGGTTGTAGAAATTTTCAGGAACCAGACCATATAGGCCTTGCTTAGAAGTTTAGATTTTATTCCAGGTTGCAGAAGAGTGAACAGAAGTGTCTCATTTCTGTAATAGTACAAAATGATAGTCATATTGATATATATGCATGTAAGATTTCTAGAAGGATACAAAGATATGATTGATTAACCACAGTTACCTCTGAAGAATAGAAATAGGGACTGAGGGAGTAGGGCATATGCAGTTTAATTTATAGCTGTCATTACTGAATATTTTACCTTGGACATACGTTACTTTTCAAATTGAATAAAGTACTGAATTTATATATTTAAAATAATTCTTATAAATTATTTTTGAAACACTTAAAAAATATGAGTCAGAAGTTCACAAAGGAGAAATGTCGATAAACTCATAAAAAGATATTCAGCCTTACTGGAGATCAGGAGAAAAAAAGGCGGTTTTCATTTTTTATCTCCCAGATATTGGCAAAAACAAAAAACATTGATAGTATTTAGTTTCCTTGAGGGTGTAGGCAAACAGATGCTCTTACTTCTAGCATGAATGTGTATTGATCTAAACTTTTGGTTTGACAACGTACTTCAAAAACTCTGAAAAGTATATATCTTAGTACTCAGTAAGTATCCTAAGGAAGTAAATTTTTAAAAAAATGTAAGACCAAAGGTACAGATACACATCATTTATAGCATTATTTATAACAGCAAATAACTGGGCCCTATTAATAGCCATTAGTAGAAGATGGATTATTTAAATTGATGATGTATTCCACTGAGTATTCTATAGCCATTAAAATTTATGTAGTTATGTATGTATGTATGTATTTAAGTATTATGTATGTAGGTATGTATTATATACTTATTTGTTCATGCATTTATTGACATATCAGGATGTTTATAGAGCAAAACATGTAGGGTTAGAATATTATGTATATAATAAGATTTACTTTATTTTAATTTATAGGTTTAAATGTATATGTATGTGCATATAGAATGCCTGCAACTGTTACTCAAAAATATTAATAGTAATTTTTGCTGTATATTAGGGCTTTTAAAATTTTTTATATTTTAGTTTTTTCTAATTGTTAGTTACAAAATTATATTAATTTTCCAATGAGCAAAAAATCTAATCTATAAAAAAGGGGAAAATGGAGAGTATTATGTAATCTATAAAGGTTTCCTAAAAATATTTATGCATATAACTTGATAAATAGTAAAAGAATATAATTATATAGTATTGGTTTGATCTGGAGTAGTAAAGTTTTATAATGTTTTTTTAATTTTTTAGGACTAGAAGAAATTGCAAAAGAAAGAGAAAAACTAAAAAAGGCAAAAAGTATCCAAATCAAAGAGGAAATATTTGAGACTTCCGAGGACACTTTAAATTGTTCAAATCCAGATCACTGTGAGCAAAAGGAAGATACTAAAGAAAAAGATAACCCAAATCTGTTTCTTCAGAAACCTGGCTCTTTTTCAAAATTAAGCAAGCTTTTAGAAGTAGCTAAGATGCCTCCTGAGTCAGATGTAATGACCCCCAAACCAAATAGTAGTGCAAATGGGTGCACATTGTCATATCAAAACAGTGGAAAACATTCATTGGGCAGCATTCAATCAACAGCAACACAAAGCAACATGGAAAAGACAGACTCTAATAATCTGTTCAATACCAGTTCAAGCGGTCCAGGGAAGTTCTATAGTCCTCTCCCCAATGACCAGTTGTTAAAGACATTGACTGAAAAGAATAGACAGTGGTTTAGCCTTTTGCCAAGGACACCTTGTGATGATACCTCTCTTACCCATGCCGGTATGTCAGCTGCTGCTTTAGTGACCCCTCAGTCTCAGCCACTGTCTAAGTCACCTTCACCCGCCCCAGCTCCGCTTCTTGGATCATCTGCTCAGAATCCTGTTGGCCTAAATCCATTTGCTTTATCGCCTCTTCAGGTTAGTGCTGTTAACTGTAACTCATGTTTTTGTTGCTTTGTCTAATCTTTCATCCTATAAATGTTTTCTCTTAAGGGAAATCAGTTGAATGTTTATAATATTATCCCTGCCATGGCTTGAAAACTGAAGAGCTAAAATTTTTATCACCAAACTTCATCAGAACTACTTATGTCTAAGTTCAAGACTTATCTAACTACTTTTTAGCTTACTATATTATCTAAAAAGAAATTAATTTGAGGAGCAAGCAAAACATGAAATTTAACATTGTTACTATTGTATTTAGTTTGTCTCTAATTGTGATATGTGAAAGAATATTTTTTCAGAATTTTTTAAAAACAATTTCTGGTTCTAAACACTTTTCCTAACTCCTTAGATTGTCCCTACTTCTAAAATGTGTTGTTTCTTGCAGGTGAAAAGCGGAGTGTCTATGATGGGACTCCAGTTTTGTGGGTGGCCTGCTGGCGTGCTTACTTCCAATATTCCATTCACATCACCTTTACCTAATCTGGGATCAGGGTTGGGATTGTCAGAAGGAAACAGTAATACATACGTGACTCCTAATGTTGCACCAAGTAAAAGTGAATCTCCAGTACCACAGAATGAAAAAATCTCTTCAACTCAACCTGCAGCTGTTGAAGTAGCAAAACCAGTAGATTTTCCTAGTCCAAAACCCATTCCAGAAGGTATGGTTTATAGTCACTTACTTAATTTTATTGTTATAGATTCCACATGATAACTGAATTTTTGAGGATTATATATTTAGTTATAAATCTTTCAATTTGCATTGTGCCATTAATTCATATTCAAGATATTTATAAAAAGATCTACATATTTATTTTAACTTAGAAATGCAGTTTGGTTGGTGGAGAATTATTGACCCAGAGGACCTAAAAGCTTTGCTCAAAGTGCTCCATCTCAGAGGAATAAGAGAAAAGGCATTACAAAAGCAAATTCAGAAACACTTGGATTATATTACTCAAGCTTGCATTAAGAATAAGGATGGTATGTACTTAGGAGAGATTTCTGTTCTCTTGCTTAGTTATGATAATTAATCCTTTAGTCTTAAAACATTTTAGTATATCATAATGCTTAATTTATTACTAGTAAGCATTTGCTCAACAAACAGTACCTCCTTAAATAGCTATTACGTTCTTATAGTTTGTTACAACCTGTAGACTTATTGTTTCGTTTCTTAGAAAAGGATGTTCCTACTTTTAAGAGTAATCTGCTGGAAATTTCCTGGCAGTCCAGTGGTTAGTACTCTGTGCTCTCACTGCCAGGGCCCAGGTTTGATCAATCCCTTGGAGAACTAAAAATTCCCACAAGCCACATGGCACAGCTTAAAAAAATAAAAAGAATAATCTGCCTATGTATACACAAGTACATTTTTGTGTTTTAAGTTATATGTATATGTTATCCCTGGAATCTTATTCACTTTCTAGAAGAAATTATTATAGAATAAAGTAGATATTAAAATTAATTTATTTTCAACTATAGTTGCCATTATTGAATTAAATGAAAATGAAGAAAACCAGGTAACTCGAGACATTGTGGAGAACTGGTCAATAGAAGAACAAGCAATGGAAATGGATTTGAATATTCTTCAACAGGTAGAAGATCTAGAAAGGAGAGTTGCATCAGCAAGTTTGCAAGTGAAGGTAAAACTGACTTGGAATGAAATCTGTTTTTAGGATGATGGAAGGTAACTATTATTTGTTACATGCCTGATATGTGTCAGTTACTCTGCTAAATGTTTTCACTTTATCTCATTTAATTCTCAAAATGATCCTGGATTAATTTTCCCCATCTTACAGGTAAGGAACAAGACTCAAAGTAAGTAACCTGTCAGTGGTCATATAGTAAATGGCCAAATGTGAATTCAAATCAAGTCTGTCTGACTCCAGAGCCTGTGTTCTTTTTCACTAAATCTTGCTGCTCCTGAATAATATTCAAAACTGTCATTTCTAGTGTGCAATTTTTTACCACAAGCATTATTTCACCTTTTTACCCATGATACATATAACGCTCTATCAAATTCCTGCTATACTTTTTCATATAGATGAACTTCCTTACATCTAAGCCATGTTATATGTCAAAATTTCATTATATATAATTTAAAATTAGAGAATATATATCCAAATATACATTATACTATGATACACATATTCATGTGTACACCCTACATATATGTGTAAATTTTAAATTAATTTATTTATCTACTGGGCATTACCATGTCACAAGTATTTACCATGAACAGAACTGGCTTCTGATGGACAGGCAGAAGGAAGGCTTTATCTTTGTGCAAGAATTTTCAGTTTTGGAAAGAGGGGTGTAAAGGTTTTCTCAATTGATAATAAGGTGATGTCTCTGAGAATAAATGGATAGATGATGAATAAGTGTGAAATACCTGGAAAAGTTTAATGTAGGCTCTGTGTAATTTGATATTTTGTGTTTTATTCAGATGAGAAATTTATGCTATAACATTATCCTGTGATATTTGGAAATTTTTGAAGCTCTCCAAAAAATGTCACTTTCCAGTTCTAATATCCCTTCTTGCCACAACTAATTAATTACCAACTTTGAGAGGCAAAAATTCATCATTTGTTGAATCTATTTTGCTAGCAAAAACTATATCTTCCTCCTAGTACTAAAATATAAAAATGCCTCATTTACTTGGCATCTTTAACAAATGAGCTCTTCTACCAAGTTAATTTTCTAGAGAAATGAAAATTATTCCATTTAGTGCCATAATTTTTTAAACATATTTGTTGTATCACTTATGTTATGCATTATACTGCCTTCTTAAGTTGAGAATAAAGAGTTTGATTTAAATTATCTTGGTGACACAGGATCATGAGTGTGAAGACCAATTATTAGATAATGATTCCCTAGGGAAATGTGAAGATGGCCCCTACATTAAATGATCCTAGTGTGCTTTGCTTTTTGTACGATCATGACTGCTTTTCATAATCTGTTTCTGTCCTCTCTCATGATAACTTGCTACTACTTGCTGGTTTAAATTTGATTGATTCTACTTGCCCAAATTTCCTCGAACTTCATTCATCTAATTTGCTAGTTCTAATTGACTGTTGGCTGGGAAAGTACATCTTCATGGTTTTTAATATTAAAGTCAGGGTATGGGCCTGAAACATTTTCCTGGAGACATACTCATTTTTGTGCATTAACCTTATCACATTACTAGCTGCTTAGACATTTTTGGCTATGTTCTAAATATATAAGAAAAGTAAAATTTGTTTTTTCAAGTGGAATGTTTTCACATTAAAATAAGTATTGCTGAAATATTCTGTATTATTCTGATAAAATGAATTATATTCTTGAAGAGTCTAAAAACAAATGATGAAAATAACTGCAAAATATTATTTTAATATCTATACAAGATTTAATGATTTTTTTAAGAAAACAGAGTTATATGTTTAACATGGGGAGCTAGCCACTGTGAAGACACATTAAACAGGTGGCCTGTGGGACTACTTAGGTGCGTTCATATATATTTTTAATATCGCTTATAATTTGGAAATTATTTATTATTTTGTAGAAGAATCTTCAGACCTCTAGTCCTAGCTCTGTTGAGAGTTTACAAAACAACTACTCTTCCAGTTCCTCATAAGATGGCTCCTATGTCTCTTTCTTAGTTTTCTCTTTTACAAGTTAATTAATTCCTTCAACCAGAAATAGATTCCATGTACAGAAACACCAGTGTCAATATCCTTCTTAAAATGTTGTATCCATAGCTGTATATAGCACTGTCTGAATGTGTGCGTGGGACTGTTACTTTCCTTAATCTGGCACTATTCTTCATTAATGCTGTTTGAATTTGTACTAACTTTTTAGCATCTACATCATACTCTTGCTTTGCCAAGTATGACAATGAAACAACAAAGCAAAAAACAAACAAACAAAAAAACCCTAGGCCTCTTTCCAAAGAGCTTTTAAGGGAGTTCTAGCACATGTAGTATTTCTGTTATTAGTTGCTTAAACTTCAGATCTAAAATTTACATTTATCATTTTTTTAAATAAATTTCGTTTGGGTTATTTTTCAGCATTTGGAACTATTTTTATCTTGGTCCTGTCATACAGAATATTAAACTTTCTTCCTAATTTTAAATCATCTGCAGATTTAATAGCAATCAATAAAGTTACTCCTAGTGTATTAACAGGACAAACCAAGTGCAGAGCCTTTGACCATTAGCACTGGGGACCTTTTCTGAAATGATCCAAGTTCTGACAATGACCATTCTTTGGAAACAGTTTTCAACTCTCTAGACTTCTTTAATCTGGTCTTCATTTTTTGTCTTGTCAACTGCTTTGCAGAGATCCAGATATACTATGTTTACAGGGTTCCCTTGATTTGGCAAATTTAGTACCCCTTTCAAAATCTGGGAATGAGGTTTATTTGACATGACTTCTACCTAATGCACTTACACTATTCATAATTCTATCCTTACTTCACAAAGTAAAGGACAGTAAAAATTCTATCCTTACTTCTACTGAGTAAAAGAAGAGGACTTGATTGTAATGTATAAGATAAAATAATTAGTTCTGAAAAGGTGTAATAAAAAGGATAATGCTTATTCTGTTTTGCATTTGATATACATTTACTAAGTGCCTAGTCCACATCAGACAATAGGCACCGCAATTTTGGGTAAAATATGGTTTCTGCCCTCAGAAAACTTGTCATTTAATAGAGAGATAAGACATGTATACATCTCTGCAGAATCTGTTAAACTGATCATAGAGAAGTACAGAGTCATGCATGAATTTAGAAAAAGAATACACAACTTCTGGTAGAGACATGGAAGAGATGAGGGAACATTCATGTAGAAGTTGAGATAGAGCTTGAGAAAGTGAGTCAGCTTTTGACAAGGAATGCCATATTAGAAAGAGTAAACAGCCTGAGCAGAGCACGAAGATCCAGAAGCTTGGGACATGGCTTGTGGAGTTGTAAATTGTGGAATTTGACTACAGTGTAGGGTTTGTGATGAGAACAGTACTGGAAGAGGTAGACTGAGGTACATGAATGTCCTAGTGAAAATGTGGACTTGGCTAAACAGTAGGGAAATTCTGAAGTAGATCAGTATAAGCAAGCTGAGTTATAAGATCATCTATTTATTCAGCCAACATATAAATATTGAGTGCCTACTATTTACCTTCACTGTGCTAGAGATAATATGAAAGTAGATATGGTCCCTGTCCTCATGGAATTTAGAGGTAGAAGCATTAATAATCACAGTAGTATAAAATTGCAAGTACCACAAGTCTTGCTGTTGTTCAGTCTCTCAGTCAAGTCTGACTCTGTGACACTATGGTCTGCAGCATGCCAGGCTTCCCTGTCCTTAATCATCTCCCAGAGATTACTCAATCTCATATCCATTGAGTTGGTGATGTCATCCAACCATCTCGTCTTCTGTTATCTCTTTCTCATCCTCTATCATCTCCTTCTCCTCCTGCCTTCAATCTCTCCCAGCATCAGGGTCTTTTCTGAAGAATCAGCTCTTTGCATCAGGTGGCCAAAAGTATTGGAGTTTCAGCCTCAGCATTGGTCCTTCCAGTGAACACTGAGGACTGATTTCCTTTAGGATGGACTGGTTGGATCTCCTTGCAGTCCAAGGGACTCTCAAAAGTCTTCTCCAACACCGCAATTCAAATGCATCAATTCTTCGGTGCTCAGCCTTCTTTGTGGTACAAGTCTCACATCCATACATGACTAATGGAAAAAGAATAGTTTTGGCTAGACAGACCTTTGTTGGCAAAGTAATGTCTCTACTTTTTAATATGCTGTCTAGGTTTGTCATAGCTTTTCCTCCAAGCATTTTTAAATTTTGTGGCTGCAATCAATATGATTTTGGAGTCCCAAGAAAATAAAATCTGTCACTGTTTCCATTGTTTCCCCATCTATTTGCCATGAAGTGTTGAGACCAGATGCAATGATCTTCATTTTTTGAATGTTGAGTTTTAAGACATCTTTTTCACTCCTCTTTCACCTTCATCAAGAGGCTCTTTAGTTCTTCTTTGCTTTCTTCCATAAGAGTGGTGTTATCTGCATATCTAGGGCTATTCATATTTCTCCCTGAAATCTTGATTCCAGCTTGTGCTTCATCCAGCCCGGCATTCCACATGATGTACTCTGCATATAAGTTAAATAAGCAGGGTGACAATATACAGCCTTGACATATTCCTTTTCCAATTTGGAACCAGTCCATTTTTCCATGTCTGGTTCTAACTGTTGCTTCTTGACCCGCATACAGGTTTCTCAGGAGGCAAGTGAGATGCTCTGGTATTCCCATCTCTTGAAGAATTTTCCACAGTTTATTGTGATCCACACAAAGACTTTAGTGTAGTCAGTGAAGCAGAAATAGATGTTTTTCTGGAACTCTCTTACTTTTTTGATGATCCAGCAGATGTTGGCAATTTGATCTCTGGTTCCTCTGCCTTTTATAAATCCAGCTTGAACATCTGGAAGTTCTCAGTTCATGTACTGTTGAAGCCTAGCTTGGAGAATTTTGAGCATTACTTTCCTAGCATGTGAAATGAGTGCAATTGTGCAGTAGTTTGAACATTCTTTGGCACTACCTTTCTTTGGGATTGGAATGAAAACTGACGTTTTTCCAGTCCTGTGGCCACTGCTGAGTTTTCCAAATTCGCTGGCATATTGAGTGCAGCACTTTCACAGCATCGTTTTTTAGGATTTGAAATAGCTCAACTGGAATTCCAACTCCTCCACTAACTTTGTTCCTAGTCATGCTTCCTAAGGCCCACTTGACTTCGCATTCCAGGATGTCTGGCTCTAGGTGAGTGATCACACTATCACAGTTTTCAAAGTCATTGAAGTGAAAGAAAATGAAAGTGAAGTCGCTCAGTCGTGTCTGACTCTTTGCGACCCCGTGGACTGTAGCCCACCAGGCTCCTCCGTCCATGGGATTCTCCGGGGAAGAATATTGGAATGGGTTGCCATTTCCTTCTCCAGGGGATCTGCCCAACCCAGGGATCAAACCCAGGTCTCCCGCATTGCAGGCAGACGCTTTTGTATAGTTCTTCTGTGTATTCTTGCCACATCTTCTTAATATCTTCTGCTTCTATTAGGTCTATACCATTTTTGTCCTTTATTGTACCCATTTTTGCATAAAATGTTCCCTTAGTATCTCTAATTTTCTTGAAGGGATCCTTTGTGAGCTTGTAATATGGAGACTTAACCTCTTAAAGTAGGTCAGGAAAGGATTCCCTGAGGATGTTTAATATGAGAGCTGCAGGATGAGTGGTTACCTATGTTAAGAACAACAGATAAAGGCTATACACAGACAAATATTAAGACCTCATGTGAACTCCTGCTGCTAAAAGAAAAATGGTGAGTACAAAGACCTATACGGAAGAGTAGTAGAAGGACAGGAAATGGAAAGGAAGAACTAAGTTCAGAGACCACTGAGAGATTTCCATTGAAGTGGTTCCAGGAAATGAATAAGCATTTAGTCTAAAGTTGCTCAGAATCCTTTGCTGATTTTCATTTTACCTTTCATAACATCAAAAGTTCTTAAATTTTCCTCTTCAAACTTCTCTCACAATTGTTTCTTTTAATTTTTTTGTTGTTGTTCTTATTTCTACCTAGCATTAGGAAACACAAGGTAAAAACTTTTAGTAAAGATCCTTGAGATCTGCTGGTGTCTGCTGCTATATTTTAAGTAAAGGTAATTCACCCATCAGGCATTTCAAGAGGAAACCATAGTAACATTATTCTTTTGATATATAGGGTTGGATGTGTCCAGAACCTGCATCAGAAAGGGAGGACTTGGTATATTTTGAACATAAGTCATTTTCTAAATTGTGCAAGGAGCATGATGGAGAATTTACTGGCGAAGAAGAAAGCAGTGCACATGCACTGGAACGGAAGAGTGACAACCCCCTAGATATAGCTGTAACCAGGCTGGCTGATTTGGAGCGGAACATTGAAAGAAGGTATCTGAAGAGCCCCTTAAGTACCACCATTCAGATCAAACTGGATAATGTGGGCACAGTTACTGTCCCTGCTCCTGCACCATCCATTAGTGGTGATGGTGACGGGTAGGTTATTGAGATTAACTTGAAAAATTATTGTGCTTCTTTGCTAATTGGAGCCTATTTTCTATTGCCTGTTATCTATGTATCTTCTTGTATGTCTGTGATCCATATGGATCATGCTACTTGCATGGTGCTTTGTAAAAACATTTTTTTTTTTTGTTATGTGCGTTGATAATCCTGCAAAGTGATCTTACATTTACCTGGTTGTGACTAAGCTTTGAGGCACGTAGCCACAGTCTGTGCACTACATCAAATTTAGTTGCTTAAACCTTATACTTATTGGCTGTTACATGTTTTTGTCATTGCTTGGCTTTCAGTGTGATGATTGTTTCACATTCAGTAACCATAAATGTGGACATGACCTACTTAATTTTTCTATATTTCAATGCAGAATTGAAGAGGATATTGCTCCAGGGCTCAGGGTATGGAGAAGGGCATTATCAGAAGCTCGCAGTGCTGCACAGGTAGCTCTGTGCATTCAGCAGTTACAGAAATCAATAGCATGGGAAAAATCAATTATGAAAGTTGTAAGTGTTTTTATTTAAGAAATACTATAACTAATTTACTTTGTCCTGTTTTTTTCCAATCTTCAGATATTTCTTAGTTATACTTTATTGTCAAAATAATGTATGCTGTACTTGAGAATTTGCTTAATTTTTAAATACTGTATAATTTGATACTTTCCTTCTTATTTTGAGCTTTTTGAAGGAATCTATCAAATGTTATCTTTTGTTTTTAAGATCTTCTTTTTCTCTCCTTTGAATATTGTTTGTAGCTCCAACTGAAGTTGTCTTCTGCATTTTGTCAACATAATAGTTGTTAAGCTAAATGTTTTGAAGGCTCTTTCAATCTTGTAAACATTCCAGTTGCTAACATTACCTGCTATATACATTCACTGCATTCCTGAAATGTCTTTATATTTGTATCAATTTTCTTTTTGTAATGCTAAAAATACTTAGATAAGTAAATGAAATAAACAAAGACCTCTTCCTTTATGCACTTTTGATAAAGTGTTTGATATTGCTGGCATTAAGGATAGATATTTTAGTCTTTCCTCTAAAAGTTAAAACTATTTACCTTCTTTGTTCAAGCCCAGTTAGTTATCACATAGTGGCCTCTACTTTGTCCTAGGCAACAAATGCTATATATTCAAAATAAAAGCTGTATTTCTTATATTTCCCAGAGATATATTTATTTTAAATCATATATGTGTCCCTTTTCCTTTTATTTATTATAGAAATATATTTTATATGTTGACTTTTATGAATTATTTTAACAGTTGCTTTTGAATTGCTGATTAGCTTTAAAATTCAAACACTTGAGTTTTAATTTCATGAATAAGGGTAAAATTCCATTATTTAAATAGTTGTTTCCCAAATAAAAGAAGTGATCCTTAAATAATTAGCATTCTTTCCTTCCTTTTTACCTCTATGCATAGACTACTCAAGACTTTATTCATTGTATGCAAATAAATTTGATTTCTTCTATGGTTTTTCACTTCTTTCTAAAATGTCCATAGAATAATGAATCTACAATTTATATATAACCTATACACAGAAACCCAAAACTTGTACCAAAATCTGCCTTTATATTAATATAGTTACTTTCTGCCATCTTAAGTTTTATTTCAGATTTTTGCAAATTCCTTGTCCATTGTTATTAATAAATTAATATGCACCCATCATTATTTAATCTCATAATTTTCATTTCTTTTTTAATGTTTAATAATGTGATTTTTGCTAAAAAAAAACACTTTTTTATAAAAAAGGCAGAGTTTTTTATTCAAAGATTAATGAGCTCTTTGTAACCTTTAATTAGAAATATAACAGGACCTATAAGAATCCTCATAATAAGCTGTATCAGAAAGTTAATGTGCTCAATATCTTTAGAAACACCCTCTTTGCCAGAAACCAAGCATACTAAGAAAGAAGGCACTGCCGTAATTTGTCTTTAGGTGCTTCTTAGTCCACTCTCTACTTTCTGTTGTTATTAATGTTAAGCAGGCAGCAACATCCACTGTGGCATTCACTGGTTTGTTTTTATTGTAGTAGCAAAGTAGTTAAAACCAAAATGCTCTAACACATTGTGAGCTATTACTGTGATTTTCCAAAAATGTTATAAGTTCAATACATGTTATCCTTTCTTAGAAAGTGTCAGAAAATAATTTTTAAATCATAAATGTGAGATGTAAGATGGATTTTTTAGTATTTTTACCTCTCTATTGTAGAAGATCATGAGAATTTACTTAATGTTCATGAAACTGATTTTTAAATTTTGTCATAGGGAATTAAATATAGCCTTCAAAATGTTATTTCAAAATATTATATGAATATTCTTATAATAGAAGTTTTAAAGAAATAACTCAGATTTGGAGAAATAGCACCATACTAAAGTATTTAGTGATGTGGTTATTAGGAAAGGTCATAAAATACTTACTGTCAGAATATTAAACTCTACTGCTTTCTCTTCTAGTACCTGTGCCAATTTTAGTATTATGTGTATATTACATATATTTGATAGCTATTTATTAAGGTGAATAACACGTATCTGCTGTTTTCGTAAGATTCTTAAGCTATCATTGGTGTACATGTTGAGTTATGAAAGACTATTTTAGACCTTCCCAGATTAAGATTTAATGTTTTCTTGAAATTGAACAAATTAAATTTGAATAATTAAGCTTTTTTGGTTTTAAGAGTATTTAAATACATAAAATAAGTATAAATGATTTATAATTTAAATGTTTTAATTATTTTAAATTGAAAAATAGTAATGTTTTCAGATTTGGAATATTGATTACAGGACATTTTCTACTGCTACTGGAAATAAACATTAAATGTCAAAATATAATGTTAGTACTTACTGTTTTTTAAAGCCATCTTTGAAGTTTTTACTTGTCTAATCATCCTTCTTTCCTTTATGAAACTTGTTATACAGAATATGTGTGCATGAGAAAAAAAATCTTCTCTCTATAGATTTAAAAATTCTTAATGGTATTAGAAGTTTTTCCATAGAGAAGAAATTATTTTTACTCCTAGAAAGTAAATAATGACCTCTAAATTCTTTAATTTATTGTAACAGTTTTTTTCCCTTAGAAATCATTTTGTAGGATCCATTTTCTACATTTGTGACACATGTTTGATTTGGGTTGATTTTTGAAGTTTCCTGGTTTAGACATAGTCAAAATATAGGGACATCTTATTATTATTATTTATGATTCTGATACTAATATGTTTCCTAATTTTGACCTTAAAAATTACTCTAACTCTTACTTATTTCTTTCTCAGGATATCATGAGGATGCTAAGATAAGCAAACGATGAAATATATTAAAAAATTAAAGTGCCATGTATTAAGGCTATTCATTGCTTTATGTGCTCTAATGTCATGTTAATTATTTCATATGTTAATGTGTACATGCTTCTGAAGTGTGTGCAGGCATTCAACCTCTAGCTTTGTTCTTTGCAGTGTACTTGAAATGTGCATTTACCCCAACTGAACTGCTCACCCCGTCATGTGGTCCATATCTGTGTAACGAGAGATACATAGATGTGTATGGCTACTGTTTATTTGTTAGCAAGCGGAATGTTCATTACTAATATGAATTAGGAATTATGGTGTGTTTAATATCCCAATAACTATCATTCATAGCAGAGTCTTAATTTTAAATGATTTTTCATGTATTATAGTACTGCCAGATATGTCGAAAGGGAGATAATGAAGAACTACTCCTCCTTTGTGATGGCTGTGACAAAGGCTGTCATACATATTGCCATAGACCCAAGATTACAACTATACCAGATGGGGATTGGTTTTGTCCAGCTTGCATTGCTAAGGTAAGACTGATCTAAAACTTATTTTTTTTATTATACAGCAGTGATTCAGTTACATATCTATTTTTTTCAAGTTACTTTCCATTGTAGGTTATTAGGAGATTTTGAATATACTTCCTTTGCTAAACAGTAAATCCTTGTTGCTTATCTATTTTATGTATAGTAGTTTGTATCTGTTAATCCTGTACCCCTAATTTATCCTTCCCCCTCTATCTTTCCCCTTTGGTAACCATAAGTTTGTTTTCTATGCCTGTAAGTCTGTTTCTTGTTTATGTAAAGATTCACTTGTACTATTTTTTTGATTCCACATATAAGTGATAAAATATTTGTCTGACTTCACTTAGTATAATAATTTCTAGGTCCATCCATGTTGCTGCAAATGGCACTATTTCATTCTCTCTTATGGCTGAGTAACAGTCTGATATGTATGTATACCACATCCTCTCAAACCAGTTGTCTGTTTGATGTGCACCTGAATTGTTCCTGTATCTTGACTATTGTAAATAGTGCTGCTATGAACATTAGGGTACATGTATCTTGCTGAGCTAAGAGTTTTCATCTTTTCCAGGTTTATGCCCAGGAGTGGGATAGCTGGATCATATGGCAGCTCTATTTTTATTCTATTTAAGGAACCTTCGTACTCTTTTCCATAGTAGCTATACCAATTTACAGTCTCATCAACAGAGTAAGAGGGTTCCCTTTTCTCCATACCCTCTCCAGCACTTATTATGGGTAGACTTTTTGATGATACCCATTCTAACTGGTATGAGGTAATACCTTATTGTGGTTTTGATGTACATTTTTCTAATAATTAGTTAAACTGACCATCTTTTCACATGCCTGTTAGCCATCTATGTATGTCTTATTTGGAAAATATCTATTTAGGTCTTTCCGCCCATTTTTTGACTGGGTTGTGTTTTTGATATTGAGTTGTATGTGTGAGTTGAGCTGTTTGTGTACTTTGGTTATTAACCCCTTGTCAGTTAATATTGTTTGCAAATATTTTCTCGCAGTCTGGTAGGTCTTTTTGTTTTGTTATTGTTTTCCTTTGCTGTGGAAAAGCTTTTAAGTTTGATTAAGTCGCATTTATTTTTACTTTTAAGGCTTCCCTGGTGGCTCAGATGGTAAAAAGTCTGCCAGCAATAAGGGAGAGTGGGGCTTGATCCTTGGGTTGGGAAGATCCCCTGGAGAAGGAAATGGCAACCCACTCCAGTGTTCTTGGTTGGAGAATGCCATGGACAGAGGAGCCTGGCGGGCTACAGTCCACGGGATCGCAAGGAGTCAGACACGACTGAGCGACTGACAGTGACACTGACTGATTTTTGCTTTTTTTCTTTTGCCTTGGAAAACTGGGCTAAGAAAATGTTGCTACGATTTATGTCCAAGAATGTTTTGTGTATGTTCTCTTCCAGTTTAATGTGTCGTGTCTTACAATTTTTATATATGGTATGAGGGAGTATTCTGATTACTTGTAGCTGTCCAGCTTTTCCAACACAAACTACTGCAGAAACTGTTCTTTCTCCATTGTATATCCTTGCCTCCTTTGTTGGAGATTAATTGACTGTAGGTATATGGGTTTATTTCTAGGCTCTCTGTTCTGTTCCATTGGTCTATATGTCTTTGTCCTAATACCACAGTTTTGATTACTGTAGCTTTGTATTTGGTTGGTGCAAAAGTAATTACCATTTTGTCTGTGAATTTTAAATCATTATAACTAGGTTCAAACACATCTTTATTCATCAAAATAGGAATCATTACAATCAACACATTTTGCCAACAAGAAATAAGTTGGTTTATACCTGTAGTGTAAAAATCTGTGCTTCGCGATTCAACAAACTCTTGGAAAGCATTTTCTGCCTCCTGCTGGTTGTAGAAGCATTTACCTTGCAAATAGTTGTCAAGAGATGCTTGAAGAAGTAGTAGTTGATTGATAAGAGATCAGGTGAAAATGGAAGATGAGGCAAAACTTTGTAGCCCAATCCATTCAACTTTTGAAGTGTTGGTTGTGCGACATGTGGTTGGGTGTTGTGTTGGAGAAGAATGGACCCTTTCTGTTGGCTGATGCCAGCTGCGAGCGTTACAGTTTCGGTGCGTCTCATTGATTTGCTGAGCATACTTCTCAGATGTAATGGTTTAGCCGGGATTCAGAAAGCTGTACTGAACCAGACACCACCAACCAGTGACCAAGACCATTTTTTGTTGCAAGTTTGGCTTTGGGGCTTGCTTTGGACTTCTTTGGTGAACTTGTCGTCACTGGTTGTCCTGTAAAATGCACTTTCTGTCACATGTCACAATCTGATGGGGAAATGGTTTGTTGTTGTTGCGTAGAATAAGAGAAGACGACACTTTAAATTTTTTTGATTTTCAGTCAGCTCATGAGGCACCTACTTATTGAGCTTTTTCCACCTTTCCAATTTGCTTCAAATGCAGAATGACCATAGAATGGTAGATGGTTGAGTTCTTTGGCAAACTTCTCATGTAGTTGTAGGCAGATCGGCTCTGATGTTTGCTCTCAATTGGTCATTGTCAACGTCCAGTAGCTGGCCATTACACCCCTCATCTTCGAGGCTTTTGTCTTTTTGCAAAACTTCCTGCACTGCCAGTGCACTCTGTGTTCATTAGCAGTTCCTGAGCTGAGTGTGTTGCGGATGTTGCAAGTTGTCTCCACTGCTTTATAACCCATTTTGAACTCGAATAAGAAAATAGCTAAAATTTGCTTTTTGTCTAGCATAATTTCCATAGTCCAAAATGAATATAAACAGTAATAAGTCATTAGCAAAAAAAAGGCAAGAAATGCACATTAAAATGATATATAACATAACCACATTAATTAAGGATGTACTGCAATATCAAACAGCAAGTTTCAACAATGCCAAAACCACAATTACCTTTGCACCAATCTAATAGTATTTTCTGAAGGCTGGAAAGGTTATACCTCCAGCTTTCTTCTTTTTTCCTCAGGGTTGCTTTGGTAACTCTGGGTCTTTTGTGATTCCATATACATTTTAGTATTTTTTAGTAGTATTAATAAGTTTTAAACTGCCAGTCAAAATGAAGCATTTTATATGGATTTTTGAGATACAATTCATATACGATAACATTCACTTTAAAGTGTGCAACTCAGTGATGTATAATATGTTCAGAAAGTTGTACAATCATCACCACTATCAAATTCCAGAACATCTTCATGAGCCGCTTAAAGAATCCTAATAGCCATTAGCATTCACTTCCAATTCCCCTTATCAGCCTTTGGCAACCAATATATTTCCTATCTCTATGAATTTGCCAATTCTGGTCATTACAGATATATTAAATCATATAATATGTGGCCTTTTTCTTTCACTTAGCATAATATCTTCAAGGTTCATATATGTTTCAGCACTTCATTTTAAAGTCAGATGATATTTCATTATATGGATAGACTACATTTTGTTTATCTGTTCAGTTGATAGATTTTTGCATTGTTTCTACATTTTGACTTTTATCAGTAATGCTGCTAGAGATAGTCATATACAAGTGTTTGTATGAATATGTTTCCACTTTTTTTGGTTATATACCTAACAGTAGAATTGCTTGGTCATATGGTATTAAGCATATGTATTTTAAGTCACTTTCCGTGTGTGTGCTAAGTTGCTTCAATCATGTCCAACTCTGTGCGACCCTGTGGACTGCAGTCCACCAATCTCCTCTGTCCATGGGATTCTCCAGGCAAGAATACCAGAGTGGGTTGCCATACCCTCCTCCAGGGGATCTTTCCAACCCAGGAATTGAACCCATGTCTCTTATGTCTCCTGCATTGGCAGGCATTCTTTACCACTAGCACCACCTGGAAAGTCACTTTCCAGTCACATATAAATTGGAAATCTATTAACTGTCATCCTAATTGATTAAGGAGAAGCAATATGATAAAGTAGAAAGAGAGGAGTTTTAGAGTTACAATGTAAGTGTGAAAGGGTTAGAATGTATTGAGGCCCAGAGTCACTGTTAGGTTTTCTTTGTCTCACTCTCTTCCATGTTTAATCTCTTGACTTATTATTACCAGTAACTGCCACCTCTTCATAAACTCAGTTTCAAATGTCCATCTATCCACTGCCTCCTTTCTTTCCCATTCACTCTCTCTAGCACTCCTACTCCAATAATTCTTTGATCTCATCAGGACCTTCAGTTTATTTATCTTAAGACCTTCCCACTGTCCCTCTCCACTTCATGTCTTCTTTTTGCTCCTATAATCACAGCATCCACCCTTAGCTTCTGTTCCTCTCTCTCACTTGGTAAAACCATCATTCTGGTTAATCCAATTCTCTGACTTCTCTAGTAACTTAATATTCAGATACAAAGGTGTCTTGATGTGACTGGAGAAAACACCCAGCCTTTTAAATTTAAGGCTAAGAGGGCCTTTAATGGTGCCTGATAATTTACTGTCTCCTCTAGTTTCAGTCTCAGCTGATGATGTTACTCTCATTTCACTATGCAAATAGAAGCCATCAGGAGAAAATATCACAAGAATCCATCACACCTACCATACTTTCTGTATCTGGGCTAGCATCCTCTACCTTCCATCCTGTTGCCATGAACTGCTTGTGCCCCTAACTAAGCCAATTACCCAACTTGTGCTTCAGATCCCATCCCCATCTCACCTCCTTAGGAGAATGAGGAAACTGCATCATCAGTTTCTACTTCTGCACTGGGTTCTTTCTCATCAGACTACTAACATGATACGATTTCTCCCATCTTATAAAAGCTAAACAAAAACTCTCTTTTAGCCTCACCTCTCTCTTGATCCACTTCCCCAATTTCTCCCCTTCCCTTTGCTGAAAAGTTTTGTTATGGTTCTCTCCAATTTCTCTCTTCCGATTTACTCTTAAACTCATTCCAGTCATATTTTTACCTCCACGACGTCTCCAAAATTGCTCTTCTAGTGCCCACAAATGATTTCCACGTTGCTCAGTCCAGTGACTACCGCTCAGATCATCTAACTTAATATTTACATTTGATAAAGTGGAACTTTCCCTCCTCCTTGATATCCTGTCTTCACTTGTCTTCTAGGATACCATACTCATCTGGTGTTCTTCCTGACTTTGCTCCTTTTCAGTCTCCTTTGCTGGTTTTTCTCACCTCCCAGATCTATAAATATTACTTTTCTTTAAAGTTATATCTATAAAATGGAATAGTATCTGCTTTGTGGGGATTTGTGAGGATCAGATATGCTTGTGTGTTTGAAGGTTTTTATAACTTCAAAAAATTCTGTGATATATTTATATTCATACTTTATTATATTTTATATTTATATATTTTATATTTACAAAATAGTAGAAGTCTCACATGGCATGGTATTCACTAATAATTGCTTTTTTATTTCTCATTGCTTTATCATTTTTGTCATGTAGAGTTAAATATAGTTTAATAATAATCTTCACTGGTTGTACATAAATTATCTTTTAGTTTCAAACTGTCAAGTTAAAGAAAGTTTCTCCACTACTTTGTGACTTACTAACAAATCAGTGTTTTCAGGCCTGGGGGTACCATCTGGTAGACTATAGGATGTTTTGTTTTCTGTCAGTTTGCTTAAATTAGCATTCTGGTGTCTGTCATTTCAGTACCAGACTAGAGGTCTGTAATCCTATCCAAGTACTTCTATGTAAATGCAGCTTTCTAAGTCTCTACCCTGTTTTGCTTTGGGGTTTTTTGTTTGTTTCTTGGCCATGCTGTGAGGCTTGTGGAATCTTAGTTCCCCAGCCAAAGATTGCACCCAGGCCCACAGCAGAGAAAGCAGTCTTAACCATTGGACCACCAGGGAATTCCCTTGCTATTGTTTTTTAAAAATGATGTATTAGATGTTAGTCACCCAGTCATGTCCAACTCTTCGCAACCCCGCCAGGCTCCTCTGTCCATGGCACTCTCCAGGCAAGAGTACTGGAGTGAGTAGCCATTCCGTTCTCCATGGGATCTTCCTGACCCAGGGATTGAACCCAGGTCTCCTGCATTCCAGAAAAATTCTTTACCATCTGATCCACCAGGAAGCCCATGCTTCTTATAGCAATAGAAGTACTATAACCATTTAATTTTGATATAGATTGATAGATAGATAGATAGATAGATAGATAGATAGATAGATGGATAGATTTTTTGAGTTAAGGTTTTAAAAATCTTTCCAGTAATTCAGTTATTTTCAATTATTTATACTATACAATTTGCTCTCAAATAGCTATTTCTGCATACATCATTGTGACTGTTTTTACTCTGTGTATATGTGTGTTTTCATACCAACGTGTATATATATTTATATACACACACACATACATACACTATATTAAAGATATATATATATATATTCTCTCTGTCACAGAATTAGAGACTTGTATGTGTATATATACGTATTTATACACAATCACATACACAAATAAGAAATTCTAAATTCCAGTGCCTAAAAAGCCAAATAACACAAAAGCGTCAGGCAGGACTATAGCAAATAGGAAAGTCAAGTCGTGCCCCTATTTTTATGTAACAGTCATCACTCAACTCTGGCAAATTGTTATCATGTAGACATGTGGGCCCAGTGTTCCAGGATCGACTAGTATTTTAAGATTATGGATTTTATGCATATTCTCGCAAATATTAAATATTGGCAACAAATTCAGAATTTATATAAGCATTATGAGCCAAACCGCAACACATTCTGTGGGCTGTTTATAGTCTGTGAACCACCAGTTCACAACTTCTGATATATAATTACACAAACATAACAGAAATAAGCCCTTGTATGTATGTAATCTGATAGATTCTGATTAATTAAGACTTACTAAAGTTTCTCTTTAGATTTGGACTCCAATAAGATAGAAAGGGTGGGGAAGGTGGGGAGTCTGTGCAAGAACACAGACATCTGGTAAATAGAGGCTCTGTATAAAAGCTGCTTGTAAAAGTATATGTGTGTGCATAATCCAGCGAGGTAAGCGTGATAAACATCATTTATCAAAGAAATAGAGAGGCTCCATTGTCTTTTTAAAACATCACAAGAGTCTTTTATTTCTGTGGATTTAAATTTCATGTTTTCTTACTATGAGTATTAATTTGTTAGAATATGATCCCAAGTAATATTTTAGTTCACATAGGAACTAGAAATTATTCCTGACCTTTTTCTCTTTTTAAGTAACACAGTTACTCAGTCTAACTTAATCTTCATTAAACAGATCTTTTCCTCATGAATTAAAGCTTTCTCGTTCTGTTTTTCTAGTGCTGAAAACTTTCAGGGCATAATGTTAAAACTCAAAATAATCAGATTTTAGTGAATAAAAATTAATAAACTAAATGCAGAAGAGACTTAGTAAAACATTTTAATTTTATTCCAGTTTCAAGAGGTAGTGATTCTTTGATATGGTATGGGAAAGGTGTTAGATTTATGGTTTGTCTTATTATTTTAGCCAATTAAAATATCTCTTTAATTATACTTTTATCTTACCAATAGAGAACCAGATACTTTTAATTGCTTGATTAAAAGCTATTTTTCAAAATAATGGTAGAAGAGGTCCTGAAAATCTCAAAGAAATTGATACGAAATAATCCACAAAAATGTTTTTTAGCCAAATTCATTCCAAGAATACATCTAGCTTTGAACTATCACTAGATTGATATCTGATCTAAAGTTTTAAGTCTATGATTTCTTAATTTTCTGGTTAAGAGAGGATATCGTTTTCTAAAAGAGGACAAACTATCCTGGAAAATTAAAACTAAAGCCATACATTACCAGTATCTTTGCACTAATATTCGTCAATGATCTATTATATTTATTGTAACAGTTAAGTCTGAAAATACAGATTTATTTCCCTATTTCTAAATTGAGGGGTAGGAAGGAACTTAATCATTATATCAGTGTGCTGCCTGCAAATTGTGGTTAGACTGCATAAGGTCATGTTGACCTTTGTTTTGTTTTCATACAATTTTAGAGCTAGAATGACTTTACCAATTGTGTGGCATGTCTTTTTTATTTCACAAGTGAGACAATGGGGACTCAAAGATATTTTTGTGCGAAGTTCCATAGCTAGTAACTGACAGAGCCATAGCTACAATTCATGTTGTTTGATTCCTAATATAATCTCTTTTATACTAATTCTGTATTGTTTTCCTCAAATATCAACATTTTTTTCTCCTCCTTCGCCTCTGCTTTGTTCACACCTGGTAACCACAACTTTGTGGAACTCTATCCTTGTAGAAAATGCCTTTTTTCTTTATCTATTAGTAGAAAGAAGTATCAATTTCCAGTGTATTTGATTACTTACAAAGGACTTCTCTGTTTAACACTTCATGAGCTATTTTCCTTGTTTTGGTCTAGCTTTTAAATTATCTCTTTA
Organism: Ovis canadensis; assembly: GCF_042477335.2. Lineage (NCBI taxonomy): Eukaryota > Metazoa > Chordata > Mammalia > Artiodactyla > Bovidae > Ovis > Ovis canadensis. The sequence continues at coordinate 155,777,883 of NC_091246.1, forward strand.
ACTTGCTTATTAATAAATAAGATCTGTATTTTTGTTTATAATCATCTTTGTTGTTAATTATATTGTACTCAAAAAAGTAGTACTTTGTATCTTTAAAGTCATGCTGTTAGTGACCTAGACTAAGAAACAGTGCTAAGTTCTGTAGTACCAAAGATTGATTACCATGGGATCAACATCATCAGATTTTACGAACTCCTAAAATACATTGTTCATGCTTTATTAGATTTTTTGCCTCATAGGAGAAAAAAAATTCATAGATCCTCTTGAAATTATCAACCTTCTAGATCAGATAATATTCTTTTTGTTTGCCCTGTCACACTTTCATAACATAAAATAATAAAAGGCCTCTCAACAGTTATTTTTCTTACACCTCATTTCCTTATTTTTTAAATTAAAGGCAAGTGGTCAGACCCTAAAAATCAAAAAACTGCATGTCAAAGGAAAAAAAAGTGAGTCAAAGAAAGGCAAGAAAGTGACTTTAACAGGGGATACTGAAGATGAAGACTCTGCATCAACAAGCAGTTCACTGAAAAGAGGAGTCAAAGACCTGAAAAAAAGAAAAATGGAGGAAAACAGCTCTATTAATGTACCACAGCAAGAAAGTTTTACTTCTGTTAAGAAACCCAAAAGAGAGGACTCCAAGGACCTAGCTCTTTGCAGGTATTATTTCAGTTCTCATGTATTATATATTTGCAGCTTCCCATTTTATTTGCTTAGAAATCACCTACTATAGTAAGACAACTTTTTGACAGTTTGTATAAATAGGAAATCAAAGTCTATAGTGTATATTTTTAAAGAAATTAATTTGTATTTTTTACTTGAAAGATTGGAAAGCTAAATTTTTAATAAAAACAGATGTTTCTAAAGCATAGATACTGATTTCAGACATTATTTTCTTTAGTATGATCCTTACTGAAATGGAAACTCATGAGGATGCATGGCCTTTTCTACTTCCTGTAAACTTGAAACTTGTTCCTGGTTATAAGAAAGTTATTAAGAAGCCTATGGATTTTTCCACAATTAGAGAGAAATTAAGTAGTGGACAGTAAGTAAATCATTTCAGTTCAATATCCATTGAATGCTTGGTATATGCTGGGTACTTTTCTAGTGAGCCAAAAATACATTAATTAACAACAAAGACATAGGCTCTGCCTTTGGAGGGGTATGTATGTTTGGGCAGGGTAGCAGAGTATGTAAGACAAATCAATTAAAATTATTAAAATATTTTAAAAGCTGTGCAATAAAGCTTTCTGACATTGGAAGGGCACTAAACCCAGCCTGGAAGGTAAGGAAAAGTATCAAGAAAACCTCCAAAGTAAATAACATGTTACCTAGAGCTTGTATTGTATATCAGTGGAACATTGACACTATCTCGTGTGGCTTTAATGAAAATTTACCCTGTAATAATTTTCAGATTATTACAGTGGAGAGATAGAAGATCACTGGAAATGTTAAATATTAAAAGCCTTATTGTGGGTTGTTGGAGAACACTGAAAATGTGTTTATTAAATGTGGAAGAATATTATCATCTGCCCTTCTCTACCCTGTTATCTTTGTGATCCTATCCAAAGAGCAAAATGACTTCTGGCCACAGTTAATGATCTTTGCTAGATTGCCTCAGACTTCTGCCAGAGTAGCAGCTGTTAGATAGTGGCATTTAGTTGGTCTGGACATTGGACACTAGTTCTAGACATTTTGGAGCCATAAGAGTAAGGCTGTTCACTTGCAAAACAAGCCCACACAAAAGCACTCTTCGTATCAATGGCCAGGAGCTGTGCGTCTACATTCTCCATGCTGCCTGCTCCCTTTAATCCTCCATACCAATTTAGCTTAGTATATAGGCTATGCCCATCACTTCAAGCAAAGTCATTAAAAAATATGGAGAAAGAAGGAAATTTATATTTTAAAAAACGATAAAATATATTCAATTGCATTATCATATTCTTCCTAGATGTGCTTTTGGTTAAAATCTCTATAGCCTATAATCTACACTCAATTTAGAAGAGTTGCATAGAACTTAACTCATAAAGATCAGTGACTGTCTTATACGTATCAAATTATTTACAAGATTGACCAAATGACTAGTTTATTTCTCTGGAGGCTGAACTTTCCATTTTTTAAAGAATTATATCCATTTCACTTTATTATTTTTTTTTATTTCCAAAGGGACCAGCTCTGACTCAGAAAACATTAAAACTATTGATTCTAAGACAATCCAAATAGCAGAAACTTCTATCTATATATGAACTAGTTCTTTTGCTTTCTCTATCAAAATACTCAGACTTTAAGAAGGGTAGCATGGACTTTATAGTCATCATGACCAGGACAGAAACTTATGCAGGAAAACCTTCCCATGTTTAATTCCTGACTTTACCTTCCATAATTCTCCAGTTCCTGGATAGAGGATGAACCTAAACCTCAAAATAAATAGGCTTATATATTAACACAGAATTACCAGAAGATCTGCAAAATCAAAGCTCCTTCTTGAGAATGGGTCCTGGTGAATGCAGGAGGTCAAAGCAGAGGCAAGCAGAGAGAAGCCGTTCTTTATAATCTTGTTTGTGATGTCAGCCATAGGGAGGGAAAATTCAGAGAATGCAGGCTCTTCCAACTTTGAGTTGTTTTATTAAACCCAAATTAATGAGTGGGGACTCAAACTCATATAATATATATTTCAATTTTTAAACTAAAAAAACTTAGAGAACAGAGGGGAGGAAGTAAGTGCCTTACTGTAATGAATCTTTCTGGGTTCCATAGGCTGCCCCTTCCTTTCAGAAAAGAAGGGCCCAGATGTGGGAATTGCACTTATTTCTCTTGAATCTCACCTAGAATTTTCTCCTGGATATGTCTCCCTAGTATTAATCATTAACCTTTTCTTATAGTAAGGAACAGTATAAAGAGAGAAATATTTCTCAAGGTAACTTTAAAATATTTTATAAAAATTATTCCCACACATGTTATCTGATTGCATTTATGTAAAATATCCAGAATAGGTAAATGTATAGAGACAAAAGGAAGGGTTGATGGTTGCCAGGGTCTAGGGATAGGAAGGGATAGAGTATTAAGAGGTTCCTTTTGGGGCGATGACAGTGTTCTGGAACCTAGGTAGTACAATGTTTTGAGTGTGCGAAATCCCTGAAGTATCTACTTTAAATGGTTAATTTGATGTTATGTGAATTTCACCTCAATTTAAAAAATAATAATTCCTAGAAGAACTGGAAAATAGATGAGGTTACATAGGGCTGACAGCTCTGTGAACTCATTACAGATAAAGAAATTTTTCTCTTTCATTGTTGCACTAATTAGAAGGTAGAAGTGAAAAGACTGTACAAGGTATTTCATCAAATAAATAATTCCACTTTTACCAGGTCTCAGAGCTTCAGTGTGTGCTCCATATGTATTTCTAATGGGTAAATTATTTTAGTATCCAATTAGTATACTATTGCTTTGGCTTGGGTTGGCTTGAAAGGCACTACTCCTTTACTAATAAGTTTAGGCATATTCATGCACCTTTCAGTTCTCTTCTCTGGGTTCTTACAGGGAAAGAGAACTGGGGTTATCCTACCAAAGAAAGCACTGAGTGCTTTTCATTGAAAGGCAGTTCCTAATGTTATCTCCAGTGAAGAGATAGCACGTGCTTTTTTTGCTTGTTTTGTATCTGAAGAGAGAAGAAAAATGGGAAAGGAGCAAGGTTTAAACAGAGGGACCAACCCTGAGATGCATGTAAAAGCTACCGGGCAGGTGTCATGTTCGTAGTGCATCGGAAGCATTTATGTTATTTTTACTGCAGCTAAATGTTTTTGAACGTGAATAGTAGGGCACTGCACGTGATACAGTTGGTCAGAGTTAATACATCAGTTGGAATGAATCCAGTAACAGAATTGTGATACAGGTTGAACAGGAATTTGGATGTAAGAAAAATGTTAGTTTGTTGAAATATATCGTGATCTTCAAGAGAAGTCTGTTCTGCATTTAACCTGGCTTAAATTCTATACATTCAGAATACATGCAGTTTTTTAAATGTCCCATTTATAAGATGGTATAATTTGTTTTATAACAGTTTAAAAGCAGTTACCCTACTTTTTTCTTTTTGCTTTCAGTTTTACATTTTATCTTTTATTACCTCTTTCTTTGTCTGCAGAGTGAAGCCAGCCTACAAAAGCAATCTCTAATCGTGTGTTTTCTTCCAGGTATCCAAACCTTGAAACTTTTGCTCTAGATGTCAGGCTTGTTTTTGACAACTGTGAAACATTTAATGAAGATGATTCTGATATAGGCAGAGCTGGCCACAGTATGAGAAAGTATTTTGAAAAAAAGTGGACAGATACTTTCAAAGTGAGCTGAAGTTATAATAATCTTTTCTTTTTTTTCCCTTTTAAATAAGGATGAATGAGACCAGCAATGTGAACTGTATTTACACACATGTGCAAGGCACATACATAATGACTTCTTTTCCCTTAAAATAAGTATCACAAAAAAAAAAAGTATCAGAAGAATGATACCATTTTTAAAGGCTTCACTCCTACAACAACCAAGGCCCTTGGTTATGGGTTTGTGTGATTTATCAGCTAATTTAGGTAGAACAGGGAAGCACACCCAAAGAATTTTCAAAGGAAAGGGTGTTATAGTGCAATAGCAATTAAAATATATCAAATCGCACTGAATATTCAACACCAGAGCTCTAACATGGGAAATGGTTCTTTCCCTCTCAATAAATATCTATTTTTCATTTTTTTACTTTGTAGTTTATTTTTTAGTGAATGTATTTAATTTTATGAATTATTTATGATTAAACCACATCCAGAATCTTCGTTTTCTGTGAAAAGGAAGAACTAGAAAAATTGCTTTAAATCTTGAAAATACAACAAGGAATGTTTTAAAATATAAAACAAAGCCAAGTTAAACTGTTTACACTGATGTGCTATAAAAGCACCAAAAATAAACTTTGCTGTAGAGTTACAAGTACATTTATATATATATACGTATATATATATATATATGTTGCTGCATCTCTTGTGTAGTTAAATTGTATTTCAAAACAGTGAAGAAAAATTGCCATGTATATACTGTTCATTATTGTTTATATTAAGTCTTGTTTTAAATATGTATTATGTGTATATATTGTTTGCAGACATTATTGTTTATGCCTTAGAAGGATTGTAGCATTTTATTTTAGTCTGAAGGTAATTATAGCTATACAGCTTGTACAGTAATTATCCTCTACCAACACTGTGGCGTCTCCTGGATCTTGGTAGTGCCTGCCTTTGAAACAGGGTGTAGGGGATATTAGTTTTCCATTTTTTCTATTTTGTTATATAATTTTAAGCCACCAGGGCCTAAATTAAAGTATAATCATTTGTATCCATGTGGAATAAAATTGTGACAATTTCCTATACACACAGTATTTTTTCATAGAAACATTTCCCTCCCATTTGCCTTGCCTCAGAAATAAATTTACAAGACATTTGTAACCACTGTGTTTTATCTACTGTGTGTTGTGGTGGCCTGTTGGAGGCAAATAGATCAGAATTTTTTTGTACCTATGTAAGAGTACTTGAAGTTTTATTTAAAATAAAATGTTGTGGAAAAGGTAGCATTCTTTTTTTTAGGAGTGTTATTTTTCACTACTATGTGTGGCACGGATACAATAAAAACTTTTACAAACTAGCTTTTTTAGTTTTTCTTAATGAACTTGGAAATATTTGAAAAAAACTAGTTAATGTAATGTTTTTTACGGAATCATAAAGGAGGAGCAGCAGAACATTGGGTGGGGTGGAGGAAGGTGGTCTTATGTAATGTGACTTTCATTAGTCTATGAACCTCTCTGGACCACGTTTTATTGTTTATTTCACACTTGCCATATGAAAAGGTTAGAATATTTTTTAAGGTCTTGTTCTGATAGGTGAAATGTCTCTACTGTAAACATACAATCCAGTTGTCAAGAAAAACTGATCATATAAATTCATCTAATAAGTCATGAGGTACAAGTTCAAGTGTTTATGAAATATGATTAAATGCCTTACTGGGGTCTTAGGAATCATCAATGAACAAGATAGGCATAGGCCCTGCTTTCATGGAGCTTACAGTCTAGCGGAGAAGTGATCCTTAGATAATGTCCTCAGTACAGGGCCTTTAATAAATAGTGCAGGGAGAATAGAAGAGTTTTGAAGAAATATTAAACTTTAAAATGCTTCATAGCCACAGAGTATTTTCTAAAATTCCTAGATTGTTTGTGAAGGCTTATATGAAAATCAGCTGTTATTATGTAAATATGTCAGTTACTGTTAACCAAATATTACAATGATGCCTTAAGGAGTTGGTGCTCAATCAAAAATACCATGTGGAACAGAACAAGGTGGGGCTTTGAATTAAGTGTGTGGTTTTTGTGTTTATAGAATTGGCTGCCAAGATGCTCCATGGGGAGTTGTCTTCATGGGAGTGTTTTGCCTAAGGGATCATACATGCTTAAAGATCATATGTGCTTATATTACTTTATATTAGATGGCATATAAGGGCTTGATATTAATGCGTCTGATGTCCGAGGGACAAATGAAAAATAAAATACACTCACACAAAGAAGAATTTTTCAAGAGTGGTAATATTCTTTTAAAAATAAGATATTCCTATAAAAAAGAAAGCTTGGTGAATATTGTCTACTTTGGACTGGTAGCTTCTGTTGTTACTCAGAAGAAACAGCTGTTCTGTAATACCAGCAGTAGTGGCTGTGTTCCCCAAAGGGCCACAATTGATCTCTGGAAAAATTGTTACAGTACACACGTCTTTCACTAAGATAAATTAGGCTTTAACCTGAACCTTCTCCATTTTAGTCCTGATTGCTCTATAAATGATAAAAAACTGACCTGCCCTCAAGTTTAGATTTTGATTTATCCTAAGGATAAACCAATCAATCCACTACTGCTAAACCCCAAAAGTAGTCATCAGTTTGAAACAACACCTAGAGAGTAAATTAATATATTTAGTTGTTAACCATGGTGAAAATTAAACAAAATTGAAAATGTATTTATCAGTGTACCTTGAACTAAAAATAAACTAGATTACCATAAATGGAAGGTGATCTCTTTTTCTTACTTCAATCCTAAAAGGAACTTTGTTAAAAGCACTAGTTTTAATCAAAATTATGAGGGATTTGATCTGTCATCGATACTTAAATGCACCCTCTGTGCTCCTTCTCATAGAAGGCAATGGCAACCCACTCAGGTACTCTTGCCTGGAAAATCCCGTGGACGGAGAAGCCTGGTAGGCTGCAGTCCATGGGGTCGCTAAGAGTTGGACACGACTTCACCTTCACTTTCACTTTTCACTTGCCTGCATTGGAGGAGGAAATGGCAACCCACTCCAGTGTTCTTGCCTGGAGAATCCCAGGGACGGGGGAGCCTGGTGGGCTGCCCTCTATGGGGTCCCACAGAGTCGACACGACTGAAGTGACTTAGCAGCAGCAGCAGTGCTCCTTCTCTTTTCCATTTCTCCACTTCGATACCTTTTCAAGAAATTTAAAATCCTGTTCATTTAGTCTCCCATGAAACACATCCTTAACAAAGAAATCTGATGTCAATGACTTACTCTTTTGTATAAATTGTATTGTTAAAGGGTATCTCTCAAGGTTATTTGCATTTGAGAAATGAAAGAAGTTTGTGTTCTGTTAAGAGAATTTCATTCCAGGAACTGCTCTGGTAGTCCAAGTGGTTAAGACTTTGATCCTGGTTGAGAAACTAAGATCCTAAATGCTGCACAGCAAGGCCAACAAAAGAAAAGGGGGTGGGGGGGGGGCGAATTTCATTCCAACAAGGAGGTAAGAGAGGTATTTTAAGAGAATTGAAATTTTTCTTCCACAGGAATATGACATAAAAAATACAACACAAGGAAACTAGTAGAACCTTACCCATTAGGGATTTTGCCTCAGTTAGGTCTCTTAGGCCCACTTGAACCACGTTACAACTCTACCTTAACAAAAATTTTTTTAAAACCTCAACTACATAGAATGAGATAATTCCTCTCCTCGATTCATGAGACACTGTTCACATTTTTCTTGCAAAGCCCCCTCTTTTGTTTGATTTTACTTATTCCTTCAGCTCCTCTTCAATTTCCTTCTCTCCTATATGCAACCACATGTCTTTCCAGTCAGCCTTTTTTATATGTATTTAGCAACACACACATCTGTAAAAAATATATAATGTGGAAAGAAATAAATATATACAGTGTTTTTTAAACTTGTATCAGTTGCATTATGCTATACATCTCATTCTTTTTTCTCTAATTTTGTTTCTTTTGAGTTGTAAAAAGACATAAATCTAGTTCATTACATTTGATTGCTATTCCATCACAAGGCATATAACACATTTCACTTTAAGATTTCTCTTAGAATGAAAACACAAGTTGCCTGCAGTTCTTGTCATTGCAAATAATACTACAGTGAATGTTGTCATACATGCCTTTTGTGGACCCATGTGTGCAGGCCTGTTAACTAGGCAGTCCTAAATGATTCATGCCCTCGTGTAATCCCTTCCCACGCTGTATCAGGTTTCACCTGCGTGACCAACATAATATGGCAGAGTGATGTGTGAATTCCCAGACTAGGTCATAAATACCCTGCTGTTTCCACCTTGTTCTCTCGGATCACTTACTTCTGGTAAAGCCATCTACTGTATTGTGAGGACACCGTAGCAGCCCTTTGGGACAGCGAACAACTAATGCCAACGTGAGACCCATTTGACAACAGTTTCTTAGAAGGATCCTTCAGCTCCAGTTAAACAAATGACAGGAGCCCCAGCCAGCTTTTGGACTGCAGCTTCACAAGAGACCCTGATACCCTCCTGAATTCCTGACCCATAGCAACTGTGGAATAATAAATGTTTATTATTGTTTTAAGCCACAGAGTTTAAAGTAATTTGTTACACAGCAATAGATAACAACAACAACAACAAAAATTAACAGACTGTGAGAGTTTCTTTAGGATCTGTACGTAGGGGAGAATGCCCGAGTTGTTAGGTAGGTGCACACTTACTTTCCATGCTGTTGGCATACCACCCTCCAGATGACTGTGCCAGTTTACTTCCCTAGCAGTAGAAAAAAATTCTTCCCACACTTCTCACCCAGTATTCAGTATTTGTTTGTTTGGATTCAGTCGCTCAGTCATGTCCGACTCTTTGCGACTCCATGAATTGCAGCACGCCAGGCCTCCCTGTCCATCACCAACTCCCAGAGTTCACTCAGACTCACGTCCATCGAGTCAGTGATGCCATCCAGCCATCTCACCTCTGTCGTCCCCTTCTCCTCCTGCCCCCAATCCCTCCCAGCATCAGAGTCTTTTCCAATGAGTCAACTCTTCGCATGAGGTGGCCAAAGTACTGGAGCTTCAGCTTTAGCATCATTCCTTCCAAAGAAATCCCAGGGCTGATCTCCTTCAGAATGGACTGGTTGGATCTCCTTGTAGTCCAAGGGACTCTCAAGAGTCTTCTCCAACACCACAGTTCAAAAGCATCAATTCTTCAGCACTCATTTTTCACTAAAAGTTTAATATAGATTTTTAATCTGAATACCGTATTTTGAGTATGGAGCAGTTTCTCTAATCTGATTAGCAGCTTCAACTTTTACTTGACTTTTTGTAGTTTTTGTCTTATGTAGATGCCATATCTAACTCTCAGCTTTTAAGGGACTATAAAACTGCCCTACATTTTATTTTCAGCCAGTGATATTCAGGAGACCGAACATTCAGGAGATGAGCAGGCAAAAGCTCACCTAAATGGAGGTAAGTAGAAAATATCTAGAGTTCTCAGGTATTTGGGGGGCTTATATAGACTTGAGTTACTGTAGCAAAAGCAGTCCTTGGTAGTATAATGGGTAATGAATTGGCTAAATGCAGGATTAAAAGAAAAAGTGATTTGGATCCTTTGAACATTCACTAGAAGAGAAGTTTGCACCTTACCATTATATCTGCAGAGCGGTAGTAGCAAAATTAATATCTGAGATCTATTTGTACTTTCTCTACCCTGACCATACACATGAAGATCATTTGGCTTGTTCTCATTTGGATGGCCAAATAAAAGCATTGTGGGATATACTATCAGGTGTACATAGTCCATTCTTGAAATTTAAAAAAAAGTTTTTTTACCTGTTAAGTGGACTTCTAAGAGTGCCCTATTCTCCCTGAGCAAACTCCATACTTCTCCTTTAATTTTAAAAATAGCCCTAATAGTCATGGTAATGGATATCAAAGAATGTGGTGGAAATCAGTGGTGAATGAGAGACCTAAGGCTTACAGCCAGTTGGGAATAAATCTTGTGCTGAGATGAAAGAAAAACTCAGCAAGGTCATTAGGTGACCAAAGGCTAATGAGACATTTACATGGCAGGATCACAAAGGAGACTGGAAGGCTTTGAAAGGTTTGTACTCATTCTAGTGATTCTTATAGTTCTCCAAACATGTTTACAACTCCTTTTTCAATGTTGCTTTCTGAGTAATTTCATTATAGTAAGTCTCAATTGTTTTGAGTATAGAAGTGATTTAAAAAAAAAAAAGATTCTATTCAGCCAGTAAAAATTATCCTGGAAATCTATGTTAATATTGGTAAATTAAGTGAAAAGGCTGACTATAGTATAGAATGTATAGTAATTCTGTTAAAAATATATCTAATGTACTTGATTCCATTCATATAGACCAGGATATAGCCCATTTGGGGCTTCCCTGGTAGCTCAGATGGTAAAGAATCTGCCTGCAATGCAGGAGTTCCAGGTTCAATTCCTGGGTCCGGAAGATCCTCTGGAGAAGAGAATGACAACCCACTCTAGTATTCTTGCCTAGAGAATTCCATGGACAAAGGAGCCTGGCAGGCTACAGTCCATGGGGTTGCAAACAGTCAGACACGACTGAGTGACTAACACACACACAAACACATTTTACAGATGAGAAAAGCAGTACCAAGTAAGTCGAGTGATTTACTCATTGGCACTAAACTTAGACTTCAGTTGGAACTCACTTCTCTTTGGCCTTCAAACAAAATTCCTCAGAACTTGATAAGACTGATTTTCTTGACTACTTTGAACATTATTTAATTACATTTTTCCCACCAAAATATTCTAAAACTAATTAGAACATTGGCAGCACTATGGAATAATATCCAGATGAGAGATGAATGCATTCTAGTTTATTAGAAACGGTTTCACTGCTTTGGAATCAAAAAGAATATTAAACACTAACTTCACTTCTGTGCATGAGGAAAGAACTGGAATTGTCTTTAGCTTCCTGCAGTAAGCAATCAGACAACAAAATATATGAAACAAATGTTTTTAAACACTAGACTATAACAAGATTCTAATTCCTGAAATAGGAGTTAGGAAGGAAACTGGCCTTACAATTACCCTGGCTAAAGATTAGTGTCTAGATATGCAGTCTTAATTTTATCTTATCCATTATTTTTATTTATTCAGGACTTTATAGCATGTGATGAGGTATCCTCCACAGGTAGAAGATTTTCATTGCAGTTCTTTCTTTTGGTGTTGATGTTTTTCAATATGGAACTGGTGCTATGATGGCATAAAATATGTCTAAATCCTTAAGGTAAGTTAAGAGTCCTATTATATGAAAGATAAGTGGAAAATAATTTTTTTTTACAATGTGGAATAACCCAGCTTTGGTTATAAGAGATCAATGCCTTATGTGAACTGGGAATAAAAGTTGTATTCCTTACTTACCTTCATATAGACTCCAGGATTACCTCTGTAGTGGTTCCCAATCTTTTCACTATTAAGTATATCTATTGTTGTTGTAATTTCCGTGTTGCCATACTTGAAGAGATTTATTTACAAAGCAATGGCATTTTTAAAAATACTACCTTATGCATCATAATTACAGGCACACATACTATTCACTTGAGACTATCTGGATCATTAAAATAGCATAAAAAAAAAACCCCTTAGTTATAAGTCTTTTAGAAGTTGGAAAACCTCAGGCTTACTTATCATCAGTGAGTCCAGTATCAGTAAATATATGCTATATCTTTCTTTTGACCTCAAACTCTTATTTTAGGACATGACACAGATAACACAAAATCAGCTCATCTATATTTGATCTCATTGTCATCCTGCTTTTCACACTTGCTCTTTCTCCTGTATTCCATACTGTGGTTAACAGAAACAACATACATCTAGCAGCCAAATGTAGGAAACTTCAGAATTCCTTTGGACTTCTCACTTTACCCATCCCTCTGTGACATCCTGAAGAATCTTCCTCTAAAATTCCTATGATGTACATTTATTTCCAATCTTTCATCCCCACTGTCTAGATTGGTTTAGGCCTCATCATTTGCTAAGTATCAGTTTCTCATTTTTCCTAGCCATTCTCCTTGAGGAAAAAAAAACTGTGGTTAACTATACACGATCTTTGGAGAAGGCAAAGGCACCCCACTCCAGTACTCTTGCCTGGAGAATCCCAGGGACCGCAGAGCCTGGTGGGCTGCGGTCCATGGGGTCGCTAAGAGTCGGACACGACTGAGCGACTTCACTTTCACTTTTCACTTTCATACATTGGAGAAGGAAATGGCAACCCACTCCAGTGTTCTTGCATGGAGAATCCCAGGGACGGGGGAGCCTGGTGGGCTGCCATCTCTGAGGTCGCACAGTCAGCCACAACTGAAGCGACTTAGCAGCAGCAGCAGCAGCATGCACCATCTTAATCATTTTCAAGTGTACAGTTCAGTGGTATTCACTACATCCATGTTGTCGCACATCCATCACCCCTGTCCACTCCAGAACTCTTCATCTTGCAAAACTCTATATCCATTACACAATATCCCATCTTGAAACTCTATATCCATTGAACTATACCTCCTCATTCCCTCCTTCTCCCAGCCCCTGGCAACCATCAGTCTATTAATTCTTTCCATCTTTATAAATTTGGCTACTTTATGTACCTCATGTAAGTGGTTTCTTACAGTGTTTGTTTTCTGTGCCTGGCTTATTTTACCTAACATGTCTTTCAAGATTATCCATGTGGTACCATGCATCAGAATTTCCTGCCTTGTAAATTCTGGATACTATCATTGTATATGTATAGACCACATTTTATTTATCTGTTTTTCTACTGATGGACATTCGGGTTGCTATTGTGCATGATACTGCCATGGATGTGGACGTACAGATATCTCCTTGAGACCCTGCTTTCAATTATTTTGGATGTATACCTAGAAGTGGAATTTCTGAATCATATGGTAATTCTGTTTTTAATTTTTTAAGGAACCACCATGATATTTTTATAGTACCTATACCACTTTACATTCCCTCCAGTAGTATACAAGTTTGCAATTCCTCTACGTCTTTGCCAGCACTTGTTTTGTTTTTGTTTTTTGATAATAGCATCATAACAAGTGTGATGTGGTATCTCGTTGCGGTTTTGATTTGCATTTCCCTGATGATTAGTGATGTTAGGTATCTTTTCATGTGCTTGTTGGCCTTCTGCACATCTTCTTTGGAGAAATATCAAGTCTTTTAACCAATTTAAAGTCAAATTGTTTTGTTGTTGAGTTATAATAGTTTTTTGTATATTCTAAATATTTATAACCCTTATAAGATACAAACTGATTTACAGTTTCTTCCATTCCATGGAGTGCCTTTTCACTGTTAATTATGTTCTTTGAGGCACAGAGATTTACAATTTTGTAACAGTCCAATTTATCTATTTTTTCTTTTGTCTGTGTTTTTGTTGTCCTGTGTGAGAAATCATTGCAAATACAATGTCAGAATCATTCTATGTTTTCTTCTAATAGTTTTAGCTCTTATATTTAGGTCTTTGATCTATTTTTACCTAATTTTTGTATATGGCATTTGGTATATGTCCACCTTCATTATCTTGAACGTGGACATCCAGTTTTTACTTTAGTATTTGTTGAAAAAACTTCTTTCCCCATTTAATAGTCTTGACAACCTTGTTGAGAATCATTTGACTATATACAGCAGGGTTTGTTTTGGGGCACTCTCTTCTTTTCCATTGCTATTCTAGTCATCCCCCTTTTGTCCACCACTCTGCTATCTTGAACTGAAATCTAACTCTATTAATCCCTTGCTAAAAATGTACTTATGTAGCATTAAAGGCTCTGCAGAGCTAGACTCAACCTATTCTTAGTCTTTCTCCCTATCATAACCCCATTCTCTCTTCCCTACATTGTCTAATCCTACAGAATTACTCCAGAACATAATATATACCTACACATCTGCTAAATTCTATCTGCGCCTTCCTTTATTCTCTTTCCCACCCTCCACCCACACATGGCAGTTACTTTTTACTCCTATAGAATTTTGTTACTATCAGAGTCATTATCACGTCATATAACAAATATATATGCATACCTGCTCCTATCCAGTAAAAGCTGAGCTTGATGGCCTTTCAAAGAAAAATTTCTTTGTGCTCGCCTTGCCCAGAGATATCACCCCTATTGCAACTGCACAGAGAAAGTGGTGTTAACATGTATACAACATAAGGCTAGATATTGCCTGTGCATTTCATTAATCTTCAGAACAGTCCTGTGAGACATGTGACATATGACGAAACCAAGGCTTAGAAATGTTTGGTTACACAGCTGATTAGTTGTCAGAACTAGAATTCAAACTCATAGTCATCTGGCCATGAGCCATGCTGTGATCACTAAGCTATGAAGACACTAAAGAAAGATGGGTGGTTAGTGAAATATAATAGGGTATGCTGATCAACCTACTTTCTTTTAGGCCTGAACATGATTTTATCACAACCTCCAAAGTTGATCAGACACAGGGTTCCCCATGTAGGTAAAGCCTAAACCAGAATATCTCACTAAGTAAAGCATAAATGAGAATATCAACTAAATTATAATGGGAGAAATTCCTTTCTATCAGTACTAACCAAAGTACTACATCCAGGTTTCTAGTGTCATGATACCTAAGAAAAAGACTGAATTATCTGACGTATACTAGGTGAGCATATAGGGTCAACCCAATGAGAATGAGATGTTTAGTTAGGAGTGTTTTATCCAGGCTTGGCAAGGGCAGACAAATCAGCCTTTCTTCACAACACAGCAAACCACAATGGAATCTCCCTCTGACAACTTCTGGGTTCGTTCCCGGACAATATATACTAAACTGCATATTTTACCCCTCAAACTCCCCTTTTACCCTGTTCCATCATGCTTATCTCCGTTTTTTGTTCTGGAGAAACTGAAATATCTCAGCTTTTTAAATTATTACTTTTTCTAGTTCTGCCTATTTCAAATTATTTCTAGCCATCTGATAAGAAGTCTGTGCATTTCATGAGTCATGTATTTACTAACATGCTCTTATTAGATGAACAGATAATTGCCCATTCTGTATGGACTTAACTGGCTCTCTTTTTCACTATTTAATTACCTGGCTGTGCTGGGTCTTACAGCATGTGGGATCTTTAGTTGTGGCATATGGGATCTAGTTCCCCAAGCAGAGATTGAACCCAGGTCTCCTGCATTAGAAGAAGCATGGAGTCTTAGCCATGGACCACCAGGGAAATCCCTTAATTGGTTTTCTTACTCCTTCACTCAAAATTCCTTTAGCAGCTAGAATTCAAATCTTCAGTTACTAAGGGTATTGCTGTTATGGACTGGGTATCTCCCACTCTCACCTGAAACAGTTCCTCAAGAGATTGTAGCTTACACATTTTTAAACACCCAGTATCTAGTGTAATGCCTGACATATTAAAGTAACCAATAAGACTTTGTCAGTAAAGCCTTCCCATTAAGGAAGATATTCAAAGGAATGAGCCACACTGTCTGAAAACAATGCCAAAATCCAGTTCTAAGTATCTTTTAGGTAGCAGCTATGCTGGAAAAAAATGATTGAATTTCCACAATGATTCCTTTGAAAAGGATAGCTCTTAATGCCTGTATATGTTGGATTATATTTCCTGAAATATATAGTTATATTACTTTATAATTCTATCTTGAAGCCTGTGGATAGAGTACAGCTGCTTCCTGGGATATTTTAAAGAGGCTCATGCCTATAATAAAAAGCCTTAGAGGTCCCAGGTGAACTAAAGAGGTCAAAAAGAATGGATTATCTGACACAAAGTGAAATTCTTTGTAATTCTCCAGATTGCTTTCCTGTGGTATCTAGCTTTGATCTCATTCCCTTTCAAGGGGACTCTGACTTTGATCTCATTTCCTTTCTAAGGGGACAGCATATACCATCTGGTATAGTCATTAAAACCATAAAATCAAAGACTTCTAGCTTTCCATCTTCCTAGGCACACAATAGAATTGTATTTCCTATACCCCTTGTGGTTAAGTGAGACCATTTGACAAGCTAGTTCTGGCCAAGGAGAGCTGAATGTAAGGATCATGTACATCTTGTTGGCTAAGGATTTAATGTCTCTCTTTTCACTCTGGCATAGCTACTATTAACATTCAAAATGGTTCATGTTCTGTTAGCCCAGGCCCCTGACTAACTTCATTGAACATAATTCCCTACCAATTCACAGTGAACACAACATAAGCAAGAAATAATCCTTGCTTGTTTTAAGTCACTGAAATATTGGGGTTCATTGTAGTTGCCCTGTATCCTAGGCTATCCTGATACTCACAGACCTGGCTACTTAACCATTGGATTAGAAGGAAAAAAAATAGGCCCAGTAGGGCTTAATATCTTACCTCTCTATATCCCATCACTTATGAAGGGGTCCTGGAAAAGAACAAAAAGGCACAGTTGAAAGTGTGATAAAAGAGTAAGAGGGTCTTGGGAAAGTAAGAAGACTGAGCCGTAGTAATCTGTCATGGTCGGGAAAGACTGTTCATGTATTTTACCTTAAGTTCAGAGGGGAGACACTGCTTTTGAGAAACCTCATGATGAAAATCACAAGAATAAGAAAATGGAGGGGCTGGAGTACATTTTGACCCAAAGAAATTTTGAATTGCTATGGATTTATGTAGACCATGCTTTATGCTGTTATGGAGATCCAAAATATGATCTACCTAAAGAAGACTGGTAGATTTTATTAATACAAAGAATTACAGGGCTTTAACCAAAGCAGTGATTAGAGGGATATTTATAGCTGTAAATACTATATATAGAAAAAATCATAAATCAATAACCTAAACTTTCAATAGAAAAAGAACAAACTAGACCTTAAGCAAGCAGGAGGAAGGAGCTAATGATTACAGAGTGTAAATTAATAAAAAAGAGAATAGAGAAAAATTGGTTCTTTGAAAAGATCAAAATTGACAAAACTTTTTCTGAATCAACTGAGAAAAAAGAAAACTGAAATTATTACAGTCAGGAATGAAAGAAGGGACATTGCTACTGACTTTACAGAAATAAAAAGGGATTTAAAATGAATATTGTGAACAAGTGAATGCTAACCAAATAGATAATTTGGGTGATAATGGACAAATTCCTATAAGATACAAACTACTGCAACTGTATCAAGAAGAAACAGAATGTCTAAATAGATCTATGACAGATTGAATAATAATTCTGTAAGTTGGCCTACTGTTAAGTGAATTTGATTGTACAGTGTCATATGTCTAAAAAAGCCATGAATCAAACTAAAAATGTGGGTTTATTTTTCAAAAACACATTTTAAATCTTGAGTTCTCTTCTGGAGCATTAGTAATAAGATAGTAAAAAATAAAGAATTTGACAAGATGAGACAATAAATATTTTTAATTATAGGAAGTTGAAATTTAAAAATTCATAAACAATAAAAATGTTTCTCATACAAAAGAGGAAGAAAAGGGAATCAATGGAACTACAAAATTTCTTTAGTATGTACAGATGTGAAGGGTCATCACATTTCTTTCTGGTCTTATTTCCAGCTCCACGGACATTTTCTAACATCAGGAAAGCCCAATATGAGCTTTCCTCATCCTCTTCATTTGGCAGCCCCTGGGTCTTTCTTTTATCTGTATAGAACAGCAATTCAAAGAACTCTATTTAACTTTAATTACTTGGTTGGCACCCAGGACTATGGGTGGATTAATGAAAACATTGCCAGCTAGAGGGTGTAAAGTTTATATAATGGCAAAGGATAAGGGGAATTCAGAGACTATTCCATAATGCAGAAGATAACATAGCTTGCTCCCAGTTATAGCTTCTCAGATTCTCAGAGTTCTCTACTGTGGGTAATACCAGGTGTGGGAAGTGAATAATTGTTTTTGTATGAGAGACTCCCTGGCCTGTTCTCATAGGTATTTTAAACAATTTTTTAAAAGTTTAATATACACTATACATAAATGCTTGTATCATATATTGAGCTTGATACATTTTTTGCAAACTGAACACTTCCAGGGTGTTTTTTACAACTTGTACTTTCCCTTGCCTTATTTTTCTGGAAACTCTGACTGATGTTGAAGCTGAAACTCCAGTACTTTGGCCACCTGATGCGAAGAGCTGACTCATTTGAAAAGACTCTGATGCTGGGAAAGATTGAGGGCAGGAAAATTAGGGGACGACAGAGGATGAGATAGTTGGGTGGCATCACCAACTCAATGGACATGGGTTCAGGTAGACTCCAGTAGTTGGTGATGGACAGGGAGGCCTGGCGTGCTGCAGTTCATGGGGTTGCAAAGAGTCAGACACGACTGAGTGACTGAACTGAACTGGTCTCAGTTTGCATGCAAAGCAGAACAACAAATATATTCCTGAATATTTACTGTGAAATAGGTATTTCCCAAGCTCATCCCTCAGCTGGCCAACATTTCAAGCCTGTTTAAGACCCATTCCTCCAACCACCTTTTCTAATTACTTCACTTCCTATCATCTCTCTCTCTCTCCTTTGAGTTCTTGGTTACTCTCAATTAAACATTTGAGTAATCCTGACTCACTAACTGATTCACACCTGTTCTTTTCTCACTGGGTCGTATTTTGAGAGCATATATTGCTTACTATTTAATTGGAAAGTTAACTTTCCTTTAAATGTATCATTTAAAATTGTTTACTGTATTCCCCAAATAGCATTATTATTACAAGGAACAAACTAGAAATTAATATTAAAATAGGATTAATTATTGACCACAGTTACATATTAAGAATTAGAGCAAAAAATATATAAACTATTCAAATCTTTAATATTCCAAGTCAAAGTTTCAACTATTAGTCCTACAAGGTAAGATAACCAACTCACTCGTGATCAAAGATCTCTGTAAATTCTTAACAACGTTTTTCTAGTATATTGCCAGATATGTTAGTTAACATCTCCCAAATTGTAAACTTGTGGATTAGAGACCAGCCACAATGAAGCTTCCCTCTTTGAAATTCCTTTTTCTTTCAGACCATATTGGGCTTGAGGTCTCCATGCTAAGTTACTGGCCTGTGTATCAGAGATTTCTTTTACATATTTTACTTGAAGAATGTTATAATCAATCTTGCCTATCAAATTAGTGAAAACTTAAAAAAAATTAATCTCTCAATAATGTGGAGAGACAGGGACCATATGCTTCCAAGAGTTAAAACCATAAAACCTCTCTGAAAAGCGAGATGGCAACTATTTACACCCTGATGCCGAGTAATTCCATTTCTACTAATTTACTCAGCAAACGTCACTGAAGTAATTATGTACAAAGTAATTGAATCCAGTATTATTTACAAGAAGCACAAAAATATTGAAACAACTGGGAAAATGTTAAATTATGTTTCTGAGGCTGTGGCCCATTAGGCAGAAAAAATGATTATACTACTAAGATATTTTAGACATGGAAAATGCTCAGGATACAAGTCTAAGTTGAAAAAGGTAGTTTACGGATCTTTTTGTAAAATTATTGGTATTATTCATGAAAGACTGAGTGGCTGATTTTTGGTGGTGTGATTATTAGTTATTGTCATTATAGTTTTTATGTTTCCTACAGAGAGCTCTATTATTTATACAATAGAAAAAGTTTTTTTCAGAAAAATACTGTTTTGGCAATACTTTGGCATGTAATCAGGTTTTAAAGTCTCAATCATAATGCATTCGTTAAAAATCACAAGTGTCTCAAATCATGAATTTTTATTTCTCCTTTTTTCTATTTTATTACAAATCTTTTCCAGCAATCTCAGTTTTGTTTAAATTTGAGTGTTTTAGTTTGTGTATGCTTAGTCACCTCCACTCTGTGCAATCGCATGGACTGCAGCCCGCCAGCTCCTCTGTCCATGGAATTTTCCAGCTAAGAATACAGGAATGGGTTGCCATTTCCCATTCCAGGGGATCTTCCTGACCCAGGGATAAAACCTCTACCTCCTGCGTCTCCTGCATTGACAGGCGATTTTTTTTTTCCACCACTGAGCCACTTGGGAAGCCCTTTCAGTTCAGTTCAGTTGCGTCTGAGTCTTTGTGACCCCAAGAATCGCAGCAGGCCAGGCCTCCCTGTCCATCACCAACTCCTGGAGCTCACTCAGACTCAGGTCCATCGAGTCCGTGATGCCATCCAGCCATCTCATTGTCTGTCGTCCCCTTCTCCTCCTGCCCCCAATCCCTCCCAGCATCAGTCTTTTCCAGAGTCAGCTCTTCACATGAGATGGCCAAAGTACTGGAGTTTCAGCTTTAGCATCATTCCTTCCAAAGAAATCTCAGGGCTGATCTCCTTCAGAATGGACTGGTTGGATCTCCTTGCAGTCCAAGGGACTCTCAAGAGTCTTCTCCAACACCACAGTTCAAAAGCATCAATTCTTCCGCGCTCAGCCTTCTTTATAGTCCAACTCTCACATCCATACATGACTACTGGAAAAACCATAGCCTTGACTAGATGGACCTTAGTCGGCAAAATAATATCTCTGCTTTTGAAGCCCTTTATTACTTGTCAAATACAACTAGTTTCCTTGCTGAAGAAAACACTACACTTTTTATTTTAATCTGAACATGGTCCTATATTGTGACATGTACTTAGTACACTTAGGAGCTTTTTTCTGGTCAATTTTTTAATATCAAAAGGGGTTGGCAAGACCACTTTGTAATCAATTACACGTGGAAACCATTAGGAGACGCTCAGAAACGCTAGAAAACAATGCATATTGGGTTCCCGTGATACCAGAATAGCCTGGATATCCTTTTCAGCATTCTGCCTTGGAGCAACATTTGACCACAAAGGCGATTGCAGGAGTCATGGACTGCTGAGGTCAGAGCTGGCTTAAACAGAAAAGACCAGTCAGGGAGATCAGAGGACAGAAGTAAGATAAATACAGCAAAGTAAGGAGGGTGACTCAAGTCAGTAAAGAGTCTGCCTGCCATGCGGGAGACCTGGGTTCAATCCCTTGGTCAGGAAGATGATCCCTCGGAGAAGGAAATGGCAATCCACTTCAGTACTCTTTCCTCGAGAATTTCATCGGTCCAAGGGGTCACAAAAGGTCGGACACGACTGAGTGACTAACGCTTTCACTTTCCAGGACGCTGAAAAACAGCTGTAGTAACTGTCC
Source organism: Ovis canadensis (assembly GCF_042477335.2). NCBI lineage: Eukaryota > Metazoa > Chordata > Mammalia > Artiodactyla > Bovidae > Ovis > Ovis canadensis. The sequence continues at coordinate 155,799,275 of NC_091246.1, forward strand.
CTTTTACAATCACATTTCTGGACTCGCTAGACCTTGGGACCTCAGCTTCCACAACTAGAAAGATTTTTCAACGAACGACTCAGACGATTGCTGCTGCTGCTGCTGCTGCTGCTGCTAAGTCTCTTCAGTCGTGTCCGACTGTAGCGTCTGCCTATAATGCGGGAGACCTGGGTTCGATCCCTGAGTTGGGAAGATCCCCTGGAGAAGGAAATGACAACCCACTCCAGTACTCTTGCCTGGAAAACCCTGTGGACGGAAGAGCCTGGTAGGCTACAGTCCACGGGGTTGCAAAGAGTAGGACAGGACTAAGTGACTCCACTTTCTTTTTCAAAGGTTCTTCCCCAGTGTGGACTCATCTTAATCCTAGAGCCAGAATTCAGGGAACGCCTCATCACAAAGCGGAAGGACGCGCATGCGCCGTGGCGCGGACCGCCCCCGGTGGGCGGGGTCTGTTCTTTCGCCTCGGGGCTGCCGCCGGCGCCAACCACGCCCGCCTCACCTGCGCATCACGTGTGCCCCGGCGCTCTTAGCGCACCTGAGGGCGGATCCCTGACGTCTTGGGTCTTCGCCGTGAAAGGACCAGTGCACACGGGCCAGTTTAGCAGCAGCGGTGGCAGGTACAGGAGCGCGGCTCGGGTCAGCCCGCCGGGGTGTCTAAACCCTTGGTTTCCCGGCGTCTGCTTCTAAGCGCGCGACCGGGACCGGCGAGATTCTGTTGTGCGGCCTCCGCCCGGGAGCCGGGGGCGCCTCACGGCGTGAAGTGGAAGTCCCAGTTCCCCCCAATCCCTTGCGCCGGTGCCCGCGCCCCAGAATTCCGCGCTCCCTGCCGGCCGCGTTCCTGCCGCGGGTCGCTCGGTCCAGTGAGGCCCAACTGGCTCTCGGAGTTGAGCAAATCCTCGGTCCCCAAATAGGTGTGGGGGAGTAGGTCGCTGGCTTTATGTAGTATTCTTGACACATTTCGGGTTGGCTTTGCGGTAGACAGGGATGCGAGTGTTCCCACTGGCGAGTTCAGTTTGCCGGGAGATTGGCGCGTCGGCAGATGTCGAAGTGGACGCCCACACCCCAAGCGGAACAAACTTCAGCTGATAGCGTTCCTGCGCGTCAGATTCTAGGACCTTGAACTTGAGAGAGAGCTGAGTGGCAGAAGGGTGAGGAAGCAAAAGTTTGTTTGGAAATTATCTTTGTGCACTTGCACAGTTGAGATTTGGGACTTCTCCAGAAGACCACCTGATTGGGTTTGTTCTCACTGCAGATACCAGGGGTTTTGATGGTCCGTTTGTTTTTTAGACTTAGTTGGAGCTTGTTTGAAAAAGAGGCCGAACTTTTGACATCAGAAATGTTGGAAAAGGCTTGTTTCATTTATTTGTAAAGATTTCTGTAAATAATAGTAGAATAATAGATTCATTTTACAATTCAAGTTTACACCTGTTCCTCAGAGCTGATTATTGCCTCGTTTTACGTCATTTTTCCACTTTTTTTTAATGTTAATACCTTTATTTTTATTAACAGTTCTCTGATTATTTCGTATTCATAAATGTATAAAGGCAGTTAGAACTCAACTAGATTTGGGGGAAAATGTTAATTCAACAAATATTTAACTGTATTAAGTGCAAACACCTTTATGTGCTGTGAATACAGAAATGAGAGAAACAGCTTTGGTGCTTACGTTTTAGTAGGGGGAGACACATGAATAGTGTCAGCTGATGGCAGTTGCTACACTGATGATTAAAATAGGGTGATGTGCTTGCCTATAGAGGGGCTACTTTAGGAAAGTCACTGAAAAAGGACACTGAAGTTGAAATTTACATGAGAAATTATGTCCCAGAAACAGAGGCATGAGAATTTAAGCATCAGAAAGCCACTTTGTGAAGCTCTTAGATGTTACCATTTTGACTAGGGAGGCTGGAAAAGAAGGGAGGGAGAAGAAAAGGGGAAATAGTTGGGGTCTAAGAAGTAGATAGGCAAGAGCCACATCATACAGGGTTTGGTAAGTCTTGGTGAGAAGTTTGGATTTTATTCTAAATTTATAAATTTGGTCTGAGGTGCAGACTGGCTAAGTCCACTTTAGAGAGGGGGGGCACTTTCTTTGGGTTTCCTTGATTTATTTAATTAATTCGTCACCTCAAGTCTTTATATCTTTTTATTCTTTGTCATACAAGATGACATACCATGACATGATAGCTTTCAACACTGCCACTTAAATTGACAAGGAAACCTTTTGTTTGTTTTATGAGTTAACTGTAATAGTTCTACATCTTAAAGGTGAGCAATACTTTTGGCTCCATCCTATGGAAGGAGCAGCGAGAGTTTGTTAAAGTAGTGAAAAATCTTTTTGAAATTAGCAAATCTGGAATGAGGCAGTGTTGAGTAGCAGTTCATAAAGGGAAAGTCTTCAAAGGTAATAAATACCCAGAGTTTTGAATATACAGTGTCAAATCAGTTTGAAGTTACTTAACCAGGTTCTTTCTCGGGAGTTACGGAACTTTATTGGTATGGCACTCGTGATTGTGTTTATCATCAGCAATTATAGTCTTAACATGTTTTATTTCTCTCCAAATGTTCTTAGCCCAGGTATAATTTATTGTCTTTAAGAAATGTGAATGTAGAAGCTTTTGTTGAGCAAGTTTTTTAATTGATTTTGGCTCTTCTATATTGATTTGCGTTGTATTTATTTGATTCCTAGGATGAAGTAACCTTTATCTAAAAACTGCAGGATATTTTCCAGTAAAGAACATGGTGAAACTGATTCACACATTAGCAGATCATGATGATGATGTCAACTGCTGTGCCTTCTCCTCTTCCCTCTTGGCCACTTGCTCCTTGGACAAAACAATTCGCCTATATTCCCTGAGTGACTTTACTGAAGTACCATACTCTCCATTGAAGTTTCACACCTATGCTGTCCACTGCTGCTGTTTCTCCCCTTCAGGACATATTTTGGCTTCATGTTCAACAGATGGTACCACTGTCCTATGGGATGTTCAAAACGGACAGATTTTGGCAGTAATGGAACAGCCCAGTGGTAGCCCTGTGAGAGTTTGCCGATTTTCCCCAGACTCCACTTGTTTGGTATCAGGGGCATCTGATGGAACTGTTGTTTTGTGGAATGCGCAGTCATACAAGTTACATAGGTAAGAATGTTTAAACCCTTTCCATTTTTAATCCTATTACCAGGTTTACAGAAATTTTGGGGGGGACTTGAAGTAGATAATTCAGACGTCTGGAGGAAAAATACTTTGATCTGTCTCCTGAAGGTCATAAAACAGATATTTAATATGATTCTTGAAGTAGATTTGCTTGGCTCTGAGTGTTTTAAATTTCTACTTTTTCTTTGTAAAATAAGTATTCATCTTGTAAAACTTTATGGATTTTTAATAGGCAAAAAAAAAACACCACAATCTTTTGGATAAAACTTAGTAATTTTTGGCTTTTTGGTCACACATGGCTCAGGTGTTCTCAGTAATGAAGTAATTGTAGGTGAGTCTCACCTGCACAGCTCTTTGCTGACTGGGGTTACTGACCAAGCCCAGAAGAGGGAACCTTGTGATGGGTATGGTGGTGTGTGTTACCACTTCTTTAAAAACATCACCTGAAAAACTGCTTTTGGATAAAAATACATCAATTAATTTACACTGGTAATGTTGTGTTGCAACTCCCTAGTGTTAAAACCATGTATTTGTAAACTTATCATATGCTAAAATATATATAATATTTTAACAAATTTAAAGTGTACAGTTCAGTGACATTAATCACATTAAAAACTGTAAACTTTTAAATGTCACCAATTAAAATAGCTTAATGTGCCTTCCCCTCTCCCTCCCTCTCACCAACACTCAGAGCACAGATGGCAGCTGGTAAACAACTGTTGCTCATTTAGATTTTTGGTCTTTGTGTTGAAAGTATGTTTTAAGTGGCGTTAATAAACAGTTTAAAGTGAAGACACGGAGAGAATGGAATGCCTTTAAGTTGTTTTCTGTGAATGAAATTTAGCTGTCGGCCAGGGAATCTTTTTCAGTTAACCAATTGGTAAATTGTCTCCCTAACATTATTTCTCTACTATATGTAATTACGTGAAAATGATACACTGCAATTGATTTAAGCGCTGGATAGGACACTGCATGGGCTGTTGGATTTTTAACAGGTTATTTTTCCTAATTGATAAAATAATGAATTATTGTTAGCCCAGTGCTTCCTAATCTTCCCTGGATTATTTTAAGTTGTTCACAGCATTTCATTTACATAAAGAATTTATAACTGAAGGTGAGAAGAAAGTCCTTACTGTTGTTTCTAGGTGATTTTAATACAAATGTTGAAACTGCTTTTCACCCCCAATAACATGCTTTTCAATAAAAAACAGTTGTATCTTTTAAAATTTGTGACTGTAATTGATATTGTTGGTTGTTGTTACTATTTTTGTTAAACTTTGTATATTTTAATGAAAAGAGTATGAAGATACATAGATTTTGATTTGGTTAGGATAATGTTTAAATTGTCTTACTTTTGGCAAGCCTATCTCAGTTTATAGCATATAAAGGATATTTTATTTCTATAGGCATCTACTGCCCTTTCTCTCTAGTTCTAGCCTTTTATCCTATTCTTTTACTATATCAAGCTGCTATTAGAGACTGTAATATAAAGTAAAAGATGCTCTGAAATGAAAACTCCCCTTTCTTTTGCTTTTATTTCAGATGTGCTAGTGTTAAGGATGGCTCCTTAGTGGCCTGTGCATTTTCTCCTCCTGGAAACCTCTTTGTCACTGGCTCCTCATGTGGTGATTTAACAGTGTGGGATGATAAAATGAGGTGTCTGCACAATGAAAAAGCACATGATCTTGGAATTACCTGCTGTGACTTTTCTTCACAACCAGTTCCTGGTTAGTTATTTTACTCTTGTAAGCACTAGTAAGTCCTATTTGCAGTTTGTGTGTGACTTTTCATTCATTTACTCATTTTCACTTCATATTAATAAAACAAGATCTTTTAATTTATTCCCTTCAAGGAATCATCCTGCTTTATGTTTTTGATCAAAATGAAATCACAGATATTTTTTGGGAAAACCAGATTCTTTGGGAAAATACATGGGGGCTGACACAACTTGATGCAGTAGATCTGGATTCCTCGAGTTTGCTAATGTAGAGGCCTTAGACCTATTGGTTTCACTGTGATTTTTGAAACATTGTATGTTTTTATTCAAATAGAAATGTGAAATATAAAAACTGAAAACAAGTTTCTTTTTTCACTTACTATTTAATCTTTCAAAAGATAACCTTATAAAAGCGTTTGTTAGTAGATTAGATTTTAGAAAAAGAAGAGAACAACTCTTGACTGTAGACTCTAAGTGTTAAATAAATACAGTGAATTGGGAATTTGCCTTCTATTTTCATCTTCTGTGTTAGGGTGGACGTTCTACTTCTGGCTACTTCAATCTTACTTCCAGACAAGTGCTGTCCTATAGTGATATAATGTGAGCTACATGTGTAAATTTTAAAATTTCTAGTAGTAGATAAAATTAATTTTAGTAATGTATTTTACTTTATCCAATATACCTAAAATATTTCAAAGTCCTAAAATTATTAATAAGATATTTTACTGTGTGCGGGTATGAAGTCTTTGAAGTCCAGTGTGCATGTTATGTCACATTGCAGTTGGTGCTGGTCGCGCTTCAGCTGTTCAGTAGTCTTATGTAGCAAGTTATTAATACTGTCTTGTGACAGCTCAGGCTTTGGTACTCCCTTATTTCAAAACCATCAGTGGCATGTTAAAATATGATTAAGGTAAGATAAAATACCAAGTTTCAAACACACAGCCTTTAATTACCTTACCTCTTCTGTTTCCCTGCCTCTCATTACAAGTCACACTTGGTCTCATGCATTCACTTGCCTCACTGGCCTCCTTTCATTTCTTGAATGTCTGTAAGATGTGTCTGAGGGTTTTACATGTGGACCTTTACTTGGTTCACTCTTATTCATCCTTTAGAATTCAGGTTAAAAAAAAAAATCACTTCAGAAGAGCTTCCCCTGCTCTTAACCTCCTGTACTCAGTCTGAAGTGTTTTGATATAGTCCTTTAGTTACATGCTTTATTTTTCTTTTATAGGACTTAGTGAAGTTATCTATATGAATTATGTTTAATGGTGTTTTTCCTGTGAGATTGTATGCTCCATAGGGTAGGCCTGGATGTATTTTATTTACAGTGCCTGGAATGTAATAGGCTTTGAAAAGCAGACTTTTTAAAATTAGAATATAGTTGCTTACAATTTTGCTGTATAGTTGCTTTCTACTATACAGCAAAGTGAATCAGCTATATACCCCTCTTTTTTTTTGGAATTCCTTCTCATTTAGGTCACAACTGAGCAATGAGTAGGGTTCTCTGAGCCATACAGTATTAGTTATCTGTCTTATCAATGGCATCAGTAGTGTAGATATGTCAATCCCAATCTCCCAATTCATCTTACCCTCCTCTTAACCCCGTTCCCCCCTTGGTGTCCATATGTTTCATTTCTGTGTGTCTCTTTCTCTTTGCAAATAAGATTATCTATATCATTTTTCTAGATTCCACATATATGCATTCATATACTTGTTTTTCTGACTTCACTCTGTATGATAGTCTCTAAGTCCATCCATGTCTCTACAAATCATCCAGCTTTATTCCTTTTTTGTGAGTGTGTAATATTCTTGCGTGTGCGCGTGTGTGCACATGCTGCATCTTTTTTATCCATTCCTTTGTTGATGGGCATTTAGGTTGCTTCTGTGTCCTGGCTGTTACTAGCGCTGCAGTGAACACTAGGGTGCATGTGTCTTTTTGAATTATAGTTTTCTCAAGATATATGCCCAGTAGTGGGATGGTCGAGTCATATGGTAGTTCTATTTCTAGTTTTTTAAGGAATCTCCATACTGTTTTCCATAGTTACATTCCCACCAACAATATAGGTGTGTTCCCTTTTCTGCACATCCTCTTCAGCATTTATTGTTTGTAGATGTTTTTAATGATGGCCATTCTGACTGGAGTGAAGTAGTCCCTCATTGTAGTTTTGATTTGCATATCTCTGATAGTGATGTTGAGCATATTTTCATGTGTTTATTGGCTATCTGTATGTTTTCTTTGGATAACGTCTGTCTTCTGCCCATTTTTTTGATTGGGTTGTGCTTTTGTTTTTTTAAATTGAGCTACATGAGCTGTTTGTATGTTTGTTTGTTTTTTTTTTAATATTTATTTGGCTGAGCAGGGTCTTAGTTGTGGCACACAGGAGCTTAGCTCTTTCAGTTGTGCCATGCAGGACCTTTTACTTGCACCATGTGGAGTCTTGATTCCCTGGCCAGGGATTAAGCCTGTGCCCCCTGCATTGAGAGTGTGGAGTCTTAGCCAGTGAACCACCAAGAAAGTCCCCTGTTTGTATATTTTTTCAGATTAATCCTTTATCAGTTGCTTTATTTGCAAATATTTTCTCCCATTTTGAGGGCTGTCTTTTCATCTTATTTATGGTTTCCTTTGTTGTGCAAAAGACTTAAAGTTTAATTAGGTCCCATTTGTTGATTTTTGTCTTTATTTTCATAACTCTAAGAGGTGGATCCAAAAAGATCCTGTTTCCTCCAAGAGTTTTATATTTTACAGTGTCTGGCCTTTAGGTCTTTAATCCATTTTGAGTTTATTTTTGTGTATGGTGCTAGGAAATGTTTAATTTATTCTTTACATGTAGCTGTCCAGTTTTTCCAGCACTGCTTACTGAAGAGGCTTTTTCTCCTTTGTATATTCTTGCCTTCTTTGTCATAAATTTAGGTGATTGAAATGCAGACTAAGATTCCTTTTATTGATTTGTTGAAATTAGTTTCTGTTTCCTTAACTTTTAATATCATAGGGCAGATTAACAGTTTTCTTTTCATGAATCTATTCTTATACTTAACTCCCTACCTAATTTAATTGTGATGATTTATTTTTTAATATATTGTTTTATGATGTTTTATTCTAAGAAGATCAGCTTGTAACAGGCAAGAACAGGGAGTCCATAGGAAAAGTTTAGTTTACATACCTACGTATATGAACTAAATACCAAATACTAAATACTAAATATTTGCAAAACCAGAGTGCAATCTTAAGATAGGTATTCAGGTTTCTTAATTGAGTTTTACTGTATATGAGTGGTAAAATATCCTTTGACTTATGATATTAGATGTAATTCATATAAAATTGAGTTGGTGAACTGGATGGTCAGGGAAGTCCCAAATCTCATCTTTTTGCCTTTCCCCAGTTCCTGCCCTTGAAGCCCCTTATCTTCCCTGACTGATTATAAACTCATATTTCCTCTGCTAGAGGCATGGTCTTTGGGCCCTTCTTCAGCAAGTGTCTGTTCTCCAGGGAACTAACTAGGGCAAGGCACTCACTGCAGAAGAAGCCAGATTCAACTATTCAACCTTTTCTCAGGTCACAATCACCAGCTACCAATTAGACCAGTGCCTGGAACACAGTGGCCCTCAACATATATGTTTATTGTATCCGTGAAGGGTGTGGGGTACCATATGCCACATAGATAAGATTGTCAGTTTCACCCTTTTCCTGCTGTGTGACCTCAGGTACCTGGCTTTTCCTCTCTGGGCCTTAGCTCTCAACTGTGAACTTGGGATGGTCATGTTTGCTGCCTTGTAGGACTAACTGTAAAGAGTTAGAGGTCGTATCTGTCAAATGCTTAACAGAAATATGCAAACAAGTGCTTAATAAACACTTGATAGTATTCTTAAAAAATTAAGTAGGTGATATCAATATTTAGATTACCCACAAGTATTTGGGAACTTACCTAGTGGGTAGATAGTGATACTCTGTCTAAATAGGATAACAACTAGAGGGTGGTTTTTTTTTTTTTTTTTGGTAACATTACATTTAACTGATTACTTTGCCTAAGTTGTGTAATTGTTTTTGTTTACTCCCTAAATTGTGTCCAGCTCTTGTGACATCCTGAACTGTACCACACCAGGCTTCTCTGTCCATGGGATTTCCCAGGCAAGAATACTGGAGTGGGTTGCCATTTCCTTCTCCAGGGGTTCTTCCCAACACAGGGGTTGAAGCCACCTCTCCTGCATTGTAGGCAGATTCTTTACCACTGAGCCTGATTCTTTTCCATTGGAAGGACCTACTTGTGAAATCAGTTCAGTTGCTAAGTCATACCCAACTCTGTGACCCCATGGACTGCAGCAGGCCAGGCTTCCCTGTCCATCACCAACTCCTAGAGCTTGCTCAAACTCATGTCCTTTGAGTCAATGATGCCATCCACCATCTCATCTTCTGTCGTCCCCTTCTCCTGCCTTCAGTCTTTCCCAGGATCAGAGTCTTTTCCAGTGAGTCAGGTCTTATGCATCAGGTGGCCAAAGTACTGGAGCTTTAGCTTCAACATCAGTCCTTCGAGTGAATATTCAGGGTTGATTTCTCTTTGGATTGACTGGTTTGATCTCCTTGCAGTCCAAGGAATTCTCCAAAGTCTTCTCCAACACCACAGTTCAAAAGCATCAGTTCTTTGGCGCTTAGCCTTCTTCATGGTCCAGCTCTCACATCCATACATGACTACTAGAAAAACCATAGCTTTGACTAGATGGACCTTTGTCAGCAAAGTAATGTCTCTGCTTTTTAATACATTGTCTAGGTTGGTCATAGCTTTTCTTCCAAGGAGCAAGCATCTTTTAATTTCATGGGTGCAGTCACCATCTGCAGTGATTCTGGAGCCCCCCAAAATAAAATCTGTCACTGTTTCCATTGTTTCCCCATCTATTTGCCATGAAGTGATGGGACCGGATGCCGTGATCTCAGTTTTTTGAATGTTAAGTTTTAAGCCAACTTTTTCACTCTCCTCCTTCACCTTCATCAAAATGCTCTTTAGTTCTTCTGACCTTTCTGCCATAAGTGTGGAGTCAGCTGCATATCTGAGGTTATTGATAATGGCAGTCTTGATTCTAGCTTGTGCTACATCCATCCCGGCGTTTTGCATGATGTACATACGTTTGAGTTAAACTCTGGGAGTTGGTGATGGACAGGGGAGCCTGATGTGCTGCAGTCTATGGGGTTACAAAGAGTCAGACACGACTGAGCAACTGAACTGAACTCAGCATACAAGTTAAATAAGCAGGGTGACAATATGCAGCCTTGACCTACTTCTTTCCCAGTTTCAAACCAGTCTGTTGTTCCATGTCTGGTTCTAGCTGTTGCTTCTTGACTTGCATACAGGTTTCTTAGAAGGCAGGTAAGGTGCTCTGCTATTCTAATTTCTTCCAGAATTTTCCAGTTTATTGTGATCCACACAAAGGCTTTGGCATAGTCGATAAAGCAGAAGCAGATGTTTTTCTCGAATTCTCTTGCTTTTTCTGTGATCCAGCGGATGTTGGCAATTTGATCTCTGGTCCTCTGCCTTTTCTAAATCCAGCTTGAACGTCTGGAAGTTCTCAGGTCACATACTGTGGAAGCCTAGCTTGGAGAATTTTGAGCACTACTTCGCTAACGTGTAAGATGAGTGCCGTTGTGCGGTAGTTTGAACATTCTTTAGCATTGCCTTTCTTTGGGATTGAAATGAAAAATGACTTTCCACTCCTGTAGCCACTGCTGAGTTTTCCAAATTTGCTGGTGTTTTAAGTGCAGCACTTTCACTGCATCATCTTTTAGGACTTGAAATAGCTCACCTGAAACTCCATCACCTCCACTAGCTTTGTTGAAGTGATGCTTCCTAAGGCCCACTTGACTTGTGAAATATGTTTCACCAAATCTTTTGGACTGAATTGATGATGTTTTGTGTGCATGCATGGGTGCTAAGTTGCTTCAGTCATGTCCAACTCTGCAACCCCATGGACAGTAGCTGGCCAGGTTACTCTGTCCATGGGATTCTCCAGGCAAGAATACTGGAGTGGGTTGCCATCTCTCCTGCAGGGGCTTTTCCCCATGTAGGATTGAACCCACATCTCTCTAAATCTCTTGCATTGGCAGGTGGGCTCTTTACTACTAGCACCACATGTGTAATTCTAGCCTTTGTCTTGGTGGGAAAACAGTCTCTCAATATTCTATATAAATTATAGACTAAGCTTTAAACAAGTGAATATATCCTAGAAAAAGTTAACTTGGGAGTAATTAAGCATTTAACACATACCATAACTAACATCTTAAATTTTTCACATCAATGCTAACCTCAAGTATTTAAAGTTGGGTTGGAGGGTGCACTAGGTTTAGTGGCTCAATATTGGCCTTTTCAGTATTGAGTTATATTTTTCAGTTCAAATGTTCAGTTGTGTCTGACTCTTTGCCACTCCATGGACTGCAGCAAACCAGGACTCCCTGTCCATCACCAACTCCCAGAATTTACCCAAATTCATGTCTATTGAGTCAGTGATGCCATCCAACCATCTCATCTTCTGTAGTCCCCTTCTCCTGCGCTCAGCCCTTCCCAGCATCAGGGTCTTTTCAAATGAGTCAGCTCTTCGCATCCCTTGGCCCATGTATTGGAGTTTCAGCTTCAACATCAGTCCTTCCAGTGAACACTGAGGACTGATCCCCTTTAGAATGGACTGGTTGGATCTCCTTGCAGTCCAAGGGACTCACAAGAGCCTTCTCCAACACCATAGTTCAAAAGCATTAATTCTTCAGCACTCAGCTTTCTTTATAGTCCAGCTCTCCCATCCATACATGACTACTGGAAAAACTGTAGCCTTGACTTTATGGACCTTTGTTGGCAAAGTAATGTCTCTGCTTTTTAATATGCTATCTAGGTTGGTCATTATTTTCCTTCCAAGGAGTAAGCATTATTTTAATTTCATGGCTGCAGTCACCATCGGCAGTGATTTTGGAGCCCCCCAAAATGAAGTCTGATTCTGCTTCTACTGTTTCCCCATCTATTTCCCATGAAGTGATGGGACTGGATGCCATGATCTTAGTTTTCTGAATGTTGAGCTTTAAGCCAACTTTTTCACTCTCCTCTTTCACTTTCATCAAGAGGCTTTTTAATTCCTCTTCACTTTCTGCCATAAGGGTGGTGTCATCTGCATATCTGAAGTTATTGATATTTCTCCCAGTAATCTTGATTTCAGCTTGTGCTTCATCCAGTCCAGCATTTCTCATGATGTACTCTGCATAGAAGTTAAATAAACAGGGTGACAATATACAGCCTTAACGTACTTCTTTCCCAATTTGGAACTAGTCTGTTGTTCCATGTCCAGTTCTAACTGTTGCTTCCTGACCTGCATACAGATTTCTCGAGAGGCAGGTCAGGTGGTCTGGTATTCCCATCTCTTGAAGAATTTTCCACCATTTATTGTGTTCCACACAGTCAAAGGCTTTGACATAGTCAATAAAGCAGAAATAGGTGTTTTTCTGGAACTCTCTTGCATTTTCGATGATCCAGTGGATGTTTGCAATTTGATCTCTGGTTCCTCTGCCTTTTCTAAAACCAACTTGAATATGTGGAATTTCATGGTTCACATATTGCTGAAGCCTGGCTTGGAGAATTTTGAGCATTAGTTTACTAGCATGTGAGATGAGTGCAATTGTGCAGTAGTTCTAGCATTCTTTGGCATTGCCTTTCTTAGGGATTGGAATGGAAACTGACCTTTTCCAGTCCTGTGGCCACTGCTGAGTTTTCCAAATTTGCTGACAATATTGAGTGCAGCACTTTCACAGCATCATTTTTTAGGATTTGAAATAGCTCAACTGGAATACCATCACCTCCACTAGCTTTGTTATATCTTTAGTGGAAGGTAAATAAGGTGTTTTGTTGTCACAACTTCAGGAGCTACAGTCATAATCTTTTGAAGAATCTTGTTTAAAGAAATCCTTTGACATTTCAGTTTATGGTATAATTAATACATTTAATATTGCTTGTGAATATGATTAAATGAATATATTAACAAATCTCAGTGTAAAGTTGAAAAAGTTTTGGTTTAAATGTTTTATCAATTCTTGTACATTTATTTTAACAAATTTACATTTTTAGGTGGAGAAGAAGGTCTTCAGTTCTTTCAGTTGGCATCGTGTGGTCAAGATTGCCAGATCAAAATTTGGGTTATTTCTTTCATCCATATCTTAGGTAAGTATTCACTTAGTAGTTCTCTAAACTGAATTTTGTGAGGCAGGTAAAGTTTCTGATTTAATTAATTTTTTAACTTAAGGTACCCTAGATATTTAAATGGGATCATAAAAATATATTTTAAGAACTTTTAATTAAAGTAATACATACACACGATTTAGAAATTGTAGGCACACTACCAATAATGTGCCATTTTCACTATTACTATCAATTATTACCGATAATTGTCATTACCACTACACACATTCCTGCTTAACCAAAAGAAATTCCACTTTGTACTTGTTCTGTTTTCAGTTCTCTTTTTTTTTTTTTTGATGGTTTTCCATGTCCATAAATATTTTTTATACTACATTTTAAATTTACTCAATGTAGTTAGTTTTTAGAACTTTCTGGGTGTTTCCACTATGCACTGCACCTTTTTTTCTTTTTTTAATTGAAGGATAATTACTTTACAGACTTTTGTTGTTTTCTGTCAAACATCAACATGAATTGCACTGTAATTTTATTTCAGGTGATTCTACCATCAGAAAGCTTCTGTCTTTCATTTTTGCTATTTCTTTATGCTAATTTGGTATTCATTTATGCTAATTCTTTAATTTCTTCTCCACTTCTCTTTTTATATTCCCGTTAGTTGAGTGGTAGTCTCCTGACTTGATTTCCTATGTCTTTCCCCCCTCGCCCCCACATTTATCTCTCTTTTTCCTGTCATAGGAGAAAATTCCTTAGCTCTGTCTTTTAACCGTTTTTGAAAATTTTAATCCCATCAATAATACTTTCAGTTTCAAACAACTTATCTTTTTTGTTTCCTTTTCTTAGTGTCCTCCATTTTCTTTATGAATGCAGGATCCTCTCCAAATTCTCAAGATACCAATTAGAGGCTTTTTGTTTTGGTTTTAATTTCTCTTTTGTTTCCTGATCAACTTTGCTCTTGGGCCCTTTTTTGTTTATCCTGATCTCTTTCATGTGGTTACCTTCTTTAACTGCTTGATGATCCTTAGTATCCCATTTACTTTCAAGAATTAAACAGTAAGAATTTTAGAGCCTCTGTGCACAGGGTGATGTTTTGTGGTTGCTGGTTTCCTTTTCAGATAAAGAGGTGGACTGTTGGCCCTTATCGGGAAAGGGTTGGGGGATTGGAGGATCTGGGTGTCTGTTGCCCTGGAGGTACCAGGAAGCTCCCCAGTTATTGTTTTACTTCTTCCTGGGGAGAAGCATCTGGCTTTCATGCAGCATACTCTGGTTGGAGTGGTCAGAGAGGGATGGCAGATAGTTAACGTTTCATAAACAGACCTTCAGTACATTTTTTATGTTTTCATGTCTGTATCATTCTGACTTTCCTTTTCCTTGACTGTTAATAAGTCCTAAGTCTTCTGGGGTTTTCTGTAAATAATTGTAAGTCTTTGGGGGTTTTCTAGAGAAAGCTGTTTCTACTGTTTCCCCCCCTATTTCCCATGAAGTGATGGGACCAGATGCCATGATCTTAGTTTTCTGAATGTTGACCTTTAGCCAACTCTTTCACTCTCCACTTTAAATTTCATCAAGAGGCTTTTTAGTTCCTCTTCACTTTTTGCCATAAGGGTGGTGTCGTCTGCATATCTGCATATCACTTCATGGGAAATAGATGGGGAAACAGTGGAAACAGTATCAGACTTTACTTTTTTGGGCTCCAAAATCACTGCAGATGGTGACTGCAGCCATGAAATTAAAAGATGCTTACTCCTTGGAAGGAAAGTTATGACCAACCTAGATAGCATATTGAAAAGCAGAGACATTACTTTGCCAACAAAGGTCCTTCTAGTCAAGTCTATGGTTTTTCCAGTGGTCATGTATGGATGTGAGAGTTGGACTGTGAAGAAGGCTGAGTGCTGAAGAATTTGATGCTTTTGAACTGTGGTGTTGGAGAAGACTCTTCAGAGTCCCTTGGACTGCAAGGAGATCCAACCAGTCCATTCTGAAGGAGATCAGCCCTGGGATTTCTTTGGAAGGAATGATGCTAAAGCTGAAACTCCAATACTTTGGCCACCTCATGCGAAGAGTTGACTCATTGGAAAAGACTGATGCTGGGAGGGATTGGGGGCAGGAGGAGAAGGGGACGACAGAGGATGCGATGGCTGGATGGCATCACAGACTCGATGGACGTGAGTCTGAGTGAACTCTGGGAGTTGGTGATGGACAGGGAGGCCTGGCGTGCTGCGATTCATGGAGTCGCAAAGAGTCGGACACGACTGAGCGACTGAACTGAAGTGGCAACTAAATCATGCATTGTGTTTCATTGTTTATAAAGTCACTGTGGAGAGATCAAGTTGAACATTAGTGGTGGGACAGATTTTAATCAGTAATGTACTATTGCAGTAGGGAAAAAAGTCCAGCATGACCTGAACTCAACTTCAGTTTATACAGAGGTGACTGTGTATTTTAAAGGGGGAATAAAGAGCAGGTAAATGGGACCTATGTAGCATCTAGCAAATGCAAAATTATAAAAAGCAGGAATCTGGGAACTGGTCCATGTGAAACTCGTCTGGATTTGCTAATGGGTGCTTAGGAAAGTTAGGCTCCTCCTCTCTCACAGAAGCAGGGAGACAGAAGCTTTATCTTCAGGGATTGGCTGAAATAAACAGTAAATTCTTTTGGCAGCCTTGAATTTTCCTAGTCCCCAACTTTAAGGGGGCTAGGATCATGCTGGGAATGCAACCTTAAACTGTTAGAGACCATGTTAATTTAAGTCTTTGTTGACCCAGGTCAGGGCCTGATCCAGGAGTTCACTCAGAAGAACCTGGGTAGTTTGGTTGAGAGAATCTTTGTCATTTTGCTCGTGTATAGAGAAGGGTCTGTTACCAGGAAATACATTTCTTTTTGTGGAAATTAGTTACTTTATTGCCTGTTAGAGTACAGGCAGTAATTCTTTTAATGTTTTCAGTGTCAGCTGCTAAGAAGAGTTCTGTTATTTCTCTGGTTTATCCTACCTCTTTTAATATCAAAGTAAAAATTCTCTGTAAAGAACCATAAATATAGTCATGTATGTGGATGTTCTCAGTACCACATATCTTTAGTAATTGTTCAGAAATAAAGCTTTTCCTATGTGGTCTGGAAAATGTTTTTACACTGACTCCATGAAAAACAGTTTATAAATGTGCAGTTAGAGCCTTTTAATAAAACATTTAGCATTATTTGCACCTAATCTTAATTGCTTGTTTGTAGGGAGGAGTAGATAAGACAAATGGGTCTTATAGTTGAGAATGTGACCAATTCGTAGGATCTTATTGCAAGTTTATTTTATTAAATCTTCAGTTGTTTTGCAGTTTGTTAATTTTTTTTGATTAATTGTGTCTATTCACTAATTTGTATGTGCCTAATTATTGATTAGTGCCTTGAATGCCTACATCTGTTTTCCTGTGTAAAAACATACTCTGTTTTGAATAGAAATAAAATATATATTTAATAATAAAGTGAGATAAACATATTTTTTATTGAAGCTTTTACCTGTACCATGACATTTTTGTTTAGTTAAATGCTCTCTATCCAAGAGCCATTAACACTTCAAAGTTCTTATTAGGTCTGAGAAAATTACAGATTTCACTTAATTCCTTGTATCCCCAAATCAACTTCTTAGTGATTATTTTTTTATATCATCACTAAAATACATTGAATTCCCTTGGCTTATCTTTGAAAGAGTTGTGATATTCCTTTTCAGTAATTATAGAAAGCATAAAAAGCATTTTTACTGCTACCATACTTTGTTGGGACTTTGTAGGATACATTGGAGTTTTAAGATATATAAATTACTATTTTTAACTTATGAAGTGAAAAGATATCTTAATCCAGATATTTAAAACTACAGGCATTTGATTCTTTTTAGGCATTTGGGCAATTGGTGTGTGGGGTGTGTGTGCTTAAGATACCAAGATTGAAGTATAGTTTAAAATTTTGATTCGTTTAAAATTTTATATATTTTATAGAGTTTAGAATTTTTAAATTTAAAAATAATTTGATTTTAATCCCCTTTGTCTAGTGTTTGCTGACCCCACCATTTTCATTACCCATTACTGAACTTTTGAAACCACTTAATCACAGTGCATTCCAATACTTGAGTTGCATAAGAATTTTTTTTTCCATCTTTGTATCCTTTAAGCATTCCAGGATTTTATTGAACAAATAAGATAGTTTTTACTTAAAAATAAATTCTAAGCACAATCAGCTTGCTAATTTTTCTCACCTTGTTATTTGCAGGTTTTGAATTAAAATATAAAAGTACACTGACTGGACACTGTGCTCCTGTTCTGGCTTGTGCTTTTTCTCATGATGGGCAGATGCTAGTTTCAGGGTAAGCTGTTTAATTCCCTTAAACCATTTAGGTATGAAATACAATAGACTTACAGAGAAGTAAGTAAAACTTGAGAATAGCTTGATAAATCACTGTACTGCAAACTTGCAGCTGCTTACTCAGGTCAAGAAATAGAACATTGCTGGTTTCCCTCGAATTCCTCTTCTTCCAAGTCTGCTTTCTGATGACAGTGCCTTAGGTCATGTGCAGCATTGCCTTTTCCTTTTAAATTGATCTAAAACCAATCACACAATATGAATTATTTTGTGTCTGGCTTCCTTTACTCACTATCACGTTTGTTTTCCAAGTGGTTGAGTGACTCTGATGTGTATGGTATGTGAAGTGGTTGTGCTCAGTTGCTTCAGTCATGTCTAACTCTTTGTGATCCTATGGATAGCAGCCTGCCAGGCTCCTCTGTCCATGGGATTCTCCAGGTAAGAATACAGGAGTGGGTTAGCAGTTCCTTCTCCAATGGTATGTGATAGGAATCCAATTTCATTTCTTTCCATATGGGTATCCAGTTGTCCCAGTACAGAGTGAAAAGATAATCTTTTCTTCACCATTTTAATATGCCACCTTGGCAGAAATCAGTGATCATATATAGGTGGGTCTTTTTCACAACCTATTATTCTGTTCTGTTGATCCTTGCTCTAATA
The DNA here is from genome assembly GCF_042477335.2 of Ovis canadensis. Lineage (NCBI taxonomy): Eukaryota > Metazoa > Chordata > Mammalia > Artiodactyla > Bovidae > Ovis > Ovis canadensis. The sequence goes on from NC_091246.1 coordinate 155,817,295, forward strand.
TCATTCTGTATTTCTGAGGCTTTATAACTTGACTTTTCCTGACATTTGATACTTTCATGTGAGTTTTAGAGTTAGCTTGTCATACTGTCTCTCCAGTTCCTCCCACTACACAAAAAAAACCTGTTTGGAGTTTGACTGGGATTGTATTGAGTCTGATAAATTTGGGGAGAATTGATGTCTTTTATGGTATTGAGTCTCCAACCCATGAATGTGGCATATTTTTTCACTTGTCTTTTGACTTCTCTCAATAATATCTCTCAGTAGAAGATAATTTATTTGTCGCCCTCTATAGAGACCCTGATGCTGGGAGGGATTGGGGGCAGGAGGAGAAGGGGATGACAGAGGATGAGACGGCTGGATGGCATGACTGACTCGATGCACATGAGTTTGGGTGAACTCCGGGAGTTGGTGATAGGGAGGTCTGGTGTGGTGCGATTCATGGGGTTGCAAATAGTTGGACACGACTGAGCAACTGAACTGATAGAGATCTTCCCCATCTTTTGTTAGATTTATTCCAGGCTCTTTTTTGTTGATATTGTAAAAGATGTGGCTAATATAGGGAAATATATATGGAAAGACAATTGAGTTTTCTGTGAAGATTCTAATTTTGAATTTTTTATATCTAAAATCATATCCTGTGTTCATGATGTTTTTGTCTCTTCCGTTTTGATTCTTGCTTTCCCTTGTGGCTCAGCTGGTAAAGAATCCACTTGTAATGTGGGAGACCTGGGTTTGATCCTTGGGTTGGGAAGATCCCGTAGAGAAGGGAAAGGCTACCCACTCCAGTTTTCTGGCCTAGAGAATTCCATGGACTGTATAGTCCGTTGGATTGCAAAGAATTGGACACAACTGAACAACTTTGACTTCACTTCACTTTGCTGAGCTGGCTAACACTGCCAGGATAATGAAAACAGTGATATAGCAAACCTTGTCTGACCTATTTTGCAGAGGGAAAGCTTTCAGTAAGTGTGATCGCTGTAGGTTTTAGGAGATAAGCTTTATTAGCTCTTCTGTTTCTTTCAGTTTGTAAGATTTTTTTTTCATTAATAGGTATTCAGTTCAGTTCAGTCGCTCAGTCGTGTCTGACTCTTTGCAACCCCATGAATTGCAGCACGCCAGGCCTCCCTGTCTATCACCAACTCCCAGAGTTCACCCAAACCCATGTCCATCGAGTCGGTGATGCCATCCAGCCATCTCATCCTCTGTCGTCCCCTTTTCCTCCTGCCCCCAATCCGTGCCAGCATCAGAACCTTTTCCAGTGAGTCAACTCTTCGCGTGAGGTGGCCAAAGTACTGGAGTTTCAGCCTTAGCATCATTCCTTCCATACAGTTCAGCAAATGATGTTTCATGCATCATTTGAAATCATGATTTTTCTTCTTTATCCTGTTAGTGTCATAAATTATGCTGATTTTTATAAATCTGGTTTATACATGTTAAACCATTCTTGCTTTGTTGGAATAAATACAACTTAGGACATACTATTTTTTTGTATTGCTATAGAGAAGTCAGTTTTATTCTAACTGTAGCTTTTTGGAAGTAATTCATATTTTTTTCACTGGATGCTCACACATTTTATCTTGTAGTTTCCTGCACATTTACTTTGTATCTAGATTTGGGTTTCTTTTTACTTAGTTTGCTTAGAATTTAATGAACTTCTTAAACTTGTAGACTATTTAATCACGTTAGGGAGAAATTCTTATTCATTATCTCTTCCAATATTGCCCCTGCCCTTTTCTTTCTAATTCTGGGACTCTAAATGCACAAAATACCTTCTCACTGTAAAGTTGTCTCTTGTTCTCTATTTTTTATTCTTTTTCTTGAGCTTTGTTCTGAATGGTTTCATCTTTAGTGATTCACTCCTTAGTTTTATCTAATGTGCTATTAAAGTGGTCCATTGGAGAATTGTTGATTTTTGGTTATTTTTTTATTCTAGAATTTTTATTTGGTTATTTTTCAGGTATGCCATGTCAGTTATGATTTCTAGGTTTCTGTTGAAAATTCTATCTTGGCTTTTATTTTTCAAAGCTTTAATTTGTGATGCTGTTGGTTTAGTACACAGTAGCATTATTCCGATCTTTCCAGTTTGATCACACAGGCCATAGCATTCAAACCCTCATTCATGTCTCTTTGCAGCTGTTTTGGCTCCAGCCAAGATAGTTAAGCTTCTAACCTGTACTTGAAGTGTTCTGGACCAAGCCTGATAGTTCTTTCCTCCATATGTTCCAATCCTTCACAAATAATCAGCCACCTAATTAGATACATTGCCATTATTTTACATGTGGAAAACCTCATGAAAATATTGATAGTTCATCATCAAAAAGTATTTTTAAAAATTCTCCTTTAGACTAGGATTGAAATTACTGCAAAGTTGAATTTCCTCTTACTGTTTTGGAAGATACATTATGCATTCTCTCTTAAGAAGTTAATTAACAAATTGGTTATGTATGAAATTCACGTGTTTATGGCTTTCTTATATGCCCAGTTCTCTGCCAGTTGCAAAGAACTTGTAAAACAACTTCAAGGGCAGAAACATTTCTCCTAAGGAAAATGATCTGTTAATATGCAAGGAGTTTATTATTGTTGTTTGTGCCCTTGAAGTTGTTTTACTTCTCTATTCTGATTTTTGATGTTCATAGTGATAACACTGCAAGATTTTAATGTGCCCTTACCCTCTGAATTACAGAAGTGTCAAGTGATGCTCAATAATGTTTCTGTGTTAAGTTCATTTTCTGGCATTCCTATTTCTTATTAACTTGTGTACATATATGAATCTTTAAAAGATTTGTTTTTAGTTTTTGGCTGTGCTTCATTGCTGCGTGTAGGCTTTGTCTAATTTTGGCAAGTGGGGGCTACTGTCTGGTTACGGTGCTCAGGGCTTCTCATAGCAGTGGCTTCTCTTGTTTCAAATCACAGGCCCTAGGAAGTGAGGGCTTCAGTAGTTGCAGCACACAGGCTTAGTTGCTCCACCACATGTGGGATCTTTCCGCTCCAGGGATCGAACCAGTGTCCCCTGCTTTGCAAGGTGGATTCTTAACCACTGGACCACCGGCGAAGCCCTATATATGTGAATTTTAATTAACCCTTTATATCAACTAGAATAATGTACCTTTGCCAAGTCATTCTGGGTAAGTGGAGTTTTACATTATTAACTGCTTTTGGAATGTGGTGCTGTTCTAGGCCACATTCAAATATTCTTCTGGATGTTTTTATTTTTAGTTTATTTGGATAAATATATAAGCAGGCAAATGGGTTAGAAATGTAAATTAGTGAAGTTTAAACATTTAATTTTTAGGTGAATTGAGAGATGCTTGAATCATACTTGATTAATGGATAGATAACCAGTTGGCTGGTCAATGATAGATTCCATTTGTGACTAAAAGTCATTGGTAAGATAGAATAGATACATATAATAAAGAGAGAGTCAGTGGGGAAAAGCGATTAGGATAAAAATACATGTGAATATAAGTGACTAGACAAGAAAAAAATAAATGAACAGAATAGGATTGTAGGACAGAAAGTGTACTAAGGAAGTTGTATAGGGTATAGATTTGGGATGACTATGTAAAAAGCAGTTTAGAATTTGTATATACAGATATTAGAGACTTGGGGAACAGAAAAGACATTGCAAGAAGCAGGAAATTTTTGAGTAGATTAAAATGTATGATAAAGAGGAGTAAGGGAAAATGAAGCTGGAAAAATAGGTTGTAGAGATGATAGTGAAAGTCTCTCAGTCGTGTCTGACTCTTTGCAACCCCATGGACTGTACAGTCCATGGAATTCTCCAGGCCAGAATACTGATGTGGGTAGCCTTTCCCTTCTCCAGGGGATCTTCCCAATCCAGGGATTGAACTCAGGTCTCCCACATTGCAGGCAGGTTCTTTACTAGCTCCGTCACCAGCGAAGAGGTGATAGAGGATATCATTATAATTTCATGTAGTAGATTTAGGAGAACTATTGAAACTTCTTGGCTTTGGAAAATGGGTGAAGTAAAGACATCATTTAGGGCAGTAGTTCATCGTTCAGGACAGTAGTTCTCATTGCTTTTTGGCCCTAGGATTCCTTGACATTCTTGTTATTGAGGACTCCTACAAAGAGCTTTTGCTCAACATACAAGGGTTACATATATTGCTATTCAGAAAATAAAGCTAAGGAGATTCTAAAACATTTTTATTTAAAAACAACAATAATAAACTCCTTGCATATTAACAGATCATTTTCCTTAGGAAAAATAAAACCAAACATAGGAAAGTAGCATTCTTTTACATTTACGAATATCTCTTCAATATCGGATTAGTGGAAAGTACATAGATTCTCATATCTGTTTCATACATTTCATTAGCTCTCAGGGCTATGATGGAATCATATGTCATTGAGTAAAATGTGTAGGAACTTTTTCTCTCCATCTTCCTCCACATCTCTCCTCTGTTCATTTTCCTCTAGCCCCTTAGCAGAATTTGTATTTTGTTTCCTGCTTACTTCTCTTGATCCAGCCAGATAAAATTGATACTTTATGAATTAGCTTCTATTCCAGCAGGAAGAGTCTGTCTTTGTAATCCAAATGGAGGCTGCCTCTTTCCAAAAATTCTCTGTTCTAGTAGTTAGAATTCTTTGGAAATCAGTTTGAGAATGGCCATCATTATTAAAAGTTGAGTTCAAAAAGAACACCCTTTTTTCTTCTTGAGTGGAAAACTAATAAGGAGAGAAATACTGGGTAGACACACTAGATAATAGGACTGTAGAACTGCAGTCAACTTGCTTACCTGCTCTTGAGTGGAATGTACCACTTCATACTTTCCCTGCAAGGGCAGATCAGAAAAAAAGAAAATCCAGGAGAGGCTGAGCCACATGGCCCAGTGTCTTCCCCAGACTTTACAGTCACATGTCATTCCTTTTCTGCTAAGCAAAGAAGGGAGAATACAGACCAGAAATCTTATTCCTGAAAGAGTGGGAAGTAAATGTTCCCCTCTTCTCAACAAGATGCTTATTTATGTTTTTTTCTTTTATAAACGTAGAGAACAGAGTTTTATTGTCATAAATTAGTAGTAACTGAACAACCACTCTCTCTCACTCAACAATGACTATCGTGAGAAGGCTTAAGGTCACCTTTCCAAAACTCAAATTGTCAGTTATTTCTCTGTACTCTACAATATTGTTAACAAAACTGTTGAACAAGTTAGTTAGCTGGACAGAGCCCATGCTAGTTTATCATGAGGGTTATCAGATATTACATGACTTGAAAAAGAGATGTCTTACGAAAACTAGTGAAATCTGAATAACTATGCCATCTATTTTTTATACATTTTTAGGCTAAAACTGTCAAGATGTGTACTCAGTATGGATCAGTTTTAATTTTAATACATTCATAGGAGATGGTCTAGAAGTGTAAAATCCAGAAACATGGGTACTAAGTTTTAATCCCAGCCCTGCCATGTACTAGCAGTGCAACCTTGAACAAGTCTAGTCCCATATCTTCTCTCAGCTTCATTTTTCTAAATTATAAAATCGGGAAAATCAGAATGCTTTCCTCATAAGATTGTTATGAAGCTTAACTAAGAAAATGCAGGCAAAGCGTTTATTACTTATATTTGGGGCACAATAATTGCTCAGTCTAGGTATATTAAATATATATTCCAATGATATTGTTGTTCAGTCTCTAAGTCATGTCTGACTCTTTGTGACCCCAGGGAATGCAGCTCGCTAGGCTTCCCTGTCCTTCACTGCCTCCTGGAGCTTGCTCAAATTCATGTCCATTGTGTCAATGATGCCATCCAACCATCTCATCCTCTGTTGCCCCCTTTTCCTCCTGCCCTTAATTTTTCCCAGCATCAGGGACTTATCCAGCGAGTTGGCTCTTTACAGCAGGTGTCCACAGTGTTGGAGCTTCAGCTTTGATTCAGTCCTTCCAATGAATATTCAAGGTTGATTTACTTTTGGGTAGACTGGTTTGATCTCCTTGCTGTCCAAGGGGCTCTCAAGAGTCTTCTCCAGCACCACAGTTTGAAAGCATCAATTCTTTGGTGCTCAGCCTTCTTTATTGTCCGACTGTTAAATCTATACATGACTACTGGAAAACCATAGCTTTGACTGTGTGGAACTTTGTTGGCAAAGTGATGTGTCTGCTTTTTTAATATACTGTTTAGTTTGTCATAACTTTACTTCCAAGGAGCAAGCGTTTTTTAAATTTCATGGCTGCAGTCACCATTTGCAGTGATACTGGAGCCTAAGAAAATGAAATCAGTCACTGTTTCCATTTGTTTCCCCATCCATTTTCCATGTAATGATGGGACTGGATGCCATGACCTTAGTTTTTTGAATGTTGAGTTTTAAGCCAACTTTTTCACTCTTTCACTTTCATCCAGAGGCTGTTTAGTTTCTCTTTGCTTTTTGCCATTAGAGTCGTATCATTTGCATATCTGAGGTTGTTGATATTTCTCCCTGCAATCTTGATTCCAGCATGTGATTCATCCAGGCTGGCATTTTGCATGATGCACTTTGCATATAAGTTAAATAAGCAGGGTGACAATATACATCCTTGATATACTCTTTTCCCAATTGTTTTTATGTATTATTTTTTGTAATTCAGAGCATTGGGCATGTGTATAACACGTAACATTAGTTTATCCCCTGATTTTCTGACTTCAGCTTTTTCTGGGTTAAGTTTTAGCTGTTGATCTATATTGAGGAACATTATGAAACAGCTCTTTGAAACATGTTCATTCAGGATGAGTTGTTGGGGATTGTGTTTCATGGAATCATCTCTATAAAGACCTTGGGGGAAATAATTCCTGTAGATGTCAGTCTAAACAACTGACGTCCCTCTCCCGAGCATTTGGTTTGTGTTTCTATCTTAAACTGTATAACAGATGGTGTTTCCTTTTTTGAATTGCTATTGAAGAAGCTCAGAAACAGATTTGCAGCCCTTTAATAGCAAAGTGTACTCTTATGTTGTGACATCTATTTTGAATACTAATCTTTTTTTAAATATATATATTTTATTGAAGTATAGTTGACTTACAGTGTTTCAGGTTCACAGCAAGGTGATTCAGTTATACAAAACACATATTTTGAAATTTTTTTCCATGATAGGTTACTACAAGATATTGACTATAATTCCCTGTACTATATAGTAAATTTTTGTTGCATATCTATTTTTAATTAGAAATCTACCATTTTATTCACACTAAGTTAGACAAATGGAATCAGAATGTCATAATATTTTTAGTTAGGCAAAAATTCATAAGTTTTCTAAAATATTTATATTATACATATTTATATATATGTATACAAAAGCTTTTCTACTACACTTGCTGAAGGCTTGAGAAAGAACATGAAAAAAAAAGAGATGGAGAAATTAAGAACATCAGCTAAATGAAATGAGAGCTGCTGCTGCTGCTGCTGCTGCTTAGTCGCTTCAGTCGTGTCCGACTCTTAGCGACCCCATGGACTGCAGCCCAGCACTGACTGTGAAATAGAAAAAGTGAAACAGACTAGATAAAAGATTATCATATAGTCCAGTTGCTTTTAAACATGACTGCTCATTAGAAACATCTGAAGCTTCGGAGAAAAGCAATACCTGAGCATTTGTATTTTTAAAAAAATTTCAAGATAATTCTAGTATGCACCTGGATTTTAAAAAGTGATTACAGGTTTTTCTATTAGATCCTAGCTTTGGTGAGATAGAGGTCTATTATTTTTCTGTTGACCAGTCATGATACAACGGTATTAAGTAATAGTTACATAATCACAATAGTAAAAGATTTTTATCAGTTTTCACAAATCAATAGCCAGGTAAAAGTTAAAAGTACAGTTGCAAGCCATAATGGGAACATGATTAACCTAACTATATAAAATAATTACATACAATTCAGGGGATCAGTGGAAAGTGTACGTATATGCACATGTTTTCATCCACCCAGCCAGTCTGTGTTTTTTTTGGTGCATTTAATCCACTTACATTTTAGATAATTATTGATATGTATGATCCTGTTACCATTTTCTTAATTGTTTTGGGTTTACTTTCTGTAGGTCTTTTCCTTCTCTTGTGTTTCCTGTCTAGAAACAGTCCTTTATCATTTGTTGTAAAGCTGATTTGGTGGTGCTGAATTCTCTTAACTTTTGCTTGTCTGGAAAGCTTTTGATTTCTCCATCGGAGCTGAAGGAGAATCTTGCTGGGTAGAGTATTCTTGGTTGTAGGTTCTTCTCTCTCTTCACTTTAAACATATCATGCCATTCCTTTCTGGTTTGTAGAGTTTCTGTTGAGAAATCAGCTGATAGCTTGATGGGAGCTCCCTTGTATCTTGTCATTTTTTCCCTGTTGCTTTTAATATTTTCTTTCTTTAATTTTTGTCACTTTTATTACTGTGTATCTCGGTGTGTTCCTCCTTGGGTTTATCCTTCTTGGGGCTCTCTGTCCTCCCTGGACTTGGTTGACTACTTCCTTTCCCATGTTCAGGAAGTTTTCAGCTATTACCTCTGCAAATGATTCCTCATGTCCTTTCTTTCTCTCTTCTCCTTCTGGGACCCCTATAATTCAAATGGTGGTGCATTTTAGTGTTGTCCCAGCGGTCTCTTAGGCTGTCTTCATTTCTTTTCATTCTTTTTTCTGTGTTCTGTGACAGTGATTTCCACCATTATGTCCTCTAGCTTATTTATCCTTTCTTCTGTCTCAGCTCTTCTGCTGTTGATTGCTTTTAGTGATTCATATGTTTGTTTGTTCTTTAGTTTCTCTTGTACTCTTCTGTAAGCAGAGGTGAAGTTTTAGAGTGCCATAAAATGGTGGGAAAGGAGTAACAAAAGACTTGGCAACTAATACATCCTTTATAAGGGAGAAAGTGGGGTCAACATGACAGGGCAGATTGTGGTGGAATGTGAGTACTGAAAGAGTTCTATGTAGCAAAGGCAGGATATGTATAAACTGGGGCACCAAATATTTAGAGCATTTATTTGATATTGGTGCAGGTTCTATTCAGGGAATACTTTGAGGTTTTATATTTAGTAATTTCAAGGTATTTTATGTCTGTTTATAGTGGTTATAATTATTTTGTTTGCCTCTGAAACCCAAATCTCAAAAACTGAAAACTACTTTTCCATAATAGTAATCTTCTCTCCAGATCTAATCAGTTATCAAATTTCATTACACCTCTTCCGAATAGGAGGTGAGTTTAAAATCCTTTTAGTCTCCAAGGGTCTGCAGGTCTCTGCCCCTAATCTCTCTTTTTCTTGTTCAGATTCTGTAGACTCAAAGAGTTCTTCATCCTTGGCCTTTTGCTTCTCAGATTCGTTTTTGTTCCTCATTAGCAAGTGAACCTGTTTCATTTTTATTGTGTGTGTCTGTCTGTTGCCTACAGGATCATTTACTGATGATCTAGCTTCTCAAGTGATATACATCATTGGGATGAGTTAGTTTTAATTGCACTAGTGGTAATCTCAGAAGGTAGAATTTCCTTTCTGTTTAAGGATGGTAAGAAGTAATAAAATTTTCCCTAAGAATTTTAGATATTCCAGTGATAATACCTTATACCGTGAAGAATTTAGGATACATAGTGTCTTTGGGGCTTCCCAGGTGATGCTAGTGGTAAAGAACCTACCTGCCAGTGCAGGAAATGTAAGAAACACAGGTTTGATCCCTGGCTCAGCAAGATCCCGTGGAGAAGGAAATGGCAACCCACTACAGTATTCTTGCTGGAGAAGCCCATGAACAGAGGAGACTGGCAAGCTACGGTCCATCACGTCTCAAAGAGCTGGATGCAACTAAAGTGTCTTAGCTCACACGCACACAAGAGTGTCTATAAATTATGTCTGGCTATGTGTATTAGCTGCTAATATTTTCAGTGTTTTTAGGCTGTTTTTTGATTTAGCGTTTAATGCTCTAATTCTGTTTTTTACCATCCAGAATGAATCTATACGCTTCTCACTTGTGTTTCATTTTATGTTTGAACAAAGTCTTAATTTCTGTTTTGAACTTATGACAAAGATTCTGTTGTCAAAATCCATTACCAGTGCTATAGAGACTACTAAATAAGGACTTTTCAAAGAAATATTAAGCCTTATAATAGGTGTGACTCCTGTGGTCAGACTATAATCAGCTACTTTTAATAATAATAAAAATGTTAAGATTGTACAGAGAGCAGTAACACTTGTTATGTTTTCGCACTTTGCAACATATGGTGGCATAACAACTGTATCCAAAGAGGGGAAAATACCACTCAAGCACATTTATCTGTTGTTTTTGATTATGTAATTTGTTATAGTATTGCATTTTTCTTTGTATGATAATTTTTTTCACCACTAGAATAATCCCAGATAGTTGTTTTAATTTTTATTCATTGAAAGAAATCATGTAGGGTCTAAATAAAGTTAAGAATTACAGTTTTAAAAAATGAGTCACATATATATTGACTAGTAATTAAGGCACAGCCATATCAATAATAAAGAATAACGCTATCCAGAATAAAAATCAAGCAGCAACTGATAGGTTTCCCTTGTAGTGGTTTTTCCCTTTGAGTTATTAACATCATATGAAATTGTCTTATTTATTCATTATAAATGCTTACTCTGTTTAGGGCTATATAGTATAAATAACATGTGCTGGTGTTTAATAAAGTTTATATAACTTTCTGATAAATTTTGTATGTGGCATATAGTTTTTTAAAATGTTTATACAATGAAAAATAGACTCTGTTCTGAATGTGTACATATCAAAATTCCAGCCTTAAAAGTTATTAAAATGATTTAAATATACAAATACTGTACTTCATTTTTGTAGAACTTTACACTCATGATCCTGTTTTTTTTTTTCTCTTAAAGATCAGTGGATAAGTCAGTTATAGTGTATGATACTGTAAGTACTTCACATCTTGTGTGATCTTTGTAAATTATGTTTGCTTGTTAGGCTGCTGAATTTCAAGTTGAGTTAGGGAGGATAAGGAAAATGTTTATATATATATATATATTTTTGTTTAGGGTGCCTAAAAAGATAATATGTACATTTCAGGAATGCTAAAATAGTATTATGTAAGTAAGGTATTGGTTGTGGGTCAAGCCCTGAAATATTTCAATAATGGTTTTAAGATAGACAGATATTTAATCTGATGAAAAAAATACCAATTTAAAGAGCATCAGTATCCAAAAAATCACTTTAAATCAGTTATTCTTAAACTCTTACACCAGGATTTCATAACAACAAAGGATTATTTACTGGAGGGTAAGATTAGACTTCTAGGTATCATTTCTAATATTTTGTTACTATATATTGGAGGGTTTTGGTAGGGCATAGCTGAAAGCTGAAAGTGACCCACTGCTTTAGAGTTGCAGCTGGGTTTAGAGACTAGTATAAAGAGAAGTAGGTTATAATGGATTTGGAGAAATGGGAGTTTTTGTTAGATGCATGTGACTAAAGACCGGGTGGAAGAAAATGAATGTTTAATATACTGTGAAAATATTCTCTGCGAGAAATCACTGTTGAGTGGACCCTTACAGTGGTCAAATTTAGGTTGTAGCTATGCCAGCAAATGAAATAGAGATGTGAATCATCAAAGTGAGTGTGTGGCAAGTAAGGAAGCTAATAAGCTAGTCCTGCTCATGGAAGTTCCAATCACTGAGAGTTCTGGCAGGAAACGGGAAAGAGTACTCAAATGAGGTGAAGTAGATCCTCACTATTTCTCAGAAAGTTTTCATAAAAACTTTCACAGAAACAGCTAAAACATTAAATTTCCTCCATAAAATATGTATATGAGTCTCAGTTAAATACATCTAGATACTGGATGGCCAGCTAAGTGCACTCAGAATTGAAGTGATTAATTTGTACTCACTGGTCTGCAGTGGGTACAAGTCAAATGCCATAACAAAAATACAAATTATTTCATAGTTACTGTTAAGACAAATCAGCCAGGACTATATTAATCTAAAATTTTTAGCAGACAGCAGTAGCAATAATTGAGAAAGAATAAAATAAGTACTTGATATTATTAGTTATAAATGCTGTTATCTATTAATTGGATAAGTTTCAGCTTATATTAATGACTCAATAATATTGGAATACATAGAATATATAAACCATTCAGGTAAAGCAAGTCTTTGTTAGTAACTTTAATCTTGCCTGAGTAAATATAAAGCTGTTTGTTCTGTTATTTTTTCAGAATACTGAGAATATACTTCACACCCTGACTCAGCACACCAGGTCTGAACTTAACCTTGCTTTGGATTAATGTAATTTAAAAACTGGTCTAAGGATATATAATAGTTGTTTTTATTAACTAGGTATGTCACAACTTGTGCCTTTGCACCCAATATCCTTTTACTTGCTACTGGTTCAATGGACAAAACAGTGAAGATCTGGCAATTTGAGAAGGAAACACTTTGCCAAGGTTAGTAAGGATATCATGTTTAACAACACCATTCACCATTAAAATCAGAAATTCAGTAATTTTTTGACAAATTATTCATGTTGCTTTTTTCAATATAAAGCATATATTCCAAAGTTAATATAGCTTAAAAGTAATTTTAGAGAACCCAGTGTTAAAGTTAACCCAGTCGTCTATGTTAAAACTGTTGGTAAATGCTTTTGAGTGCACACTCAGTTACATCATACCTCCCATAGTTTTGTAAGCTCTTTATTTATACTCTGTACTGATTTTTCAGATATTAATAAATATAGCCTAGGACAAAGTAGAAATGATTGTTTTATCCCAGTGGTTTCATTTTTAGTTTCATTAAGCAGCATTGACACAATTTAGAAGTTTTATTTTTGTCACTGTCAAAATTAGCTAACTAGTGGTGCTGATATACAGATGACAGATTAAATATAATACTTCTGTCTGCTGATGCCAGTTTTATATAATGAAAAACTTTTTCTGGAGTGAAAAAAGCTCCAAAAGAGTAGCATTTAATTAAATAATGCTTTAATTATATTCAGTGTTTGATTAAAAAAAATTTTTTTTAGATGTTAAAGTAGAAAACACAGATTTAAGAACATTTTGTTTACTTTTTAGTACAAAGTGAGACTCTTTATGTTGGGCTTCCCAGGTGGTGCTGGGGTAAAGAACCCACCTGCCAGTGCAGGAGACTTAAAGAGATGTGGGTTCAATCCCTGGGTCTGGAAGGTTCCCTGGAGGAGGGCATGGCAATCCACTCCAGTATTCTTGCCCAGAGAGTCCCTCGGACAGAGGAGCCTCGAGGGCTACAGTCCATAGGGTCACAAAGAGTTGGACGTGACTGAAGCCATTTAGCACACACGCAGGAGAATCTTTATAAAGGATGTACTTTTGCTTATTATTTCACTTACCTTTTTGTTTATGAGTGTTCTTTTGTTTTTTAAGCAAAGATCCCAGATCAACCAAAGCAATTTACTGAAAATTGGTCAGAGGATGATGTCTCAAACTGGCTTTGTACTGAAGGTTTAGAAGACCTCGTTGATATTTTCAAAATGAATAACATTGATGGAAGAGAATTATTGAATCTTACAAAAGAAAGTCTAGCTGATGATTTGAAAATAGGTAAGACTAGTGAAAAAAAGTCTTAAAAACAACTTTTAATAATTTACTATGAGATTGGTTTTAATTGCATTAATGGTTTCCTCTTAGTATTCTTATTCTAGCACATTAGTTATTCTGGAATATGCTTTTGTATAAAGGAGAGTATGTTTTTAGTAGATTATAAAAAAGAAATGTTACATACTATTTTTTAGGTAATTAAAGCCACCATGTAACTAATTTTTAAAACGTGTTTTTTAAGTTGCAATATAATTCACCCTTTTACAAGTGTACAGTAGTGTAATAAGTGACTCTTAGTATACTATTCACAGATTTGTACAGCCATCACAACTGTCTAATTCCAGAACAATTTTACCACTTCAGAAAGAAACCCCATGCCCATTAGCAGTCATTCCTATTTCCTTTCTCTCTAGCTCCCGGCAACCAGTAATCTACTTTTTGTCTCTAAGGATTTGCCTGTTCTTAACATTTCATATAATGTCAAGGCCTTCTGAGCCTGGCCTCTTTGCTTAGCATGTTCTCAAAGATTCATAAATGTTGTAGTATATATTAGTGCTTCATTTTTATAGCTGAATAATATTTCATTATATAAGTTATCAACTTTTACTCATCCATTCATCAGTTGATTGAATTTAGATTGTTCTCGTTTTTAAGGTTTTTTAAATTATGCTACTTTGAACATTCATGTACAAGTTTTATGTAGGCATCTATTTTCAGTTTTCTTGGATGTTACTGATTTATATCCACAGAACTTAACCAGAAAAAGACATAGTCTTTTGTAATTGGAGGCTGGGAGTGAGTGTTATTAAATTTCTTTGCTTAGAAAGAAAAGACCCTTACCAGCTAAACCCTTGGTGTGTGTAACGGGCAATATTTGACTATATATGCTCTAACTCTGAAAAAGCTTCTGACTCTTAAGATGACAAATCAAATAGGCCATCAGCTCCCATACTCTCTTCCCTATCCCTCCTCTAGTTCTGGAAATGTTGTGTATTTGATAATTGATGTAGTCTAGATACAAATACAGCAAAAATATATAACTTGTTCAAGTGGAATTGGTGGGTCTTATGGTAGCTCTCGGAGAAGGCAGTCGCAACCCACTCCAGTGTTCTTGCCTGGAGAATCCCAGGGACGGGGGAGCCTGGTAGGCTGCCGTCTCTAGGGTCGCAGAGTCGGACACGACTGAAGCAACTTAGCAGGAGCAGCAGCAAAGCAGTCCAAGAAGAAAACGTTATCTCTGTAGGCCTTAGAACACAAACCTGCCCTTTGACTAGGAGGGAAACATTAGCTTCCAAGGAAGTTTGCAGACATCCTTGAAAAGATTGCCAGATAAAAGATACTGTAAAAGTGTGTTTAAACACTATATGGAGAATTACCTTCCAATCAGAAAGTTGATAGGCTTTTTATGAAAACTATGAGGCATTCTGAAATGTAGTTCTTTTTTTCTACCCATTTACCCACTGCCCCCTCCCAGAAAAAACCTCTGCCTAAAATAGAACTGTCAGCTGATAAAAATACAAACAGCTAAATAACACTACTCTTCCTAAACTTGATTATATTTATCTTCCTGAAACTAAAAATTAATTTTTGAAAGGAGATAAAAGTTAAAACTATAGATAAATGAAGCTTACATGTTCAGTTTTGGACAAACAGATGAGTTTTATTTGATACTGTGGTTTGTATCAGTTCACTTCAGTCACTCAGTTGTGTCCAACTATTTGCAACCCCATGGACTGCAGCACGCCAGGCCTTCCTGTCCATTGCCAACTCCTAGAATTTTCTCAGACTTATATCCATCAAGTCAGTGATGCCATCTGACCATCTCATCTTCTGTCGTCCCCTTCTCCTCCTGCCTTCAATCTTTCCCAGCATCAGGGTCTTGGTTTCAGATGAGTCAGTTCTTCACATCAGGTGGCCAGAGTTATGGAGTTTCAGCTTTAGCATCAGTCCTTCCAATGACTATTCAGGACTGATTTCCTTTAGGATGGACTGGTTGGATCGCCTTGCTGTCCAAGGGACTCTCAAGAGTCTTCTCCAACACCACAGTTCAAAAGCATCAATTCTTCAGCGCTTAGCTTTCTTTATAGTCCAGCTCTCACATTCATACATGACTACTGGAAAAACCATAGCTTTGACTAGACGGACCTTTGCTGGAAAAGTAATGTCTCTGCTTTTTAATATGCTGTTTAGGTTGGTCATAACTTTTCTTCCAAGGAATAAGCATCTTTTAATTTCATGGCTGCAGTCAACATCTGCAGTGACTTTGGAGCCCCAAAAAATAGTCAGTCTCGTTTCCCCATCTATTTGCCATGAAGTGATGGGACCAGATGCCATGATCTTAGTTTTCTGAATGTTGAGTTTAAGCCAACTTTTTCACTCTCTTTCACTTTCGTCAAGAGGCTCTTTAGTTCTTCTTCACTTTCTGTCGTAAGGATGGTATCATCTATATATCTGAGGTTATTGATATTTCTCCCAGCAATCTTGATTCCAGCTTGTGCTTCATCCAGTCCAGCATTTCTCATGATGTACTCTGCATATAAGTTAAATAAGCACGGTGACAGTATACAGCCTTGACATACTCCTTTTCTTATTTGGAACCAGTCTGTTATTCCATGTCCAGTTCTAACTGTTGCTTCCTGACCTGCATACAGATTTCTCAAGAGGCAGGTCAGGTGGTCTGGTATTCCCATTGTATATGAATTAGCAGATAATAAACCAAGTTTCGTAATGTTTAAAAATATAAGATGTATTTTTATATTAAACTGAACATCTTTATAAATGATTTTTAGGAGACTGTTCTCTAAATTAACATATAATAGGCTTTTCTAATTTTATGTAGTATATTAGTGTTTGGGTAATCTGAAATTCTTGAGCTTTCAGAATCTAAAGTTACTTAGAATAATCTTTCTATTGATGAGTTGTTTTAATCACACTTTATTCTGCACTACAAAGATTCATTAAAGAATTTGTAAAGAAAAGTTTCCATGTGGTAAAACAGTATTTCTGAAGATTTTTGGTTATAGTAGATAAAATTTTACTCTCCTGAAGACTTGCATAAAACTTATAGATAGATCTCCAGCCCTAATAGAATAATTTCTTTTCAGAATCACTAGGGCTGCGTAGTAAAGTTCTAAGGAAAATTGAAGAACTGAGGACAAAGGTGAAAACCCTTTCTTCTGAAATTCCTGATGAATTTATATGTCCAATAACTAGGGAGCTTATGAAAGATCCTGTCATCGCATCAGGTATGTATGATGCTATTCTAAGTTTCAGGGTGTATTACATCCTAAATGAGTAAACAGGGTGGACCACAGAAGTTTGTTTACATGTGGAAAATTTTCAAAATTATTGTTACATTTCTCACAAGTAGTGAGACTAATAGTTGTTTTATTTAATAAAAACAAGTAGCTGTTTTATTCTTTTTAAAAATTCCTTAGATCTGAGGTGAACTGTTGAACACTGTGTATTTCTTTTTTTTTAATTGGAGTGTAATTGCTTTACAATGTTGTTAGTTTCTGCTGTACAACAAAGTGAATCAGCTATATGTATGCAATTACATATATCCCCTCCCTCTTGAACGTCCTTTCACCACTCTCCAATCCTACCCCTCTAGGTCATCACAGGCACCAAGCTGAGCTCCCTGTGCTACACAGCAGTTTCTTGATAGTGTGCGTGTGTGCGTGTGTGTGTGTGTGTGTGTGTGTGTGTGTGTGTGTGTGTGTCAGTCCTGATCTCTCAGTCCATCCCGCTGTCCCCTTCTCCCCACTGTGTCCACACGCCGATTCTCTTTATCTGCTTCTCTTTTCCTGCCCTGCAAATAGTTTATCTGTAGTATTTTTTCCTGGATTCCACATATATGCATTAATATTCGATACTTGTTTTTCTCTTTTTGACTTACTTCACTCTGTACAACAGAGTGCTGACATCTGCTGCTCTGCAAATAACCCAATTTCATTCATTTTTCTGGCTGAATAATATTCCTGTGTGTGTGTACACACACACACATAGGATAACTTCTTGATCCATTCATGTGTCATTGGAGATTCAGACTGCTTCCACATCCTGGATGTTGTAAATAGTGGTGCAATTAATGTCTTTTTTTTTTTTTTAACTTTTTTTATAAAAACAGTCACCTAACATAAAATTTATGATCTTAATCATATTTAAGGATACAGTTCAGTAGTGTAAAGTGTATTCACATTATTGTGAAACAGAAATAGATCGCCAATACTTGTCATCTTATAAAACTGAAACTCTGTGCCCATGTAAACAACTCCCCTTTTCCCTCTCTCTCCAGTCTTTGGTCGGAGAAGGCAACGGCATCTCACTCCAGTACTCTTGCCTGGCAAATCCCATGGATGGAGGAGCCTGGTAGGCTGCAGTCCATGGGGTTGTTAGGAGTCTGACACAACTGAGTGACTTCACTTTTCACTTTCATGTATTGGAGAAGGAAATGGCAACCCACTCCAGTGATCTTGCCTGGAGAATCCCAGGGATGGGGGAGCCTGGTGGGCTGCCGTCTCTGGGGTCACACAGAGTCGGACATGACTGAAGTGACTTAGCAGCAGCAGCAACCAGCTTCTGGTAACTACTGTTCTACATTCTGATTCTATGAATCAGAGAATCTCTACTTTAGAGAACGCAGATAAAGTTGAATCATACATTTATCTTTTTGTGACTGGCTTAACATAATAACTTCAAAATTTATCCATGTTGTGGGATTTCCTTTTTGAAGACTAAATTATATTCATGGTGTGTGTATACCACATTTTGTTTATTCATTTATCCACTGATGGAGATTAGGGTTGCTTTCACTTCCTGGCTATGTGAATAGTGCTGTTTTAAATATGAGGGTGCAGATGTCTCTTTGAGACCCTGCATTCAGTTCTTTTGGATATATACCAAGAAGTGAGATGGCTATCTCATACAATAGTTCTGTTTGTGATTTTTTTTTGAGGAACCTCCATAATGTTTTCCATACCAGTTACACCATTTTACAATTTTACAATCTCACCAAACTTTCCACAAGAGTTCAGATTTCTCCATATCCTTATCAACACTTGTTATTTTCTGTTGTTTTGATTGTGAATATTTATATTCACGGTGTCTCCTTGTGGTTTTTATTTGAATTTCTTAAAATTAAAAAGATGTTAAGTATCTTGTCACATGTTTAATGGCACTGGTATATCATTTTTGGAGAAATGTATTTTCAGTTCCTTTGGACATATTTTAAATGGGTTATTTGATTTTTTTATTGTTGACTTGTAGCAGTTCTTTGCATATTCTGGATATTAATCCCTTATCAGGTATATGATTTATAGAAGTTTACTTCTGTTTCATAGGTTGTCCTTTTTTTTTTCAGTTTATTTTATTGGAGTATAATTGCTTTACACTGTTGTGTTAGTTTCTGCTGTACAACAAAGTGAGTCAGCTATATGTTTACATATATCAGCTCCCTCCTGAACCTCCCTCCCAGACCCTCCCCTCTCTCTAGGTCATCTTTCCCTATGCTCCCTGTAACTTCTCAATAGCTATCTGTTTTACACATGGTAGTGTATATATGTCCACACCACTTTCCCAATTTGTCTCACCCTCCACTTCCCCCCATGTCAACATAGCCATTGTCTCCATTTAGATCTCTGTTCATCTATGTACACTTTTCCTAGATTTCATATATATGCATTAATATATGATATTTTCCTTTCTGACTTCACTCTGTATGGCATACTCCAGGTCCATCCGTATCTCTACAAATGACCCAATTTCATTCATTTTTATAGCTGAGTAATACTGTGTGTGTGTGTGTATATCACATATTTATCAATTCATGTGTCAGTGAACATTTAGATTGCTTCTGTCTCCTGGTTATCGTAAATAGTCCTACAGTGAACATTGGGGTACATAAGTCTTTTTGAATTATGATTTCCTCAGGGTATATGTGCAGTAGTGGGATTATTGCGTCATATGGTAGTTATATTTTCAGTTTTTTAAGAAACCTCCAAACTGTTTTCCATAGTGGCTGTATCAATTTACATTTCCACCAGCAGTGCAAGAGGGTTCCTTTTTATCCACATCCTCTTCAGCATTTATTGTAGATTTTATGATGATGGCCATTCTGACCAGTGATTAATCATTGTAGTTTTGATCTGCATTTCTCTAATAACTAGTGATGCTGAGTGTCTTTTGCTGGGTTTGTTGGCCGTCTGTCTTTGATTTCTCCATCAAATCTGAATGCAAGTATTGCTGGGTAGAATATTCTTGGTTGTAGGTTCTTCCCTTTCATCACTTTAAATAGATCGTGCCATTCCCTTCTGGCTTGTAGAGATTTTGTTGAGAAATCAGCAGATAGCCCGTTGGGAGTTCCCTTGTATGTTATTTGTCATTTTCCCTCCTTATTGTTTTTAATACTTTATCTTTGTCTTTAATTTTTGTCAGTTTGATTACTGTGTGTCTCGGTGTGTTCCTCCTCGGGTTTTTTTCTGCCTGGGATTCTCTGTGCTCCTGGACTTGGTTGACTACTTCCTTTCCAGTGTTCAGGAATTTTTCAGCTATGTCATCAAATATTATCTCAGGTCCTTTCTCTCTTTCTCCTCCTTCTGCCTCAGTTACTCTGTTACTGATTCCTTCTAGTGTATTATTCATCTCTGTTTGTTCTTTAGTTTTTCTAGATTTTGATAAACATTTCTTGTATCTTCTCCATTGTTTTCCCGAGATCCTGGAGCATCTTCACTATCATTATTCAAAATTCTTTTTCTGGAAGGTTACCTATCCCTACTTCATTTAATTGTGTATAGTCTGAAGCCAGAAAGGTTGATTCCTCCAGCTCCATTTTTCTTTCTCAAGATTGCTTTGGCTTATCAGCATCTGTTTATTTCCATACAAATATTAAAAATTTTTGTACTGGTTCTGTGAAAACTGCCCTTAGTAATGTGATGAGGATTGCATTAAATCTGCAGATTATATAGGGGAGTCTAGTCATTTTTACAATATTGATTCTTTTGCTCCAAGAACATATTATCTCTCTCTGTGTCGTCTTTGATTTCTTTCATCAGTGTCTTACAGTTTTCTGCATACAGGCTTTTGTCTCCATAGGTAGGTTTATTCTTAGGTATTTTATTCTTTTTGTTGCAGTGGTAAGTGGGATTGTTTCCTTAATTTCTCTTTCTTATTTTTTTTGTTGTTAGTTTGTAGGAATTCAAGGGATATCTGTGTATTGATTTTGTATTCTGTGACTTTACTAAATTCACTGAATAGCTCTAGTAATTTTCAGATGTTATCTTCAGGGTTTTCTATGTATAGTATCCTGTTGTCTGCAGACAGTGACAGCTTTACTTCTTTTTCAATCTGGATTCCTTTCATTTCTTTTTCTTCTTTGATTGCTATGGCTAGGACTTCCAAACTACGTTGAATAATAGTGGTGAGAATGCACACCCTTGTCTTATTAGGCCTTAAAGGAAGTACTTTCAGTTTTTTACCATTGAGAATAATATTTGTTGTGGGTTTGTTTTATACGGCCTTTATTGTGTTGAGGTAGGTTCCTTCCATACCAAATTTTCTGAAGTTTTTTTTTTCATAAATGGGTGATGAAATCTGTCAAAAGCTTCTTCTGCATTTTTTGGGATTATCATATGATTTTTATCTTTCAATTGGTAATGTGGTGTATCACATTGATTTGTGTATATTGACGAATCCTTGCATCCTTGGGATAAACTTAAACTTGATCATAGTGTATGATCCTTTTTACGTGTTACTGGATTCTGTTTGCGAGTATTTTTTGAGGATTTGTGTATCTGTGTTCATCAGTGTTACTGGTCTGTGATTTTCTTTTTGATATCTTTGTTTAATTTTGGTATCAGGGGATGTTGGCCTCATAGAACAAGTTTGAGAGTATTCCTCCCTCTGCAATTTTTTGAAAGTTTTTGAGAATAGGTGCTAACTGGTCTCTCAAAAATTGGATAGAATTCACCTATGACGCCATCTGGTCCTGGACTTTTGTTTGTTGGAGGATTTTTAATTATGGCTTCAATGTTATTACTTGTGATTAGTCCATTGATATTTTCTGTTTCTTCATGGTTCAGTCTTGGTGGGTTATACCTTTCTAAGAATTTGTCCATTTCTTCTGGGTTGTCCATATTATTTGCTTGCAGTTGCTTGTAGTAGTCTCTTAATGATCCTTTGTATTTTTGTAGCATCAGTTGTAACTTCTCCTTTTTCATATTTAATATTATTGATTTGAATCTTCTTCCTTTTTTCTTGATGAGTTTGGCTAAAGGTTTATCAATTTAATCTTCTCCAAAAATAAGCTTTAGTTTTTTTGATCTTTGCTGCTATTGTCTTCGTTTCTGATTCATTTTTTCTTCTCTGATCTAGTTGTGTAGTTCTTCTCTAGTTGTGGAGTCTTCTTTCTCTAGTTGTTTTACATGTAAGATTAGATTGTTTATAGATTTCTCTTGTACTTGAGGTGATAGTTGGTTGTATTATGTTGTCATTTGTTGCTATCTATTTCATAAATTTCCTCTTTGATTTCTTCTCTGACTTTTTGAGTATTTAGTACTAAACAAACGTGTTTGTGTTTTTTGTAGTTTTTTAAAATTTTTCCTGTAATTGATTTCCAATCTCATAGTGTTGTGGTAAAAAAAGATGCTTGATATAATTCCAGTTTTCTTAAGTTTAATGAGGCTTCATTTGTGACCCAAGATGTGATCTATCCTGGAGAATGTTACATGTGCGCTTGAGAAGTTGTTCAAAAACTTGATGTTCAAGATGGTTTTAGAAAAGGCAGAGGAACCAGAGATCAAATTTCCAACATTCCCTGGATCATCAAAAAAGCAAGAGAGTTCCAGAAAAACATCTATTTCTGCTTTATTGACTATGCCAAAGCCTTTGACTGTGTGGATCACAATAAACTGTGGAAAAGTCTGAAAGAGATGGGAATATCAGACCACCTGACTTGCCTCTTGAGAAACCTATATGCAGGTCAGGAAGCAACAGTCAGATCTGGACATGGAACAACAGACTGGTTCCAAATTGGGAAAGGAGTATGTCAAGGCTGTATATTGTCACCCTGCTTATTTAACTTATATGCAGAGTACATCATGAGAAACGCTGGACTGGATGAAGTGCAAGCTGGAATCAAGATTGCTGGGAGAAATATCAATAACCTCAGATATGCAGATGACACCACCCTTATGGCAGAAAGTGAAGAACTAGAGCCTCTTGATGAAAGTGAAAGAGGAGAGTGAAAAAGTTGGCTTAAAGCTCAACATTCAGAAAACAAAGATCATGGCATCTGGTTCCATCACTTCATGGCAAATAGATGGGGAAACAGTGAGAGACTTTATTTTGGGGGGCTCCAAAATCACTGCAGATGGTGATTGCAGCCATGAAATTGAAAGATGCTTACTCCTTGGAAGGAAAGTTATGAGCAACCTAGACAACATATTAAAAAGCAGAGACATTACTTTGCCAACAATGGTCTGTCTAGTCAAGGCTATGGTTTTTCCTGTGGTCATGTATGGATGTGAGAGTTGGACTGGGAAGAAAGCTGAGTGCCAAAGAATTGATGCGTTTGAACTGTGGTGTTGGAAAAGACTCTTGAGAGTCCCTTGGACTGCAAGGAGATCCAACCAGTCCATCCTAAAGGAGATCAGTCCTGAATATTCATTGGAAGGACTGATGTTGAAGCTGAAACTCCAATCCTTTGGCCACCTGATGCGAAGAGCTGACTCATTTGAAAAGACCCAGATGCTGGGAGGGATTGAGGGCAGGAGGAGAAGGGGACGACAGAGGATGAGATGGTTGGATGGTATCACTGACTCAATGGACATGAGTTTGGGTGAACTCCGGGAGTTTGTGTTGGACAGGGAGGCCTGGCGTGCTGCAGTTCATGGGGTCACAAAGAGTCGGACACGACTGAGCAACTGAACTGAGGTGATAGTGAATTGCTCTAAACTTCCCTCTTTGAAATGCTCATGCTATGTCCCATAAGTTTTAGATAGTTGTGTTTATGTTGTCATTTGTTGCTATCTATTTTTTAAAATTTCCTCTTTGATTTCTTCTCCAACTTTTTGAATATTTAGTACTAAACAAACGTGCTTGTGTATTTCGTAGTTTTTTTTTTTATTTTTCCTGTAATTGATTTCCAATCTCATAGTGTTGTGGTAAAAAAAAAGATGCTTGATGTAATTCCAATTTTCTTAAGTTTACTAAGGCTTCATTTGTAACCCAAGGTGTGATCTATCCTGGAGAATGTTCCATGTGCACTTGAGAAGAAAGTGTATTCTGCTGGTTTTGGATGTAATGTCCTATAAATAACAATTATGTCTATCTGATCTAATGTTTCATTTAAGGCTTGTTTTTCCATATTAATTTTCTGTCTGGATGATCTCTCCATTGGTGAAAGTGGAGTATTAAAGTACACCACTATTACTGAGTTACTGTTAATTTCCCCTTTTATGGCTGTTAACATTTGCCTTTTGTTTTGAGCTGCTCCTGTGTTGGGTGCATAATATTTAAAATGGTTATATTGTCTTCTTGGATTGATCCCTTGATCATTATGTAGTATCCTTCCTTCTTTTAGCAGTCTTTAAAGTCTGTTTTTTCTGACATGAGTATTTCTACTCTAGCTTTATTTTGATTTCTATTTGCATGTAATATCTGTTTCCATCACCTCACTTCCAATCTATATGTGTCCCTAGATCTGAAGTGGGCCTCTTGTAGACAGCATATATAAGGGTCTTGTTTTTGTATCCATTCAACCATTTTGTATCTTTTGGTTGGAGCATGTAATCCAGATCCATTTAAGGTAATGATTGATATGTATGTTCCTATTACCATTTTCTTAATTGTTTTGGGTTTATTTTTGTAGGTCTTTTTCTTGTTTTGCAAATAGAGAAGTTCATTTGGCATTTGTTTTAAAGCTGGTTGATGGTGCTGAATTCTCCTAGCTTTTGTTTGTCTGTAAAACTTGTGATTTCTCTGTTCCATTCTGGGTAGAGTATTCTTGATTGTTGGTCTTCCCTTTCATGACTTCTCACAGAGTATTCTGACCTAGAGTTTCTGGTGAAAAATCAGCTGATAACCTTATGGGGATTCCCTTGTATGTTGTTGGTTGCTTTTTCCTTGCTGCTTTTAATATTTTTTCTTTGAATGTAATTTTTGTTAGTTTGATTACTATGTCTCTGTGTGTTTCTCCTTGGGTTTTTCCTGTGTGGGAAACTGTGCTTCCTGCACTTGAGTGACTATTTCCTTTCCCATGTTAGCTAAGTTTTTTACTATAATCCTTCAAATATTTTCTCAGACCTTTCATCTCTCTTTTTCTTCTGAGACCCCTATGAAACAAATGTTAGTGCATTTTAATGTTGTCCCAGAGGCCTCTGAGACTGTCCTCATTTCATTCTTTTTCTTTATTCTGCTCCTCAGTAGTTATTACCATCATTCTATCTTCAGGCTCACTCATTTGTTCTGCTTTGGTTACTCTATTTGTTCTGGCATGTTTTTCATTTCAGTTATTGTGTTGTTCAGCACTGTCTGTCTGTCCTTTAGTTCTTCTAGGTCCTTGTTAAACATCTCTGTTTTCTTGATCCATGCCCCCTTTCTATTTCTGAGATTTTGGATCATCTTTACTATCAGTACTCTGAATTCCTTTTCAGGTAGGTTGTCTATTCCCTCTTCATTAATTTGGTCTTTGGTTATTACCTTGCTCCTTCATCTGTACCATATTTTTGGATGTCTCTGTTTTTTTTTTTTTTTTTGATGGGGGTGTGGTCTGTATTTCTGTCTTGCTCATTGTTTGGCCTAAGGTATCCAGCACTGGAGTTTGCAGGCAGTTGGGTGGAACCAGGTCTTGGTACCAAGATGAGGGCCTCTGGGGGATCACTTGCTGATTAATATTCTCTGGGGTCTGAAGTTCTCTGTTAGTACAGTGGTTTGAATTTGGTGCTCCTGCCACAAGAGCTCAGGCCCAACCCTGGCCTGAGAGCCAAGACCCTGGTTACTCAGGGATTCTGCCCATCTCCTTAGGTGTTCAAAGTCCCCCACCAGCACCTTGTAGGTGCCCTAGTTGTGATGAGATGCAAACTCTGCATCCTCCTACTCGGGCATCTTGAAGGAAGTGCCTGTTTAAACCTTTAGGGTGAGGTGCCATTACTCTGTGACCCTGACTAGAGGGGATTAATGAGTCCCTAGAGCATTAGAGATTGCGTTATAGGTGTTGGGAGCCAAGTCGTTACAGATGAGTCTGAAGGGAGAAACCTTTGCACTGGGACACCTGGGTGTCTCTCATCCCAGGGCTCCTTGCAAACATTATATATTTCTTAATGAATAAAATTGGATAAGGTGGGTTTGGATAAGATTAGAGAAAAAGGAATACATTTTACAAACTTAACTGAAACTTGTGAAATATGTATTTTGTCACTGGAATGTAACATCAAAATATTGTTTTCTGAGAGAGATTCTTGAGATCTGTTATTTGGCTATCATGAATTTAAAAACCTTTACAGAAATAAGAATTTAGAGATCATGAAGTTACATCTTTCTGCATGGTTTCCTAGTCTTTGTCAATAAACATAGACATACATACTTTATGTAATTATAATCAGCAGATCTGTATTAAGTTGTGCTTTCATTTTTGACTATTCTGAATATTGACTTAGTCTACATAATTTTCATTTTTAATAACTTTATTCCATTATGACTTAGTGCTACAATTTAACTCTTCTGCTATTTGGTGTATGTATATGTTTAAGAAGCTTTATATTGTGAATAGCCATGCACTGCTTGGGCTTCCCGGTTGGCTCAGATGATAAAGAATCCTCCTGCAGTGTGGGAGACCTGGGTTCGATCCCTGGGTTGGGAAGAACCTCTGGAGAAGGGGATGGCAACCTGCTCCAGTATTGCCTGGTGAATGTGCATGGACAGAGGAGCCTGGCGCGCTACAGTCCGTGGGGTCACAAAGCGTCTGACGCGACTAAACAACTAAGTACAGCACAGCTGTCTTGGTAGTCCTTTCATCGTGTAACCAGTTATTTAGTGGTGTTTTCATGGCATGTATGCCTCAAAGCAGAGTTAACCTGTCAGAGAATATCTTACAATCATTAAAAAGAACAGTTTTAATAGTTCTTGTCAGATTTGTTACTAGATTGTTTCCTAGGAAACAAATTTTAGAGTACTACCAGAAATGTATATAGTCCTCCATGAGGTAACTCATGTTTTTCTGGCTTTGTGATCACTGAGTTTTAGAACTCATTTATTTTTGTAAATTTAATAGTTGTTTGAAACCTACTCTGTATTGCTAGGGAGGCAATGCTTTTTTCTACATGACAGGTTACCATTTAAATATGACTTGGTAAACGACATAAATTACCTTAGGGACTTAAATATTGCCCTTATATTTTTTGTGCATTATTAGTGAAACTAATCACATGGAATCTTGTTAGTATCGTTTTAATATATTTGATGGCTTCTACTTGCTCTGAACTTTTGTAGGCAGAAGCATTTTATTTATACAAGTATAAACATTTATACAAGTATAAACATTTTCTTCTAGTTTTCAAAAGTGCTTATTTCTCATGCATTTGGGATTTTATGTTTGCTCTGAGATATGATTGAACCAGAGCATATCTTTCTATTTTCTGCAGATATTCTCTTCTAATTGTAAAATATCCTCATTGGATTAAAAAATTTTAAATACAGGTATATAAAGTGAGTCATCTCATCCATCTGGTCTGATGTCCCAGGTACTAAAGATAAGAACTAATACCAGTTCAGTATATAATTCTAGATATTTTTTCTTATGTACCAAATAAGATGCTGGCGCTTAATCTCATGAATTCTTTTAAGCATCAAATGAATTAATGCATATTAAGTACTTACAAGACCAGTACTCAATCATCATCAGTAAGTTTGAGCAAAACTCTGGGCAATGGTGAAGGACGGGAAGTCTGACTTGCTGCAGTCCATAGGGTCGCAAAGAGTCAGACACTAATGAGCAACTGAACGACAACAAGAATGAAATTCTCTATGAGCATAGTAATGGTTGTATTTTTTTTGGCTTTAGTATATCAGCACCTTTATTTGCAGTTGAAAGAAACTCAATTTGAATTAGGTTAAGCAGAAATGGTAATTAATTTATTAAAAAGTTATTGTGTGTCTCATGAAACACTTACACCAGAGACGTGAATGTCGTCATGGTACCGTTTCTTATCTATTCAGAGACTTGGGAATATTCACCTTCTGTGATATGCGGTATGCCTTTTCTATGTGGTGGAAAAACAAGAACACCAGTAGGTCCCAAATTTTACATTTATATAATTTCAGCAACCAGAGAGAGTCCGTTCTGACATTTCTTTCTAGTGTCAACTCCAGCGGAGAAGGCAATGGCACCCCACTCCAGTACTCTTGCCTGGAAAATCCCATGGACGGAGGAGCCTGGTAGGCTGCAGTCCATGGGGTCACTAAGAGTCGGACACGACTGAGCGACTTCCCTTTCACTTTTCACTTTCATGCATTGGAGAAGGAAATGGCAACCCACTCCAGTGTTCTTGCCTGGAGAATCCCGGGGACGGGGGAGCCTGGTCGGCTTCTGTCTATGGGGTCTCACAGAGTTGGACACGACTGAAGCAACTTAGCAGCAGCAGCAGCAGCAGCAGTCAACTCCAAAAATCCCTGAGACTTCAAATCTGAGCTAGGAGCCTATCCCAGTGGTAGTCTTTTCAGGAATGAGGTGTGGTACTGAGATTTATCTAACTATGGAGAGTAAAGTTTTATATCAATGGGGGCACATCATATGGAGGATTGTGGTGGAGGGACAGTTTCCAAAAAAGGGGTACAAACCAAATAATAAATATTCATAGTTACTTAATTATTTTTGAAGATTTTAAAAAATTTTTATTGAGATATAGTTGCTTTTTCTACTGTAGAGTGAAATCAGTCAGCTATACATATACAGATATCCACTCCCTTTTGGACTTTGTTCTGATTCAGGTCATCACAGAGCCTTAAGTATGAGTTCCCTCTGCTATACAGTATGTTCTCATTACTATGGCTGAGTTTCTTTGTTATTATAGTATCAATAGTGTATATGTGTCAAGCCCAATCTCCAATTCTTCCCACCACCCCTTTGCCCCTTGGTATCCCTATTTTTGTTCTCAACATCTGTGTCTATTTCTACCTTGCAAGTAAGATTATCTGTACCATTTTTCTAGACTCCATATATGTGTTAATTTATGATATTTGTTTTTCTCTTTCTGACTTCACTCTTTGTGGTATTCTTTAGGGTCCCTTCATAGCTCTACAAATGACTCAATTTTGTTACTT
This sequence comes from Ovis canadensis, assembly GCF_042477335.2. NCBI lineage: Eukaryota > Metazoa > Chordata > Mammalia > Artiodactyla > Bovidae > Ovis > Ovis canadensis. Next base: position 155,846,100 of record NC_091246.1, read on the forward strand.
TTTATGGCTGAATAATAGTCCATTGTATATATATATATATATATACCACATCTTATTTATACATTTCTCTGTTCATGGACATTTAGGTTACTTCCATGTCTTGGCTGTTGTAAACAGTGCTGGTGTGAACCCTGGGGTGCATGTATCTTTGAATTATGATTTTCTGTGAGTACATGCCTAGTAGTGAGATGCCTGGATCATACAGGAGTTCTTTCTTGAGTTTTTAAGAAAACTTTGTACTGTTTTCCATAGTGGCTGTATCAGTTTATACTCCCATGAGCAGTGCATGAGGGTTCCCTTTTCTTCATACTCTGTCCAGTGTTTATTGTATGATTTTTTTTTTTAACAATGATTTATTTATTTATCCAGTTTGGTCCATCCTGGGTCTTTGTCGCTATTCAGGCTTCTCTCTAAATACGATAAGTAGCGGGGAGGGGCTACTCTAGTTTTGGAGCATGGGCTTCTCATTATGGGGGCTTCTCATTATGGGGGCTTCTCTTATTGCAGAGCGCAGGCCTCTATAGTTGGAGCAAGTGGGCTCAGTAGTTGTGGCTCCTGGGCTCTAGAGCACAGGTTCAATCACTAACTGTGGCACATGGACTTAACTGCCCAGTGGCATGTGGGATTTTCTAGGATGGGGACTGAACCCTTGTCTCCTGCATTGTCAGGCAGATTCATTACCACTGACACATCAGGGAAGCCCTGTAGATTTATTTTTGATGCTGGCCGCTCTGACTGGTGTGAGGTGATACCTCATAGTAGTTTTAATTTGCATTTCTCTAATAATGAGTGGTGTTGAACATCTTTGCATGTGATTGGTGGTCTTGTGTATGTCTTCTTTGGAGAAATGTTTGTTTTGGTGTCTTATGCCCATTTTTTGATTGGGTTGTTTATTGATTTGATAATTGAGTTGCATGAGCTGCTTATGTATCTTGTGGAGAGTAATCATTTGACAGTTGCTTCATTTGCTATTATTTTCTCCCATTCAGAGGATTTTCTTTTTGTCATCTTTATGGTTTCCATTGCTACATTTAATTAGGTCCAATTGTTTATTTTTGTTTTTATTTCCATTACACTAGGAGGTGGCTCAAAGAGGATCATGCTTTGATTTATGTCAGAGTGTTCTTCCTATGTTTTCCTCTGACAGTTTGTGTCTGGCCTTGCATTCAGATCTGTAATCCATTTTGAATTTATTTTTGTATGTATTGTTAGAGAGTCGTCTAATTTCATTCTTTTACGTGTAGCTACCTAGTTTTCCCGACATTATTTATTGACAAGGCTGTCGTTCTCCATTGTATATTTGACTCCTTTATCATAGATTAGGGGACCACAAATGTGTGGGTTCATCTCTGGCCTTCTGTCCAGTTCCATTGATCTATAGATCTGTTTTTGTGACAGGAGCATACTGTCTTGATTACTGTGGCTTTGTAGTATAGTCTGAGGTCAGGAAGCCTGATTCCTCCAACACCATTTTTCTTTCTCAAGATTGCTGTGGCTATTTTGGGTCTTTAATGTTTTCATACAGATTATAAATTTTTTTGTTTTATTTTTGTGAAAAATACACTTGGTAATTTGATAGGAATTATGTTGCATCTGTACATTGCTTTGGGTAGTATAGTCATTTCCACAGTATTGATTCTTCCAATTGAAGATTATAGTATAACTCTCCATCTGTGTCATTGATTTCTCTCATCTGTGTCTTAAGAGTTTTCTGTATACAGGTCTTTTCACTCCTTTGGTAGGCTTATTCCTAGATATTTTTTAATATTCAGTTCAGTTCACTTCAGTCGCTCAGTCCTGTCTGACTCTTTGTGACACCATGAATCGCAGCATGCCAGGCCTCCCTGTCCATCACCATCTCCCGGAGTTCACTCAGACTCAGGTCCATCGAGTCCGTGATGCCATCCAGCCATCTCATCCTCTGTCGTCCCCTTCTCCTCCTGCCCCCAATCCCTCCCAGCATCAGAGTCTTTTCCAATGAGTCAACTCTTCACATGAGGTGGCTGTCTAGGTTGGTCATAACTTTCCTTCCAAGGAGTAAGCGTCTTTTAATTTCATGGCTGCAGTTACCATCTGCAGTGATTTTGGAGCCCCCCAAAATAAAGTCTGACACTGTTTCCACTGTTTCCCCATCTATTTCCCATGAAGTGATGGGACCGGATGCCATGATCTTCATAACTCAGCTGTAAATGTACCTGTATCTGCTCCCTCTTGAGCCTCTATTTTACCCCCACCATCCCACCCTACTAGATCATCACAGAGCACCCAGCTGAGCTCCTGGTGTAATACAGCAGCTTCCCACTAGCTGTTTATTTTATAAATGGTATTGTATATACGTCAGTGCTGCTCTGTCAGTTCATCCCACCCTCTCCATCCCCTGCTGTGTCCACAGGTCCATTCTCTATGTCTGCATCGCTATTCTTTTGCCCTGCAAATAGGTTCATTAGTACCATTTTTCTAGAATACACACATAAGTGTTAATATGCACTATTGGTTTTTCTGGCTTGACTTTACTCTATGACTGATTCTAGATTCATGCATATCACTACAGATGACCCAGTTTCTTTCCTTTTTATGGCCATGGAGTGATATTCCATGGTATATATGTACCACAACTTCTTTATCTATTCATCTGTCAGTGGACATCTAGTTTGCTTCCGTGTCCTGGCTATTGTAAATAGTGCTACAGTGAACATTGGGTACATGCAGTGGGATTGCTCGGTCCATATAATAGTGTCTTTTTTGTTTTTGTTTTTTAAGGAAAGTCCATACTGTTCTCCTTAGTGGCTGTATCAGTTTATATTCCCACCAACAGTGCAAGAGGTTTCCCCTTTCTCCACATCCTCTCCAGCATTTATTTTTTGTAGATTTGACGATGGCCATTCCTATCAGCGTGAGGTGATAGTTCAGTGTAGTTTTGATATGCATTTTTCTAATAATGAGCAATGTTGAGCATCTTTTCATGTGTTTGGTGGTCTTCTGTATATTTTCTTTGGAGAAATGTCTGTTTAAGTCTTCAGCCCATTTTTTGATTGGGTTGCCTGTTTATCTGGTATTGAGCTGTATAAGCTCCTTGCATATTTTGGAGATTAATCCTTTGTCAGTTGCTTCATTTGCGAATATTTTCTCCCAGTTTGGGGGTTGTCTTTTTATCTTGCTAATAATTACTTTTTGGTGTGCAAAAGCTTTTAAGTTTAATCAGGTCCCATTTGTTTATTTCGGTATTTATTTCCATTACTCTAGGAAGCAGAGCAAAGACGATCTTGCTGCAGTTTACTTCAGAGTGTTCTGCCTATGTTTTCCTCTAGGAGTTTTATATTTCCTGGTCTTATATTTAGGTCTTTAATCCATTTTGTGTTTATGTTTGTGTATGGTGTTAGGAAGTGTTCTAAGTTCAATCTTTTATATATGGCTGTTCAGGTTTCCCAACAACACTTACTGAAGAGGATTTCTTTTCTCCATTGTATGTTCTTTTCTCCTTTGTCAAATTTAAGATGCCCGTAGGTGCATGAGTTTATCTCTGGGCTTTCCATTTTGTTCCATTGATCCGTGTTTCTATTTTTGTGCCAATACCATACTGTCTTGATAACTGTTATTTTGTAGTATAGTCTGAAGTCAGGACGGTTGATTTTCCAGCTCCATTTTTCCTTCTCAAGGTTGCTTTAGGTATTCAGGGTCTTTTTGTTTCCATACAAATTGTAAAAATTTTTGTTCTAGTTTTGTGAAAAATTGGTAATTCAATAGGTATTGCATTCAATCTGCAGATTGCCTGAAGTGAAGTGAAGTCACTCAGTCATGTCCGACTCTTTGCGACCCCATGGACTGTAGCCTACCAGGCTCCTCCCTCCATGGGATTCTCCAGGCAAGAGTACTGGAGTGGGGTGCCATTTAGTCATTTTCACAGTATTGATTCTTTCAATCCAAGAACATAGTATACTCTCCGTTTGTGTCATCTTTGATTTCTCTCATCAGTGTCTTGTTTTCTGCATATGTCTTTTGTCTCCATGGGTAGGTTTATTCCCAGATATTTTATTCTTTTTGTTGCAGTGGTGAGTGGGATTGTTTCCTTAGTTTCTCTTTCTGATTTTTTGTTGTTTGTGTATCAGAATGCAAGGGATTTCTATATATGAATTTTGTATCCTGCAACTTTACTAAATTTTCTGTGTACAGTATTGGGCTTCCCTGGTGACTCAGACAGTTAAAAAAAAAAAAAAAACTGCCTGCAATGCAGGTGACCTGAGTTTGACGCCTGTGTTGGGAAGATCCCCTGGAGAAGGGAATGGCTACCCACTCCAGTACGACAGAAAGAACAGGCAGGCCTAGTATACTGTCATCTGCAAACAGTCAAGAGTTTTATTTCTTTTCCAGTCTGGATTCCTGTTAGGTTTCTTCTCTGCTTGCCTAACTAGGATTTCCAACACTGTGTTTAATAATAGTGGCAAGAGTGAGCACCCTTTCTTATTCCTGGTCTTAGAGGAAATGCTTTCGGTTTTCACCAGTGAGTGGCCTTTATTGAGTTAGGTTCCTTCTGTGCCTAATTTATGGTGAGTTTTTATCATATATAGTTGTTGAATTTTGATGAAAGCTTTTCCTGCATCTGTTGAGATTACCATATAGTTTTTATCTTTCAGTTTCTTATTTTGTGTCTCACATTGATTGATTTGTGTGTATTCATGCTCAGGATATAACCCACTTCATCATGGTATGTGATCCTTCTTGATGAAATTTTAAATAGGATTGTTTTTGTGCTTTTTCTGATAGCTTGTTACTAACATATAGAAAGGCAACAGATATTTCTGTATCCTGTAGGCTTACTTATTTTATTCTACTTTTTTGGTGGAGACTTTAGGGTTATTCTATATATAGAATCCTGTCATCTGCAGATGTGGGTTTTCCTTCTTCCCTGGCAGCTTGGTTGCCTTTTCTTTTCTTGTCAGATTGCTGTGGTTTGGACTTTTAATACTGTGTTAAATAGATGTGGCAAGAGTGTGGACATCCTTGTCTCTGATTTTAGAGGAAAGGCTTTCAGCTTTTATCCACTGTGTATGATGTTAGCTGTGAGTTTTTCATAAATGGACTTTGTTATGTTGAGATGTGCCCTCTATACACAACTTTTATATCTTGAGTTTATATCCTGCAACTTTGTTAAATTTGTTGTGTGTGTGTGTGTATGGGGGTGATGGCTGGGAATCTGAATTACCCTCTTCACATATTGCTAGATTTGAGTTTTTTATCATCTTAAAATATTCTTACTGGAATCACTTAATGTATTTTGTCTCAAATTTGTCTCATTCATTTCAGTCTTGGCTCTCTTCTTTTCTTTCTTAATAGCTCCATGGTATACTTCTTTCATTTTATGTATTTAAAATAAACATAAGTGTACATCTTGAACTTTCACATAATAAAAAGTCAAGAAGGGTAGTCTATGAAGTATAGTTGATTTACAGTGTTAATTTCTAATGTACAGAAAAGTGATTCTTATAACTACATTAACTTTTTCATATTTTTTTCCATTATGGCTTATCACAGGTGATTGAATATAGATAGTTCCTTGTACTACATAGTAGGATTTTGTTGTTTATCCATCCCATATATAACAGTTTGCATCTGCTAATTCGAAACTCCCCATCCTTCCCTCCCTCTTGACAGCCACATGTAAGTCTATTTTTGTTTGTAGACATATTTATTCTAGATTCCACATGTAAGTGATACTGTATTTTTCTTTTTGACTTAGTATGATCTTTAGATCCATACATGTTGCTATAAACAACATTGCATTTTGGGGGGTAACAGTCCATTGTATATATGTACCTTATCATCTTTGTCCATTCATCTGTCAGTGGACATTTAGGTTGTTTCCATATCTTGAATATTGTAAATATGTTGCTATTAACATGGTGTGTGTATCTTTTTGAGTTATAGTTTTATCTGGATATATGCCCAGGAGTAGGATTGCTGGCTTATATAGTAGTTCCATTTTTAGTTTGAGGAACCCCATATTGCTTTCTATAGTATCTGCACCAGTTCACATTGCCACCAACAGTGTAGAAGGGTTCCTTTTTCTCTACACTCCATCCAGCATTATTTGTAGACTTTTTGATGATGGCCATTCTGACTGGTATGAGATACCTCATTGTAATTTTTATTTGCATTTCTCTAATAATTACTGATGTTGATCATCTTTTCAGATGCCTGCTGGCTATCTGTATGTCTTCTGCCCATTTTTTGATTGGATTTTAAGTTATTGATTGAGATGTATGAGCTGTTTGTGTATCTTAGTTAAGCCCTTGTCGGTCACATCATTCGCAAATATTTTCTCCCAGTCTATAAATATTCATTTTGTTTATAGTTTTCTTTGCTGAGAAGCACGTCTCTTTGGGGTATAGCTGCTTCAAGTATCATGTTTGTATGATCTTATTGTTGCACAAAGCAGTAATCTGTTCATTCTCATGTGTGAATATACAGTTTATTTATTCATTCTACTGTTGGTAATCATTGTTGGCTGTTACACAGTGCTGCCATGAACCTTTCATCATTTTTTGAGTGAATATACATATGCATTTCTATTGGGTATATTCCTAGGAATGGATATACACTTATCAAGAGTGGTTGAACCAGTTTATGCTTCTACTAGCAGTGAGAGGATTCCAGTTGCTCCGCAGCGTCCCGTACATTTAGTATTGTCTTTGTTTTTCATTCTCACCATTATGGTGCCATTTAGTTTTAAACTTTACTATTGACACAATTGTAGATTCACATTCCTTTCCTTAAGAAATAAGAGATATCTTGCACTTTTCCCAGTTCCTTCACTGGCAGCATTTTGCAGATGACACTATAATATTACAACGAGGCTATTAACACTGATGCAATTAACAATTCTTAGTTTTCCCCAGAAGTGCATTAAGTTGTATACAGTTTTGCCCCTATTGGAGGTTTTGAGTATGAACCACCAAGTCAAGACAAAACAGTTCCAAACCCACAAGGACCCTTCTTAATACCTTTTTATAACTACATACATCACCTGACTTGCTCTCTTCTCACTTCCACCCCAGTTTGTCCTGTTTCTAACATTTTGTCATCTCATATTCTTATATGGATGGACTTATACAGTAAATAACCTTTGGGTTATTTAATAACCTGAATAACATAATCCCCAGCAAGTCACCATCAGTTTATTTTTAGCTTTCCTGTGTTACTTTGTTTTAGAAGTGTTCCTTGTGGAAAAGATTAGGACTGAATTTTTAAAATTAACTGTCTTTAATGAAAGTGAAGTAAAAAGTCACTCAGTCGTGTCTGACTCTTTGTGACCCCATGGACTATACAACCCATGGAATTCTCCAGGCAAGAATACTGAAGTGGGTAGCCTTTTCCTTCTTCAGGGGATCTTGAACCCCAGTTTCCCGTACTGCAGGCAGATTTTTCACGAGCTGAGCCACAAGGGAAGCCCAAGAATATCTTTAATAGAATCAAACAGTTTTTCTTCTCCTAGTTCACCTTTCACTCTTCTTTCCTGGATTGATCATGTGTCCTCCCCCCGACCATGGTATTTTGGACGACCTGTACCTTACATCTGTTGAGTTAACCGTCTCAGGAAAAAAATTTAAGACCCATTTCTGCCTATATTTCAGCGTTCTTACAGTATTTTTTTCATGTGTCCTTTTAAATTATGTGTGCAGTGATGAAAAACACTTAAGCAGCATAAATGTTTTTAAAATGTGGGGCCTCTTCCATATGCCAGTATATCCTTCCAAATATTTTTCTGTTCATTTATTTTGTTGTATAACACATGGGATGATATATTTAAATTTTTAATTTACTTAATATATGTCAGATAGTATTCCCTTGTTAGTATATTCAGAACTACTTCATTCTCAACTGCAGGACAGTATCTTATGGTATTAATGTTGCATAAATTAACCTACTCTGTTAAGACAGTTCTCCATTCATTCTATAGAGAAACATCCACAGGCATATTGTTATATACGTTTATTTAAATATTTCTGTTGGATTCATTCTTCATACTTATAGGCACTGCTGCTGTTGCTGCTGCTAAGTCGCTTCTGTCGTGTCTGACTCTACAACCCCATAGACGGCAGCCCATCAGGCTCCCCTGTCCCTGGGATTCTCCAGGCAAGCACACTGGAGTGGGTTGCCATTTCCTTCTCCAATGCAGGAAAGTGAAAGTGAAGTCGCTCAGTTGTGTCCGACTCTTAGCGACCCCATGGACTGCAGCCTACCAGGCTTCTCCGTCCATGGGATTCCCCAGGCAAGAGCACTGGAGTGGGGTGCCATTGCCTTCTCCCCTTATAGGCACTGCGATAGTTTAATTATGCTTACCTTTATTTTTTAAATATTGTCCAATTTTTGTCCATTTTGACCTCCAGATAAATTTTAGAATTACTTTGTTGTACCTCAAAAGACAATCTTACTGACATTTTTATTATAATTACAAAAACTTTAAAAACTTAATTTGGGGATGGAATGAGTAGGAATAACAGCTTTGCACTAGTCAGGGTTTTTGTCTACTCTGAACATTTAAATATGTTTATTTTTAGTAAAAACCTAATAAATGTTAAGTACTTTGTGACATATTTAGAGAAAAATCAGCATTTTCTCTATCTATTGAGAGTACATTCTTTGGCATCTGTTAAATATAAACATGTCAGTTTCTGATTTTTTTTGTTTTAGACAGGCATGTATTTTTATTTCTCTTGTTCAGGGTCCACTACTTCTTGAATGAATTCTGTGCCTTCTATCATTTCTGGAAAACTTTGCTATTCTCATTGTATATAGCTTCTCCTCCCTGCTTAGCAGTCTTCCATTCTGCATTGTCTTAATGCTGTAACCTTTTCATAAGAGGTTTTTTTTTTTTTCCTTCAAAATTTCAATAGTTATATTTGTCATTCTGGAAATTTGATTTAGCATGTAGATTAAGAGGCATAGATTCTTGACCCAAACCGCTTGAGTTTAAATCCTACCTCTGTCTGTCTGTATTTTTGTGACCTTGGAAAGTTATTCAAGCCTTGGGTTGAGTTACTTCTTAAAATTGTACATATTGAATAATATAGGTAACAGTGCCCTGGAACAGTCTGTGTGCGTGTGTGCATGGTAAGTCAACTTCAGTCATGTCCAACTCTTTGCGACCCTATGGACATACCCTGCCAGGCTCTCCTCTTGGAACACTCTAATGATACACAGCTGTATGAGTATTAATCATTTTCAAAGTACATTGTTTCTTCAGTTCATCCCCATTTTAGGAATCAGTTCAGTTCAGTTGCTCAGTTGTGTCCGACTCTTTGCGACCCCATGAATCGCAGCACACCAGGCCTCCCTGTCCATCACCAACTCCCAGAGTTCACTCAGACTCACGTCCATCGAGTCCGTGATGCCATCCAGCCATCTCATCCTCTGTCGTCCCCTTCTCCTCCTGCCCCCAATCCCTCCCAGCATCAGAGTCTTTTCCAATGAGCCAACTCTTCGCATGAGGTGGCCAAAGTACTGGAGCTTCAGCTTTAGCATCATTCCTTCCAAAGAAATCCCAGGGTTGATCTCCTTCAGAATGGACTGGTTGGATTTCCTTGTAGTCCAAGGGACTCTCAAGAGTCTTCTCCAACACCACAGTTCAAAAGCATCAATTGTTCGGCCCTCAGCCTTCTTCACAGTCCTCTCACTGGTTGTATCTATTTTGTTCCTGAGGTTTGTGCAGTCGTAATACTTCTTTTGTTTCTGCATGCTCATCTTCAGTCAAGTATTACCTGTAGGAGTACAGGAATAGGGCATATAGCTCCAAAGCAGTGTTGAGCTTGCATTGTCAGTTTCTCAGAACGAAGGTGTGTGGCAGTGGGCTAAGTTGAACAGCAGATGTATTAAAATTTCAGAGCCCAGGCCTGTGAGCTAGTATTCAATAGAGCAAAAAGTCATTTGAACCCATATTAAAATATTCTGCTTTTAATCACTGTTTCTAAATGGAAGAAATTTAGGGGTTCCCTTAATCTTAGTTTATTCATTTTATACACTTCTGGCAACAAAGTATCATTACTTGATCAGAACTTAACCATCTAAGTATATTAAATAATATGAAGTAAAACTTTGTGAATAGAGCATATTTATTATTTACTTCCTAGGACTATCTGGTATAGCTTTTGTCAGCTTGTATCTGGGTTTATAGTGAGAGGCAGATGATAAGTTATCAAAAACTTTAAAATCCTTAGGTCAATTTTAAAATATAATGAAAACAAGCAAAGTTAATACTGAAGGTAAATGTGCACTGTGTATTCCTTGTTAAAACTGTCATTTTCCTCCTCTAGTGAGGAACTCTAGTTGCCTTTAAAATTATACATGACAGGCTATGTCGCTCTGATAATCCTTTTTACTGCTTTGAGATGAACTTTGGTAGGACTGTTTGAAAGCTAACATAATTAGCGATGCTGCAGATCCACTCAGAATTCCTGCTTCCTCTGTTAAACAGATGTTTCAGGGAATATATTTGTTACCAGTAGGGAACTGTTGATTATTCCAAAGAATCACTATTTATAATACCACAGAAAGTTTACAGTTAAACTTTAGGGTAAACAAGTGACCAGTGTAACTGACTTCCCTATAGCAAGAAGTGTGTACCTCCATAGAGTGAATGGGTTGATATTTTATTCACTGCTACCACCCAAGAAACTGAAAATTCATAAGCAGGCAAGGAAAAATTATTCATTTAAAACCAGAGCTGAATTAAAGGTAATGAAGTACTATTATGATAATATGCTCTAAAAAATGTAGGTATCATACAACTATGAAACATGGAGAGTAGAGAATATGAAAAGTTGAAGAAGCTCATTGATTATTTGAAATTTAGACAATGAGGGGGAGAAAAAGCCCACTATCTAATTTGAATATTACAAGGAATTAATAGATACTGATAATACTCTTAGTCTCATCTTTTTAAGAGATACTAGTGTAAAAGTAAACTAGTATTGAAAAGTACACACCTCCCTAAGCATCAAAATGGAAGAAAACAGCTCCTATAGTGAAAGAATTTATATAAGTGATCTATGAAAATTAAAAAAAAATGATAGAACTATTACCAAACATACTGATAATAACATTTTTGCTTAAGTCACCCCTAAAGAGATTCAAGATTTGAGGTTAGTTCACAAAGTACAATTCAACCTAAAACAAGGATTCAGAGAGGTTAGAAATAAAAGGATAGATAGAAATGAGATAGTTGCAACTAAAAATAAAGGGGTTATATAGTTGCCAGTGAAAGAGTTCAGACCCCCAAAAGTTAAAATGACACAGGATGATATAGAACACTGGAGACCATGATTCTCCATGAGGATAACCACCATTAGCTATGCAGACCCCAAACACAGCAAGTTTTCACAGAGCAGAACTACCAACAAGGTAAGGAGGAACATAGCATGGTAAGAGAGTTGATCATACCTCTCAGTTCAAAATAGGAAGTGTACTTTCTGTTTGAATATATCACCAGAAATAACAAAAACAGCATTCTGTCACCACAATGGAATGTAAGAAATTAATAACAAAAGTGGGCCCCTTTCACCTGAAAGGTTAAAAACATGCTATTGTATGTATCTAGCCTGGTGGCAAATGAATTGGCTGTAGCTCAAGTCACAGTATTTCAGAGTAATACTAACACGCACATCATTTATCAGTGATAGACCAGTATGATACATAAGTTTGTATATCAGCTTTTGATAAATAAAAATTGAGTATATTTTCCTATGCAAACAGTTTTTATGACTCAATAGTAAGACATCCCAACTGATAAAAACAGGCAAAGGATTTGAATAGACCTTTTCCCATAGAAGATGTACAAATGGCCAACAGCCACTGGAAAAGGTGCTCAGCATCATTAGGGACGTGAACACCAAAACCACAATGAGATATCACCTTCATATCCACTAGGATGATTAAAGGAAGATGGCAAGGATGTGCCAGATAACAAATACCATGTTATGATTCTTTTTATAAGAAATGTCCAGAATAGGCAAATCCATAGAGGCAGAAAATAGTAGTCACTGGGGGAGAGGAGTGACTGCTAATATGGTTCAGCAGTCCATGACTCCATAAAGAGGTAAGCTTTCTTGCTGGAATGATGAAAATGTGAAATTAGATAGTGGTGATGGTTGCGTAACTGGGAATTATACTAAGAACCCCTGAATTGCATATACTTAAAAGGATAGATTTTATGGTTATGTGGATTATATCTCAAAAACAGAAGGTGGTAACAGTATCTGCAGAAAGCATCTATGTCCTCTTGGACTCAGAAAAGAGGGAATAAGTTGAGGTTATTAAAACCTCATACTGTCTGTCAGAACTCTGGCTTCTAAGGAGGAGGAACTACCCATCTGGTGCCCTTCTCTCTAAAGGGAAGAAGGCAAGACAAATTTGAGCGTACGTACACTGAAGCAAAGAAAAAAATTTGGAGAGTATACCCTTACCAGATAAAGGTCCACAGCTAGGCACAACACTGATAGGAGCCTTCACCCTTTTTTTGTCTTCTAGAGGAATCTTATTATAGAATTTAACAAGGAGCCAATGGGGCTAATTAACATTTAGTAAGTTAAATCAGCAAGGACTCAATAATAGAGCCTTCATGTGGTATGTGTGCCTGTGTGTGTAAACAAAAAGCAGTTAAAAGGTATGATGGAAGGCCTAATTTGCAAAAACAAAACCAAAACGCTGGATATTAGAAATAGGCAAACCAGCATGAAGAAAACCATAAAACATCCCTGTGAAGGAAAGCTACATTGGAAAACATGGAAAGCTTATTAGCATACCAATGTAGGAAGATTTCGTCGTCAGCAGGATGCCACTATTAGGCTTTTTCCAAAAAATATATAGCAGGTGACTAGTAGGTTCCAATGCAAAGAATACATAACAACACACCCTACCAGATATTAGAACATGTTATAAAGTCTCTGTAAAGAACACAGTGTGCTATCAGCACATGAATAGACAGACTATGGAAAGAATTTTTTAAAATCCAGAAGTTTAGTGAATGATAAAAATGAAATTTTAAATCAGTGGGAAAAATACATAATTTAAACAAGTGGTATTCTGACAGCTAGTCTTAGGGAAAGGATAAAACTAGCTCAATCTGTCATATTACACATTAATTCCAAATGAATCAGATGTATATAAAAAATGAATTTACAGAAGAAAATGAAGGTAAACTCCTTGATAACCTGGGAATAGGAATACTTCCTAACCTGGATTCTAAAGCCAAAAGAAGTATAAAAATTTAAATCTTTATTTCATCCACAGAATATGAACACTTCAAGAAAAATATCAATCCCTGTCAAACTTGTCCAAACAGAAGAGAGGACTTAGAAACTCATTTTATGAGCCAGCATTACCCTGATAACAAAATCAGATGAGAACACATAGGAAAAGGAAATTTCAGGTCAATATCCTTGAAAACTGTAGATGCAAAAATCCTCAACAAAATATCAGCAAGCCGAATTCAACAAAACATTAAAAGAATCATACACCATGATCAAGTGGATTTATTCTAGGGATGCAAGAATTATTCAGCATCTGTAAATCAGGGTGATGCATCACATTAACAAAATGAAGGATAAAAATCATATGAACATCAATAGATGCAGAAAATTATCTCCCAAATTTAATATCCATTTATGATAAAAACTTTCAATAAAGTAGGCAGGGAGCCATTACCTTAAAATCATAAAGGTTATATATGCCAGGCCCATAGCTCACCTCATACTCGATGGTAAAAAGCTGAAATGGCTTCCTTTAAAGATGTGGGACAAGGATGCAGACTCTTTCCATTTTTATTCAACACAGTATTGGAAGTCCTTGCCAGTGTATTTAGTCAAGAAAAAGAAAAGGCATCCAAATTGGAAAAGAAGTAAAACTTGAAGATGACATACATAGAAAACCCTAAAGATTTCATAAAAAACTATAACTAATCAACCAATTCAATAAAGTTAGTTTACACAGTCACTATGTAAAAATCAGTTGTGGTTCCATATACTGGTAACAAGCAATTAGAGAAATTAAGAGAACAATGCTATTTGCAATTGCATCAAAAAGAATGAAATACCTAAGAATTTAACTGAGGAGGTGAGAGATCTATACACTGAAAATACAAGACATTAAGGTAATTGAAGACACAAATAAATGGAAAGATATTCTGTGCTCATGGATAGTATCATTAAACTGTCCATACTACCTAAACAATCTACAGATTTCGGTGCAATCTCTTAACAAAATTGCAATGGCATTTTTCACAGAAATACAACAATTTAAAAATGTGTATTAAACAACAAACGACTCCAAATAACCAAAGCAATCTTGAGAAACAACACAATTATGTTGCATACCTGAAGCTTGTCAGTTAAATCTCAAAAATAAATCTAAAATTAAGAAAGAGCAACCTAATAGAAAAATTAGTAAAAAATATGGTCCGTTCACAGGAAAAAGAAAAGCAAATGGTTCTTCAACAGATGAAAAAATGTTCTAGCTCCCTTAAAATGCTCATGAGAGACCAGTAAAAACTCAGTTTGACAACATAGTCTCTTGGCTGAGCTCTGGGGAAAATTCAGGCACTCTAACCAGTGCTGCTAGTGGGGAAGAATGGTAGAATTCCTATGAAAGTACGAGCATTTCTAGCAAAGTTATATGAATGTATTCTTCAATGTAGCGAATCCTACTGCTAGAATTCCCTCCCAAATGATAAGACTGTTCATTGCAGCACTATTTGTAAACGGTACTGGAAATAACCCAGATGTTCATTCATACATCCATACAGGGATGTGGGGGAATAAAAAGGCCAATCGGGTATAGAATAGTATGGAGCATGCTAACTGTCACGTAGGAATATAGAGGAATACGAATGAGGATATGTTTAAGGATATATGTATGTGTGTGCACACATACATTTGCTTATATTTTCAAAAGGAAAAGGTAAACAATAACTTACTGGTTACCTGCATGGGAAGGAAGAGAGGTTACATGGGTTGGACAGATAACAGACTCTTCTTGATGTGACTTGTTCTTACAGTTTTACTTTGAAGACACTTAAAAATACATCATGAAAAGCAAACCAGTCTCTAATAATTGGGAGGATAAAAAGGGAAGTAAATGGACCACATTATATGTCCAGTAACATTATCAGAAAAATTTGTCAAGTGATTCTGAAATACAATTTCAGTTAGACAGCCCCTGTGGACCAATTGGGGCTGCCCCTGTGGATCAACTGGGGCTTCCCTTGTGGCTCAGTGGTAAATAATTGACCTGCCAGTGCAGGAGACACGGGTTCGATTCCTGATCCAGGAAGATCTCCTGGAGAAGGGAGAGGCTACCCACTCTAGAATTCTTGCCTGGAGAATCCCATGGACTGAGGAGTCTGGGGCGGGTACAGTCCATGGGGTCACAGAAAGAGTCGCCCACTTAGTGACTAAACAATCTATCATGGTGACAGAAGTCTTTAAAATCTTTAACAGTCTTTTGTTAGTAACACATTGGCATTGTTAGTTTGCAACAGCTGTATGCATTGCAGATTAAAACAAATAGGTTACAGTGTAAATGTAATTAGGAACTAAGATTTTCAGCTTGAAAGAGCTACAAGTATAAAAATAGTGAAGCAAAACCTCCAACCTTTACATGTACAAATAAGTTTGTAAGAACATGGTATTAAAATCCTTAGCCAGTGGGTCTTTTTTTTTCTTCTGGCAGTGTAAATGCCTTTACTATCAAGTCCATGGTTGGGTGCGCTCTATAATCTCTTGGCATCTTGTTTCCCTGACTTTTCAGTGTGTTGGAAAGTTAAGCTGAGTCTTCCCTAGAACTCTTTGCTCCCATCTGTAGCCATACTAACTGATCCACAGAGCTGGCAGCAACAGCCGGATCTTGTAGCTTTACCACCACTCGCCTCTCTCCTACCTGATTCATTTCCTTTCTTCCTTGGTGCTGCATCTGAATTTTTAACAGAAGTCCCCTTTTCTAGTTTTTTTGGGGACACTGTTCAAGGTAATTTGTGCAATCTTAATGTAGTTTACATGGTAGAATTTAGGATGTCATTGCAGAAATATTTTGGGAGCAGTGGTACAAGACAAGAATACCACTTAAATCATAGTAAAGGCCTTGGCAGTGGAATTTTTATAACCATTTTAGAGATCCTAACTTCCCTTTTCCTACATTGCAAATAATTTGTGTATGTGGCTTTTTTCTTTTTTTTAGATGGCTACTCATATGAAAAGGAAGCAATGGAAAATTGGATCAGCAAAAAGAAACGTACCAGTCCCATGACAAATCTTGTTCTTTCTTCAATGATACTTACACCAAACAGGACTCTGAAAATGGCCATCAATCGATGGCTAAGCGAGACCCACCAAAAATAAAACTCTATATTGTGTTGTTTATATTTTCTGTGATCTCAGTTGAGTGATTTAAAGGTAAACTTTATAAACTTAGTTACCTACTAAAAAGCCTTTTCATATAATAGTGAATAAAGTCTTAACCTATAGAGAAAGTTTTACTTTGACTTCAAATTGCAATGCTCATTTATTCTTGTTATAGATCATATTCCATTATAACCAAAGATCAGAATAATCTAGACTAGAACATAATTAAATCCTAGTTAATAACATTTCATTTGATAACCCTCTGGAATCCTTCTAGAGATTTTTAGCGAAATAATTATAGATTTGTTTATGAATACATTGAGAAAATCACTTTGATATATATACTGAGCACTTTTTTTAGCTTCTAAGTTTGCAAGGTAGTAATGATTTTTCCCCCATTGTCCAAACCTAGGTACAAGTTAGATAGCATAAATTATCACAGATACATTAAGTTGACTTTGCTGAAACATATAAAGTGGCAAACTAGCCTCCTTTTGGAATATAGAGTTCTTAAAAAGTTCTCACATCATAGTTTAAGCTAAGGTGACTATACATTTGTACACAGTAGGCTGATAGCTAATACAAGCACCCTGACGAACATTTACTCAGAAGACTTCAGGTTCCATAAGTGGAGGTTATACTGCCTCTCCCTCCCTCTCGCAAGTTGTTCACCAGAATGGAAGCCATTAGTGCAAAGCCTGCTAAAACTAAATAAACTCTAAGGGCAGGGAGGGACCAGGACTCTGTACTTACCCCCAAGCCCTCATTGTAACTGTTCTGAAATTTGAAAACACAAATAAAAGAGCAATGTAAGTATATATTTCCATCAAAAGACTTGTTAAAATTGGTAGTGCTCTCACCATTGGACCAGATATCTTGTGTTTTGATAAAATAATACTTATTTTTCAAAAGGGCTAGCTGGTTTTCACATAAAAATTACTAGAAATCATTGAAATCACTGACAGAAAACACAATAAAAGATCTGTTATCTTTTAAATGTTTTAAAGAAGGTGATTTTCTTTTCCTACATTTCACTAGGATAGTTTCTAGTTGAGTGGCTGAAAACTTAAGATGCCAGTTTACCAAAGTGAAGCGTTGTTTTTCTCTACAAACAAACCAAAGCTAACTACTCCTACCCACAAAGCACAGGCAAACAAAAAATAAAATCTAAAACCATCCATAGGAAAGTACACTACCTGGCCCCTCTACACTAGGGGCAGGAGCAGCCCCACCCACCCCTGCTGCTTGGGCCTCAGCCCTAACCAACAGCTTCCCAAGGAGATAGCATTTCCTGGAACTATTGGACCAAACACATTTACTCAGCATCCATCATAGTAAATTCTAATAGTCACACTGGCAGCATCAGAGGAAAAGTCATCCAATAAGCATTTATCTGTTACTAGATTTTCCCCTCCTACCCAGTTTTGTTTTTTGACCTTGAATTTAAATATATGACTTTAAAAAAATAAATAAGGACTGAAAATACTGTACCTTAAGCCTTGCTAATAGCAGTAACCATACAATAACCTGAAGTTGTTTAGGCTTAAGATTCCAAGTCAGGATATTTTAACACAACAGTTTAATGTTCACACTCATTCATATGACTTTGAAACTAATATATGTGGGTATAAACACGTTTAACTCAGAGATTAATACACATGTGAAGAACAAAATTTCACATCAGCACAGTGTTCAATGTATCACCAAAGTGAGAGCTAAAAACTGGATACCATGTTGCCAGTAAAAACAGATGCCAGGATTTCTGGAACAGACGTTTAGAAGGCTCCTCATGCATGCTCATTTCAGGCAAAAAGACTAATTTTGACCTTGAAATATTTTGGGATTTCTAGACGCCATTATCCTTGTTCTAAAATGAAAAGTAAACATGCATTTGTAGTATTACTGAAAATCAGGCTTTTCCCCTTTTTTAGGGACACGATCGCCCAGGATTAAAGTGAGGCAGACAGCTGACATCAGGATCTTCTCTACTCAGCCACTGTTTCATTTAATGCAAAACAAACTATTGTCTTTATTCCAGACAGACAAGTACAGTAGTTGTGCAGAAACAAAACTACATAATGAAAGAGTAAGACTTCCACAACATTAAAGAAAACAATAAATAAGCCATAGTAGTTATAGCAGAACCTCATGAAAAGCCTCTTAAAAAAAACACACAATAAAACTATACAGAGTACACTGTACACAGGAACTAATGTTGAAGAATGACACCAGAAGATTCCTATTCGTACAAGGCTATAATGATGCTTACAGGAACTTCATTACGACTCTTCATTTTTAAAACATTCTGTAAATATAGAACTTCCTTCTCTCCAAGTCTAGAAAATAATTTCACATCCCAACGTATAAAACAAACACTCCCACTTCTCTCAAAACTAGCATTTTAACATCCTCCAATAGCATATCATTTTCATATAAAAATACCTTTAACTCAAGGATCATTCCTGTACCTTATCTTTACAAATGAATAATACATCAGTTTGGACTTAAGTAGCACCTCAGAGGTGTTCATATAAATGAGATAAAGTGCCGTTACTTGGATAATGTTAACATGCCCTATATATCGCTCAGTGCAGTAAACAGCATGGATGAAGCTTAAAAAGCACATGCAAATATATGACTTCCAGATTAACTACTTGAAATAGTTATATTTACAAGTCTGAATACAACTTTAGCTATTTCATATATACAACATATAGCTCTAAAGTAATGACTGTATAATAAAAGCAATAGCCAACCATACCTTAAGTATCCAAATTAAATACTGTCCTTAGAGGACCTTGGAAGGCTTGTTCCAGGAGTGCTGTCATTGATAAAAGCACTTTGGGAATCAGTTGAGAGCTAATTTACACGTCACCGAGAATGCTGTATAAAAATACAGACTACTACTACTAAAACTTAGTGTTTTAGCCCACATTCAACTTAACTACCAATCATGATTCCAAACGGTTTATATCATTTTCAAATATTAAAAATACATTGAAGCAGGAATGTAGTTCCAAAAAAAGGTGCTATAAAAATATTTTAATGAGAACCATAACACAGAAATAAAAGTTGATCTTTTTAAGGGAACTGCTATGAAGAGAACATTACCTGGATGTTCTTGTATTTTGCTTAAAAAAAAAACCAGCTGTATAATATGTAAAGTCACATTTATATTCAGATAGAAATTACTCAGGTCTTTTATATACATATATACACACACACACACACACACTGACCCTTGAACAATGGGTTTGAACTGTGCAGGTCCACTTTTTTTCAGTCAGTATAGTACTACATGATCCACAGATGGTTAACACAAGGATGTGGAACTCTCCAGAGGACCAATCCATGTAAAGTTATACATGGATATTTGACTATAGAGGTTGGTGCCCCGAACCCCTACATTGTTTAAGGGTCAACCGTATGTATACATACATATATATATAAAGATTTGACTTATTGGAACTGTTACCTGAAAATTTCCTCTTTTCCAGGACATATCACCTGGATATTATGTCATGAGTTAAACTATTACTAGATATTTACATTATCTAAGAAATAATGTAATCTTAACTACATAGCAAATGCTAGGAGAAAAGTGATAAAAACCAAACAATTTTGTAAGAGAAAGGCATGAGTTAATGTCTTCCTGGCTGTCTTAAAATTATAACTTAATAGGCATAGCTAGTTGCAGTTTTCCAATTCTGGTTAGCATTCTTATTTCTGGTGACTTCTAATTTACTAAAGAAATTTAATCCGACACTTTTAGTATATCAATGGCATCTGATCCACTCCAGAGGGGAAAAAACATATGGCTAAAAAGTAATTTTTCTCATGTACAACCATTTAATTATTACCAGGCACCAACACACTGTCTTCCAAATACTACAAATGGGTCTCTCTCTTAAGGCTCACACATTTGATTCTATGAATGATCGCTTTGGTTTTGCTGAAGGGAGGTGACTCCTGTGGGCTTCACTGCTGATATGAGACTGCTGTTTAGACATACTTTCCTGATACAGATGTGAAATGGTTTTAGTTACCCTGCTGTCCTGACAGTGGGCTGGCATTTGGCACTTCTTTTCTTCTAGCTCCTTCACCTGGGCCCCGTTGTGGACACCTCCACTCAGGGTAGACCCAGGGCAGGCTTTGGCTTGCTTGAGAGAGGGCTTCTCAGAGTTCGAGGCCTGCAGGCCAGCTGCAGAAGGCGTGCTCGTCAGCAGCCCCTCTGGCACCGCACAGTGCCAGGTGCGGCCAGGCGGATGGTTCTGCTGCTGGAACCTCGCGGTCTTATCCATGATGCCCATGAATGGAGTATTGCGAGGTCTGTGCTCAGCTGTGCCACTCGGAACCTGGCTACCAACCTTGTCTTTAATTCGAGCATCTGGTCCTTGAACTTTGAAGCCATCCGAGAAACTGCTGCTTGAAGCCAAACTACTGGTGGAGCTTGACATCTTGATGCTGCTTGATGGAGAACCGGAAGAGCCTGAACTACTGAGGGAAGTCGGGTGTCGGGTGTCGCTGCAGCTCACTGGCCCCCCTGGGTTTAAAGGGACCACGTCCACAGCCACGGCAGCATGAGACAGAAGCCTCTCTGCACTTTTTATCTTGCTTGGTAAAGGATACGCAGCGTCGCCCTCACTGTGCTGCAGGTGGATTGCGGGGCTGGGCCCCAGCCGGTCGCCGAAGGGACCCGAGGCTGCTCCCTCCAGATGCAGGCTTCTGCTACCGGCGGGGGCAGTGGGCAGTCTTCCAGGCATGGGGCTCAGGGGAGGATTCAGCGGAGAGACCTGCGTCTTCGAGCTGCCGTTTCTCACACCCGCAGGTCCGGAGCCCAGGTGCTGGCTGGTCTTCACGATCTGCGCCTGCTTGGTGGGCTGCACCGTCAGCCCCGGCTGAGCCACCGCCTCCCTCAGGGTCTTGCCGGCCCCCGGCCGACTCTGCAGTGGCGACACGGGCCTTATCTTGGGCTGGAGCCCTTCCTGAAGGTTTCGGATGTACGGAGAGGGTGCAGACGAGGATGGCGGGGGCCTGGGAGCGAGGGAAATGGCTTCTTCAGGTGGCGACGTCTCCTCCTCTTCAGCCTCCCCAGGGTGAAAGTGGTCGTTCAGGCCGGGCGTCGGGGCATACTCCTCGTTGTCCGAGTCGGTGGCTGGGGCAGGCGGGGGGGCCTGCTGCTTCTGCTGCTGGCTCCTCTGGAGCTGCTTGCACTCCTCCTCCACGCGGGCCTGGAGCCGCCTGATCTCCTGGTTGGCGGGACAGAGCTTCACTGCTTCCCGCAAGTCAGCCAGGGCAGCCACGAACTGCCTTTATTTTAAAAGATATGATTACAAGTCACGTAAGAAAGAACTCTGAATGCAACTGTTCATAAAGCAGCTCTGCTTTAAAAGAAAAGGTAGCTGAGTGAGTTCTGTGTGGGTTTTGTGTGGATGGAACCCATCAAATTCAGCTAAGTGGGAGCACTAAATTCTAACCCAGACTCATGCAGTTCCAGGGCCCCAGCGTCTCTACAAAGACTAGATGGTGGGGGTGAGCTCAGCATAAAGCAAGGGGGTTAGAATCCTCTTCACATCACCTCCTCTGCCCCACCCCAAGCAACTCAAGTACTACTGACTTCACCCCCCCTTCCCCACGTGCCTCTGGTTGGCTGTCTGACTGGTAACATGGACTAAGCTGGGAACTTGATGTTGCAGTACAGGTGGAGAGGAGGAACAGTTAAGATGTCTCCAGAAAGTAAAAGTTTAGCCATTGCTAATGATTTCCACTGCTGTGCCTTCTGGAAGCTACCTACTCAGAATCAAAGAGGAGGAGAGGCACTCAGTGGTGCTCATGGATCAGAAGCCCCCAAAGCTTTGAGGCCAGAGCAAGATAAGAAGGCTTCACTAGCCTCCCATCTAACCCCAGACGGTACCTGCTACTTCTCTTGGCTCTGGCCCTGGCATAAAAGGCTTCGTAGGACTTTGGTTTCAACTCAAGGGCCTTGGAAGCAAATTCTTCCGCCATGCCGAAGTCCTGGTATCAATATTTAAATACACAAGTCAGAAGCAGCACTTAAACATGATGATAGCCAACTTTTTAATAGGAGTTTTGCTCTAGAGGTTGACAGAGAATCGGGACACAGTCAGAGCAAGGTGAAGGGGAAGGCAAGTCAGGCTTTTTGTTGTAGAGTTGGGTGACAGTTAAAGCGTATTAATGTTCTTATGGGAAGAATCCAACAGAGAAGCAAAAATGGTTAAACTCTGGAGCGAGGACAATGCTGGAAGCAGTGGAGCAAAGTGAAGGTCAATGAGAGCCGGCACCCAGGGGTTGGTGGCGGGGGGGGCCTTGCGGGGCGCAGATGCCTCAGGAAGGCGGGAAGAGTATATAGGCGCAGGAGCAGGAAGGTCACAGGCTTGCTGGAGGCAGGATGCAGTTAAAAAGAAAGCAAGTGGCACTGAAACAAACCTAGTTATGAGTTAACTGTGAGTTAACTACGGTTAATTATGAACTAACCAGTTCCTGGCTTACCTTTTAAGCAAACATAATAAACACTAGGCAGACTGTATGTAACGCATTTGTGTTGAATTTTACAACGATGCCCTTTCCTTCTGAACCTGGGGACGGACCACTCATGACAGCTCTGGCCACATGCAGCTGGGCAGAGGTGGAGGAGCGGTTTGCATGTGCTCATCATCACTGAGCCACAGAAACCATACCCACGTGCACTCCTCTCAACACCGTGGGGGGTGGGTGGGTGCCGTGACCTAATGACCGTCACCCCAGACAAGCAGTTCCCCGTGTACCAAGCTCACAGAAAAGTGCAAACTCAAGACAGGCAGTCTCATGACCAGGGCGTGGAAGGGCAGGCCTCCTCCACCACGAGAACAGTCTATGGCTGAAAGACTGGAATAAGGGGCTTACGTTTGTTTTCCTTCGGCAGCGAGACAGATTGAGATAGAGGGAAACTCTTAGCTCATTGAATGGTCTCATGTCCTCTCCAAATCCTTCTCGAGGAAATTTCCTTAAGGCGTACTGGTACCTTTGGGCTGCCTCTTTCATCTTCCCTTTCTAGGAATAAAAAGCCAGAGGAATTTATCTCTTTCAGATGCTGCAAGATGAATAAGGACCCTGCTGAGGACAGGCTGTGGCCAGAACCAGCCACAAACCGGCAGGGCCACATGGCCTCACTGCCCACATAGGTGTCTGTGACCAGAATCAGGTTATAGGGAGGGATCCGTAAATCGCCAAACCCATAGCTATCAGTCTTAAAACACTGGACTATTGTCCCCGTTATATATTTTTGACAAACATTTCATGAATGATCTCTCATGTAAGGACACCTTCATGCAAAGTGTAACAGAAATCAGATGGAAAAATTATGGCATTCTCAAGGCAAGTAGAGTCTTGTGGATAAACCTAGTGCTTGCTGGAGAATAATAATTTTTCTTTTAAGAAAAACTAAAACATGGGCTTTAATACCCCATGCAGCACCGCACATCATTTTCAAGGCTAAAGAAATCCATTTGCTCTGTCGGGACTGTCTCGCAGCAGGTATGAAGTCTGTTGAAAATGGCTTGGTATTTCTAACATAATTGCCTACCAAAATTCATATTAAAACCACTTCAAAGCCACAACAATACACACTCTGAACTCAATTTCAAACTGATTCCAAGCCAGGAACCCTGCTGGGTCATGCTATACGCCTATTTATTTGTTATTATTTAAAAAAAGAAAAAAGAAAGAAAAGGAAAACACAGCAAGTGCAGCTGCTTCATGGCAAAAAGGATTAAAATGGTCATGATGTATTGATAGTTTTTTTGTTTTCATAATCTTTTAATTCTGTCTAATCGGAGACCTGGAAAGAATGATGATCTATGGAAATGGCCTATTTCTCTAAACTCGGGGTTGGCAAACTACAGTTCCTGGGCCAAATCTGGCCTGCTACCTATTTCTGCAAACACCGTTTGGAACTTGACCTGGCTCCTCTGTGTGTCATCTCGGCTGAGTCTGTGCCACAAGAGCACAGTTTGGGGCGGGGGAGGGGTGCAGGGTGTGTGGTGTGTGTGACAAGAACCACAGAGCAAAGCCTAACATAGTTACTCCCCTCCTCTCTCCAGGCAAACTGTACTGACCTCTGATCTAAACTGGATGTCTTAGTGTGAAATTTGTTCAAGTCAAAATCACTACTCTTTACATTGTCTTTACATTTCTAAGGGAAAATGAGAAAAAAATTAATTTGCCTCCTGAGTAAGTATTATATATTATTGACTATTTTAAGTAAAAATCTCTCCAGAAACAGTTTCAAATTCCAGAGGCTTATAGATACTAAAATGAAGATAATAAAGGCTTGGGAGATTGCATGATTCTTTTCTTATGAAAATGTCTCCTGAGTGTTCCTTTCCCATGTCTCATGATTCCAGGCGCCAAAGAATTTCCTGTAGGACATGCCCGTTAAACTAGAAGCTACTCTGCCTCCATAGCAAGGCTTCAAGCCGTAAATCACAGTAATAGCCATAAGGGTTTGTTCAGAAATAATGGTTCTCAGACACAAAGAGGAGTGCGTTCCACCTGGAAGATACTGCTGTTAAGATATCAAAGCCCAGGCTTGAGGCCAGGATGGCACCTCCCGGAACGTCTCCTCGCTGAGCTACGTGCATCCTGTGCATCCATTATACCCCCAACTAAGAGGCTGCTTGCAGGCTGTCACGGCATCCCAGAAAGGGCGATACCACTTACTTTGTACATCACGTTTCCTTCCTCCATCAATTTCTGTAAAAGTATAATCAAAATATCAGGTTTGGAAGTGGCCATCGCCCAGGCAGCATTTCCTGCAAAATAAACATGTGTTCAGAGGCACTCGGGCAGGCTTGGAGGCAAGGAGCTCCATGCTTTAATACAGCACAGCGAAGCCTGCACACAGCGGAGCACCCAGCCTCACAGCACCCTGCAGCATGTCCTGCAGGCCCCGGACAACAATACAACAAAGAGAAGAGAGTGCTTAGGGGAGCTGCACCCTGCATACACCGTCACTGCGGTGGAAAAAAGTACTGGGACACGAAGGCATCAGTGGGGCCACGAGCCACCCTCTCTCCTGTGGAGAGCTGCTTCCAAATCATCTCAGCTCCCTGCAGTCCTGTCAGGACCACAGACAGGAGAAGGCAGGCCAGCGTTCACAGAATCTCTCATACTCGCCTCAGAGTCACAGCCAAGTCCGCGCTGAGATGCGAGCTCTGGCCCTGCTGCCGCCGGCCTCCCTGCCTCCGCCCGTGTCCCCTTCTCTCCCCCAGCGGCCAGCACGGCCACAAGCTCTGCTAAGCCTCTTCCCAACGCACAGGGAGCAGCACTTAAGGGCAGGCTCAGGTGCACAGCGGCCTGCGGCTCACCGTGACCCCAGGGGAGCTATTCTCCACCTTCAGCTGGGTGCCTCCTCTGTGACATGATGCTATGCTCATTCCCCTCTCACAGGGTGGGTGACGACGAAATAAGGCAAAACATGAAACTCTCACAATAGTTCCTGATACCGTGAGCTGCTTAATGATATTATCACCTTCATCGCAGTCCCCTCCCAGAACTGCTGGCAGCCAAAGGTCTGACATGAAACCGGAAAAAAAGGGTGCGGTCTGGATGCCCTTCCCCACTCTCTGAACTGCGTGCCACGGTCCCACCTCTCAGAGCTCTTACCCTCGGTATCTGTAAGTCACCCATCTTGTCTCTGGAAGTCCTGAGAACTTTCTCTCCCAGAACGTGTGCCGGGGTTGCCACTGCCCTTCCTGGCAGACTAGACGCCGCCTCCCAGACAGTGGTCCCCACACTCGCCTGCTCATGACAGCCGCCCGCCAGCTCTTGCCCACCCACCCTTCGCCCCTCCCCATGGAGCCCCCCAGAACTGCCCCCCCTGTTACTCCCACGCACCCCCGACACCCCCAGTGCTGGGCTGTCCCTCAACACTGGCCTCTGCTTTCTCCTCTTTTAAACACTCTGAATGACTGTGAGTAACTGAGTCTTAGAGAGGGACTGAAAAAAAAAAAAAACCCCTCCATACACCTGACCTCTTACTCCTTAACCTGGGAGCAGGTGAATGCAGTCCCTCACGAACTCTGAAATCTGAAGCTACCCTTCTTGTTGCTGCACTGAGGTGTTCACTGACCTAACTTGGCTCCTTTTCTCAGCAGCGTAACCACTACGGATGTGTTCCGACAACCGATGGCTCTGTCCAAGGGCCGCATACCGCTGTGGTCCACGTGCTCAATCACAGCCCCCTTGTCCACCAGATACAGCACCTGCAGAGAGAGCGCACAGGCCCTGAGGGCACAGGCCGAGGAGCCCTCGCCTCCCCCGAGGCCACAGCTGGTGTAGAAGCTGGAAATCTTAGTTTTACTCATCTCGGATGCCTCTGGCCTAATGGGATCCTAGAATGGAAATAAAGCTGACACAGAACAAAGCAGAGAAGTTGCAATCCAGAGCTCAAACCTGCTCTGCTAAAGTGATTGTGATGTTGGCAATGAGGAAGGCAGGCAGATGCTCCGGGAGTGGGTGGGGAGTGTGTCGGTGCACCCGGACCACAGACAGGTACGTGTGTGCCTTCACCTGTCTTCCCCACCCTACTTCCCAGGCCACAGGGATGAGACACAGTCACTTTTTCATCTCCAGTTACTTATTAGGAGGCAGGCTTCTGCCATAGCTCCAACGAGCTACCAGGTCACGGCAACGGGCACTCCAGAAATACTCAGATCCACACAGCCTGGATACAGAACCTGAAAAGGCTGGGATCCGCCAGACCCAGTTGTAATTCACTGTTAAGGCATAGGAAAGAGATTTGAATACAGGGACCGTAAAGATGGAAAGCTTAAGGCCATGCTACCAAGACTGACTTGATGTGACAAAACAGCTGTCACTTGGGCTAAACAGAGGACAGCAGGGAAAACCACACTGTGGTTTGATAGAAACTGAAAGCGCCAGGAAAACGGCTCCACTCACTGGGAAAATCTGTAGATTGCTTAGAGTTTCATGTGGATCTGATACATCAGTACACCAGCTGTTCACAAAATAACACTATAGAGGGATTAATATCCAGGATATGTAAAGAACTCCTACAACTCAACAACAAAAGCCTCAAATAACCCAATTTAAAAATAGGCAAAGCTGTGATAAGCCATAATGGACAGAATATTAAAAAGTATATATATATGTATGCATAACGGAGTCATTCTGCACAGAAGTTAGCACGCTGTAAATCAACTATACCTCAATAAAACTGAAAAAATAGGCAAAGGATCTGAACAGACATTTTTCCAAAGATGACATACAGATGGCCAGTAAACATGTGAGAAAATGTTCATCGCTAGGGAACTGCAAATCAGAGACACAAAACTCATTATTAACTATTAGGATGGCTACTGTTAAATGGACAGGGAGGCCTGGCGTGCTGCAATTCATGGGGTCGCAAAGAGTCGGACATGACTGAGCGACTGAACTGAACTGTTAAAAAAAAAAAAAAAACAGAATGAAACAGAAAGTGTTAGAGAGGATATGGAAAAACAGGTACCCATGCGCATTGCTGATAAGATGTAACCACTATGGACACAGTATGAAGGTTCCTCAATAAATTAAGAATAGTATTACCGCTTGACTCAGCACTCTTACTTCTGGGTATGTACTCAAGAGAATGGACAGATCTCCAAGAATTTGCAACATCTCGATGAAATCTTTTTTATGAAATAGTTCATAACAGCACTATTCATAATAGCCAAGAGGCGGAAGCAATGCACGTGCCGGCTGAGTGGATAAATGGATTAACAAAATGAGGCAAATACACAAACGGAATATCACTCAGCCTTAAGGACATCCTGACACACGCTATGACATGGACAAGCCTAGAAGGCATAATGCTGAGTGAACTCAGTCAGTCACAAAAGACAAATACTGTAAGCTTCCACTTGTATGAAGGGCCAAAAGTTGTCATTCAGAGAAACAGGAAGTATTGATAGAAAGATGGCTGCCAGAAGCTGGGGGTGAGGGGTGGTAATAAGGACTTACTGGTTAGTGGGTGCAGTTTCAGCTTCACACGACATAAAAAGAGCCTGGGCTCTCGCTGCACAACAGTGTAAAGTGTATGTAACACTACTGAAGTCTTCACTTAGGAATGGGTGCGATGGTAAATTTTATGTTTTGTGTTTATATCCAATTTTTTTTTTTTTTTAATGACAGAATACTAAGCTCCTTTACTCTTCCCTAATGTTGATAAACTAGAGGATCTGGTAAGGTAACACAAACGGAGAAAGAAAAGTGTGGAGATGTGAGGTTTAGTTAAGTAGCTGTTTTTGAAAATCGACACTTATGTACAATTTATAATGTCCAGGAAATTGAGACCATTTAATTCTAATATCACTGCCTTTTAAAAGCATCAGGCACAGATGTGCAGGATGGCTTCCACCCCAAGGTCCACAGCTCCCAGCAACACAGTACCTATCTGATTAATTCTCATGTTAGACACACGTAACTATTCATAAGTGATCATTCTCAAGGAGCTGAACATTCCTCCAGCACCTGCTTGGTGCACGGGACATAGAGACTGACAAAGATGTGGTTTTTCCCCTGAAAGACAATTTGTGGTTTTTCATTTATTAAGGTTTTATCCCTTCATTCCTCAGTTAGGGACTCAGGCATTTGACAAAGAGATAAAGACAGTGCCTAAAGCATTTTATATTATTTCGAGACAAAGCTGCATTGATTTAAAAGCAAACTATTTGAGCAGTAATTTCTCACGTATATGAAAGTGGTTTTTAAATGAACTACACAGGAATTCTCTTTCTATGAAAATTATAAGAAAATAACACTACATATGCATGTGGATACACACATGTCTGTGTGCAGTTCGTCATCGTGGGATTTTAAGCTTTCAAGAATCTATCGAAATCTTTACTCCAGTTCTGAAACAGACCGCATGCCACAGAACTAGCAGAAAACGAAAGCCACCCCACGGCACACGCGTACACCCCAGCCACACTGGGGCAGCATCACACACACTTGGGGATGGCTCAGATCCCAGATCAGTAGGCAGCCTGGCCCGCCTGGCGCGGGGGGGGAGCATGTCCACCGCGGTACCTACGGTCTCCGCGTCGCCGTAGAAGGCGGCCAGGTCCAAGGGGCTGCGGCCGTTCTTGTCCGTCTGGTCGATCTCGGCTCCCTCCTCCACTAGGAACTGGACAACAGCCCTGTGACCTTTCAGACACGCCCAGCTTAATGCCGACAGACCCTCCTTGTCCAGAGAAGAAAGGGTGGCACCTGAAAGAGAAGCCCATTCAATAAGACCTGAGCAAACCCTTTCGTATCCATAGGGGCCTGGCTTGCAGAATATGGCCACCAGGCTGGTGAACTCTGTAGTTGACGGGAGAAACGGTCGTCCCTGCTGTAGCTGAGCAATGGGTACAAGGGACGCACCCCTAAACCCTCTACTTGTGTGCAAGGCAGAAAACGTCCATAACTAATAGACTGAATAAAGAGATTTAAAAAAAAACTGAATCAGGAAGTACTAACTGGGTCTGCCAAAGCTCTTTTCTTTGTCCACCCAAGAGAAGCCCTCATGGGGGGACAGCGCCGCTACCTTTTGAAAGGAGAAATTCCACGGTGCTCAGGTGCCCTTCGCAAGCAGCCACCATGAGGGGCGTCCGGCCCTGCTTGTCACTTAGGTTCACGTCACAGCCGTGGTCCAACAGCAACCTAACAATCTGAAAGAAACACTGGGGATCACACACTTGCCACTACATCTGAAATCACATGCTCTCTGCTTGGGCTGGTTGTTCCACCTCTAAGAGGAGTGAAAGGACTCTCTTCTTTTCAAAAACCCCTCTAAGTTATGTGATCCATGGGGCTCGTAAAATCTGTATATTTTATTTCTTTGAACAGCCTCTTCTTTCAAATATATGCTCTTTTTAACATGCCCAATTCATTATCTATAAAACAGGCACACACAAGGCAGCAATTTGAAGGAGAGGGGGATCCTGAGCACAGTCAGGCAATGACAGGACAGCCCCTATGGAGCAGCTAAGCAGAACTAAAGACAGTGAGCCAGGGGCCCACAGGGTACTGATGCCATGTTTCTGGTGGGGAAACACCTACCCTCTCCCCTCAGCCGTCTGCTTCCAGGGACAGCTGGACCTTCACACCAGGGGGATTTTTACCAAAGCTTCCTGGACAAGAGTCTCTGCCTCAAAGTTATACCTTTGAACAGTACATGGTGAAAGGGGGATCAAAAAACCCAGATAGGCATCTCCTACAATGACCTTCCAGCGGGAGCTGCTCTGCCTAGGGGGCAGTGGTCCAGCTTCTCTCCCTCCAGGACCACATTCATTTTAATGTCACCACACAGAAGGGGGTGTATTGCCACTGCTTTCTCATTCTGGAGACACTAACAAACGCTTCCAAACTTCCTCACCACTTAGGGGACACTAAGACCAGGAGAGAGGATTGGCTAGGACATCACAAGGAGCTGTGAGAGTAACAGGGAATGGATAGTACAAACCAAGCTTTTAGAACCGGAAAGGAGAAAAGCCAGAAGCTTGGTGGGGAGCCCTCACGGCTCCTACTGACAGAGCTGGCAGGAATCAGAAGGGTCCCAACTCCATGATGTACACTTGGGTCTAGAAAATTCTTCCTATAAAGGATGTGGTGAGAGCCGTTTGTTTTTATGCAGCTGTGTGTAACCTGGTGCCAGGCATGGGGCAGATACATGGTCAGTGTTTACAAAATGAAGGAATGCAAGGCTAAACCGCTGCTCTCAGGGATCCCTTCATTACGAGCAACAGCACACCACTCCCAGGAAAAGAAGGCAGCCTGAGTCCCAGTGCAGGACCAGAGGGAGACGCTTCCTTCCCCAAAGAGCACAGCAGGACCATTCCTCTCCCAAGTGCGCTGGACAAAGGGGTCATCCTGGTATGACCCAGCAGCTCTGTTACAGCAAATCTCCTGACGACACGATGGGCCTCACCAGCTCCACTCCCAGGTCATGACACATAATGGGGTGGGGGGTGGTATGAGTAGAAGAGGGGTTCAGTTAGAAGAGGAGGCTTCGGCTGTGGCATGTGAACCACTGTCTAGAGGGAAGGACAGTGGCAGGTGGTGGGGGACAACCCTGGCCAGGTCTCTGACCCGGTTACCAGCCCACATGGCTGACGATGCTAGCCGGTCAGACGTCTGCCCTGCCGTTGCAGGACTCCCAGTACAAGCAGAAGCCAAGAATGTGAGAAAGACAGGGTCCAGCAGGGGCGATGGGCACTTTTTCCAACCACTGTTTCTGAAGCCTCCGGGGTCCCCTGGGTACCTGCCAATGCCCCTGGCGTGCCGCGCAGAACAATGGAGGGACCCCTCTCCTGTTAGTCCGAGACACGGCAGCTCCACGCTCCAGCAGCAGCTCACAGACCTCCAGCTTGCCTCGTCCAGCCGCGGCTGTCAGGGCTACAGGGAGGAAGAGACTGTTAGCACGATGGCCACATGGTGGTAGCCGAAGGAGGCCACAGATTCCGACACCCCTCCCACTTGGAGGAAGGGGACCACACACTCTGCCCCACTGAATCTGGGTGGGCTCTGTGACACCTCGGACCAACAGACTACAGCAGAAATGATGCCGCACCACTGTGTGGGCCCAGGCCCTGAGGGCAGCTTCTGATTCCTTGGAACACGCCTTGGAACCAGATGCCATGCTGGGAGGAAGCCCAAGCAGCCTTGAGATGAGGCCATGGGGAGAAGCTGTGTGTGGCTGACATCCCAGCAGAGAGCCAGCAACCCCGGCCACCATGTGTGTGTGCCATCCTGGAAATGGAGCCCCAGACTCCACCAAGCCACTCTACCACGGCAGCTCCATCTATGAGAGCCTTCTCTGCAAGCCCAGCCCAAATGCAGATTCAGGAGCCACAAAGCGTGTGTTATATTGTCGTCTTTTTCACAAACACAGAGATCAGTATTACAGTCCAGCCTCTCTCCTTCCCCTAAAGTCATACATTTCAGTCCACAAGAACTAATAAATACTGAGACAGTGAGAGTGTATCATATCATCCCTGCCTTCATGGAGCTTAGAATCTCCATAACAAGTCCAGATCCAGGACTAAGGATGTCGAGAAAGGAAAAAAAAAAAAGCGAACAGCCCAGTCTGGCCCTGAGGCAGGCGGCTGCTGCTGGCAGGGGAGGCTCTGCAGGGAGGCAGCCAAGGACAAAGTAGGAACTATGTGAAGGGCAAGAATACAGGGCAGGAATCCTCAGGACCACCTCATGGCAGCTGCTGCCCCTCTCCACGCCCAGGTCATGACACATAACGGGGGGCTGGGGGGGGCGGGGGGTGGTATGAGTAGAAGAGGGGTTCGGTTAGAAGAGGAGGCTTCGGCTGTGGCATGTTAACCACTGTCTAGAGGGAAGGACAGTGGCAGGTTGTGGGGGAAAACCCTGGCCAGGAAAGCTGTCTACAATGCAGAGAAGGAAGGAGAAGCTTGGGCCTGCCGCTGCAGCTCTAGTCCTGGGGCAATTCTTCTTTAAATACAGCCTCACCCCTACAAACTCCTGGCATTCCTACAAATCAGTCAGATGCCTCAGTATAAAAACTGGGAAAACACAGAAATAGGCCGTTCACAAAAGGTGAAGACCAAAGGCCAGTAACTCATGAAAAGTGCCCAACCTCACTAGTAGTCCAAGTAACTGCAAAAATGAGACCCACTGCTGGTTGAAGACATTCACATCCTTCCAGCCAGCAACCCAGGTGCAGACGTGCGCCCAGAGGTGCCCCTGGAGCACAGCAAGTTTAGCCTGGAGGCGCCCCTGGAGTGGAGGTGCCTATGGAGCACAGAGAGATGTGTACTCGTCACAGCCCTGAGCTGGAGCAGCCCAGCTGGCGCGGACCACCAACCCCATCAACAGATCACGGTGCGAACACTATACAGCAACCACAATAAACGCTACACAGCTGAATCAGTCGCCCAAATTTAACACTGATTCCAAGGAACAAAACAAAACAAACAGGGTAACAGTTTGGAACTCAGCACTCCTGGGCGGTTGCAGGACAGGCCCCAGCCACCCCCTTTCCAAGAGGGCGGGGCCCAGCCCCGCTGTGAAGCCAGCGGTCCCCCAGCACCCAGACAGCTGAAGTGGGGAACTGGGGGCTGAGCAGGGCAGGGTCCTTGCGTCCTCTCCAGACACTCCTCAGGATAGACAGCACCCCTGCTCCAACTGTGTTGGCCTGGCCGTGGCTTAACTCCCAGGAACACACACAGCAAAGGACATAAATGTGACATAGGGGCCCCATCTCCCTTGGAGGGACAAAGAAATCCTGTCTGCCTTACCAGCTTTCTGGAGATGGGGCAAACCAGAACAAACCGCGGATGGATGAAGTGGAAGCTACCAAGGGTCTCGACCCCAGGTGCCATTCCTACCTGTGTTATACCAACGGGCTCATCACCACCCATCACATGTCTAAGTTTGTAAATAAATTATATATACTGTAAACAGACTAGTATTTATACTGGTTTAGGTATATATATTAGAGAAGGCAATGGCACCCCATTCCAGTACTCTTGCCTGGAAAATCCCATGGACGGAGGAGCCTGGTAGGCTGCAGTCCATGGGGTCACTAGGAGTCGGACACGACTTAGCGACTTCACTTTCACTTTTCACTTTCATGCATTGGAGAAGGAAATGGCAACCCACTCCAGTGTTCTTGCCTGGAGAATCCCAGGGACGGGGGGAGCCTGGTGGGCTGCCGTCTGTGGGGGTCGCACAGAGTCGGACAAGACTGAAGCAACTTAGTAGCAGCAGCAGCAGGTATATATATACTGGTTTAGGTTCAGACAGATCTGAACACCTGGGGCTGGTTTGGGACATGGAGGATGTGAGCTACTACCTGGGGCCTGCGACTCCTCAGAGACCTTCCTGCAGTTAGGGAGCCCCTCCTCCGCAGGGAGCTGACTGTGGCACAAAGAAGGCACACGCGCTGCACGTGGCTAGATGTGGGCAGGACGGCATGGAAGGAACAAGCTCAAGCCTCTTCCATTTGATGAGCGGCTGATGCACCGTGACATTCCAGTCTCTCTTATTTGGTAAACAAGTTCCATGTGCATTATAAACGGGGCCTTTAAATCAAGATTTCTTTTGCAGCTGCCACTGATTTTTTTTTTTTTTTTTTGCAACAACAGCACATCAAAAATGACAGCCCAGCACTAAAAATAGGACCCTGTGTTTGAGGAAGGCGCCAGAAGAGCCAGAAGTTAGAGCAGCTGAAGTCAGAAGAGTGCCCCGAGACAGGGCTGGATTCCCTTGTCTTCCGTTCCAGCCTGACCGGCTGCACTTCCGGTGATCAGCCTGCCTTTGAGATGGTAAAATGCCTCTCAGCACAGGCTGGAGTCCCACACAGCTGGCCTAACAGGGATCGCAAGTTCTTAACCAGGCTCTCACTTTCAAATGACGCCCCAAACAGCGGGACCTGTGTTTCCCCTTTTCAACTCAGATTGAATCTTTGGTGTCATCAGGACCCCTGAGGCTGGTGGAGGGGGCGGGCAACTCAAGTTCCACCAGCCACAAGGATTTAAGGATACCATATTCAGAAACAAAGGACACTGAAGACAGTGAACCACAGGCTTAAACAAACCACAGCAGAATTCTGCCCAGGAATTCCAGCTATTCTGCTGCAGGCTGACCACCTGCCTCTGACAAGGGTCAGAGAAGAAGGGGGAAGGAGCAGGACAGGAGGAGAAAGCGCTTGATGGTGTGGCAAAGCCTTGGCTTCTGGCCGAGGGAATTTGAAGAGGAAGGAGGAAGAAAAAGGACTTGGTATGAATAGGCGGCAGGCTCTCAATATCAGTGTGAGCTCATGGCACTTCTCAAGACCCACACTGAACATAGTGTCTCCAACTAGCAAAATCCTCAACAAGATGGCATTTTTGGAGCTAAATTCCCATGAAGGCATATATCATTTTCTGACTAAAATTTTTCCGCAGCAATACAGTCTTCTGTCTGCAGAAGAGAGATCTGCCATGGCAGATGTTCATTTCAAGAAAACCCGATTCACACTCAGCAGCCCTTCACTGAGAACATCAGGGAGAGACGATTCTTGCTTAAATGGATCATTTGCAGGAATCTTATACGAACTAAAGTTCTCTGGGCAAAGACGCGATTTACAAAAACTCAACTGTCAGCTCACCTGGAACATAGTCATTCCATAAGCAGGGCTGTTTATGACATTTTATGCCAGGTCTGTCTGTCTCTCTCTCTCACACACACAGGGATGTGTGGCTTCATAGGCCCGGGGGTTTCAACGACGACTGTCGCCCCCAGCCCTGACATGCTTCTGTCTTTAGAAGGGTGACAGGTCGGAGCACACACAGGCAGTTCCCTGCTTCTGGACAGTGACCTTCTCTTACCTCATACACTGATGCCCCAGGCCGCCCTCCCAGGCCCGAGCTGAGCACAGGAGCCAGCTGCAGCCGCAGAAGCACTTCCTGCTGGCTGAGATGGCCGTGAGAGGGACGCATGGGGGCCAAGGGGCTCAGCTTGGCTTCTGCACTTGTGCTTACCGGTGCACTTTATTTCCTAACATACTGGTTTTTCCCCATCTCTCAGAAAAATGGATGGAAAAAGGACTGCCGTAAGCAGCAGGGTTCACACAGATGTCAATGAGCTGCGGCCACGATGGAGACCGTTAGATGTGATCAAGTGGAGACGAGCCTCGGCTGGAGGAGAGCAGAGGCGGAAGGCGTCACGGAATGCTGGGGACCTCAGTTTCTACACTATGACACTCAGGAAGGTAATCTGGGATTTCACAGTTTCTTACACCTCTTTGGGAGTGGCAGCACCTCCCCGTGCACTTTCTAATAACTGGCCTCTGGAGAAGTTGCTTGGAGAAGGCAACGGCACCCCACTCCAGCACTCCTGCCTGGAAAAGCCCATGGACGGAAGAGCCTGGTAGGCTGCAGTCCATGGGGTCGCGAAGAGTCAGACACGACTGAGCGACTTCACTTTCACTTTTCCCTTTCATACATTGGAGAAGGCAATGGCAACCCACTCCAGTGCTCTTGCCTGGAGAATCCCAGGGACGGGGGAGCCTGATGGGCTGCCGTCTATGGGGTCGCACAGAGTCGGACACGACTGCAGCGACTTAGCAGCAGGAGAAGTTGCTACCCCAGAGGTTACTCAGCCTATGTTTCGCTTTGCTGTCCCTGTGGGTCCGGGCAGGACTGCCACTCAGACAAGCTGGTCCCACAGGCCTCTGACTGAATGGAAGCAGCGCTCTGACCCCTCCCGGAAGGCCAGGGGACACCCCCTCCTCCACCTTCTACGGACTGCATTTATAAAAAACCCAAGCTCACAGCCTTGTTTGGGGAGGCATTTCCTTCCTGGCTGAGGGAGGGGGAGGCTTCCATGAAAAGAATAAACTTCCCAGCAGCTATAAATTCTTCATCTCCACAAAGACCTGAACCCTCAACAATGCAAAGGATAAAACGACACACAATAGACTGCTCTGACTGGAAAACGCCTTTGCTCTGGAGACCAACTCCCAGGAGCCTCCGGCACCCCTGGCCTTGGTGGACGCCCATTCTGGAGGGTGACCTTATGAATGGGAAGCCAGGACTGCCCAGACACTCCCTGAAGCACATGAGTGGCTGTTTGGAACACCTTCCTCATTGTTCTGACCCTTCCTTATCGGTCAGCATTTGGCACAAGTCTCCCAGGAGGGCCTGAAGCTGCAGGCCTCAGTGGGGTCAAGGAGAGGGAACCTCTGTTACAAGGCAACAGGCAGCAACCAAGCAGCACATGAAAATGTTGCCTCCCTCACTGTATCAGCCCATTTCCCAGTGAACTATTTATAAAGCAAGACAGGAGCCAGATGTGCAAGACACTCCTGATGTGCGACCAGTTCTAGAGTGAAAACATGCCATCAGTCTCTGTACACAGATTAAACACGAACCTCAAGTTGCCAAGGAATTGTTTTAAAGAAATAAAATATGCAACTGCCACGGGACTTCACGTGTGACCAAACTTCTTTGTCCCTTATAGTCTCTTTTGATGATGCGCTTTGTGATTCTAAGGAACCTAGGTTTTTAGAACTTTTAAAGAAGGATAAGAAAACAGTGCAATGTGAGATTACCAGACTAGATGGCAGAGTTAGAAGGACCCTGAGCTCGTCTCCTCTCAGGAGGAAAATAAGAAGATTCTGACATTTTCATAATATATTCTGATATTTGTGAAGTGCTTGCTACAGGACACTTGATGGTCCTTCACATTTACAAATTTATTTAATACACAACTAACTTCTATGAGGCAAGTACCACTCATCCTGGTTTTACTGATGAGGAAAATATGGCCCAGAGAAGTTAAAACAACTCATCTAAGGCCACACAGCTAGTGGGAGGCACGAAAACATTTGATGCCAGGGAGTCCAGTTGGAGTCTGAGTTCTTAACTCTCACACTTTGGCCCCTAAAGAATCTCCTTTTAAAAAATATTCAATCAATCAGACTAAGAATGTTGTTCTAGAACAAGGGTACCAGAAAATACTTTTCTTCTCCTGAAGAGTTGTTAAGCTTTCTCCGGCAGACAGTAAGAATAATCCGTAATGAGTGTGTTCCCTTCTCTCTCTGGTCACACGGCATCCTAAGGCCAAGACAGTAGCTCAACCTGGCAAACATGCAGGACGTTACGGAGGAATAGCCACGCTGTTCCTCGTGTCCTGTTTCTGACCTTTTTTTTTCCTTTTCTTATATATTTTATTTCAAAGAAGCCTCTTCAAGTCCTTTGAGGGATAATGTGTGCTATAAATAACATAAATTCAATTTAAAAACAATTTCCTAAAATATGGGATGACATAAATCACATTCCATACAGACTTTGTGCCAAAAATCTATCAGAAGACTGCAGCTCAGACCAGCTGTCACTTCTAAAGTGTGCTGAGAATGCTCACATTTTGGGTAGATCCTCTTACACACCACATTATTTAAGGCATGTACATTATGCTGTTCCCTTCTCTCCTTGAGGGGATACATGTGAGCGGGGCAGAGCAGAGTTTAATGCGGGACCCCACATGAGGGATCAATGCAAAACGGGGACCTTCTGACAAAACCATACTACACAAGTGTGTGCGTGCTCAGTCGCATCCGACTCTTTGAGACCCCACGGTCTGTAGCCCACTAGGCTCCTCTGTCTATGGGATTTCCCAGGCATGCATACTGGAGTAGGTGGCCATTTCCTTCTCCTCTTTCAGACCCAGGGATCAAAACTGTGTCTCTTGCATCTCCTGCACTGGCAGGCAGATTCTTTACTGCTAGTGCCCAGCCTCAAAAACAGAAAGAATCCAAATGTATTTCAACAGGAATTTTAAACAATCAAGATGACTTTTCGACAGGAGAGCAGGTGAACCTCCTGAGCTAGGAGGGAATGTCTGAAAGAACAAGCAGCCATGTTTGTGGGTAAAGATGCTCTAAGCTACCAAAATGCATATGAGTACATGTTTTTATGTTGGAAGCCCAGGTTTTGTGTTTTAATCAAAAGGAAGGAACTCACTAGAACAAAGGCCTCTGTGTACAGCAAAAGCAGCGCAATGGAGGTGGGGCACAGGGTCTTGGTAAGCGGTCAAGCCACCAGTACACAGGCACCTGAGATGCCTCTGCGGGCTGCCGCGGGCTCCCTCCTTGCCCCTCACCTGCCCTGCAGGACTGAGACACTGTCAGTTGATTCCTGCTGTCCTCTCAGCAGAGGACAGATCTCCATGTCAGGGGCAACCCCCGGGTGTCTTCTAGGGCAGAAAGGGGACAGGGTGTGGCTGCACCCAGTCCCTCCCCTGTTCATTCCAATCTTCTCTATTAAGAGTGAATCTGTGCCTATCCTCAGCTCCTTCCAGAGCCTGAGTTAACCCCTCCTCCAGTGCCTACATTACTCCACTCTGTCCCTCCCCTCTCATAGTCCTGGGTTACCCCCCTCCCATTTCCCTCCCTTTAGGGTCCTGAGTTGCCCCCTCCCATCCTTTCCAGGGTTCTGGGTTACCCACCACCTGCCTCTCCCTTCCTAGGGCCTGGGTTGCCCCCTCCATCCGGAATGCTGGATCACCCCCCTTCTAGGTTATCCCCTCCTTCACACTCTCTAAGGTTCTGGGTTACCCCCTCTTTCATGCTTTTATGCTTAGGACAGCCAAAACTTCTACCTTGTTCAGAGTGGACAGAAATCTGGATTTCCACCCATCTTACTGTTCTTTT
Organism: Ovis canadensis; assembly: GCF_042477335.2. Taxonomy (NCBI): domain Eukaryota; kingdom Metazoa; phylum Chordata; class Mammalia; order Artiodactyla; family Bovidae; genus Ovis; species Ovis canadensis. The sequence continues at coordinate 155,885,688 of NC_091246.1, forward strand.
CTAAAGCAAACCCTAGCAGAGGAAGGAATGCCTGAGGACTTCCCCGCAGTATGGATGAGACCTCCCCGGGACCTCCAAAAACTGTACAACAGAAGTAACTTGCTTGTCTCTACAAAGCAAATTCCTTCACGTAAATTCTCCACATGTCCTAACAAGAAGACAGCAGTTCTTTTCTTTCTAGTCTCTCACCTGAATTCTGCCTTGAGATGTACCAAACCGGTGTGAAAGCCAACCTCAATCCAGAAGTCTCAAATTTCCTTTAAATTCTTAACAAATAAGAGCCCTACTCTCTCCAAAAATAACCTAAGGTAAAATCTGAAAGAAGAGAGGGTTCTTTTACATCAACCACAAGGCATCCTGTTGCCTGATGTGCACGTACAGAGTTCTGGGGTGGCTTTGGGTGTGATGAGCTCAGCCGTCCATGGTCCCTGCAGTGAGAGCTGAAGGACACCTCACTCCCCGCATCCCCACAGAAGGACAGGCAGAGTCCCAGAGTGGAAACTGAAGCAGTTGAATAGAGACAAGAGAGAAGAGAGAAACTTTTAAAACAGCAAAGAGAAATATAACTCATATTCTGGCTTCCTGGTCCTATAAGGAAACAGGTGTGAAGATCCTTGCCCCAAACTGGTCTGGAAACGTCCCACACCCAGCTGAGGGGCTGGGCTGAGACTCAAGTCCCATCTAGAATTCCACGCAGAATTAGAGAAGAGTGACCCATGACTGGCATACATGCTGGACTAGACTTCCTCCACAAACGATGATGATGAAGGTTATACAGCTAAAAACCCCATTTGATTTACTGGGGAGAAAATTCAACCCATCTTAGAAATTGAGGAAAATACAGTGTTCTTAACAGCTTTAGCAATAAAAACAATATTTACAATGATTAAATTTCTTTGGAAAGGATTTACCAACTAAAGAAGCATGAACCTCATAAAAGAATACTTGACATGAAACATTTCGGTGAGACATCTAACTACCTCTGACAGGGCGTCTCAGTTCAGAACTTAGGGAAGGGCAGTCCTTGGGAGCGGTTGGCTAGCGGGCGGGATGGCGTCCTGCCCATGTGTGAAGCCAGGGCTCCAAGCCTGCTGCAGCCAACTAGGAGCAGTGAGGAGGATTTCCAAGGGACCACAGGGTGCAGCACATCGGGGACTGGCAGTCGGGCTGGCAGTGCGGGGAGGGAGATGTTATGTACACAAAGATGGGGCTGGAACTGGCCATCTTGGCCTGTCAGTCATGTCCATGCCGTGGGTAGCTGCTAATAGCTAGGTGTTTCCAAAGATGCGGTACAGCACCCAGCCGCATAGATGACTAGGTCGAGGGCATCTAAGCTAGCCTGGAGCCCAGCAGCACATGACCTGCACTATGACAGACAAGAAGACCCAATGAACAAGGTCCCAGTGAGCAACGGGGACCGTCCAACAACACAGTTTCTCCCAAATTATTCTGCAAGGCAAGTGTTACCTACCCTAAAAATTAACATAACTTTGTTTTCTTTAAACCCACCTGTCCACTCAGTCAACAGCTATGTACCAAGCACCAGACAAGACCAGTGGCTAGTGGCTACCAGGCTGGACGTACAGATAGCAAGCATTTCCATCATCACAGAAAGTTCTACAGGACAACATGAGACGAGACGCAGTGATTACAGAAAGAAGAGCACAGGAGACTTGGAGAGTTCTGCCCTCCAGAAACCCATAATGTTAGCACAATAAGCTTTCATCAGATAAGCAACATCAACAATCAAATTTATAAGCAGTAAGTACTAAGCAGGGAACTGCAACGTGACCCCAAGGAGTCAGGGCTGGGAACGCTTTGATTACACAACAGGCATATTCACTGAAATAGAAGCGTTTCTATTCCTCTAAAGAGCAAGAGGTTCTGACTAGAGACAGACAGCAGGCTCATAGACTTGAGAGAGGCCTGGAGTTTGGAAGCACAGTTCCTCTGACAATTCACAGCAGCATGAGGTCACCAGTTAAGCATTTCTGATCATTTTATCCGGCTGATTCCCATCGAACACTGACAAGGAGACAGTAACTCAGTTAGGTCAAGACTTCGTGGGAGCCAGCACTTGTTTGTCATGACTGTGGAATGCCTGAAGCAGATAGCTTGAGCATCTGATGGGTCAGGCTTCCCAGAAACTACAGGATCAAGGCTGTCTGAACAAGGCTGTTTGTGTGAATGTCACGGGCAGGGGGCCTTGGCAGGCACACAGGCAGAGCTGCTGGGTGGAGACGTACCCCAAGCCCACTCCTTAGGAGCTCCAAGGTTTTTCCTCACTCTTCTTCCACTGGAGTGAGTGTCACACTCTTTATTTGCGTGAGAACAAGGGAAAGTGCTGAAGAGCCACAGGACTGATTTTGAAGGGCTGGATCTAATAACCGAACAAACCAAACAGACATAAAAAGCAAATGGCTCCAGAGGCTGGTGGAAAGAGAACCTTACATAAACTAGGCTCTTTGCTCTCCAAAACCAGGAGAGATACAGGTAGCTGAGCTCCAAACAGAGCGGCATAGCGCTGCATGGACACCATCAAAGCTGGGCAGGTAAGGCAAGAACAGACCATGGAGACCCTGCAGGACCCCATCAGCTGGTATTTTAAATCCAAGTTGTTCACAGCTAATCTACACTGCATAGACTTGAATGAACTCTTGGGATCCTACCCTCAAGCTGCAGCCGGAGACAGACACATTCCATTCTAGAGTGTTTTAGGCACAAAGCACCATTGACTACACCCAGGAATGAGGATCAAACCAGGAAGGAGAGCAACTGCTTTCACTCTGAGAGTCTTCAGCAATTAGAAACAGCACGCAGATGAGAACAAGGACTACAAGCTGCCCCACTGACTCAGGCTGTCACCGCTGGGGCCGTCTCTTCCGGAAGGCATTTGTGGTCAGGTAACATGGACCCTGTGTGGCTGAATCCCAAACACAGACCTCACAATCTGGGCAATGCAGTCCACTTCTATGCAAAGCCCCATATATGCAGATGCTCCCTCATCTAAAACTTCCTCTGCAAGATTTCAGTGTTCCTCTGACAACCACTGACAACCTGATTTCCTCGGGAAATCAGGACGGTCTGTAGTGGCAGACATGGGTGGACATTTCTGAAAGAACACAGGAGAAAAATATCAGACAGAAAAACGCAGAGCAGGCAAGACTGGTTTTACTGACATGCAGCCACAGAGTACAGCTGGGGCTTCTAAGCCTGAAAATAGTGCTTAGCTTTCTCTTGGTTTAAACTTTTTCTAAAGTCTCTCACACTCGCGGCCGAGGAAATTCAGGTTTTCTGCCTGCAGAGGAAAGCTATGACCTGCTTCTCAGGCTGCAGAGTAGTCTGAAGGTTATACACAAGGCTTTGCAAGGGAGAAGCTGAACCATTATTCATCCTTACACTGAGGTTGATGGGAGCCTGTAGTTTCTCTTCCATGCTTCTTTAGCCTACAACCTAGCAGATTCTCAAGGGGGAAGGAAGGAAGGTGCTTATTGAAACTCAGGACTGGTCATCTCAAGAAAAAAACAGACCACACAAACAGAGCTCTCAAATGAAAGCCTCCTCTGCTTCTCTAGATTTTTTACCCCATCAGAGATTCTTATTGAGCTAAGTGAGGGATGTTACAGGTACTGGCACTGACCCCCATCGTCATCACGGCTCCTCTCACTAGTGTCCCTGTGAGGCCGGCACTTAGACAGCTGCTTACAGTGATTCTCTATCTGTCCCGAGGCCACAGAGCCCCTGAAATCACCTGGGTGGACTTTTAGGAAAGGCGTGTCCTATCCTTCCCAGGTGGCGCAGTGGTGAAGGATCTGCCTGCCAGTGCAGGAGACGCAAGAGACTCGGGTTTGATCCCCGGATCAGGAAGATCCCCTGGAGAAGGGCATGGCAACCCACTCCAGTATTCTTGCCTGGAGAATCCCTTGGACAGAGGAGCCTGGCAGCCTACAGTCCATGGGGTGGCAAAGAGTCAGACATAATTACTGGACTGAGGCTGAGCACACACAGCGTGTGTCAAGTCACACACACCTAATGAATCAATTTCTAGGCCCAACTGCCCCAGGGGTTCTGACCATCGGGAACACCTGGCCAAGACTGTCACATCTCATTCAGTCTTCACCAGATCCTAGAAAGCAGGATTATTTACCTCATTTGACAAAGAGGCAAAGACCCTGCCTCCAGGCCCCAGAGGACAGGGATCTGGTCTTCCAGAGAAGCACAAAGAAAGCCATGCGCTGGCCTGTGGGCTACCTTGAGGCCCACAGCCCAAGAGGAAGTGGGGGAAACTTCACCAAGCATGGAGTAGCCCATACCATTGAAGTGACTGAGGAAAAGACTCCGTAAGGGGTTCAGGCCAATATTTGTATCTGCACACACAGACCCCAAGCATAACCTAAACCCTCCTGTGAGTCCTGCACTCTCCCTGAACCTAGCGGACATGCCACCACTCTCGCCCTTTAACACCAACCCTGCCGCCAGCCCACCACCCACAGCAACACAGCTAGCACTGTAAGGCCCATGCACACGCCCAGCAGCACCTACAGGGGAGTTGGGTGGGCTGGGTTGACAGGGGAGGAGGGGCAGTGGGGAGGGCACTAGGGGGCTGAGCACCTGTGCTACCCATCAAGAAACTCTGAGGCTTTTCCTAAGTATGAGTTACCTGAGGGACTCTACACACCACCGTTTGGTTTGTTAGGAAATAACTGAGAAGCAGTTGGAAATAAATCTGTACAGGAGACACTGAAGTCATACACAGGACACAGCCAGGAAATGCATGTTAAACACCTTTGGTTACATTTGGTAACCGGCAACTGATAAAGTCTCACACTTCTAAGAACCAATTCAGTCAAATGGAAAATTTCAAAGCAGTGTTATCTATATTAATATTAACCTGACAAGTGGCCAACTCAGATTTTCCTGAAGATTTACTCACCTACACTACAGTTCAACACACACCCCCGACACCCAAGGAAATGGACTCTGTAGCTGGCATTCAGTCTGCGAGGCAGGCTCCATGAGGACTGAGTCCCACTCTGGAGAAGGCAGGCCAGACCTTCCTCGCTGAGCACCTTGGGCTCACCTGAACACGGGGCTGGAAGTTCTGCCGGGCCCACGGTGCAGCCACAGGACGACCAAGTTGCTTAGGACATGAAACACTCAGCAAGGTGGAAGGCACCGCCTTATTTGGGTATTTCTAGCTGACATTCATCAGCGGCACAGGAACTGCTGGTCTAATTCAAAATGATTCAAACTGTACTTGCTTTCTAGAAAAGTTTTACTCATCATTTGGGAAGTTTCAAAAGCTCTTAACTTCAAATGCTTTGTGATAACAATAGGCCCAGATGCATCCCATGTCATTCTTAAGACAACTAGGCCAAAATGGCGGCTAGGACGTCAAGGAGCTACTTGGCCCCAACTACTAGCAGGGGAACCATAATTACCTGTTTCTCCCCACAGCGTGTCGGTGCCATTGACGTCTATTTCATGTTCCTTTTCCAGTTCCAGCAAGCACTGGAGCACCTGTCAGAAGTGGCAAGGTGATTTAATGAGTTTTCAAAGCCATATGTGCTTATTATATCCTGTGTATCAAAGGAGAGAACGTGTTGTTTTTTAACCATGATTATCTCATGCTGCACAAGGAGAGAAAATATAATGAAAATGGTTTTCCAGCTTAGTTCGTATGCTATTCACATTTTCACTTTGAGAAGAAGAAGAAGAAAAAAAAAAGTAAATTTCAGCAACGCTGTTCAGGATTACTAGGTACTCAGAATTCTAATGAATTCCAACATGACCCAAATATGCCAGCCTCATCAACAAAGGACAGGGGAGATCATACAGAGTGCAGCTTCTGCATAAATCGCCAGAAGACGGTGAATCCCTTTATTCACAAGGAAGGAAAACAAGGTGATGTATATACCTTTCAATAAAATAATGCTGCTTCAAATGCTTTTTCCACTCACATCATTCTTTTCCCTCTGTCAAACAGCAGGGTGCGTTACAGGGGTGAGGGCAAGGAGCCAGAAGTATCTGAGCCCTTAACCAGAGTCAGATCCACCCTGCTCACCACCATCCACCCTGCTCACCGGCATCCACCCTGCTCACCGGCAGCCACAGGAGAGCAGGACACCAGCCATCTTCCAGCTTCCCAATCCACTCACAACAAGGGCCCCACATCCTAATCAGAAAACCCGTGAATGTTACCTTACGTGGGAAGAGGGGATTTGCAGATGTGACTGCGAATCTTGAAATGGGATGATTATCCTGAATTATCACGGTGTATATTGTATAGATACTTGATACGATCACAGCTGTTTATAAGAGGGACAGGGGGAACCAGGGTCAAGGGAAGGATGAGGTGAGATGACAAGAAACACACCCTGAAGACAGAGGCAGGGCCACAAGCTAAGGAGTAAGGTGGCTTCTAGAAGCTAGGGGAAAAAAAAAAAAAAAGAGAGAAACACTCTTCTCTGAAGCCTCCAAAAGAAACACTGGCTTCCTGACCCAACTTAATTTCAGGCTTCTGACCTCCAGAACAGGCTGCTTCAAGCCACTGAAGTCTGTGGTCACTTATGGCAACAGCAGGCGGCAACCAACACGCCCCTCAAGTCTTGAGGTGAAGGAGCCCTGTCCTTCGCCATGAAGCAGTGGCTGGCTATGCGGCTGCTTACCCACGGCTCCTCACAGCCACTTTCACAAGAGCCTGAGACCAACGTGGCTACACTGTCCTTCCTAAGATGATTTTTCACCTTCTGGACCCATGCAGATTTAGGGAACAGTTTAAGAAGGAAAAGCATCCACATTCAAATATATCGATTTAACATGTTCTCTCTCTCTCTCTATGTAAACAGGTCTTTAAAAATATTTATTTGTATTTTTAATCTAAAAAATAATAAACCCACTATATGGTAATGTTTAATACATTTTTATGAAATGTGCGCTGTTTTCGTTTTTTATGAAAAAGAGTGTTTTTCTCCAAAACTAAACATAGTTAACTTGACTAGCATTGTTTTACATTTCTATAAATTTCTTTTATGTCTGTCCTAAGAGAAGATAGCTTCTTTTTCTTATATGCTTCTGTATTCAACTTGCTGCAATATATTGTCTTGGTTGAAGTAGTATATATGTGCATTTTTGACATTTTAAATCCCAACAATAAGCCGGCTAGCTGCGTATATATGTGTATCTGCTCCAGTGTTTTAAATGGTAAAAACCAGCCAGCCAGCTTGGTACCCAAATTTACTTTGGTACATTTACATTTTACATTTGGTACATTTTACATTTGGCACATTTACTTTGGTACAAAGTCATTGTGGGGAAGAATCTTAGAAACACTGGCAATTCTAACTGCCTGAAGACAATACAGAGTGAGAAATACACAGAAGAAAAAGGGTAAAATATTAACTTCACAGACACATGGGTCAGGAGATGACAACAAATCTTCAAATCGAGGAACACTGACACCTGCCAGAAATAAGTGCTTGATGTAACTATTGCATGAAGTCCTCCTTCAGTGTAGGAACCGTAAATGACAAGCATTCTTACATGCTACCAGAGCGGGTTCTATTTTAAACAACTCTATTTTTAAAAATCCTTCGAATACTCAAGAAGAAGTTGAGAATTAGGATTCTATGTGATTATTGTTCAAAGACCACAAGGACAAAAGGATGAATCGAAGCGGGAAGAGGAGAGGAGAGCAGGACTAGAAGGTAAAAACAGAACAAGGAAGGAAGACAGGAAGAAGCCAGGCGGGGCAGAGAGAGCACCCTGGAGGGGCTCCTTCCACTCCCGGGAAGGCTGCGGTAACAACAACATCTTTACACGTGGTGAGACCAACTGCTCTTTTTGGAAACCCTCATTTCCTTTCATTCCTTCAGTGCATCACAAGCGGGCAACTTGGAAGAAGGTGAGTGCGAAGTGCCCAGCCCACCGGGCTCCCGTTCTCCCAGAAGTGCCCTGGGAAAGGGCCCACTCACCGAGCTGTGGCCCATGCTGGCGGCTGCCGTCAGCGCCTGCTGCAAGGCTTGGCTCTTCCTCAGCGCGCCGGGCTGGGGCAGGCCCAGCGACCACTCGCAGGTCAGCAGGTAGCGGAGAACGTCGCCGTGGCCCCTCAGTGCACTGTGGACCAGCGCGCACTGGCCTTTCTTATCCAGGTGGTCCACCTGGGTGGGGAGGCGGGGCAGGAGCAGGGGAAGGTCACAGCTGAGCATCACTTTGTCACAGTGACCCACATGTGCTGTGAACAAACCCCATCCCACCGCAGATGTATGGGGCTCGTGTCCCAGTGTGTCTCTCTGGAGAGTCTGCGTCTGAATTACTGCAACTGATGCACTGTTCCAGGCCTCGAGTTCCCTCTGTAGAATTAGTGATCACAAGGCATCCTCTTCATGCCCTTTGTCTCTCTAAGAAGTGAACTGGAGCTTCCAGTTCTCTGGGGAGCAGGTATGAGAGCAGACAAAACCTGTTCTTCCCAACCCTGGCCACTTGGGTGGAATATCCTTAATCTTCTGTGGCAAGCTATGATTTGGGGGGGGCAGAACAGTTCTTTAGTCACTGAAACAGGAAAGCCAGCAAAAGGGAGGGATCTGGAACACCCAGCTCTGAACAAGGAAGGGCATTTTACTGGGGAAGGCAGGTGACCCAGGTCATGCCAGCATGCCAAATGTGGCCACAAAGCCAGGAAGGCTGCTCAGCCACAAAGGGGCAGTAACCAAGGGCTGCGTACCCGTTATGGCCCAAGAGGCAGCAGATAATACTTCATTCCTTGTCTAAGCCTGGGAATCTTAGGCTGGGAGAGGACTTAGGGTCCAGCCTCACTTGCAAATTCTGAAGATGCTCTGGACCTCAACCCAGAGGCTCTGCCTACATAAGCCACCTATATGATTCCATCCCCTCCTACAGAGCTCTCAGTTAGCCTCCAAATAAAGCCAAGCCATGGTCTGGAGGTGGAAACGGAGGGCAGTGTGAGCAGTAATGAATCCACTGGAAAGATTTAACAGAAGCATTTCCCTTCCTCCATGAACTAGGGATGACCCATCCCAAATGCTCTACTTTCAAGAGAAAAAAGCAAAAAGACTCCCATAGTTACTATAAGTCTAACATCTTTTGTTGAACTTCAAAAAGCCTAACTATGAAGAAGAAAAACAAATATCAGCAATTTATTTCTACTGCTGTTCAGAAGTACATTCTCCCTTCCCCAACAAAGTGCTTAAAATAAACAGAGTTTACTGTAAACTTGGCACTGTTCTCATTCAACCTATTAACACTGACAGTCCTTGAGCAACTTGTTAATAATATAGTTACTTTGCATTGTTTTAGGCACATGACTTCCAAGACCCACAGAACTCATTTTATTTTTTTTTTTTTAAAGAAGACATAACATGAAATAAAAAGAAAGGAGAAAAAAAAACACATTTAAATTTTCAACTCATCCAGTGCAGAGTTAAATTCTGTGACAAGTTCCAAGGCAACACTTGCAGGCTTTTTAAAGGATGGCCTTACTTGGGCCTCTAATGACCAGGAAGGAGCCTCGCCTCAGGCAGGATTTAAGAGCTTTGAACAAAACACACGGCCCCCTCTCCCTCTTGCAGACAATATACTTCTATCACACATACCCACATCAGGCCACATCACACACTGTCTGTAGCTCCACCCTTTCTGTTTCTGTTCATTGCAACTTGACAAAGTAGAGGCAGAAGGGAGCCTGGCCCAGCCAGTGAGAATTCTACCAGCAATGGAAGACACTTCCCACCTCTGTGGCCCCCTTCAGCCCTCTGCGGGGAAGCCTGTCACTTACCCTCGCCCCCTTCTTGGCCAGCAGACACACCAGCTTCATGTGGCCTGCAGCGGCCGCGTAGCAGAGGGCAGTCATGCCGTTCTCTGACATGCCATCCAAGCAGGCGCCGAATTCCAGAAGCAGAGTGACCACTTCCTCGTGGCCAAGGTGAGACTGGACGCACAGGATCGGGGCGTTATTTAACACTTCGGTCCTGTAGTTCACGTTGGCCCCTCCTAAAATCAGGAGACGGCTCACCTGTTGGAGAATGTCCCCCAACAAGATTAATTTCTCACGAAGTTGGCGATCATAACAATGTTTGTGGAGAAGGGTGGTATCCTTAGTCCAGTGGTTCTCAAACGTGAGTGTGCACCGGTGTGACCTACACATGCACTGAAGATGCGCATTCTCGCTGGTGAGAATGCAAAATGGCACAGCTGCCTCGGGAACCAGTATGGAGGTTTCTCAGCACCCAGCAGTCCCACTCTGGGTTCACGTCCAGAGGAAATGAGATCAGAATCTCGGTGAGACACCCGCACTGCTGTGTTATGGAAGCACTGTTCACAATAGCTAAGAGCTGCAGGCAAACTAAAAGGTCAAAGGATGACTGGACGAACAGAAGCGGTATGTACATATGCTGGCATATCACTCAGCTTTCAGAAGGAAGGAAATCCTGCCCCACGTAACAACACGATGGACCCTGAGAACACTGCTCACTCAATCACGTCTGACTCTTTGTGACTCCACGGACTACAGCCCACCAGGCTCCTCTGTCCATGGAATTTTCCAGGCGAGAATATTGGAGTGGGTTGCCATCTCCTGCCCCAGGGGCTCTTCCAGACCCAGAGCTCAAACCTGCATCTCCTGCACTGGCAGGCGGATTCTTTACCACTGAGCCATGAGCGAAGCCAACCAAAAAGAGACAAATGCTGTATGACTTCACTAGTATAAGGGACACAGAGCAGTCAAATTCACAAAGACAGAAAGTAGAATGGTGGCTTCCAGGGCCTGGGAGAAGGCGGGGGAGACAAGACCTGTTTAATAGGTGGGGAGATTTAGTTTTATTGTGGAGTTGTATTACTGCACAATAATATGAATATATTTACCACTACTGATTTCTACCTTTAAAAGTAGTTAAGATGATATATTTTATGATGTGTTTGTTTATTACAATTGAAAAACAAAAATTTAGAAAGGTCTGGACTCAGACCTCTGGATTCAGTAGGTCTGGCGGGGGTGGGAGTGAGGTCTAAGAATGTGCCTGTTTACTGAATTCCCCCCAGGTGATACAGATGCTGTTGATCTGGGGATCACATTTTGAAAACCACTGTCTGATCCAAATAAAAAGAGAAAATTCATTTTGGGGAACAAGGAAATAATCATCATGGGATTAAATAATTAACAGTGAGATAATAAAGCCAAAATTAAGAGCATACAGTTTTTTCTTTACAAGGAATTGTACCTGCAAGAAAGAGCAGAACATGTAAAAATGCTCATATGCTTGGGACGGTCAGCAGCACAAAACTCCTAGAAAAGCATCTGCTTGTCTGACTAATTGCTACATATCCACCACCCACTGAACGCCTTGGATCCAGATATAAAAGGAAATTCGTTATCTATAGGTTTTAAAATAAAATCATTGAATACTTTATGTGAATTATAGCTATACTAATATTTTCTTCAAATCTCCAGATCATTGGAAAAATGACATTCCATTAACACCTATTAAGATGCCCACTGCGTTTCTTCAAACAGTCCCCTTCAATGGTCCCGATCGCATCAATCACCCCCTGACAGACTCTGGCCGCCTCCGGCTGCCCATTAGGTATGAAAACCACAGAGACTGCGTCTTATCTAACCAGAGACACATGGGATCATTAGAGGATAGAGAAAGATGACAAGGAATATAAAATCTGAGGCATTTCGATGATACGGTGCCCACAAGAGTAGCTAACAGAATATTTACAAAGTGATAAATTATTATTCTGGTGGTGATACCACACCTCAGAATAGTGATACCATACAGACTGGTTAGAACCCAGAGAGTAAAACCTGCAGACTCACTGGCTGCCGCTGAGGCTTGAGCCCTGGGTGACCCAGCCCTTCAGCTGCTTCTCTGACCTCCTCTAGCAGCACTCTTCCCCTCACTTACCCGCCACCCCACCGCCCCGCAAAGGTGACCGCAGCGGGTCTAATGCTTGTCCCGTAACAGGGGCAGGCAGGTCCCCACCTCCGGGTCCTCCCCTCTCTTCCGTACAGTTCCCTCTGCCAGGAATAAATTCCCTCTCCATAGATACACATGACAAAGGATCACTTCCACTGAGTGCCTGCTTCAACGCCAGGACCCCCGGGAGCAGTCCCCCCAGTCTACAGAGAATGCTCCCCGCCCTCCCCTATGCACACACCCGCACGTCATCCACACACACCAGCCCTGAACACCATCATCTACTCGGCACGCTCCATTTCCCATTTGGCCTATGGCACAAGACACTGGTTCTAAGACACAGAAGTTCACAGATAAGAGCAGTGAACAAAGCCCCTCTATGGGCGAGGATGGCCCACAAGTCAGTTCCTTACCACTATTAGGACCAATGCTTATAATTAAGGAAGGACCTCTCAAAGTGGGGGGAGGGGAGATAAAGTAGGAATCTGGGGATAGCAGATATACATTGCTGTACATAAAAGAGAGCAACAACAGGACCTTTACCGCGCAGCACAGGGAACTATACTCGATACTTTGTAACAACCTGTAAGGGAGAAGAATCTAAAGGAGAGAGAGAGAGAGAGAGAGAGAGAGAGAGAGAGAGAGAGTGAGTGAGTGTGTGTGTGTGTAGACCGAACCAGTTTGCTGTGCATCTGAAACTAACAAAACTCTGTGTGTGTGTGTGTGTGTGTGTGTGTAGACTGAACCACTTTGCTGTGCATCTGAAACTAACACAACTGTGTAAATCAACAATACTTCCCCCCAAAAAAGCAAGCACACTTGTGCCCAAGCAACTAGACCCACCTCATCATTCACAGAGTCACAAGGGAACCATCCTCCAACCTCACCAGGTCAACACCAACCCAGCCCCCAGCTGCCAACCAGCACATGTGGACAGAAGGGCAGAAAATACAGAGAGGAGAAATCAGGAGAGGTGTCCCTGTCCCCACAGTGACACGGGATACAACCTCGGGCAAACCCATCCCCACTGAGCTTGCTCTAGAGCCCTGAATCGGTTTGCTCCTAAAAACAGCACCAGACTCAAGCAGGACTTTAAAGCATTTTAAAAGGGTAAGTGCCCAACAAAAGTCAGGGTTTTTGAGAAAATGACTTCCCTCTGAGTAACTGCCAACAGTGTGGCAGGAATACGACAATGCTGCTGGCACAGTAGGGGTTTTATTGAGGCCCAAGAAATGAGTTCTCAGGCAAGAGCAATACAGAGCAGAACTCGAACAGCTTTTCAAAATTTTCAAAACGCACACATCAGGGACTTCCCTGCTGGCCTAACGGTTAAGAATCCATCTTCCAATGCAGGGGACTGAGTTCGATCTCTGGTCGAAGAACTAAGATCCTGCAAGCCCGGGGGGAACTAAGCCCAGCTGCCACTACTGAGCCCGTGCATCCCAACTAGAGAGAAGCCTGCATGCCACAACGAAGAGCCGCACGTCGCCGCAACCGAGATCCGAGGCAGCCAAAACAGACAGACGAGTAAATATTAGAAAAGATTAAAGCAGGGGCATCATTTACCAACATCACAGAAGTAAAAAAGACTTAAAACACACACACACATAACATCACCACTGGGCACACTGGACTCTGGACACCAAAGGACAGGCAGAAACTGCTTGTAAATTCACAGGGTGACTTTGATCGCCAGTTACCCTCTCTCTCCCCTCTCCCATCAATCCCATCCCCTCTTGAGATTCATGAGCCTAAAAGAAAAAAGATGATGAATTAAACAGTCTGAGTTCTCAATCAGCCTCTTAACTAACTTGCTGTGTGATTTTCAGAAAATTACTCAACTTCTCTGTGATTCAGGTGCTCTCTAACGAAATGACAGTACACCACCCCATTCTACTGGACAGAAGCTCTCTTGTAAGAACATTGGAAGGTGTTGCTTCAGTAATGTCTTACATAATACTATATGAGAAAAGTCTTCTGGAAGGTCTGTGCACAGAGGCAGAACTTTCCTAAAGGCATTTGTCATCAATTCTCTATTTGCTTCTTGGGAAAAACATTTCCTTTGTTGATGCGATGCTGTGGGTATTTTTACCACTTATCCCCCTAAGCAATCTGTGATCTTCTCCAAACCCATGCTTCTTAACCCTGCTGCTCCTTGAAACCACCAGGGAGCTTGCAAGTTTCCAAAGCACCAGCCCCACCCTTGGAGATTCTGACTAGGCTGGGGCCCGGGGCTCCCAGGTGGTTGCAGCTGGCAGCCACGGCTGTAAACGCACCAGGTGAGGAGCGCACCTGTGGAGGGAGCGTGGGCTTGTTCTGTGCCAGGCACTCTTCCCACTGTGGGATCTGGGCACCTATCACTACCCTCACCCGAAAGGTGGAAATAAAAACAGTTTCGCTTCCTTGGGTTGTTGTGAAGATTAAAAATGAACCCGCCACACACACAAAGCACTTAGCCCAGCCCTGAGCATCCTGTAAGTGCTGAATAAATATTACTTGTTATTGTTATAATCACCTTTGGGGGGGAAAAAAAGTGAAAGTGTTTGTCTCTTAGTCGTGTCCAACTCTGAGACCCTGTGGACTGTAGCCCGCCAGGTTCCTCTGCTCCTGGGAATCTCCAGGCAAGAATACTGGAGTGGGTTGCCATTTCCTGCTCCAGGGGATGTTCCCAACCCAGGGATTGAAACCAGGTATTCTGTATTGTAGGCAGATTCTTTACCATCTGAGCAACCAGGGAAGATGAACAGGTCTTTAAAACAGACAAGGGCCCCAGTCTCTGACCCTCAGAAGGCACAGGAGGACGCTCCGCTCCAGAAACCAGCTGACCCAGGGGGCCTGCCCCCTGCCCCCACCATGCCAGGGCTGCTTATCTGCACAGGCGGCAAGGAGACCTCACTCTTACCTGAGGGCAGGTGTGGGCCCATCGCAGCCTGTGGGCAGCTCCCCTTCACCACCGCCAACAGGCACATTCACAAGCTCTCAAGTGCTGTCCGGAGAATCTCAGTGCCCAGAAAGAAGGTGAAAAGCAACTAAAAATAACTCATTTGACCATGTAATAAATGCCAAGTCTTCTCCCAAGAGCTTCAACATCTCAGTGAGGTGTCCCCTCACTCTACGATGCAGGTTCTTTAGCGACCTTCACTTCACAGGTGAGCAAACTGAGGCTCAGAGCAGGTAAGGCAGAGATGAGCCCTGGGCACAACACTAACTACTATCGTACCACAGTCCAGCTGCTGAAGCAGCAGCTCTGGCTGAGATTACTCGGCATTCAGGGAAGGGGAAAAACGGCTCTTTCTGCCTATTTTTTCCCAACTACATGGAAATCTTCTGGTCAGTACTACCATGAAGCTCTCTCTTCAACAACTGGGAACAGCAATATTACCTATACACATCTCTGGATTGGATGAATGCAAGAAAACAAAAAGGGGGGTAGGGTGGCAGGTAAAATGATGTGATCACGAAGAACAGAAGAGGTACTGTCCAGCATGCAGTAAAGCGGAAGGCTCAGTTTTCTCACTGGAGGTTTTCATCAGTATAACTGGTGTAAATGCGTGTTTCCTAATAATTATGAAGAATACAACTGTATCCTGTCAGCCAGGGAAGTTAGGCCAAGGTCCACACCTAACTCCTGTCTCCTCCCCTCCCTGCCTCCAGCTGTGAGAAGAATCACAATCTTAATTCCCTTGAGCCCACAGCCTTAGGAAGCCTGTGGCTGGCAGCCAGTCCAATGGGACTACGTGAGCAAAACAACCAACTGGTCTAAAGCCTGGGGGCCCTGGTGGCAAGGACCCCAGAGGGCCAGCCAGAGCTCAGGCCTGGCCTGGCTATGGTAGATCACATTGTTAGAAATCACGGGCATGCCACCAAAATTAAAATTCAACTACCAAGTAATTACTGCGGAGCAAGTAGCTTTAATTTACCAAAGTGGCAAACTGCAATTATTGCTCAAAATGACATCCTTTCCTGTATGACAACATTTAATACTCTCCGAAAAAAAATTCCTTAATTGCATGCATAATTTTAAATTACTGTAATTTGTTCAAGATTCTGTGAAAAATCACTCCCCCCCACCTTTTTTTAAAAGACAAAAGAAACAGAAGGATAACAGAAAGTCTTAAAATTCTGTGACTAAGTAATACAATGTGGGGGGATAATGTTAGATGTAGGTGACACTGAATTCTATAAAACAAAGTAAAGATGAATAACTTTTAAAATTGCAAATATGTTAAAGAGGAAAGTTTATAATCCCAGGCGGGTCAAGCTCATTATACTATTACATGGTACCTTTTAATTTATTGTCTTAAAAACTCATATTCAACAGAGTATGACGTTTCCCAATTTACTTTTCTCCACATTAAAATAACTTTTGTGTCCATAATTCATTAAAACAGTGAAAACAGATACTTCCATTTTACTTTTTCTTTCTTTGTTCCTTACCACATTACAGAATTTTATTAATTATGGAGTAGCCAAAAGATATACTTTCAGCTGAAATAAGAGATGAAACAACTACAGTAAACTCAGTTCCAGTTTCTATAACAAGTAAAACAAAAACTCGAAATACAGTTTCTTCATCACGTGAAATATGTCCTTGGCATGTTCAGAGTAACTCTATCTAGAAAGGAAGTGCTCCTTTTGACCAGAAGCAGCAGCTTAGAGCTAGTGCTCCTAAATTACAAAAGCAGCTTCCCTGTCTTCACCCTGTGAAACTTGCACATAGCTTCAGTCAGGACACAACCCTCAAGCCCACCCGTCTGCAGAGCGCAGGCTGGACACAGGGGTTCCTGGGAGCAGTTCTCCAGGGCTGCTCTGCTTCCAGGCACCCTGTCCAGGGGTGAGCCCAGCCAAAATCCAATGAGCCCTTTGCCTCTCAAGACTGGAACCCTAACAGCACTGAGTCCACCTGCACTTCTGCATTTGCAAAAACCTTGTCTGAATCCACCAGGCGGGTGGTGGCCTTTCTCTAACCAACACCCAAGCTCTGTACTGGGCGGTAGGTCTGTGGGCGAGCCGCCCCAGGGTCAGAGCCCTGCTGGGTCCCTCCTGACACCCAGGCTCCTTACTCAGCACTGTTACACTCTCCACTTCTAAAAACCAGCAAGGGGGGATGTAATGTACCCCATGGGACCAAAATCAGCAAGGGGGGATGTAATGTACCCCACGGGACCAAAGCCAATAATAATTGTTTATTTCAAAGTTTCTAAGACAGATCTTAAGTTCCCACTCAAAGAAAAAATTTATAACCACATGTGGTGATATTTGTTAACGAGACCTTTTGTGCTATAAAAACAAGTATCACATCATTAGGTTGTTCACCTAAAATCTACATCAACTATACCTCCATTGAAAAAAGAGAGGAAAAAAATAAGGAAGTACAGCCTGCTCTCTGTATCAGTAGGTTCTGTATCTATGAATTCAACCAACCACAGACTAAATCTATTTGAAAATAAAACTTTCCATAACGTTCCAAAAAGCAAAACTTGAATTTGCTGTGTGCAACTCTTTACATAGTCTTTGTATTAGATTAGATATCAGAAGTACTCTAGGGCTTCCCTGGTGGCTCAGACGGTAAAGCCTCTGCCCGCAACGCGGGAGACCCAGGTTCAATTCCTGGGTCGGGAAGATCCCCTGGAGAAGGAAATGGCAATCCACTCCAGCACTCTTGCCTGGAAAATCCCATGGACGGAGGAGCCTGATAAGCTACAGTTCATGGGGTCGCAAAGAGTCAGACACGACTGAGCGACTTCACTCACTCACTCAGAGATGATCTAAAGTATATGGGAGGATATGCATAGGTTATATTCAAATACCTTGCCCTTATTTATGGAACTTGAGCATCCTTGGATTTAGGTGTCTGTGGAAGGACCTGGAACAAATCCAAGGGACCATTATACACCAGGAAAGCAGGAAGGGAGAAGAGGGGGCAGTGCTCTGCAAGGCCTCGATCCCCAGACACACGTCCAAGGTGGGGTGCTGAGGGTGGGGCATGCTAACAGTAGGGGAGAAGAGACACAGAGGTTCCCCCGGGGCTGGAGAGGTGTGGGGACAAGGCTCTTCCATGGCACCATCTCTGACGCATGTGGGTTTGAGGAACCAAAGTGAGGAGAAGAAAAAGATTCCTGGAAAATTCTAGGGCTTCACTTGACCACCTGGTGAGAGTGTCAGGCCATCTTTGGGCTACTAACAAGAGAATAGGTATGACTTTTCATAGAGGTGACTGAAGGGGAGAACCTGGCTGTCTGGGAAACGATGTCAGAGCTTTTGAAGGCAGCCAAAACATCAGGGCCTGGGGCTGAAAGGCCTGGAGTCTAGCAGCTACATCAAGCAGGTGAGAAATCTAAGTGTGAAGACAGTTACGATCTCATCATACTTTGCACTGGGGAAGATGGTTATAAACAGCTATAATGTTAAGTCAGTAGTTCCCACACTCCATGGGAGTTAAGCCCTCTTTGCTGCCTTAAGCAGATACTTGGCCTCTGTGTGCTTTAGATTCTTAGACTGCATTAACGGAGGAGGGAAAATCTACTCTGAAAAGCTCAGCAAAATACTGTGAAATGGTAGCCACTGATGGGGAGTGAGGAAGCCCTTGGTTCAGC
Source organism: Ovis canadensis (assembly GCF_042477335.2). Classification (NCBI taxonomy): domain Eukaryota; kingdom Metazoa; phylum Chordata; class Mammalia; order Artiodactyla; family Bovidae; genus Ovis; species Ovis canadensis. The sequence continues at coordinate 155,904,220 of NC_091246.1, forward strand.
AGCAGGCAGACCCTGATACACTTTCCATGGTCATAAATACATGCGTACAAAATCTTTAATAAAGTTTTCCTCTTTAAAGTGACCATCCCTTTGTCACTCATCAGGGCTTAATTTTCTATGAACCATAAAGAGATAGTCCGGATTGGAAGCTAGGATGCTTTAAAAGGCCATTTTCCCTGGAAATTCCTCTCTGACCTTTGCTTTCCTTTGTGAACTGTTTCCCTTATCTCACCTACTCTGAAACAGTCACCATGAGCTCACATAGCAGCCCCTGACCACCCACATCTTGCTGCCTCAGCAAAAGCCAGACTTGTGGAAGAGAACCGGCAACAGAGCAGTCCTGTCGGTGTGCTTCACACCAGGAAATTGCCTCTTCAGAAGCGTCCCAGCCTTCTCTGCCCACAACCCAGGGCAGGGGAGAGCAGGACCGTTGATGCAACAGTGGTCAGGCAGGGGGCTCTGGCTCCCTGGGCAGAGGGCGGCTCACCTTCACATTGGGAGTGTAGAGATTCCTGAGAGAGGCCAGGGCCGCGGACAGCCCCTCAGTGCTGTACCCGATCCACAGGGCCTGGAGGTGGCTTGAAGAGATTCCCGTCTTCTTGCTGAGGCCCTGGGAAAAAACAGCAGCAAATCAGCTTCAACATCTCCTCTCCACACGCAGCGTGGGTCTGAAGCGGGTGAACGTCCCCGCTGAACACGAGGCAAAGGCTGTGTGCACAGAAAAGGCTTGGACCTGTAAGCATTCCCATCCTAAAACCAAGGGTCAAGGAACCAGCCTGCCTTTGCTACATTAACTGTCTGCCTGGCAGAAAGGATGGCAGTTGAGAGGGAAGTTTCTCTTTATAGAGGTTCTCTAATCAATTAAAGGAAGCATAAATGTTAGAATATCACCATTTATAGTCCCTAACGAAGGAAGAGACCAGTCATGGCTGATGGCCTCCCACCAAGCACACGAGGTGTCCTGACCCCAGAAACCTCATACAGACTTACAGAGCATTTTAACTCTAACGAGCAAACCTCAAAGATATTGCAGGTTTGGTTCCAGACCACAGCAACAACGTGAGTCACGCAGTTTTTCTGGTTTCCTGGTGCACTTGAAAGCTTTCTGTTTACACTATACTGTAGTCTATTCAGTGTGCAATAGCATTGTCTAAAAAAATGTATTAACACATACCTTAATTTTAAAATATTTTATTGCTAAAAAATGCCAACCATCATCTGAGACTTCAATAAGTTGTACTAGTAACATCGAAGATTGCTGATCACAGAAAACTATAAGAGGTAACAATGAAGAAGTCTGAAATATTGCAAGAACTTTCCAAAATATGACACAGAGACATGAAGTAAGCAAATGCTATTGGAAAAAATGGTGCCAAAAGTCTAGTTCAATGCAGAAGTGGCACAAACCTTCAATTTGTAAGAAAAAATGCAATTATTTGCAAAGCACAATAAAGCAAAAGCGCAGTAGAACAAGGTTAACCTGTGTAAAGTAATTATGATATGCAGGGGGTGGTTCTAAGGGAGGAATCAAACCTGAACCTGATTAAACTGCTCAAAATAACTACCAAAGAATAAAAAATCCAGAGGAAAAAGGGAACAAGTTAAACCAGGCCGCGAGAAACAAGGACACAATCAGAAAATCCAGGTGGTAGAAAACTGCAGAGGTCACATAACTTAGCCTCTTCTACAACTATTTAACAAGGAAACAAAGGGGAATGAATGAAGCGGAAACTTTAAGAGATGTAGAGGGTGGAAAAGTGAGAACAATGGTTACTTTTAGGCAGGGGTTGTGTTTGGAATGGGGCTCACAAAGTTGTCTCCAGAACCAAAACCTCAATGTGGCACCTATGAAACCCTCCCTCCAGCGGTGTGGGGCTCACCTTGAAAATGTGTGCCTTCAGGATGTGATGGCCAAGCTCCATGGTCTGCTGGCGGTTCAGCTTGCCCTCCTGTCGCGAAAACATGAACGCCAGCAGAGCGTGCCCATTCCTAGGACGAGAAACACAAAGGCTGGTAACCAAAGACCCCAGGGCACCTCCCTGCAGGCCCTTGGGGTGAACATCACCGAACGACCCTGAACTCTCCTCGTGGTGTCTCAGTATCACCGTATGAGATGGGTGGAAAGCTGCTGCTTTACAGAGGATGCCAGCGCTGTTGACTCCTTAAGTCATTTTCTCGGGACTCCCTATCTCTGTGGAGTGACTCAGAGAGAAGCCCCAGGACAGGGCAAGTCTTTGTGGAACTACCCACTCTGTGTCCACTGGCCATCACTCTCTTGTAATTTAAGTCTTTCACAAAAACACAAACTCTATGAGACTAAGGGTCTTGTCTAAGTCACAGCTTGGTCACAATACCTAGCAAATACCCAAGACTCAGTAAGAACCCACATATGCATTTCTTGGATGGATGGACAGATGAAGGACAGATATGTGAGGAACGGACAGATGGAGCAGAACCATACTGGACCTGACCCTAGGCCTCCTGCCAGTACAATCACCACTGAGGGTAGCCCTGGCCCAAAGGACAAGACCTTACCATGGGAGGGAAAGCAAACCCAGGCTGCACGCAGAAATAGCTCATGACCAGAAAACAACTAGCATTTTAGGCTCGAAAGGAACACAGCTCCTCGTAGGGGTAAGAAAGCTAAGCTGTATCAGTGTGTTTGCCATGTCTGGGCACAGGGTGTACATTCAACTGACGCCACCAATTAATCCCCCTACTAGCCCTCTCATGAAGCAGCCACCATACCCACTTTCCCCTTCATGTCTGTAGAACTTCTTCTATCTCCCATGGACTCCATGCCTTCATCTAGGCCAGTTTGTTTGGAAAACATGCTAAGGGCTGCTTACTCCAGCAGTAGTGACTGCTGTGTGAGGTGAATCATTTTCATTTCTATTAACCTGACACCTGTGAAATTTTGTTCTGCTGAGAAAAAGCAGCTAGTTGTAGAGAAAAAGATAAACACTGTGAAAAAGAGAAGCATTCTTCTAAATGTGTTTTCTAGTCGTTGCTGATCTAGAGGATTAAAAGCATGCATCATTTAAATCACATTATTCTATCCAGATGCTTGCCTGTTTCTCAATTACACATCATGTTACAGATGAGGAAACCAAGGCAGGTGGAAACCACAAGACTTGTTTTTCGTCCTGCAGGAGGTGTGATACATAAGCCCCCATTGCCGCTGAGTCTCCCACTTGCCGTCTTGTAAGGGTCTGGAGCACATGCCCTGTGCTCCTTTGCACACACTCCCTCCCAGACCTCACGCTTCGGCTCCCCTTCTCACAGGAGAACCTCCCCTGCCCCCACGGAAACCACTTTCTGCCGTCTCCCAGTGCGCCATGCCCTCCCTGGCCCACATCAACGGGCTAGTCCCATCTGACTCTGATCAGGGTCAGTCTCCCCACAACGGGCTCAGCCACCCTCAGTCTCCCAGTCTGCCAGCTCTGTGGCGATGCGAGCTGCGACCACCACAAAACCTGCTAGGTGCTGCGGTTGGCTGGCCCTGGTAGGTGATGACCACCCACCCTTCAGTGGTTGGCCCAAAGTGTCCGGTGCGCTCAGCTAAGCGCATGGCTTCCCACCTCTCTGAGGAAACAATTCACCACGCAGTCACTGGGTACCCGAGCTCCTCCACACTGAATATACCTTTACATCCTTCCTTCCTGGTCCTAAGATCACATGCCTCCTTCCAAGTCTACCCACACTTACTGTCCATTTTCCAAAGCTTACACATATCCAGCTTTTTACCACATGCCCGATGCAGAAAGAGTAACTAAGTTAGTTTCTGAACCTGTTTGACCCTGTGAATCATGAGGTATCGTGATTCCAAATTGGTGTGCTTGGGGGAAACAGGCCTGTACAGGTAAAAATGATGGGCCCAAATAGGTGATGACCGAGTAGACTGTGACCACAGTCTATGTAATATGAGCCCCTGTGCTCGTCCTCAGCATAACCCGACTCATCCAATCATTTGTGCATTAACATCCCCCTAGAACCAGCACCTTGTTTGATACTGGGGATCTCCTGGGGAACAATGTGAGGTCCTTGCCCCGAGGAGCTCTCAGCAACTGGACTGGAGACACGTAAACGAGACAAAAATCAAGCTAGAGTAGTGGCCTGAATGGATGCTGTGGAGGCAAAGAGGAGACTCGCTGACCCCATTCCCTCGAGTTTCCAATTTCTCCCCCTTCACGGATTGTGTTTCCATGAACCTGCTGTCTCAAGGATGCTTCCAACATCCCAATCCCTTGTGTTGTTTAAAACATAAACCAAAACTCTTCCCCACCCTAAACCCCAAACCTCTCCACCCTTTTACTTTCCAGGCCAGGATGCTGGCTCTCCTCTTTCACTCCTCACAACCCAGTGGAAGGAATCTCCAGGAGATCTAGGACCCTCCTCCCGCAACGAAATGCCAGTGGCTTCCTCTGAACCCTCAGCTTCCTTCACTTCTCACCAGCACCTACTTTCTTCCCCTCCTTCCCAGAAATCCTTCTCCCTGTCCCAGAAGTCCAACACTCCCTCTCCCCCAGCTGCACTTCCTCACCATGACCCACCACTGCCTCTCCATCAACGGTGCCAGATCTTCAACTCCAACCTCTCTTCCAACTGTTAGACCCCACCTGCCTTGGAACCCCACCATCAACCCCATGAGCTCAGTGGACCTCTGACTCCTCGGACGCAGCTGCCCCACCGCAAATGAGGCACCTGAACTCTGAACCCGATTCCTCCCAACCCCAAATCCCAATCTGCTATTCCTGCAGGACACAAGTACAAAATGAGGTGGCCGGAAGTGATGGTTGCGCTCCCCTCTGGGGCCACAGATGCATCAGATCCCCGGGATGAGACACCACAAGCTTAAGAGGTGGCAGAATGGCATTGAGAAACAGTCTGCAGATTCCCACGCCCGCAAAGGAACGGAGTCGTGTACAGGCTTGAGGGAAGCCAGCTGTTCCTTGCAGCTGGTCCCACACTCTCCTGCACGTGTCCCTGAGAGAGGGGACGGGGACCTAGAGGAGAATCACAAAGAAACACCGCCCAGGCACCATCAGCTTCTCCTTCATCCAGATATACTGAGGAGTCCTACAATACTAGCAATTAAAGGAAGGAAGCTTTCACATGGAACTCTACTCCACCTGATGTGGCAGCCTGAAGGGGAGGGAGGTTTGGGGAGAATGGATACATGTATATATAAGGCTGGGTCCCTCCACTGTTCACCTGAAATGACCACAACACTATTAATCAGTTATGTGCTCAGTTGTGTTTGACTCTTTATGACCCCATAGACTGTAGCCTGCCAGATTCCTCTGTCCATGGAATTCTCCAGGTAAGAATACTGCAGTGAGTTAATTCCCTTCTCCAGGGGACCTTCCCAGCCCAGGGATTGAACCCATGTCTCCTGCATTGGCAGGCAGATTCTTTACCAATAGCACCACCTGAGAAGCTGGTTAACTGACTATACCCCAATACAAAATAAAAAGTTAAAAAAATTTAAAAAAAAAAAAAAAAAGGAAGTTTTTGTTTGAGGGCTTCCCTGGTGGTTCAGGCAGTAAAGAATCTGCCTGCAACTCAGGAGACTCAGGTTTAAGCCCTGGGTCAGGAAGATCCCCTGGAGAAGGGATTGGCAACCCACTCCAGTATTCTTGCCTGGAGAGTCCCATGGATAGAGAAGCCTGGTGGGCTACAGTCTATATGGTCACAAAGAGCTGGACAGGACTGAGCGACTTTCACTGTATCATTCATGCTGTGTTGTCTTTCTGCCAAAGAACATGAATCGTGTTTGTGATCCCTTCGCCAGCCAGGCATAAGGCTTCCTGCACAGAGCTGCTGGGTAAGTGGCCCATCATACCTGGGCTCACACAGGAAGGCTGTGTTCTCGCCATCTGCTCTCCACACGAGCCACTCCCTGAAGGATGGGTGGCAGAACATGCGGGTTTTGTCTCGCCGCTTGATGAGGAAGCAAGAGAGGGCATCCATCCTCTGCTGGAAGTCCTCCCAGCCCTGCTCCCCTTGGACGTGGCCGGCGTTGATCGCCTGGAAGATCTGCTCATCCGTCATGGGGTGGAGGGATGCCAGGGCCACGTTTAAAATGGGAAGTGCTCTCTCGAAAGCAGACTGGGTCATGAACTTCATGTTGCACTGCAGCAGGTAGAGCTCGGACAGAGACACAGGCACCACCTTGTAGCTGGCGCTCTTGATGACCAGGTGTCCCCTTTGGAAGAGGTCCAAGGTGAGCTTGAGGTACAGGTAGGAGCCGAGGCTCCGCAGAACCAGGTGGCTGCTGACTTTGCCGATGAGTGCAGCATCGGCTTTGCCATTCAGTGAGATGTTGCTGAGGATGTCCTGGCTGCTGTGGACCCTGTGCTGGACGTAGGCATGCAGGTCGCTGTGGATGTCCTTATTGTCCGGAAAGTCATCCAAGGACAGCTTGACAAATGGCAGCTCGCTGACGATTTCCTGCAAAGGAACAGGGCCCCACAGTGTCACTCCACGGAGATTTCTTTTTCATGTCAGCTGCACTTCAAACCAGATCCCCGAGTTTTCTTTCAAGGAGGATTTTCATGGATTACAGGGACTCATTGTTTTACCTTAAAATATGTAATAGGATAAATTGAAGATAAAAAGCTTACGTGAAAGAAATGCCTGACGTGAGATTAAATCAGAAAAGGCCTTCCTGAGGCCCTTATCCGAGGATGTGGAGCCAAGTGAGATGGAAGAGCCTTGAGCTGACAGTGACAACCTGGCTGCACCGGCAATGGGGCACTGAGACCCTCAGGTGACCTGATACCCACAATCTCCACACTGTGCAACTGGTGATACAAGGACAGACACCAACCACCACCGTGCCTCTAAGGCCACGGCCAGACACTGAGATCAGAGGCATTCTTCACTGTGCGTCAAGACTCCCAGCCAGGTCATAGAAACTGCCCCCAGGCTGGGCCCCGGGGACTGCTGTCATGAAGCTGTCAGACTTGCATATGGCCCACTATTTTGTTGTTGTTGTTAGTTTTTATTTGTGTGTAAACTTTTAAATTGAAGTGTGACATACAGAGGTGCACAAATCCTAACTGCATGGTGTCATTCACTTTCTCAAAGCCAAATATACCTGCGGGACCAGCAGGCAGACACAGGACATTACCAGCTCCAGACACCCCATCCCTTTGCCATCCCACAGGTGACACTTAACTGTAGAGGTGAATTTTGTCTTTTTTTGGTTTAAACTTCCCACCATCATTTCTGTAACATGTCCTCACTGAATGTGATAGCTGTAGGAGGCAGGCTGAGGACTATTCACCCCACTGCACATGCTAACTGAGCCTCTGAAAACTCAACACAGCTCGAATGCAGAACACAGGATTCCTGCTCCCGTGCTGCTGACTGCCACACTCTGCTCACTGTGTGAAAAGTGACGGAAAAGCGTATCAATCAAAGGTCTACAAAAACAAACACCAAGTGCAAATGAGGTCCAGTTCTGCTTTTAAAGAGGAAAAGAAGAACCCAAATGCTATTTTAAAATAAATATTATCCAAAAAGGGAAAAAAAAAATCCATGTCTTGTATCATTACTAAAAATGGACAGGGGTAGATGCAAGGAGTCAATGGCTGTTAAGATATAATTACAGAGTTCAAACGAGGGGACAGATGAGGAAGAGAAAAACACATACACTCTTCATTTTTCTGCAAGTGTTATCTCATGTTTAAGTTTTAGGAAAAACTGGATCTTTTTTCAGAATTGGCTTTCAAAATCTTCCTCCTTTATCTCTCCCTTCTCTCTTCATTGAAAAAAAAAAAAAATTCACTGCAAACCCATACAAATAACTGCCGGCAAGAATAACTTGAAATCCTAGTAGACTTTTTGGCCAGGTACCTACAACAGCCCCCCAAACTGAGCTGCGCTGAACTGGGGCGAGACACTTCCATTTTGGAAGCACCAGTATAGCTTAATGAAATTAGGGAACTTACCTGACACCTTGATAAATGTGCCTTTGGGCTAAAAAAGTTAGAGCTTTGTCTGTTTAGGGGTCTGTACAGTAATATTTCAAAGATCTAATACACCTTTCAATTCAGCAGCAAAATGATTTACAACAGTTTAAGTTGTTAATGTTAACCTAAAATTATAATTAGAAAAATTGCAAAATTGGGGCATAGGGTCTTGGAAAAAGATTTGCGAATTCTTTTTTTACCTGGAAATTGGCTCTTACAGTCACAATCAACTTCAACCAAGCAGGGAATTTAGAAATAATCTTGGTAATAAACGAAGAAAGCGTATCTCCATAATCAGGTTTATGAAATTCAGCTTCATTTAAGCCATCTATCAAAATAATGTATTCTTCTTCAGGAATTTTCTGCTCTAAAAGATAAAATGATTTTTTAAAATTAAGAAATTATACATTTCTATAAGATAGCACCACCCAGTGTATTTTAATGCATAATTTAAAGTGTTATGGAAAACTAAAAAGGTTTACATATGGCAGAATAAGTGGTTTCACAGAAGCATATTTTCTATTAAATTTGTAATGAAAACCAGAGTGCAGAGCCAAACAAAGATCAATTCCCACCAAACAGTTTTCAGAAACATACGGCATCACATGCATTAGCAGGATGTCACCCACAGTTAGCTCTTCAAGAACTCCTGTCACTGGGGTGAGTGACAGCAAAGAGAGCCAGCACACACTGAGATCAAACCTGCAAACGATTCTAGGTCCTGCCCCCACCCTACCCCACAGAGCTCCCTTGATGGATTCTGGGAGGGCAAGCTGACCCTGGAAGGTCAGAGCATCCCACCAAAGGCACACAGCCAGTGGAGGCGAGAACTCTGCTACACAGAAACCTCCAAGCCTGAACACAGCTTTCTACTCACTGGTGCCAGCTTCCTGCCTGGCGATGAGGAGCAGTGATGGAGTATCTGTTTCACTCCCCTGTCCCTGGCACCAAATGGCAGAAGTGCTATGGAGACAGGTAGACTAGCTCAAAAGGTAAGGAGCAAGGGGCAGGAAGGATGAATAGACAAAGGCTCAGAATATCACTAACGCCCCTACTGAGACGGTCAAGGGCGAAAAAACCCAAATGGCCGCTTCAAGAAATGACTTTAGCTTCAACTGAACAGTGAAAGTGTGTCTGTTCAGTTATGTCCGACTCTTTGTGACCCTATGGACTGTAGCCCGCCAGGCTCCTCTGTCCATGGGATTCTCCAAGCAAGAGTACTTCAGTGGGTTGCCATTCCCTTCTCCAGGGGATCTTCCCAACCCAGGTCTTCTGCATTGCAAGCAGATTTAGTGTCTGAGCCACCAGGTAACAGAGGCCCCTGGAAAAACATGCTGGCAAGTTCCCCAAATAATCAATGTACTCCTTTGCTACTGAGGAGTGCAAAATATGCAGGCAGCAGTTTCTAGCGAGCAAGTCATCTAAATAACCTCTGGTTACAAATTAGCTACTTTGGCAATGTTCAACTGGGGAGCTAATTCTTACTGGAGGTATTCCATTTTTAAGGACACAATTTGGAGGAGGACAAGGTGGGGCCCTGGACAGAGGATTCTGAGGAAGGGGAGGAGACATGCAACCCCACATCCTCCCTGTGCCCACTTTGCTCCCTCCCCCAGGGCCAAGCAGATATCCACCCCCATTCTGAGGACCATCCCGGGGAGAGGGAGGACATGGCTGGCCGCTGGGAGGTACCGTTTCTCAGGCTTGTGAGCGGCTCCAGCACGCCCCGCTTGAAGGCAGCCACCGGGTCCTGCACACAGGACCTGAGGCTCAGCATGCTCTGGAGCTGGGGCTCCCTTATCAGCAGGTCCCGGTAGGCGGCCAGCTGGTGGGACCGGCAGAGCAGGGCCGCGATGCTGTGGACGAACTCGGGCACCAGGCACGTGTAGGTGTTGTCGGCCTGGCAGTAGTGGTAGGCCACGACCTGCGGGGAAGCAGAGCCGTCAGCATCGCCCCGTCCTCTCCGCACGGCTCCCTCCACGCTCTCCAACAGGATGCAGTGCTCCCATTCTCTAACAAGACACGTTCCTTCTATTCCCCAGGACTAAGTCAACATTTAGCTTAATGGATTCAGTCATTCCTCCACTTTGGAAGGAATGCTAAAGTTTGCTGAGTTCTAGGCAGACTTTAAGTCGTAGCCACAAATCTGTCGTGACTGCCCCTAAGATCGCCACAAGTTACTCCCTCTGTGTTGAATATAAATGAATAAAAGTTATCCAGGAAATGTAAAGTCTACCCTAGCTTAAGACAATTTTGAGCCATCTGGATAGTCTTGATATCCACTAGTACCATAGTCACTATATGTCTGTTTTCAAAAAGAGCAGCATCTCCTTGGGAAACTCATTTCCAGCATCCAAAAAGCAGGTAAAATTGGTGGCAATGAAAGCCAGGCTCTCAAGTCACTGCTGCTTCCTCTTGCGGGCAAGAGCGCAAGGCAGCCCGGCTCAGGCCCTCAGCCTCCTCCCCACACTTCCAGCAACACCATGGAGAAGTTCAACAGCAGCACTATTTGAAGGATCAACAGCAGACACTACCAAAATCCTGCCTATCGTGTGAAGGGACACATAGGAGAAGGGAGACTCCTGCCCAAGTGCTGAGAGGATCCTTTTTGTTGGGATGGATTTGAAGAGACCGCCAAGGAAAGTGCCAGATGTGGCTCTGTCTTGAGAGTGGGGGCGGGGGGGGGGGGCATACTGCAGACAAATGAAAAATATGCAGCTTTCTCAGTGAGGATGAATGGAGGAGCGTAAGCACAAGCTGGTGGTGGTGGTGGTGGTTTAGTTGCTAAGTCATGTCTGACTCTCTTGCGACTCCATGGATGGTAGCCCACCAGGCTCCTCTGTCCATGAGACTTCCCAAGCAAGAATACTGAAGTGGGTTGCCATTTCCTCTCTCCAGGGGATGTTTCTGACCCAGGAATCGAACCTGTGTCTCCTGCATTGGCAGGAGGGTTCTTACCACTGAACCACCAGGGAAGCCCTAAGTGCAAGGTAAGGAAGGTGAAAAAGGTCAAAACACTCTCATGTAAAGTGCTTTATGTTTTTCAGAGGGGTCTGTGTCACTGCTGTCCCACTCAGCCCTACAGGCCCTGCAGAGGCAGGACAAGAAGCACTGGCTACGGACCGGAGCCAAGGGCAGCAGACACAGGCTAATGCCCTGCCAGGGGGACAGTCAGTCAGTGGAAGACCTGGGGTCCAATTCCAGGTCTACAGACTCTCCAAAGCAGGTGGCAAGGCAGGAGTGGCCAATTCAGAACCCACGTGACTTCTGGTTTGGTTACATCTATCATGGACACTGGAGAAGGAAACGGCAACCTACTCTAGTATTCTCGCTCAGAGAATCCAGAGGAGCCTGGCGGGCTACAGTCCATGGGGTCGCAGAGTCGGACACGACTGAAGCAACTGAACATGCATCATGGACACTCAGAGGGAACAGACCTGCTCTTCCCTTCTCAACTGGACAGAGCTTAGTAGCAACGCAAGGTGACCTGTGAGCTTGTGCAAACTACCAGCGAGCCAGCACCACAGTCCACCTAGCATGGTGCTTGATAATAGGAAGTCTGGCAATCCAAGAGTGGGGCATGAAATCAATTTGGAGCCATAAAGCCTTTTTTTTTTTTAATTGAATGCAGTGAACTTTATAGACGTAAGAATAAGTATATAATGTTTTTGCTTCAGTTGTGTGTGTGATGATGTGTGTGAACACCGGGTATTTAGTATCACATGTATTTCTTATTGTGGGTCCCTAACCACTGTCACAGGGTGGCTGTGAAGTCTGCACCATATCCCTCATCTCAGATCACCCGTTCATGGCCAGAGGACTGCCCCAAATCAGTGGTGAGGGCGTTGGGACTGTCCAGGCTGGGTGAAGAATAGCCTTCATTGGGAAAGCAGAAGCAAGGAGCAGGGAGCTGGGGCACATTCGTTTCAGTTCCTCTGCACCAACCTCACCCGAGGGGGCCCCTCACAGATGCTTCTCACCACTGTCCACTTGTGGTGGTTCTCCAGCATCACCAGCTCATGCCCCTTCTGCCCTGGGGGACCCAAGTGGCTCACATGGAATGGGAGTGGTAACTGCTGCCATGCAGGATGGCAGCTTATGAACCTGTGCTGGCTGTTGAGCAGATTGAAAATTTCAGAAGGACCTTGATGATCAGGTCCTAGGAAGGGAAAGTCAGCCACGTCTCTTTACAACATCACAAGAAACCTCTGACAGAAAGACACTTGTAACCAAGGGCCCTAGCAACAGAGTGCAGGTGGGGGAGAAGGAGGCCTGGGGCATGGTAAAGGCTCCCAATCTCCTGCTTTTATACCAAATGAAAAATGAAGGAGGGCATGTGTTTACAAGGGTGGATTTGTGGTGAGTGCAATGATATTTATGATGGCTTTGAGGAACTCTTTCAATTCATCATTTAAGATGAATAAAAGTCCACTGCCAATGTCCTAAGATATTAATTTTCATGAGTACCTTTTATTTGAAGTACTCTATCACAATTTTATCAAAAGTTATGTTTTTGAATTAAGCAACTCTTCTCTTCATGTTAAGATCCCTTTTTAAATTCATTTCTCAAAAGCCACAGTAGCAAATCTCTCTCTCTGGGAGGCTCCCATAGAGCAGAAGCAGGTTACCTTAGAAGCCAGGTATTTCACTGCATCCTCTCGTGGTCTCCGGTTCTCAGAAGCATCAGACCCAGACACTGGGGGGGATTTGGCCGCACCAGGACCACTTGTAGAACTTGGTGAAAGCAATGGAGTGAAAGGAACATCCTGGGAGGAATCTGAAGCTGCAGTGAAGAGACCGGTTTCATGATTTACAAGGACAGTGTGGGATGCTGAACACACTTCTTGGTTGGACCCAGAGAGTATTTTAACAGCTAGTGAGTGAACATGGTACCAAATGCAAAGGCCCAAACAGGAATTCAGGGTCCCTCTCAGCCCTGTCTCTCACTACCCAGTGCCCTCCCAGGAGAACCGCTGTTCCTGGCTTCCTTTATTATTTTTGGTTAAAAAAAAATCTTTCCTGGCTCCCTCTTCCTGTTCACCCTGTTAGAAACACTTTGTTTTATTACACGTAAAATAAGCTGTGGGTTGTCAAATTTGCCACTCCTTCCCAGCTGAAATTAGTTTTTATAATTTTGGTAAGTCCAACATAGAAGACAAAGGCTGTGAAAAACAGGATCCAAAAGAATTCTGCACAGACTCCTTCTGGCTTCTTCTGCCAGAAGACTAATCCCGAACTTTAGGACCCTGAATTCCTCAGAGCACCTGATCAGGCCTCACTGCCCACATCAGGAGGGTGACGGGCCTGACAGCTGGGAGAACGCGAGGGAGGGCTGGCCTCACCCCAGGTCACACCTACAGAAGACTGTGAAAGACAGAGAATTCTCCAGCACGTGGTCACAAACCTGACACAGCAGCTGGAACACGAGGAAAACGGGGAATTTACGTCTGTCCAGACAGCAATTCCCTCCACCTTTCTTACATTCATGCAATAAACTGGACCAGCAGTTAAACACGGACATACTTTTCGTTGATGAGCTGGGGCTGTTGGAAGCGATCTGCCTCATGCGGCTTCCGTGGCAGCTCAGCGCCACCAACTTAGAAATGATAGCCGTCTTCCCAAAGCCCACGTTTCCAACAACCACCGCGCCTCTGTTTTCTGTCAGTTCTGTGTTCCTCAGGTTTTCTTCTATCTGGTGAAAGAGCCAATCCCTTCCCACAAACACAGAGTCTGTGGTTATGCTTGGTACTTCAAACAACAATGGTTTCAACAAAATGTCTTGTGGCTTGTAGGGAGCAAATCGTGCTTTGGAAAAAAAAAGAAAGATCATTATTTTAGAAGAATGTCATAATTTTATGCACTAAAAACTCAGTTTATCGTTGCTTGTATGGTTTTACAATACAGGGGATCTATCTGCAAGTATTTCCAGCATGGTTCTTATAATACTTCCTGCTGCTGCTGCTGCTGCTGCTGCTGCTGCTGCTGCTAAGTCACTTCAGTTGTGTCCGACTCTGTGCAAGCCCATAGACAGCAGCCCACCAGGCTCCCCCGTCCCTGGGATTCTCCAGGCAAGAACACTGGAGTGGGTTGTCATCTGCTTCTCCAATACATGAAAGTGAAAAGTGAAAGTGAAGTTGCTCAGTCGTGTCCGACTCTTCACGACCCCATGGACTGCAGCCTACCAGGCCCCTCCCTCCATGGGATTTTCCAGGCAAGAATACTGGAGTGGGGTGCCATCGCCTCCTCTGATAATACTTCCTAATACCTCATTTATCATATCTTATTGGTCTTACAAAGGGTCCTATTAAAATGACTCTAGCCCTTTCACACTTCTAAGTTATTCACATGACTCGAGATAGATACACAGAGGATTAGAGAAAGTGATGAAGGGGCCAGATGATGTCTCATCAGTTTATCTGAAATAGTCCTTAAGACCTGTTTCTTCCACTTCTGTAGGAAAAAACAGAAATGCATTTCCCTTGAAGACAGTGTCCCAGCTCTTATCACGGTGTGGTGGTACTTTGACCCTTATTGTGAGATTTTTGGCCACTCAACTGTGCACTGCAGCCCAAAGCAGGAGGTGGCCCCCAGAGCCTAAGAAACTATAACAAAGCTGATTCTTTGTTGGTGACCAAAAACTCCAGTGAGTGTTAAATAATCCCTGAGTGTTAAATGACCCTTTGCGTCAAAATAACATATTACAGAATAATTTTTCAACTCCAGAAGCAAGTTAATTACATAACGTAAGGAAGAGGCTCCAAAACTCCTAGGGATGGTTTCCTAGCACACCTCAGAGATATAAACTTCTTGCACACATACACTTCGTATCATGTTTTAAAAACAGCTGGCTGGAAGGCTGGTTACCACAGACTTTCCATGTTTAGCGAATGAGCTCATCACAGCCATAATCCCAGCAGATGCAAAGATAAATAAATGCCTTTACCTTCCTGCACCCTACCTCCAGCCGTACTGTGCCACGGTAACCTAATGGATGTCCGGAGGGGAGCATTTCTCTGTCCGTCCAAATAACTCAGGTCTTCCAATTTGGTTGAGCTCGTTGCTGTAATATTAAACCGAAGTTTAGTCTCTTCAAAGTTGAGTTTAACATCATACCCAAACTACGAAAAATTATAAATTACAAATCCATTCATTTCAGGCTTTCAACAAAATTTACTTCAGACTGACTCTGGTTTTGTTTGCCTGCCCCCATTAATTTTCCTGTCAGTGTCGCTAATTGAGAAGTGGACAAAACCCAGAGCTCCTCATTCTTGAGCCAAAGTCATGGTGATACGGTTGCCAGAATGTCCGTTACTCCAGGAAAGAGACAGACCTCACCACAAATGTTTACGAAGAAACCTGAGTCAAGTGAGACTCAGTAAAGCTTCAGTACTGACTGCAAACACACAGCACAGTGACTCTTCATCTCTGCAGCTCCAGAGTCTTCCACTGGCACTAGAATTCCAGCCTTGCTAACTAGGCGAGCACATTCTGCACGGACAATTCCTCAGGGCTCAGAACCCTAAAAGTCAGCCCTTGGCAGTAAAAGGAACCAAGTGGACTTTATCGGAAAGCTTCAAATTTTTATGTATCCATTACAGATTATATACTATACTATATTATATTTATGTAATTTTTCAATTCTAAACATAAGTAATCACATTTTCCTCTGATCAAATAAGAGTCATGGCACACAGTTACCTGTTAAAAAGTTTTACGGATCTATCAGGCACACAGAAGGTGAATTGTAAAAAATAATCGGTACAAAATAGTTACGTCTTAGCAAATTTTTAAAGCAAATACACAGTTCATGTTTCCATCTTAAAAAAGGAACCTTCTCTTATTTATTTATTTATTTATTTATTTATTTATTTATATGCCAGCGCATTAGAAGGATACAGCTAATTCCCTATGCAGGACTTCCAAGCGAGCCTAAGGTTTGGGACTCCAAGGCAACATCCAGCTTCTCTCCAGGTCCTTTCTAGGTCACAATGAGAAAAACCTACATAAAATCAAACCCAATCTGGTTTTGGGGGGGGTTAAGGAGTCCATTATAAAAATAATGACGATCCTATACATATGATTACCTTACAAAGATACAGACATCACTTGAGGGGGAACGATGAGGGAGAGAAAGTAAGAAAAGTAAAGTCGCTCAGTCGTGTCTGACTCTTTGCAACCCCATGGACTGAAGCCTACCAGGCTCCTCCATCCATGGAATTTTCCAGGCAAGAGTACTGGAGTGGGTTGCCATTTCCTTCTCCAGGATGAGGGAGAGGGAGTTCCTATTTCCAGGGCTAAAGCTTCTAAGAGTGGTGAGATCGTCAGTGTGACAGAATTTCGAAGGACAGAAGTCAAGCTGGGACATCTAGTTGCTGAAGACCCTCTGGCCACCCCACGGGCTCGGATGTAGCAGCCGACCACTGGCCAGCAGCACCTGCCTGATCTGGGCCCTTCCTACTGCCCCTCCTAAAGCCTCGGTCCTTTCCTTCCACACTTTTGGCACTAGCTCCTCTCACTCCTCCATTCAGCAGGCACGTGGGCGGCTCATGGCCTGGCTCTGCGACAGTGCATCCACTCTGCTGCAGCCTCCAGAGGCCAGCTGACCACGCGCCCTGCTCCATGTCCCAGGCCATGGAGAAACCTCAGACAGCTCGACTCTAGGGCAGCACCCACTGACGCTTCTTCAGTGCATATCCACAGCCTGTTCACACGTGCTGCACACAGTACGTCAATACTCCACACAAATCTTGCCTCTTAGAAGGATACAGCTAATTCCCGATGCAGGACTTCCAAGTGAGCCTAAGGTTTGGGACTCCAAGGCAACATCCAGCTTCTCTCCAGATCCTTCACAACCAGGGCACAGGAAACTCCCCAGATGGCTAGCAGGACCACACCCATCGCCCTGACTCCCTACAGTCACACTGCTTAGAACGCACTTCCAGGCTCCCACCTGGGACCTGGGACTGACTCGGGGCTCTGCAAATGACCACTCTTCGGCACACCTCCTTGTGAACACACCTACATGTCGAAGGCTGAGACAGAACAAGGAATCCCAGCTACATTCTGGCCACAAGCTGGTTCGGTTCAGAGCTGGGAGAGCCCAGACTGTCTGACCTGCTGCCTCAACCCAAGAGGGCACAGAGATGCCTATAACCTCCAACGGCTTCCCGCTTACCTTCTTATCCCGACCCCTTAAAACATGACATTCAGTTCAGAACTTTTTGACAACTGAAGGTTTAAGAAGAGACTATAAAGAGCGCTTCAACAAAAGGATTGCAAAAAAGCCCAAGTCTTACACACAGGCAGGAGATAAGAGGTTTCAAATACCTCTTTGCAGATTTTCAGTGACTACAGTTTCAGTTCCAAAGTAGGGAACAGAGCAGCCCAGCAACTCCAGAGGTCTATGCTGAACATGAACACATTGCTTCGAAATCACACTGCTCATCAGGGCTGCAAGCCACCAGCTGCTGGCTCCCTCCACTTTATAAAGTGTCATCACAGCCACTGAGAGTGACGGGAGAGGAGCAGCCGTGCCGCTGCAGGTGTTCACACACACGCCCAGGCGACACCCTAGGACGACAGCACACTGTCCTTTCACACACTCCTAGGAATTCTCAGATGCTACAAAAATTAGCTCACTTCTGGTATTTAAATAATGAATGCTTTCAAAAGCCTGAACTATTCAGGGCCCAGAAAAATCAGAGGGAAAGCAATAATTTCATGCTGCAATAAATCTACTGCTAATACCTCTACAATTAAATTAATTATATACTCATGGCATACATACATTGTGTCTAACATCTGGGTGAGAAGTACATTTTAAGATGCTGCAGTAAAGAGGGCTCTGCGGTGGGGAAAGGAGGTGGGAGCGGAATGGGTAGATGGAGAAGCAGAGGGAGACTTGTCTAAGCTGAGCAAAGGGAGCATCTATTAAAACACCACGAAAAAAAAAAAAAACACCATAGATCAACCTATCAAAGGTAAGTGCCGTTAAGTCCAAGGCAATTACCAGTTAGAGACTCAAGAAAAGTGGCTGGTAATTCTGCTTGCTGGTTTCCTAAACTAAACAGTGTTCTGTGATTCACTTAGAAAGTATTTCAAAAGACAAAAGGAAAAAAAAAAAAAGAACAGTAGTCCAAAAAGGTAGAGCTCAATTATCCAACTTCCGGATTATCCAAGATACCATTTTAAAGGCTTCTCATTCTGCTTTTTAATGAAGGAATAAACTGTCTGTGTTCTGTATTTTGATGTGGCATATACAATAACAACCAGACTGCAGCTTTCTAAATCAATCCACTTCAACAAATGCTTTGCCAAAGAAAATCTCTGTATAGCAAAACAATCACCAAACCTAGCCAACTTACTTTTATAACCTTTGACCAAAAAATTCCACTGTATGAGACAGTTAAGAATGAAGAACCAGCTCCAGTTCTCTGTAACAGGCTTAGTGACAGTAAAGGCAGGCAGCCTTTGGAACTTGTTTCCATATCCTCACTCCCTAGGGAAACTATGTCCCTTGGGGAAGCTGGCATCACCTTTCTTTCCCTTGCTTAGTCCTTATTCTGTTTCACATACCAAAACACCTTTCCTATCAAACGGCAGTTTCTCTGTGTTTACATGGATCTTGACATGCAAACACTTTCAGGAGATTTCAGTCTACGGTCCTTCCCACCTTACTTCAGTCCACCACCGAGTGTTGCCTACAGCCTGTTTGTAGCAACCTGCCTTCTAATCCCTAAACAGCACTGCGCATAGTCTATAACGTGAGTCTTTTATTCTTTTCAATGATACTCGAAAAATCTTGCCATTCCCTCTTTAAAAAAGATTTACTTATTTGGCTGCACCAAATCTTAAGTTGCAGCATGAGGGATCTTTTTGGCATGAGAACTCTTCGTTGTAGTTTGAGAGATCTAGTTTCCTGACCAGGAATGGAACCCAGTCCCTCTGCACTGGAAGTGAAGAGTCTTAGCCACTAGACCACCAGGGGAAGTCCACCATCCCCACCTAACTGAAGTTCAGCTTTCGGGGTAAAAGGGTAGGCAAAGAAGAATCTACCAGACTCCTAGCTTGTTAGCAGATACTATAATGTAAGGCACTTTCCTATCTCCTTCCAAAACATGCTTTTAGTTTATAAAATATGCAACATGGGAGAAATGAGCAAACCCATTAGGCTAAGCAGTCACTGCTCAAGCCCAGAGGTAAAACCCTCCCAATTCCACAGGAGGTCCAGCTCAAGTGCATCCACAGAAGCTAATGAATGAGCACAGCAGAAATCAGAAAGCCCTGTTCTATAATCACTGCAGTCTCCTGGAAATGCTCAGCTCACACCCACTGTCACTTCACGTGGCAGGAAACCACATAAAAGAACATCAAGCAGAAAACATAACCCGAAAGGGGTCCTTTTAACACTGTTAGATTAATTTATTAATGTGTTTCCTAATTTTAAAATAGCTGCATTAAACTGAATACAAGTCTGCCATTTTGTTGAAGTCAATATAGCTATGAAGTCCTGGGATAACACAAATGAACCTTTCATCATATCCAGGTTAAAAGGGTCTAAAATGCCGTGGGTGCAACATATTATGCCGTAGATGGTGAAACAGTGGTGAGAGGACACACTGCCTTCTGGAAGAACCATCGTTCAATACATTCAATACACATAAAGCTCTCAGTACTTCCTTCTGGCAGGCACACCAAATCCCTCTTCTGGAATAAGGCCATTTTACTTGCTTTGAAAGTGAATTAAGAGTTGTGTCTCAGAATTCTTCCATTAGGACCGTAGATTTATCAGCCGCTTGAGAGTTCCACTGTGAAACACACCCAACGACAACCAGAGCAGCCTGGCCCAGCCCAAAGGAGCAGTACAGAGCCACAGAGAAACCCTCGACGTGGGAAGAGAGGTCCTGGGTCCAGGCCTTGGCAGAGGAGAGATCGTAAGCATCTCATCGGTAACAAACAATGATCAAAACAAGTTCCTCTTCTAAATTCAACAGAAGAGCACCGAGTCTAAGAATTTGGGACCTTGAAGCAGGCACAGCGGCTCAGATGTAGGGTTCCCCTCCCCGCCCACTGTGAACTAGCACCCACTGACCAGTCAGCCAGCACCAGTCACCCCTCTCACATTTTCCTCTCAGCTCCAGCTGCCCCATCTTGCTGAGACCTGACTGTCTGGCCTGTTTCCATTTCCTTGAGAGAGAACTTGCTTTTCTGCTGCTCATGTTTTAAACCGTGAGCTCCCTTATAACTGAATTTATACAAAACTGGATCTCCCATCTATATGATGAGCCTCAACTATAGAAAATTAGTTTGAAAGCTGGATTAGAAACTCTTTTGAGGGGTGGGTGGAAGGGAGGTTCAAGAGGGAGGGGATATACACGTACATTTGGCTGATTCACATTGTACGGCAGAAACCAACATAACATTGCAAAGCAATTATCCTCCAATTAAAAATTAAAAGTAAATTGTAATGAAAATTCAGGGGAATGGCACAAAAAAAGAAATTCTTTGAGCTGATATTAACAAACTCATTCTAAACAATGATTTCCCTTGATTAAGCTGTAAATCCTGCATTAACTCAGGCTTAAAATAATCTGACAGAAAATAACAAAATTATGTAAAGCATTATCCTTCAATTAAAAAAAAAAAACAAGGACAGAATTTTTGGTCCTTTCTTCCCTCATATACAAAGAGCCATATAGTCTAAGTATTAGATTTAAAGAATTCTAGAGGGGAAACGTCACTTAATGACCACTAAACACAGCTTTATGTTTACATATGGGTTTACCCTCATGCTTACAGATGGGTACAGTAAGGCCTGCAAAAGTTAAGTGCCTGACCCATTATCACAAGGGTGGCTTGTGTCTGGATTAGATTCCCACGTGAAGAAAGTGAGCAGTGGGCACCTCAGACCCAGCGAGGTCACCCTTCCAGGGAGAGGCGTGGCCTTACCTGCAACTGAGTTGGGCCGTGGCATTATTAGCGAGCTGGAGCTCTGAGAATAAGGGACCGGACCATCTCCAACTGAGGCTTCGGCTTTGGGCAGCACGCTCTCCGCTGGCCCAGGGGGCTCCTCTTCTGCCACTGGGGAGCAATTATCTGCCCTGCGGTCATGGAGCACTCCCTTCTGTACCCCTAACCTTAGGCTTCCGTCCTTATTCCATTCCAAACTGGAGCCACTCCGGTCATCATTTTCCGATGAACTTGTAATTGTGGCTGAAATGAGAGACCAAAATACTTTGAAGGAAGCCAGGAATAGCTGGGGCTCTTGAGAGCTCACACAGACACACAGACACACACACACACCATCCCCATGATCAATGGTTTTCTCGTCTGTGCAGATTGTTATCAAACTATGTTTCATACAGTGTATTTTGGTAAGTTAGAAGAATGTTGCTTATCAGGGGAAATAAACTGCTAAATCATTCTACAGCGGAGGGAAAAGAAAATTCTGATAAGAAGATAATGAAAAAACTGTCTAAAAGTATCTGAGAGCTAACAGTAAATCTATGTAGTTTGGAAACGATATATCCTGCCTTTTAACAAAGATGAATTGCTTACAAAAGAATTCAAATCTCATTAAATTCCTTTGAACCTTTAAGTATTTTTCCCAAATTAATAACATTTGTGCTCAGAGAGAAGGGGCAGGGCAGTACAGTGGTTAATGCAGGAAAGATGTAGGAGGAAAATCTATAAAACAAAATCCAATGATAAAGTCAGACAGAAATTCAATCCTTAGACTTAAAACATTATAACATCTGTTTAAGACATCCAGAGAGGCTGACTTGACTTTAATCCTTTAGCAGCCTAGGATGGAAACCTTGAGGAAACCAGGGACAGGAATACATAAGCATGGGAAGGGATACTTGATGGCAGAATTAATATTTAACCTCTTCCAAGAAAACCAGGATGGAAAAGCATCTTGGCAAAAAAGGAGAAACAGGGCAACGTTCACTCTATGAATCTACAAAGAGCCACTTCCGACTTAAAGATACTGAACCATATGCAATCCACTTGCAAACACAGGTCCCGCCACGGGTCCAACACTGGCTTGTGTCCTTGAGAACACAGGCCAGGTCCCCTGATCTCTACTGGGGTCCCAGCGGCCCAGGCCCTTAACTGCAAGACTTCAATGGGAGCACACTGGGTGACAGTGTATTCAGGACCCAGACGGCTAGATTAAGCTGCTTCATCAACATACCAGCTTTATCAGCAGGCTGGTGAATTAGCTCCAACAGAGTCTGTTATCTGGGATCAAAGGGTCTGAAGCAGTTTCATTTTTACAATGCTCTTTATGGTTTAGAAGTAAAGACAAAACAATTTCCTCCTGTGATCTGACTGCAGGGTATCCTATCACAATTTTAAAACTGCCTTTGCTCCTGGACTTATCATCCACTGCTCGCTCCTTCTTTAAAAATCCCTCCTATGTGCTGAAGCCTCCTTAGAGGATTCACCATTAGCTGATCCTTTCCTTTTCTGAACAGAACAGGGCCTGGCACATACTCAGTTCAGTTCAGTTGCTCAGTAGTGTCCGACTCTTTGCGACCCCATGAATCGCAGCACACCAGGCCTCCCTGTCCATCACCAACTCCCGGAGGTCACTCAGACGTCCATCGAATCAGTGATGCCATCCAGCCATCTCATCCTCTGTCGTCCCCTTCTCCTCCTGCCCCCAATCCCTCCCAGCATCAGAGTCTTTTCCAATGAGTCAACTCTTCACATGAGGTGGCCAAAGGACTGGAGTTTCAGCTTTAGCATCATTCCTTCCAAAGAAATCCCAGGGCTGATCTCCTTCAGAATGGACTGGTTGGATCTCCTTGCAGTCCAACATACTCAGTGCTCAGTAAATGTTTGCTTATTCAATGGATGAGCTCAAATTACAGAGACAGGACATTTACTCTCACTGTTGCTGGTTCAGGATTGTGGGCATTTAGTCTCTAACCAAAGTGTAAGCTGATTTGGGATGAGCCCGTCACACCTTTAGGGGACTCCTAGCATTTCCAAGTATTCTAGCAGGATTACTACTAGTTTCTCCATCTGTTTGGAATCGATCAGTCTTCACTGTGCGTGTTTTTTAAATGGGCCGTTCATATGAACATCCATTTATTAAATGTGACTCTTTCCATCCTAAAAAAGCAGGTGGTGCTAGTAATAAAAGTAGCTAGTGTCTACTGAAGCTTACTGTATACCAAGGATTGTGCTAAGGGTTTCATAAGATTACCTTAATTTATTAATGAGATTATTGCCTCAATCATCATTAGTTACTAATGATAATCTCTTAATAAGCTATGATTGTGTTACAAACTTTCATTTAGAAGTCCAATGCTCAGGACTCAAAATGCTTTTCCTGCAGGCACGTTGTAATAGCTGGGTTCCACGACAACCCCAACATCTAAGTTACAGTTCCAGGGTAGGGGTGACTGATCTGGTTTTGAGGTTGTGGTTGTCCTATTTGAGGGACCATATTCTTAAGATGAAGAAACAAGGTCCAAGTGATGTTCTTCTTCATTTGCTCTCCCTGAGTGCCATGCACTTCTGAATCAAACCTCTATCCCAGACCTTAAGCAGTGGGAACAGGGACTCCTTACTTCACGTTACAAATGACAGCAGTGGAAGCAAGACTTCAGGGGCCCCAGCGGCAGCCAGGCAGAGACAGTCTGGCCAGGGCTCGTGGAATGCAGGGACAGGCTGAAGACCAAGTCCTGCCAGCTCGGCCACAAGTGCCCAGGCCCTGACAAGTGGCATCATTCAGGTCAGGGAGAGGGAGGGAAGGGCGGGGGGTAGGCGGTGGGTGAGGAGGAGGAAGGCTCCCAGCTGTAGGAACAGCAGCTGGGAAGAGAGGTCCTAGATGGGGCCGCAATTTCAAAAGGAGAATATTATATAACTTTATGTTTGTAAGCAGGAGACTCTCCCACCGCCCTTATGAAGTTCACCTAAGAGATGCATTCCAGCATCCATCTTCACCCCTGGTGAAAGGCAGGCAGGTGAGACACTCTGAAGCCAGGCCCCTCCCGCAAAGACGCTCCACTAAGACTGCCCCACTTCACAGCCTTCCCTGGGATCCCAGGTCAGGCTGCCAGCTGAAAGCCCAGGCAGTGAACTTTCATCTCGGTTCAGATATGATGAAGAAGATCCAGGGCGGGAAGACAAAGGCCCCAGTTTCCCCACCCAACCTAAGAAGCACAACAAATAGGACAACTCCACAGCCTCCAAGAAAGGGAAAGTAGTTCTTAAATGACCTGCTACTCAAAAATACCTATTCTTCCAGGCTAACAGGAATATACTCCTGATTAAATTAACACAGTCACTCTCAAGCTGACCACACAGGGCACCACCCTAAATATGATGATTAACATAAAAGACTGAAAAATAAGGGCTATTTGACATTTTTCCAGAGCCTGGATAATCTTGAAAAGCCCCTTAACAACTGAAAAATTCTATCATCTTGTTCCTTCAACTAGTACAGATGCCAAGAAAATGGAAGTGTTAGTCACTCAGTTGAGTTCAACTCCTTCCAACCTCATGGTCGGCAGGCTCCTCCGTCCATGGGATTTCCCAGGCAAGAACACTGGAGTGGGCTGCCATTTCCTTCTCCAGGGGATCTTCCTGGTGCAGGCTCCTGTGTCCGTGGGGTCACAAAGAGTCGGACACGACTGAATGACTTCACTTTCACTTTTCACTCATGCACTCGGTTGTACCACCTCCAAAGCACTTTCAAATCATGTTAAGACACATACATGATCACCACAACATGTGAGAAGATGTGGAAAGGCTGAGAACCATCAACACTACTTTACAGATATGGAGACACACTGGGGACACAAATTCACGCATACACAAGTTAGCGGTATTTCCAT
Source organism: Ovis canadensis (assembly GCF_042477335.2). NCBI lineage: Eukaryota > Metazoa > Chordata > Mammalia > Artiodactyla > Bovidae > Ovis > Ovis canadensis. The sequence continues at coordinate 155,929,052 of NC_091246.1, forward strand.
TACCTTCTGACTGCACATGCTGTGTGTATTAAAACTCCCTTTGCCTTGCACAGTTCTCATCATGTAAAAGGAGTTCTGTAAAAGTTATCAGTGGCTATATTGTAAAGTAATTAGCCTCCAATTAAAATAAATTAATTAATTTTAAAAAAGAAGTATTTGTGGCTAAAAAGTATTTTGCAGTTCATGAAACCTGCCTTGTTAAAAATAGCCCCCAGGCAGCGGCTAGTGGAAAAAGGCCAGTCATGAGGGAGCCAGGAGGGAGAGTCAGGGAGGCTGGGAGGCTGCCTGGAAGGTGGGGGAAGCAGAGACGGGGACCTACTCAGTCATTAAACACTGTGCTCTACATGGCACTGCAATAAAGCAATTCTCTCCTCCTTCCCAACCTTCCCCTCATCCCCTCTGCCTATTGAAGGTTCTATGTTAATGTTCACTTAAAATAGAATTTAAAAAAATAAACAGTAAAGTTCAGGGTCCAAAAAGCAGTCTGGTGGGATCTAAATCAAGTTGTAGGTTTAAAAGAACACCAGGAAATAATCTGACTATGGCATCAGTCCAGAATTGTTTAGGAACTAAGGGCCACTGGTATCAAACGTATATATAGGCAGAGTTGAATTCTCTCTGAGCTCTGGAAAAGACAAGAGGTGAAACATGCAAGGGGCATGGGTTCAAACTCTGGCTTCTCAACTTTTTAAGGACCCACGAGAGGCTCTCTCTGGGTCCACTTCTAGGAATGGGCACATTTTTGTCTTTACCTTCCAGACATAATCTTTTATGTTTGTGTTTCTCTCATTACACTGGCTGCAAGTCCTGAGTAAAACTTTCTGCACACTTTAAAGCAAAATTAATAAAATCTTATCAACCTGACTCCTGACCTCATCTTTTCTCTCACTTTTTCCCCAACTCATGTTGCAGTTGTTGTTTAATCGCTAAACTGTGTCCCATTCTTTGGAACCCCATGGACTGTAGCCCGCCAGGCTCCTCTGTCTATGGGATTTTCCAGGCAAGAATACTGGAGCGGGTTGCCATCTCCTCCTCCTCCAAGGGATCTTCCAGACACAGGGATTGAAACCTGCATCTCTTGCCTTGGCAGGATAATTGTTTACTGCTGAGTCACCAGGGAAGCCCTCCTCCACCCATACCTTCTTCGAAAAAGAAAAATCTTGATTTAGTAAATGCCTGTGAGCATTTCAAATCCACTAGGGAGGAATGGAATATAAATAAATAAACATCCCTAGGAAATAAGAACAACAATAGTGGCTAACGTGAATATTATAATAGTGCTTACGGTACACAGGCCCTATTCTAAACCTCAGTCATATCTCACTCAGTACTTCTAACAGTCCCATGGGCAAGAAAGCCCTGGAACACCTGAACCCTCGCTGGGCTCCAGAATGATGCTCTGCACTGTTCCAATCACAGGATTAAAGAAACTTGTGCATACATCCCACATACACGTATTTATAAATTACGTTCATGGACTATACTAATTTATTATAATATGAAACATATACAAAACCTTACATTTTGAAAAGATTTTTAAACACCCCCAAATTGAAAAAAAAATGTTTAAGCATCTCATAGATTGTCCTGCATTCTCCATTTTCAAAGCCAGGAGTCTAGGAAGAGAGCCCTTTGTCTCTCCGTAGGTGGTGGAGAAAAATCAGATACAAGGGCATACGTCAGGTGCCTCCTATATCATGAGAATGCTGTCCTCCCCCATTCAACTGAAGAAAAATAAATTACCACTAACAAAACCCAGACAAACATCTTTCTACTTCTATATCCAGTTTAATGGTTGAGAGGAAGAGTTTAACAGTTAAAATAAGGGACCAGTGAATTAAAGATCAAACAAAAAAGGAAGTGATTGGTTGCTTATGAAAGTCAGAGAAGTGAATAAGTGAATAAAATCCAACTAGTGCAGACACCGCCTTCTTAGACCCAACCGGATGAAGATCATTAGCAACTCTGGGAGAGGAACACCGTCTAACTGAGATCAAGACCAGGGAAAGATCAAGGTGACAGGTCCAAGAAGCCACGTGCCCACTCCCTGGTGCTGCGGACCCAACAGCAGCTTGCCCTCCTCTGCTGTGCACTCACACCTCGCACGCTCAGGCTGCCAGGCCACACACTGGGTCTCCCCAGGAGACACCGGGGAAGACTGCAAGGATGAACCCAGCCTGCAGGGAAAACCTCCCAGAAGTGCCAGCCAGTGCTTCCCCCTCCGCCCCACCCACACACTAACAAACCACAGGAACAAAGTCTGAGGCTCATCTGCCTGGGTGACATTTTCAACCCCCACAGCCTGGCAGGCACAGCTTCCAGTGAAGGCACTCAGGCTGATGCGTGCTCCCCTGGCAGGATGCAGGGAGGGGGCCCTGAGTTACCTTTAGCTCCACGGGGCTTTCTGGCTTCTCCTCCCGCCACTCTGCCTGGACAGCAGCATGAGGCTCCTCTGGACAGCCCTGTGGAACCGCCAAGGGTCCTGTGACAGGCAGGTCCCTGCTCCAAATCCCCGGCTCAGTGCCCACCACGTTGCACAAGGCGCTCTGCTGTGCCAGGCGGCTAGGCCGTGACTCGAGTCACAGCCATGTGGTCCCAGCAGTGCTCAGCCGGCCTCTGAGGCAGAGACACCTAAAGGGGCAGCTGGGGCAGGGCACAGGGGAGGGCGGGCAGGCCACACCGGCCAGCCTCAGCCTCGCCCACTGGCTCCAGACTCTGTCTGAAAGGGCGGGTAGTAGCCTCCAAAAAGAAGCCTGCAGACTTGAACAACATGGAGTTTTTCGGCAATAGCACACATCACTGTGTACTAGTACAGCTACACAGACCCTCAGCACCGAAGGCCTAGACAACGGGACTTCTGATTTAGTCCACTGACTCCACAGAGTTCTAGACTCTTCCAGGAAAGAGCATAAGGCACTCACTATTAGTGGTTGGTATTATCCACGGGAAACACCTTCCCTTGCAGGGCACTGCCATGTCTTACACCCTTTCCAGCAGTTGACAACTTGCCCAAGTCCTCAACGGTAGGAGACCATTCTCTCCTTCCACAGCGAGACAAGTTTTAAAGCAGATACTGTACCTATCTCTATCGTCCCAGCACTCAACAAATGTGCTCCTGGTATGCAGTTGGTGCCCATAAATGCTTCAGACAAAACAGCCTGGAAACTCCAACCATGGTCTGAATACAAGTACAGTGGGCGCTTTGTTGATTCACATCACCACCAAGGACTTCTTTCCCATTAAGTGCCTTACTGAATAATATATGTAAAGGCAAATTCTCCTCCTTCACCCAAGAGATTAAAGAGCTTCTATAATTAAGGATGATTTTTTAAATTGCAGGCAGTGTAACAAAATGAATATTAACACAGATCTGAAACACTCTAAATAGTTATTACCAAATCAATTTCAAAGCATTTCAATTTAGTAGCAAGCAGGGCAATACAGGTGTCAACAAAGCAGTATTAGCATAAAATCAAAAGGGCAGGATTTACAAGTTAAAAATGAAAATAAAGTACAATTAATTCCTCTTTGTGTGCCTCCTTCTGCATCTGATCACCTCCCCTGGGGCCCAAAGTTCAGGAAATGAAAGGTCTAACGCTTCCTCTGGCACTACTTTCATTTTACAAGCCTAGGAGAGCAGAGAAGAGAGATGCAGGAAGATAAAAGTCAGCCCACAGTCACTTTTCTTTATGTCCTAAGCAACTGGGCAGAAAAACAAGTATTATCAAACTCTAGCAAGGATCAGCAGGATCGTAATCAAGTGTCGGTATTTCACCACAAGCCACTTGTGTAGGAGCAATATTTCTGTGAAGATATTCCCCTGCCTAAATGTATACCTGCCTCCCCACTTCAAAGTGAGCAGGCGGGGGGACAAATGTAAGCTTCCTCCCTCACCCTCTAAAGAAAGGGAAAGGCAGAGTCTGAGTTCTTGCTTCACCCTTTTCAAATTCTGAGCACTTAATCATCCTGAAAGCTATCTGGCCTGGTGGAATGTGGCGGCTCAAGTAGTCGGGGAGCAGGGCAGGAGGAGGTGGGGAGATGGTGGGGTGAGAGGTAAGATACGAGGTCAGGCCATCTTCCACGTAGGATGCCCTCCTCTCCCCTACCTTCACAGGGCTGTTCTAACACCGGCTCTTAACAAATCCAACATGCCACCAAAGTCATCTGGAGATTATAAGTGTCAGCAGGTAGAAGCAGATGGCAGAGAAAGCAAATGGAAGGAATGGTTAGCTTCTAAAGGCCTCTCTCTCTGCCAGAATGCTTTAAATTGCTACCTGGAAATCCTTCTCCTGAGCACCTCTATCATTAATCGATAGGAAGGATTTATTAACATTTTAAATCTTGTTAGGAAAACTGAGTTTTGTGTCTTTCTCTTCATCCAATATCCATCCTCTTTCTTTTGAAATAGCCCATTTCTATGAAATAAATACAAACATAAAATACTGATCATACGAACATACATAAAAATCAAAGAATATCTTTAAAGCAAATAGTGCTTTAAGTCATTATTTTCAGTGACTTTTTAAAATCAGATGGGTTTTTACACAGATTCGAATGAATACACATACAGGCATATTATGCTTTACTGGATTTTGCAGAAACTGGTGTTTTTCAAATTGAAGCTGTGTGGTAACCCTGCATTGAGTAAATCCAAGCATGCCATTTTTCCAACAGCATGTGCTCACTTCATATCTCTGGATCACATTTTGGTAACTCAAAATATTTCAAACCCTCTACCAGCAAAAAAGATAATAACTCGCTGAAGGCAAAGGTAATGGTCAGCATTTTTTAAGAATAAGGTATCTTTTAATAAAGGTATGTACCTTTTCTTAAGTAAAATGCTGTAGTACGGCGTAAACAACTTTTACACTCATTACGAAACCAAAAAGAGTTCTGTGACTTGTCTTATTGCAACACTCTCTCTACCATGGCAGATTGGAATCAAGCCTGCAATATTCCCAAGGTCAGCCCGTACCTCACTTTTTTCTAAGCTGGGGTTCATAGTCTATGACTTTCCATTTGTAACAGTTGAAAGCCAGTTATATTCAAGAGAGTGTCCCTAAGAAAAAAATGTTCTTACAGTCATGGAGGAAATACCTGTAAAAGCAACTTCTTTATAAAGTCTTCCTTTTCAAAGCAAATAATTGAAAAGCTGCTTCAAGTGAATGAGTACAGCTCGTGACACATTTAGAGGTTCTCACATTGCAGATTTGAAAATCAGACACTAACTTCTAGGTAATGTCAATAATTTTAATATGTTAAGAATAAGGAATTTTACCTTAGGGACAATAAAAAGATATTGTAGGGAATTCAGTTAATCTCATCTAGCTTAGACAGTATTTCTACATGACAGAATTATTAAGCTCCTGAAGCAGTTTATGTTGGGGGAACCTGGAGGTCCTGAAATAGGATAAAGTGAAACTGCACAACACAATGAAGGTGGAATGGGAGGTGCGGAGGGTTCTGCTAAGCCTTGGCCTCCAGTTTGCTGCTGTTCAGTTGCTAAGTCATGTCCGACTCTTTTGCAAACATGGACGACAGCCCGCCAGGCTCCTCTGTCCATGAGATTTCCCAGGCAAGAATACTGGAGAGGGTTGCCATTCCCTTCTCCCGGGGATCTAAGAGACCGGAGGTGTTGTTGCTGTTAAGCCACTAAGTTGTCTGACTCTTTGCGACCCCATGGACTGCAACATGCCAGGCTTCCCTGTTCTTCACCAACAATCTCCTGGAGTTGACTCAAACTCATGTCCATTGAGTTGGTGATGCCATCCAACCATCTCATCCTCTGTCGTCCCCTTCTCCTCCTGCCCTCAATCTTTCCCGGCATCAGGGCCTTTTCCAAGAGATGGGAAGGGGTCCAATAAATTCCTCTACTGGTCATTAGCTTGCCCTTTCTCCTACTAAGCAGTTCCAAAAAGAAATTCTCTTCATCTGCAATGTATCAAAACCAGTAGAAACAGAACCCAGGCCGGGCACCCTGTGGCGGCCTGAGAAGGCTGTCTGGGCATGTGGGAACACAAGTTTCCCTTCACAGCATCTGTTGGTCAAAAATATTTACACTGAATAGTATCAGCATGACTGAAGCTGGCTTAAGTAAGGGGGAGGTTTGGGAATTTTTAAGGATGGCTTAGCACTGTTAGAAGCTTCCTCTAAATAAACTGTGCTAATACTATACAGGGAACTCAGGTCTGAGCCCTGGATGGGGGCCTGCAACCTCCGCAAAGCTTGGAATGCCATGATAGCTGCGCACGCGCCGCCAGCCCACCCCCAAGCCTCCGCGGTTCTAGCCTGAGCTCCACAGGCTGAGTCTTAAACGACCTCAAATGGAAGATTCAGTGGAAAGCCCCTTCCACCCTTCTCTGGGCCCTGTGTAACTTGGAACATGAATCTTAACCAGCCTGTTTGACAAGCAGCTGCCGGGCCTCCCAAAGCAGGAAGCCAAGATATCTCGCCTTTGTCTCTGCCCATTGGGATTGCTGTGTTCTTGAATATCTCACTCTGTTGAACAGTTAAGGTGCCCAAAAGGTTGTCATTCCCAGGCTACACCTTATAAAGACAGACAAGTTCTTCACGCTCCACCCCCAGCAATCACCCAACCACAACTGAGTCACAGATGCCTGCTCCCAGAGAGGCGACAAAACCTGCACACCCTGTTACCAATTCAGGAGGAAGCTCTTTCCTCCTCTGGCCCAGCCACGCCCGCCTTTTCAGAGCTGTGGCTAGGTCTGCTGGAGAGGAAAAGTTTTTTCCCCTTCTCCCTGTCACACCTCCAATGTGTCCCTGGCAACAGGCTCTAATTCTGCAGGTCAGAAGGACAGAGGACAGAGGCACCTTGTCGCCAGCACAGCATCTCTCCCTCTCAGCCCCCTACAGCCCCGGCTCCCTAAAGGAGCTCAGGGAACCAGGCAGGAAGCACAAACTCCCGGGGCTGAAAGAAGGACTTAGGCACCACCTCCCACTTCCTCCTCCTTTCATCTCAATCGTCACCATTTTTCATGTTCAGCTGAGTTAAGAGAACATGTTGACTTGAGTCAAGGAATTAAAGACATTCTCAATGATACGAAACGAGTTGCTTAACGACAAGACACAGCTTACAGTACAGATGGCATGAAAAGGCTTGACGACGCCGACTGGGAATGGGGATCCCGCACAGCTTCTTTAGAAACCAACGAACCATTCCCTCCTTCAGTGAAACCTGAGAGTAGTCATAATTCTCTTTCCTTAATTTCTCATTCCCAACACCATGCGAGGAGCCCAGGAGATAGTGGGAATAAGACAGATGAGACCCCTTAACCATGTAGAAAGTGAAAGTCACTCAGTTGTATCCAACTCTTTGTGACCCCATGGATTTTATGGTCCATGGAACTCTCTAGGCCAAAATACTGGAGATAACAGCAAATAACGAAACAAGAATAAGTAAACTGAAAATATTGAGGTATATGGACAGCACATTATAAAAGCACTAACCATTCTGGGTTCAGCAGGGACTATATTAAATCAAGTACTAATTGAGAGCCTTCATATTCCTGCAATTCAATCATTCAATGATAATACAAAAAAAACAAACCAGCAACTTTTCCTCTTTAGGACACCTTTAAAACTGCAGCAATATCTCTTAATGAGAAAGAGAAAGAGGCAGGGAATAAACGTCGGTCGTTTTGTGTCATTGAAAAGTCTTCTGTCAAAACAAGAAACTGGCTTGGTCATAACTAGAGGCTGCGATGTCAATGCCACAATACAGAATGAAGAGAAAAAAGCTATTAAAAAAATAAAAATAAAAAACTAGGACTTCTCTGGCGGTGCACTGGATAAGAATCTGCCTGCCAATGCAGAGAAAACAGGTTCAATCTCTGGTCTGGGAAGATTCCACACGCTGTGAAGCAACTAAACCCACGCAGCACAACTCCTGAACCGGTGCCTCAGAGCCTGCGAGTCGCAGCTGCCTGTGCTGCAACTGTGCGAGCCTGTGCGCCCAGAGCAACAAGAGAGACCACTGCAGTGAGAAGCCTGCACACCACAGTGAAGAGCAGCCCCAACTGTCGCACCGAGAGAAGGCCTATGTGAAGCAAGAAGACCCAGCGCAGTCAAACAGAAATAACTTTTTAAAAGACCTGTGGACTGAAGCGACTTAGCAGCAGCAGCAGCACTGGCCAATTTCCTGAAAGAAGACAAACTCTGAGGAGGAAAGGGTACTGCAGAGGAGCTAAGGACACTGTAAAGAAAGCCATCTGGCTATCACAGAGTCAATAGCAGAGATCCATCAGTGGGGGACACTTCAGAGACAGACGGGACCTGAAAACAGCAGTAACCCTGGGAAAAATTCGTTAGACAAAATAGCAGGTGGGGAAGCAGAGCTAGAAGAGAAAAGGAAATTGGAAGAACAAGCTCACTGGAAGGGCTTGAAGTGGAGTGAAGAGAATTCACACCTGCTACAAAAACCAGTCACATGAAACTTCCAGAACGAGCTAGTCTGCAGAGACAGAAAGTAGATGACCCAGTGAGTAGGTCTGGTGTATGCAGGGAAATGAGGTGTGACTTCTAAGAGTACAGAGTTCCTTTTTGAAGTGGTAAAAATATTCCAAAATCAGACTGTGGTGATGGTTGCACAATTCTGAATAAACACAAGCCACTCAAAGGTTTAAACGGATGAATACTGTGGCATGGAAATTATATCTCAATGAGACAATTAAAAATGAAACAAAAACCCATTGAAAATCCTGATCCAAGAGAAAACTGAGGCAACAGGCTTGCCTTCCTCTTGCTGCGAGGCCCCTCACAAGAGCTGTTAAGGGGGCGACACCAAGAACTTCATGACCCAGTCCAGGTATCTCACGTATCTTCTGAGGCAATCTCCAAAATACAAACTGGACGAACTGCAGTTTGGTTTTTCAAATTACACATGAAAGAAATTGCAGGTGACTGAAGAAAACAAAGAGCTCAAATGTCACTGCATTTGGTTACATATTAACGTGGAAGGAAGTGGGGTTCCTTCCAATAATAAAACATAAAATATCCCTCAAAAACATGTGCATCACTCAGCAGCAGGGAAAGGGCTGAGCTGCCGGAGGGCACCAGTGTCAGACAGCAGCGTGGCCCGAGAGCAGGGGAAGCCCGAACAGCCCACCCCCAAGGCACCAGGCTGTAGACCAGGACACACAGCCGCCCGGCCCACCTGCAGAAATGCAAAAGCATTCCTTCTGGGATGGGGGGGTAAAAACAGGGGCTCTTAAACTCCCTGGTTGATTCTATTGTGCACCTGGGACTAAGAAACTACTGAACTCATCAGAAGCCTTACTTACGATTTCCTTACAAGAAGTATGCAAAGAACTCAGTTAAACATTCACGTCACCTAGCCAACCAGCCTAAGAGTCACGACTGTACTCTGCGACTCCAGACAAGCAGCTCAGCACATCCACATGTACTTCGCAGACATGGGTGTGGATATCGGTGTTTGGGGGGCTGGGTACTTAGAAACTCCAGGCCTCCAGACAGTGGTCAGATGCCATTAGAAGAAACGAAAGAACAAATACATGAGCATAAGTGGGAAGATCAATGACCTTGAGATCCGGCTGGGAAGACTTCTCAATATGCAGGGACTCCATTGTCCTGTGGTGTGTCCTATGCAGACCCAATACCCATCAAGTGGATTAGTGACAAGGGAAGATATTTTTAATGTCATAGGCCAGATCTGATGTGGAAAATTTTTTACCACATGAGTCCAGGGTTATCAAATAAACACGAGGGAACATAAAAGCCAATGTTTCATCCGCTCAGCTGGCCGTGGAAGTGCTATCTGCAAAGGACAGGGCAGTCCGGGCAGGCTGACCTTCACAAACCGCACACGCTAAAACCCTCTTAAGAAGAGCCTGGTGAATGCTCTGGCTGAAATGCATGGGGCCGTCACATGACCGAGCAGAGAGCGTCTTACCTATAATTCCACTGTCCTTGCTTTCCAGGGTGGAACTAGGGCTGCTAACGGTCTCACAGGGACTTTTGTTGGCTGCCGTCTTGCTGACACAGCTGTTCAAGGTTGAGCAGGGGCTGTCGGTGCTGGGAGAGGCGGTGCTGCTTGTAAGAGTGGAGCAAGGGCTGATGCCTTGGCTCAGGGCTGTGCACTGCAAGATGAGCGGAAGCAGGGGTTAGCGCGTCCACACACCCCTTTGTAGCCTCACGGTTTTAGCATTGAAAACAAACAGGAAAATGGAAAACAGGTTTTCTTTTTTACAATCCAGGGATCTTAGTATATACGGTCTTCCAAAATTTAAAAGAGAAATCTCCCTAGTTCTGTTTGCCTCCCTGTGATCTTTTTTCTTAAGAGGGCAGTCTTGGAAATAATTTAGTGGGAACGAACATTTGTAAAGCAGAAACAGCAAAACAGGCAGACTTCCTTTCATTTAAACTCTGCAGAAGACAAATGGGTTCTTTGACCTCTGTGTAGAAAATCTGGGAACTCTGGTTTTGTAATGTATCACGAGCACCACAACCTGATTCAATTTTTGGAAGATTTATGGGCTCTGTGATCCAGGGAAGGAGACTGGTGGCCACTGCGATCTCAATCAACGCCTGACACCCTCGCGGAGACCCTCGAAGGGGCAGAGGCTCTGGCCCCTCGTTACTATTCAGAAGTACACTTCTCATCTCGGATGTGGCAGGCTACCGTTCCCTAGGAAGGGGAGTGCTCTTCCGAAGATGAACCTTTTGATCTTATTTTATTTTGTTTCCATTCATCTCCTATAAATCTTTTCCTCACCCCACTGACCCTCCAAAGTCTCAACCAAAAAAGGAAAAAAAAAAAAGCACAGGAAAGTGCGTACCAAAGCAGCTGGATGAAAAGAATGGTGCTATAAAGATAAAAGTAGTATCATTCCTAAGGAATTCTCTCAGCCACTTCAGTTCAGTTACTCTTCTCTGGGTGGTGACCAAAAGGTTAATGTGGACATTTTTGTAAGGTCTGCACCCTCTGCTTCTCCCCACTCCCTACTACAAAGGTTCACAAACAAACTGTTGAAATGAATTTCAATACACAATGGCCCAGACTCATCTGGTCTGAACAACAACTTCCCCACTCGGGGAGGAGGCAAGACAATTATGCCGTCATTCATCCTCCAAGCAGATATGACATGCAGTATCTTCCTCGGGCATTACCATGGTTTCATTTTTTTCTTCAATGGTTATATGTGTGGCACTTGGGATCCCTTCTCCCAGTAAAAATCCCAGCCTTGTCAACAGTTCTTGAGCTGCCGGCGAACAGCTCGGTTCATTATCGGCCTTTGCTTCTGGAACAAAGAAAGAAAACAATGAAGACACCCCTCTTGGGAATTTCAGTATCGCATCTGGAGAACTTGGCATTACAGCTGCTTGTCTGGTGCTTTTGTGTATTTTTATAAAAGGCACAAAGTTTGACAGTGGGCTGCCTGTCCCCTAGCAATACATTCTAATTAAGAGACTGTGACAGGTTAAGAAAATAGTGAAAGGGAAAAACCAAATGCACAGGGTGAAACTGTTGACCTGAACCCAAAGGTACAGTATCATTATCTGATAGCAAGTCCTATTTCCATGTCATGAGAAATGGGTACCTGAGACACCAAAGGCAGAAAAGGCCTACTCTTCATCTTATTCTTGAAGGGCACCGTGTGTCCAATGCCCACAGAAGGCTGAAATAAAGGAAAACCCAAGTGGCATGCTGGCAGAGTCACTTGGACGCTGGGGGGAAACTGAAATGCAAGCTCTCATTAAGCAAGGCAGGGGCACAACCATGTCAATCTGTGCACACTCCTTAGGAGTGCAAGTCAAAACCAGGATTCAAACCCAAGGGTCAGTCATCAGGGATCCATGCTGAAACAAAGATCTTAAGTCCCAGTAAACTGTGTCCCAAGAGACAGGACCCAGGAGTACACCCTGTTGTCCATGAGGAGACGTAGAAAACCTGGATGTGCTTTCAGCACACTCCATAGCCACGCTGGAAGCATGTTCCACCTGACAGTCACAGGGCATGTGTGGAAGCCATGCCTTCCTCTGGTCTCCTTAAGGTTGGTCATCGTGCTTTGTGCACTCAAGAGAACTTCATTGTTGGATTTAAGTGTTGAGCTGTAGGTTAATCTTGTATCCAAACTCTAAGGGGACTTAATGATGGTCGACAAGATGATATTCACTTCATTCCAACACCTCTCTTACAGTTTTAAGCCAGCCCAGCTTCCATCAGGGAACAAAATAACATGTAAAGCAACTGTGCTTACACAGTTAGAACTTAAGAACAACAAGCAACCTGTAACAGTCATTCATCTTCATGTTTTGTTGCTTTTTGTTAATTGTCTAGGTACCTAGATCCATACATTCATGAACCAACGTTCCCTGGATGTGGAAATCTGCAGATAACGGGTAATAGGTTACAGAAACATAAAATGAGGAAAAATAAAATCTGAAATATTACCTGTGACACAGTATCATCACCAAAGTTCAATGCTAACTTTGCCTTTTGTAAGAAAATACAAAAGACAATATAAGCAGAGCTGAGAAAGACCATCTTTATTATTCTCACCCACTTTATCAGTTTTGCTAAGTCATGCTTGCAGGATGGTAGCTACAAGGGAAGTTAAATTAGTTGTATTCTCAAGGAAGGAAAAGTACCCCCCGCCCTTGCCTGCTCTCAAAAGCTCCCAATGTTTAGGGTGAGAACAGCTGTTTCCCAGCCTGGATGTTTTTCATTTGCTGTAGCATACTGCAGGGGTAAAATTAACCAAGACTTGATTGTTGTGGGTTGAAAGAGCCCTGATGTTTCTGGATCATTTGCGATAAACTCTTAACATGAAAGAGCAGTGGCCCCAAGCCAATGACAGGGGTAAGGGAGCCACCCCAGGGCGGCCCAACCACACCCTGAAAGCCACCCTACAGAAGATTCCTTCCCACCGCCGATCTCCAACCACATTTTGACTCTTAAGATACTTGGGCACTGGTGAAAGGAAAGCAGGAACCCAACCAAAGCAGCATAGTCCAGGCACACCCAAGGGCTGGACCACTTCAGAACAGGACCGGTGCCGCCCTCCTTGCCCTTAGGCTCTAGCAGGGCAGCCACTTTATCTTAGGTGGCAGCTGGACTGCAGGGAGAACAGGATGCAGCTGGAAAGGGGAAGAAGTGGGGGAGCGGCCAGAACTCAGCCATTTCCCTACTCCACACCCCCCTTTCTGCTCAAAACAATCTCTGCACCGTGACCCAATTGGGACTTGCCCCAGAATGTCTACCTTCTGGTTCAACTTGAAACACTCTGAGGAAAGAGCCAGAAATGACTCCCAGTTGGCAGCTGCTGCCACAAAATCCACTCTGTTGACAAAGAGGACCGCAACTGTCAACTGTGAGACCAGCATCCCATGTAGGGCCTGCAGTGGGGCGGGTTAGGATAGCAGATTCACACCAGGCTGTCAAGGTTTTCAGTTTAAGTGTGTCTGTGTGTGTGCGTGTGTACACACAAATTCAAAGACAACTAGTCATCCAAACTATCCCCCTTCAGGCAAGTTGGGGAGCAGTGGCCGTCGCAGTTGCCCAGATACGCAAAGGACATCCAAACTCATCATCAACTTGTTCTCGTAACTGTTCAACCTGAACTTTGTTGTTACCAAAGCTCCAAAACTCTACCCGGGTTTGGGATGAATGAACAGACGTTCTGTACTGAAGTTTTGGCATCCATTAAGCCACTGCAATTCCAAAAGCTTTCCAACTGTCTTTTCATCTTACTCTTTCTACTAAAATGTCATCCTAGCGACCTTCTCCTCAGGAGTCCCCTACAGTCTGAGTTTCTTAATCCACATCAAGCTGTCTTCATCTTTCCTTCCCTAATGCACAGGGCCCTCTCTTGCTGAATTTTTCATTCTGGCAGAAGGACTCCTGGGTGAAGTATGACAGTGCCATTTTGGGGAAGATGAGCTGCCTGGGAGCACACACTGATGCCCGTGACTATGGGAGCACACACTGATGCCCGTGACTATGGGAGCACACACTGATGCCCGTGACTATGGGAGCACACACTGATGCCCGTGACTATGGGAGCACACACTGATACCCGTGACTATGAAATGGAAATGCATTTCTCCTTTCATAGTCAGTCACCAAATACTGAGATCTGAACAGTCAGAAAGAATTTTCTTTGAGCTAACGATTCCAAAATGACTTCCACACCAAAATCCAAATGAGATACTTTAGAGGGTCTATTTCCATTCATGTGGTTAATACTGAATCACTCATCAATTATGGGGTTACCTTACCCAATACAAATGGGCTGAGGATTGGAGAGAAAGACCTCATCTCTTAGCAATGCTCTGCTATCTCATACATTTATTGGGTTGGCCAAAAAATTTGTTCAGGTTTTTCTGTAACATCTTATGGAAAATCCAAACAAACTTTTTGGTCAACCCAATAAATATCCAACACATTTATGATGGCTGTATCTGAAGCTGAGAGAGTAATCAGCCTCATACTCCCTAGGATCCCATAGGTAAGCTGACAGTGATTGTCCTCCCAATAATGTTCTCAGGCAATCCTTGCTTTCAAACCAATGTGGAATAACCATGTGGAAAAAAGCAAAGGGGATTTCTTCAATCACTCCCTGCCTGGCTCCTTCTAACTATTCACACTTACTGAATCACATTTAGGGCACCAACATCCAGGTACGGTCCACAAAGTGACTGTCTCCCCAGTTACCGCCATCCTAACTTCAAACCTGTGTGTGCCCCTTATAACCATCCCCTCTACCTTCCCCCCACAGGCTCAGAGGAAAGGACTCCACACTAAAGCTATTCTGGACTCCTTCCTTGGTGAGCCTCTCCAAACCTCAATTTCCCCATCTTAGAAGCAGCCATCATCCATTTCTTTTTGATTATGAAGTTCAAAACAAATACGAGAAACACCTAATAAACCAATTATCTTTGAAATAACACACTGTATCAAAGGTGATCATTATTTCTACCAAATTTAACACTAGAAGCCCACTTTCTCACTATTGTTACTTCACTTTCTGTTTTCACGTGCTGTGCTTAGTCGACTACTCACTCGTGTCCAACTCTTTGCAACCCCGTGGACTGCATCCTTTCAGGCTCCTCTGTCTATGGGATTCTCCAGGCAAGAATACTGGAGTGGGTTGCCATGCCCTCCTACAGGGGATCTCCCTACCCAGGGACTGGACCCAGGTCTCCCGCATTGCTGGTGAGGACTTTACCGGAGGAGCCTCCAGGCAAGCCCGTGGCTCCCTATTCATATTTAATGTGCACGTGTTTCTCTTACATAAAAGTGCGTTTCTATCTACAGTTTTCCTGCCTTAATTTAACTGTTTCTGAACGCACTATCCCTTCAAAACAACAAATTCTCTCCTTCGGCTGAGTATCAAACTGTTCCAACTTGGCCCACATCTACTGCTCACTTCCCATCTAGTAGTTCCCTCTTCTTAAAGCCAGACTCTACTAGACCTGCAGAGGTCCTTCAGGATTACCAGTGATCACGCCGCCAAGAGAAGCCTCAGCTTCAGCATCAGGCCCTCCAATGAATATTCAGGACTGATCTCCTTGCAGTCCAAGGGACTCTTAAGAGTCTTCTCATGCCACCATTTCTCCCCTCTCCTCCTCCTCAAACTCAAGAGAGCACTGAGTGTTGTTGATGATGTCTGGCCATTCATGAGCACGTAGCCTTGAACCACTGACTTAACATCAAGCTTCCAAGACAGTACTTCTGATCAAGTCTGTTAAGTGCCACACAGCCTTGACTGATGCTAAATCCCTCCCTCTCTGCCTCTACCTGTCTAGGACTTGCTTTGTGCTAAACCTGTTGCTGTCCTTGCCTTCTCCACAAACCTTTTCCAGTTTCTTTCTGGTTGCTCCCTCTCCTAATCCATCACCAATCCCTCCTCCCTGAATTTCCAAAAATATTACTTATAGAGGAGCATCTATCTAGGCACCTGATCTAGTTCTGTTAATAACGGGTTTCTAGTCTGCAATACAAAAAACACAGTTATCATATTGTTGTTCAGTTGCTCAGTTGTGTCCGACTCTTTTCGACCTCATGGACTGCAGCACACCAGGCTTCCCTGTCCTTCACCAACTCCTGGTGCTTGCTCAAACTCATGTCCATTGAGTTAGTGATGCCATTCAACCATTTCATTCTCTATCGTCCCCTTCTCCTCCTGCCCTCAATCTTTCCCAGCATCAGGATCTTTTCTAACGAGTTGGTTCTTCACATCAGGTGGCCACAGTACTGGAGATTCGGCCACAGTACTGGAGATTCAGCTTCAGCATCAGGCCTTTCAGTGAATATTCAGGACTGATTTCCTTTAGGATGGACTGGTTTGATCTCCTTGCAGTCCAAGGGACTCTCAAGAGTCTTCTCAAGCACCACTGTTCCAAAGCATCAATTCTTCAGCGCTCAGCCTTCATGATTCAACTCTCACATCCATACACGACTACTGGAAAAACCATAGCTTTGACTAGACAGACCACTGTTGGCAAAGTAATGTCTCTGCTTTTTAATACACTGTCTAGATTTGCCATAGCTTTTCTTCAAAGGAACAAGTATCTTTTAATTTTATGGCTGCAGTCACCATCCACAGTGATTTTGGAGCCCAAGAAAATAAAGTCGGTCACTGTTTCCATTGTTTCCCCATCTATTTGCCATGAAGTGATGGAACTGGATGCCATGATCCTAGTCTTCTGAATGCTGAGTTTTGAATCAGTGCGCATTCTTTCACTCTCCTCTTTTTCCTTCATCAAGAGTCCCTTTACTTCCTCTTCACTTTCTGCCATAAGAGTGGCATCATCTGCATATCTGAGGTTATTGATATTTCTCCCGGCAATCTTGATTCCAGCTTGTGCTTCATCCAGCCCAGCATTTCACATGATGTACTCTGCATATAAGTTGAATAAGCAGGGTGACAATATACAGCCTTGACGTACTCCTTTTCCTATTTGGAACCAGTCTGTTATTCCAGGTCCAGTCCTAACTGTTGCTTCTTGACCTGCATATAGATTTCTCAGGAGGCAGGTATGGTGGTCTGGTATTCCCATCTCTTTAAGAGTTTTCCACAGTTTGTTGTGATCCACACAGTCAAAGGCTTTAGCATAGTCAATGAAGCAGCAGTAGATGTTTTTCTGGAATTCCCTTGCTTTTTCTATGATCCAAAGGATGCTGGTGATTTGATCTCTGGTTCCTTTGCCTTTTCTAAATCCAGCTTGAACATCTGGAAGTTCTCAACTCATGAACTGTTGAAGCCTAGCTTTTTTTTGAGCATGACCTTGCTAGCATGTGAAATGAGTGCAACTGTGTGATAGTTTAACCATTCTTTGGCATTGCCCTTCTTTGGGATTGGAATGAAAGCTGACCTTTTCCAGTCCTGTGGCCACTGTTGAGTTTTCCAAATCTGCTGGCATACTGAGTAGAGCACTTGAACAGCATCATGTTTTAGGACTTGAAATAGATCAGTGAGAATTCCATCACTTCCACTAGCTTTGTTTGTAGTGATACATCAGAAGGCCCACTTGACTTTGCACTCCAGGATGTCTGGCTCTCATTGTGGTTATCCGGATCATTAAGATCTTTTTTTGAACAGTTCTTCTGTTTTTTTTTTTTTTTTTTTTGCCACCTTTTCTTAATAACTTCTGCTTCTGTTAATATTCAGATCATTAAGACCTTTTTTGTACAATTTTTCTGTATATTTTTGCCACCTCTTCTTAATATTGTCTGCTTCTAGATCCATACCATTTCTGTCTTTTATTATGTCCATCTTTTGCATGAAATATTCCCTTGGTATCTCTGATTTTCCTGAAGAGACATTATCATATAAGTTATCTTTAAGTTTTTCATCTCATGCATCCCACACTGAAACTGTCACCAAATCTTACCATTTCCTCTTTCAAAATGTTTCCTGAATTAGCCTTTTTCTCTCTGGTCCTCATCCTCTTCAGTCTAGATAACAATTAGACTCTGAATCAATTTTCTCATCTATTTTTATTTTCTCCTTCTCCAAGCTGGTGGTTCTCAAATTTCTGGTGTCAGAGCTCACCTTTAAAAATTAAGGACTCCAAAGAGTTTAGGCTTATGTGGATTATGTCCATGATATTCATCATGTTAGAAATTAAAATTAGGAATTTAAAAATCTATGTTAATCCATTTTAAGTTAAAAATTACATTTTAACAAATAACACTTTTAGAATAACAACCATATTTTCAATTTAAAAAGTTACTCGAGAATGGCATAGTTTAAATTTTTGCAAATTCTTTTTAACATCTGATTTAGCAGAAGACAGTTGGATTCTAATGTCTACTTCTGCATTCACTCTGTTGCGATAGGTTCTTTGGGTTGAAGCATGTGAAGAACTGTGGCTTCAGAGGGCTTTGTCTTTGGGAAAGGGAGGAACCTCTCCAGTTAATTACATATATTCCTCTTTGATACCACCCCAAAACTTGACAAGTAGCAATTTCTTAAAGGTCAGTTCCAGTGTTGACTCTGAATCTGAATCAAT
This sequence comes from Ovis canadensis, assembly GCF_042477335.2. NCBI lineage: Eukaryota > Metazoa > Chordata > Mammalia > Artiodactyla > Bovidae > Ovis > Ovis canadensis. The sequence goes on from NC_091246.1 coordinate 155,947,547, forward strand.
GAACTTTCTGTACTCTGTTAAAAGAAAATCCAATGGTGTGTTTTATGCTTCAGATGGATTTTACCCATGCAAGATTTTGTAACACCATGTATTGGGTCATTTGGAAAATACTGGTTTTGCAGCTCTTGCAAGTGTTGACACATTTTATTATACAACACCAAAATATCACATTCATTAACATCACCACAGATCTCAATAGAAAAATCCTGAGAAACCATCACACTCACTGTGACAGGTGCAAATTCCCCCAAACCTAATTTTCACTCAAAAGGTCAATTTTTATCACTGGCAACTAAACCCTGCCAGGTGTGTTTTTGTTTTTGTTTTTTCATAGAAGCAACATGCTCATTTTGTTCCTTTTTGAGAAAATATATACAAACTACCCAATTTGGAATAACTAAGATTTGTCAGGAGTACTTTCAAGTAAAAATGATGTTCCCCTCCTTTTTTTTTTGAATGGCTAGTTCAGCTTGCAATTCAGTCACACATGTGCTTTCCCTTCAGACAGCCATCATACTTCAGCACACAGTAGACACACTTTCTGCAGACTTCCAATTTCATCTCACCAGATATTTAAAAGGTGGGTATTCAAGGGTCAGGGCTTAAAATTCACTGTTTTGGGGGCTTCATCAAGGACATTTTTCAGTGAACTATTATTTCTGATGCAAGTGGATGGTGGTTAAAAAAAAAAAACCCACATGCAGCCCTAGAATAATAACAGGTGCCCCTACCCTGACATGTGCTAAGGCATTGGAAGGTTTACCAACAATTGCTCTTGCACCATCACAAATGTCAATGTAAAAGAAACGGAAATATCAAGTGTTATTATGAAAAAAGTGATGACTTCACAGACCCCTGCAAGGGTCTTAGGGATGCCTAGAAGTCCATGTACCACACTTGCAGAATCTTTAAATGTTGAACTGTACTAAATTCTCTTTCTTTAAAATAACAAATAAAATCATAATTGCACATACCCTCATCCTACTAGAGGGTAGGATCCCTGGAGAAAGAAATGGCAGCCACTCCAGTATTCTTGCCTGGAAAATCCCATGGATGGCGGAGCCTGCTAGGCTACCGTCCATGGGGTAGCAAAGAGTCAGACACGACTGAGCGACTTCACTTTCACTTTCATCCTACTAACTGATCTCTCATTTTCCATTACTTTCTCAACTCTTTGGGGGTAAAAGAGATGTAGTTTACCCTCATCAATTCTATTTATTTATCACATACCCACAACTTAAACTCATTCAGTTGCCCAAGGCTCCTGAGACGGCCATATTAGGTACAGTAACTTTTTTTACTGGTCCGTCTCCGTTTTTGACTTCCCTGTGTGTGTATGTGTGTGTGTATATATGTATTTTTAATTGAAGTATAGGTGATTTACAAAGTTTCAGGTGTGCAACAAGGTGATTCAGTTATACATATATACATATATTATTTTTGAAATTATTTCCCATTATAGCTTATTACAGATATTGACTATAGTTCCCTATGCTATACAGTAAACCTTTGTTGCATATCTATTTTTTAATTAGAAATCTAGCATTCTACTCATACTAAGTCAAACAAGTAGAATCAAAATGTTATAATTTTTTAGTTTAGGCAAAAATTCATAAGTTTTCTAAGAGATATATATATTGTACATATTTATAAATATACATATACAAAAGTTTTTCTACTACACTTGATAAAGGCTTGAGAAAGAACATTAAAACAAAGAGATGGAGAAATTGAGAACATAAACTAATGAAATGGTAGCACTGAATATGAAATAGAAAAGTGAAACAAACTAGATAAAAGTATATCATATAGTCCAGATGTTTTTAAACATGACTGCTCACTAGAAACATATCTGGAGCTCTGGAGAAAAAAGCAATACCTGAGCATTTGTATTTTTCAAAAAGTTTAAAGATAATTGTGATATACATCTGGATTTTTTTAAAGTGATTATGGGTTTTTCTATTAGATCCTAGCTTTGGTGAGATAGAGGTCTATTATTTTCCTGTTGACCAATCATGATACAATGGTATTAAGTGAGTAATAGTTACATCATCACAAAAGTAAAAAATGTTTATCAGCTTTCACAATCAATAGCCAGACAAAAAAAAAAAGATAATTACAATTGCAAGCCATAATGGGAAAATGACTAACTTAACAATATAAAATAATTACATACAATTTGGGGGGTGTCGAGCAAAGTGATATAAATGGAAGTGCATATATGCACAAGTTTTTATCCACCCACTCAGTCTATGTCTTTTGGTTGGTGCATTTAATCCATTTACATTTAAGGTAATTATCAATATGTATGATCCTATTACCGTTTTCTTAATTATTTTGGGCTTACTTTTTGTAGGTCTTTTCCTTGTGCTTTCTGCCTAGAGAAGGTCCTTTAGCATTTGTTCTAAAGCTGATTTGGTGGTGCTGAATTCTCTTAACTTATGCTTGTCTGGAAAGCTTTTGATTTCTCCATCAAATCTGAAGGAGAGTTTTGCTGGGTAGAGTATTCTTGGTTGTAGGTTCTTTCCTTTCATTACTTTACATATATCATGCCACTTCCTCTGGCTCACAGAGTTTCTGTTGAGAAGTCAGCTGATAGCCTTAAGGGAGTTCTCTTGTATGTTGTCGTTTTCCCTTATTGTTTTAAGTTTCTATCTGTCTTTAATTTTTGTCAGTTTGAATACTATGTGTCTCTGTGTGTTCCCCCTTGGGTTTATCCTTCCTCTGTGCTTCCTGAACTTGGTTGAATATTTCCTTTCCCATGTTCAAAATTTTTTCAGCTATTTTCAAATATTCCTCAGGTCCTTTCTCTCTCTATTCTCCTTCTAGGACTCCTATAATGTGAATGTTGGTGCATTTAATGCTGTCCCAGAGGTCTCATAAGCTGTCTTCATTTCTTCTCATTCTTTTTTCTATATTCTGCTCTTTCGCAGTGATTTCCACCATTCTATTCTCCAGGTCATTTATCTGTTCTTCTGCCTCAGTTATTCTTCTGCTGATGCCTTCTAGTTTATTACCCATCTCTGCTTGTTTGTTCCTTAGTTCCTTTGGTAAACATTTCTTGCCTCTTCTCAATCTTTGCCTCCATTCTTTTCCCAAGATCCTGGATCATCTTCACTATCATTATTCTGAATTCTTTTTCTAGAGAGTTGCCTATCTTTACTTCATTTAGTTGTTTCTCTGGGATTTTATCTTGTCTCTCCATCTGGGACATAACTTTCTTCTTTTTCATCATGACTAACTTTCTGTAATATGGTTTTTGTTTTAGCTGCTGTGACATTGTGCTTCTTGCTGCTTCTGTCTGCCCTCTGATGAAGGAGACTAAGAGGCTTGTGTAAGCTTCTTGATGGGAGGCACTGGAGATGGGAGGCACTGGAGATGGTCTTACTCTGGTGGGCAGGGCCTTGCTCAGTAAAGCTTTAATCCAATTATCTGCTAATGGGTGGGGTTGGGCTCCCTCCCTGGTAGTTGTTTGGACTGAGTTTGACCCCAGCCCTGGGGTCTACAGGCTTTATGGTAGGGTTAATGGCTAACTCCAGCTGGGTATACACCAAGGGGGACCTTCCAGTGCCCCTGCCGACCCACACCTCCACAGGAGGCCCTCCAACATGAGCAGGGTTGGTTCAGTCTCCTGGCGGGGTCACTGCTTCCCTCCGCTGGGTCTTAGTGCATGGAAAATTTTGTTTGTGCTCTCCAAGACTGGCATCTCTGTTTCCATCAGCCCTCTGGAAGGCTTATTACCAGATACTACTGGTCCTTAAGGTCATATTTCGTGGGGATTGCCAGTCCTTTTTTAGGATTCCCAGGCTGGGAAGCCTGATGTTGGGTTCAGAACCTTCATAATAGTGTGAGAACTTCTTTGGTATTATTGTTCTCCAGTCTGTGTGCCACCTACCCGGAGGATATAGGATTTGATTTTATCATGATCACACCCATCCTACCATCTTGCTGTAGCTTCTTCTTTGTCTTTGGATGTAGGGTATCTTTTTTTGGTGGGTTCCAGTGTCCTCCCGTCAATGGCTGTTCAACAACTAGTTGCGACTTTGGTGCTCTCGCAGGAGGATATAAATGCCTGTCCTTCTACTCCACCATCTTGAACCAGAAGCCTCTTGTATATGTTTGACCTTGGCACATATTCTGACCTCCAAGGAAGGAAGTAACAACTTTCACATCAGATAGAAGGGAAACTCATGGATACTGTGTGGTCTTGTTGGTTTTCCTACCCTTTACCTGTGCTTCTTTCATGTTAGTCACAGCTCAAGAATAAAATATCAAAGGTTTTTAGGTCTCTTCTTTCAATGACCTTTTTCCTAGCGTTCAGTTCAGTCGCTCAGCTGTGTGTCCGACTCTTTGCGACTCCATGGATTGTAGCATTCCAGGTTTCCCTGTCCATCACTAACTCCCAGAGCTTACTCAAAACTCATATCCATCGAGTCAGTGATGCCATCCAACCATCTCATCCTCTGTCATCATCCCTGTCTCCTCCCACCTTCAATCTTTCCCAGCATCAGGGTCTTTTCTAATGAGTCAATTCTTCGCATCAGGTGGCCAAAGGATTGGAGTTTCAGCTTCAGCTTCAGTCCTTCCAATGAATATTCAGGACTGATTTCCCTAGTGTAATACACCCTGTCTCATCCCATCCACTCTAGGCAAAAGGCTACCCAGGTTTCCTCCTGAACTCTTAAGCCCCAGTTTGATTTTTCCAGCTATTCAGAGGACATCTTTGCCTGGATGTTTCCAAACCTCAAACTCAACACACCTGAAACTGAGTGTCCATTTAATGCAGTCCCAAAACTCTGAAGTCATCATCTTCGTCTCTCACAGCTTCCACATCCTTGTGATCTCTTGGGAATCTTCCCACCCCTCATTTCTTTCCTGATCGTGTTCTATGGATAACTTGAGATCTTAGTCTCTCACGTAACTACTGAAATCATTTTCTAACCATTCTCCATGACCGCAGTCCCCTTCCTGCCCCCCACTCCATCCTAAACTCTGCTGACAGGTGAATCTTAATGCACAGGACTCCAAGCAAGTCTTTCCTGGCACAGCACCTCCATCTGCACAGGATTTGTCACACAGCTTAGATTAGTCAACACTACTCCCCCGCCCCCACACTATAGTTACTCTGTATATATAAGTCTTTAATCCCTGCCCAGACTCTAAGGCTCCAAGAGAAAAGGATCTATGCTTGAAAGGCTATCTCAAATAGCATCCAACACAGTTCTTTTCACAGCACAAGAATTTTTTATTCAAGGAAATGCAGAACGAATGGCTATTCTACTCCAGTCTCTGTTCCACCGCACACATACCAGGGATGTTTCCCTTTCTATACTTCTATCGAGCTAAAACCTTATTCAACCATTGGTCAAGTGGTGCAACACCATTCTAAGAAGCTGGAATTTAAATTAGCAGGAGCCAAGTTACCTCTTGGGAAAGCAAGAGGAATGTGATCAGGAGGAAAAAAGGTCATGTTTTCCTTCTTAAACTGTGTAGTGGGTAGACAGGTATCATATTCTTTATACCTTTTTCATTCTTTACATCTTTCTGAATGTCTAATATAGTCATCAAAAACATAAGGTACCAATATTTACTGAAACATATCTAAAAAAGGATTCACTCCTCCCAGTAAGATAGTTCTGCATTTAATTATTCTTCTGTTTCATATGTTAGCTCTACTTGTTAACCAGATGGCTAGAAAAAAAGTTTCATCATATTTTGGATTGAGCTTCATCAAACAATGACTCATAAGACTAAAACTTTCTCACCCTTTCCCATCAAAGCTTGCTCAAGTAGCAAGGATAGATCGAAGCAAACCTAAACAGATTATGGCTGCCCCGAATTCAAGAAAAGCATAGCTGTGAATACTATTACAGTTAAATAATCCTCCCTAATTTATCTGTTTGTTTTTTTTTTAATTTTCCCTTAAGGCAGAGGTATTGTTCTGTGGGTAGCATTTTCCCCATTAACAATACGTTGGCCTAATAACAGGAAGCTTATTTGTGAAGAACTTACTCTACATATAAGCTTCTTAGGATCATTTGACAGGAAAAGGGGGACTATATTTTGTTTGAGGACTAAGAAAAAAATGCTGTTTTTCCAACACATTTAAAAATACTGAATAAAGTAGAATCTTTCCATGAAAAGGTTTGCAGGTTAGTGTAAACTTTAATAAACAGGTTCTTTGCTTGTAACAAAAATGTTCACCTGCCATATCATATATCCCACTTCCCAGATGGCTAAATATGCAGATTACAAATACAACTGTTTATAAATTAATGCATAAATTCCAAGTGCTCACTCGTTTTGTTTTACTTTAAATTTCAGAAAGCTAAGAGTCAAGGATTTATGGAGCCACACAACCATAAAGCAAGGCAGTTTAGTCTGGGAAGGGAATTTCAAACATCTAGGAATAACCTGATATTTCACAAATCCATGAAAAATTTCAAAAGCATTTCACAAGGGGCTGTTTTCAATAGTTCGTGCGTCTGGTGAATACCAAAATGCTATTATTGACAGTATCCAGAAGAGTGTCTTGGAGACTTTTTTTAAAAAATGCCCAAAGGAAGTATGTAAAGTATAAGCCCAAGGTTTAAATTAAAACTTAAGTGATACTACTGCTATGAAAGCCTAGAAATTAGAATTTAGCTCATCATGCATCTGTACATGTTTGGATGAATACTCAGACTCAATTAGTTTCCGTTTGCTCCAGCTTTGCCTTTAGATTCAATGACCTGGACATAAAATTTATACTTTAATATGGCAAACTTCATTAACCCCACAGAAATGTAAAGGATTCTACAGGGAATTACAAAACATGCCAACCTTTAGCAATTATCAAGCTAAATTTTGTTAGGCAACCACCTCTTCATCAACCAGCAGATAAGTCTGATGGGGATCCCACCAGCATCATGGCAAACCTTTCCCAGACACCTAAAAAAGAGGAAATGTACCCTGCCTCTTAATTCTAGGCAAACTTCTGGAAATCCCTGATATGTATTCGCAGCCCAGGTATGCCACAATGTCAGTCCCCACTGAGAAGGATAAACCTAAATCCAAGAGCAAGGGTCTCAGGAGTAAGCGTGTCTGAAGACTGCTGGCTACACCGGCAACATCAATCACTGTGCTTGAATTTAGCTCAGCTGGCAGCCAAGCACAAGAACACCTTCTCCCCTAAGAAAGTCAATTCTGCCTTGAACAAGGGGAGAAGAGTTGACGGTGGGAACTATTTATAACCTCATTTCTTTGCCCAACAAAAATCCTAAATTTGTCCTCATTCTTACCCCAGAGGGAGTCCTAAACACTACACAGGACCTCAGCAGGACTCCCGCCCATGGAACAAGGGGTCATATCATGGAGTCTACACCAGTCAAATGCCAGGGGCGTAACCAACCAGGACTCCACAGGCAAATGGGGACAGGGGCAAGGGTTGGCAGGCTTAGTCTGAAATGGGCAGACAGCTCAGTAAACTCAGATGATTGATATTCACTTCAGAGGAACAGGTTTCCATTTTCTTTTTGATACCCAGAATAGAAACGAGAGAACAGATGAGCCCACAGACACCCGGCGCACGGGAACTCACAACCAGGAGGGTCCTCGTGTTTGCAGGTTCTCTGGCTGTTCTAACCAGACAGCACCGCGGATCCTCCCCTCTGCAAGAACACACACCTGGCGCCCTGCCCCTCCCCAGCACAGATCCTAGTGTGAATCTCTCACAGATGCCAAATGACTGCGGGCCTGGACAGAAGGCAGAACGGCGGGGCTGCTGGTCCCACCTCGGCCCCCACCCGCCCCGAACACCTCTTTCTGGTTTTCACTTTCTGCCAACCCCTCACTCAGCTGCTTTTTAACCTTACTGTCACCACCACCACCCCACTCCACATTCCTATCACAGTTTACACTTCCCACCCACTCCTCACTACGCCTTGGCCAGCACATGATATGCACACACAGCGGCAGAAAATCAAAGGACAGCCGTACTCTTCCCCACCCACAATTAGAGAGACAAGGATGCCATTTCTCCTAAGGTGGAAATACGGGGGACTTTTCTCTTTCATCATTACTACATAAACTTGTGTCCATATTGGAGGTACAATAGGCTTCTCCACATTTTCCTCAGAATTCTTAACCATGTGTTTCTGCAGCAAAATAGGATATAAATTCAAAACACACAAAGGCTTTAGAGTTGTGAGTTGGAGAAACACCCCCACTGACAGGAACGAACAGGTCCATTCTCGAATCAATGAAAAAAATAAAGTGCTATTAATATATCTATGAAATGCTAGAGCTTTTGTCTGTTACATGCATTTTCAGATAGAAGGAAAAAAGCAAAATATAAAGTGCCTTCATGAAAAGGTATCAATCAATTTGGAAGGTTTTTTGGTCTCTACTTCAACATTCTCTAAAGAAAAACTTTTGATGTTAAAAAAAATAAGCAGCTTTCAAAAGCTACCAAGCGCTTTTACGAAAGCTAGGTATTATAAGCTTTGTCCAGCTACAGTTTCAGCTTTTCAGCCAAAGCCTGTTGTTAAAATATTCTAAAACGATGGAGAACTTAAAAAAAAAAAAAATCTTGGAAGCATTCTTCTGGCTGGCTTTTTATATCCCCCCATACTGGGGAGGTTAAAATTGACAGGAAATAAGTCTCAATCCTTAAACAATGCCTATGCACCACTATTCCTACACTGTATACAATCTAAAGAATTCACATTAGCTTAACAGATCTTTCTAACTGCCCAAGGAAAACCACTTCCCAGATATATTCAGTTTAGCGAAGGATTTCTACAAGAAGCACTCAAGTTTCCCTCAAAAGTGGAGTGTCACAGTGTGAAATCTTTAGGGTGGAAATCATTGCAAACATATCCTTACCATTCTCACTGGGCTCTGCTGGCTTGGGCACGTCTCGGAACGGGATTATGACTGCATCTCCAGGCACTCTGGGGCTTTCCACATACTTGGGCTTCCTGACAGGACCTGTAGCAGGGAAAGATCTGAGTGTGTCTAATTTTTTCCAGCTGCAAACAAAGCTTCAGAATGTACAGTGTGTGTCCTTACCAGAACCCAGAGATGCCTAAAGAGCCAGCCCCTTCCCCTCCCGTGAACACACACACGGTCATTTCAGTACAGACGCGGCAACGTCCAGACCGGGCTGCCAAAGAGATGGGTGGAAGCTCAGCTCGCAGAATGTAAACTCTGGCAAAAACAAAAGCAGCTCTTCTGCTATGCAGCCTCTACAGCTGTCTTTGGTACATGTCACGGAAGTGATTTTGACATGTTCGGACCTGGGCGGCTCATGGTGAAGGAATTTTTTAACTTGGAATTTGTCTCTAACTGGGACTAAGACGATCAGGTTGCCTGGTATCTCCCCAAAGTCAGGAGGCAAGGATCACAAACTGCCAGGCTGTAACTAACATGCTCTGCGCAACCATGGAACGCAGGCGTTTGATCAGCCTGGTGACACATGGCAATTGTGCCGGGCAGAAAAGACGGCTGCTTTCTTGGCAGCTGACATAGAAGAGGGAAGGCAGAGCAGTCAGCCCAGCATGCAGTTTGGGGACACAGAGAGCCTGTTAATCATCTCTCTCACCACCTCTTCAACCCCAACTTATCATCAGATAATCTAAAATTCTGAATTAGGCTACATGAAACCATCACACATTGCTGGTGGTAATGTACACGCACGGTCACTTTGCAAAACAGCTTGGCAGTTCCCAAGAAGGTTACACATATGGTCCAATAAATCCACTTCTGTGTAAATATACATTCAGACAAAAATCTGTACATGGATGCTCTTAGTAACATTACTCTTTAACAGCCAAATGTCCATCAACTGATGACAACAAAATGTGATATACTTATCACTGGGCAATAAAAAGGAAGTACTGATTCATGTTAAACATGGGCGAAGCCTGAAAATATTTTACTCAGTAAAAGAAGCCAGTCCCCAAAGACCACATAATATATGATTCCATTCAAATGGAATGTCCAGGACAGGCACATTTACAGAAACAGAGTATGAATGGTTACCAGGGCCTGGGGGATGTGCAGGCTTGAGGGGTGATGGCTAGGGAGTCCGGGGTGATAAAAATAATCTAAAATTAGGTTGTGGTGATGGTACAAAACCTTGTGAATATACTAAAAACTGCTGCAGCGTACACTTCAAATGAGTGGATTCTATGGTATGTGAATTATATCTAAACGAAGCTGCTTTAAAAAAATAGAACACACTGCCTACTCTGTCCAGTCCTTTCAAACATCCCATTACACTTTGGTCCAGAATCATCCACTTGACTCTCGTTTTCCTTGGTTGCCTTATACTTAAAGTGTGCTTTTAATAAGGGTGCAGAGATAGGAAACATTTCACATCACTAAGAGAAGGTGGAGGATGAGTTACAGCCAGGGGTCTACAGTTCTCTCTCCTGTTCAGCCCTCAGACACAGCCCGGCCCCTCCCAGGACCTCAGCCTCGGCACTGCACACTGTTAGGGGGAGTCAGGCAGATTCTGAAATCCTCCTGTGTCAAACATCTCATGCATCTGAGAAATTCTATTCAGGATGCGGTTTATGGTGAGACATGCTGCCACCTAAAGGTTTACTGCAAAAGTGTCTACACTACTATAAAAATAATCTTTTTCCCAGCCAGTTATAATGTACCAGAACCGAAAATAGGCTACAAGATCAAAGAAGCTTATAGACTTGACAAATAGGATATTATTTCAGACTTTAGAAATCATGATTCTAAAATGACTAATGTAGTAGTTAACCATGCTGCTGCTGCTAAGTAGCTTCAGTCGTGTCCGACTCTGTGCGAGCCCATAGACAGCAGACCTCCAGGCTCTCCCGTCCCTGGGATTCTCCAGGCAAGAACACTGGAGTGGGTTGCCATTGCCTTCTCCAATGCATGAAAGTGAAAAGTGAAAGTGAAGTCGCTCAGTCGTGTCTCACTCAGCGACACTATGGACTGCAGCCTTCCAGGCTCCTCTGTCCATGGGATTTTCCAGGCGAGAGTACTGGAGTGGGGTACCATTGCCTTCTCTGAGTTAACTATATGGTTGTCTTAATTGATTTAACCCTGTTAGAAAGGGAGTTTTTTTAATTAACTACTTTATTTGGCTGCAGTGAGTCTCAGTGGAGGCCTGCGGGACCTTTTCTTGTGGCATGCCGGCTTAGCTGCCCTGGGGCATGCGGGATCTTAGTTCCCTGACCAGGGATGGAACCTGCATTCCCCTGCATTGGAAGGCAGATTCTTAACCACTAGACCGGCAGGGAAGTCCCAGAAAAGGACTGTTTTTAAGGGTTGAAATGGCATGGTTACTGGGGATGGGCAGAAGGGAAGTAAGTGGAAAATGTCAGCTATACAACAGTATACAAAATACAATTCAGATTTTATTAAGAATACACATCTATCCATATATAAATATGCATGAAGGGAAAGACTGTAGAGCAGAGGGGAAACAAAGATATTGCAGCGAAGGAGACAGCAACTAGGAAGAACCTGAACGGGGCAGGCAGAAGCAGACCCAGGGCAAATGCAAGAGATCTTCTACACTCTGGGTTCCCAAACCACTCCTCATAGTGAAAGAGGTCAAGAGCACCTTCCTCTCTTCATCCACTCTTCTCCATTTACAGAACTCAAGGGAGCTAAAGCCTTTTATTATTATTGTCCAGTGATCCAAGTTACCCAAAACAGCAACCAGGCTCTACTCAAGGAGTACCTGTGAGTTTCTGTTCACCTTAACTCCTCAGGGAATGGTAATAACTTATAGAGACCTACTTCCCAGCAATCCACCTATCCCACACATCCTTCCAAAATGTTCTCCTGCAGGTGGATGAACAACGACTGTTAGGAATGGTTGGAATATGAACCTCAACATCAGCCAGAGCCTTTGGAAAGCATCTGTGCCCATCCGTTTGCCTGTAACTGTGTTCTATTCCAAGGTCGATCCCTCACCGTATGAGATATTCAACAGTAAGGAGATGGTGTTAAGAGCAGAGCCTCTGAATGGTGCAAAGCCTCTGAATTGATTCACTGTGCTGTCCAGAAGAAACTAACATAACATTGTAAATCAATTAGTTTTTATCTTTTTAAAAAGAGCAGATCCTTTAGAGCTGGGCAGACCTAGGTTTAAATATGGTCTCCGTCCCTCTCCAACTCAAACTTCAGTACATCCCAGAGCTAAAAGAAGAATGAGGGAGGCTTCAGCTCTTAGGGGAATATCCTGAGAGTAGAGGTCAAGTGTCTCTGGCTTCCAGGCGTGGCACAGTGCCTGCCACAGTGAACAGTGAGGCTGGAAAGGGACAAGACCTAAAACGTAACAAAGTCAATAAAACTGCAGTCAGTAGCCACACAAGCGTAAGGACTTACATACATTAATTCATCCAGTCCTAATAACTTTGGAGGAAAAACACTATTTTCCCCATTTTTAGGTCAGGAAGCTGAGGCTCAAATCAGTGAAACAATTTGCTCAAGGCCAACACACAGTAAAGAAGGAACTCAAACGGTTTTGAGGTGCATGCAGGTTTGAAGCCCACATACTAAATCACCATTCAGCCCTTATAAAAACTAGGAAATCTAGATTAAATAGGCAGTCCTAGAAAAGGCCAGGGCAGTAGGGCCTTCCACCACCCAACCCTAGGTCTTGGTTATACATTCAGCCAATTTTTATTCATACTCCCTTGTTTCTGATCTCCTCTTTTACTAGGAGTTGAAATATTATGAAGTGAATATAAACCATGGCTCTCCAACACAATCCTTTTATTTAAATTGCTTTTCACAAACAGCTGAACCTCAAATGCTATAAAACCAGATAAATTTATAACTCAGAGGTTTTCTTCTATCCCCCTCAATCGCTCGTTAGAGACTCTTTGGGCACTTTCCATTAAACACAGCAGATGAACGCTCGTTTGCCCTCACTCCCTTTCAAAACACCATTAAAGCTGCAGTAAAGGGATTTAAGAGAGACCAGTGGGGAAGGAAGACAACCACAGGCAAGAAACCAAACTTCTGAAAGTGGAAACAGGCTGCCAAGGAGCATGGACGCAGCAGAGCCGGAAAGGTTAGGACTGGGGAGGGGAGAGAGCGTGCAGGGGAGGGAGTGCTCAGCAGACAGCAGACCCCTCTGAAGGCAGGGGCATGGCAGGGTTGAATGCAGAAGTATGGGTTGGAAATCTACTGAAAGGAAAGTAAGACCCCTCCAGAACCCCTTCCCAAACCAGGAAGCATTCCCTCCTTCATCCTGGATGCAGAAGTCTTCCCTGGATAGGCTGAATTCCAAGACCATGGAGATTCAAGAGCTCAATTCTTCAGTGCTACACTAAATCAGGGATAGAGAAAAATTCTCCATGTGGATTGGTGGGCCCCACCCAGACGCACCTTTCCACACCCTCTACCCCAGCTGTCTGCTATGAAAATGCTGACAGCAAGCTTGCACACCAAGGAGGACCCTTTTTTGGTACCAGGGACAGGTTTCGTGGAAGACAAAAAATTTTCCATGGACCAAGGTTGGGGGTGGGGTGGGTGGGGTTGGGAAAGATGGTCTGGGGACGATTCAAGTGCCATTACATTTATTGTGCACCTTATTTTTATTACTATTACATCAGCTCCACCTCAGACCATCTGGCATTATATCCTACAGGTTAGGGATCCCTAGATTAGAGATTCCTCCCTGGAAGGAGAAAAGGCCTATACATAATCACAATTGAAGCCAAGTCCCCAAAGAAATGGTGGGTCCCTTATCCATCACTCTACCACAAAGACACACACTTCCCTACAGACACAGACACAGACACACACACACACAGACACACACACACACACCTCTACCATTTAGTCAGCTTTTTAGTACTTTGTACTTACAAACTAAAATCATCAGACACTCAAGGAAAGATCCTACTCTAACAGAAAACACCAATAACAGGTTGAAGAAGGAACCCTGAGGAATCAGAGTTAATGGGAGGTACATACCCTCCAGAAAGATAAGAGCTACTTGTTTCCATTACACACGGTGTTCCGTGACAAGCGGCATTCAAGGTCTGTGATGTGGGCAGCTGACCAGACTGACCACAGGACGGGACGACCAGGGGCCACACCAGTTAGGAGCCACTGTAATCACTGGCTCTCACACTAACCTGCCGTCTATTAAGCCACAGTGACACTGAGTTCTATGCTACTGAAATGGAAAAGTTCTAAATGAAGTGGCCAAATTCATCATCAACAGAGATCAAAACCGAAAAACATGTTTCCCTAACACCTGACCCTTACCCAGGGGAAACGACTGCCCAGCACCTTTCTACCCACAGCTTTTTGTTTACAATGACATATTCAACATTCCCAAGTCCACCTGCAATGCAGGAAACACAGAAGATGCGGGTACAGTCCCTGGGTTGAGAAGATCCCTTGGAGAAAGGAATGGCAACCCACTCCAGTATTCTTTCCTGGAGAAACCCATGGACAAAGGAGCCTCGCGGGCTACAGTCCAAAGGGTTGCAAACAGTCAGACATGACTAAGTGGACCCCCGCCCTACATATACACAAGCATAAACTACCTAAAAAAGTAAAATAACTTCACCCCTTCATGCAAAAAAGCACTATCAAGTTAATCCCCCCAAATTAACCAGAATCAAATACTACAGTAACAATTACCCACAAAGCATAGTTTGCTGGCTCCTGTTTAAGACAAGAGTCTCTGAAAAACAAGACTGTCAGGTATTAGCTTAAAAATGGGCTCATCCAGAAGCCTAGTGTGCTTCCCTGCTGCAGTGGCCTTCCCTCCCTATCACTCCTGGGCACCCAAGACACTGGTGTAAAGCACTTGTCAAGCTTAACTGGGCATAAGGATACCATGGGGGGCTCCTTAAGATGCAGCTTCTGACGAGGTTACCAGGTATGGTGGGAGTCGCGGGCCATACTTTGGTATCAAGTATGCAGAGCACAGCCCACCGTGGGCGGCACCTCTAAGGAAGACCACCTTTCTGTCAGGGTCTGAGCAGGGTCTACAGCCATGAGTGGGGCACCAGTCTGCCCAGTTTACAAAGTTTACGATGAACCAGGATTGTTCTCGATCATGAACTACACGCAGTTCATAACAGCTCTGAATCTCTTCTCATCTTGACTTCCCCGCCTTCCTCTGCCCCCCATCCTCTGCTCTGTGATACAGGGGAAAGGGGGCTTTCTAACGTGGAGACAAAGGGCTCTTAGGATGGAGAGAAACAAGAAATGTGCCCAAAAGTGGTTACACAGGCACCCAGGAGGCAGCCTGCACAGGAGAGCTCCTGCCAGCTCCTTACACTGTCCAGGGGCTTGCATCAGAGGCGGACAGGGGTTGGGGGGCATCTCCCTCAGTCACCTCCGCCCATAACCTGGAGCGCAGCCTCTTCCCCACCTCTCCTGCCTCTATGTGAATCTCCAAGTGCACTCTTCCCAGCGGCCAGTTTGCCTACTCCTTTTGACATTTTAATCACACAGCTCTTTTGCTGCTTAGAAACGACCATATAAGGAATATTTTTTAAAAAGGAACGGCAGAAATAAACCAAACTGGGCTTTATCTCCAGGCAGCGAAAGAGAGAAGGGCAGGGGTTACTTTTCATTTCTGAGTGGTTCAGTTGAAAATAATTATATATATATTTGAAAGTAATATTTGGGACACAGAACACCTGAGGGTACTTACTGCATTTAAGGTAGATCTTACCTTTTTTTCACGACATCTGGACACTAAAAAGTGACTCTCCTGCGTGATCTATCATTTTAGTTTTCTTTTGTTTTGTTTTTTAGCATCCTGAACTTTCACAGTTTTCTGTGAAAAAACCTTTCAGAGGTTTTTGTCAATTTTATCTGATCTGGGTTTTCATCTCACATTGGGAAATGTTCACAACAAGAAGAGAAAAAAAGAGATGAGGAAGAGGATTTCTTTGGCAAGGCAAAGAGGGTGGAGATGAGGGGGGCTTTTATCACCAAAGCAAATGTCGTAAGTCAGTAAGAAATGGTAAACTCTGAAATTAGTCTTGGGTTTTTAAAGAGCACAATACCTATACGGAGCTTCCAAAGTCTGGCCCCTTTCTCTCCTGTACCCCCACAAGAAAGCATCATGCGGAAAAAAAAAGAAAGAAAGAAAGAAAGTATTATGCGGGGAGGAAGAGAAATGCACTTTGGGACTGAGAAAGGGGAGGACCTGGCCCAAGTCGACAGGATGGAGGGAACCTGGCTTTACCTCCATCTGCTTTACACAGTGTTGAGGCTGGGCAGGTCAACTGGCAGGACTGCCTATAGAGGCTGAGAGTCTCTTGGGAGGATTTCCTTTAAGGAAGAAGCCGGCTGATCAAATGACTGGGTCAGAAAGCCTCAGCCCAAGGGGAGAGCAATTTCAAGCAATGCGTCATTCTATCACCGGATTTCTCCTATGAGAAGCAGGGTAGAGGCTATAAATAAAACCCTGAACTGCTACCTGAGAGGACTCAACTCCAGGGAATGCCACCTGGGTACCAGGGGCTAATATGGGGCAGGGCTCCAGGAGAGAAGAGCCAGCTAGCCAGGCATCCAGAACTATCCTGGCTAGGAGCACAGGCTGTGCCCCTGGGGAATGTCCTAAAACTTCCAGAGACACTTTAACAAGGGTCTAGGGCCTTGTGTAAGGAGAGGTGGGCAACAAGTCAGTGAGACGAGTTATTACTGCTATAACCTCATCACACCCAAAGACAGGTGAGGTCTGTGGAAATTCAGACTGTTCATTCTAAGGAAGAAAAAACAGAAGGCAAGAGGGGAAAAAGTGGGTAATCCGCATATGGTGAATGAAGTCCAACAGTTACCTGACACTCTCTCAGTAAGCCTCCATTCTCTTTTGAATAACTTATTTTTTGTAAGAATGACATGGCCTAGGGACTGAACGACAATAACAACGTTGAGATGGGGAGACAGCCTTTATTCATTCATGCAACGCACAGGGGCTGCACAATGTAAATGTGCACTGCCACTGGGGCACTTAAATCTAGTAGGAAAATGACCTATCAAAACGGACCCATCCCCCTTTCAATAAAGGATTCTTGAAATAAATGTTGGCAAAGATTTGCAAGTCTCAGCTTGCAGTGCGCATGTTTATAGCATCATGAATACAATCCATTCCCAGTTCAACAAAGCACCCTGAGCCATGTTCCCACTTTCTCCCAATTCGCTGTTCCTGTAATATATCTGACTTTTCATGTATTACAGCATGAAAGTGAAAAATGAAAGTCTTAATTGCTCAGTCATGTCAGACTCTTGGAGACCCAGTGGACTGTACTCCACCAGGCTCCTCAGTCCATGGAACTCTCCAGGCAAGAATACTGCAGTGGGTTGCCATTCTCTTCTCCAGGGGATCTTCCCAGCCCAGGGTTCAAACTCAGGTCTCCTGCACTGCAGGCAGATTCTTAAACATCTGAGCCACCAGGGAAGCCCTGGTGTATTACAGCATGGAAACGCATTGATTCACCTATTTACTCAACAAGTATCTGTTGCACAACCACTGTGCCAGGCACAGGGTGGCAGTAAGATGTGACAGGACTCCCCCGAAGCCCTCGGTTGAGGGGACAAGAGTCTTTATCACATCATCGGAATTTTATTTCAAAACACTTCAACATAGAACAGTGCGATATAAATGTGTGTCTGTTGGCTTTAATCTCCTGCCTGAGGGCAATTAGTTGTCTTAATCTATAATACAGACTCCTGGAGTAGTTAACTAGCTTCTAATCAAAGGCCACACACACAACAGCTAAGGCCACCACAAGTCCCAGTCGGTCAGCTAGCTGTCCTCATCAGCAACCAGCACCATGGTAATTAGCACAATGAAGGTCAGAAATGGACTTTCACACAGCTTAAATCACTGACTTCATTAACTGGTACTATGGTTGTTGGAAATCACTCTTCAGTGCTGAATTCATGGTATCTGAAGTATGAGGACTGATAAGAACTATCACAGAAACACTCTGGCCCATGTGTGACCCAGGTAGGTACACAGATGTGCGCTGGCTTGACTGGTAAGTGGTTGGAGGTCCAGCTGCTGATTCTAGGAAATTATTTGGCCCCTGAGTCAAAATGTCATGATAAGAAATTCTGTCTGTGGGAGGCAGAACTCCAACGATTCCTGGGCCTTAATGATTGAATCAAACACAATTCAGGTATTGCTGTGAAGGGGTTCTGCAGGTGGCATTAAGAATTAAGGTCACTATCAAGGACAGGGAGGGAACTAGCAGAGGGAACTCTGTTCAGTGCTACGTGGCAGTCTGGTTAGGAGGTGAGTTTGCGGGAGAATGGATGCATGTGTATGTATGGCTGAATCCCTTTGCTATCAGCCTGAAACTGTCACAACATTGTTAGGCTGAGTCTCTTTGCTATCCGCCTGAAACTGTCACAACATTGTTAATCAGCTATGCTTTGCTCACTTGCTCAGTCGTGGCTGACTCTTTGCAGCCCCATGGACTATATACCCTGCCAGGCTCCTTATATTCCAGTACAAAATAAAATGTTGTTTTTTGTTTTTAAATAAAGAATTAAAGTTACTAACCTGCTGACCTTAAACTAGAGAGATCATTCTGGATTGCTGGATGGGCCCCATGTAATCACATGAACCCTTAAAAGTAGAAAAGGAAGACTGAACTCAGTCTTCATCTCAAGAACACATGTGGTGTTTCCCGGCGGGGGCGCTGGGTGGGGGATGTCAGAAACTTTTTACAAGGGCTTGAGAAGGGAAGAGAGAAGGGTAGCAAGTCAGCACAATCTGAGTTAGAGGATGAGGGGAGATAGGGCCGAAGCGGTGGAGATGGTCAGAGAGACTCAGAGCATGAGAAGGATTCCACCCTTCTGGACAGGGCATGAGGCTGGTTTTGAAGATGCAGGGAAGGTCCATGAAGAAAGGGATGCAGCCAGCCTCGAGATATTTAGATGGACCCTCAGCCAAGAGCCAGCAAGCAAAGGAGGACCTCAGTGTTACAGCCACATGGCACTGAATTCAGCCAACCTGAATGAGTGCGGGAACACTTCATCTTCTGAGGCCCAGAAAGGAACGCAGGCCCACCAGCATCTTCCACTGCGCCTTGTGAAACCCAGACCAGAGATACAACCACGCCAGGTGGTGCCTGGACTTCTAACCTACAGAACTGTGAGATAATTTGTTTTAAGCTGCTGCGTTTGTAGTAATTTCTAAAGGCAACAGTAGAAAACTAACATATTATCCATAAAATGCTGCCATACTTGCTGAATGCGAAGTGCCACCAGAACACTACCCCTCCCCTAAAAGGACAGAGCTGGAACTTTACTAGGCATATGAAACAGACTGTATGATTGCACTGTGCCAGCCTGCTAATAAACCCATAAATGGGCAGAACGCCACCTGGGCCTTCTTTTCATTCATACCTGAGTGAGTTTATAACGAGAAAATCTGTCGCTCACCTTTTCTATGGCCACCTGATACAAAGACCCGACTCCTTGGAAAAGACCCTGATGCTGAGAAAGACTGAAGGCAGGAGAAGGGGGTGACAGAGGAATTAGATGGTCGGGTGGCATCATCAACTCAAGAGACATGAGTTTGAGCAAACTCCAGGATATAGTGCAGAACAGGGAAGCCTGGCAGGCTGCAGTCCATGGGGTCACAAAGAGTCTGACACGACTCAGCGACTGAACACCCTCCTATAACTACTGGTTGCAATTAAAACTTACCATAAAGAATCTAAACCTGAATGCTGATAAGAATCACTAACCAAACCATCCCAAATAAATGATTAACCACAAATCTTGGTTTTAAGGTGTCCCTGGAGAAAAATCTGAGTCTTTCCTGGAGTGACAATTTCAACTTCTCTAAGGAACTAGGAAATCTCATGACATTGTATAGGAGGCAGTGATCAAGACCATCCCCAAGAAAAGGAAATGCAAAAAGGCAAAATGGTTGTCTGAGGAGGCCTTACAAATAGCTATGAAAAAAAAAACAGAAGTGAAAGGCAAAGGAGAAAAGGGAAGATACACCCATTTGACTGCAGAGTTCCAAAGAATAGCAAGGAGCGATAAGAAAGCCTTCCTCAGTGATCAATGCAAAGAAATAGGGGAAAACAACAGAATGGAAAAGACTAGAGATCTCTTTAAGAAAATGAGAGATACCAAGGGAACATTACATGCAAAGATGGGCTCAATAAAGGACAGAAATGGCATGGACCTGACAGAAGCAGAAGATATTAAGAAGAGGTGGCAAGAATACACAGAAGAACTGTACAAAAAAGATCTTTACAACCCAGATAATCATGACGGTGAGATCACTCACCTAGAGCCAGACATCCTGGAATGCGAAGTCAAGTGGGCCTTAGGAAGCATCACTATCAACAAAGCTAGTGGAGGTGATGGAATTCTGGTTGAGCTATTTCAAATGCTAAAAGATGACGCTGTGAAAGTGCTACACTCAGTATGCCAGCAAATTTGGAGAACTCATCAGAGGCCACAGGACTGGAAAAGGTCAGTTTTCATTTTGATCCCAAAGAAAGGCAATGCCAAAGAATGCTCAAACTGCCACACAACTGCATTCATCTCACACGCTAGCAATGAGATGCTCAAAATTCTCCGAGCCAGGCTTCAACAGTACGTGAACTGTGAATTTCCAGATGTTCAAGCTGGATTTAGAAAAGGCAAAGGAACCAGAGAACAAATTGCCAACATCCACTGGATCATCAAAAAAGCAAGAGAGTTCCAGAAAAATATCTACTTCTGCTTTATTGACTATGCCAAAGCCTTAGACTGTGTGGATCATCACAAACTGTGGAAAATTCTTAAAGAGATGGGAATACCAGACCCCCTTACCTGTCTCCTGAGAAATCTGTATGTGGGTCAAGAAGCAACAGTTAGAACTGGACATGAACAACAGACTAGTTCCAAATCAGGAAAGGAGTTATGACAAGGCTGTATATTGTCACCCTACTTATTTAACTTGTATGCAGAGTACATCATGAGAAGTGCTGGGCTGGAGGAAGCACAGCTGGAATCAAGATTACCAGGAGAAACATCAATAACCTCAGATACGCAGATGACACCATACTCATGGCAGAAAGCAAAGAACTAAAGAACCTCTTGATGAAAGTGAAAGAGGAGAATGAAAAAGCTGACTTAAAACTCAATGTTCAGAAAACTAAGATCATGGCATCTGATCCCATCACTTCATGGCAAACAGATGGGGAAACAGTGAGAGACTTTATTTTGGGGGGCTCCAAAATCACTGCAGATGGTGATTGCAGCCATGAAATTAAAAGACGCTTACTTCTTGGAAGAAAAGTTATGACCAACCTAGACAGCATATCAAAAAGCAGAGACATGACTTTGCCAACAAAGATCTGCCTAGTCAAAGCTATGGTTTTTCCGTAGTCATGTATGGATGTGAGAGTTGGACTATAAAGAAAGCTGAGTGCCGAAGAATCGATGCTTTGAACTGTGGTGTTGGAGAAGACTCTTGAGAGTCCCTTGGACTCCAAGGAGATCCAACCAGCCCATCCTAAAGGAGATCAGCCCTGAATGTTCATTGGAGGGACTGATGCTGAAGCCGAAACTCCAGTTGATGCGAAAAACTGACACATTGGAAAAGACCCTGATGCTGGGAGGGATTGCAGGCGGGAGAAGGGGACGACAGAGGACGAGACGGCTGGGTGGCATCACCGACTCAATGGACACGAGTCTGCACAAACTCCGGGAGCTGGTGATGGACAGGGAGGCCTTTCGTGCTGCAGTCCATGGGGTCGCAAAGAGTGGGACACGACTGGGCGCCCGAGCTGAACTGAAGGAACTAGGAGAGGAGCCCATAAGGGGAAGGGGTTCTCCTCATATTCACGTTAGCAGGAGACGAGCCCTGGGCTGCATGATAGTATTAAGACTCCACAAACAGGGAGGCAGGGTCCCCATGAACTTTCTCTCCCTGAGGGTTCCTGACTGCTTCCCACTCTGAAGCAGTTGTGTTCAAAGTGTGGTCCCTGGACCAGCAGCGACAGCATCACCTAGGATCTTGTTAGAAATGCAAACTCTCAGCCCTACCTCAGGTGATCTGATTCTGATGCTCTTTGAAAACCAAATTATACAAGAATTTGGGTTAAATATACAAGAACTTATCCTTGCCTTGAGGCAGCTTCCAATCAAATAAGAAGATTAGGCAGAAAGAGCTGCCTTGGATAAGAAACATTATGAGTTTAGTTAGACTAGGTTAAAAGATTATCCTTGGATGTTAGTTGCAACCTCACTAGCTTATACTGAAACCATTGAGAGATCAGTGAGCTACCAGCACACACCTAGTTGCTGGTGTTGTTTAGTTGCTAAGTCATGTCCAAATTGTTTATGATCCCATGGACTGTAGCCTGCTGGGTTCCTTCTGTCCATGGGATTTCCCAGGCAAGAATACTAGAGTGGGTTGCCATTTCCTTCTCTCGGTGATATTCCTGGCCCAGAGATTGAACCTCCATCTCCTATATTGGCAGGCGGGTTCTTTACCACTAAGCAACCAGGGACACACTTGGTAGAATGGCTAAAACAATTTTTTTTAATTTGATGATTAAGACCTGCTCATGAGGATGCAGATCAATGGGAACCCTCCTACACTGCTGGCGGAATGCAAAATGGTACCACTTTGGAAGACAGCTGGTATTTTCATATAAAATTAAACGTAATACACTTAACAAGTCATGAAGCAATTCCACAACTAGGTATTGACTCAAGATAAATGAAAACATATATTTACTGAAAAACCTGTATGCACATATTTATAGCAATTTTACTCATAAACAACAAAAAAAATCCCTGAAAGCTATTCAAATGTCCTTCAGTTGATAAGTGAATAAACTATGGTATATCCATGCAGTAAATTAATAGCAATTATTAATTAATTGGCTAAGTATTATTAATACCAATAAAAAGTAAAGAGGTAAGACACAAAATTGTAAATCAACTATACTTCAACAAAAATAAACTGAAAAAAGAGGCTTTGATACCCACACTACAACATGGATGAATTTCAAAAGTATTACGCTTAGTGAAAGAAGTCAGATTCAAAAGGCTGGATAAATGCATGCTTCTATTGATACGACATTCTGGAAAAGACAAACTATAGGTTTGGAGACCATCAGTGGTTCCCAGGCAGAAGGGGTTACTACAAAGGGGCAGAATGAGGGAGTATTTGGGGATGAGGGAACTGTTCTGTGCTTGATACTGGTGATGATTTCACAACTCTATGTATTTGTCAAAGCTCATAGAGCAAAAATAATTTTATTCTACATAAATAAAAAAATAAGCAAAAAAATAATAATAATTAAAATAGAGGGGCCTGACTGAGGGTGTCATTCTGTGTAGGGGAGTGACTAAAACTGCTTGAAATCTCCACTCTGGGTGAACAGTTCTGACTCACTGAGAGAGAGAATTAGCCAGAGCCCAACCCTAGCATCTGTCATCCCCTCCCACCTTGGTAAGAGAGACCTGATTTTTAACTGGTCACTGTCCTAAAAAGTACCCAATACCTGTAAAAAAAAAAAAAAAAAAAAAAAAAAAAACAGAAGAGATCACAGAGGATTGCTTCAGCAGGGTGCTGGGGGCTGTTTAGACTCTCCAGACTATCTGACTGTATAGGTGTGTACTCGTGATTGACTTCCTCTCATCTAGACTATTTTCCAGCTCGGCAAATTGCAAAAAAACTGAGAGCAATGCAAATGAATTTTGTCTTGCAGAGATTATAAATCTCTTTAATCCAGATTCTCATTTAAACTGGTCTTAACGTCTTGCTCCTTCCTGCCTTAATAAATGAGCTAAATAAAACTGCTGACATAGGACCTTTTGATACTTGCATGTTGTATTTTTGCGTTTTTGAAAATTATACTTGAGCAGCACAGCATATTCGGAGAAGGCAATGGCCACCCACTCCGGTACTCTTGCCTGGAAAATCCCATAGGCGGAGGAGCCTGGTAGGCTACAGTCCAAGGGGTCGCGAAGAGTCGGACATGACTGAGTGACTTCACTTTAACTTTTCACTTTCATACACTGGAGAAAGAAATGGCAACCCACTCCAGTGTTCTTGCCTGGAGAATCCCAGGGACGGCTGGTGGGCTGCTGTCTATGGAGTTGCACAGAGTCGGACACGACTGGAGCGACTTAGCAGCAGCAGCAGCAGCACAGCATATTAAATGAATAAAAGGCTGCATTTTCTAGCCTCCTTGGCAGCCACTGAGAGGAAAGCGAGTGTTGGGTGGGGTTTCAAGAAGACTGTTTAATGGGAGCTGACCCAGCTGGGAGAAGCCCCCTTTTTGCTCTTCTCTTTCCTCCTCTTGGCAGAAAGGCTGACACGTCTGCTAGTACTCAGCAGCCCTACTGGACTTTGAGGTGACCTTGTGATAAGAGGCTTCCCTGGTGGTTCAGAGGGTAAAGCGTCTGCTTGCAATACAGGAGACCTGGGTTCGATTCCTGGGTCGGGAAGATCCCCTGGAGAAGGAAATGGCAACCCACTCCAGTACCCTTGCCTAGAAAATCCCATAGGCTACAGTCCATGGGGTTACAAACAGTCGAACACGACTGAGCGACTTCACTCACTCCGTGATAAGAGGGCGCTAACAGCCCCCAAAGCTGGGTCCAAGCCCCAACTGCTACAACCTGTACACATTACTTCATTTGGAAAAATGGTCCATGTGGCTGTGGTTAATGATTCCGAGACGAAGGCATTGTTTTGTATTATCCCATGTGGGGCAGGCCCCAAATGCATTCACAAGTATCTTTACAAAAGAAAGGTGAAGGGGGATCAGACCATCACACAGAGAAGGCCACATGAGATGGAGATGGGGACAGAATGGAATGATACAGCCACAATCCAGGAACACTGAGATTATCAGAAGCTAAAAGAGGCAAGGACAAGATTCTCCTCAGAGCCTCCGCAGGGGTTGCAGTTCTGCTGATACCTTGATTTCTGACTTTCAGCTTCAAGAAGTGTGGGATAATCAGTTGCTGTTGTCCTAAGCCACCAGGCTGGTGGTAACTTGTTACAGCAGCCACACCAAGCTGGGAGACTGGTACCCTGAAGACAACTTGAACTCACCAAGGCCCGTGCCACGTCCTTCTGGACTGTTAACTACGAGAAATGCACTTTTATCTATTTAAAATACACTTTTATCTATTTATCTATCTGTTTAAGCTATTAGATATTTGATTTTTTTTTCTTGAAGTCAAACTTAATCGTAATATATGGCGACATACTGGGATCATGATTTCACGGCCCCAGCCTCATCTTGCCCCAGTTGATCCATTATATTGGTTGTCCTGCAAGCTGAGTAAGGTTGAGAATTAAATAAAGACTTGAAAAATGCCAAACTCAACTGCGCTTGAGTATCAGTACAACTGTGTTACTATTAAGATTAAGTTTGTACCACTGGGCATAATCAGGGAATATGTCTAGTTGAAAATTTTTTATCAGAGTATCTGACTAACTTTGTGATTCCTATTTGAAGTAGGTAGTTTTCAGTTGTAAGTCAAGTTTACTTTTTTAATATAGTTTTTATGTTTATTACTTTTTAAATTGGAGTACAACTGATTTATAACACCATGCTTGTTTCAGGTGCATAGCATAGTAATTCAGTTTTTCTTGTCAACTATATTCCATTTTAGGAATTACGTCCATCTCTTTTGTGACCCCATGGGCCATCCATGGGATTTTTCAGGCAAAAATATTGCAGTGGGTTGCCATTTCCTCCTCCAGAGGAGCTTCCCAACCCAGGGATCGAACCCATGTCTTCTGCAGCACAGGCAGTCTTTATTGTTTGAGCCACCAGGGATAAAGCTGAAACTCCAGTACTCTGGCCACCTCATGCGAAGACTTGACTCATTGGAAAAGACTCTGATGCTAGGAGGGATTGGGGGCAGGAGGAGAAGGGGACGACAGAGGATGAGATGGCTGGATGGCATCACGGACTCGATGGACGTGAGTCTGAGTGAACTCCGGGAGTTGGTGATGAACAGGGAGGCCTGGTGTGCTACGATTCATGGGGTCACAAAGAGCCAGACACGACTGAGCGACTGAACTGAACTGAACCAGGGATAGACTATAGTTCCTGAGTATACATTAAATCCTTGTTGCTGATCTATTTTTATGTAGTTTGTGTCCCATAATTTAATTTATCCCTACTTTATCCCTCTTCCTCACTCCTTTCCCATGCAGCAACCATAAGTTTGTTTTCTATGCCTGTGAGTCTGTTCCTGTCTTGTATATAGATTCATTTGTGTCATTTAGATTCCACATGTAAGAGAGATCACACAGTATTTATCTTCCTCTGACATTTCACTAAGCATAATATTCTCTAGATCCACCCACATTTCTGCAAATGGTCGTATTTCGTTCTTTTTTCTGGCTGAGTAATATTTGTGTATGTGTGTGTGTGTATGTCTGTGTGTGTGTGTGATATCTTAAGCCAGCCATCTCTTGGTAGGTAACTGGGTTGTTTCCATGTTTGGCTATTGTAAATAGTGCTGCTGTGAACATCAGGGCGCATGCACCTTTTCAAACGGAAGGTTTTGCTTCTTCCAGGTATACATGCCCAGGAGTGGAGTTACTGGATCATATGGTAGTTCTACTTTTAGTTTTGTAAGGAACTTTCATACTGCTTTCCATAGTGTCTGCACCAATTTACATTCCCACCAACAATGTATGAAGGCTCCCTTTTCTCCACACCCTCTCCAGCATTTATTATTTGCAGAGCTTTTGATGATAGCCATTCTGACAGGTGACCATACCACATTGTGGTTTTGATTTGCATTTCTCTAATAATTAGTGATATTGAGCATCTTTTCATGTGCCTGTTGGCCATCTGTATATCTTCTTTGGAAAAATATCTTTTCAGGTCTTCTGCCCATTTTTTACTGGGTTGATTTTTTTTGATATTGAGTTATATAAGCTGTTTTATATGTATGGTTTTAAATTAGACTATAAACATAAGATTTATAAGTTGAATTTAAAGGCTATGAAAAGCCATGTTTAAAATTATTAACCACAGTATATTGAAGAGTAATTTGAAACTTTCATCATCTGTACAGAAAGTGCTGTTCTCAGACATCAAAAGGTTCCTTTTAACAATGGACTCTCCAGTGTATAAAGTCAGTCTCTCACTTTCAAAATGGTCACTGGAAGGAATTCAAGATGGAAGGAAGGAAAGAGGGAGACAGAGAGAAAGAGAAAAAAGAATTCCCTTAACTCCAAGTCCACCACAAGCCACCCACAGCCCCCAGCTGGCCAACAAAGCTAGCTACCATTCATTTCTGATTCCCCAGCTGAATTCTAGAACCTTCCATGTGCCACCACAGTCCTCACTGTCATTGTTGTTGTACCTGTCAGGATCTGCAGGGAACTCTTCCACATTCCTGACATCTGTACATAGGAGACACTCTGCTCTGAGACCCTATATCTGAGGTCAGGAGCAGCCTGCCATCTTGCTGTGCATGGTCAGAGGCTGGTATGTCAGGCCACACACGAGTGGCCTCTAACAGTCCCAGAGAGCCAGGAGAGGCAAGGTTTCTGAGCTTGAGGCAAATGTCCTTCTCTGACCTCCATGCTGAGGAGCTCACACGTGAATGCACGTGGTTCCCATTATCTGAAATACCTCTTGAAAACATCAGGAACCTAAGAGGGCAGCAGCTAAGTGATATTTGGAGGCTCAGCTATTATCTCTTTCGAGTTTGCCCAGGACAAGTTGCACTCACAGATGACATAGGTAACCCGTGACATCACTGCCGAGGAGCCAGATGAAGAGCCCCGGGCAGAGTTCCTTCTCTCCCGACACAGCTGCCACCCCCGGTAATGGCAGAGACAGCCCTTTCAGCTCCAACATTCATCTTCCTACTAGTTACTGTCTTGGGTTCAGGACACGGCACAGAGAAAACATCCAATTCTTTATGTATTTCCTTTGTCCATCAGCAACGACAATTTCACCTCACTCTCAAAACCTGTTTTAACATTAAATTTGGAATTTGTATGACACACTGATTTAATACAATGAAAAGAGTGACTGTTTGATTTTCTCTAGAACTAACTTTAAAAGGCTGTCCCACTAATCTCCAGCTTAGCACTTGCTAACCATTACCCAAGTCAACCACACACCATACTAAATTATCCCACTAACCCTCCCCGCCCCTATTCCAAAGACAACTCCTGTGGATGTGAACATTCCAGGAGGCAGAGAGCTGCTAGTCCCGCCCACATTCCCACTCAACATGGGGTGCACTCTCAGAGTCCCCGGGCCACCTTCCACATAGCCTCAAAATTCTTAAAACATTTGGCCAAAGAAGAATGCAACAAGTCCCTAATCTGCCTCAAGTCAAAGATAAAAGCTCCAGAAGTTCAGTTTCAACCTGTTGCACATTTATACCTCAACATGCAGTGTGCACATTAATTAATATAAATTAATTTTTATTAATTTTGAATAATCGGGGGGGAAGCTTACTTTAAGATACAAATGAAAAGTTAACAGTATGCCCCAAAATAATAATAGCTACTAGAAATTATTTTAACTTTTAAGTGTTCACTTTTTATGTAAACCCAATCATGTACAAAGGCAGTCAGAAAGCAGCCTCTTTTTAAAAGAACTTAAAATATTTTATTCTTAAAGTCCCTTGTGTATGTGTGTACATGCGCATACTCAGGTCATGTCTGACTCTTTGTGACCCCGGGGACTGCAGCCCTCCAGGCTCCTCTGTCCAATGGATTTCCCAAGCAAGAATACTGCAGTGGGTTGCCAATTCCTACTCCAGGGGATCCTCCCAAGCCAGGGATCAAACCTGCGCTTCCTGACTCCTGCACTGGCAGGCAAATTCTTTACCACTAGGGCAACCTGGGAAACCCCTAAAGTACTTTAGCTACTAGGTATCATGAGAGAAACACAGAATTCCCCACTTGTTTCTAGAACACAGGAATCCTTCTGCATCTACCACACGGTGGCGCTACTTCAATGCTCATTTCAGACAAAATCCAGAAGGGTGTTTCTTCACCAGCAAGAAAATAATGCTTGCAACCCCTTAGGAGTTAGGAGCTTGAAGTCTGAAAAAAAGTCTTTAAGGTTTCAGGCAACATACATATGGTTAACAGTCTATATGGAGAAATTAAAACCGCTCAGGCAGCAACTCTGCCCCCATGTCAGGCTGGACCTAACAGCATTCTGACACTTCCGCTTGGCAAAGACTGATCAGTCTAACAGCCAACAAGGCAACACGTGTGGCGGAAGGTCTGAGTGCCTGAGTAAGGTGCCTCACAGAGCCACACTGAATGTCATCTACCCATGAATCTACACGGACATAAACAGGAGAGTGAGGAAGAGGACAAGAGCCGCCCAGGCAGAAACACTCCAAATAATTTATGTTCGTATTCCACTCCCAGAGGGGAGCCTAACTCCCCACCCTTCGGGGAAGGCTCACACAGCAACTTCCTTCCAGAGGGTAGAGGATGGGGAAGGATGTTGGAAAAGTAATTTAACCGTGGAGAAACCTGGCCACCACTGCCTTGGCCAGGTGACCAAAGTTAACGAAAACCCTGCTAAGTCATGTTGAAATGTCAACACAACATGGTAAGAAGGGCACTTTACCTCCGTGGGCCTCCTCCCTTAAACCCCGTAACTTCAGTCTAAGCCATTGCCTTGCTAATCATGAGAAGTATCAGATAAATCCCCAAAGAAGGGCATTCTACGAAACAGGAAGAGTAGGCCCAGAACTGCCACGGTCTCAAAACCAAGGAGCGTCTGGGAAACTGTCAGAGCCAATGGAGCCGAAGGAGACATGCTAAGTGTCATACGGTATCCTTGAAGAAGATCCTGGATATCAGTTATAAACTAAGGAAATATGAAGTATAGACTTCAGTTGACAATAATGTGTCAGGGACTTCCCTGGTGGGTAAGAATCCAACCTGCCAAGCAGGGGACACGGGCTCAGTCCTTAGTCTGGGAAGATCCCACATGCTGCGGGGCAACTAAGCCCACATGCTGCAGTACTGAGCCTGTGTGCCACGGCTACTGAAGCCCGGGCGCCTGGAGGCCATGTCTGCAACAAGAGAAGCCAGAGCCGCGAGAAGCACATGACAATCAAGGCAGCCCCCATTCCCACAACTGGAGGAAGTCCAAGTGCAGTAAGAAGACCAGCACAGCCCAAAAGAGCCTATTAATAATAAATACATAAGTATGAGAGGTGGATCAAATAGCAAAACATCTGCCTGCAATGCAGGAGGACCTGGGTTCGATCCCTGGGTCAGGAAGATCCCCTGCAGAAGGAAATGGCAACCCACACTAGTATTCTTGCCTGGAGAATTCCATGGACGGAGGAGCCTGGAGGGCTACAGTCCATGGGGTCTCTAAGAGTCAGACACGACTGAGTGACTGACACTTTCACGAGATCATTAGCTGTGACAATATATCATACTATTATAATATACTATGCTAATGATAAAAGAAAGTGGGCATGTGGTGGTATACAGGAACTCTGAATTAGCTTTACAACTTTTCTATAAATCAAAAACGATTCCAAAATAATTTTTATAAACTTTTTTTCCTAAGGCTCAAATGGTAACCAAGAGAGGCCTTCACACACCGGAGAATGCCTTCAGCTTCTGTATTAAGTAACTTAGGCTGTGTTCTCAACAATCCTTTGACATCCACCAAAGAGGAGGAGAGTAGTTACAGCCTGAAGGGTGTTCCCCCAAATTCCATATGGTGAACCCCAATGTACTCCAGCATGTATGTGACTGTGTTTGGAGACCGAACCTTTAGAGAGGTGATTAAGGTAAAATGAGGCCACTGAGGTAGACCCTAACTCAATCTGAGCACTGTTGTTGCAAGAGAAAACGTGGACGAAGAGACTCCAGGGGTGCACACACAGGAAAGGCCACGCAAGGACACAGGCAGAAGCTGGCCATCTGGGAGCCAAGGACAGAAGCTGCAGGAGAAACCTAACCTGCCAGCACTTTGATCTCAGGCTTACAGCCTCCAGACCTATGAGAAAACTAATTTCTGTTGTTTAAGCCACCCACTCTGTGGTACTTTTCATGGCAGCCCTAGCCACCTAATACAAAGGTGAAGCAGAAAAGCACTGCTTCCCCGAAGGTCAAGCGAAGGACGTAAGTGAGCATACAGCGCTTAGTGGCTTCTGTGCCAAGGGTACCTTTTGAGAGGCATCTAACACAGGCTGCTGGTTCTGGGCAGCAACTAAGTGAAGTGAAGATGACCTGGGCTTTGGACTCAGGCTGACTGAAGTGCAAGCTCCAGCTAGTCGTGAAGGAGCTATGCAACCTTCTGGCAAGTTGTCTAACCCCTGGGGTGTTTCTATCAACTGTAAGTGGGACTGGTGCCTACACTTCAGGGTTAAAAATGTTTACCAAGGGTCGAGTACATGGTGAGTACTGAATAAATACTAAGTTTCCATTCTGCCCTTCCTTTCCTCTAAGGCAGAAGTCTGCTTGGCAAACTATGGTCTGGGAGTAAATCTGACCCGTTGCATGCTTTTATAAATAAAATGTTGGAACATGGCCATGAATATTCATGAAAGGACTGTCTATGGCTGAGCTGTGCTACAGCCAGAGGTGAGTGGTTACAATACAGACCGTATGGCCCCCAAAGCCTGAAATACTTGCTATCTGGCCTTCAGCGGAGCTTGTTGATTCCGCTCTGTCGTCAATTACCCTATTTCCAAAAGCTGACAGACACTTGTCATTCCTTAACATACCTGAACTTCCCAGCATCTGCCACAGATGCCGTGTCTTGAGATCCTTCTTCCTCCCTGGAGGCCAGCAGTCTGAGCTCAGGCTCTGCACTTCCAACTCCCTGGTACTCCTCACAAGTAAGCTGCTGCTGCTGCTGGTGCTAAGTCACTTCAGTCGTGTCCCACTCTGTGCGATCCCATAGACAGCAGCCCACCAGGCTCCCCCATCCCTGGGATTCTCCAGGCAAGAACACTGGAGTGGGTTGCCATTGTCTTCTCCAATGCATGAAAGTGAAAAGTGAAAAGGAAGTCGCTCAGTTGTGTCCGACTCTTAGCGACCCCATGGACTGCAGCCTACCAGGCTCCTTCATCCATGGGATTTTCCAGGCAAGAGTACTGGAATGGGGTGCCATTGCCTTCTCCCCTTACAAGCAAGACTCTTCCCGAAACACACAAGCTTTGAGATATTCAAAGTCACACCCCACTGGCCAGCCTGCTTCTGCATTCCACACTGCAGTTAATTACACCAGCACCTATGCCTGTGGCCTCAACAGAAATCACATGACTTGGAATCCCAGGACTGGGGTTGAAATTCCACCTGTCAGAGCCTTACCTACAATATAAGAATAACGACTCCCTTGGAGAACCCATAACAATTAAATATGGAGAAAATGTAAACAAAGCCATGAGCACAACAAGAATTTTTTGCCTCTAGATCTATCTTAGCAACCCAAACAAGCTTCCCAATTGTGGTGAAAAGAATTCGTTACAGAATGTGCTGAAACATGGATCCCCTGGCTCTCTGACTACAGTGCAGTTTGGGGCAGTACTCCAAGGGACAGTCCATTTACCTCATGCCTGGACAAATATTTCCTGTATGTGCCATGATATGAAAAGGTTTCACAAGTGCTGGCCCTGGACCACTTTGTACTTCTCTTCCTTCTCTATGAACTCCTTTTCCTAAAATTTTCTCAAATGGATCTCCACCTCCCTATATCCTCCTCCTCTGTCACTCCCAAGGTTTCAGGCACTACACATCCTTTGAGTCACTAGTCTCCCAACCAGTCTCCTCTACACCAAGATGGCCTGAACAAAATAATCACTCACTATCCCAATCAAGATCTATTATTTAATCCCTCTACTTGATATTTATTTACTCACTGGGTGCACTGCGAATTCACTGCAGTGTGTGGGCTCTTGGCTGTGGCGTATGGGCTTTCTCGAGCTGCAACATGAGGGTTTAGTTGCCCCATGGCATGTGGGATTTTAGTTCCCCAACTAAGGATCAAATCAGCACCCCCTGCACTGAAAGGCAGATTCTTAACCACTGGACCGCTTGGGAAGTCCCAATCCTTCTACTTTAAAAACGGTCAAATAGTGCATATTAATGCATGCGTATGCGATCTGGAAAGATGATACTGATAAACCTATTTGCAGGGCAGCAATGGAGACACAGACATAGAGAAGAGACTTGTGGACACGGTGGGGAGGGAAGGAGAGAGAGAGATGAGCTGAGAGAGTAGCGTGGAAACCTATACATTACTATATGTAAAATAGATAGCCAGTGGGATTTGCTGTGTGACACACGAAGCTCAACCCAGGGCTCTGTGACAACATAGAGGGGGTGGGATGGGAAGAGAAATGGAAGTGAGGTTCAGGAGGGGGGGGTACCTTATATACCTATGGCTGAGTCACGCTGATATATGGCAGAAACCAATGCAATATTGTATATTATCCTCCAGCCAGAAGAATCAAATCCTCCCTGCGCAGCTCCCCCACCGCCCGCCCCATTATCTCCATCCTTGTCTGGAATGCAACCTGCCCCTCTAAGGCCGTGTGAGACCAGCCACTGAGTGTCAATCCAGACTTCAGGCAAGGCTCTTCTTTCCCTAGGGGGTAGCCTTCCCACAAACCCAACCCCTGACTGCCACATAACCCCTAACTCATGTTTGAAGAGCACCCTACAATGTCATCCGTACTCGGAACCTTGCCAGCTCCTCCAAAGAGATTCTTAGGCTCCTCCGTGTGGTCATAGCACTTTGTAAACACCACAGTGTCTTCATCGTCCCTCTCACTCAACTGGAAAGCCCCCAAAGTATGTACTTACATTTCTGTCTACCTAGTCTCTAGCACAGAGCCCAACACATAGCTCACACTCAGTAAATCTGTACAAACCCGACGTTCATGGAACCTCATGAAATCACTGAGTAAAGGAAAGATGGAAGTAACTCAGAATGCCCCTGAGGCCATTTGGAAAAATTAAGGTTAACACCAGAAGAAGTGCCATCCACACCACAGAGTCTTCTTTAGAAGGAAGCCTGGAAAAATCTCTTGCCAGCTTGGCTGCCGGTAAGTCCAGGAGACCTGGGGAGAGGGAGCTCAGAAGAGCTCCAGTATGTAAAAGGGGGCTGTTTCTAAAGGCTAAAGGGCAAACAGGCTAAGATTTTTCAGTGTGAAAGAAAGAAACGTGGAATGATAACCACAAAAAAAATTACGAAAAGGTGCAAATTATGCAAATTAAAACGTGATTATTTTAAGCAGTCTGCTAGGATGTTCCCTTCTTATTTTAGGGAACACACGTGGGACTTACCCCATCTTTCTTTGCTCCTTTCTGGATATAATGGAGAAATCTACAAGCAAGAGTATGACCCAGTCACAGTGACTGGCAGGTATCAAGCTATGGTTGAATTATTCCTGCGTTAAAAGGACTTGTTATTCCTTAACTGCTGATTAAAACACCACAAACTTAAGAAAAATATGCAGTAAAACCTAATGCTGAGTAAAAATCAAGTCCTCAGAGACTGTTTAACGTGTGCTGCCTTGGCTTGGCCTAAGACATCGTTTCTTCCTGACCAGGAGTCTTGTAGAATTCAGGTGGCCATTCTGAGTCATGATGTTCAGAGGGAAAGCGCACCTCAAGACAACATACGGATGCTGGGTGGTTTCCATACTCTCAGCCCCAACATCTTTAGCAATGGTTTCTTCCACACTCCTCCAAAGCACAGTCGCTTGCATTCTTATAGGTTGATCTTTATCACTTTCGATAAGAGCTACAACAGGACCAGGAATAAACAAACAAGGCCCTTGGTCAGGAGCAACACAGATGTCAGGAGATGAAGACCAATGAAACATCTGAGGAGACCCTTCTGTGGAGGCCATGAATGTGTCCAGCTCCTCCAGAAAGCCACACCCAGAGCTAGTGAGCCTAAATCTGGATACCGACAACCAGACCTCAGAGCTCCCTGTGCAGAAGCAGCAGGCCCTTCCCTGGTGGCCCATGCCAGAGAACCAGACTAAAGTCACCGAAGAGGAAGTGGGAGAGGGGGGCAGACCACCTGCTCCTGGAGGTCAGGAGCGGCAGCAGCCCTTCCTGTGGGCATTTCAGGAGCCAGGTACTTGCCAAACATTCCCTCTATCCTCTCAAAGATCAATACAGTAGGTAATTTACTCTCATTCCCAGAAGAGAGAAGTTGCGAAGTAATTTCCAAGGACACAGAGCTACTGAGAACAGGGACTCAGGACTGGAACTCACGTCTGTCTGTCTCAGGGCCAGAGATTTCGCACAACACTGCATGGCCTGGGTAGAATTCCTCCATCTAGAAGGCAGTGAGGGAAATGGGGGTGTGCACAAAGGTTCAAACTTATCTAATGCAGATAAGACCTGCTTAAACCACACAACTTCTAAAACAAGCAAAAAACCAAACAAACAAATCATGGACTCTGCAAATCTTTCACATGCATACACGCATATTTTAATGTGTGTATATATGTGTACATGCATAAATACACACACATTCATTCAAATCTTAGGAGCACACACATCTGGCTCTAATAGGAACTATAGAAATGGTGGGGGAGGTAGTAAATTACTTTAGAAAAATAAATTATCTTTAATATAGGAAATCTCTATTGAGTTTTTACTAAAGAGCTCAAAGTTAACAATCATTCTTTGGCTGACACAGCAGGAGAGTCCTAGCTTGTACACCTCACCTCAAGACCTCTAACTTCCATATAAAATATTAACACTAGACTCTAGGATGTGTACAACAGGCATATATTTTCTTTTGATTACTGAAGACTGCCAACATCCAGAGACCTTATAAACCAACAAAATGCACAAGACAGAAGTGTCCATGCACTCCCTTCATTCTCAGATGCCACTCTCCTCCGAGTTACAGCAGAGTCGTGACCTGGGCATAGTCACCTCACTTGCATTCAACTACATGTGCTCTGCAAGATGAGGGATGTGGTTCTGGAGGAAAAGACACACATCTGCTGCTCCCTCAGCCCATATGGGCTTCTCACATAGTGGGATTCTGGTGTAGGTATTTCTGGTATAATGCAGTCCCAAGTTCAAACTTTCTACTTCACCTGGTGCTTATCCCCCAAAATACCCTGTAACAATCTGCCAATGACAGAAGAAAAATGGTGGTACCATCCAAAGATGTTGTGTCTGCACGTGGAATTTATGAGCAATTTAAGGGATGCTTAAAGGCAACCTGATGCAAAGGTTTCTGCCTTACATTCTGACTTTTTCATTTACCTGTGTAAAGAGCAACTTTGTAACCTGTTTCCACACTCAGCTTCAGACAATAACTCATTTTCTGCTCAACTTTCATTGGAGTTTTGATCTCACTGTCTGGTGAACACACTGAACCATCTGGAGCACTTACTCTCTATCAGCTTCATGAATCACTACTCCTCACTTCCATGAAGAGCTCATAGGAACTTCACAGAGGCAGGGCACCACCAAGAATCTGATCTTTTTTCTTTATCTGTCTTTTCTGTTAAGAACTAATGCTTTCTTAAACCTTTGCACTTTTATCACTAGTTCGAAGAGCTGGCTTCCTTTATAGTATAATTTTACAGACATAATTTTAATTACTTCACACGAATCATGTGCAAACCAAAAGGTGATGAATAACACAAGGAGCTGATGGCAACGCTGGAACAGGAATCCAGCCCGTCAGTCAGTCACTGTGTTATGCTGTCTCATGGCCTACTCACAGGGAACAAAGCCTGCTGCGCATCAGGAAGACATGCTTGCCAGAAAGCAGAGAGACCCGAGGGTGAAATTCCAGTGGAAAGCATATGGCTGAAGATAAGGAATCAAGAGGACCGATACTGTGAGAACAGGCCACTGAGTCAGATGAAGGAAGCTGAAGATGGGCTTTAGGGCAGACAGTCACAGTGAAATAGCAAGCACCAAAGGAGAGATTGTGTATCAGGCCCTACACTTTACAGTCTACCTCGCAATTTCACGTACTCTGTAAGAGGAACACCATTATTACGTCCATCGCCTATGAAGAAACACCTATAATTTAACCAAACACACCAAGTGGGAGATGAACACAGTCTCAACCTGCCCAAGACTGGGGTGGATGGAGACATGCACCTATTAGGATCATTAACAACTCAGGTAAAACCAGAGACTTCCAAGTCCCTAACTTACGGTGGATAACTTATTCTCCCAGGCTTTTCCGAAAGTGAACTCAATCGGAGTAGGCCTTTATCTATTAAAGAAACTGAATAAATAATTAACATCGATAACTTTCCAAAACTGAAAGCACCAAGACCAGATAGGTTCACTGGTAGATTCTACTAAACATGTAAGGAAGAAATTAGACTAATTCTCTTTCAGAAGACAGAAGCAGAAAGAATACTTCCTAACATATTCTGTGAAGCCAACATAACTCTAATACCAAAACCAAACAAAAACATTACAAGAAGTCTACAGAACAGTATCTCTCATGAGCATAGATGGAAAAATCCTTGACAAAATACTAGCAAACTGAATCTAAGAACGTATAAAACAAATTATACATCATGAGCAAGTGGGACTTACCCCAGGTCTGCAAGGCTGGTTCAATATTAGGAAATCAATTAATGTAATCTATCACATTAATTGGCTAAAAAGAAAAATCACATGGTCATATCAAAAGAATACATATATGACAACGTCTAACACCTATTCTTGATAAAAACTCAGAAAACTAGGAATAGTGGGGAACTTCCTCAACTTGCCAAAGAATGTCTGTAGAAACTTTAAAGCTGATATCAACACTTAATGGTGGAAACAAAAACCTTTCCCAT
Source organism: Ovis canadensis (assembly GCF_042477335.2). NCBI lineage: Eukaryota > Metazoa > Chordata > Mammalia > Artiodactyla > Bovidae > Ovis > Ovis canadensis. The sequence goes on from NC_091246.1 coordinate 155,985,317, forward strand.
CAAGATCAGGAACAAGATAAGAATATCTCTACTCCTTTTCAATATTGTACTAGAAGTCCAAGCTAATGCAATTAGGCAGAAAAAGAAAACAGGTCTACAGATTGGGAAGGAAGAAATAAAACCGTCTTTTTTTGCAAATGACATGACTATCTATGGAGGAATTCTGAAAGAACTGATCAAAAACTCATGAACACAAGGGATTATAGCAAAGTTCTAAGATACAAGATTAACATACATAAGTCAATCAATTTTCTATACACCAGCAATAAACAAGTGGAATTTGAAATTTAAAATAGGATACCATTTACATTAGCTTTCCTTTCAAAATGAAATATTTAGGTATAAATAACAAAATACATACAGGATCTATGTGAAGAAAGCTAAAAAAGGCAGAAGAAAGAAATCAAAGAACCAACAAAATGCAGAGATGTTCCATGTTCATGGCTGGGAAGAGTGAATATTGTCAAGATGTCAGCTCTTCCCAACTTGATCAATAGATTCAATATAATCTCAATCAATGTCCTAGCAAGTTATTCTGTGATTACTGACAAACTGATTCTAAAGTCTATATGGAAAGGCAAAAAATACCCAGACTACCCAATATAACATTGAAAGAGTAGAACAAAGTTATTCTACTAGACTTCAACACTTATTATAAAGCTAAAGTAATCAAGACAGTGTGGTATTGGCAAAGAATAGACAAATAGATCAATGGAACATAACAGACACTCCAGAAATAGATCCATATAAATACAAGCAACTGATCTTTAACAAAGGAACAAAGGCAATACAATGGAGCAAAGTCTCTTTTCAACAAATGGTATTGGAATAACTGGACATTCACATGCAAAAAAATGAGTCTAGATACAAACCTATGCCTTTCACCAAATTTAACCAAAAATGGATCACAGACCTAAAACAAAACCATAAAACTTCCAGAAGACAAAATAAAAGAAAATCTATATGATCTTGAGTATAGCAAGGACATTGCAGATATAATACCAAAGGCACAATTCATTGGAGAAATTACTGACAGGCTAGACTTCGTTAAAACTAAAAACTTCTGCTCTGAGAAAGACAATGTCAAAAGAATGAGAGGATTAGCCACAGATAGTGAGAAAATATTTGCAAAAGATATATCTGATAAAGAACTGTTACCCAGAAGAACTCTCAAAACTCAAAGAACTCTTAAAACTTGACAATAAGAAAACTCGATTTTTAAAATGGACCAAATCTTAACAGATAACTCATCAGAAAAGATATATGGATGGCAAATAAACATACAAAAAGATGCTCCACAACATATGTCATCAAGGAAATGCCAGTTAAAATAAGGCACCACCCAACAGCTATTAGAAAGGTCAAAATCCAAAACACTAACACTACCAAATGCTAGCAAGTTGTGGAGCCACAAGAACTCTCATCCATTGCTTGTGGGAATACAAAATGGGTACAGCAGCTTCAGAAGATAGTGGGTTTCTTATGAAACAAACATTCGTACCATACAATTCAACAATCATGCTTCTTGGTATTACTTCAAGGACTTGAAAACATGTCCACACAAAACCCTGCACACAGATGTTTACAGCAGCTTTATTCATAACTGCCAAAACCTCAAAGCAATTAAGATGTACTTCAACAGATGAATGAATAAATAACCATGGTACAGTCCAGACAATGGAGAATTATTCAGCTTTAAAAAGCTATCAAAAGATGAAAAGATGTGAAGGAAACTAAAATCCCTATTACTAAATGAAAAAGCCAATCTGAAAAATATGGATGAAAAGCTATGACCAACCTAGACAGCATATTAAAAAGCAGAGATATTCCTTTGCCAACAAAGGTCCATCTAGTTAAAGCTATGGTTTTTCCTGTGGTCATGTATGGATGTGAGAGTTGGACTATAAAGAAGGCTGAGCACAGAAGAATTTATGCTTTTGAACTGTGGTGTTGGAGAAGACTCTTGAGAGTCCCTTGAACTGCAAGAAGATCCAGCCAGTCCATCCTAAAGGAAGTCAATCCTGAATATTCATTGGAAGGACTGATGCTCACGCTGAAATTCCAATACTTTGGCCACCTGATGCGATGAACTGACTCATTGGAAAAGACCCTGCTGCTGGCAACGACTGAAGGCAGGAGGAGAAGGGGACGACAGAGGATGAGATGGTTGGATGGCATCACCAACTCAATGGACATAGGTTTGAGTAAGCTCCAGGAGTTGGTGACGGACAGGGAACCCTGGTGTGCTGCAGTCCATGGGCTTGCAACGAGTCAGACACAACTGAGTGACTGAACTGAATCTGAAAAGGCTATACACTGTATAATTTCAACTACATGACAGTCTGGGAAAGGCAAACCTATAGAAATAGTAAAAAGATCAGGGATTTGAGATGGGATGGGGGAGGGAGGGACAACTAGGTAAAAACCACAGAGGGTTTTTAAGGCAGTGAAAATACTCTGTATGATACTACAATGATGGATACATGTCATTATACATTTGTCCAAACTAAGAGAGTATCTAACACTGTAACGTAAACTTTGGACTCTGCGTGATAAAGATGAGTCAATACAGAAGCATCAGCCTTAACAGATGCACCCTCTAGTAGGTGATGCCGACGCCAGGGAGGCTATGAACATTTGGGGACAGGGGTAAACGGGGATTCTCTGTACCTTCCATTCAGTTTGGAAGTGAATCTAAAACTCCTCTTATTAAATTCATTTTTTTAAAAAAGGTGGGCTCCTTAACTGCTACTTAGGACCTCTGGCCAATAAAGGAGCTTTTGGTTGGTGACAGAAGTGACCAGAAAATCACATCTCCCTGGAAGAGTTTCCTAAATTTGATTTCTCAGAACCTGTGCTCAAAGAAGGGGTCCATTTGCAACTGTTAGCTAGTGACTCTAGATAACCCCCCAGAGACAAAACTTACTGGTTTCAATGCTCCAGGCCCAAATAGTAAATATTTTCCCAATGGTCCTGGTTTTGTAGGACACTCCAGCTCTTGCTGACTGCTCTTCTAGAGATTACCATCCTGTGTCCACTTTCTCTTCTGAACTCCAGGATCTGTGCACCTTTATGCCTCTGCCTGGAACCCCAGCAGCCTCTCCTGCTGACCCAACCACAGGCTTGCTTCACTACAAATCTGAGGACTCAGGCTGGAACGTCAGTGCTTCCTTCCTGTCGGTTTCAACCTCACAGTAACATTCATTAATGTTAGATATGGGTGCAATAGCTTCTGTGATATCTGAGTTTCTCTGTGAATCAAAAATGACCAAAAAGAAGAGATTCCCACCACCACCGCCCCAACTCTATTTTCTTGAGGTAAAAACCCTCATTTCAGAGTATGGCGCCGGGTTTATTCTAGCTGCCCTCTGACGCTGCCGTACAGTGTGACTGGATAAAACCTCCAGTCATCATTAACTGAAGCTGGTAGGAAACACACAGCAAAGGAAAACAAAAACAAAAACGCCGGAAGTCTGAAAAATAGGAGCGTGACAGGAGCACAGGAAAGGAGGGATGAGAAGGCTGCGGACAACCCAGCTTAAAGCATGCTCCTGATAGCAAAATCCTGAGCAAGGCAGGACCTCAATTAAGTAGTAGTTCTCTCAGATATGGGGAAAGGTATGTTCCCGGCTTTACAAATGTTAAGGTACTATGACATTTAAATTGCTTATATGTCCATTAGTATTTTCAGTCAATCACATGGAGCTTATGAAAGTAGACTACTTCAATTTAATTCATTTTAATAGGTACATACCAGCACCCATCAGCCAGGTGATTGAAGGAAGTGATTAGATCCTGTTTCCAAGGCTTCCAAGGGGAAACAAAGACTAGGAGTTCAAAAGACATCAGGGCGGAGAAATGCCATCAAAGGCGGTGCAGGGAAAGGAGAAAGCACATTGCAGCAGGTTTTTGGAAAGAAGCTTCTTCTTACATAGGGAAAAGGAGGACATAAAGGAAGACTGGATGAAGCAACAGAGGTGAGCCACAGCTGGGATCAACTGGAAAAGAGAAAGTTGTGACCTAGGACTCAGGGAAAAGAGCAAGCAAAGGGCAAGTGGAACAGAAGGGCTGGTTTGGGCACAACAGTGGCTTGGACTCAAAATTCATTCAGTGGGAAACGGATTCACTTATCAATAAATGGTGCTGGGGCAACTGGATATCCTTCATCATGTGAAAAAATGAAGACGACCCCTACCTCACACCATTCACAAAAACTGGACTCAAAAAGGAGCCTAGACTTCAATATAAGAGCTAAAACTTAAATATAAGAGGAAACATGGGCATGAATCTTTGTGACCTTTGAGTAGGCAATAGTTTCCTGGATACGACATCAAAAGAGTAGTGGCAAAATAATAATTTAACTGGTCTACATTAAAATTTGAAACTTATGTGCTTAAAACAAAAGTATCAAGAGCACAAAATGGAAGAAAATATTTTCATATTGCATAATTTGTATTTAGAATATACAAAGAATTCTTAAAACTTAATAAAACTATAATAAGATACTAATTCACATGTACTACAAAGTTATCTATCTTTTTGATTATAGCCAAGATAACAGGTAACAGATAGATAATAACAAGAGTTACCAAGGTTTTGGAGAAACTGGAAACCTTATACTCTGAAACTAGGAATCCAAAATGGTGCAGTCATGTTGGAAAACAATTTGGCAGTACTTCAAAAGGTTAAACAGATTATTTAAATTTAAATCATATAATTTCAGCAATTCCACTCCCTGGTATGTACCCCTCAAAAAAGCAAAAGACACATACCCACAAAAGAGGATACACATGTTCAGAGCAGCATTAGTCGTAATAGCCAAAAAGTGGAAATAACTCAGACGTCCATCAACTAAAAAATGGACTAAAACATGCAGCATATGCACGCATATAAAAAAGCCAGGCACAAAAGAACCTATATTGTATAATTCTATTTAGACAGAATCCCCCAAACAGGCAAATCCATTGAGGAAAAAAGCAGAGTGGTGTTTGCTTAGGGCTGTAGGGTGTGGGGCTGGAGGGGACTTGGAGACGGAAGGATGTGGAGTAACTGCTAATGCAAATGGATTTTTTTAAAGGAGATTAAAACGTTCTAAAATTAGATTGTGGCAACGGTTGCACAACCCTGTGAAAATGCTAAAAAACACTGAACTATAAACTTTAGATGGATGAATTATACAATATGCAAAGCATCCCAATAAAGTTGTTTTCTAAAAAAATGCAATGGGATAGATTATAATGGAAAAATATGTAAATTTGAATTGAGAAAACAAAATTTTGTGAATCATAAAACACTGTAAACCTAATTAAATGGAAAACCATGAACTGGGAACATTTTTGAATTACGTACATGACTGATGGTCTTTAACAACAAAAAGTTGCGATAATTCAGTAAGAACTGTATTGCCCTAGCAGAACAGAAGACAGATACCACAAGAATTCTCAAAGAAAAAAGTACAAATGACCAATAATATATAATAATCCATTCATAACATTAATAAAAACTTTTCACCAAGTAGTCACACTTTTATAGTCTATCCAATGAAAATATCAGAGATACCTTTAAATATTAATAAACAAGAATGTTCTTCCACTGTTGTTTATTAGGAAACTGGGATTGTCTTACACATATGAAGCTGGGGGAGTGGGCAAATACATCACTATCGTTTATTTACTATAGAAAACAGGGCAGGAAAGACATTCGACCAATTTTCAGAAGTGGTTGTCTTTCTAGGGGTGGGGTGGGAGTACCAAAATTTATTGTCTATTGTATAAATATACAATATATATATTGTATATTTTTGTAATGAATTTTTGTCCACAACTATTCTTTCCAAAATTCAGAAAATAAACAAGTTACTTCTGTATTTACCTTCTTTGAAAAGGAATTTTATAAGATGATCACGTATTCTTTACCAGTGGTTCTCTAACTTTGCTACATATTAGAACCACCTGGGGAGATATTTTAAAATCCCAATACCTCATAGGCGTTAAATCAGAATTTCTGAAAGCAGGACTCAGTCAGCGGTCTTCTTTAAAATCCCTGGGTATGACTGAGTGGTACAGTCCGATTGTGTATGGGTGGACCAGGACTCACGGGCAGGAGAATAAACAACACTCAAAGGTCCGTAAGTTCACAGCAGAACAAACCAAACACATACAGGTGTGTGTGTGAGCACAGAACAAAGTTCGTGTGTGTCCTAGTCATGGCTACGTGCGGCAGTAAGACACAGGCAGGCCGCCTGCTCCCTGGAGGAGGTGATCACTGAACGAGCCTCCAGGAGGGAACATCGAGCTGTGGGTCAGAGCCCTGACTGTGGCCCGACCACTCAGAGGTGCTGGCAGGGCTTCCACTAGCTGGTTCTGCGCGCAGACTGTGTTATCCCTGTGCCGCCCTCCACCTCCCTGGGAAGGGGCCTCTCAGACGCACGTGTGCACAACCTCCAGCCTGCCGCCTCCCCCGTGCCTGCCACCAGAGCACAGAGCCACGTCATCGGCAGCTCATGTGTCAACAAGGCAGACAGAACAATGCAGACTGGCACCAGCATGGGAGAATATGCTGGGGTGGGAGCTGGACTGGGGCCAACCCCTACCAGCAACGCGCACACTGGGGTAAGTTCCCTGCGGAAGAGCCTCTGCGGCTGCATCTGCAAAGAGCCCTTGCCAGCCCTCACCTGCCTGCCACCCCCCATGATCCACGCGCACAACACAGACCACGGCTGTCGACAAACCTGGAAGCCAGTAGAGTGTTAGCTCTGCCTGTGACCTTGGTCTGACTCAGCTGTGATAATTCCTCTGTCACAGTACCATAGAAGGAAAGAAAATGGAAACTGAGAAGTGCAGACACAAGGGAAGCCGAAAAGAGGAGGGTTATGGAATGGCTTCTCTCAGCCTCCTCGTGCTAATTAGTGGTCCACAGCGGGGCCTGACAAAGCAATGACTAGCAGCATCCACTCAAGACTGTTTTCAGAAGATGCTGACTTCAGAAGGAAGCCTCTCAAAGAATGCTAGAGGCAATGTGAAGTCAATATAGCGTTTTGTAAAGTGACTGGGCAGTATGGACCAAGAATTTTTAAAAATGCAGTCCATTTAGTTCAATACTTTCACTTCTGGGAGCCTGTCGCTCTTGAGAAATCAAATGTATATAAAAATCACTTAACAGAGATATTCACATTGGAAGTTCTGGAGACTGGATGCACAACACTGTCAGTGCATGACCAACATGTACACTTAAAAATGGTTAAGATGGGAACTTGTAATGTGTATTTTATCACAATTAAAGATCTATAGGCATTTAATAACAAAAACAAAATAAAACATTGACTCAATTTCAAAAAACTGAAAAATAATATAAATATCTAACAGTAAGAAATTAGTTAAAAATCAATTATAGAATATTGAAACAATGAACATCAAATATCGAGTTCTTCAGGCACACTGGATCATGCTCATGATATAATATTCAGGAAAATGACAGAACACGTGGTACTGGGTTTAGGAAGAATTAATTAAAAAAAAAAACAAACCTAGAAAATCAAAACCCTAAGAATGATCCTGTCTCTCCACTGGGATTTCCAAATTTTCTACAATAAACACTCCAGCAGGGGGAGAGAAGGAGGGCCTTGGTAGACATTAACTCATGGTCCAAGAATCAAAGGGCAGAATGACTTCCACTTTACAGCCCGTCAGCTTTGAGGTTTTCCCTTAAAGAAACAGACAGCCTGAGGGGTTTTCAGAACTGCTACATCAGCTCTGTCAACTGAGACAGAACTGGGACTGGAGACAGCAGAGGTGCAAGTGCAGCCGTACCCCCATATGTTCCAGGACCCCCAGTGGATGCCTGAAATCACAGAGTACCGAACCCTATATACACTGTGTTTTTTCCTATGCACACATATCTGTGATAAAGTTTAATTTATAAATGAGGTAAAATACAAGATCAATGACAATAACAAATAGAATGAGGTCTCTCTCACTATTTTATTGCAAAAATTTAATCTATTTCCCCTCTTACCTAAAGCACTCATCACATGCTGTGGTTGTAACTTGCGTAGTTTGATGTATAACAGCAAAACCAGCACAAGTTTTTTTTTCCTTCCTCACAATTTCACGTACAGAAAATTCGTTCTTACCATAGATCTTAGCTACTTCGGCAAATGAATTTTTTTCTTCTCTTATTAAGTCGAGAACCTTTGCACTTAAAGGAAACCCTGCACAGCTTCTCTGCAGCGTGTCTGAACAGTCAGCATCACTACTCTTGAGCTTCAGGTCCATTCTTAAGTAAAATAAGGGCTGCTTGAACCCAAGTACTGCAATATCAAAACAGTAGATCTGATGACCAAGGGGACTATGCAGTGACTAATGGGCGGGACACACAGAACAGAGAGTCAATTCACGTCCCTGACAGGACAAAGCAAGATTTCATGATGTGATGGTGCACAATTTAAAAATTATGAATTGTTTACTTCTGGAATTTTCTGTTTAATATCTTTGGACACCAAATGACCACGAAATAACTGAAACCACAGAAAAAGAAGCCACAAATAAGGGGCAATGACTATAATCAGCACTACCCAGTCACCTCATATATGTGAGGATTAGAAAAGCAATATCACCCGCTTTTCACGATCTGCTGTTTCACCCCATTCACAGCAGCTTTAAAGGTCCCTTCCTGCCTCCTTCTGACTATTTATTCATAATGGGCCCAAAGTGATCTGGGAAAATGTAATCCAAATACAAAATCACAAAAGATATTACTAATAAACAATCCACAGGAAACGGGCTTTGCTCTTCTCTGAGAGATAAAAGGATGTGTTACAAATGTTAATGAATTCTTAATCCAAAAAGGCTTGCAACACCACCGAACTACTTTAGTGGATACTGATCCTTGTTTTCATCACCAGAAAATTTACTTCTCATTTAGCAAAAACAAAAACTTTTAAACAGTACTCAGGAAACTGAATCTTCCAACTAGCAGTGAAAAAATATAAATACTGTAGAGTAACATGAAAGAAGAGTAAATATAGAATTGGGACATAAACTCGACCACATGAAGTGCAGGGTCTCATTACTTCAAAGTTAATGACATTTTCTCAGGTCCAGGGTTCTCATGACCTAGGAGCTGATCACCAAATGTACTCGTATACACACCTTCATTATTGATACAGGCTGTGTGGAGTGCCTGTGACAGGAGTTTCTAGTATTTGACTTTTGCTAGAATAATAGTCCGGTCCAGTAGTTTCTTGATTAGCATCAATTAGTGAAGCTTTTCCGTCTAAACAAGTAAAACAGGTTTGGTTTTTGGTTGGGTATTTTTGTTTTGGTTTTGCCTGAAAGAGAAGGGCAGCTAATCTTACAAATGAGAAGAGAAGTCATGGAGGTAAGTTCACAGCTGGGTCTGAAAGACTATGTGCTCTTGAAGCACAGCTGGGAAGGGAAAACAGAGGAGATAGAGTAGGTGGGGGGAGGGCAGTGGTTCTCTACCTATGGGCTCTGCTCACACACTGTATCTACTGTATCATTAGCAACAACAGTGCTAACTTCTCAAATAGATGGCTATTTTAAAATCCAGTGCACGTTCACAACCATATGTCAACTATTTTTATAGGCAGGTAGACCATTAGGGCTCTGGATAATTTTCCAACAATATGGTTTAAACAGAAGTTTGTGTGTGTGTTTAACACTGGAAAAAATGTTGTTTACTGTCTGATGTATTCTGAGTCACTGCCACTTTTAAGCAAGCATCTCTGCCCTTGACTTTCCTTTTTGAATTAAAATTACCAAGATAATGAAACCAAATGACCACTGTGAGACATAAGTTTGCTGTTCACATTTAGGCAATCATCAAACACCGCCCCACCAGAGAAGAATGCGCTTAGTGTATTTAATTATCATTTGAACCAAAAGCATCTAATATGGAGACTATTTCCTTCATTCCATTAAAAGACTGAATTTTGCAGAATTAGGTATTCCCTTCCATTTGTAAGGCCTTGCAGAGAACATATTAGCATAAATAAATTTATTCCTATAGAGAAAAAACAAATTTTGAGATATTTTCTCAAAGCCAAAGACAGCTAATTTGGTGAGGACACAAGAGACAAAGTCTTGTCAGGGATTTCTCTGCAAGTTTGCCTGTAGCCTCAGTGAGACCCTTCTGGGTCTGACCGTTCTTGCCACACTGCCCAAGCTTGTCATGCCATGCATTGTTACCTGATGTCCCACGAAAATGCCACAAGGTAAGTAAATAGTAATTGTGAAGTGATGAATGTGCTCGCTAACCTTATTGTGGTAATAATTTTGTAATATATATATCAAATCACTACATTATATACCTTAAAGTTATAATGTTATGGGTCAATTATATTTCAAAAAAGCTGGGAAAAAAACATTTTAAAGTCCCATTAAAACTAACCTTGATTTTTTAATCAATAACAATATTTCTGAAATATAGTATGCCCCAGAGTTGCTCAGGTGTTCACCAATCTTAGGGCTCAAGAGGCATCAATTCATTTGCAGCAGCACAGACTACAGGAGGGAAACCTCTAGAACCTGGCTTCTATAAATGAGGTACACTTGGAGAAGACATCACACCTGCCTTCAATTATCAGACATAAGAAGCATACATACACTAATTCAAGGAAAATGGACAAATGATGAAGCTAATAAGAATAAAGGCAAAATCCTGTGCACAATTTGTAAAAAGCAGTAATTCCAATGGAGTAACTGGTGAAAGGGACAGTGTGGGAACTGGGACTTGAAACAAGGGAAGAAATCTGACAAAGAGATACAGCAGGGGGGGAGGGCAAAGAGAAGCAAGAAAGGACATTCCAGGAATTTCCCCAAATACTGATAAACAGGTCAAATTCCTTGGCACAGGAAATCACTTCATACCAAAAGGTTTCCAAGTTCCAGCTAATGACTAGATTGTAAACAATGTTGTCCAAAATAAGAAAGTTCTATAACAACAAAAGATTTTTGGACAATCACCAACTCACAGCACCAATGCTAACATTCAGAGCTTACAGTTTACCTTAATTTTACACCCTCCTTCAAACTGCAAATATCTACTACATGATTTAGAAATAACGCATATAACATATTGAAATTAGAAAAACAGAAGCCAACTTCACAGTCCCAGGGCATAGTTTAGATCAACTCCAAACACGTCTATTGTGTAAATGTAAACAATTCTTACACTGGCATACGGTCAATAAGGCCCCAGTTTATCTTGCCCTCAGTAAACAAATACTCAGAAAACCTAAAAGAAGATCAAAGAACTTTTATAACTCCAGGTATCAGCATCTTGGCAAGGCTTTCCTCACATCTGATTAAAGTTAGGTAACATTTGGGTTTTTACTGGTAAAGTAAAATGCAAAAAGTTACTAATAAAAAGTGAAGCCAAAATACTTCAAATAATCTATAAGTCCCTTGTCCTACCACTTCAAAGTCTGAATTTTCACCAACAATTAAATTTTATAGCTGTTCAAATGCTGGATGATGTAATCAAGGAAAATACATCAGTATATAATGCTAAGCAGTAATAAACAGACTGTTGTCAGATTACACTTGCCAAAATCCATAACCTTGTAAACATACCACAGCAAGTTTAGATTATAGCGTTTCTCTAATTTGTGAACAAGAAAACAAAACTGTTGGTTAATGTTAATATTGATAACATGAATCTTTGTAAAAGTCTAGTCTGGGCAATCAATATGGTTTACAGATAGGTTGAACTAAGGAAATCAATCTATCCAAATAATCTTTTTTTTTTTTTTTTAAGATCTCCTTCCAGAAGTTACCATAACAAAGAATAAAAACGTTCTGCTGGAAGATTTCTTGTAGGCACTAGCTTTGCCTAATTCCAACATATTCACTATTCACATAACCAAGAAGCCATTAGGGGACTTGTTTACCTGGGGACTTTTTGGTTGACCTTGATGGCACAGAGTGAGACTGTCGGGGCAGCAGAGGTGATGAAGGCAGAGACATGGAGACGCCTTTAGCCAAGCTCACCCTGTAGGCATCCTCTGCCACTGGAAGGCTGCTCACAGGAAACTCACCGCCATGGCCAGGCGGCAGGACTGGAGGGGAAGTCTCTGGACCAAAGTCGCCTCCTGGAGTGGAGAGAGAAAACCTTAGGTTAAGCCACAGATGCAAGGTTAATTCCTAAGAACTACATTCTTAGAATTCCAATATGCCATATGTGTACGTTGAGTTTTTTTTTTTTATGATTTTTTTTTTTAAAAGGATTCTCCTCTCATCCCATCCGCTTCACACTCCCCAGGGCGGAGTCCACCATCCTAAAACTCAACCAGCCCAAACCCTTAGTCATGAAACTGGAACCGTGGCTCATTGATGAAGCAGATTCTCCTCAATATTCAGCCCCTTAATGAACTTAAAGACAGACAAGCTTACTATTAAGAAATTAAACATTTTAAGGCACATATATTTTTTAAAATGCAGAGAATGCAATTAAAAAGAGAACACAGGGAAGGGAATATGTCGGCTAGAACCAGAACCTCTGAAAAAAATACAACCAGTCCTCAAGTACACAGCTGTTATGCTTTCCTCCTCGACACGAGGCATATACAAAGAAGCAACTGAGATGGTGCAAGAAGAAGAGATAAATTATTTTCCTGATGATTAAAAGAGCATCTTCAAGCTTTGAATTATATACAGCAAAACTAGAAAGGTACAGAAAGTTTTCCACAAGCTAACTTGTGTCTCTGACAGAAGTTATCCAACTGGTCCTTACCATGCCTTGCTGATTCCAAAAACCAAAGCCTGGATTTGAACTTACACCATTTATTTAGCCAGGTGGGAACTCAATTTTTGCAGATCTTTACACACAACACTCAAAAAGGATGTAATCCTAACTGTCAAGTCCCCAAAAGCTTCACCGTACTTGTTTTTCACATTAGGAGGCATGATGAAGTAGAGTCACTCCCTCCACAGACCAGGAGGGAGTAGGGAGGTGAAGAGTTTTAAAAGGGCGAACATGCTCAAGCACTGCTTTCAAAGGCAACTCAAAACCAGCAGAGCTGCGAACAGAAAAGCCACAGGTTCCACAAGGCGTAAGTTGGCACCATCAGAAAGTAATTTCAGTCTCAGCTGGGCTAGCTATGCTTGAAAGGGTTTTAATCAAGTTGGGGAACTAAATATCCAAACGACCTAAATTTGAAGAAATGACGAGAGTGACCAGGACACTCTCACAAGAATTTTCAAAAACAAGAACATTATGCAAACATGTAAGACAAATAACGTTCTTGTCCATGAGGAAGGTAAGCATGCAGGCTGGAGTTAATGGAGATCCTTACCTCCTAAGTCCCAGTGAAGGCCAATAACCCCCCTTCTTGCAAGCTCTGCCCACCCTGCTTCCGGAGTCTGCACTATAAGATACCACCAGCACCAGTTCCCATGACCCAGGAGCTAGTCTCACACCAACACAGACCTGCAAGAAATCTTTCAAAAACCACCTCCTTGACGTTTTAAGCCAGGGCATGAAGCTTCCCAGTTGTCTCCCCTTCAACAGTCTGGTGATGAAACAGATCTTAAGGCAGAACAGGAGATGCACCATAACACCAGCTCCCCCTGGGGCTGGTTCACCATGCTGAGACTTGAAGGGACAGCTGTTTGCTCTGGTCCAATATCAGGCACGCATGATCAGTCCCCCCACCACATTGGTCTCATCTTAGGAATGCAAACAGGTGCTGTGCCTTCAAGAATGATACCTGGTCACCTGATTCCTGGTTTGGCCAGAAACCCCCGAAGACAGACAAGAACATGGAAAGCACCAAGGCCACACACAGCCCAGGGAGTTACATACATAGGATGTGGAGGGCTTGAAGAGGCAACACTGGTTTTCCATGAGGTTTGAAGAGAGCTACCCTGCCCTGGGACTGCCCTTGCACTGCCAAGCCCACCAGCCTGGATACTCAAATGGCTATGGGGTGGCCTGATGGGAACAGGCACTGTCCCTTCCTACTCACACAGAAGTATCTCTGACTGAAAACAAACAAGCCCCAGATTTCAAGTCACCTCATCTGGATGAGGACACAAATGAGGGAGAAATGCATCTATTACAACACCACCAGAAATCAAACTGCAAAGCTGATTACCAAGAATGCATTTATTTTCTTAAATACTTAGAATTTTTCAATGTGATACATGAAGAAATTGGAGATTGAGGGGTAAAAGAGAATTAAAGTGTTTCCTAATTACAAATTCTGCCCATAAACTTTGTTTATATCAAGCAAAGCAAATATTTTCATTAACTGCAAGTCTGGTGGGGATGGGTTTCCAAAGAAAGCCATAACCATGAGGACCTTCGGCCTTCAGAGCAGCTGTGCTCCAGTACTTTGATTTTATGTGGTCTGCAATAAAACGGGACTTAGAGATGGGGCTGGGGGAGGGAAGGTTTCTATTTCAAGTTTACTTTGACATCTCACCATAACATCAGTCCCAAACATGCTGTTCTGTTGATTTGTTTTTAGACACAATTAAAGATCCCTAACTTCCAGCTTCCTTTCATCACAAAAGCACAGAGCAGAGAAAGCAGCTTTATGTATGAACAGGAGGCACAAAGATCCATTGGCTAAGAGGCTGGAGACAGCACTTGGAGTCTGGTGCTTTAACTGCATCAGACAAGGGGTTCAGGTCAAAGTCAGTCCAAGAGCATCACAAGGATGCCGACGCCAGTGCCAGAAAGAGAAAGTCTCTTAGCGGCATCCACAGGACTATACAATACTGGTTCTAGGCAACATGACACCAGAAATTCTTCGGTTGATTTAACATTCCCCAGCAGATGTTTAAAGAGGTTTAAGAGGAATTAAAAACATTTCACTGCAACAACCAGTACGGCAGGCACATTTCTTTTTAGCCTTGAAAAGATGTTTTTCTTTTACCTGTGACCTATTTTATTCCATACCTCAATTAAGTGACAGGAAGCACACCTCAATCCCCCTTCCTGTTGCTGAAACAAGAATGCCCAGGCCAGGTAGTTTGATGCATCCTCTCCAGGGTAGGAAAACCACATTATCAACCACCCGTGACTTACCAGCCCTCCTCCAGTTCCCCTGGCAGGTGTTTCCCATTTATTCACCATGGACACTCACATCCACCCCAACATACTTTCACTCTCAGAGACCATCTAATCCGATCACATGAATTCACAGACAAGACGCCAGGGCATAGGGGCTAACCGTAAAAACCAAGGTCAAGGCTCAGTTCAGTTCAGTCGCTCAGCTGTATCCGACTCTTTGTGACTCCATGAACCGCAGCACGCCAGGCCTCCCTGTCTATCACCAACTCCCGGAGTTCACTCAAACCCATGTCCATTGAGTCGGTGATGCCATCCAGCCATTTTATCCTCTGTCATCCCCTTCTCCTCCTGCCCTCAATCTTTCCCAGCATCAGGGCCTTTTCAAATGAGTTAGCTCTTTGCATCAAGTGGCCAAAGGACTGGAGTTTCAGCTTCAACATCAGTCCTTCCAATGAACACCCAGGACTGGTCTCCTTTAGGATGGACTGGTTGGATCTCCTTGCAGTCCAAGGGACTCTCAAGAGTCTTCTCCAACACCACAGTTCAAACGCATCAATTCTTCGGCGCTCAGCTTTCTTTATAGTCCAACTCTCCCATCCATACATGACCACTGGAAAAACCATAGCCTTGACTAGATGGACCTTTGTTGGCAAAGTAATATCTCTGCTTTTCAACATACTATCTAGGTTGGTCATAACTTTCCTTCCAAGGAGTAAGCATCTTTTAATTTCATGGCTGCAGTCACCATCTGCAGTGATTTTGAAGCCCCAAAAAATAAGTCAGCCAGTTTCCACTGTTTCCCCATCTATTTCCCATAAAGTGATGGGACTGGATGCCATGATCTTAGTTTTCTGAATGCTGAGCTCTAAGCCAACTTTTTTACTCTCCTCTTTCACTTTCATCAAGAGGCTCTTTAGTTCTTCACTTTCTGCCATAAGGGTGCTGTCATCTGCATATCTGAGGTTATTGATATTTCTCCCAGCAATCTTGACTCCTAGAACTCTCAAAGGCCCCCCAAGTGGCCGTCTCATGCTCTAACAACACACACACACACACACACACACACACACACACACACCCCTTTTCTTATTTTAAAATCACCAACTCTGAGTTTCAAAAATAAAAGACCAGAAAAGGCATAAGGGTATAAGGTTCTTCCTGTTTGTAATTCATATAAGCAAATATCCATATATATATATATATATGTAGTAAATAAAAACAAATACACATACATATATTCTTTCACACAAGAAAACTAAATCCAAGTAATAGTTTGCAAAGATAATAGAATTATCAAAGGGGATAAAGTCATCCAATAAGGCTTTCTTAATTGGCAGAAATAGCTTTTGATAATAGTTCTTTAATTTTTTTCCACTATTATAGACTGTGAAAAAGGATTTAAACTCATAATGGAAGAAAATGCAAACCTGGGAGATGATGAATGTTTTAAGGCAGCTGTGCAGAATGGCTATGTCCAGCACTAGAGATTAAAGTACATGGAGTGCAGGATTAGGGAAGGATTTTAAAAAACGAGGGCAACAAAGCCAGGGAGATGAAAGTAAAAGTGCATTTCTGAAAAGAGAAGACCTGAGAGAGGCAAGAGTGAGCTTCGACATTCAGGTAAATAGGTCTGCAGATGCAGGAAATCAGATTTCCATTTATTGTGCCATTGAAGTGGCAAGCTGGGGGAGGGGGGAATGGAAGCTTAGAATAGAAAACAGAAAAGATGTTCTGTTTATCCAGTTCCAGAACACAGGACTGGTGCGATACGCTTAACTAGGGCATTACATGTGTTAGGGCATCTTTTGTGCAGTGCCTGCCCAGGAGCGCACTCATGTTTCTTAACCGTATCTTCCATCGTAAAGCTTTGTATCCATATAACTCATGTCTATTTACAGAAACCTAGAAAATTGGAAAAGATTTCCTCCCACAAGATCCAATATCATTTTTGGAACCTTGAGAAGTCTCTCTCTGAAAGCTCTTTAAACCATTTTACATCTTATAGGATCTCCCAAGCATCGAGCCAGAGCTTACTGTTGATGTGCATTTTCAAAAAGAAAGATTAATGTATTCAAGAAAGCAATTTTCCAAAACATTCTTCACACAGTCATGACTAATTCTCAAACAATACCGCTAAAAGGCAACAAAGCCGCTAACCCCAGAACACAGAAAAATCTGGTCAATAGGACAAGCTCACCCTTTTGTCTTCAAAACTCCAGAGGGTTCTGAAGAGAGCTTAGTGAGGACTATCCTCACAGCTTTATTCTTAATACTCGAGGGTTACAGAACCAAATGTACTTTATCCAGAAACAGATGAGTAACACACTAGTATTTCCTCTCGAATTGTCAAAGTTTTCCTTCAAGGCAGGCATGTCACCCTGCAAGGGAGTCTGAACCTCTAAGAATATGTATATGACCTCAGAACACTTCCACTCCCAAGCCCCAGAGGGGTGCACTGTAATAGAATAAGTACTTTTTTAGTTGTACTACATGTTAGGACAAGGTTTCAGGCACTTTATATCACTGTAACCACCTCAGGAAGCAGGTGTGGGCTGCCCTGGTGGCTCAGCGGTAAAGAATCCGCTTGCAATGCAGGAGACCCAGGTTCAATCCCTGGGTCAGAAAGATTCCCTAGAGGAGGGCATGGCAACCCACTCCACTATGTTTGCCTGGAAAATCACACAGAGGAGCCGGGCGTGCTACAGTCCATGGGGTTGCGAAAGAGTTGGACACGACTTGGCGACTAAACCATCTCCAACAGAAAGGAGTTGCTAGTGTTACGTCCATCCTGCAACAAGGAAACTGAGGCTCAGAAAGAATCAAGAATCTCCATCAAGGACACCAACAAACGGCAGAGTCAGGTCCGAAGCCAGGCAGTCCAATCCAGAGTCCATTCTCTTTTTCCTGTTCCCCTAAGAAAAGGCTATTGAGATAAGCCCTTCCACCATGCGTTGTTTAGTGTACTTAACGGGAAAAGCCAAAAATAGTCTATGTAGGTCTACACGCAGTGCCGGGCCATGGTGAGAAGAAATCCGTCCCTTCATCTATTTTCACTCTTCGTGCTGGCTGTTTAATTAGCTCCAGCACTCCTGGAACACTCCATTTGGGAGGCACCCAGGCCCAGGCATCATTAATTTCCTTTCTGTCACACTTTATGCTGTCACCATACAGGCAAAGTGGATCCGAGAGAGATGTTTAGTCATCAGGCACCCTAAATAGTTTCTTCTCATTTCACTTTGTACTGTAAATGCATTAAATCTTGTAGCCTCTGGGCCTGCAGTCTCTGCCCAGGATGGAGGCACTGATTGCCATTCCCACCACACAGGACACAGAATCCTGCCACTTTGCCAGGCTAGGTGATGAAGGGGTCAGTGGGGCAGTTGTAGCCAAAAGCAACCTGGCTTCTAGGTTCATCTTAAATCTGCATGGATTCATTATTCTACATCTCCAGCATTCCCCACGGGTCCTGTCTGAAACTCCACACTTGCATTCTGAGATTTGCCAGGCCCACTGCACACACCCGGAGCAGCAGTTCCCAGCTCTCCTCGCTGCCTCACAGAAGGGAGCCCAGGCCCTCACGGAGGACGCCACAGGGAGCAGTCAGGGGCTCAGCAACACACCGGCCAGTGAAAGCTCCCCACGTGATTCTCAGGTGCACGCAGGAGGGAGAACCACTGAAGACGGAGAGACCACAAGAAAGGAGACAGAAAGATCTGAAAAGTTCGTGCTCCTATTACGAGATGGTGGGGTATTGGGAGGAAATGAAAAGGAAAACAAACTCAAGGGAATACTCCATCATGCGGATGATTAAATAAAGGTTCCCATTATTCACAGTGTGTATCCTTCAGTGTGTGTGTGTGTGTGTATATATACACATGTGCATGCACACAGTGTATGTTTACATGATACACGTGTATATCATGTAAACATACATACTTGTACATGCATGGAAGGTCTCTAAGAAGGACACACAGGAACCACGTGCAGTGGATGCTCTGGGAACAGGAACTGCCCAGCTGGGAGCCTGGATGGGAGGTAAATACACTTTTAACTGGTTTATATTTTTTTCCTATGTGCATATGCTTCCTCTAAATATTTTAAATTTGCATTCTTAGGATTGAGACAGGGGTGGATATGAAGATCTTAAGTCTAACAGGGCCACACACCACAGCTTAACTTGGCAAGTGGGAGAGATGAAGTTTCATCCCATAAAGACTGCTCAAAGTGACAGTGGATGTGCTTGACAGGTGGATGCAGGACAGGGGAGTAAGGAGAGCCCTATGCCCCGCCCCGAAGGGAGTCAGATTCTTGGCAGCTCCCATCGTGTAGCACATGTCTCCTCTCTCTCATCCTCCACCCTGGCTACTCCATGACCTAGTCATCTCCACTGCTGGGGGTGGAGTGTGGGCACACTTGTGGATGCAGCTCACAGGATAATCCAAAGCCCTAGGCAAACACTGGTCTTCCCAGGTGGCTCAGTGGTAAAGAACCCGCCTGCAAATGCAAGAACCGCAGGTTCGACCCCTGGTCCGGGACGATCCCCTGGAGAAGGAAACGGCAAGCCACGCCAGTATTCTTGCCTGGAGAATCCCATGAACAGAGGAGCCTGGCGGGCTACAGTCCATGGGGTTGCAAAGAGTCAGACACAACTGAGTGACTAAATAACAACAACAGGGAAACATGAGGTCTGCCAGGGACAGGGCGGGATGAGGGGAAGGAAGGCTGGGGGTCTGTTAAGTGCGGGGTAGGGGAATAAGCAGAGGCTAAACAAGGAAAGGAATGAGGCAGGACAGGACCAAAGAGCCCAGAGGTAACAGGAAGAGGGGGCAGCCCATAGCGGAGTTGGGTGGAGGCGGAACACAGGCAGGAAAATCACGAATTCCTTCTCCAGGGATCTTCCCAAGCCAGGGATGAAGCCTGGGCCTCCTGCACTGCAGGCAGATTTTCTATGACTGAGACACCAGGGAAGCCCTAACCTAGTGTGACCTCAGTTTAATTTGACTGTATCTACCAAGACCCTACTTCCAAATAAGGCCACTTTCACAGCTATCAAGTACTAGGACTTCAACACTTGCTTTTCAAAGGGACACAATTCCAATTCTCTTCTCCAATACCAAGAGCCAATAAGCCAAAAAAGCAGTATCTTTTAATCCTGAGGGAGCAAAGAGCATGACCAAACCTCATAAAGCCAAACCAAGTTTTCTATTAAGAGTGTGTGTGTGTGTGTGCACGCGTGTGTGTGTGTGTGTGTGAAGTCGCTCAGTCATGTCCGACTCTTTGTGACCCCATGGACTGTAGCCCGGCAGGCTCCTCTGTCCATGGGATTCTCCAGGCAAGAATACTGGAGTGGGTGTAGTACCAAACAAACAAATTTTCAGACACCTGTCAAAGGCTCAGGAAACGCACAGCCCATTTATCCTTTTTGAGGAAGAAGTTAACTTAAAAATCAAAATCAGCTACTCAACAGTGGGGACATTATGACTGGAAGGAAAAGAGCAATAAACTATAACTCAAGCCCAGCCTTCAGACACTTCACTCAACTATCCCTCTTCAGCCTCCATTCCCTTTTCATTCAGGAAATGTGTTTTTCGAACCATATCCTTCATCCCATGGTGCAGAAAGAATCTCTTACTTTATCTGGTGACCTCTTAAAACAATAGTGCCTTGTGCCAGAACTGGCTAAAAATGGCTAGCATTTTTTACATGATAGTGATATTGGGCAGAGAAAGCTCTCTTTACTGCTCCCCACCAACACCCTACCCCAAACAAGAAGAGTATCACAGAACACCACCACCACCACTTTCGTTGCCAAGGAACTGAGATTACAAAAAAAGAAAAATACAAGTTTACCACGTGATCATTCTTTCAAACACCTGGGATAAACATTTAAGCTAGTGTACACAATTTTGTACATGTCATATGATGACAATAGGAAAATAATATACACCACCAAAAACGAGAAGTAAATTTAATAAAATGTTGATGGTGGTTACTCCTAAGAGAGTGAGAAGTATCAACGTTTTCCCCCTTCCTTTTACATTTTACGGTTGACATATGTTCTGACATTTTTATAATTAGAATGCTTTGTAAGATAAAACACACTTTTCCAGTAAACATTTATGTGAAACAAAAATTTGTATCTATCTTCTTTTACTTACAGAGGTTTCCTAGCGAAAAGCCCCTCCACTGGATACCTGTCAAGGCTCTGTCCTCATGAGTTCCCTTCTTCAAGAAGGAGGGCTCATTCTTCCTTTATCCAGCCTCTTCTAACCATGTCCACTGGTTTTACTTAACCCACCAGGCTGACCTGCCCAAACTACCCACAGTCATCATTCTCCCAGGTTTTACTGATGGGGATAGTCCTCCTTGTTGACCTCCTTGTTCCCACAGTGAAGTTCTGGACTGGCTTCCTATAACAGACCTCATGTTGTCCAAGATCCAGTTCCTGACCCTATACAGTTGACCCTTAAATAAGGTTGGTTGAACTGAACGGGTCCGCTTACAGATTTTTTTTTCAGCAGTATAATCTCAGTATTATGCAATCTGTGGTTGGCTGAATGCATGGATGAGAAATTGCATATTCAGAGGAACCATGTAGATGGAGGGATAACTATAAGCTATATGCAGAATTTCAACATCAAAGAGGGTCATGACAGCACCCTTCCAGGCTGTTCAGAGGTCAACTGTATAAAGTAGTCAAAAGGAACTTCAAGGTGCTGGCTCTGTTTATATCTTTCTCTGCTTTTAACTCCCAAGTTCCAACCAATGAATCCTTCCCTTCACATAAAACTGCAACCTGAATATACCCTCTTATTTGTAATGACAGGGAGAACTCTGCTCTATACACAGAACTTTCTTGAGGGGGTCGGGGGGCTGTGACCAAAGAATGAGGGTAAGACCACTACCTCCACGTCCCACATCTGTGTGAGAGCACCCCGAACTGTGCCAGAAGGCAGCCCTGGGGACTGCCCTGGCACACTGGAGCAGCTCCTAAAGCCATTCTCTACCTCAGTCACACACCTTGTACTGTGGTAACTACTGGAACTCACTTACCCTAAAGCACTGTATTAAGTACCCAGATAACACATCAGTATTTATAAGTTTTCTGTTTTAATTCTGTGTCGGTGTTCACTGGTATCTGCTCTAATGATGAAGATGATTAAGCTAGCTATTATTAAGATGTTACTTGATGTACCAGACCCCCTGCTAAGCATTTTATACCCATTAGCTAATTTATTCAACCTATTCCATTGGAAGTAAATGCTGTCATTATCCCCAGGTACAGATGAGGAAACTAAGGCTTAGGGAGGCTAAGCAGGTTGTCTGTAAGTGGCAGGTCCAGATGTGAACACACAGAATCCTCAGTCACAGCACTGCCCTGGCCTGCCTCCCCAACCCCTGCAGATACCCTGACCAAGCTGCAGATGGAGCGTGGAGCGCTGTTGGGTGCTTAAGAGATTCTGACTATCATTCACTGACAGTTTAGCAAGTCATGTTCCTCTGAATGATAATCATCAGGAACATTCTGTCAGATTGGACATGCTGACATTTTGGGGGTGGAAAAATAAGTGGAGGGGAAAAGACTTTTAGAACAATACCATAACCAGTACACCACCCCCTCACTGACTACTCAAATCCAAACCCTGGCAGTCCCCTGTCAGCAGAGCTGTCTGCCAACAGCCCTCGTTACAAGAGCAAGGGCGAGTCGAGAGAGCAGTACCATGCATCCTGCTTCAACTCCTTACAAGGAAAATGGGATCTATAAACATTTGGGGGAAAATGCCTCAAAGTTTCCAGGCAGCATTTAAACTTTCTCCCCCACAAACAGATTAAAAATGCAATGCAACCAACTCAGTACAAATTCTAGAAAGCAGCAGAATAAATCAATTGCGTACGTGTGGCTATTTATCAAGATCCCTTTCAGGCCTGTATTGGGGCACAGGGAATAGGGGAGAGAAAGAGATGACTTTTCACTCTCTGCCTCTGTCATTTCATTTGCTGTCTTCCTGCGGTATCATTAGCACCATCACCAAAACCACGACAAAAAAGAAAGAAAGAAAGAAGGAGAAAAAAAGCATTGCTCAGTTTTTGAAGCAGCAGCCTCAATGACATGTCTGGTAAAATATCTTAGCAACAATGTCAATATTGTCTCACCACAGCTAACCATATTAACATTCCACTCTAATCATGATTTCTCAAATATAAAATGGAACTTGCATTATTCACTTCATTCATTCTCTGAGTATCAGTCGGGGAAGGGGGGGGGCAGTTTTCCAACAATTTTGATAAAGCTGCATGAAAAATGAACACAACATTGTAAATCAACTATAACAGTCAATTCAAATAAATGTCTGTCTATCCTGGGATAAACCATAATGGAAAAGAATATTAAAAAGAATGCATATATATATTTGTATGTACAGCAGAAATTAACACATTATAAATCAACCATACTTCGATTAAAAATAATTCAACATCAAAATTATATTCAATGCTATTCAGTTTTGTGTATCTCACCTGCAAGTATGAGAATAAGCAAGTGTTGATGAGCAACTGGCATAAACACAAGGACCATACTGACAAATTACTTTGATCAAATCCCATCCCTTGTTATTTCTGTAATGGAATGCCTTCACTCATCTGTTTGTACATCTATATTTCAAATTCATTTTTATAGGGCTGCCAGGACCGGTTTACTAGATAATGGAGGCGCTCCTTTTCCTAGGAATCTTCAAAGTCACAAACACACACTTCTTGTCATGGCTGGCTGGGGCTGGCTCTGCAGAGACACAGGAACAAATGGCATGCCAGTGGCTCCCACGCCTGGCTGACCACTCAAAAGCCATTTTAAAACCAGTACAGGAGCTTGGGTCCCACTGCTGGTGAGTGAGTTACTAGGTCTGGTGGGAACTTGAATCACAAGTGCCTGCAATGAACTAGCCAGGTTTAGAAATCCCCACACTAGGGCCTTCTCTGCCAAATCTGAGGAGAACACACAATCTCGTAGGTAGAACCCTTCGAAAGCACACAGATTATCTTCACAGAATGCTGGTGGCAGATCCTCGCTGTTCAGATCTCACATTCCTCCCCCTTCTCCCTCCTTGCAAACACATGCCATCCCAGACGTTAGCAGCAACTGACCCAGAGCACTCCACCAGGGCCAGGCCTGCTACACAGCTCTCTCCTCCTGCACCAGATGGAATGGCCAGAGCCACGTCTGCCACATAGATAAGGGAACGGAGAAGACAAAAATAATCTGAAATGCCACTGTTTACTAATGCCAAAAGGAGAGAGTCAAGGGGCAGAAACAAAGAAGCCAGAAGTGTATAGAAATGATCATAAATTATAATAAGAACTACCATTTATAAAATGCTTACAGTGGTCCAGACACTGTTCCAGGTACTTAACTCACCGAATCCTCAGGATGATCAACAACCCTCTGAGGCAGATGCTGTAATCATGCCCATTTTACAGATGCAAAAATGTAAACAGTGAGGTTAGGCAACTTGACCTGGGAGCTGAACCTATGCAACCGGCTCCTATACTGTACTGAACATAAAGTTTTGGAGACAAACTGGATTCAAATCATAGCTCCTTCACTTAGCAACTGTGCAGTCTTAACCTAGTTATTTTATTTCTACTGATAAGCTACTGTTTATACAAGTTTGTCACACTGTCTAATACACAGTTGAACATTCAAAAAGCAACCTTTATTAGTACTGCCATATTTTGCCCCAGGGGTTTCACTTCCTAGTTTTTTTCAATATTGAAGATGAAAAATATCTCACTACTCCCTCACAACATCTGAGTATCAAAAAATTCATTATATAAATTTAAATATCTGTATATTTCCTTGCTTAATAGGCATTTTCCAAAACCAGAAACAAATGTGAAAGCAAAACAAACGTTCTTCATCATCATGATGCCTGTTTAAAAAAATTCATTTCATTTGACTTTCACAATTATTCTATGACACCGATAGAGATTGTTACCTTCATTTTATAGGCAAGAAAACTGAGGTTCAGAAAAATGAAGCAATTTGTTCAAAGAGAACTAGTAGGTACATTCAAACTGGAACGCTTACCTAAGCTTCCTGAAGCCAAACCTGCGCTTATCCATCTTTAAGATGCTGCTTCCATAAATCAGAAGAGATCTGAAGTACTGTTTGGGAGCCCAATAGCCATGGTAACAATTTAATGGATAGTGGGGGCAGGGGGTGGGGGTGGAAACCAGAATTTCTAATCTTCAGACTCTTGGAGCTAAGGATATAGCTCTAAGAGATTTAATCAGATTAGCAGCATCAAAACTCTCACATGAAGCAGGGAAAGAAAGCCGATCTCCCTGAAATAATGACTTATAACCTCAGTCAGTTTTCAATACTGAACTTACAGAATTAAAACAAAATCCTTCCCTTAATCCTGTCAAAAATGGAGTCTGAGTTATATGAATCTTTTTTTTTTTTAAGTTTTATAATTCAAAATTAAACATGACATGTTTCACTTGCTTAGAACTCTGGCTACTTAACCGTCAATGGTTAACACCACTTACCAAAATGTTAAAACATCTACTGAACTCAACAGAAAATCAGGTAAATAAACAGGCAGGAAAGAGAAAGAAATGCAAATTTTGTTGTCAAATAGTTATATACTATCTGCCAAGCGTGGATTCAAGTAATTTATAAACATTAACTCATGTAATCCTCATAAGTAACCCATGAGGCACAGAAAGTTTAGTTAATTTGCTCAAGTTCACATAGCTGGTAAACTATGGAGCCAGGCTACCAAATCCAGGCAATATGGTCTCAAATAGCTAATGACATATTTAAATGTGTTTGGATTCATTCTAAAGAACTGCAAAATCAAAGCTTACTGGAAAAATTAAGTCAGTCATTTGTTTAGTCACGTGCTTATCAGCAGAGGTTATATCCATTCTCACATATTGAAGGCAGAACTGTGAATTTAATGCCACATTTTTGAAGGGCAATTTGACAAAATTTAGAAAAATTATAAACGAATGAACTTGTTAATCAACAATTTTTCTTACAACTATTTTTATGAGAGGACAGGGAGTGAGGCACAAGGAGATTTATTCTAGCACTGATTGTAATGGCAACAACAAAAAAAGATGAAACCATCAATAGGAAAATAATAAAACAAGTTACAGAATATTTGTCCAATGTAATACTGAGCAACTTTTTAAAAGTCTACATACTAGTGTGTGCTAATATGAAATCGTGTCTAAAAATTCAGTCAACATCGTAATTTACAGAATAAAACACATTGTGAAGTCTGTGTAGGTTTTCTTAAAGACGTATATGCACATATATGCACATATATGCATGCCTACACACATACATGCATAGAAAATATCTAGAAAGATTTAAAAAACTGTTAACATTCCTTTTGGGAACAAAAAGGGAAGCAGAAAACAACTGGCAGGTATCTTTACTTTTAAAACCATTGCATAGTTTTTTTAATGATTGTATATTAAACATTACATTCATGGTGTTTGAGTGACTTTACAAAAAAAAGGTGAAGTTATAACCATCTCAAGGACATTAAGCAGAAATGGACTTTCAGATATAGAAAAAGAAAGATATCACAGTGCTATTAAATCTAGATTGAGACCATGTAAGAATCTGAAATAAACCTGGGGGAGGAAGCGGAAACACTTCAAGAAGGGGGGAAAAATACCCCCGGAGAGAGAAATTATAATTTACCACCGTCTATTCTGAGGATGTGTTTTTCTCTATATTTACTCAGCACCAGAGATAAAAATAAGGGAACTAGCCAGAGACATAGCAGAAACTGAACTAGTCTGGAGTCAAAAACTATACCTGGAGCCCATCTTTGCTTTAACTAGCTAAGTGACCTTGGACAGCTGCTCAAAGTTTTCCAATTTATTTCTCAAAAACTGAAGACACTGAATTCAATTTCTAAGATCCTCCTATATTTAAAACCTTTCACTTCATTACCTTGGTTTAAAAAAGAATCTCTGGGGACTTCCCTGGTGGTCCAGCGGCTAAAACTCAGTGTCCCCAGCGCTGGGGGACTGGACCCGACTCCTGGTCAGATCCCATAAGCCACAACTGAGAGTTCGTATGCCACAACTAAAGATCCCGTGTGCTACAACTGAGACCCAACACAACCAGATAAATAAGAATCCTTGTACATAATAAGCCAAGAATATGAGCCATGGACAAAGTCTTATTAAGGAGATGCTCACCTATCTTGCAACTATCCCTGCCTGCTTTCAGGAACTCACAGGACTTGGGCTCCCAGCACATCCAGGGAACAGGAAGCACTCAGACATGCTGACTGTGTACACAGGCAGAATGTTATCAGGTACCATGGAAAACCCTGATGACTCATTTGTGTTGGTTTTATGTCTTTATTTTGGTTTCTCTATAAATTTCTTAAATATAAGTCAATCAGACTAGCAGATCTCTAGCCTCAGCACAAACAAGAAATTTTTAATAATGGAGGAGACACTTTTATCCATCGAAGACAAGCAATGTGACTTTCACCAACTTCAAGGAAATTTCCCCTACAAGTAACTTCATAAGGAAATCCCACTACTACACATCATGGGCCACATTTGGAAAAGGAAAGAATCAAACTCAAGAGTCTCTCACATTCCCAACAGAAAACATGTAAAAGAAATAAAAAGCAAATACCCAGTACTAGAAAGAGCCATGCAAGCAGGCACACACACTGCTTACACAGGTGGTGAGCAAAACAGTCCTTCTTTTTGAAGAACAATTTACAAGAGATACTATGAGCCCATGACACTTACTCCTTGGAAGAAAAGTTATGACCAACCTAGACAGCATATTAAAAAGCAGAGACATTACTTTGCCAGCAAAGGTCCGTCTAGTCAAGGGTATGGTTTTTCCAGTAGTCATGTATGGATGGGAGAGTCGGACTGTGAAGAAAGCTGAGCACAGAAGAATTGATGCTTTTGAACTGTGGTGTTGGAGAAGACTCTTGAGAGTCCCTTGGACTCCAAGGAGATCCAACCAGTCCATCCTAAAGGAGATCCGTCCTGAATGGTCATTGGAAGGACTGATGTTGAAGCTGAAGCTCCAATAACTTTGGCCACCTGATGTGAAGAGCTGACTCACTGGAAAAGACCCTGATGCTGGGAAAGATTGAAGGCAAGAGGAGAAGGGGACAACAGAGGACGAGATGGTTGGATGGCATCACCGACCCAATGGACATGAGTTTGAGTAAACTCCGGGAGTTGCTGATGGACAGGTAGGCCTGGTGTGCTGTAGTCCATTGGGTAGCAAAGAGTTGGACACGACTGAGCGACTAAACTGAACTGAACCATGAGCCTCTGAAAAGTTCATTTCTTCTCACTATTAATCCTTGTTTAGAAACATTCTACTAAAATAATCAGAGATTTGTACCAAGATATGCATTATTCCAGAGGGGTTGTTAATGAATGAAAGAAATATGTAAACAAAATGCACCCAAACAAAACTATGGGATATTGGTATAATAAAATATTAGACATTTTCCAAGACTGGTGACATTTAAAAGAATAGGGCAAAACATAAGAGTAATGGGAAAAAACAGGGTATTTTTCATCAGTATTTTTCAAATTTTCTACAATGAGCATATGCTATACTGGACATTGATTTAAAGGCCCAAGTTTATTCTCACTTTAACTTTTCCAAAACTAAAATGGATGTAATAGCTGACGGCATCTTAAAATTGCTATCAGCCAGAGAATGGTTATAACGTGGTAGGCCCTGACTGTGCAAACCTATGTTATTACATCTGGTAGAGTGACTGGACAATTATAACCTCCTCCAGGTTTCAGTCAACAGACTATTTAAAGTCCACTGTGGAAGGAATAAGAGCCCTGGATTCCACCTGAAAGCCTTCCATTAAAACCTCCTTTTGAGATCATGAAAGAACGAAATCAAACTTGTAGAATGAATGTCTGCAACTGGGAAGAAAGTCTTGGGAAAAAAACAGTAAAAAAGACTCAAAATATGCTGCAACATCAATGCTCCTGTGGAGATGATGATGTCATATGGAGAAAAATGAATACTGACAACTAGGTGAAAAAAATGATTTAGAAGAATCAGGTTCTGAATATAAATTTCAAATACCTTAACCAATTTATCTCATTCTCCTCTCATTTTATAAACAAGATTGATATATGTAAAGTATCTTCCTAAGGAAAGGAAATCTCAAGTATAACATTTTAAGTAATAAAGTATGTCAATTAAATTGATAGCAGTTCTTTCTTCCTTAGTAGTACCCAAAATAATGGTGTGTTTTATAATAAACGAAGTACTGTGTTCACACTGATAATCAGAACGATAAAGACAAGCGTTATGGGCTGAAGAGTGTTATCCCAAATCTACATGTTGAAGCCCTAACCCCCAGCATTGATGGCATTTAGAGAAAAGGCCTGAGCAAGATAAATTAGGTTTAAATGAGGTCATGATGCGGGGCCCTTATAGTGAAAGTTACATCCTTATAAGAGGGGACACTAGAGAGCTTTGTCTTTAACAGCATGAGGATGCACATATAAGGCAGCATCCGCAAGCCAGAAAGAGGACCTTCAACCAGAACCTGATGATGCTGGTACCTTGAGCTCAGATTTTTAGCCTCTAGAATTGTGAGGAAAAAAAATTGTTGTTTAAGCCACACAGTCTTTGGTGTTATGTTGTGGTTGTTCAGTCACCCAGTCGCGTCTGACTCTGTGACACCATGGACTGCAGTGCACCAGGGCTCCCTGTCCCTCACCATCTCCCGAAGTATGCCCAAGTTCATGTCCATTGCATCGGTGATGCCATCCAGCCATCTCATCCTCTGATGCCCTCTTCTCCTCCTGCCCTCAATCTTTCCCAGCATAGGGACTTTTCCAAAGAGATGGCTCTTCACATCAGAAAACCAAAATACTGAAGCTTCAGCTTCAGCGTAAGTCCTTCCAATGAGTATTCAGGGTTGATCTCTCTTAAGATTGACTGGTTTGATCTCCTGTTGTCCAGGGGACTCTCAGGAGTCTTTCCCAGCACCAGAGATCTAAGGCATCAATCTCACTGGCACTCTGCCTTATTCACAGTTAAGCTCTCACAACTGTACATGATCACTGGGAAGACCATAGCCTTGACTTACGGACCTTTGTTGGTAATGTCTCTGCTTTTCAACATATTGTCTAGGTTTGTCATAACTTTCTTGCCAAGAACCCACTATCTTCTGATTTCATGGCTGCAGTCACCATCTGCAGTGATTTTTGAGCCCAAGAAGAGGAAATCTGTCATCCCTTCATGGATCACTGCCTTGTCATGGCAAAGGAGCTTGTGTAACTCAGTGAAGCTATGAACCATTCCATGCAGGGGCACCCAAGACGGATGGGTCATAGCAGAGAGTTCTGACAAAACATGGCCCGCTGGAGGAGGGAATGGCAAACCACCCCAGTATACTTGGCATGAGGACCTTATGAACTGTATAAAAGGTATTATGCTATGGCTGCCCAAACTAAGACAACAAAAAAATTTAACATCAGAAGTCAAAGTACTTTTAAAATCTGGTACTTGGAAAAAAGTTTTATACATAACTTTAAAGTTATCGAGAAACCTTGCTTGGAGAGGGCTGGTGAGGTGGGGGACAAACAAGCCCTCACAAAGCTACGAGGCATTAACATACAAATTGCCTGATTTTGTGAACTGAATAAGAGTTAAGATCATCAGGAACTCAGCAGTACACAGGTGGCTCTCCTGCATCCTCAGCCAGAAGTGTGCATCCTCTTAACCTCTGCTATCAGCCAGTTCCATGGTCTATAAAAACTCCAGACAACTGTCCAAACCATTATAGGCACCTATGTGCATGTCTATATCTAGAGCCATTATTATTACTGAGTAGTCTGTGCTCTGGGGGAGCCTCTGGGCACAAAGAATGTCATCATGTACCAAATGTAGCAGAATGATGCTTCCAAACTCCATTGTTCTCAGTCATTCAAGCATGTCCGACTCTTTGCAACCCCACTAACTGTAGCCCACCAGGCTCCTCTGTCCATTAGATTCTCCAGGCAAGAATATTGGAGTGGGTTGCCATGGGCTCCTTCAGGGGATGTCCCTACCCAGGGATCAAATCTGGGTCTCCTGCACTGCAGGCGAACTCTTTACCATCTGAGCCACAAGGAAAGCCCTCCTAACTCCCTTAAAAATGGGCAATTCTCTGACACAAACTTTTGAAAGCAAAGAAATAAAAATCAGCTCTAAAGTCTTGTTTCATCTTGACCTGCATGACAGTGCTGTGGTCATCAGAACACAGACAGGAATCTCTGATTCTACATTGGCACTACAGACGGCTGATGTGTTGTAACCAGTCTGCCACGAAAGGGCGAAGGGGAGGTGAGAGACAGACCCAGATCCTACTTCCCAACTCAGTGATTTCAGATATGAATAAGGGCTTCTCAGTTTAATGCTCTATACCTGGGCTAGGGCAACCGAACTGCTTACCCTCATTGCCATCCAAAACCTGCAAGAAAGTGTAAGGTCAAAGCCCTAATTCCCTAAGAGAAAAAATTAGTGTCAGTCAGTCAGTTCAGTCACTCTGTCCTGTCCGACTCTTTGCAACCCCATGGACCACAGCACAAGGAGCCTCCCTGTCCATCACCAACTCCCAGAGCTAACCCAAACTCATGTCCATTGAGTCAGTGATGCCATCAAACCATCTCATCCTTTGTCGTCCCCTTCTCCTCCTGCCCTCAATCTCCTCCAACTCCACAGTTCAAAAGCGTCAATTCTTCGGCGTTCAGCTTTCTTTATACTCCAACTCTCACATCCATACATGACTACTGGAAAAATGATATAGCCTTTACTAGATGGACCTTTGTTGGCAAAGTAAAGTCTCTCTTTTTTAATATGCTGTCTAGGTTGGTCATAACTTTCCTTTCAAGGAGCAAACATCTTTTAATTTCACAGCTGCAGTCACCATCTGCAGTGATTTTGGAGCCCCAAAATAAAGTCAGCCTCTGTTTCCACTGTTTCCTCATCTATTTGCCATGAAGTGATAGGACTGGATGCCTTGATCTTTGTTTTCTGAAGGCAGAGCTTTAAGCCAACTTTTTCACTCTCCTCTTTCACTTTCATCAAGAGGTTCTCCTGCCATAAGGGTGGTGTCACTTGCATATCTGAGGTTATTGATAACCCTAACCCTAAAACATACAGGGAAGCTACATACAGGGAAACATATAGAGCCTTCCAGATATAAGACTTTCACTAATTAAGGATATGCTGAAGTGAAATATCTCAGCAAATTGACAAAAACTGTACTTTGAAATCTATTCCTGGGACTTGCCTGGTGGTCGAATCGCCAAGACTCTGAGCTCCAATGTAGAGGTTGGGTTCATCCCTGGTCAGGGAACCATATCACACAAGCTACAGCTGAGAGTTCACATGCCATAACTAAGACCTGGCACAGCCAATTAAATAAATATCTTTAAGAAAAAATAAATAAATCTATTCTTAAAGCTGCCTGCTAACTCATGAAATTTCTTTAGCAAGGGGGAAAGCCTCTCAGTTTAACTTCACAAAGAAAAAGCATAAAATGCAAGTGACATGATATAGGCTAAAAGGTAAAATGAGTTATTTCCAAAGTATAAATCACCATACAATAGACAAATGACTCAGAGCAGCCCCAGCCTTATCAAAAGGGGAAGGCTAAAAGGTCGTTCCAATGAACACCAAGGACTGATCTCCTTTAGGATGGACTGGATCTCCTTGCAGTCCAAGGGACTCTCAAGAGTCTTCTCCAACAACACAGTTCAAAAGCATCAATTCTTCAGCGCTCAGCTTTCTTTATACTCCAACTCTCACATCCATACATGACCAATGGAAAAACCATAGCCTTGACTAGATGGACTGGAATGAAAATCCCAATCCCAAAGAAAGGCAATGTCAAAGAATGCTCAAACTACCGCACAATTGCACTCATCTCACATGCTAGTAAAGAAATGCTCAAAATTCTCCAAGCCAGGCTTTACCAATACATGAACCATGAACTTCCAGATGTTCAAGCTGGTTTTAGAAAAGGCAGAGGAACCAGAGATCAAATTGCCAACATCTGCTGGATCATGGAAAAAGCAAGAGAGTTCTAGAAAAACATCTATTTCTGCTTTATTGACTATGCCAAAGCCTTTGACTATGTGGATCACAATAAACTGTGGAAAATTCTGAAAGAGATGGGAATACCAGACCACCTGACCTGCCTCTTGAGAAACCTATATGCAGGTCACGAAGCAACAGTTAGAACTGGACATGGAACAACAGACTGGTTCCAAATAGGAAAAGGAGTACGTCAAGGCTGTATACTGTCACCCTGCTTATTCAACTTCTGTGCAGAGTACATCATGAGAAACGCTGGCTTGGAAGAAGCACAAGCTGGAATCATGATTGCTGGGAGAAATATCAATAACCTCAGATATGCAGATGACACCACCCTTATGGCAGAAAGTCAAGAGGAACTAAAGAGCCTCTTGATGAAAGTGAAAGAGGAGAGTGAAAACGCTGGCTTAAAGCTCAACATTCAGAAAACGAAGATCATGGCATCTGGTCCCAGCACTTCATGGCAAATAGATGGGGAAACGGTGGAAACAATGTCAGACTTTATTTTTCTGGGCTCCAAAATCACTGCAGATGTTGACTGCAGCCATGAAATTAAAAGATGCTTACTCCTTGGAAGGAAAGTTATGACCAACCTAGATAGCATATTTAAAAGCAGAGACATTACTTTGCCAACAAAGGTCCGTCTAGTCAAGGTTATGGTTTTTCCAGTGGTCATGTATGGATGTGAGAGTTGGACTGTGAAGAAAGCTGAGTGCTGAAGAATTGATGCTTTTGAAATGTGGTGTTGGAGAAGACTCTTGAGAGTCCCTTGGACTGCAAGGAGATCCAACCAGTCCATTCTGAAGGAGATAGTCCTGGTGTTCATTGGAAGGAATGATGCTAAAGCTGAAACTCCAGTACTTTGGCCACCTCATGCGAGCTGACTCATTGGAAAAGACCTTGATGCTGGGATGGATTGGGGGCAGGAGGAGAAGGGGACAACAGAGGATGAGATGGCTGGATGGCATCACTGACTCGATGGACGCAAGTCTGAGTGAACTCCGGGAGTCGGTGATGGACAGGGAGGCCTGGCGTGCTGCGATTCATGGGGTCGCAAAGAGTCGGACACGCCTGAGCGACTGAACTAACTAACTAACTAAAGATGGCAGAAGAGCCTTTAGTATTCAAAGTCAATGGTAGAATCCTTATTTGCAGAGAGGAAATCATGGAGAGAAGCTTCTTGAACATCATTTTCTTGCCTGAGATCAAGCAGGAAGGAACATGATGTTTTAGAAGGGTTTTGTTTGTTCTTTAAAGTACTACCCAGTGTCTCTACAAAGAAAAGATGTACTGAACATCTAGCAGAAACCAGATATCAAGCAAGGCACTTTTGTAGACAGGTTATCTTATTTAACCTGGACAACATGCCTGCAAGTTAACTTAACTAGAAATAACAAAGAAATTTGTCCAAGGTCAAGTTAACAGGGAAGTAAACAAGCTAGGATTTGAATTTGCATCTTCGGGTTCCAAAGTCTGCTTTTTCTAGACCCTGTTGACAGATGAAGGACAACAAACAGAAAACCTGATGAAGGAACCCATCAAACCAGACGGAACCGCAGTCCCACTCCTACTAATAACCAGTCTGTTCCAGTCTATGTTTTAAGTCCTATCCAAACATTTTAAAACAAATTTATTTAAACACTCTGGTAAACAGAAATATAGTACCTTTAGAACTGCATTATTTCTGCTTATTTTTTTGCTTGGGAAACATTTTTAGAGTCACTTAACAACAAGATACCAAATATCCACAGCTCAGCAGGACAGTCACTGCACTAAATTCCTAAATAATAGTCCACAACCACAAAAAATGGGCAATGCAGCAGAGAATAATCAAAAGCAGCTTCATAGTTTCCGGATAAAACAAAGCATCGTTTGTACTCAGGCATTTTTAGAAGGTACCACTGAAAACCAGACTGCAGCCTGGAATGGCTTAAAATACCACATTGAACAATCACATCAATGACTTTTAAACTTTAGAGGCAAACAGCTTTCTTTTACTACAAATTCAAAGTGAAGGATTAGAGGCAAAGCTCATAGATTGAGCACACATACAAACTTAGGGACTATCCAATGCCTTAATTAACTCTATTAATTACAAGTGTATTTAGCTGGGTTTTAATGATGAAGAGGTGAAGGTCAAAATTTTTAAATAAATTATTTCAAACTAAGACCCCCTGCTGAAAAAAACCACTAATAATCAAAAAGAAAGGAAAAGCCTAATAAATGATTCTTTTGGCATATGAAGCAACTTTTCCTTCGTCAGTCTATATTTTAATAGAGGCAGCACTACAATTAAAAGTTCACCACACTGCTCTTCTGCCTCAACTTGGAACCACTTCCACACCAATACAGAGAAAGTCAGGAAGTTGGACAGGGCAAGAGACTATGGTTTCAAGTCTGGCAGAGGTCAGAAGGGACAGACAGGGAGAGGGATTAGCTGTTTCTAGGAGGGCAGGAGGCCTTCCCCATCTAATGCTTCTAGACTGATGCCATTATCTCCAGCATTAAAAAGTGTGTGTGTGTGGGGGGGGGCGGGACCACTATCAACAGTGAGATTCGATTAGATTATAGATGTTCATTAAAATTAACTTTCAGAGGGCTTCCCTGGTGGCTCAGTGGTAAAGAATCCACCTACCAATGCAAGAGGCATGGATTCGATCCCTGATCTGGGAAGATCCCACATGCCTTGGAGAAACTAAGCCCATGCTCCACAACTATTGAGCTGGTGCTCTCGATCCCAGGAGCCACAACTCCTGAGTCCACATGCCACAGCTACGGAAGCCCATGGGCCCTAGAGGCCGTGCTCTGCACCAAGAAGCCACCGTGATGAGAAGGCCACACGCCACAGCTAGAGAGTAGTCCCTGCTCACTGCTACTAAAGTAAAGCCTGCACAGCAGTGAAGACCCAGCACAGCCCCAAATAGCTAGACAAATCATGTTTTAAAAATTAGGTTTCCTAACTTGGAGACCAGTGGGAAAAAAGTCCAAAAAACTAGCCATGCCATGTACTTACTCTGTGGAAACAGAAGCCTACGTTTCTGTTGAGACTTGAGACTATGTTTCTCAAGTAACATACGTTTTTTTATGTTACAGTGAGCTGCACTAGATATCCATGAAGCGGAGCGGGCCTGCAAATGTCTGTGACCAAGAATCCTCCCCAACGTGCGTCTTGGTGGAAGGAAGTCCACCTTGCCCTAGAGAAGCTAAAAAGTCCAAATAGACACCTGTTTAGTCTCCCCTACAGCTAGAACACAGGCATGGGAACCAGGTTCAGCCTCTGACTTTTTTTAGTGACAATCTTTTTCTTGCTCACTGAAAAACACAGGTCTGGAGAGAGTCTGTTATTGTACTGTTTTCATACTATATTTTTTTAACTTTTTATTTTGTATTGGGAAATAGCTGATTAACAACATTGTGATAGCTTCAGGTGAACAGCAAAGGGACTCAGCCATGCGTTTATTAATATATATATCCATTCTCCCTATCTTCCCCACACTTGCAATTTCTCCTTGACTATTCTCAAGCATTTTTGCTTCTAGATGAGTTTTCAAATCAACGTGTCAAAACCAAAATAATGGTGGGTACATGTTATTATGTACTTGGCCAAATCCACAGAATGCCCAACACCAAGAGTGACCCCTAATGTAAACTATGGACTTCGGGTGATGATGATGTATCATCGGAGGTTCATCAGTTGTAACAAATGTACCTCCCTAATGGGAGAACACGGACAATGGGGAGCTAAGAATGAGTGGAGGCGTGGGTATACAGAAAATCTCTGTGCCTTCCCCTCAATTTTGCTGTGAACCTAAAACTGGCTCTAAAAAATACGTACGTCTTTAAAAAGAAAATAGATGGGATTTCACTAGGGATTAAATCATAGGTATAATTTTGTACGAGCAAGTCAGTTTAAAACAATAAATCTGGGGACTTCCCTGGTAGTCCAGTCGTTAAGACTCTGCCCTTCCAATGCAGGGGGCATGGGTTCAGTCCCTGGTCAGGGAACTAAGATCCCACATGCCATGCAGTGCAGCCAAATAACAGCAGTGGTAGCAATATCAGTAATAGTAAGAAATCTGCCCATTAGGGAATACAGTATTTCTTGCCATTTATTCAGATCTTCTTTTAAGTCCGCCAACAAAGCTTTAGTATTTTCTTCAATATAAAACCAGTACACTTCCTCTTAGGTTGATATTTTAAGTTTCTGTTTCGATTATAAATGGGCCTCTTTTCCTATTCATCATCAGTTCTGCTGTACATAAAAGATATTAATTTCCTATCCTGGTCCTGAAAGAAAAAGTGAAAGTGTAGTCACTCAGTCTCTTATGATCTCCTGACTCCTGTGATCCCGTGGACTGTAGCCCGCCAGGCTCCTCTGTCCATGGAACTCTCCAGGCAAGAACACTGGAGTGGGTTACCATTTCCTTCTCCAGGGGATCTTCCAGACCCAGGGATTGAACTTGGGCCTCCTGTGTTGTGGGCAAACTCTTTATCATCTGAGCCACTAGGGAATCCTGCTCTTATATCCTCTCTAAACTATTAGGTCCAGGCTTGATACCAATACTCTTAAATCTTAAGAGTTCAGTAATTATTCTTAAATTAAGAAACATTAATGATAGTGACATGATAGATTTAGTAAAGGTCACTTAGACATGAGGTGAGAGGCTGCAGACCTATCTCTAGAGAGCTTCAAAATAAAGATAACACCTCATTTGCTTGTTTTAGAGCAAGGTTCTAACATAAGAGCAGGGAAAGAAAAAATAGATGTCCTCATCTGGCCCTCTCCACATTATGGTTGCATATTGATTTTTGCTCCCGCAGGCCTGACGCAAGGTCAAGAGAAACTCAAGGTCATGGTGTTCCTTTGCACTGGTGCCCTAGTGGAGACAAGGTAAATGTTCCTTCTCAAAAAGCATTTTAAAGTTTTTTAATACTGCATTCTCCAAAGTAATTCTATAGCCTACAGAAAATACTTTTTGCTCAGCTATAAGCATTTCCTAGGTTTAAAAGAAAACATTTTAAAAAGAATTTTGCTATTTTTAGAGTTGACTCAATGACTTTTAATAACTTCATATCTCACCATATGTAATACCTGAAATATCCTTATATACATATAACTTAAATTTCAACACCTGCCAAAATTTTACCAATAGTTTAAGGACTTTTCAATACCTCTGAAAATATATTTGTTTTCTTTTGAAGAATACTAAATTTAACTGAGAGATTTTCCAAATTTTAAAAACAGGTTCAACATAAAAGTGTAGTTCAAAATTGTTAAAAAAAAACTACAAAGGATATGAAAAGCTGAACTCAGTATTTTAGACAAATATTTTCTAAATTTCTGTGATTGTGAGTTCAAGCACGCAAAAATGAATTTTATTTTGTGTGTGCAACAAAGACTGGTTTAATTGAAAACAGTAGAGCAAAAATTTTCCATATTGCAGCAGATATTATTTCCCAAATTTCAGAGCAGTCTCAGTAGATTACCCAGCTTTAATTTACAGGGAAACTTAGCTGTGATTTACTTCTATAATGAGAGCTGGCACAGAGTTCAACATAGGAATGGTCAAATTCCAAGTATTTTCCCCAATCATCTTGTGACATAACCATCAAGATTTAAAATTCCATCTGCTTTGTTCCCCAATGGAATACAACCAGGTTCTAGTTAGGAGGAAAAAGGCATACACCATACAGACGTTTTATGAGAAAAGTTCCCATTGCTTTTTCAAGTTGGTTTGCATTAGTGAAAAACCAAAATGTGGGAATTATTATGAAGAAATGATTCAGAAAACACAGTAGTTGTTCTTTAAAGACCAAAGAGGAAAATAAACCCCAAATCATATGCTCTACAATTGGAAAAGTTTCAGACACAAACAATGTTCACTGTCTGGCCCATCTGAAAGGCAGGGTGCTGAAAATCATTAATATACTGTAATTTCACATGAGCCTGGCATGGGTCACAGAGGATGGTATGGCCTGTTGTGAAAGACTCCATTACTTCATAGGGAGTTTTGGCTTGGAGACCCTGGCTCTGAGAAAAATAACCCACTGGTTGGCAGCTTTAGCCTAACAGACAGCTTTAGGATCTAACTTTATCCTGGAAATTACAAAGGCATCTAAAGAAGCAAATAACACAGTTCCTAGGATGAGTGTCAGCTGAGCTGGAACTGGTTAAAAATTTTTTTGTTTTAGACAGCTTTTGGAAAACTCAAGAGGAGGTGGTTTGGTCTTGACCCAGAAGAGGATGAAGAACCACCCACCCGCCCCATAGAAATTATGTGAACTGAAAATTCTCCATAGTAACAATCCTAATTAATTATTCAAAGCTGGAAGTTAATTTTCTAAAGTTAAGAGCTAACTATGGTCTCCTGTTTCCAATATCAAAGACTGGTCTCTGCTTTGCATCTGCTTAGCCAGGCATTAATGAGAAGCTTTTAATGGAATTTTTCAGCAACTTCACAACAAAGTCTCTACTTGGTTAAAGGGAAATTAATAACAGAAAATCCACCTAGGTTCCATATAAACAAAATTTTATAAGTTCACTTATTCTTTTACAGAAACAACATAACAATATTACCAGAAGGCATTACAAGATCTTTCGAATTAGAGTTAACTATAATTCAACTTATTTATATCTTAATAGAAATTAAAACTGAACTGTTATTCAGTATACAGTAACTCAGAAAACCAGCCATTCTCTGACTCTAGATTAACATGAGTTTACAGAGTGAAATGGCACATTTCAGGGTAATCGATCCATGCTAACAGATTTTTACTGTGCAACACAGGCAGATAACGTAGTTTTTCTGGTGAGTGGTCGCCAAAATAAGCTTAGAGGACTTTACCACACAGAATGCAGTGTAGAATCATACAGTGACCGCATACGCACCAGAACCCTACCAACCCGAGAGAAATCCAAGCCAGATTAAGTGGCTCTCATCACAATGAAAACTAGCAGCCTGGCTACCAGTGGGGCCACACCTGTTAGGGGGAATCTGATGCTCAAAAGACGAGGAGCAGTCAGCCAGCAGTTGGTCAAACATAAAATGCAAGCGTGTGTGGGAAAAGAGAAAGGGCTTTCTAGAAAACAAATTCCTAGGCACACCTGCTCTCCCTCAATGTCTATAACTCTGCCTCTGGATCTGAATGAAATGATAAAATTATGACCCTTACAAGTCTTCAGGGAAAGGATTTGGTTCAGAACCCAAACTCAATTTTCAAAGTCCCCTCCCAGAAGAAAGCACAGAAATACACTCAGCTTCTCATGGTCTCCTGGATGCTGTTTGTTCTAACCCGCATCACTTCTCGGAAGACAATAGCAGCCTGGATGAAGCAGGGCCTTTCGGACTCACAACGACCATGCTTGCTCAGCTCAACTCCCACCTTGGACACATACCTGTTTCCTTCTTGCTTCCCTTTCCTCCCTCTCGGCTCTTCTTCAGCACAGCCTTTAACATTTTCAACACTCCTTTGCTTCTAAAGAGAAGAGGAGGGGAAGGAAGAGGAATTAAGGATTATAAATTGGAACTGAACTTGCATACTGACACAAAAGGCAACTTGTCTTCAAACAAACAGATCACTTAGGGTAAGATAAAGGTAACGAGTTTTAGTTTAATTTTCTGTGAATAAACTAACATGGGGAACTAAAGGCTAAAGACACAGTGTTTTATAACCCTTAATGAAGTGATCAGAAGGTCACTGTCTTTTTATAAAAGTAGGAAAAAAAAAAAAACCCACAATGGTGCATTCTCAGCATTCCACATCTAATTAAGGTTATGAGGCTAAATGTGGACACATTACTGTAAGATGTCTGGCATAGGAATGTGGGTCTCCCCCGGTTCATGAAAAGAAAACATTAAGACAGAATCAAAAAGATAACAGTTAAGAAGGAAGCTACATGGTTAACGGCATGGTTTACAGGTGCTACTGATTATACAACCATAAGGAAAACATTTTGGAAGGCTAATCAGAACAAAACATTACTGAAAAACATTTGGAAAATAAATACAGGGGGAACACTTTTCAACCCTGATGTCATGGGATCTGATCAAATAGCACACACTGCAGTGGGTTTTTACCACATATACTTAGGACTCTGGAGATGGGGGTGAGGAGGTAAGGAGAACAAGCCTGTGGCTGAATCCCTTAAATAATGAGCTGTATTTTTTAAGCAGGGTTATATTGAGCACATAAAAACAACACAATGGTCCAGGCCTAAGATGTAACATAAAACCACCCCTCCAGCAAGAGACAGACAAAAGGACCATTATTTTGCCAGTTAGGCTTCTTTAGCTCTCTTCCCTCCACTAACTCAGATGAGCTGGCCAGACAACCCCAAACAGTAACAAATCTGAATGGATTGTGTTACGATCACACCCTTGTTAACACGCTAAGGAGAGGCAGGTAGAAGAAGGCGAGCAGCTTGCTGCTGAAGAGAAAGCAGAGAGGGGACAGACAACTCTTCCGCAGAAAAACCTGCCTTGTGAGCACCAATGCTTCCAAAGGCCTCAGGATAACACCCCACACAAGCACACACCACCCCAGAGTTGATTCTAGGTTTTCCGCTGAGAGGGAGGAAGTGTCCCGTGTACAACATAGGCACACAGGGTGACCTCTCTTATCACTGGGTCTGGGCCTGTATTTATCTTTCCAAGGCTTTTGTTTTCCTGATGAAGAACCAGAGACCCTGGGAGGCCAACTCGCCCAGGGGTCACACAGCTAATTAATAGTAGGGCCAGAATCTAAACAGCAGACTCCCAGCAAGGGTCCCCCTCCTTCCAACGCGCTGGCCTCTCTGCTCCATGAAATGAAAGCTTCGGACAACAGCAATCAAACCAGCCAAAAAAAATTAACAACCAACCAACCAACCTGAAAGATACTAGGAAGAAAATAATTTAAGCAGAATTTGGAGAAAGCCACAGTGAAACTTATTGAGCGTTAAATCATCTTACAGAAAAAAAGTCTTTACACACGAAAGGGGCATGGCTCAGAGCCTAATTCTTTTTTAAAAAGCTACTTGAATGGACCCTTGTGAAAAGACATGGGTTTCATGACGCGCAAGCTCTGAATTTGGAAGTGGGCCACAGTGTGCTTCCATAGGGGAACTGTGGAAGCACAGATTTCTCTTGACAGTCATGCTTGAAGGAAACAGTGCAAAATGTTGTGGCATTTAAAAAAAAGGCGGGGGTAGGCAAAATTAGATAATAAATACATGCCTGGTAAGCACAGACATTTTCTTTTCCAAATTAAAAAACCAATCAACCAAACTTCAAGGTTTGTCATTTAGCAAAGACTACATACTAAAGAAATAAGACAAAGACAATTATCGATGGAGCCTTGTCAGCAGAGCTTGGCCAAGGTCCTCATGAAACTTTTCCCTGTGTTTTCCTGGATCACTGAACAGCTCAGGCCCCATCGTGGTGGTGAAGCTGCTCCTGATTAACCACCCAGGTCTCCACCAATCCACAACAGATCTACACACCTTTTGGAATACATGTCCCACAGGCTAAGGACTGGCAGACATGGAGTTGGGCATCTCATCTCAGGTACCGTAGATACCTATTTCAGGGAGCTCAGCTGTTTTCAGGAAAGTCACACCTTCCATGTCAGTGGTCTCCAATGAAGAGGCTATCAAATATCTGCTATAAGTTTTTCTCCCAGTTCTTGCTTCCCTCCCCCAACCCCAAATAGTAACTCAATGGAAACAGCCTACATTTATATTCTAAATGATATTCAGACTGCAACATGGAGAAATTTTGATTATGTGTGTGTGCATGCTCAGTCGCTCTGCTGTGTCCAACTCTTTGTGACCCCATGGACTGTAGCCCGCCAGACTCCTCTGTCCATGAAAAATTTCCAAGCAACAATACTGGAATGGATTGACATTTCCTACTCCAGGGGATCTTCCCAACCCAGGGAATGAAACCATGTCTCCTGCATTGGCAAGCAGATTCTTGACCGCTGTGCCATCTGGGAGGGCCCCCTTAAATCATTGTATCTGAGTGAAAAATTAAGGCCCCCTCCCAGCCCCCATACACACATAAGCTGGAAAGGAAAAAAGGAAAACTGCTCCCTGTGGGCTAAATTCTAAAATTAACACAGATCAGAGTAGAGCTATACAAAGTCCCACTTAGTCATGGCTCAAAAGATCTAACTGGAATTTGACATACATCAACAGACCATTCAAACACT
This sequence comes from Ovis canadensis, assembly GCF_042477335.2. Taxonomy (NCBI): domain Eukaryota; kingdom Metazoa; phylum Chordata; class Mammalia; order Artiodactyla; family Bovidae; genus Ovis; species Ovis canadensis. Next base: position 156,028,677 of record NC_091246.1, read on the forward strand.
GAGCCCATCTGAAGCAAGGTGGTCAGAAACGGCAAGAGCAGTAATAGGCTGGTGGGGCCCACATTAGCATATCATCCAGAGAAGATTCTCTGCACACCTGATAGTACCTATGAATTCATAAGTACATACCCCCCACATCCAGAAACAGACCCTCTAGGCTACGGTACCCAGTGCTATTTAACACTGGCATTGTAACTACTTTCCCTTCTTCTGATTCTGTTCTCACTGAGCAGGGTCTCATAATCTGACTTTTTAACCTAACAACGGTGGAGGAGAGTGTGCTGGCTCTGGTCAACCCAACACAACTGCCTAGCTTGTTGGCAGATATGACTCGGAATAAATTAATAAACCGGTGTTCTGGCTTGAAACAAAAGCTCTCATGAGAAAGAGTTCTGCCAAAGGTAGTCACTTTGCCAAGTACCATCTATGTAAGACATAAAGAATATTAAGTTTCTGATTCCATTCTCGAATGCAAATGCCACCGTGAAGCAGTCTTATGAGAGCAGCTGCAGGACCCTTCCTGAATGACACCTTTTGCATCACCTCCCTTCCTGTAGCAACTTCAACTACTGTCACTGTTCATCTAAAAAGGGTGAGCACTGCCTGCTATAGAAGTGAATCACATAGAAATTATGCAAACGAGCCTTCCAGGCACAGTAATTCAGATCTAAATGATTAAATAATAAGCCCAAAACCCAGAAAAGAAACTGCCAGAAAAAAAAAGAAACTGCCAGAAGTTATCAGTTCAGTTCAGTTGCTCAGTCGTGTCTGACTCTTTGCAACCCCATGAATCACAGCACGCCAGGCCTCCCTGTCTATCATCAACTCCCGGAGTTCACTCAAACTGATGTCCATCGAGTTGCTGATGCCATCCAGCCATCTCATCCTTTGTCGTCCCCTTCTCCGCCTGCCCCCAATCCCTCCCAGCCTCAGGGTCTTTTCCAATGAGTCAACTCTTCGTATGAGGTGGCCAAAGTATTGGAGATTCAGCTTTAGCATAGCCTGATGAACTATGGACAGAGGTTCGTGACCCTGTACAGGAGACAGGGATCAAGACCATCCCCATGGAAAAGAAATGCAAAAAAGCAAAATCGTTGTCTGGGGAGGCCTTACAAATAGCTGTGAAAAGAAGAGAAGTGAAAAGCCAAGGAGAAAAGGAAAGATATAAGCATCTGAATACAGAGTTCCAAAGAATAGCAAGGAGAGATAAGAAAGCCTTCCTCAGTGATCAATGCAAAGAAACAGAGGAAAACAACAGAATGGGAAAGACTAGAGATCTCTTCAAGAAAATTAGAGATACCAAGGAAACATTTCATGCAAAGATGGGGTCAATAAAGGACAGAAATGGTATGTACCTAACTGAAGCAGAAGATATTAAGAGGTGGCAAGAATACACAGAAGAACTGTACAAAAAAGAAGTTATCAAGTTCCTGATAAATTAAAAAATCATACATGTAACAGTGTACTTAAAAACAAGCATGATAGGATAAAATAAGAAATACTGTCCTTTTTCACTTTACCGTATTACAGATCAAGAGTCACAGGTATAACAAAAATAAATACTGGCCAAACAGAATCCCTCAATTTCTACCCCATAAAAACCTTAGCTTCTACCACACAAGTAGTATAAACATATGGTTGGATATAAATATTTAAAAATAAATATTGGAAAAAGTGGAGAACTTTGGTTCTCATTTCTTTATATATTTTTGAGGAAGAGAGAAAAGACCAGCCTCTAGGTCACAACAACTGAAATTATCTAATGAGAGAAAATTTCCTATAATGCTTATTTAAAAGAAAATAAAATGAGCATATGACATTATCTTCAATGATCTGCAGTCACCCAGATTTTCTTGTTTTTCTACTATCATTCAACATCTAAGTTTCCCAAATGCCACAGATTCTTCCTTTTAAAACTCAGGAAGTTACATCAACGATTTAGTTTACTTTTACTGCTCAGATTTCTCCTTTAACACATAAACTCTTTGGAGATAGGCATAATGTCTCCATGTTATATGTTAAATAAGCATTCTGCACAGTGATTACAATGGTATATAAAAAATAACAAAAGTTATCCTAGATTAAACAGTGAGATGACTTCAAAACAAGACAAAAACCTATTTCAGTCTGCAATCCCAATGGCAGTATAATAAACATGACCACTTTGTGTGAAATCATAAAGTAATACCAGCCTTCAAGCCTTCCTCTTCAGGAGTGCCATACTGCCTATTTACATTATTTCAAGTCAAATCCATGAGCTGAGGGCGGGGACTACGTTTATTCTTGAACAGATACAAACAGAAGCCGGAACACAGTCTTCGCACCCACTCTGTTCTCAGTATTTGTTGATAGATTTAACTAGGCTGCAATGAACACAGATGAGCTATTTCCTCCAAATCAAGCAATTAAACAACATTTATAGCAGTTTATAAATTATAAAGAATATTCCTATATATTTTCATTTGCAAAGAATGCAAAAAAACTCAGTTAAGTCCATGAGATACTTGGGAGGAAAATGCTGCATTTTACTATACCCTTTCATGTCCACACCTGAGTCAGCCTTAAAATCTCAAGATAACAAAACCTTATCCAGTTATCCTGGACACCTAAACATATGCTATTTGCTCATGCCATGGAAAGGGACTTCTTGCATCAAACCATCTACCTGACCTCACAGCAAAGCAGTCTCAGAAGATGACTCCATTCTTTAGTTGTTGAAACATGTATATCATCATATGTGAAATGGATCGCCAGTCCAGGTTCGATGTATGAGACAGGGTGCTTGGGGCTGGTGCACTGGGATGACCCAGAGGGATGGGATGGGGAGGGAGGTGGGAGGGGAGTTCAGGATGGGGAACACATGTACACCAATGGCGGATTTATGTCAATGTATGGCAAAACTAACAATATTGTAAAGTAATTAGCCTCTAACAAATAAATAAATTAAAATAAAATAAAAATTTTTTAAAGGGGATGTAATGTATAGCATGGGATAATAATGAATAGCATTGTATTGGAAGTTGGAAAGTTGCTAAGTAAATATTGAAACTTCTCATCAAATGAGAGGTGATAGCAACTGTGTATGATGAAAAATGGTAATTGAACTTCGTGTGATCATTTCACAATGTATAAATTTGTCAAATCATTGTATCTTACAGCAAAACAAATATAGTATTGTATGTCAATTATACTTCAAAAATAAAAAAATAAAAATAACCTAATTTGTAAAATAAACAAATAAATAAAGCCAGAGTAGCAATATTTACAAGTGAAAAACACTGGAAAGTAAGACACACATACTCATTAAGAAAAAAAATTTTTTTTTAATTTCAAAGAGACATCAAAAATATCCTCAATTTTAGGGACTCAAAATGTTTTCAAAGTAATAAGATTTAAGACTCACCTAACACAATAGTGATGACATTTGTAGGGCTGCCTTTAGAACCTTCCTTTGCATTGGCAACTTTTACTATTTATCGAAAGAAAGGAAATGGGTGACAGTGGTGATGGGGGTGATGGTGTCTAAAGCAGCCTATAGGATAAATAATACGGAAGAGAGCAAGCTAGAGAAAACAAAGTCGAATAGAGACCACAAAAGGAAACAAAGAGCTCTGCTGGGGAGGCGCAGGCTGCTGCTGGAAACTCATGGAAAACTGTATTGTTAATAGAAGCTTCCTGAAAGCAAGAGCCATATCTTGACGACATTCTTTTACAGTTCCCAGGAGGCTGGGGAGAAAAACCAACCCTTGTTGAATACTTGAAATTCCAGGCGGTCTCTCTCACATTTTTCCCCACCCTGGCTAGTAGAGAAAACCTAGGAATCAAGAGACCTGACCCTGGCATTGTGACAGGAAACAGGCCATTAAACGTCTCTGGGATGCAGATGCTTCGTCCAGGAAAGTTGCAGGAAAAGAGAAGGGGTTATTGATCAAGAAATCAGAAGGCAATTGTGATGATAAGTTAAAATAGTGGCCTTTCATATGGCTTAACATGCAGAGCTGGGGAAAAGGAGATAAAGCACAGGGGAATGATGCCGTAAGACACAACAGACCTAACCAGCTGGTCCTCTCTATTTGAACTCATTCTACAAACTCTACGTCTAATTCTGCTGTTCTTTAAAGCTAGGTCTGTCTTAGGCAAAAAGATGTCAAGTTTGACTATGAGTTAATAACAGGAAAGTACATTTACAGTCACAAGTAATGTGAATTTAAAAGAGTTCTGGAGGGAAAAAAACAGAGTTCTGGGCATGAAGTTTGAAATCAGATGCTTAAGTTCTGATGCCCCAAATTCAGTGCAAATTCCCTATTAGATCGAAGTCATTTTCAACCCCTATTTAAAATACTCTGTAGAAAGATATACAAGTTGTTTTGAGAAACATGTCTTTAAAAATCTCAGTCTCCAAAGCTAGTATTTCATGTTGCTAAAAAATTACTACATATAAGTTTGTTTAAAGAAGTTTTCATTTTGATAACACATGGCAGAAGAGAAATTTTACTTTTGGAAGAAAATATTAAGAAGTGACCTGCTTCTGGCTACAAGATCCATTTTCCTATAATGTGAAGAGATTTGTTTCATTCAACTTTGAATACCATGCCCTTCATAAAACCTTCCCAGGCCATGATAGTCAAAAGGTACGTTTAATTCCACACCTCACTTTGTACTATCAATCAAAATCACAGTGAAAAATAATGAACTCTACAAATCTCCCATGGTACCTAAAAAGGTCCCTTACTTGTAACAAACACCAAGTCTCCTTAAATGAAAGAATCAGTTCAGTTCAGTCGCTCAGTCGTGTCCGACTCTTTCTGACCCCATGAGTCACAGCATGCCAGGCCTCCCTGTCTATCACCACCTCCCGGAGTTCACTCAGACTTGCATCCATCGAGTCAATGATGCCATCCAGCCATCTCATCCTCTGTCGTCCCCTTCTTCTCCTGCCCCCAATCCCTCCCAGCATCACAGTCTTTTCCAGTGAGTCAACTCTTCACATGAGGTGGCCAAAGTACTGGAATTTTAGCTTTAGCCTCAGTCCTTCCAAAGAAATCCCAGGGTTGATCTTCAGAATGGACTGGTTGGATCTCCTTGCAGTCCAAGGGACTCTCAAGAGTCTTCTCCAACACCACAGTTCAAAAGCATCAATTCTTCGGCTCTCAGCCTTCTTCACAGTCCAACTCTCACATCCATACATGACTACTGGAAAAACCATAGTCTTGACTAGACAGACCTTAGTCAGCAAAGTAATGTCTCTGCTTTTGAATATGCTATCTAGGTTGGTCATAACTTTTCTTCCGAGGAGTAAGTGTCTTTTAATCTCATGGCTGCAATCACCATCTGCAGTGATTTTGGAGCCCAGAAAAATAAAATCTGACACTGTTTCCACTGTTTCCCCATCTATTTCCCATGAAGTGATGGGACCAGATGCCATGATCTTCGTTTTCTGAATGTTGAGCTCCAAGCCAACTTTTTCACTCTCTTCTTTCACTTTCATCAAGAGGCTTTTTAGTTTCTCTTCACTTTCTGCCATAAGAGTGGTGTCATCTGCATATCTGAGGTTATTGATATTTCTCCCAGCAATCTTGATTCCAGCTTGTGTTTTTTCCAGCCCAGCGTTTCTCATGATGTACTCTGCATAAAATTTAAATAAGCAGGGTGACAATATACAGCCTTGACATACTCCTTTTCCTATTTGGAACCAATCTGTTGTTCCATGTCCAGTTCTAACTGTTGCTTCCTGGCCTGCATACAAATTTCTCAAGAGGCAGGTCAGGTGGTCTGGTATTCCCATCTCTTTCAGAATTTTCCAGTTTATTGTGATCCACACAGTCAAAGGCTTTGGCATAGTCAATAAAGCAGAAATAGATGTTTTTCTGGAACTCTCTTGCTTTTTCCATGATCCAGCGGATGTTGGCAATTTGATCTCTGATTCCTCTGCCTTTTCTAAAACCAGCCTGAACATGAGGAAGTTCATGGTTCATGTATCGCTGAAGCCTGGCTTGGAGAATTTTAAGCATTACTTTGCTAGCGTGTGAGATGAGTGCAATTGTGCGGTAGTTTGAGCATTCTTTGGTATTGCCTTTGGGATTGGAAGGAAAACTGACCTTTCCAGCCCTATGGCCACTGCTGAGTTTTCCAAATTTGCTGGCATATTGAGTGCAGCACTTTCACACCATCATCTTTCAGGATTTGAAATAGCTCAACTGGAATTCCATCACCTCCACTAGCTTTGTTCATAGTGATGCTTTCTAAGGCCCACTTGACTTCACATTCCAGGATGTCTGGCTCTAGATGAGTGATCACATCATCATGATTATCCGGGTCGTGAAGATCTTTTTTGTACATTTCTTCTGTGTATTCTTGCCATCTCTTCTTAATATCTTCTGCTTCTGTGAGGTCCATACCATTTCTGTCCTTTATTGAGCCCATCTTTGCATGAAATGTTCCCCTGGTATCTCTAATTTTCTTGAAGAGATCTCTAGTCTTTCCCATTCTGTTCTTTTCCTCTATTTCTTTGCACTGATCACTGAAGAAGGGTTTCTTATCTCTCCATGCTATTCTTTGGAACTCTGTATTCGATGCTTATATCTTTCCTTTTCTCCTTGGCTTTTCGCTTCTCTTCTTTTCACAGCTATTTGTAAGGCTTCCCTAGACAGCCATTTTGCTTTTTTGCATTTCTTTTCTATGGGGATGGTCTTGATCCCTGTCTTCCGTACAGTGTCACGAACCTCTGTCCATAGTTCATCAGGCACTCTGTGTATCAGATCTAGGCCCTTAAATCTATTTCTCACTTCCACTGTATAATCTTAAGGGATTTGATTTAGGTCATACCTGAATGGTCTAGTGGTTTTCCCTGCTTTCTTCAATTTAAGTCTGAATTTGGTAATAAGGAGTTCATGATCTGAGCCACAGTCAGCTCCTGGTCTTGTTTTTGTTGACTGTATAGAGCTTCTCCATCTTTGGCTGCAAAGAATATAATCAATCTGATTTCAGTGTTGACCATCTGGTGATGTCCATGTGTAGAGTCTTTTCTTGTGTTGTTGGAAGAGGGTGTTTGCTATGACCAGTGCATTTTCTTGGCAAAACTCTATTAGTCTTTGCCCTGCTTCATTCCACATTCCAAGGCTAAATTTGCCTGTTACTCCAGGTGTTTCTTGACTTCCTACTTTTGCATTCCCGTCCCCTATAATTAAAAGGACATCTTTTTTGGGTGTTAGTTCTAAAAGGTCTTATAGGTCTTCATAGAACCGTTCAACTTCAGCTACTTCAGTGTTACTGGTTAGGGCACAGACTTGGATAAATGTGATACTGAATGGTTTGCCTTGAAGACGAACAGAGATCATTCTGTCGTTTTTGAGATTGCATCCAAGTACTACATTTCGGACTCTTTTGTTGACCATGATGGCTACTCCATTTCTTCTGAGGGATTCCTGCCCGCAGTAGTAAATATAATGGTCATCTGAGTTAAATTCACCCATTCCAGTCCATTTTAGTTTGCTGATTCCTAGAATGTCAACGTTCACTCTTGCCATGTCCTGATTGACCACTTCCAATTTGCCTTGATTCATGGACCTGACATTCCAGGTTCCTATGCAATATTGCTGAATAGCGAGGTTGTTATGGAGGGAAAATCAAAATCAATAGCAATCCTCTCCAACAACAGATTTGGGCTAATAATTTGAGAATTCTTTTGTTACCAAGTACTAATTTCCAAGTTTATGGACAAAGTTATTTGACTTACAGCACATTCCCATGGCAGGATCAGGCTTTCAGAAGTACCAGCTGCAGGTAGGTTTCATTTGGGGATTTTAAATATACACACAGAAAGGATTAGTACAACAGAGAAGCCAAAGCCTGAAATCAATACATTCTGCCTCAAACCAGGAAAGGTTCAGGTAGGGAAATAACCAAGTGCAGCTGCTGCTGCTGCTGCTAAGTCACTTCAGTTGTGTCCGACTCTGTGTGAGCCCACAGACAGTAGTTCACCAGGCTCTGCCATCCCCGGGATTCTCCAGGCAAGAACACTGCAGTGGGTTGTCATTTCCTTCTCCAATGCATGGAAGTGAAAAGTGAAAGTGAAGTCACTCCAGTCGTGTCCAACTCTTCATGATCCCATGGACTGCAGCCTACCAGGCTCCTCCATCCATGGGATTTTCCAGGGAAGGGTACCGGAGTAGGTTGCCCTTGCCTTCCCTGAACCAAGTGCAGAGTTCCTGGCAATTATCATTATGCCTCCCAGGCCAATGGCTCTCATGCAGGATAGAGCACTAGTCTTGCAGAAAGCCCCTGCTTATCTAGAAGCTTCACCCAGGTGCTCCCCAACCAGGCACCTGCCTCTCAACCTAACAGCATGACACTACCTAACTAGAGAACAAAATAACTGTGACATTATTATCATCACCACCACCATCCAGATGGCCACAGATATTTAATTTATTAGAGAAAGAAAAGGCATTTCACAAGCCCACTTCAAAAATCTATTTCAAAAGCTTCCTCTTAGAAGCCTTCCTGGTCTTACTCTCATTGCTTACCCACCTGCCTCCTCCACTAGGCTGTGGGCCTCTGAATGGCCAGACCCTGCCAAGCTTCACCAGCACAGTTTTCTCACTTCAATATCAATGGACATATCAGAGAGCAACACAATCTTAACCCATCTCTAATTCTCAAAGGGAAAAACTGTACCTCAGAACACACTGCCAGCCTAATAAATTTAAGTAAATGTAACCTCCTTGTTTAAAATGCAAGACCCTGAGCATCAGAGGAACTTGTCCTGACTCTCCTAAGATAGGGTTAGATTTTCCAATTACGGAATAAGCACTAGGCTAGGTGTTTCATTCTGCACACATTCCTGAGTCTCCACTCTGTGCCAGTCAGAGCGGGGTGCAAAGTATAACATGTGGGCGGAGGAAGACAACATCGTCAACAAACACGGGCAGGAAGCCACAAGTCCAGGCCTCCCTTTTCTCTGTAAAGTGAAACTGAAGTCTGAGAGGAGCAGGGATGGTTCGGAACAGCCCCTGTAGAGAAGAGGAAGGCAAGCACAAGATTAAAAGGATAGCTCAACAGCTCAATCAGTTCTGATTGCCCAACCAAGAGCAAGACACAAGAAAAGTGTGCAATTCCATCCTCTGATGCCCAGCCCCGAGGAAGAACCATCCAGAGGACAAGAGGCTTGATCGGCCATCGGGTGTTGGCAGCACCCCAAGTGGTCGGGGTGCTCATACAAGAGTGCCCAGAGTGGTGAGGCTGGACAGGAAGCGAGTGGAGCCCCGAGCAGGACAGCCAGAGAGAACAGGGATGGTGTTTCAGAGAGATCAAAGAGCAAATACAGAGGGACTAAGTGAATGAAGAAGCTAAGCAGAGGCTGTCTGATCCCCTTAATTTTAAATTCTTGGATATGTAACAATTCCAGACACTGTTAAAGCCCACATGACTGCCAGCAGCACGGTTCACTGAAGTGGAACATCCTCAAGTGAGGATCGGAAGCAAGGAAGTTAAGGGACTTGATTCTTGGCCTGGGAAAGGGCCATTCAGATGCTCCCTGCAATAAGGGAGGCAAGGTTAAGGATATCAACCACCACCCTAACAGCCAGTGTTTACCAAAGTCTTTACTATATATCAGGTTTTCCTGGTAGCTTAGCTGGTAAAGAATCCTCCTGTAATGCAGGAGACCCCAGTTCAATTTCTGAGTTAGGAAGATCCCCTGGAGAAGGGAATGGCTACCCACTCCAGTATTCTGGCCTGGAGAACTCCATGGACAGAGGAGCCTGGCAAGCTACAGCCCGTGGGGTTGCAAAGAATCAGACACAACTGAGTGACTTTCACTTTCCTTTCTTTACTGTACATCAGTTAAGTGGAAGAGTTTTATATTCTTCGGCAACCTCATTTTTAAAATCTTTAAAAAATCATCTATGATTCCTTTTTCTAAATAAGAACGCAAAGGCTTAGACAGATGAACAACTTGCCCAAGATTACGCAATTCATAAAGGTGAAGCTGGGACTTGAACCCAGCTCTGACTTGAAAGCTCAGGCTCTGAATTGCTACCTCCCAAGTCCTCAATGAACCAGGGAGAGGGGAGCTAGGAAGGTGACTAGGAAAACACAGAACACAAGTCTCAAAGACAAAGTGGCTTTTGCATGAGGGTGACAAAGCACAGTTGTTATGGATCCAGCTGAGGATAGCTGGGAAAAAGCCAATGCCAGGCCAGAGTAGCCATGAGGCCGAAGCCAGTGCAGCACCACCTAGGGTGTGGCTATGAAGCTCAGTCTCTGCATGTGGTCACACCCTTTCTCACACAGCTCCACGGAGGGTGTGACCAGACCACAGAACACTGTCCTGTGTAAGGTTTACAGCAACTAGAGACCCCAGTCCCAATCCTCATAAAGGCGATTAGCTCCTTAACAGCCGCCCCTGATTACATCTTTTTCTCTTTTCCCTTCTCCTTCCTGTGAAGTTTTCTACTTATATCATACAACAGAGTGATGAACCGCAACTCAATGGGCCACCTTCTTGATGTGTGACAATGACAGCTCCCTGAGCAAAGGTCGGAGGCATCACGTCATTAACTAAATGACCTTGGGCAAGTTATTTCGCCTTTCACTGGCTCATCCGTCTAGCAGGAACATTGCTTCCCTTCCCGTTTGACAGGGTAATATCAAGTCTCTTCCACCTCTAGGTGCTATCATTGCAAAGGGGAAGCTTTATTTCTTGTTCATAGGGCCACTGTAATCACAGCAGCTGATAAACCATCACCACAGATGAAAAAGGAACTCCTCTAAGGAGTCTATGGCATGGGCTGATGGTAAGTCTTTAGTATGAAAGGAGAAGCGATCCTGAAGACATGTCAGAAAGTCCATTTTTTTCCAAAAAGTGTTAAAAGGCACTCAATCAATCAGTGCCAGCTGAATGAAGCCTGGTATTATAAATCTAAAGAAATTAAATTTTTAAAATTGCACTGCATCTGGCCTCAAAGTGAAAAAGGTCAGGCAACTTCAAAGATGCTCTGTGAAAGGCGGCTATTCATTACGCCAAGATCCCTTGCTTACGGCGCTGAGAGACGGATCTTTCACTTAAAGCTTCAGAATAGAATATAAGACGTCAAAATCCCTCCTCCACTTCTGTCAGTGCTTGCTATGATGCTCTGAACAAGGTTATAACCTCCCCAGGACCCAATTTCATTAGGTTGGGCGTTCTCAATACCCATGTAGTTTGCTTCTTTTTTTTCCAGACTCCCCCAGGTGATTCTGATGTACAGCCAGCAACACACATTTAGGACTAATTATATTTCAGGCCCTGCTCTAAGCACTTTATATATATAGTCATTTAATCCTCACACCAGCCCTCTACAGAAGGTTCTATCAGTATCTCCATTCTATTGGGGCACAGAGAAGCTGGAACTTGCCCAGAGTCATGAAGCTCACGAGGTCCCATCCAGGCATCCGGGCTCCAGAGCCTGACCATGTAGTCCTATCCCATGCCTCCTTTTGGATAAAAGTGAGAGAGTAGCTCCCAGGGGCCTGGTGAGGTGGTGAAACAGTCAAAACTGTCAAACAGGGGGGACAAATCATCTTTGGACACACACACACCTGCCACCCCGACTGTAGCATCCCATGCCTCAAATCTTTCTTGGAAAAGAAAATCTATCTATATCTCTTATCTTGAAAAAGACACCTACTGTCCACTCCCTCAAGTTCTGCTAGGCACCCAATCAGAGTTATTTCAAACTACTGTGTTGTCAATATGTATGCTCTGGAGGTATCACACAAGATACATGCAAAAAAATGAGCACACTCAAGTCATGAGCTCACAGGTGGAAAATACTGGGAGATGGGTCATACTGTTGACGAAGAAGATACTTTGGGGCAGAGACCTCCGTGTCACATAGGCAATGCTTCCCCCATTCCACACACTTACCCAGAAATAAGAAACTATGCTATTCAAGAGGAACTCAAAACACACCTCCCCATTCTCACTAGAATTGAATGAAGCTTGTTAAAAAGCGATCGGCTGGGGTAAGGAATAGCCTTGTGCCCAAGTTCTCCTCTGGACAGTTTTACACAGTCCAGTTAATGTAACATGGTCTTAACCTTGGACATCAAAGTTCTAAAATAAATTAGGTGATGCCAGTAATAATGCAGAGTCAGACACGACTGAAGTGACTTAGCAGCAGCAGCGGTAATAACGCAGTGGAGAGCCAAACCAAATTCACTAGTGTCACACTCGTGCATCATATGAGCATCCTCTCTTCCCACAGCTAAGGCAAGTATATCAACACACGATCATGGGGCTCTTATCTGATATTTGTAAAGAAAACCATTCTGGGCCATAAACATTTGGTTGCAGTTCAGTTCAGTTCAGTCACTCAGTCGTGTCCGACTCTTTGCGACACCATGGACTGCAGAATGCCAGGCTTCCCTGTCCATCACCAACTCTTGGAGTGTCCTCAGACTCACGTTTATTGAGTCGGTGATGCCATCCAACCGCCTCATCCTGTCGTCAACTTCTCCTCCTGCCTTCAGTCTTTCCCAGCATCAGGGTTTTTTCCAATAAGTCAGTTCTTCGCATCAGGTGGCCCAAGTATTGGAATTTCAGCTTCAGCATCAGTCCTTCCAAAGAATACTGGTTGCAGTACACAGTATCAAACTGCGACTGCCACAGGGCCTATCAGAAAGGTCGCGTGGGAATGTGTGCTCAGCCGCTCCAGTCAGGCTCTTTATGACCCTATGGACTATAGCCCATCAGGATCCTCTGTCCATGGGATTCTCCAGGCAAGAATACGGGAGTTGCCATGCCCTCCTCCAGGGATCCTCCCAACCCAGGGATTAAACCTGCATTTCTTGCATTGCAGCTGGATTCTTTACCGCTGAGCCACCAGGGAAGCCCCACGTGAGAATGGGCATTGGCTTTATTTTTTAAATTCACTCCAACCGCCCCCAAATGGGGGAATACCAGAGTTCCAGATGATAAAATTCAAAGACAACTCATGCTAGGAAACAAAAGCCACACATGTAAAGGAGACCTTTTTTTAAAAAAAAAAATATTAACAAATCCAGGCTCAAAGGAAGATAGGAAAGACACAAGGGTGCCATCCAAGTCAGGAGTATCTGACCTTTTAAGTGCCATGGGCTGCCTCAGCAATCTAGACCCTCTAATCAGAATGTTTCTGAGTGATTTTGACACAAAAAATGCAATTACAGAGAAAATCAATTATACTGAAGCAGATATCAAAATATTTAAAAAGCAAATCTGTGATAATAGTAATGTGTGCTTCTTAACGCATAAATAACACGACACAGCAGCAGGTCTAAGAGCTACTGTAGTTTCCTGAGTGGTGATAGGCATAATTGATAGCTTAAACTACCTCCCTCAACATGATACAAAAGTCTATAATTTCTGTGTGCCAAAGCCACAGGTGCTACTGTTATTCCAGTTTATTCTCCCTTTCATGATTGAAGGAAAAACTATGTTTTGGCTACAGTATAGCAAAATTTGCATTTTTCTCCACCCATCAAAGTTCAGAGATGCTCTGCAGTACATCTAATGACCCTAAGAGTTTGGGACTCTTACCCAGAGAACCAGGGTCAGACCCAACAGAACCATTACTCTGACTCGCCAAAAGCTCTGCAAATAGCCCAGGAGTTGCTAGAGAAACAGTAGCTCACTTTTATCCCACTCCTGGAACCACTGAAATACAGGACATTAAACAGTAATTTACTGATTGGCGGACATTAAACAGTAATTTACTGATTGGCACACATTAGCAGGATTGGGAACTCCACAAAGACATCACCTCTAACAATTATATGCCAAGTTCCATGGTTAATTTTCACAGTAGTCTGTAAAAGTTCTATTTAACAAGAAAGTCCATCACCACCAAATTACTAACAACAGCCAGCCTGGCATCACAAGAGAGATACCTATGGAAACTTAGTATGAAACAATATACAAAAGCATGAAAGTCAGGGTGAATATTAGGGACAAATGTGTTTTATGTTAGTTTTATTTTCTCGAATTCTCTTCTTATCCTTTAAAAAAGTATTTAAGGTCTAATATGTATGGCCTTCCCATGAATTGGACCAGGCTTCCAAGAGAGACTGGTACCCAAGGCTTGGCCTCTTCCGCCCCCACTGCTTCATACAACCAGGCCACTCACCAGATGCATGCCTTCATGGGGGATGCCCTAGGAAGATAAATATCATTCAGAGTCCAAAATACACGGACTCACATTGGGCCACTGCCAGTTTCTCATGGACCCTGGGTAACTGAGACGGTTTTTGTTTTCATAGTTAGGACCTACAAACAACAGCTGCAAAAGTGTAATACTTTTTCTAGACTAATAAAATTACCTAAATCTGGCTCACTGCTTCAGCTGTGGCAGCAGCCAAACTTCCCAGAAAGATGCAAGCCCTGTATAGATTCCAGAAGATCTGGGATGGGAGCTCTGAGCTAAACCGGAGGCATTCAAACCGAACCCAACAGCAAAAGATACATTAACTAAGTTCTGAATTGCAGGATAATTCCTATGCATGGAGATTACAAACATTATTTTTAGGAGTCAGATAAAACTTTAATCAAACCTATAAAGTTCAAGCACACTTGAAGTTATGTGACATGCCATATATGAACATCAGATTTTTTTCCTCTAAAACACAGTGAAAGGTTCAATTAAAGCCCTTAACTCTGCAGGGAAGCCTTTGATCACAGATTCTGTCACCACCTCTCAACACACACAGACAGTATGAAACATATCTCAGACCTAAGGAACAAAATCAGTATTGTGAAGTGGTGTGTACACCACACATACATATGCACAGAGATCTCACTCTTTCAAGTCGGGGGCCGGGGTGGGGGGGGACAGGGAAATGAGTTGCAGAAACTACAGCTTCCAAACTGAAAAGGTTCCTTAGACACAGTACATGAACACAGCTATCAAATTATGTTCCAAATATAAGTGTGTGGTCCCAATGCCTTCTTTAAGGAAAAACAGCCTCATTAGAACCTGGTGGAAAACAGGAACAATTTTCTTGAATGACTCTGAATTAAAGACAGTGGTTATGAAACTGTTTTAGATGAAACGAAGATGTTGCACAGATGTTTTAAGCTGTCACGGTCTTACTAAAACATCTTTCTGCCACAGCAAAATATGAGTCTGCAACAGAGCTAGATATAAAGTAATAAATATCTGTCCCTTGTCTTTATGTAATCCAACTTCCCAAGCTGACTCCCTTCTGCCTCCTCAGAAACCTAATAAAGCCCATATTTCAATGTACTGATAATTCACTGAAAACCACAAAGCCATTCATCTCCAATTCAGACTTAGGTTATGACTTTTTTTGCAATTATCTCTTCTTATCAATACTGTAAATCTGTAACAAACAAAAGGCCTTTACTCCACAAATCCAACAGACCACCATAAAAATAACAGCCAAGGTGGGGACACAAATGCACCCCATAGTAAGTACGCTTACGCCTTTCACTGTGAAGAATCTGGCTTAGTCCTCACGACGAGGAGGAGGTTGGAACTGTAATTGTGCTCTCTGACAGATAAAGAAATTTAAGAGTCAAAGAAACTTCAAAGCCTGCCCCAAGCCACACTTTCCCTCTTTTTAAAAACAATTTTAATTGGAGGATAATTGCTTTACAATATTGTCTTGGTTTCTGCCATACATAAACATGAATTGGCCACAGGTTTACATATGTCCCTTCCCTTGTGAGCCTCCCTCCCACCTCAAGGCCCATCCCACCCCTCTAGGTTGTCACAGAGCACTGGATTTGAGCTCCCTGCGTCATACAGCCAATTTCCGCTTATCTATTTTACATATATTAATGTATATATTTCAATGCTACTCTCTCAATTCATCCCACACTTTCCTTCTCAACATAGCACTCCTTGGAGGAAAGAACACTAGACCCTCACTTTTGGTACCCTGAGCCTTGGATCCCAAGATTAAATGATGCATGAAACCAGCCTCTGTTGCACAGCATGGGGCCTAAAGATAGGACATATAAAACTAATTGTTTCTGTGGAATTTAGAAACCATTCAACTTTCACTAAAGCAGACCCTCCCCTTAGAGAAACTTGTTACCAAAAAGGAGAACTATGATGGAAAAGAAAGAACATTTCCTTCTTGGAACAGGGCAAAAGGAGAGACCTATAGGGAAACAAAATACAGAACTGTCTGTGCCAGGACTGCGTCCAAGTCCATCCTCGCAAGATCAGTTAAACAGAACAATAAACCTCATTAGAACTCTGCTTTAATTCACCTGCCTAGTCTTAAATATGTAGGTTTCATAGATGATATCTTCATCTACTCCAAAACAGTTACATTTAGAACTATTAATAATAGCAAAAATCAGATCTACAGATACTATCCTCATTATCAAGGTTTTTACTTGGGTCTTTTCTGCCCTTACTACTTTAAGCACATGAATGATTCAATCAACATGATCAGAGGTCCAGAAGAGTTCATATTTTCACATGTTGTTATTTATAACCTAAAAAGGAGAGGCTCCTCTGAGCTAGCCAGTTATCAACTTCCACAACTTCTTCAGTTCTTCCAGAGTTTCTTAAAAATGTCACTGACTTTTAAAGCACCTTCCCATAAAAACCCTTCGAGGGTAAGGAGCATGACCCCACCGTCCTAAGCTCGGGCTACCTAGCCAATACGCAGCTAATAAAAAAAATCAGGGGTTGAACCCAGATAAAGCCACAGAAGACACAGACCATGGTTTTTCCATTTAAGGGTCTTGTCTTTATCACCTACTATGTTTAAAAAAAAAAATACACACACATACATATATGGTGATACACAAATTTGGAAAAGTCCCTGATGCTGGGAAAGACTGAGGGCAGAAGAAGAGGGCGACAGGATGAGACGGGTGGACGGCATCACTGACTCAAAGGACATAAGTTTGAGCAAACTCCAGGTGATAGTGAAGGATGGGGGAGCCTGGCGTGCTGCCGCCCACGGGGTCACAAAGAGTCAGACACAACTTAGCAACTGAACAACAACACAATTTTGAGTAAAACCCAGTTCCTGCCCTGAACACAGCCAACCTATTCACCAGACAGAAATCTAAATGTGTGGCGTCATGGGAACAGAACAAGTCAGAGCAGCACGATGATGAAGGTTTTGGAGCCACGGAGACCAATCCATAGGTTTAAAATCCCCAAACCCTAACTCTGCTATGCTTCACCCTCCTGTGATCCTGGGCCTGAAACTTAAACTCTCTAAATCTTAGAATCCTCATTTGTAACAGAGATGGCATACCACAAAGTGACTGTAAGAACTAAACACAATGTGCCAAGTGCCTAGAACTATGCCCAGCAAGAGATACATATTACATAGATGGCTGTGATGCCCTCATGTTATTCCATCTGCTTATATCGGCCCAACTACAACTTGTAAAGCCCAATTAAATGTCGGTGGAATGGGCTTTCCTTTTCTCTGTTTAGGATATTAAAATGATAGGGCTTTATCGCCAATAACAATTCGGAGCTGACTGAGGGAGGGTGAAGGATGAGTCACACATTTCTGCCTTGAATAGTGCCGATGGCACAGCGGGAAAAGCAGACAGAAGCCTGGGGGTGAGGGGACCTGGGGAGGTGGAGAGTGGAGAGCAGGCAACAATTAGGAGGGAAATGAGTTCAGTCTGGATATCTCAAAAGTACATATGAGTCATCCCAGTAGAAATGTCCAAAAGATTGTTCGAGACAAGGGTGAACTTGGAGAAAGACCTGAGGGTCATTAGCATGTGGGTGGTGGCTAAAGCCGTTGAAATATAGAAGTCACCCAAAGAGGCTTAGCAGACTGGAAGCAAACCACCAAGGATGCAAGCCCAGGGAATGTGCACACTCACCGGCAGGCACAGTAGGACCTGGGAAGAAACGAAAGGAGAAAAGTAGGAAAAATGCAAAGGAATCCAAAGGAAAAAGTTTCGAACGAGGAATGGGAGTAATCAGTAGGTCAAGAGCTACAGAAAAGTCACGTCACAAGTCCTCTTAAAGGCCATCTGTAACCTTAGCAGCAGGTTCCGTGACGGTGAGGTGATGGAAACCAGATGACAGGCCATCGGTAAGATCTCTGCCTAAATGGTGAAATTCTTTGATTTCAAAATAGAAACTCACTGTTCTCCAAACCCACCAAAACATTAAAACCTCAAACAACAGGTTACAAGGTGTTTTTTTTTTCTACCAGAGAAGGAAATTTGCAAAAGAGACCCAGTTAAAAACCACAAAAGCCATTTAACATGATCTTTGCTATTAAGCTCCTATCTATTTCCTTGAAGTTGGTCCTCAGAGAGAGAAAAGAAAAATTAGCTTAATTCTCTACCACCCAAAAACTGGAGGAGGGAAAAAAGGGTCTAACTTACCAGATAAATTTCCTGTCCAATAATTCTAAGGGCAATGCATATAAACTGCTGTTTCAACATTACCTTGAGAAATCTGTTGCCACAAGTCGGGAGAGACTTCGGTTTCAATATGCAAATCCCTGCATACTTGGGTAAAATTCCATTTAAGCAGAGTCCCACCTGGATTTCTAAATAAGCCTGAGCTCTTGTTAAATGTAGTAGATTGTTCCTCAACATCATTTTCCTCGTTCTTTGTATACTTATAACTGTAGAAAGTGCTTTCCTAGGCAATTTTAAATAAAAGTTATAAAATGGTTCTATGATGCAAATTATAGCACTACAAGGGACTGTTTGGCTTGGCAGTATAAACTGGTAAAACTAGTTAGCAGACTTCAAAAATTATTCCCCCAAAACATCTGCTCAAGCTAGAAAGAGGTTTCTGTTTTTTTTTAAGTCTACTCCACATACAAGAATTTATACACCATCACCTCTTAAGAAGCTTAAAGCACGCGCACACGTGCGCACACACACACGCATACACATAGATGGCAATTGAACAACGACAAATCTAAGTTGTGTCCAACTCTTGCGGCCCCATGGGCTACAGCCCACCAGACTGCTCTGTCCATGGGATTTTCCAGGCAAGAATACTGGAGTGGGTTGCCATTTCCTCTTCCAGAGGATCTTCCCAACCCAGGAATCGAACCCACATCTCCTAAACAGGTGGGTTCTTTATAACTGAGCCACCAGGGAAGTCAAGAGAAGTAGGTAGGTAGGTAGATATACACACAGCAGGGACACTCTCTCCATCCCCCTATTTCCAGTTCAGTAGGCCTAGGGGGAGTCCTAGTATCTTAATTTTTAAAACCTCAAGGGAAATTATAATGTGTTCTCCCCTGACATGCTCCTGTTGAGAAGCTTTTATGTTTTGGCAGGATCCGCCAAAGCAAGGGGGGCGGGCAGGGGGGATGGCAACCGTCCACTGCTTCATGGACGAGCAAGACATGGCTGGAAAGTGACTGCAGAATATGAAGTCCTGCGAGCAAGCCACGCTGGACAGATGGCAGAGTGCACCTGCACATCACACGGACGTCTCAAGAACACGCCGAGGCCGGAGGCAGCTTTAACCTTGACCCCGCCTCCTAGGGAAGAGTGTTTCCAGCACCCACAGAGAAAAGATCCAGGGCAGAGCCTTCATTCCCCGAGTCAACAGTTCTGTCCTGGGCCTCCTGGGGACTTCTGCTCCACAGCCTCAACTGAGAGCATCAGAGCATGAATAACAACAGTCGTCCAAGCTGTGCCCACTCAGGATGGGACTGGAGACTCCGTTCTCAGCCAATTCTCTCTCCTTAAAGGAAAGAGGGAATATTTGAGTCCTACTACATGCTACACACTGGAGACAGCAAATACAAAGGAAAAGATGTACAGAACAAAAATCTTACCCATCAGGAACCTCCAGTCTCACCAAACACCTTGCGTTAGGTACTTTTGCTTCACGATTTACATGTAAGATGGCAGTACAGGAAAACCACAGTCCAGGAGATGTTTAGCAACGTGTTTAAAGTTCTGAAGGCCACAAGAAGCCTCCCTGAAACCCAGGAGGGAAGTAACTCCAAACAGGTTAACAAGACAGCATGTAGAGCAGATGAGAGATGGACCCCAAGCTATTGCAACTGGCATGGCCCTAAAAAGGCAGCCTGGGAAGACGTCTGGGTAAGGTAGGTGTAAACGTCCCTTTATTTGTCTCCTGGTAACTATGGGGAAGTTTATATTAATTATTAAACTTCAAAAGCTTTTCACAAGAATTGGGGAAAAGAAACATGATAAAGAATAAACAACACAATATATTCATCTACTGAATCGTTCTGTCGTACCCCTGAAACTAATGCTACATGTCAACTACATCTCAATTTTAAAAATACATCAAAAACAGACAGCAGGCTGACACCATTAAAGATCTAAAGATTTTTATCAGTTATGCTGATACAATATTTTTGGTGCCCCCCCCACCAGACCCTGAAATGGGCACTAAAAAAGGTTAGAAAGATTTTTAAAGAATGTTATCAACACTTCCCTATTACTAAGAGTTCTTTGACATAGTAATTAAGTCATGGATTTCTTTTTTCAATTCGTCTTAAATTTCTTTGAATAAAAAACCAATTAACCTTCAAAAGCCACAGAATTTTTCAGAAAATAACATATTGTGGAAAACTTGGCCTGTAGAAGTACAGCTTTTCCCTGGGTCTCACTCACCTTGCCTCACCCCAGGCTCCACTTGCTGGCAACAGAGAGCAGCTGTCTCACTCGGGGGGCACCCCAAAAGTTCCTCTGGATCAGGCGACTACACCAAGACAAGACGAGAACTGAAAAAAGAAAAACCAGTCAGTACACTCGTCCTATGACACCAGAAGCACAGAGTTTATAAAACCAGCTACAACCAGAAATTCAGAAAAAGCCATGATGGACGGGAAAAGCCATCAGTATATACACACTTTAAACAGGGGAACAAGGGTGATGGGCTGGCAAACCAAGAAAACGCGTTCCTCCTCCTGACAACCTCTGCCCAGGCTGACCAGGGACTGTCACTGAAAGCCCTGTCCTGAGCAAGGTACTGCAGTATCCAAACTACCTTCTCTAGCTTGGGTTTTCTTTTCGGCTGATACTAATGAGTCTGTAGCCCAACACACGCGTGTCAAAGGTTTCAGACAATGAGCCCAGAGCCTTGCCAAGGCACTCAGGGTGCTGAAGTTCTCCAGAATATTTTCTTCCCATACTTCCCGCCTCGCTCCTCACAGGTCCGGGCTCTCTACACGACTCACTGTTTCCCAACACACCGCCCAATCTCACACCTTTGCTCTCCCTGTTCCCTCATCCGGAGACACCGCCCCCACTCCGGAGATTAGTCATCCTCCAAACACAGCTCAAGTACCCGCTGCATGCCCGGCCTACCCGCACAGCCCCTTGCCTCTGCACACAAAGCCCCCTGCAGGCACCTGTGTCCTAGCGCTTGCTTCCCTCAGCCTTGACCGCCGCCCCTCCTCCCCAGCTGGCCCCTCCACCACCCTCCTGTTCTCACAAGGAGAGGCACATGCCAAGGCGTGTTTGTTTCTTGAAGGATTTCCAACAAGAGGTTCTCTGTGACTGACTCGGAGTCCATTTCCCTGGGAAATATTTTTCTTACTGCTACTCTGGTCCCGGAAGATGTTCTTTTTCAAGAGTGCTATCCAAGCTCCAACACACCGACAACCGGGCTCTTGCCCAAGTCAGTCCCCTCGCAGCAAGGCTGCCGGGCTTCATTGCCAAAGAGGATGGATCATGCGTAGTCACACTGGGGCCGACGAAACCACCTTGGCAGGGCCCCGGAGAGTAATAGGTTTGTGCATGCAAAGGCGGGGCAGAGGCCTCTTTTCCCCGTTAAGTCTGTTTGATGAGGAGCTCTATAAGACACGCCACGCTTCCACCCCCCCCTCCCCCATCACAACCCACTTGAACTTCAGAGATGAAAATGGAGCACGGGAGCTCTTTCTGGGAGGAAACCAGGGCCGGAGGCAGGGGACAAGCCCGATGCTCCCCACCTCCACCTCAGAGAGCTGAGATCTCATTCAAGCAGAACATGGAGGAGAAACCTACCCGGTCCAGGTGGTCCCCTGACATCAAATCTCACCTCACATTCAGCAATAGCCCCCAAAGCTGCCCAGGCTTCTGAGCGACCCCTGGGTTCTGCTTCCCTAGGTTGCTGACCTCGCTGGGAGCACTGACGCATTCACTGTAGCAGAGCACCAGCTGGTGAACCACAGCTCAAATGTCCGAGGCATCCTCCTAGGGTTCACCCGTAAGGGAATCACCTGCCTCTTTGCCGAGAGTCTGGCAACCAGGGAAGGAGTCCATCTCACGCCCGCTGCAAGGACTTCAGCCAGCCTCTTCGCACAAAACACCTCAGCAGCAGAGGCAGGCATCTCAACAGTCCCAACCACAACTGCCAGACAAGTATAAAAGAATATCCACCACAGCTGCCCATGGTCGCACAGACCCTCCGCCCAGAGCAACCACGGACAAGTGTGCACTCTCACCACTAACAGGTGGTGATACACCTCGTGCTCTCTCTCTGGCCTCTTCGCCACTCACAGCAACCCATTTACTACTTCTGTGATGGCAGGGGGCGGGCAGTCCTTTCTGAGTTTAAGATGACAAACAGAGCTCTGTAAATTACAGAGGTCCCAAAGGGGAGGCAACCTTCTGCAAGAAGGACTGTCCCTACAGCCCGATTTGTGGTGATGCGATCACAGAGTCTAGATTCTGCATTTGGTCCTACATAGGTTTTAAGGGCCACATTCAGTAATTACAGAAAGGAAAAAGGGAGGTGGAGACCAGAGGAACTGAGTGGTGTTTGAGGAGTTACTTATAACTACGGTTAGATCACTCATCCACCAGACTCAGAAGAGAAACTATGTCTCGATTTTCAATTGTCCTTTAAAAATCTATGTTAGTCAAGGAAAAAGTAGACCTTTTTACTTTTTATATTTTCTTGTTTTAGCCTTCCTCCACTAAAACTTCCAAGGTGGCACTAATGGTAAAGAAACCGCCTGCCAATGCAGGGGACATGAGAGATGTGGGTTCATTCCCGGGGTCAGGAAGATCCCCTGGAGAAGGAAATGGCAACGCACTCCAGTATTCTTGCCTGGAAAATCCTATGGTCAGAGGAGCCTGGCAGGTTACAGCCCATGGGGTCACAAAGAGTCGGGCACGACTGAGGCAACTTAGCACGACCACTGCAACGGCTCCATTCATTTCCAGCATGCAGTCCAATATTTGGGCCCAAGCAAGTTTTGAAAAACAAGCATTTTGCTATATAATATTCTCATGTAAACTGCAAAAGAAGACAAAGTAAACTTATTGAAGGAACTTTTTATGCAACCTAAAATACAGGAGTTTAGAGACCAGGTGGGTGATGACATTCAACTGCCAAATCACTAGCTTTTTATTTTCATGGATCTAATTTCCAATTGGCTCCTAAAAGTAAAATTTTTTAAAGCCTTTCGAAAGGAATTATTAGGGTTTACCTCCTGGCCCTCATTCTGTTTCAAAGATAAACAGAGAGACTTTAAAGTGGTTTATCCAACAGAAATAAGCTTTTTTTCTCTTAAGCATCCTTCCCAAAACCCAGCACCGGGCATCCTCAGACCACAAAACAAAGGTGAGGGAATGTTTGCCACCCACAGTGTGTGGCCAGTGATCCCGTGTAGCAGTCCACGGCCTCCGGTGACACTGGGTCCCACTGCACTGAATACTGCTCCTCAGAGTGTGAGGCCCAGAGAGGGCGACCAGCGAGATGAAGCCCACAACCTTCACCGGGTCACACCCCACTGTATCTGAGAGCTCACGCAGCACAGTGGAAAACACCACCACAGAAATCATGAAGCCAGTGAGAGAAAGCTCTTGTTTTTGTTTTGCTTCATTTTGGATGCTGGTGCTTAATAGAAAGCAGGCTTAAACAAAGGCAAGAAAATAGGAAGAAGGAAAACTCTGGAGACTCAGCATGCATCTGGGACCTGAGCTGCAACAGGCATTATATAAAACTACTTGCTTCCATTTCAAATCTTGCAGTTTCCATTTTCCTTAACACAGGTTGACTACTAGTATCATTAAACTGTCCACTGAGGCGATTTAGATCCTTCACCACCCATCAGAATCTCCTGAGGAGCTTTAAAAATTCTAATGCCCAAAAGATTTAGAACAGAACCTCTAGGGACCCAAATGTGGTTACTTTTTAAAGCTGACCAGCTGATTCTAATGCAAAGCCAAGACTTGGAACTTCTGCGCTAACCTATCCTCAGGGTCTTTTTTTTTCTGTCTTGGCAGTTGGGGAGCAGCAAATATTCACACCCAAAACAAAGGGAGTGGGAGGAGAGACACAAATTAACAGGTAGAGAGCCGAAGGGAGCTGGAGTGAGTGACACTGCGCAGGGGCTGATCGCTAGGGAGAAACACAAATTAACAGGTAAGAGAGCGGAAGGAGGCTGGAGTGAGTGACACTGCGCAGGGGCTGATTGCTGGGGTGGGTGCAAGGTGGGGCCTGGGGGTGCACACTCCCAGAGGAAGGACATGGGTGGGGAAACCCAGGTCATTCCCTAAGTAAGGCCTGGATGGCCCTCGTCATGGAGTTGATAAAAGAACAATTCAAAGCTCATCTGTAAAGAACATTCTGGTGTCAAGTGTTTGCTATGTGAGAAGCGATTATTATATCAATGGTTTTCAGATGTGAAGAACTGTATTTATCATTGTGATTTCTCTTGGTTCTTCTAGTAATAGTACTAACAGATTTTTTTTAACTGATAACCCATATTTTCTTGCTCACTAAATCTGACAAGCACACACTCATTATAGGCTAACTGTCTGGAGTTACAATGTCCAAAGATCAAAGCTTTCCTAGGCTCATAAGAGAGCTGACTCCAAACCTGATTTCAATTACCATCACGATGTTCTCAGATGTGACAGCATGTGGATAAGAGAGAGAAGCTGGTATCTAGGAAGGTGAGGAC
This sequence comes from Ovis canadensis, assembly GCF_042477335.2. Taxonomy (NCBI): domain Eukaryota; kingdom Metazoa; phylum Chordata; class Mammalia; order Artiodactyla; family Bovidae; genus Ovis; species Ovis canadensis. The sequence goes on from NC_091246.1 coordinate 156,053,562, forward strand.
TGCAAGAGCAGTCTCCAGCTGAGAGCTAATTCCATCCTCACTTCCATGTTCCTTAGTTCACAGGGCTACCTGCTCTCTACCTGTCCTGTAAAAGAGGGACAAAAAGCAGGCTGTTCAGCTGGGTACCTCCTTTCCAATTTCAGTCTCTCATGGAGGAATTAATCAGTTTTACTTTATCCATCCTTTACCAGTGCTGCCCAAAGTAAATTATGGTGCAGGCCACCTGTACCAGATACGCTGGGCCATTTCTAGACACCCCCAGACAGCATAAGAAGGCAATCAAAATACCTGGAGTACAGCCCACGAGTCTGCTTTTTAATCAACCATACAGACACAACAGCCTGTGGACCCATCATAAACTCACCAACTCCTCCTTGGAAGTGGGTTTATCAGATGTGCTGCTAAACCCCTCCATAACCTCTGCTACTTCCTACCTGGGCTTTCATTAACTCACCCTCCCTCTTGGTCTCTCAAGGTATCTGGTCTCCTCAAAGTACACTACATGGCCTTTCATTCAAATACCTCTTGGCCCTCAGCACTGCTGGCTCCAAGCTCCTGACTCATGTCACGCCTCTCTGAACTCACATCAGATGCAAAACTTCTCCAGCATTTTCAGCTGTGGAGTTCCGATCTGTTAGCTCTCTTCCTCTCAACTAAACCTCAAGCTTCTTGAAGGCAGGGTTCACATCATCCTTCTCAGTCTTCCACAGGGCAGAGTATATCTTGGGTTTCCAGGGCAGTGGCTGACTAACAGACCAAGCTCCTGCTTCAGCCTCAGGTTTTCCTCCATTCACCTTCTTCTTTTCTCCCTGAGAAAACTTTTTGATCTCTCCTTTCCATAAAGATTGTTTCACGCAAGGGTGGGAGAAAAATTAACATGCTACTGGAGAAAGAGTGAGGAGGGGCAAAAGAAATAAGCCAGCAACCTCAACTCTCCAGCCAACAGCTAGAAACCAAGAAGATCTATTTAGTCTTTGAAGCTGCCAAAATCACTAACTAAATTCATGTACAATTTAGAAGAGAACTTCCCAATTTCTCCTCATTTTTACTCAACACCTCTTTTCCCAGGCACTCCCTGAGAGCTAGGTTTACTCCTTTTTTTAGATAAAATACTAACAGGAGGGAAACATTTGTTTTCCCCGGTCACCATAAATTAAGAAACTGGAGGGTGACTGCTAGATCAAGGCACAGCGAACAGTCCTGAGAAATGATTACAGGCAGTTACAGATGAAATTGGCTCTCAGTCCCTCAAGAAGTCCAAGAACACCTAAACAAAGCGTTTCAATACAGCACCAGTAGGCTCTGAGAGATCACCCCAGGCACGAAGTAAGGGTTATTTCCTTCTGGGGGATGGTGTCTCCAGTCACTACCTTCAGCAGAGAAGATGCCCACAGTGAGTGACCTCAGGGGCTAAGAATCAAGTGTTATCAGAAACAGCAATGGGCACCGTGTCCTACTGCAATGCGATGTCCCTATGTCTGTCCCAAACCAGCGACCACCCAGACAGACTTTCAAAGGCAAGCACATAACCCTCAGCGTGGCCGTTCTGATGGGGAACCTTTCTTCTGGCTATGCCCACACCTGCCATATGCTCATTGCTTTACATCTATCTTTTCTTATGCTATTTATGAGTAAAGCTGCTCTCCGGATCATAAACTTCCTTGAGCAGAGGGACTGCACCTTTGTATGAACACCATGCCCCCTCATCTCTGCATCTCACAGCTGATATCTACTAACCCTACCCAGACGCCCTCTAGCCAGCTGATCTTAAGGAAGGAGGTATTTAAATGAGTGTTTTAAAGTAGGCTGAAGATTTCTATAGTCTTTAAAGATACTGATTTTCATGCTTTCTGATAGCATTTTTAAAAACACAGGTTTACCTTAGGGTCCTGTGATCAGTGAGACAAGCCTCAATTTATCTTCCTATCTAGTCTGTACAGGACAGAGTGCTAAGTCACCTCAGTTGTGTCCAACTTTGTGCGACCCTATGGACTGTAGCCAGCTGTCCGTGTAAGCCCTCTGTCCATGGAATTCTTCAGGCAAGAATACTGGAGTGGGTTGCCATTTAGAGCCCAGGCATAAATTCTGGGCCAAACTGCATGCAACCATCTGAAACTGCAAAGGTTAGGGTGAGTTTATCCTTGACCTAAAGGAAAGCTAACCTCCAGTGGCTTCAATCGTACATCTATTCGGAACTAATTGTTGGATAATTTCATATTTATATCTTGATAAGTAGCAGCATTCAAGTAACAATTTGCTTTAGTAAAGAGAGTAATGAATCTAACTGGTAGTTCTATAATCATAAGGTTATGATTTATACTTGGCTCAAGGATTTTTTTTCTGTAAACTGAGTTAGAAACTCTTTTTCCACCTTCACAAAAGTAACTCTCAGTATTGTTTCAAGTTCATTGTTTAACATGCCACTTACACTCCAAGACCTGTCCATTTACAAGCAGGCTACCATGAGTCACCAGGTACTGAAACCTTATCTCATCACGTCTGAGCTGTGCAGGCCTTCCAGGCCAGGCCTGTGCTTCTAGCTTCCACAGCCCGTCCTTCCTTCCCCACAGCTGAAGCCTCTTGACCCATGCCCCCACCCGCCCCTCCCTGGCTCCATCCAGCAGGAATTTCTAGAACAGATTCAAACAGCTTGAGCCAAGTTGTTCTTGCTGCTTAACCAACCCTGACCTTGCTGTGTCTAACAACAGGGCTTCTCTCTCCTGCATTCCACAGGCCTGGGTCACCCTCTCGTTCAGTTCTGATAACAGCCTGAGCCCCTAGCCAGATAACCTGTAGGTCCCTGGGCTCTGAGATGCTGCGTAGTACTTGATCATCTTCCAGGGTACTGGCGGTCTAAGCTGAACCCACTGGGCTGCAGCTACTTAACTTATCTGAATCTCAACATATCAGAAATGAAAACCTCATCAACTAAAACATCAACAAAGCAAGAGAAAATGTGGGATAAATCTTTTCCTTGAGCATTCAACACCCCCACGCTGTGGGTGCTGAAGTCAGAGGACTTCTTATAAACCACTTCAAAGCTAACACCCATGGCTACTGAATGTGCAAGCGTGCGCACCCAGTCGTGTCCAACTCTTTGCAACCCCAAGGATTGTAGCCCACCAGGCTGCTCTGTCCATGGAATTTCCCAGGCAAGAATACTGGAGGGGCGTGCCATTTCCTTCTCAAGGGGATCTTCCTGACCCAAGGATCAAACCCAGGTATCTTGTGTCTCCTGCATTGACAGGCAGGTTCTTTACTAGCTGAGCCATGGAGAAAGCCAGCTACTGAATATAAAATATGAGAATAACTAGATAATTATTCTCTGCTAGAAATCAAATCATCTTCTAATATCTCATTAACAAAGCTAAGTTTATAAGTACATTTTTATCCATAGCCTTAAAAAAAAAACCTCAGACATTAAAAACTGGCTGGCTAAACTCTTTCACTTCAAAATAACTTGAAAAACAGCAACCTTCATTTTCTGGTCAAAGCTTATTTTTGCAACACCTATCATTTTCTACAGAATTCTACCATTTTCTGCTTTCTACCACTATTCTGCAGAAAGACTTTTCCCTCTTGGCTTTCTATCTTTGCTTTTTGATCTTGTTAACAATCCTGAAAATTCCAACCTTGCAATTTTTTCAGTCCTGGGAAGGAAAAACACACAGTCATTTAAAAACCAAAAGCAGTGTCAACACTTCCTCAATGACATAGCTGCTGTGAGAGACCAGTGAATAAAAGTCTGAGTTTTTCTGTTGTTGGGTTTCTTGGTTTGCTTTTACTGGTGGGGGGGGGGCGGGTGTTGGGCTGGGGGCTGGGGGGTGGGATAATGACTTCTCTCAAAATAATTCTCAGAGTTATTAAGCACATGGTCAGAAACAGTATGGCATTAGCGTAAAGCTAAAAGTACTATGATAAAGTTCTGTAATAAAGCACAGAAAATATACATGAACAAAAAAAAAAAGGTTTCTCAAGGACTCCAGACAGGAGAGAACCCACTCTGTGTGCCAGGCATTACCTGCCACACAAGTTCTTTAAGGTATTACAAACCTTTAAAGAAAAAAAGAGGCATGTGATCCAGCAAGCCCACTTCTGAGTTTTTATCCAAAAGAACTGAAATCAGGATCTCAAAGAGCTATCTGCACTCCCACATCCACTATAGCCTGATTCACAATCACTAAGACTGGAAGCACCCTAAATGTCCATCAGCAGATGAATAGACAAAGAAAATGTGACATATCCATACAATAGAGTATTATTCAGCCTTAGAAAAAGAAAATCCTGTCATATGCTACCACATAGATGAAACTTGAGGACATTAAGCTTGCTTGATGAAATAAGCCAACCTCAGGAGAACAAATACTGCATGATTCTAACTCACATGAGGTGTCTAAAGCAGTCAGGGTCCTAGACGCAGAAAGGAGAATATGGTGGTTGCCAGGGGCTGGGGCAAGCATCGTGCGGGGACAGGGAGAGAAGAAGGGAAACGGAGCACTGCGGTTCAAGCCTCAGTGATTTAAGGTGAAAAAGTTATACGGATCTGCTATACATTATGCTTAGAGCTAACAATAGTGTACTGTGCACTTAAATTTTAACTTTTAAGTCTTTTTTTAAAACCACAGTTTTTTAACAGTGAGGAAACAGGCTCAGGAATTCAGATTATGCTGGCTTCAAAGTTCCCATCCCTTCTACTGCTTCATACAGCCTACTTGCAGGCAAAGTATAAACAATGTAGATAAGCATATAATTATGGGCTAAAGTGCAGGGTAGCAGGAAAGGAGAGGGGACAGGGAAGCAAAGAAGACTGAAGTCACTGAGGAAAGCCTCAAAGTAAAGGGCAACCTAGGCCGACCCCTGAAAGTGAAGCTGAGCCCATGGGGACTGCAACAAGCCTGACATCTGAGTACAGACATTGGGCTGCTCCGAGCAAGAAGGCATGTGAGAAAACTGCTTTCAATGGCTACAAGGGTAGCAATATACAGAACAAACTTCACACTTTCAACTCATGAACAAACACAGGGAGCTATAAACTGAAGCAAAACCAAAGGAACTGGTCAGAGGACCTTATGCCATTTATAATCTAGCCCTCCCAGTTTGGAGTGCTTGCCAAATCCTGGAAAAGGCCTTGCTATAGGAGAAGCGAGCAACAGGATAAGATGGTTGGATGGCATCACTGACTCAATGAACATGAGTCTGAGCAAACTCAGGGAGATAGTGAAGAACAGGGAAGCCTGGTGTGTTGCAGTTCATGGGGTCAGAGTCGGATACAACTTAGCGATTGAAAAACATTGACAAGTATTATAAACAGTTACAGGGCACGGCCCTCCACTAGGTTCAGTATGAGTTAAAACAATCAAAAATAAGACAAGGTATACAACACTACTAAACAAAAGAATAAAAACGTGGCTTTAGAGTAATGCCCCAATTACACAACATTCCTAAAAAAGTGGGCTGAGCAAATATCAATAAATCTTTTAGACAATGAAATAGCTCCCTGTAAGTATCAAACCTGGGTTAATAGAGGAAACCTGCCTATGGACTTTGTACTGAATGAGTATTAGGGAATTATCTGTATTTTATTGTGTGAAATGGCCTGGGGGGTGGATCTTAATCAATTGAAGATGTACACTGAAGTCTTTATCAGCAACACATAAAGCCTGGAAATTGCTTCAAAATATTCTAACATTTAAAAACAATCGTGATTAATCAAACAAGACTGGCAGATTTGATATTTGTGCAGACTGTTGATGGGTATACAGTGGCACATATTACCTCACTACTTGCATGTCTTTGACAATTTCTAAGGTGACTTTTTAAAGCCCTACATTACCCATTTGCAGTAACATTCCAACATTTATTTCCTAGAGTCCAGCTACCTCATTGTCATACACAGGTTCTCTATCCAGAACGTCCTTTTATTTCACGTAGACACCTCCGATTCACTTCCCCAGACCCTACCCTCTTCCTTTTACTCAGTACAGAGTACAGTACATTTACAGTCTTCAATTCCCCCGTGCTCCCACTATGTCCCATACATCTCTGCAGTGTGCCCCTTACACTGTCATGTATTTACATATGCAACCATCAGCCCCCCTAGAAATTAGGAAAAGAACCTAAGTTTGTTTATCATCATATGATGATATGGGAACAGTAAGTACTGATAAATATGGAGGAATTTAACAAGACCTAACCTGCAGTCATCACAAAAACCCAGCTGTTGTCCTGCAGCAAAGAATTTCAGAAAGGTCTGTCAGGCTGCACAGCCTGTGTTCTTCCCCAGCTGCCGTCCTTGCACAGTCAAGCAAGCTCACTTCTACAGCCTGCCTCCACTTCTAACTTCCAAACTGTCATTTCTTATGGACAGAACCCCTGAACATACACCAATGTTCACAGGTCAAATGGCCTCCAGATGAAAGAAAATAGAGACCCCCCAGGCACACGCTCTGAAGAAAGGTACACAGCACACATGTGTGCCATTTATTCTGGACTGCCCAGCGGGCTTGCCTGCTTGATTCCAAAGTTGTTCGAGGTAAGACTGTCCGGTGATACAGAACTGCGCCTGTGCAACACCTCCATCTCCTGCTTAGTAACACACTGGAAGGAGCACCAGCTGAGAAAGACTGGCGTCCTGGCCACTGCCCCTGACTAGCAGCATCACCTCATGGAAATCAAGTCACTTCTCCTCCATCAGCCTTCAAGACTTTGATGATCAGAATAGGAACACCACCCACCACAGGCTAATGTGAGGAAGCAAAACAAATGTATATCCAGGGCTTTAAAACCTATGTTTAAAGAGCAAAACTTTTCTTGTACAATTTCAAAATGATGAAAAAGATACAGATCTCTCTAGTGCTTTCTCTAGGAAAATTTTTCAGCTGTCTTTTTTTTTTAATGTTTTTTATTTATTATTATGTCGTAATGTTTGGCTGCACTGGGTCTTCACTGCTGTGTGTGGGCTATTCTCTAGCTGCGGTTTACAGACTTCTCATTGCCGTGACTCTCTTGTTGCGGGGCACAGGTCCTAGGGCACCCCGGGCTCAGTAGTTGTGGAGCATGAGTTTAGCTGTCCCCCCTTAGTTGTCCAGAATCTTCTCAAACCAGGGATTGAACCCATGTCCCCTGCAGTGGCAGGCAAATTCTTTACCACTGGACTACCGGGGAAGTACTCAGCTGCCATTAGTTTTTAATTGTTTAAATGGGAGTTTCCAAATCGTCTCTCCAGCCCTTAAACTTACAGTATTAGCCTACATCTCACACTGTAACCCTTAATTATATGCCATTCTATATTGTTCCTCCTTCTCAAGTGTGTGGACAAAATGGTAAAGCAGAAAAGATAGGAAATCTGAAAGTAATCTGGATTCTTGTGCTAGCTTGTCAGTATTTTTCAGATCTTTTTTGAATTTTAGAGCAATCTTCTTCAGGTGTGTGTGGGGAGACATGAACTTTTGAGGGGGAAAAAATCTTAATTTCAGCCATTCCTTCCGTTTTAATTTCCGTTATAGTCTGTTCAATTTAAATAAAACTTACTATTTTATTTTAAATGGTAGTAAATTTCTGAATGGTAAAATTACTTCTCAGTACTTTTAAAGAATTCGTTACCAAAGCATAGATTACTTCTGTTAATGGGAAAATAACTTTTTTTTAAAAAAAGCCTTGATTAGTTTCAGTTGAATGAGAAAAGGGCCCCAACCCTGCCCTATGTCTTAAATTGGATTTGAAAACCACTGGCATCTACCAAAATGTAGGCAAAGGGTCAAATATTAGAGAAATACAGTGATTACTATGTCATTCATAGGTAAATTACCTGTTTTAAGTAAACCATTAACCTTACATTCTCATTTACAGTATTTATCTGTAAGATGATCAGATCTTTTAGTTTGGAGTCCCGGGCTAATGAAGTAAGGACTTGGTTTCTTGGCTAATGAAGTAAGGACTTGGTTTCTTAGCTTCCTGTAACTCCAGACTACGGCTGGTTCAACAAAGGCACAATAGATACTCTAAAACCACACCTGTACTAGCAAACAATTCCAAATACCCTGGTAATGATCCATAGCTCAGAAGCTATCCATAGGAGTAACAAATTATTACGCTTTAACCTAACAAGCCCAGTGTGTTCCCACAGTTGGTAAAAAGATAAAAAGAAGCACTGTGGTGTCTAGAAAAGGACTGCTGGACAGGAAGCGGGTGTGGGCGGGGTGGGGGCAGGGACGGGGAGCTGTGTTGGCTACACCACACAGCAGTTACATATCGGAGAAGGTTACATCTATACCACTCAACAGATGTGTTTGTCCAAAGGGTTCTGGCCAACAGATACATACAACAGATGTATGACACGGAAAGAGTCTCTTAAATTTGCTGGCCCTAAATAGCTTCATATGCAAAGTCAGCAAGCTGAATTAGTTGTGTTCAAGCCTTTCTGATACTAGTGAAAGTGTTAGTCGCTCAGTTGTGTCTGACTCTTTCCAATCCCATGGACTGCAGCCCACCAGGTTCCTCTGTCCATGGAATTCTCCAGACAAGAATACTGGAATGTAGCCATTTCCTTCTCCAGGGAATCTTCCCGACCCACGGATCAAACCTGGGTCTCCTGCATTGCCGGAGGATTCATCACCATCTGAGACATCAGGGAAACCCTTCCCATACTACAATTCAGTTTAAATCCACAAACACTTGATTAAGTAACTCCAAATTAAAAGAAATAAGGCATGTAAAAACCTTAACACAGTGGCTAGAACACCCACACACTTCTGTTGGCTGTTATTAAAATAAGGCGGCTCAGGTCTGTATGTGTTGAACATAGCATATATTTGAATTTCTTTGGTGGGATTTTCTAAATGAAAAAACACACACACTTTAAAGTCCTATTTTAATCATCATTGTTAAATCAAAGGAGCCCCAAATTAAACAATAAATTATGAAGCTCTACATGAAAGGATATGAGCCTCTCAAAATCGACTGGCTTTGTTTTGTTTTGAATTAGACTTTCAGTGAACTCTTGGCAGTGAGAGGGAGGAAATCATGAGTGCTGTCAAGATCACTGGCTCAGCAGACATTTACTGAAAATCGCTGTTATCAAAATTGCAGCTGGGGAAGCGAAGATCGGCGAGACCCTGCCTCCGGGTCCAAAAAACAGCAAGTGACCAGAATCCCAGGGCTACAAAAAGGCGAAGGGTCTTGGATATATCAGAATAAGGCTATCCTGAAACCTCCATAAAATATGTCTTGAAAGCAGTGTGGCATAGCTATGCTGTCTGGCCCACATGCTTTGTTGCAGTTTCTAATTGAGTTGGGTTGCCAACTCTCAACCTAACTCAATTAGAAATCAAAAGGTCATCCCTAAATAACAGTCCAGCCTCTCAGAAATTCGCAAGTGCCAGCAGCACTGAGCCCGAGTTCCCGCTCTGTGACACCCCCACCCCCACAGTGGTGCAGCCCCTCCACTTCCACTACTCCCCATAATTAACCCCAGCAGTGGGGCTCAGCCTTCGCCAGCGGCTCACTCCCTCGCTGGCTCCTGGTCCCATCTGCCTTTGTCCCCTCTACCTGTACACAAGCACAGAGCTTCGCCAGAGCTCAAGCTCTGGAGCAGAGACCTCCCGAGCTGGCATCTCCACTCTGCCACGTACCAGTCATGTCATTATCTTAGGCAAGTAATTCATCTCTTAGCTTCCCATCTGCAAACTCGGATATTAATAGTGTTTACCTCATAGGGCTGGTGTGAGGGGAAATGTGTCGTTACCTGCAAAGTGCCTCATGCACAGCAACTGCTCTATAAATATTAGATGTTACTACTCTCTGGCCCCTGAGGGCATGTTAGTTTCAAACTTCTGTCCTAGAGCTTAAATATTCTAAAGTTACCTACTAAATTATGATCAAAAAGAAAAAGGCATATGGTGAAAGCTGTTCAGACACAACTTCAGAATTATGAGGGACTTTATTGGCAGTCCAGAAAAAGATTCCATGCTTCCACTGCAGGGGGCACAGGTTCGATCCCTGCCTGGGGAACTAAAATCCCACAAGCCACAAAGTATGGCCAAAAAATAAAAGTAAAGAATTATGATACCCCCCACTTACAAAGGACAAATATTAAATGATTTCACATACATGAGGTACCTGCTGCTGCTGCTAAGTCGCTTCAGTCGTATCCAACTCTGTGCGACCCCATAGACGGCAGCCCACAAGGCTCCTCCTTCCCTGGGATTCTCCAGGCAAGAACACTGGAGTGGGTTGCCATTTCCTTCTCCAGTGCATGAAAGTGAAAAGTGAAAGTGAAGTCGCTCAGTCGTGCCCGACTCTTAGCGACCCCATGGACTGGAGCCTACCAGGCTTCTCCGTCTATGGGATTTTCCAGGCAAGAGTACTGGAGTGGGGTGCCACTGCCTTCTCCAATGTTAGTTACCTAGAAGAGGCAAAATCACTGAGACAGAAAGCAGAATAGAGGTTAGAGGGGCAGGGAGAAGTGGAGAATGGGCAGTTAGTATCTAATGGGTATAGAGTTTCTCCTGGGGTCAAGACGAAAAAGCACTGGGAATGGATGTACGCTGACTGCACAACCACTGGAATGTAATTAGCGCCATTAAACTACACACTTAAAAATGGTTAAAATGTAAATTTTGTTTATGTATACTTTAAAGGAAGGACTGATGTTGAAGAAGCTCCAATTCTCTGGCCACCTCACGCGAAGAGCTGCCTCACTGGAAAAGACCCTGATGCCGGGAAAGACTGAGGGCAGGAGGAGAAGGGGACGACAGAGGATGAGATGGTTGGTTGGCATCAGCGACTGAAAGGATACGAGTTTGAGCAAGCTCCAGGAGATGGTGAAGGACAGGGAAGCCTGGTGTGCTGCAGTCCATGGGGTCGCAAAGAGTCAAACACAACTGAGAGACTGAACTGATACTTTAAAACCATTTTTGAAAAATGAATGACTAGAGCCGACATAATTTGGCCTGCTGCTGTTTGCTAGAATTAAATGGTTAATGAACCCTAAGACCCCAAATATAGTACACATTCATGTCCTCAAAAGCCAACTACTGCATTTCCCCTAATAGTTTATGAAGAACTGTGTTAACTATCTAACAGCCGTGCAGCATGGCTTTCTCTCCATCTGGAGGCTTGTGGGGATGAGACTTCAGCAGATACAGTTACGAGGCCAGGGGGCTTGCCTTTTAATATCCATCTATAGAGGCTGGGCTGTTCTTCCTTAATTATCAAATGCTCCACACAGACACCTCATTCTCTCTTTTCTCTCAAAAAGAGACAAAATGGGCAGCTTCCTGCCAAGCACTATGTAACTGGCTGCCTTTGAACTGGGAGATGCTGGGCAACAGCGACAAGAAGTTTTCATTTCCATGCCTATTTCACAACAGCATCCAACATAACAAGAGTCCTGCCAGGCTACGAACCAACACGTATAAGGCACTGTCCCAAACCACTTCAACCAAGGTCTGACTTTTAAATTTCCATATGTTGTTGTGTCTGTCCTTCATTAAAAAAAAACGAAAGAAAGAAAGGATGTAAAATATACGCAAATGTAAAACCCTGAAAACTGCATTTAGCCTGAGAATTACACATTATATCCAGTATGTATCTGCAGTCTCCCAACTCAGTATTAGTTGCTCAGACATGTCCGATTATTAGCGACACCATGAAATGTAGCCCACCAGGCTCCTCTGCCCATGGGATTCACCAGGCAAGAACACTAGAGTGGTTAGCCATTCCCTTCTCCAGGGGATCTTCCCGACGCAGGTATAGAACTCAAGTCTCCTGCATTGCTGGCAGATTCTTTATTGTCTAAGCCATCAGAACCACTACAAATATTTATTCCCTAACATATACAGGGCCACCCCCTACAAATTTACAATCCTGAGCCAAACAAACTGCACCTCGCTCTAAGAAGAAACTGTACTGCACTTGGAAATTTCTTAAATAAACCGATGCATTTTGGGTACCAAGTTGTTTGGCAGGAAAGATCTCTCTCTATATTACTGAAAAATCAAAGTGATAGAATATATTTCATCTTTTAAATACTACATTTTAAACTTGGATTGGGAGAACTACCTGGTTCTACGGCTGGTTCTGATTTCTAAAGCTGCCTAAGAGTTAAGAGACTAACTACCCGGGCGGCTGTATGTCCTATATATAAACCCTCAAACACTGATGATCATTTTCCCCTGCAAGGACCAAAAAGACAAAAAGGGCAAAAAAAAATCACAGGCAAAGTGCACACTATCTATCTCTTCAAAACCAAGGTGTGCATCAAATGATGAATATTTTTATACTCCAGGGATTAAAGGGGAGAAGACAAATGTTTTAAAAACTCCCTAAAAAACAGCCTCAAACAAAACTGTCTCCATATAAGAAATGGCTTCAATTTACCAGCCAGGAATCAGTGAGCAGAGGAGTTGGTATTTTTGTGAGTAGAAAGTGTGGCCTTCTCTGTCCAAGCTGCATATAAACCAAGTAACAAATCTTTATTAAACAGGGCTGGGAAAGTTGCTGAATTAGGAGACAAAAAGAGAGTGTGACCTCAGTTTCACTGCTGTTATAGCCTGAACTGTCCACCCCCTCCCCACCCTTACTCAAAAAGCTTCTTGTTGAAGACCTAACTCCCAGACCTCAAAATGTGACAGTATTTGGAGACAGTCTTTATACTTGGGGGCCCTCATCCAATATGACCAGTGTCCTTATAAAAAGGGGAAATTTGAACACAGAGCCAGACATGCATAGAGAGAGGATGATGTGAAGACAGTTATCTAATAACTCCCTAGGAAAAGAGTCGAATACACATCTTTCCCTCTCAGGTTTCAGATGCAACCAGCCCTGCCAACACCTTGATCTTGGACCTCTAGCCTCCAGAACCCTGAGACAATACATCTCTGTTGTTTAAGCCACCTCATCTGTAGGACCGTTCTGGCAGCCTTAACAGACTAACACAGCTGTTTACCAACCAAACAACCTCAGATACAACACAACCCGGTCCTTGGGGACCTTTCCTATCAGGTGAACATAAAACAATACCCATGCAAATATCCTGCAAATCTACAAACGGCTGTATAGCAGTCAGCACTGTAAGGCACAGTGGGTTACAGGAGAAATCTAAAACTCTTTCCACCCTCTCTTGCAAAGATCTTAACCACCTAATTGGCATAGGGAATGTACAATGCGTTGCAAATTGACCACACCACTATAAATCAGGGCCAGGAATGTATTCTTTTAAAAAATCAAACTCTATACTTAGCAGCCAACAATCCAAAAAGCAGAGTCCCTTTTAAGATAGGATTGTTTTTCTCAGGACAAATGGCAAAGACTGCATAAACACTCTCACGTTCTGTGAAGTTTGGATACATAAAGATGTGTTATCCTCTGGGTCTCACCCCTTTGGGACACGATTTTACTGCAGGAATATGACATGACTGGCCTGCTTTCGGCCACCAAACAGAATACAATATGCCTTCAATATGTCAGCCTGGTTTATCTCCCTAAATACATAATTGATTTTCAACATTTTATGCTCTAGTTACTGCCCCAAAGCAGATTGGGACAAGTTCATGTTTCAAATGCTCCTTCCTTCCAAGGACAAAAGGAGTGATCAGAACAATTAACAAAGTCTCTTCAATTTTTCTTGGAGGAGTTGTTTGCTTGCCACCTTCTCCATCTTCTCTGCCACTCACATATATACCCTCATGCATGAGAAAGGATACAGAACCTTTACAACCTGACTAAAAACAGAGCCATACATACTATGAAAAGCCACCAACAAGAAGAGAAGAAGGAACTGTCTTTATTTAGAACACTGAATGAGCAGCTAGCTTACAGTCCCCAAAGAAGCAGAATCAGGACCAATGTCAAAAAAAATTAAAAGCTTCAACTTTCCTTAAAAAAAAAAAAAAAGTAGAGCTATATATTTAGGTCATTGTATTTTTAACCACAGTCTTCTAAATGACCTGAATATCCCAACATCCAGTCTAAATGACAAGTTTTGTAATTCCTATGAATAATTTAGTTGGGCAAATTTGTTTTACTTGTTGAATAAAAATGTTACTTTAGAAAATGACAAGCCAGTTGCCCACAATAATTTTCAGTTTGAACATCTTCCATTACTCTTAGGAAAAAAATAGCCTGGGACGGGAGAGAGCAACTTTAAAACTCAGTCTCCAGCACAGCATGGACATTAACAGCCATATGGAAAGGGGTAGTTTTGTTTATCTGAAGTTTTACAGCTATTCACACCCCACCTCACCAAAGTGGGTGGAAAAAAGCGAAGACCAAGGTACTTCAAAGTTCCAAAGGCATATGTTTGAATTCAGTCTCTGAAAGACATTACTGTTAGCACAATAAGAGTGACTTTCTTAGAACACCAAATGCAATATTATAAGCCAGAAGATTCTACTTTGACATCTACTAAAATGGAAACAGGAGCAGCATTGGCCTCAGCATCCGATATGGTTTGGTTTTGTTTTTAAATTCAGCTTCACTTTCACAAAGTATCTAGAGTAGAATGAAACTTATATCCAGAATGCTGTTGGCCATGGGAAACAGAATAGCATTTATTACTGGGTGGACCTGGGAAGCAGGGTATACGTGAGGCTCTTGTCTCCTTTTAGGTGGAGAGCAGGCCTCCAGCTTAGGATCCTGGCCCCACACTCACCCCTTCCTAGAGGCCCTGGTGACAGCGCTCATCCTTGCAGGCTGGGAACAGAAACTAAGGCGGGGGGTTGATAGGGAAGAAGCCCCCCCCACCTTCTTCTTCCTAGATGCCAAGCTACTCTCTGGAGGCACATATTGAAGTCTTCTTGAGACTTCCCTGGCAGTCCAGTGGTTAAGACTGGACACTTGCAAAGCAGGAGGCATAAGTTCAATCCCTGGTTAGGGAACTAGGATCCCACATGCCATGTGGTGTGGCCAAAAAATTTAAAACAATTTAAAATAAAAATAAAAAATTAAGCCTTCTTAAACATCTTGGCTCTATGAGGACGGCACCACGTGAGCAGCCAGACAAGCCTAATGACTGTGTGCAAGTCAATTAGGAAGCTCACTGTTGACAAACATTTACATCACACTCTCCAACATTAGTTCCATCAGTTTAAAAAAAAGAGTACCATTTGAATTCCTGATACTGTCTTTCTCCTGTCTCTCTGAGAACTGGTTCCGAACTCAGATTGACAGGAAAAAGTGGAGTGTCCTTTCAGCGCCCCTCTCTCAAATCCCAACAATCTAAAGAATGAGTTTCCCTGTTTGAGGGATAAACTTTGAGATTTGACTCTCTTTCTAAAGTTTATTTTACTTCTAGTAACCTGTGAAAAAATAGAACAAGTCTAACACCCCAAACACTGAGTCTTTTCCATTTCATTCAAAACTGACGATGAATCACCGTTACTATTATTATGACCATCTCTCTGTATTCCAGTTCAGCCAGTGAGTAGTGGTAGCTGAGTGTACTTATCCATGTTACTCACACTTGTTTATAAAATGAGAATAGTGATATCCCTACCTATAGTGAATGAAATAATGAGGATAAAAAGAATTATTGTACATAAAGCACCCAGAACAGACAAAGTTGGTAGTATTACATATCACCTCCCTGCTTCATCTCTTCAAAATAGACATACTCACTGAAAACCAGAAAGGGCTTTATAAAATTATTCTAATAAACCTTTCTTTTATTTTTAGATGAGGAAATTGAGACCAGAGAAAAATTTCTAAAGCTCTTCATTCACTTCTCTAAACACTTATTTCTCAATGTTATCCACTTCCCACATTCTTGAAATAGGATTTGGCAGATTATAATCTGGAAGAAAAGAAAACCAACCTAGACAGCATATTAAAAAGCAGAGACATTACTTTACCAGCAAAGGTCCGTATAGTCAAAGCTATGGTTTTTCCAGTAGTCATGTATGGATGTGAGAGTTGGACTGTGAAGAAAGCTGAGCACCGAAGAACTGATGCTCTTGAACTGTGGTGTTGGAGAGGACTCTTGAGAGTCCCTTGGACAGTAAGGAGATCCAAACAGTCAATCCTAAAGGAAATCAGTCCTGAATATTCATTGGAAGGACTGATGCTGAAGCTGAAACTCCAATACTCTGGCCACCTGATGTGAAGGACCGACTCACTGGAAAAGATCCTGATGCTGGGAAAGATTGAAGGCAGGAGAAGAAGGGGTCGACAGAGGATGAGATGGTTGGATGGCATCACCGACGCGATGGACATGAGTTTGAGTAGGCTCCAGGAGTTGGTGATGGACAGGGAAGCCTGGTATGCTGCAGTCCATGGGGTTCCAAAGAGTCGGACACGACTGAGCGACAGAAATGAACTGAACCTGTACACTAGAGCCACGTGTTAGTATCGGATCTTTTTTTACTGTACAAAGAAGGCCAAGAGGAAGACTCGCAGGCTTTATGGGCAGGCTGGCCCTTAG
This sequence comes from Ovis canadensis, assembly GCF_042477335.2. NCBI lineage: Eukaryota > Metazoa > Chordata > Mammalia > Artiodactyla > Bovidae > Ovis > Ovis canadensis. The sequence goes on from NC_091246.1 coordinate 156,069,979, forward strand.
GCCAGGCCCTTCACCGGATGCTCCCACGCCTTTTCATTGAAAGAGCAGGGAAGGGCACGGCTGCATCCCCCTAATGAGTCATGTTTCTGGAATCAGCATAACTCTTCATTCTTTGAGTGAGGTCACTGTTCTCAAGGGCTCTCAGGAACCCAAAATCCTTATTTTATCAGTTTCTCAGTCTATTTCTGTCATTTCTAAGCATTTGCCAACTATCACAGTTTCTCAAATTTCCCATCTAAGCCACAAACACATCAACCAATAATTTATGAGAGTGACTAGGCTTTTTTATATAAAATTAAGGACAGGAATACTTACTGCTAGTGTCTTCTGAATGATATTATGACTACCATTTAAGAAAACTTCTTCAGATATGAATGCTGCCAAAGACTGGGTCCCTTTATCTATCCCATTTTTCAAGGAAGTTTTGAAGGAAACGGGAGTACCTACCAATGGCCCATATTTCCTTTTTCTTCTGGTTCTTTAACATCTGCCCCCATCTATTTCCAGAAGAGACCTTTTTCTCTCTCTTGCGAAACACTTCCGCTAAAAACACTCCAATAGCACTCAAGTATTTAATTTGTGGGTAATCAATAAACTGCATCCCTGTTGAAACGATATTAAATTCAACTTTCCATTCAGTACTAAGTACCCAGTTTCATGCATCCTCAAATGGAAACGAAGCTTTGGGCAATCTATCAGTTATTTCTTCAGTCTCCTTCTAGTTCTTCAAGAAATAATCGTTTGAATTCTAAATCTGCCTGAAATTCCCAACTTATCATAGTAGTTAAAGCCAGTGCAAGAGATCAATAGAAAATCGTAGATGACCAGTCTACCCCAACCATCATCCCAACAAATTCATATCCATTACCACCTGCTGGTTGCTGAGGAGCTCTACCTTGGAGCTATACTACAGCACTCTGCCCAGGTAAGCAAACAGTAGTCTTGAACTTGACAGTCTCCCTTCCCATCATCTTTTAAGTTCAGAAATAGGTTTCTAAGATTTGACAATCTTAGGAAGTATTTGTAAGTAAACTAAGACTAATTTGCCTACAAATATTCCATAACAAGGACAAGAAGGGTCCCACTCTAGCTCCGCTCCTATGCTTCCAGAAATGACAGCAGCCTCCTGGCTCGTCTCTCCTAGGGGCTGACCGGCATGTCACCCCCGCACCCCCTCACTACCTCTCTACTCACCCAGCCCTCCTGCCAAAGTCAAACCCAATGATTTCATCTGACTGAAATGGAGCAGGATCCTGTGGGGCCCTCCCCAGAATAAACCCTCTCCATGCCCCCCCCCCCGCCAGTTCTTGAGTATAGGAAATGGGCTTCATTCATCCTCCTTGACCTTGCCTGAGTTCCAAGAGGCAGATTCAAAACAGCTGCTAATCAGGGAAGAGAGGAAATGTAGAAACAAAGGAGGAGCCAAGAAACAGTCTCCTCACCCCAAATTTTGTCCATAAAAACTCTTCCCCAGAAACCACCCGAGAGTTTGGGGGCTTTGACCATGAGCCACCCATTCTCCTTGATCAGCCCCGCAAAACACCTTCCTCTGCTCCAGACTCTGACACGTTGGTATGTTGGGCCTCTCTGTGCCTCGGGTGTAAGAACTTGTGGTTCAGCAACATTATTTTCACTTTCTCACTTCCAAATGATTAGCTGCCTTTTTTACCACCCCATTCAAGTCTGTTCCCCTCAAATAGATGAAATACTTTTCAAATTTGCAAGCAATTCTGCAAATACTGTGTATAAGGCTCTCATATGCACAAATTCTTGTGTATGAACTGTATTATTTACCTCTGGTCCAGCATGCCCAGCATAATCCATTATGAGGAAGTGATGTGACCATCCTAATGGGAACACTGTCATCCTTAGGAGTTTGGTTTGTGACCATCTCACCAACATTTTCAAGCAGATGGCCAAGGATAGCTTTCTGGTTTACTCCCCAAAACATCCTACACGCAATCTGCCTGACAGTGTACCTCTCTGTCAATTTCTCATCCACCTACCACTCCAAAAATCTAGCAACCCCTCCTTCAAAACACACTACGTGCTTTCTCTTTTCTAGATGACTTTCACTCCTTCTCAACCAGATCAAAAGTAGAGGGTGCAAGGTGATTGCCTGGATATAGAAAAAAGATACTAGAATATCTAACCACATTTACTTATCTCAGTCCTTTATTTCTTTGTTTGTGGATTTAATCATGATTTTAATTCAGAAATATACAAATGTTGCAGGTATGAGAACTATTTTATTGATAAAACTGCTATGTCGAAGATGTTTTGACTACTGGGCTAAAGAATAACACTTTTTTATGATACATGTCTTGGTGCTCTAAGAACAACTCCTCCAAAAATGTTTTATTCTAGTTATCTAATAAAACATTTTGTATTCATGTAGTATTCAGATGGTAACAATATTCTCATTACTAAAATCAGACCTCACTCTTGGTTTTCCTATTAAATCTCTGAATCATATTTTCTCATTCAGTTGTACTCTTAAAGACAGTATCCATAGTTAAAGAAAATGTTTATCTCTACTTAAAAATTAAAACTAAGTAAATAAGCAAACATCCTGTAAAAGACAAACAACACCCAAGGCAACTTTTCACAGAGAGGGTGCTTTAAAAACTACAGGCACTGTTCTAAGTTCTTTCTAAGATCCCTTTCAAATTACCAATGGCATTTTGCACAGAACTAGAACAAAAAATTTCACAATTCATATGGAAACATGAAAGACCCCAAATTGCCAAAGAAATCTTGAGAAATAATGGAGGCGGAGGAATCAACCTTCCTGACTTCAGAGTATATTACAGAGCTACAGTCATCAAGACAGTATGGTACTGGCACAAAAACAGAAATATAGACAAATGGAACAAGATAGAAGGCCCAGAGATAAACCCATACACCTATAGGTACTTTATTTTTGACAAAGGAGGCAAGAATATACAATGGGGCAAACACAGGCTCTTCAATAAGTGGTGCTGGGAAAACTGGACAGCTATGTGTAAAAGAATGAAATTAGAACAGTTCCTAACACCATACACAAAGATAAACTCAAAACGCACTGAAGACCTAAATGTAAGACCAGAAACTATAGAACTCTTAGAGGAAAACACAGGTAGAACACTTGATGATATTCATCACAGCAAGATCCTCTAAGATCCACTTCCTGCTGCTGCTGCTGCTGCTAAGTCCCTTCAGTCGTGTCCGACTCTGTGCGACCCCATAGACGGCAGCCCACCAGGCTCCCCCATTCCTGGGATTCTCAAGGCAAGAACACTGGAGTGGGTTGCCATTTCCTTCTCCAATGCATGAAAGTGAAAAGTGAAAGTGAAGTTGCTCAGTCGTGTCTAGAGTAATGGAAATAAACATAAAAATAAACAAGTGGGACCTAATTAAACTTAAAACCTTTTGTACAGCAGAGGAACTATAAACAATGTGAAAAGACAACCCTCAGAATGGGAGAAAATAATAGCAAATGAAACAACTGACAAAGGATTAATTTCAAAAATATACAAGCAGCTCATACAAGTCAATACCAGAAAAACAAACAACGCAATTAAAAAGTGGAAAAAAGACCTAAACAGACATTTCTCCAAAGAAGACACTCAGATGGCTAACAAACACATGAAAAGATGCTCAACATCACTCATTATCAGAGAAAGGCAAATCAAAAGTATTATGAGATATCACCTCACACCAGTCAGAATGGACATCAACAAAAAGTCTACAAACAATAAATGCTGGAGAGGGTGTGGAGAAAAGGGAACCCTCTTGCACTGTTGGTAGGAATGTAAATTGATACACCCTCTTGCACTGTTGATGGGGATGTAAATTGATACATTCTCTCACTGTGGAGAACAGTATGGAGATTCCTTTAAAAAAACTAGAAATTTTTAACTAAAAATTCCTTAATAAAACCACTATATGACCCAGCAAGCCCATTATTAGGCATATATCCTGAGGAAACCAAAATTGAAAAAGACACATGTACCCCAATGTTCACTGCAGCTAGAACATGGAAGCAACCTAGATGTCCATCAAGAGATGAATGGAGATGAATGGATAAGAAAGCTGTGGTACATATACACAATGGAGTATTACTCAGCCGTTAAAAAGAACACATTTGAATCAGTTCTGATGAGATGGATGAAACTGGAGCCGATTATACAGAGTGAAGGAAGCCAGAAAGAAAAACACCAATACAGTATACTAACACATATATATGGAATTTAGAAAGATGGCAATGATGACCCTGTATGCAAGACAGCAAAAAAGACACAGAGGTGTATAACGGACTTTTGGACTCAGAGGGAGAGGGAGAGGGTGGGATGATTTGGGAGAATGGCATTGTAACATGTATACTATCATGTAAGAATTGAATCGCCAGTCTATGCCTGACGCAGGATACAGCATGCTTGGGGCTGGTGCACGGTGATGACCCAGAGAGATGTTATGGGGAGGGAGGTGGGAAGGGGGTTCATGTTTGGGAACGCATGTACACCCGTGGTGGATTCATGTCAATGTATGGCAAAACCAATACAGTATTGTAAAGTAAAATAAAGTAAAAATAAAAATTAAAAAAATAATAAAATAAAATAGAGATGAATGGATAAAGAAGCTGTGGTACATAGGGACAATGCCCTATTACTCGGCCATAAAAAGGAACACATTTGAGTCAGTTCTAATGAAGTGGATGAACCTAGAGCCTATTATACAGAGTGAAGTAAGTCAGAAAGAGAAAAACAAATAGCGTATACTAACATATGTGAAATCTAGAAAGATGGTATTGATGAAATTATTTGCAGGGTAGCAATGGAGACACAGACATAGAGAACAGACTTACGGACACGGAGTCAGGGAAGGAAGGACAGATGGGATCTATGGAGAGAGTAACATGGAAACTTACATTACCACATGTAAAATAGATAACAAACGAATTTGCTGTATGATTCAGGGAACTCAAACTGGGGCTTTGTAACAACCTAGAGGGGTGGGATGGGGAGGGAAGTGGGACGGAGGCTCAAGAGGGAGGGGACACATGTCTATCTATGGCTGATTCATGTTGATATTTGGCAGAAATAAACACGATTCTGTAAAGCAACTATCCTTCAATTTAAGAATAAATTAATTAAAACCAAGTAAATGAGCAAACATCCTTTAAAAGATAAATAACATTCAATGCAAATTTTCACCCAGATGGTGCTTTCTAAAGTACAGGCACTGTTCTAAGTTCTTTCTCATTTAATCCTCATAGTGAGTGAAAGTCGCTCAGTCGTGTCCAACTCTTATGCAACCCCATGGACTATACAGTCCAAGAGTTCTCCAAGCCAGAATACTGGAGTGGGTAGCCTTTCCCTTCTCCAGGGGATCTTTTCAACCCAAGGATTGAACCCAGGTCTCCCACACTGCAGGCAGATTCTTTACCAGCTGAGCCACAAGGGAAGCCCTAATAACATTATTAGAATTACAAAATTATATCACATATATTTTTAATAAAATAACAAAAACTACTATAAGAGATGGAGAAATCATCTTTTAGAAAACTCAAGACACCTCTAGTTAGTAATATTTTCAGTGAAACAGTTCTGAAGACCAACCATTATTCCCTGCGCCTTTCACTCTCTTCACTGACGTACTGTCAAGGAACCCCAGTTATTAGTGGTGTGGCCTTGGGCAGGCAACAATTACTCTGTGATGCAGAACCTTTTTCTGCATTAAGTTCATTCACTGCAGCGCCTACTCTGTGCCAGACACTGTTCTGGGCTGGGGGATACATCTGTGAACAAAAGACAAGATTGTGTTCTCAAGGAGCTTATTAGGTAATACTTAGATGGCCCCTGGCCCAGAAGATAACTGTACATCATGTTAGCCATCATTAGCTCTCAAAATTAAGGGTCACCTTAGTAATCATTATCTTAGTCCTATTTTCATGTTAAAATAAAATCCTATTTGCCTTATTTTACCTAGGCCCAAATGCTTCTTAGCGAGAGAAAAAGGGTGGAAAGGGGGACAGTAAAATGATTCATCAGAATCTGGCACCACCGAGCATATAAACTCTACATTTCCTGGGAAAGAACTGTTGTAAAGTGCTACAGATACCACCGGCTGCTGGGGATACAACAGACTGCTGCCAGGAACAAGGATTCTGCAAACAACTTTTGATGGATAGCATCCCGCTGCGATTTGGCTCCTCCCAGGACTTTGCAATGATGCTGATGAAGGTCTATTTACACCTGGAGGTTACAGCTGACGTGCTGCTGCACCTCTGACAAGCTGCAAATTTTAACTACAGAGAAATTTAATCCCTAATGATGCCGGCTTCCAAGCTGCCCTTACAAGGCCTGCCATGAGAACATCTCTTTATTTGTTCAGAATTATTATATAATCACAGGCCATGCTCACCACAGTCACCATACACAGAAAGCAGCCTGTCTTTCAGCACAGAATCAAAAACCACCGGCAGGAGAATAAAAGAATTCTGCTCAATCCAAAGTAAATACGTGAAGTAAAATGATAACAGGAACTCTCCGGAGAGCACTTCCCTTATAAACAGCTTAGATCACTTCACAAACACCTCACTAAATGCAAATATCTGAAGCAGGCCCCCCATCTCCATCTGGTGTCACAAATGTCATCGGCCACCACTGAAGGCAGGATACGCCTTAGAGGGTTTAGGTTACAACCTCAAAAGACTTCCTGAGGAGTCCCATACAGTTTATCAGTATATACGTTTCAGCCCATTCTATTAAAAAGAAAAAGTCTGCAGCACGTTTGCAGTCTCCTGGTTAGCTACAGAGTCAGGTAGTTGGCTATGATTTGACCTCACACTTGGTATCTGCTCTGTCAGCATCAGAACACAGACAACCCTCCTCACCCCACCGCCCCCTCTTCCCCAAATTCATGCACCAAAATTCAACATCAGGTTGCAGAACTTAGACTCAAGAGGCAACACTGTAGGGAGGGAGGGAGGGAGGAAACAAGAACAGAGGTACAGGCTGAGCCACAATCTATACCGTCCGTATCTCCAGCCCCTCCCACAGCAGGTCTCAATCTGGGAAGCATCTTCTGCCTACAATACCGTAGATGGCAGGCTCCTCCCCCGACACTGGGCCCCTATGCCTCTCTGTAGTCCTCAACCCCCTTCTGAGACCACGTCAGTGCTACCTGGACTTCCCATCAGTTCCATCACAGCTCACGCCTGATCTAGACATGGACACGCGAGTCCTTGCATCCTTCCATCTGACCTCTCATCCCTGTGGTCCTCTCTCCCATCCCCCACCAGCCTCCTTTGCTCATCCAGCTTTTTCCCTATTGAGTTTCCTACAACCCCTTCCTTCTCCCTCTTCACCCAGTCTCTACAACCTTCTTTCCCTTGGTAAATTCCCCAGGGGTTACTGGCAAGGGTTATAGAGTCAGGAGATTTGGCAGTGCCCAGCCTCTGCCATTTTCTGGAATCTCTTCAAACCCGAGACTACTCATCGGTACAGCAGGGTTTACCTATTTCTGAAAGTGAGGATTAAACAATTCACTACATAAAGCGTTTAGCAAAATACCCATATACTTTCAAATATGAAGTAAGAGCCCATTTTGTAACTGGAAAATCATAAATGGTAGAGATGATCATTTTCTCCCTCTACCATCTTTTAAATTTTTTTTTATGGTGGTAAAATATGCACAACATGAAATTTGCTATTTCAGCTACTTTTAAGGGTACACTTCAGTGACGCTAAGTACATTCATGCTGCTGGGCAGCCTTCATGACCATCCATCTCTAGAACCTTCTCTGCTTCCCAAACTAAAACTCTGTATCCATTAGACACTCACTCCCCATTCCCTCCTCCCCACCTTGGACAAGCTATCTCCACAAGGAGGTGTTGGCTGAGCCCTTCTCTTCCAACCCCGTATAAAATATCCATCCTCCTTTGAGACTCTGGGCACTCACAGCTATACCACCCTCCACTCCAATTCTCAGCTGTCACCTATCTATTTTTGGTAACTTCTCCTCCTTCACCAGGAAAGAGGGGAAGGGGCTTAGTTCACAATTTTCTCTTCAGCAGTCAGTTCCCAAAGGAATGAACGGGAGCAGACGTGTTGGGGGTGGAGGAAGTGCTTTTACAACTGGATTGGATTCACCTACTTCACATTTACCCACTTTGTTACCCCCCGCAAACACCACACAGCTTACCTTCCACATAAACCCTGTCCCCACCTCACCAAGCTACTACCTTGAAATGTAGCTCAAAAATCACCTCCTCCAGGAAGTCTCCCTGCACTCCTCTTCTTCCAACTCCTCTGATAGTCCACACACTTTTCGAACTTCATTTTGCTATTTATTAACTGTGTGACCTTGAGTCACTGCTTAACCTCTATGGGCTTTTAGTTGCTCGTCTACACATACTCCTCATCATGAGGTTGTTGAATTAGCTCACGGCACTTCGAGCAGTGCCCAGCACACAGCATTAGGAAGTGGCAGCACTTCCTGTCATGATCACGGCACTGGGGCCTCCGATCCTTGGCTCTGGACTCTAGTCCATGCCATTCCCAGGGCCACACCTTAGAGTCAGAGGGCACAATTCCTTGCTCTTGCTGGTGACCACAACTTCTGTGCCTCCAGCTCTTACCTGCCTCCCCCTCACCCTCACAGGACTTGCTCTCGAATGCCCCTGGGCGTGCGCCTTTCTTCACCGAGGGCGATCCTCTGACCCACCCCCTTCGCCAGCACCCTGGATGATCTGCACCTCTCTTCTTTGGCTGTACCCATGGGAATCCACACCACCACTCAGCTTCCCCACACCTATGCCCTGAGCTAAGAGTCCCCATGAAGACGTGCCGCTCCACTTGAATAGCTCCACCCCAAAAGGCCCCCAATGTCCTAAAAAAGCCCATCCTTATGCCCCATGCCTGAGAGTCCCCAAAGAAAAGCCCCTCCCAGTCCCCTCACGACTATCTCAAACTTTTATCACCATTCTCCTTGACCCCACTCTAGCTTTCCTCCCACTTCACCCAGAAGCCCGAAGCCAGCAGGCTAACTATGCTAACACTCCAAATTCCTGCCCCGGTTCTCCATTCACCGACGTATCCACACGCACCTCCCCAGCCTTTCCCCTTCACTCCTATTTCCCCTGGCCTCTCCTACACACGCACTCCTGCACGCCACCTACCTCACACTCACCCACTTTGTTCCCCTCTACATCACAGTCTACCTTCCACAAGTCAGCTCCTGTCCCCTACACTCAACCCCACTTCAACTGGCTGCTCCCTTGACCTGTGTGCACGCTCAGTCGCTAAGTTACATCTGACTGTTTTCAACCCTACGGACTGTAGCCTGCCAGGCTTCTCTGTCCTTGGGATTTCCCAAGCAAGAGTACTGGAGTGGGTTGCCATTTCCTTCTCCAGGGGATCTTCCCAATCCAGGGAACCTGCTGTCTCCTGTACTGGCAGGTGGGTGCTTTACCACTGAGCCACTAGGAAACCCCTGAATATTCCACACACACACACCTCAACAAACCTCACTTTGCCATTTCTTCTGTGTCTCTCCCTAACACAGAGGCTACATGGTCCACTGCAAACCCTCAGTGGCTGGCACACAGGGGTTGCAATAACTGCTGAAGAAACCAAAGGATAGGGGCAACAAATCCCGCTTTTGCTCTCAAGTGCTTTATTGAATGTTTTATTAGAAACATCACCAATTAAGATCTGTAATCAGCCACTTCCATATGATGCCATATATTTTCTTTGTCTGATCTAAACTGAGAAGTGCTCCCTCCCCCCGCCTGACCAGAACAAATATTCCTTTGATGAAAGACCAGAAGCAAAACACTACTTCCTTCTCAACCAAAACAGAAAACCCAAAATAGCAAGGCAGTTTATGAAAAGTATCCAGTTGATGCTGGCTTAGGTAGGAATAAGTGCAGTTGTCCAAGCTTAAGAAGAGCAAGGGAAGTTTATTCTCGACCGCTATTTGGGCGAGGCAATGAGACTCAAGTACTAAATGCGAGAGTTGCCTCAAATAAGCCTCGGCTCTATTACAGCGCAAGGGAGAAAAAGGAAGCAGGAACTCCCGTGGAAATTTCCTTCGTCTAGTTTCACTTCAGGTAGGGCTTCCATACTAATTTCTCAACACTTATGACGATTTAATTTATAGGGAGTGATTTTGAAGGCCCCGGGGACGCTGCAGATGGTTCCTCCGGGGCCCATCTGTTTGAGGGGGAAAGCTTGGCGCACACCATTACATCACTCTGACCTTCCTCCGCAACTTCCTATCCAACAAAATCTAGATGTTTGCTCTGTCAACAAGATATTTGTGTTTGTCCCCAGCTCTGGCCTCGGTTCCTGATTAGTTTTAAAATCATTATGCACCCGAGCTGAATAGGGCTACTGTTAGCAGCTGTAAGGTCCTTTTCTGGGCACATCCCCAAGTCCGTGGTCTTCAGGGAGTGATTTCTGTCCTTTCCGCGTAATTACACACTCTCCTGATTGATGAGCTGATCAATCCTCCCACCCCCAGCCAGAGCTAAAACCTCGCTCTTCCCCGCTCTATTTATTTTCCCAGGGACCATCAGGGAGGAAAGAATGGCATGGGGAGGGCAGGCTTGGGCTGTCCCCACTGAAATAAATGCTCAGGCATCACACATTCCACTGTCCCAGTCCAGACCCGCCATCCCTCCATCCATCCCAAAAGCTGCCCACCCTGGTCAATACCATTTGAAGTACTGGAAACTCACGGCAGGAAACCAACTGCTATTTCCTGGATGTTCACAGACCACCCCCGCAACACCCCAGTGCCCACCAGCACAGATCTACTTCAGTCAAGCATGGTCCCCTAATCACCCACATCCGTGATCACCTCTTAAAGTGAATACTAGTAACCTATGACCTCCCACTTTCCATCAGTCTCATTCTCCACAGGGCACAACCACAGACATAATATCAACTGTGAGTGCCCGGTAGGCACTGGGCCATAACCTTGGAAGAAATTACACTTCAAACAGGTTTTGTTTTGTTTTGTTTTTCATTGTTGTTGAGGGAGAGGGGGTTTCACATACTGATCTTTACAATTTACTTTGAAATATTTTAAAGAATAAAAAGGACTAACAGTTAGGCATGTAATAGAGCAAAGACCACAAATTCCTAATTGTGGAATCTACATGGTGGGTACATTCACTATACATTTCTTTCAGCTTCTCTTTGTTTGAGTATTTTCTAAATTAAACGTTCAGGGGAAATGCTTTCAGTACCATTTAGAAAACGTTACTAAATTCCAGACTATATTTGGGTTTCATCAGCTCCCACTAGTGTTCTCTTCCCACTTCAGGATCCATATCCAGGATCCCACTTTGCAAATTACCCGTCTTATCTCCCTAGACGCCTCCGGTCTGCCACCCTTTCTCCATCTCTGTCTCTCATGACCTTGACAATTCTGAAGACTGCTGGGCAGGTACTGTGTATTACAGCCCTCAGGTGGGACCTGTCTGACGTTTTTCTCACAGTTAATCTGGGATGACTGGTTCTGAAGGGGAACCATGGAGGTGAGGTGTCCTCATCACATCATATTAAGAGGACAAGCTCACGGCATGACCACTGGTGATGACAACCTTGATCATCTGGTTAAGGAGTGTTTATGGGTCTTCTCTACTGTAAGTGTACCTTGTCACACTTTCTATAAGCTCTTTTTTTAGAAGCAAGTCACCAAATTCAGTCCACACTCAGACCTGGGGGAAATTAAGCCTCCCATTCCTGAAGGGGTAAGTATCTACATAAACCATTTGGAATTCCTCTACAAGAAGGACATCTCTTTTGCCTACTAAGCTCATACACATTTAGTTTAATCTGGGCTATAAAGCAGTACCACTCTTTCTTTTTTCACGCAAAGTGTTCTGGCTTTGGCTATTAGGAGCTCATTGAGGTTGGCCCCTATGTCCTTTGGCAAGCCCCCTTCCTTTGTTTTTTGAGCATTTCCTTATTTTCTGGTAATACGAGATGCTCTAGACCTGTAATTATCCATTTCTCCAAAAGCCCAGATTACTTTATTGAAGAACGATATTTAGAAACCAAGACCTAGGGATGTTGTTGCTACTAGGGTGTCACTGCTTCCAAGCTCTGTCAATGGACAAATCTAGAAAATACATATACGTACACCAACCCAGATATGCACACTCACCTATCTGTATTAAGCTAAACATAAGGATGTCTCCAACTCTAATCCAGTACCATGTGATTCGCTGCAGTCTTCTGTCCTTGCTTAACCTTAAATTCTCTCTCCAACAGTGGGAAAGCTGTCTCCCACCATCCACCATCCATGTATTTGTTGGACCTCTGAATACATGTTTAAGAATTGTTAACCTGTACTCCCATGAGAAACAACCTTACCAACTAGAGTACATCATTAATGTACAGTTCCTTTTGTATTTAGCCTTACAGTGTCTACCATTTTCCAAAGTTACTTGGCCTCATGCCTTTGTGTCCTCAACCCTTGCAGTGAGGTTATGTGAAATAACTGTGATATAGAGTCTCATGTCAAGGTCTTTATTAACCCGGGAATATACACCCACATACACGCTAGTTTTTTGGTTTTAATTTGTATACATTTCTTACATAAAGTTCTTTTTCTTTTGAGGTTTTACTGGGGCATAATTGACAAATACAATTATAAGCTAAAGTGCACAAGGTGATGTTTTGATGTGCACATACTTTGTGAAAGAATTTTCCCCCTCCAAATTAACACATCTTTGCCTCCCCCACTCACCCCTTGAGAATATGTGTAAGTTCTACTCTCTCAGCGATTTCAATTATACAATACAGTGTTATCAACTATAGTCCCCATGTTATATATTGGATCCTCAGACTTTATTCATCTTATAACTCAAAGTTCGTACTCCTCTACAAAACTCTATTTCCCTCATCTCCCAGCAACCGCTTTCTACTCTGTTTCTACCAACTCAAGGTTTTTTGTTTTTTAATGATTCCACAAATAAATGATACCAGGCAGTGTTTGTCTTTCTCTATCTGGCTTATTTCACTTAGCATAATGCCTTCCAGGGTCAACTATGTTCCCACAAGTAAGAAAATTTCCTTCTTTCTTAAGGCTGAATATTATTATATTGTACATATACAACCAACTTTTTTAGTCCATCATCCTCTGATGAAAATAAGTGGTCTGCCTAAGTTATTTAGTACCTATGTTACCTAACAATCTATTTAAATACTTGACATCACTTTCTATTGGTATACATGTTTTATTTTATCCTTAGTACTTATTTCTGAGTACTCAGAACACCTAGAATAGTTCTGAACCAGAGTGATTACCTAGATACTAAAAAATGAACAGATTATACAAATTAAAATTTTAACTACTATGTTAAGTTGATTATAACAGTTTAATTGCTAGAGATCTTTCAATAAAACTATTGAGGGAGAATGTTCATTGCAGGGTTACTTAAATGTTCATAATAAGTAGACAGCTTAAAAACTATACCAATAGGCTGGAATTTGAATTACATGGAGTCATTAGAACTTATTTGTAAAACACATTAATATGAGACAATATGCACTTTATGTGTGTACGTAAAAAAAGCAAACTATACAAAAAGTACACATTACTTAACATATATATCATATACATGTACACCTGTGAAAGAAAACACTGAGGGAAGGAAACACACCAAAAAATTATTTTTTAAAGCTCCTGTCTTCTATTTTAATTAAAACTAAAAGACAGAAGACTGTTTTCTGTGTCTTCTTTCAGGACCTCATAAGGTGTTGGATCAGGGAAAGAGGAAGAAACCGAATCACAAGTTACGTACTGGAGCTCCACATCTAGGTGAGGACCTCCACATCTAGGTAAGGACCAAAGAAAAGCAAGCAAAAAGCACGGTTGGGGAGTGCCCTCAGGTCGGCTATAATCTGAGACTAACATTAAAAAGGTGAGGATGTGGTGCCTGTGATAATACATCCATTACAGAGGGAAATACAGGAGCAGAATGGAGAGCTGTCTGGGAAGCATCTGAGAGATGCAGGGCTTGGACACAGCCTTAAAGGACAGGAGAGATCTCAAAGGAAGGAGGCAGCATGAATGGAGACAGGCAGTAAGTAGTCCACCTGGAAGTTTTTTCATCCCATTCCATAAAAACCCAAGGAAGATTTTAAGCAATGACAGCCACAAGGAGAGCTTCAGTTTAAAGTGTCCCGCCCTCTTGACAAACGGCTTGTGGGGATTGGGGCAGGATTACCTAATAGGATCTGGTTAGCCTGTAGCAGACTGATAAACTCAACTGGCTGATAACTGGACTAGCTCTGGTTTTCAAAGATTAACATTTTTACATTGGAATTTATACTGTCTCCCTATAAAACTGTGAGGTGCTCAGGCACATTTGACTCTTTGTGACCCCATGAACTAAGCTCGCTAGGCTCCTCTGTCCATGTAATTGTCCAGGCAAGAACACTGGAGTGGGTAGCCATTCCCTTCTCCAGGGGATCTTCCCAACCCAGGGCTTGAACCTGGGTCTCCCACATTTGCAGACAGATTCTCTGTCATCTGAGCCACCAGGGAAGCCCATCCCTATAAAAAGTGCTTGTTATGGTAGAATACAAACAAACACCTGGTAACCATCCATTACACTGGAAAGGTCAGTGGCAACAATGCCCAACTTTCAGCTTGTCACAACTTATCCAAGCACACCAGCCAGCTACCCCCAGGGCCAGATCACACACAGGTGTAAATACAAAGGCAGCTACAGGACAACGGTCTACAAACACAGGGGCAACACCCCTAGAGAATCCACTTCTCAACACTAAGAGCTCGGGAGGAACAAGTGTTTGTTAACATTTAACTAGACAAGGCAGCAGATGTTTTACCAAGTTATCTCTTAGTCTTCCCAACCAGCAAGACAGGATTAGTCTTGTAAATGGACAGTCAGTTTGGAAATGGCAAAACTTTAGTTCACACTCAGCTCCATCCAGTTTTAAGCCTGCTATCTTTCACTTGGAGTGATATCATGTGTTTCAACAAACTTCAAAAGCAGACTTAAACATACCTTTAGTATCACTGGTTTAAAAAAAAAAAAAAGAGGTATCTAATCAGTTTTTTCTCAAAACAGTTATTTTATAATTCATATATGATGCCAAGAATTCAATTTTAAAATCTAAAGCATATTTTCAAGCCCCAATGCAATAAACACTTATGATTTTGCAAAGCATTACAAACTTAACAAATATTATAACCAGTTTTTTTTTAATGATTGCAAGTCTAAAATATTAAAAACTCAACTTTTTCACAATATGAATACTTCTCACACTGAGATAGGATCATCCAGATTGACCTTTTTCATTCCCAGTGAAGACTAATCAAGTTTGTATTCTAAAATACACCACCCTCTTCCTCTCTCTATCTCTTCTCCTCCCCTTCCACTCACTCTCCCCTCCCAACAAAGAGAAGTTCTCTTTCTACCATTAACTGCAAAACCAAAATTCTATTCTGTGACCTGTAAACCATGAAATATAAAGGTTAGGACCCACTGATAGTTTAATCTCCATGGTCCTGAGACCGAAATCCCCCTAGAAAGTGAAAACCAAGTATATCAGGAATACAAGAGTTACTTTGCCCAAACCATCTAAAAAACCTTCTGGATTACACTGATTTAATTTCTTAACCACTCTTTGGATGCTTTGGAGTGATACTGTCAAATACACACTGTAGGCGTCTGGAGTGTCGCTGCCAAACCTAAGCTTGGAACTTCTACACAGTAGACCCTTAAATGTTTCCAAGTTACCTAATACAAACTTTGAAGGGGAAAATAGCACAAAATGTGATTAGAGCATACATCATACTCTTCTGTAGCCTATTTTTCAACAGTAGACTGAAGACATCTTTCCACACCACTCCACTTAGCTCTCCCCCACCGAGAACAAAAGGGCTCGTTATTCCATTGTATGGGTGACCAAGTTTTTCACCAAGCTCCTTTTGAGGTAAACATTTGATTTTCCCACTTTTTGGCTATTAAGCAATGCTGCAATAAAAACAATTTTATGTGTTTGCACAATTATTTCCTTACTATAAATTTCTAGAGCTGGAATTTCTGGGTCAGAGAGCTGTCATGCTTTAAATTAGCACACTGACAGGTTACCCTCCAGAAGGGTTGTGCCCATTCATTCTCTCAACACTGTGTGAGTACTCAGTTACCATCACCCTTACCAACACTGGTATCATTCTTTTTCATCAAACCATCAGGGAAAAAAGTAATATTAGCATATAGTGAGCTCCCACCATGTGCCATATGCCTTACGTGTATTAGGACAGCCTTGTGGAGGCAGGTCCCACATACACCACTCTAACTGATGGGAAACTACTGCTCGAGTATGCTAAGTAACTTACCTAAGGCCACACAATTGTGTCAAAGATGCTACTGGGGTTTGAACCCACTTCACTCATCACCAGAACACACAGTAGGAAATTTCTCAGGAAGGTCAAAAACCTGTTCACTCACTCTCAATGGAACCCAACCATCTCTTTCCCCAGCAAAGCCTACTGAAAAGTCTGATTTCATGAACAATTAGGAGGACTGCTGGGCTGGGGTTAGGAGAACAGAATTCAAGGTTGAATTCAGCCACTTACGGGTAGCTACTGTGTGACTGCTTACCCTTAGTCTCTTTCCTTGGCTGTAAACTACTGGTATGTACCATTTCTATCTTAAAATGTTGCTGCAAAGCCCCAAAGGAACCTCTATTCCTTCAACAATAGCCCTTTCTCTGTGCCCTGTGCTTCAGCGACACACAGGCCATCCATCCCAGTTCCAAGGGTCCAGGAAAGAGTGAACATCAATCCAGACAACCAGCATGGCTAAGAGAGCACACAGGACTGTGAGTGATTCAAGGGGCCCCTGGTGAAGGGGTCGCTGGGTTTCACAAAACAGCAGCCATCCAGAAAGACAAGAGAACAGACGCAACACCTGGGAAGATGCATGAAATCACACTGAACAGAAAAGCCTCTAAGTAAATGTATATTTTAGTCACAATTACATTTTTTACAAAGCCATGTGCAAAGAAAGCACGGGGATAAATTCACGGATGTTGCATTAAGCACGTAATATCATTCTTTTCTCCCCTTTCCCAAACTTTACAGAGCATCATTTAACATTTATAATTCTTAAAATATTTTAATTGCTATGAGAGCACAGATGGAAGTCATTAATTCTGACTGAAATAATGTATGTGAAAGTGGGAAACTCTAAAACCCCCCATGAATGGTATTATTGTCAGAGGATGAAATAATCTAGCATTCCGCATAATGGCGTTACAGTGCGCTAACACAAGTTATTTTTATATTCTGTCACTTGGTTTCCGGCTCACCTGATAATGTACAACATTAGTCATTTCTTTACAGTATTTTCTTGTTTTAAAAGAAATGCATGCATATGGAAAAATGGCCAAACAGCACAAAACGGTTTGCAGTAAAATGGAAGACTAGCATCTATCCCAGCCCCCCTACAAAGGCAATTGCTATGTAGTCTCTTGTATACATACTCCCAAAGATACCCTACGAATATTTTTTTCATTTAAAAATATTCTTGGAAGTTTTTCCTGAAGAGCACAAATAAACCTACCTCATTCTCTTAACATCTGCAGATCACTCTCTTGCATGGATGCACCAGAATTTATTTAATCAGACTCTGCACTAAGAAAATGCCTGACAAAACTATTAAGCACTACTTACATAAGTCTTTTCCCTTACATTTTGATCCTCCATCCTAGAAAAATATTACATCTTCTAAGCTCTTCGGCCAGCATTCCAGGCCTACCAACACCTTCATAGATACCAGGATTTGGGGTTCCTTTCCCTGTGTCAGCTTCCAGCTAAAGCCAGGCTGCACACACTTCTCCCGGACTGACCGTCCATCCATAGCTCGTGCTGCTAATAGGGCAGCCACCCCTCCTACCTTCCTTTCCTTGGTTAATTCTCACTCAGTGCTTTAACACAGGGCTTGGGCATAACCTCCTTCAGGAAGGAAAGATCTCCCAGCCCTGAGGGCACAAGAAATGCTTTGTTCGTGGTTCCTGCCACAGCTTGGGTCTTGGCACCTCCTCACCTCCTCATGATGAATGTGTATGCGTCAGCCCTGACCACCAGAATTTAAGCTCCCCAGGACAGAAACCATCTCTAAGTAATCTTTGTAACTGCCAAAATTCAGCACAAAGTCTAGCATACTAACTATATTTAATATCCATTGAATCAAGCTTGAAATGAATAATGAAACTTCTGAACACCTCTTAGGTGCAAAGCCCTAGGAGGAGGTGCTGGACAAATAGTATTTCTCCCCGGGTACAATGATTCCCATTTTACAGATGAAGAAACTGAGGGCCCTGATGTTAAGAAACCTGTCCAAGGGCATAAAGAAGAGCTGAGATTTGAAACCAAGTCTACTTTACTCCAAAATCTTTGATCTCTCCATATGCTTTTCTTCTACATATCTGGATGCTGGGAGTTAAGAGAGGAGGTGAAACAAAGGGTCCTGAAAGGTAAGATGTGTTCATTAACACTGTGGATAACCTAAGGGCACTGTAGTCCTCCTCCCCAAAAAAAGTCAGCCAAAAGCAATCTGTAATGTAGGACTAAAATGGGAAAGAACAAAAAGGTTATGAGAAGTAAATCTTGTCTATAGCATCCACAAATATGCACTTAATTAGCACACTGGAAGGCAGAGTCTTTCAGGAGCCATTCAAAATGAGAACAAGCAGAGGTAAGAAGGCGGGGTGTGTGTGTGTGTGGGTGTGTTAGTCGCTCAGTCGTGTCCGACTCTTTGCGACCCCACTGACTAACTCCTTGCTGCCCCTGTGAGCACAGCTAGTTATGTCCCAAGTTTCCCTCCCCAGCCCCCCAACTCTGCACCTTCTGCAGTACCCAGGCCACTCACTGAAACTGACATTTGCACCGGCCCTCCTAAAGGATTTTAAATTTCACTGGTTCTGCTCTGGCAGATAGCTACGCCCATCACAGGCTAGAGGTGGGACAGAAGGGTAGCATTGCATAAGTTGGTACCCGGGTCTGTGGACCTTCTCTGAGACCCAGGGCTGGACACAGACACCCCCCCAACTCATCCACAAACTGGGCCTAGGAAGAATACCTACTTCCTTTTAGGGGCTTAAAGAGAATGCAAGCAGGTAATTTAAGTAGCACTTAGCACAGAGCTGGCACCAAGTGAGGACTCACTGGCCTCTCTCCAGTGACTGAGCTAACCAACCAGAGGGCAGGCGGACCCCTCCGGTTCCCTCCACCAGGATGGAGACCAAGGAAAGGCAGCTGGGAAGCCCCATAATTAACGCAGGAAGTAGTAAATGGCATTTAGCAAAGGTGGGAAAACCAGAGGAGGCGGCTCCTCCCTCCCACACAGAAGAAATATGAACCAATCAGCAGCAGCCAATGAGCCCAAACCTGTTCAGGAGAGGAGACAAAGCAGCAAAGCTTGGCCCAAGAGTAACCGGATACCAGGAGAAAAGATACACAGGCTGAGAACAAAACCGAAAACCCTTTCTCCCCTATTACCCGCCACGGAGACAAGAAAGCCTCCCACACTCCGGAGGAAAAAAAGTGGAATAAGGGCTGTGAAGAAAGGCACCGGGCGGTTAGCCCAGTGGAGTGAGGAGGCACTGGAGGTATGCAGAATTAGGCACAGCTCCAGGAGCCGCCCTTCCTGCCGTGATCAGGAGTGAGGCTGGGTTTAGGTGCAGGTGTTATGTCACTCAGCTCCCAAAACAGCCTTCAAAAGTACCAGCATTCCAGAGTCACAGAAAACCAGCTCAAGAAGGCCGGGTAAACCTCCCAGGGTCACGATGATGTGGAGGCGCTGAGCTGTGACCTGAATCGAGTCCATCAGGCTTCAACGTCTCCTGGACCAACAAAAGACATGGTGGGGTGGGGTGGCGGGGGGGAGGGTGAAGTGGGTGAAGGTCTCAAGAGGTAAAACTTCTAGTTATGAAATAATAGTTCCTGGGTATGTCAGGTACATCATGGTGACTAGTCAATGATACTGTACTATTTGGTAAAAGTGAAAGTCGCTATACAGTCCATGGACTTCTCCAGGCCAAAATACTGGAGTGGTTAGCCTTTCTCCTCTCCAGGGGATCTTCCACCCAGGGATTAAACCCAGGTCTCCCACACTGCAGGCAGATTCTTTACCAGCTGGGCGGGGGCTTATTTTTTGTTTTGCTTTGGTTTGGTCATGCCTTGAGGCATGTGGGATCTTAGTTCCCCAACCAGGAATCATACCCACATCCCCTAAGTTAGAAGCACAGAGTCTTCACCACTGGATCAACAGGGAAATCCCAATGATACTGTATTGTATACTTGAAAGTTACCAAGAGAATAGAGCTTAGAAGTTCTCATTTCAAGGGAAAAAAATTGTAGCCATGTGTGGTGATGGATGTTAATGAGACTTACTATGGTGGTCATTTCACAGTATCTACAAATGCTGGATCATTACATTGCAAGCCTGAAACTAATAAAATGTTACATGTCAATTCTATCTCAATAGAAAGAAAAAGACCCAACGGACAGAGAGGAAGAGGAGAGGAACCTAGGCTGGGTTCAAGACTAATAACAAAACAAATGGTGTAATAACCAGTAGGCTGACTGGGTTTAAAACCTAGACTTCAAAGAGTTGAATCCTTTTCGGTATCTTTTTTCCCAGGATTTACTGAGATACTGTTGACATATGTTTAAGTTTAAGGCATAAGACATGATGGTTTGACACAGATACACAGTATAAAACAACTACCACTCTAAGGTTAGTTCATACCTCCATCCCTTACAATATTACCACTTGTGTCTCTGTGTGGTGATAACATTTGAAGACCAACTTTCTCAACAACTTTGAGATCTATAATACAGCTTCATTAATGGCCAAATCTATAATACAGCATCATTAATGATAGTCACCAAGCTGTATCAGATCCCCATTGGGCGCCTTTTTCACCTGTGACCACCTAGGCAACTCCCAGGCAAACCAAGAACCCTATGATATTATCCCTCACTCTCCACATCCCAGGTTCCCTCCTCCAACCTCTTTTTCATAAACAAGAAAAATACTCAGAATCTAATTTCACTAGAAACTTCTTGCCAAAGGTCCGTTTAAAAGGCCAAAAAAACCAAACCTAATTTTGAGGGCTTGCTACTTTTGTGTATGAATCCAAATAACTAAAAAGCATCCTTGGCAGAACTAAATATGAATGTACATAGTAAGTTCCTAAAAAAAAAAAAAAAAAAAAACCAAGCTATTCTCCTAGGTGTTCCTTTTCACCAGAGATCAAAGCCATGTTGTTCAAGGAGCTCTCAAAAGCTCCATGACAGAAGTAAAATGAAAGGTCAGGTTAGGCCATTCAGAGTCAAACATCCTCAAAAACAGGATCTGGTTGCACCCTTCCTCACTCACCCCAAGATCCTGATACAAACATAGCTGCCAAACCCCACTCCAGACCAACTGAAACACCACCTTCAGGCAGGCCTGGAAATGTGCAAGCAGAGTAAGGGTCCAGGTGATTCCTGCACGCACCACAATTCTGCTCTGGAACTAGAGGCTACAGGAGCAAGGGCTGCTATCCATCCCCTCCTACGGAAGTTCTATTTCAAGCCCATCCAGAGGACGTGAAGGAGTTTCTACAGGGAAGAGGGGATGCTGCTTGAGAAACCCAATTTCCTCCTGCCCACTGAGCATTCCCAGCATTCCCAAGGGGGCCTCGAACTGCCCTTCCTGTCTTGAGAGTTTTCGGTTCCTGATAACACTTACCATCCCTCGCTTGCTGCCCAGCCTGGAAGCAGCCTTACTTTCTGCCTTCAGTCTGCTGCCAAGTATCCCTTTTCCTTTCTGGAAGCAGCATCTACTCCACTGCAAAACTCATCTTCTCATACACACCTTATGGTATTTTCATCCCTCTGTTCCGAAAGCCTGGTGAGGGCTTCCCAGGTGGCTCAGTGGTAAAGAATCTGACTGCCAACGCAGGAGATGCCGGTTTAATCTCTGATCCAGGAAGATCCCACATGCCCTGGAGCAACTAAGCCCATGCGCCACAACTACTGAGCTTGCACTCTGGAACCCAGGAGCTGCAACTCCTCAGCCTGTTTGCGTCAAACTACGTCAAGGCTGTATATTGTCACCATGCTTATTTAACTTCTATGCAGAGTACATCATGAGAAACGCTGGACTGAAAGAAACACAAGCTGGAATCAAGATTGCCGGGAGAAATATCAATCACCTCAGATATGCAGATGACACCACCCTTATGGCAGAAAGTGAAGAGAAGCTAAAAAGCCTCTTAGTGAAAGTGAAAGAGGAGAGTGAAAAAGTGGGCTTAAAGCTCAACATTCAGAAAACGAAGATCATGGCATCTGGTCCCATCACTTCATGGCAAATAGATGGGGAAACAGTGGAAACAGTGTCAGACTTTATTTTGGGGGGCTCCAAAATCACTGCAGATGTTGACTGCAGCCATGAAATTAAAAGATGCTTACTCCTTGGAAGAAAAGTTATGACCAACCTAGATAGTATATTCAAAAGCAGAGACATTAGTTTGCTGACTAAGGTCCGTCTAGTCAAGGCTCTGGTTTTTCCTGTGGTCATGTATGGATGTGAGAGTTGGACTGTGAAGAAGGCTGAGTGCCAAAGAATTGATGCTTTTGAACTGTGGTGTTGGAGAAGACTCTTGAGAGTCCCTTGGACTACAAGGAGATCCAACCAGTCCATTCTGAAGGAGATCAGCCCTGGGATTTCTTTGGAAGGAATGATGCTAAAGCTGAAGCTCCAGTACTTTGGCGAGAGTACTTCATGCGAAGAGTTGACTCATTGGAAAAGACTCATGCTGGGAGGGATTGGGGGCAGGAGGAGAAGGGGACGACAGAGGATGAGATGGCTGGATGGCATCACTGACTGGATAGACGTGAGTCTGAGTAAACTCTGGGAGATGGTGATGGACAGGGAGGCCTGGCGTGCTGCGATTCATGGGGTCGCAAAGAGTCGGACACGACTGAGCGACTGAACTGAACTGAACCCACACACCCTAGAACATGTGCTCTGCAATGGGAAGCCACTGCAATGAGAAGGCTATGCACTGCACTAGAGAGTAACCCTCTCCCGCCACAACTAGAGAAAAGCTGGAGCAGCGTTAAAGACCCAGCACAGCCAAAAATAAACAATTACATAAATAAATAAAAATAAAAGCCTGGTGACACAGGACTGGCAACTTGCATTCAAAGCTTGGCTGAGCCCATTTCCTTCTCTGCAAAATGAGGATAAGAACATCAGCACTCTGCAAAGTTTCTGCGAACGTGATAGGAGCTAATGCACCCTAAATCCACGATAAAAGGTGTTCAACTGACTTTCATTCTCTTCCTCCCACTAACTCGGACCTCAAACATCAGCTCTCACCTGACCTACTTCAAAAGCCTCATCGCAGTGAACACTGCCATCCATCTGTCCCCATGCCAGCCTCCCCTCCACATCACAGCCACCAAAGCTTTCCTCCAAAGTGGGGCTCTGATTACATCATCTGCTTTAAAAGCTCTGACAGCTATCACTTGCTTTACAGGATCAAGTCTATACTTCTTAGCCTGGCAAGCAAGACCTTTTGCAATCTGGCTCTCCCCCTCCCTGCCACTGCACCCAAATGCCAGGCACCATCTGTTCTAGTAACAGCACCCCAAACACGACTTGTATTTTCATGCCTCCCAGCCTCTGCTGAGCGTGCTCTCGTCAGAGAAAGCCCCTCACCCTCTCTCCCACCTGGCCAAGTGCTAGGTATCTTCCATCTCCTCTCTGAAGCCCACCCCCACGCCAGCTACCAGCCCCACCTCTCCTGCCTCCCCCTCCTCCTTCCTTCCTTCCTCCTCTTCTCTCCTGCTGCACACACTTGTACTCTGCAAGCACTTATCTCCTCAGACTGAGACACAGAGCTGGGCCTCAAACTCAGAAGGGCACAGTGACAGCCCTCAATAAATACTCTTGGGGAAATTAATGTAAGGCTTCCACCACCCTTTGACAAGTGGAAACAGTTTCTAATTTGTCAAACAGTTAGCACCTTCATGGTAACTTTTTACTTCTAAAACTCTTAAGGATATTATATTCAGTTGAGCCAGCTAAGACTGCTGTTAAGAAAGCAAAAAAAGAAGCCATGTCAGGGTCAAATGTCTATAAATCCCGTCAGCTTACAACTAGCCCTCTAGAAATGGTGCCTCTTCACACTTTCCATGATGGGAGGGGGAAATCATGCTCTTTTGAGTCCTCCTGGCTTGACTTTGGTAGGTAAAGCAGGACAGTCTAAAGAGTCCTTGCTTAAACAGAACATTTCAGAAAGGAAGGGATAAACGAACTGTGACTTCATGGTAGGAAAAAAAAAAAAAGTGTAAAAATACTCCAGAGCAGCTGGACTTGAGTACCCTTAAGGAATCAAGGTCATTCACAGGAAACAGGTACCGTATTACCTGGGCAGGGAGCAGCAGGAGACTCCATCATTAACAAAGCCAAATGCCCCAAGACTTAGAAACAGCTGGTAGAAGAAAACATGTCTCTCTTCACCCATATATGCCTACTTAAGTAGCCTCCAAACTGTTCCTTGACTTCTGCTGTTCAAAACATGTGTGCGTCCATGCTAAGTCGCTCATTTGTGTCTGACTCTTTGCAACCCCATGGACTGTGTAGCCCACCAGGCTTCTCTGTCCACGGGATTTTCCAGGCAAGAAAACTGGAGTGGGTTGCCATGCCCTCTTCCAAGGGATCTTCCCAACCCAGGAATCAAACCTGCTTCTCTTAAGTCTCCTGCATCGGCAGGCGGGCTCTTTATCACTAGCACCATGGACATATTAATTCTCCCTTTCCGTGAGTCATTAATAGGGCGCAAGCCAGTAAAGAGAGTCCTCCCCACTGATGAGGATCCGGGGCCCACTGGAGTAGCACTGATGCCTCTCCTCTGCAGGAAGCCTGCACTCTTGGTTGGCAACAACCCTGTTCATAAACAAACACCTATGACTGGAGAGTGGCACTGCAGACTTACACCATCTAAATAAGATAAAGGTTATTACTGTAAACCGCACTCCAGCAAAACTCAACTGAAAGTCTTCAAAGTAGCTCATGGTCTCACAGACTTAGTAAATAAATGGACTTTTTAACATACTGACTTTCATTAAAACCAGGCGGTTTGTTAGCAATAACCTCATGGCAATAATAGAATATCCGTTTGATTCTCTGGTTCCTTCTCCTATATATATTACCATCTAAAAATGTCTCATTTGTTTGTTCAAAATATTTCATATAGACATCTGTCTAGGTGTTTTAATACAAGTGACTGACAAACCACGCATAAAAGTTATCTTGAAATCAAGTTCTTGTATACCTATGGCTAGTCTGTGTTGATGTATGGCAGAAACTAAGGCAACAGGGTAAAGCAATTATCCTCCAATTAAAAATAAAAATTAAAAAGAAAGAAATCAAATTCTTATCTGGACTTCTATAACAAAGGTTTTAAAATTAGCAACTTCTAAAACACTCAGAACAAATGAAAATTTTCATTCATTTACTGCTCCAGAAAGTTGAATTTAAAAATAGGGTTAAGAGAAGAAGGAAGAAAAGGACCTGTTTTGGGCACCTATTAGGCAAGCACAGTGCTAATTATTTTGTATAGGTTCTCACCTTTAGTCTTGGCATGAACCCTACAACACAGGAATTACTATCCCATTTTACAAAGAGACAGCAATCCAGTAAACCACCTAAGGTTCATCTAGCTTCAAAGATCATGCTTTTTTCACAGCCTCCTATATATTTGTTGTTGTTCTTCAGTTGCTACGTCATGTCTGACTCTTCTGCAACCTCATGGACTGTAGGTCGCCAGGCTTCTCTGTCCATGGGATTTTCCAGGCAAGAATACTGGAGTGGATTGTCATTTCCTACTCCAGGGCATCTTCCCCACCCAGGGATCAAACCCACGTCTCCTGCATTGCAGGCAGATTCTTTACCACTGAGCCACCAGGAAAGCCCCATCCTCCTACAGATTAGTTTTTGTTTTTTAAGGAGGAGAAAAAAGCTGTGTTGTTTAGTTACAAAGCACTGCTCTATTCAAGGCACCTTATTATTCACAAAAGGCAAACTGTAATATATGAAATAGTATTGCTGCCCACTAAGGGGTTAAACATAAGACTATGCTGGAATTTGCCAATGATAGCTTTCATCCATCCATCAAAGCTACTTTATATATACCATACTAGTCCTCATTAATACACACAAAGCTCCTTTAATTTTTCCCAGACATAAAACAAGCACTTGGAAAGCTATCAAGGGAAAAAACTTAAATATAAAATTAAGTTAGCAAAGTCAGTTATAATATGAATTTTTATTTACATGTCTGAATCTCTAAGACAATGTACATATAAAATTATCACCCTGAGGGTGTATGTAGATTTATGGCTGTACTTCAAATTAGCATAAGCATTTATCAGAAAAATACTGTTAAAATTTACTGAGTGTAGGTAGAATTAATGCATATTTCTAAATTAATGTGTTTAGAAATAAATCTTTATAGAACCATGTTTTACCATTATAACTCAGATAACTTGTCATTCTGAATAAAATTCCACCACCAGCAACATTTCACACTCAAGCCATTTTACCTGAGTCACATGGTTTATAATCTTAAGATA
This sequence comes from Ovis canadensis, assembly GCF_042477335.2. Classification (NCBI taxonomy): domain Eukaryota; kingdom Metazoa; phylum Chordata; class Mammalia; order Artiodactyla; family Bovidae; genus Ovis; species Ovis canadensis. The sequence goes on from NC_091246.1 coordinate 156,096,650, forward strand.
CACTAAAAATGTATACCCATTTAACCAGGCCAGCTACTCAGAATACCACCGTGTTTTCAACCACAACTGGAATAAATCAAACTTGCATCCCTCCCCTGATATACTCATAAATTTCCAAACAAAATGTAAGTCATACTTAGTATTTTAAAAAGTAACTTAAGAATTATAAATTAAATTGCCTAGTCTCAAATCATAAGCATAGTCTAGGACATATTCTTGCAAAAAATATTTCACCTGAATCTGAACTTGCCTTGAGATTAAAGGAAAACTTCTAGTTTAGAGGAAATATAGGGGACAGCGGAACAAGGTAAACACCACCACAAGGAAACACATCCAGATATGCACATCCTACAAGCTCTCTTCTGAAGATCAGGAGAGGGAGGGAGGAGGTGGCCAGATAGTCTTTCTCCATATTTAAAAAAGCTACGGGGACAAAAGCAACAACCCACAGTGCAGTACGTAAACCTCGACCGAATCCTGATTCCCAAAATGAGAAATGGTGACCAATGACATTTTGGGAACAATCAGATAACAGTAAGAAATCAGTTAAAGTGATAAAGAGGTGGTGATTTTTGTCCTTAAGTCCTTAGTTAGAAATGCATACTAAAGTTCGTCAGGTGAATTATAAAATGTCTGGGATTTGCTTTAAAACAGTTTAAGCAAATTAAGCAATCCAACACTGTCTGTTGGTTAAAAGATGCTTAGCAAATGTTTCTACAATTTAATGCATTTGGGAAATACTAAATCCTCTGTTTCCCTTCAAGGAGATTGAGAATGAATATTAGAAATAAGGATGGTCAAAAATTCTTTAGTTAAATACCTGTTTTACTTTGATTAACCCTGATTTTCCCACTTTGCCATAAACCTGGTTTCCCTGCATAATATCCATTAACTTTCTGAGAATCAGTTTCTCTGGATCCCACCTTGGGAAGTGCTGCCTTATGGAGATACACCACTCTAAGCTAAGGTTCTCTTAAGTCACATGCATGCTTCAAGAACCTGAATAATCAAATATTCACAACTGCATCTATTCGCAATGTAGGAACCAGCACTTTTTCTGTCTTTTGAGTCTGTAAGTTATTATCATGGTGGTGGTGGCGGTTTAGTCACTAAGTCATGTCCGACTCTCTGCAACCCTATGGACTGTAGCCCACCAGGCTCCTCTGCCCATGGGATTTCTCAGGCAAGAATACTGGTGTGGATCACCATTTCCTTCTCTGGTAACTTACTTGTTACATTAACATGTTTTAATTTATGTCACACTCTGTAATATGAAAATAGCCACTGCAAAATTTTAGTTATTCACATCCACTTTCTTGGAAATCTTTAATGGAATAGATTTCAAATTCTTAAATTTCAAACCACACTGAGTTTTCACTTTCAAAACTACCTAGAGATATTTCGAAGGGCCCCTCCCCAAACCCTCAGCAATGACTCCGCAAAATAAGTTACTGGCTTCCCAGAAACAAAACACAAAACAAAATACAACCCCAAACCTCTTCAACCGCTGATGGTGCTTAAGGATTCCCAGGAACTCACCTCAAAGACCCCCATCTTTATGTACCAGAAGTGGTTCCATTCTTATAAATGGATTCTATGGATATCTGAACAACTAAATCCCAAGATAAATTCACTTTACCACAAACTCTACTTACTCCACAGCTAAAAGTTTTACAGCAAGCTGTGAACTAATATCTGTAGTTTGTTTGGGGGAGTTTGCTTGTTTGTTTGTTTAGAAAAAAAACTGCATCCTATTCCATTTAAGAACCCCAACACTTTAAAAAACATCCTTTGGTAACTCACTTAAAAGAGAACAAAAATGACTAACAAAGAAATCTAAGCTAGAAGTCACTACCACAAGGAAAGAATCAAATTCGATGTCTCCTCTGCACGTAGGAGGCAATTTACAACATTCAAAACCCTTTCATATACATTCTGTCATCTGACCCTCAAAACCCTGGAGAGACGCCTGTTTTCCATCATGATAGCATATATCTAACATGGTTCAACTTGAAAGCTGACAACCTGTCAACCCTCAATTATCCTCACCAGAGAGAATATAGGCATAAACAATTTGATTCAGCTGAGCAGAGTAGAGACCCTCACCACTTGTCTCTCAACGGGGACTCTTAGGCCAAACTATTGTAGGGACATATTTTATTGCCCATGATTTTGCTTGGGGGTACCTGCAGACAGCTAACTGTCCACAGGCATTTACATCTTCACACATAAAATGCTCCAGGCCTTTCCTGTTATTGCACAAGGAGAGCAGACTCTCCTTTGAACTCACTATACCTGCCCAGGGTGGTCCAGGAATATTTCTGTAGCAACATCCCACGGAGTTTTCCTTTATCACTCATGCCAGTGTCCCCACGTGAAAGAAGGACAACATGTAACTACAGGCAACATGTATGAGGGCAGACAAGACAGTTTTGAAATAAAGTGACGGTGGTTTGGATCCCAGATCCTCCTGTCTTGACTGTGTGTGCTTCCTGCTCTCAGATCCCTCACAGGTATATGGCGCTTTCTACCTCCTAAGGTTGCAGGGAGCTGGAGGAAAGACACCCTCCCCATCGTAATCAGCACAGAAGGGGATTTAACAACTGTGAGTTCTCTGCCTGCCTCCCTTTCTCTCGGAGGGATTTTATAAAACGACTAAGGCAAGCCAGACCCCAACCACCAAGAAGCCTATGACCCATAGGCAAAGCAAGCAAGCAAATGACTTTTCAATAAAAAGGCAAACAGAGAAAAACATAATCAATGTACAAGCAATGTGCTAGGGAGGTGAAAGAGAAGGAACCACATAGAGGCAGAAGGGGGAAATCAGAAAAATGTGAATGAGAAAGCACTATTTACTTGAGCTAAGCCTTTAAGGACAATGAAAATTTCAGTGGCAGGAGGAGGGGAGAACAGGTCCTCCAAGGCAAATTGAAAAGATGTAGGTTAGCAATGGACCCAGCAAGGGCTCAGTGGCAGACAGAGAGGACAACTGGATCTGGTAAAGAAAGTCAGAAATCATATCACAGAGAATCTTGAAAGCTAGATGGGAACTGCCAGGGGTCTTACCTGTCCTTACATTAGCTGTGCTGGTTTTGGCTTTAAGTAATAAAAGTACATGAAAATAAGGGACAATTAGTGACTTAAACTGTGGTCTCAAAACCTTTTGATCGTGTAGCCCTAACAGTAAAAAAAAAATTAAAAAAGTAAACCTGCACCCCCAATAATTTATGTGTAATTACAACACTTCTTCTTCAAGTCGCTCAGTCATGACGCTCTTTGCGTCCCCATGCACTATCCAGTCCATGGAATTCTCCAGGCCAGAATACTGGAGTGGGTAGCCTTTCCCTTCTCCAGGGAACCTTCCCAACCCAGGGACTGAGCCTAAGTCTCCCGCATTGCACGTGAATTCTTTACCAGCTGAGCCACAAGGGAAGCCCCAGAGTTACCAATTACCAGGGAAGCCCGTACATGATAAAACATCCATTAAAAACTCTTTAAAGGATGAGAATGATTCAAACAGCATTCCCAAGTTTATTTGTATTTGTTAACATACCTCTATACACAATGTTGGTGCCAACTCATTAAATTTGATTTAAAAGTCATTGCCTAATCTCAAATAAGACATTTTATTATTCCTATGGATTTTAGATTTACATCATATCATTTAACTTTCTTTGTAAGAATCTTTTTTAAATCACTTGCCTATTTTGTAGGAGCCAATTTACTTAAAACTAGATGATATAACCCATAAATCTATTTACATGGATAGAGTTCACCAAAGGCAAGAATAAGAATGAGGGTGCCATTGTCAATTCCAGCAGGTTATAAAATGCCTCCTCTGCCCTCAGGTGACCTTATATAGCCTAAGTGACAGAAGACTCTCAGATATACCAACTAGTGTCAACTCATCTATCAAATATTAGTAAAGCTTTTTTCTAGACAAACTTCTAATATTTTACTTCTTCCCATGTTGGATGGTCTGGCACACTCTACTTGGGAAATCACTGCTTCAAACAATAATTAAAAAAAAATTCCCCACATAAGAAGTTCTGAGTCACAGTGGTTTCAGGGTTGGTTAATTCTGCAGCTAAAAAAAAAAAAAAAAGTCACTGTGGTCTTACGCCCCTTATCTTTGTGATTTTCAGAGTTTCAACCTATTTTGCTGACAATATTGGGCTCCCAGTATGGTAGGAAATATAGTTGGTCACACACTTACTCATTAACCAGTCACTAGCAACAGGTATAGTATTACTAAAGTTGACTTGGCTTCATCAAGATTCACCACCTGGGGCAGAAAATATACCCAACTTACCCTGAAATGGGCAATGGAAAACTAACCAAAAGCAGGGTTATATTATCAAGCAACGTGGTAAATTATTACAGCAGTGGCCCCTGCAATGAATCATGCAACCACCAGAGCCTGAGTGAGCCCAGACCCAGGCAGAAAAACCACCCAGCAGAACTCAGCTCCAGTTTCTGAATTCCAAGCAAATAAAGGGTTGCTGGTTTAAGCCACAAGAAGGAAGGGAGGACCAGGAAGGGGAATGCTGTGGTATGGGCAAGAGACTACCTCTGCCACAGCGCTTTGCGTATGTAGGACAATGGATGAAGAAAGAACACCACTGTTTCAGTCCCACGTAATTTTTTAAATTCAGTCATCTAGCTCAGAGTCAACAAGCACTCAATAAATATTAATAATTGATGTGACTAATCCCCAGTAATTTAGAATAAAGCATGGCAGACAGAAGGGAGTATAATGGGTTACATGGGAATAATGACCAACACGCTCTTTTTTTTTTTTTTTTTTTTTGCAGTAATTCAATACCCTGTTACCCAAGAGCCTGAGCGTGCAGCCATTCAGATCCCCACAGAATGTGGAAAAGTCTACTACTCCCAAGACTATAGTGTATATATCACAGGAGCATTAAAAAGGTTCATATTCTTCTGCATATTGGTATGGAGTTATGACCAGCAATACCACTTCTGGAAACCTATCCTGCATTAGGCAATAAGCCCTTTTTGTTTACCCAGCTCCCTCAATGTGGGAGACCTGGGTTCAATCCCAAGTTTGGGAAGATCTCCCAAACTTAGAAAAGGCTACCCACTCCCGTATTCTGGCCTAGAGAATCCCATGGACTATACAGTCCATGGGGTCACAGAGCTGGACAGGACTGAGCCACTTTCACTCCCTTTTCCATTAATAATAACCCGCTTCTGTGTGGGATACTTTTGTCTCCCAACAGTCCCATCTTGTGGACCTAACGAGACTTGCCAACTGTAACTCTGTTGGCTGGCATCAAGCCAATCTGAGCTCTCTCCAGGGTTTTCCCAAATTGGAACTGAGAACAAAGATTCAGTTTTGTTTTTTGGGTTTTTTTATATTTTTATTTTATACTGGGATTATAGCTGATTAATAATGCTGTGATAGTTTCAGGTAGACAGCAAAGGGACTCAGCCATACATATGTATGAATCCACTCTCTCCCTAACTCCCTTCCCATCCAGGGTGCCACAAAACATTGAGCAGAGTTCCCTATACTCTACAGTAGGTCCTTGCTGGTTATCCCTTTTAAATATAGCAATGTGTACGAATCCATCCCTTCCCATTGCTCCCCCACTTCCCCCCACCCCATCCCCAGTCCTCAGAGTCAGTTTCTTGATGATGTGAGGTTCTGAAGCTACCAGCGTCCAGGTATCCCTATGTGCTGGGCTCTCTGACTTTTTTTTTTAATTGGGTCCTTTGATTTAATGATGAGTAATTCACATCCTGAGACAAAGGGCTCTGATAGCCTAAGAGATTTTTTCCCAAACACCTAAATGTCAAAATGGGTTGGTTAAACAAATTATAGTAATGTATGTAATGAATTTACAAAACAGCCATTAAAGCTGTGCCAAAGAATGTATTGATATAATAGGGGTGGGGCAGGGGGAGCATATCACATAAGCATACACTGGACTCTAAACTGTGCAAATACATTATATGCACCTTTGTATGTCAAATCTTTTTCATATTTCTTTAAAAGTTCATGTAATATACAATCCTACTTTTGCATGAGTATATATGCATGAAACAGAGAAGGCAATGGCACCCACTCCAGTACTTTTGCCTGGAAAATCCCACAGACGGAGGAGCCTGGTGGGCTGCAGTCTATGGGGTCACTAAGAGTCAGACACAACTAAGCGACTTCACTTTGACTTTTCACTTTCATGCACTGGAGCAGGAAATGGCAACCCACTCCAGTGTTCTTGCCTGGAGAATCCCAGGGGCGGGGGAGCCTGGTGGGCCGCCGTCTATGGGGTCGCACAGAGTCGGACACGACTGAAGCGACTTAGCAGCAGCAGCAGCAGCAGCAGCATATGCATGAAAAGTTCACACCCAAGTGTTGCTTAGAGACTTCCCCAAATCCAACCCCAACTCACAGAGGTATTAAGTCTCTTCTGGGTATAGAAGGGAGGGTGGTGAGTCACCAATGGCTCTGGGCTATACAGCTGAACATCTTGGGTTCACATTTACATATAGTTGTGACTGGAAGATTTCTACTAATAAATTTCCTCATGGTAGTGGCGAAATCTGTGGGGACTAAAATCCAGGGACTATGCCATCCCTTTGCAATGCTTTCTTGTCCTTGACATTTCTACCTATACAACTCTTCTTTCCAAAATATTCTCCTTGATCACACACACCTTTGGGAACCCCTAAAGAGGACATCTATCCTAGGAGGGTTACTTCCATCAGTAACATGGCCAACCCAAACCAGAACCTGTTCTATGCTGTACAAGATGTTTCCCGAGAGCCTTCTTTATCTAAAGTCCTCTCCTATCCTTCAAAATCTATTCCCCTATAATAAAAACCAGAAGCCATTCTTCTGCTTTGCTGCTCTTGTCCCCTTCTAGCACACTGATAACTCTTCTCCCAACTTTATTACTGCTTCATAACTCTCTCCCTCCACACATACCTGGAGATGGCAGCCTTTTTACAGTCAGCCAAAGGCCAGTACAGTCAAAGCTATGGTTTTTCCAGTAGTCATGTATGGATGTGAAAGTGTTAGTCACTCAGTAGTGTCCTTCGACCCCATGGTCTATAGCCCACCAGGCTCTTCTGTCCATGGGATTTCCCAGGCAAAAATACTAGAGTGGGTTGCCATTCTCTTCTCAATGGCAGGGATCCCCAACCCAGGGATCAAACCCTGATCACCTGCATTGCAGGCAGATTCTTTACTGTCTGAGGCACTAGGGAATAGGTCCCTCAGAGTGGGAGAAAATAACAGCAAATGAAACAAAAGATTAATCTCCAAAATACTCAAGCAGCTCATGCAGCTCAATACCATAAAAACAAGCAACCCAATCAAAAAGTAGGCAGAAGACCTAACAAACACTTATCCAAAGAACATATACAGATAGCTAATAAACACCTGAAAAGATGTTCAACATCACTCATTATTAGAGAAACACAAATCAAAACTACGATCACCTCACACCAGTCAGAATGGCCACTGGACCACAAGGAAGGCTGAGCACCAAAGAATTGATGCTTTAGAGCTGTGATGCTGGAGAAGACTCTTGAGAGTCCCTTGGACTTCAAGGAGATCAAACCAGTCAATCCTAAAGAAAATCAGCTCTGAATATTCATTGGAAGGACTGATGCTGAAGCTCCAATACTTTGGCTACCTGACGTGAAGATCTGACTCATTAGAAAAGACCCTGATTCTGGGAAAGACTGAAGGCAGGAGGAGAAAGGGGATGAGATGGTTACACAGTATCACTGACTCAAGGGACATGAGTTTGAGCAAACTTCAGAAGATAGTGAAGGACAGGGAAGCATGGCATGCTGCAGTCCACGGGTCGGGGCATGACTTAGCAACTGAACAACAACAGGTACTCATTAATTGCTTAGTTATTTTGATAAGACGGTCTTCTGAGAATAAGTTTAAGAAGCTGAAGAAGGACAAGTTGCTCAGACTTAAAAGAGTCTGTAATAGCACATAATTTATTTTAGAATCCTTTAAAGAAAATCCATACCAGCTTCCAAATGAGTGTCAAGTTGCACTCAGTACTCTTAAATAGGCAAGCAGGGCACAGTATAAACATTTAGAGTCCGTGAAAATGGGTCACCTGCAGCCTACCACTTCTTTACCATTAAACCAATAGCGTAACAGAAGAATTTTTTTTCTTTTTTGCACAGCAAGTGGTGCAAAATCAGACTTATCCAGACAGCAGTAGAAAGAGCCCAAGAACAATTTTACCAAAAATGGGGCATTTATCCAGGCTTTGTAATTCAGCTAAGAGATACCAAGATGAAAAGTAAACGATATATTCATTACTTATTTTTAAAAAGATGCACAGATTTGAGAAATGATTTCCTTAAGAATGCTGTCTGGGTTACTAGTGGGGATTATAAATCACACCAGATCCTGAAGTCTACTTAATAAAAAAATAAGTTGGAAATAAACAAATGATTAGTTTAAGGTTTATGGATTTCTGAAACTCTCTTGGGGAGAATGTTCTATTACCATTATTACTGAACTGTTTTTAATCTCTGACATCAAAGCATAGATGTTAACCCTGGGGTTCTGAAACCCAAGTAACTCATAAATGAAATATTATGAGAAAATGCCACATTGTAACTTAAGTCTGTCTGCCAAGTTTTAGCCAATCACTTGTGACTTCATAAATAAGGAGAGATATGGGGGTTGGAATAGAAAGAATCAAAAGACCTAGGTTCAAGCTCACCTCCACTGTTTACAAATGATATCAAGCAAACTGATCTAACTTGCCCAGCCTCAGTTTACTTAACTGAGGGTTTAAGAAAAAAATATTTAAGTAAAGCCCTTTATAAATGCCAAAGTACTACTCTAATATTACAGCACTAGCTCCAGAATGCCTACATTTCTCCAACTATTGGACAGTCACAGAACTTTACGGTTGAAAGATAATCTCATTTTAGGAATGATAATGAGAAAACTAAGGCCCAGAAAGGCTAAAGAAACCTAGTATACTGACAACATCTGTAAACTGGTCGGGGGTTAGGAAGAGGTTCTAGTTTTTCCACTATTGAAATGTGCATTTTAAAAGATGGTTCAAAACAAAGCTATCCTGGGAACTAATACAAATCCCTCCCCAGCAACACATACATTTCTTCTGCTTTATTTTGCTTGTGTAGACTTTACTCCTGTCACAAGTTAAACTTTTCATCAGAAAGGTGAAAAAACAAAGCCATCTCTCTGACTATGAGACTCTCAGCCTACTTGCAACCCAACCCAGACAGAAACCTTTACAACTGGGTTAGAAACGTCTAATGGAAACATCGACATAACACAAACGTCCAGCTATGCTGGCAGGCATCGTTATAATATGGATTACAATTCTACCAGCCCAGGGATACTGATTTTAATGTTCCTGGGAGATAAAGAATTAATCAGCAACTCAGAAGGGGATGTTGCCTAAAAATGAACAATTTAATCGAGAAAATTCCACTGTCTTTAAATTTGTGCCCTCAATCACCCACTATCAAAAACCCACTATGGCACCAAATAAATTGTGTGTGGTTAAAGAGACAAAATGTTCTTCTCTACAAGCTGTTATGGGAAGTAGAAAAAGGCTGACTATGAGTCAGTTATGTTTTAGTTCCACGCTGGACATAAATTATGATAATTTAGACATTCTGGTGGCTAAACCAAAAAAGCAGGAAAACCATGGCTCCCACATCCCAGCAAAACTTAAGTTTGCAGCCTCACAGCTGAAAGACAGGGTCATGAAAAGTGACCTTAAATTTATTTCTGGACCTTCCTGCCTCCACTAAAATTGATGACACTATTTCCCACCTCTTATTGTCAAATCACAACAATCCGGAAGCCTGGAACTAATTCACTTGGCAGGTAACAGGAGCAACCCTAGGAGGAAGTCCTGAGGATGTCAGATACCATATTTCCTTTACTCCCACATACTTTTCATCTTAATACCGCCAAGATATACTTACAGTGAGTTCTCACTGACACCCACCAAGCATTCTGGCTGACACGAATTTTGCAGAAACTGGCATCCCTAGGGAAGGTCCCTTGTGAGGTCTTTAAGTAGCTTAGATGAGTAAAACATTCAGACTACCACTGTAATGAACAGCTCTCGGAGGCTCATAAATTCTTTCATTCCCAGCAATCAAGAAGCAGCTGTTAAAATCCTGGAATCTTCCTAGCAGCAGATCTTAAATACCTCCAAGTTGGCCAGGGAAGGTTCCCAACTGCTTTCTTCTCCTCTCCCTCCCCCAGCCTCTCCCCAGGAGTGCCAAGCTGGCAGGAATAAGGGAAGGGAAAAAAAAGACCCAGGAAAGGAAAAAAAAAGAGTGAGTGAGTAGCGGCTCTGGTGAAAGCAGAGAGGCAGACTCCCTTCATTTCCACTACAGAGAAATACCAACTCCGCACCAACTAACCAGGTGTCTCCTTTCTTCTCCCATCCCCACCCCCTCCAAACACATTAACTTCTGCAGTCTGATGGCCTGGCATTTGGAGTTAATGACCTCAGCAGTCCTAAGCCCAGTCCTCAAAGATTCTAAACCAAGCTCTTCCTTTCCTTGCCAGAGTTTGAGGCCCATCCCACGGGAAAATTCAGCTTCCTTTTTCCTTGTATCTCGCCCAGACGGCGATGCTCCTGGGGTCAAGTTCAAGATGAAGGTACCCTCCTAACCTCCAGGAGTCCACTCCACTGCAGGGAACAGAGCTCCCTAGACGAGTCCCATCCTTCGAGGCACGGGGATCTGGGGCTGTCAGCAGTGGGCCGAAGAGGGCTGGGAGGGGAAGACTGTCGCCGAGCCCGTTGTCCTCTGAAACCCTGGCCGCGGCGCCGGGATTCTACCTGACCACCGCCGCATTTCCTCCTGGAGCCTTACACAATAAGTGAACTAAGTTTTGAAAACGCCGGTTCAGAGACGTTTCTGTCTGCAAACAAGGCGCATTATGCCATGGGGCTTCCTTCCTCGCCAGCCGTTCCGGAAAGCTGCCGCGCCAAAGCCGGGAGCCCCTCACACCCCCAGAGCAGCGTCCCCGCACCCCCAAAGTCCCCCAGAAAGAACGTGCGCCCTGACATAAGTCCCCCAAAAGAAGTGAGCACCTTCATTCTCCAAGAACACAATCCTGATCTCGAACTCTCCCTCAATGTCTAATCCTTGCTCACCCCCCTCACCCCACCCCCAAAAGAACGTGGATATACTCATCGCAGTGTTCTCGGAAGCGAACAATACTTTAGACCCAGAGTGGGGCACTATACTCCCCCCGAGGCTTAAGTTCAACCGGCCAACTTCGCGACCCGCGCTCTTCTACACTTCGGGGGCACTGTGGACCCCGCCGTGCCAGGCGCGTCTCTCTCCCGCCTCCCCCGCCCCAGGTACCAGGCGCAGCCCAGGCCCTTGCCAAGCCCGAATGCCACAGAGGAGGGGAAAGGGGAGCGCGGAGGCGCGCCGGGCGGGGTGGTCCCGAAACTCAAGCGTGCGGCCGCAAGATCCCGGTGCCCCCGAACCTCAGCTCTGCCCGGGGCCAGATTGGTCCGGCGCGGAGGGTAGGCGAAGGGAAGGCACCGACCCTCCGGAGCCGCCAGGACCAAGGCCCGGAGCGCACAACATGTCCGTGCCTATCTCCGGAAAGCTCCCGGGTGTGCCCAACGAAGGGGGGCAGGGAAGCTCCAGAAACTTTCCCACATGCCTTTCCACTCTCCCCATCACCCTCTCCTCTCCCCAGACCCCTGCTCCCCTCCGCACCGCAGCAGCTGGCGCGGCTCGGGACTCGCGGAGGCCGGCGGCGGCGCCAGGGCGGCGGGAGTTACCTGCGGGAAAGTTTCCAGCTCCTTGGCGCGGTTACCCACCCCCAGGGCCGGGCCTCGGGGCGCGGCCAGCTCAGCGCTCCGCGGCTGCCTCTCCTCCGGCTCCCAAGGCGGCCGCTGCTCCTGCAGCAGCCACTGCTAAGGCTGCGCTCCGGCCCGTCCCCCCGCCTCGCACAGCCCACACCAGGACCTCATTGGCAGCGTGAATCCCCGCCCTTGCGCGTGTTCCCGAAGGCACCTTCCTCTCGCGCGCCCGCCCGGGCCGCGCCTCCCGCGTCCCTTCCCGCCCCGGGCTGCGGCGGCTCCCGGAACCAGTGGGACGCGGCGCGCGAACTTTCTGCAGGGACCCCAGCTTCGCTCAGGGGGCCTAGTCCCCGCGACTGCGTTTGGGCCCTTCCAGGATTGGATCAAAATGGGTGATTATATTTTTTTTTCAGCCTCTAAAAATCAGTGAAGTGGCCTGGCCTTCCCTCCTTGCTGCTTGTTGAAAACAGCCGAGGAGGACATCTGGGAGCAATTAACCAAGCTGAAGTTTTGGTGGATGCTTTAGGGTGACTTGTGTGGCTTTCTTGAATTTTCTCTGCCTCACTTAACCACACACACTCACTTTCTAGGGCAAGAATGAGCTAAAGCAGATGGGAGGTGTAAAGGGCATCTCGCCTGCTGTGTCTTTTTCTTTCCCGAACTCGAATTAGGGAGGTTCAGGGACCGGTGATTGCCTCGGACGTCCCCGGGGCCGTGTCCCTGCAGCCTCCTCCCTCCGCTCCAGGCTGGCCCTGTGTTGTCTGCACGCACGCACACACACACGGGTGGCCCTGTGTTGTCTGCACACACACACACGGAGTGCCAACGTCATGCTTGTATCTTGGGAGGAGGGAGGTATGGAGGTAGGAGATACACAAAGATGCTATTATTGTTTCCGTCAGCGCAGTAAATTAAGTTCCCATGTTCCCAAAATGTTTTGTTATTCCACAGCAGAGTGAAAGCTGGGGTAGGGCCTATGGATTCAGGAACCCTGGGTTCCCAGGCAGGCAGTTCAGCCCGCAGGGCGCAACCCACTCCACACCCGAAGCCTGTTAGACCAGCCTTGGTCTAAGAGCGATCTGCATAGGACCGTCGCTGCCTTGCATGGCCTGCGGGAATCATACACGGGTCACCCCAATCATGTGTCTTAGAGCAGGGAATACAGAAGTTGCTATAAATGGATTTATTGGCAACCCCTAACCTTGCTGAGCCAAATACGCCTTTAAAGACAACTGTCTTTTAAACAAGTTCTCCCATAAAAACTTCAACCTCACGCAGAGCTTCGCAATATAAAGATACCCGGGGAGAGGAGCGTCCATGTTTAAAGTTCCTGTGAAAAGGGACAGGAAGTAAGATGCCACACATCTCCTTACATAAATACAAGATGACTGAAACTTGCTGGATTTTTCACCCACAGTTTCAAAGGCCTGATTATTACTATGTTGATACTTGAGCAGTAAACATACCAGCGACCTTGAAGTTTTCCTGAAATAAAGCAGGATATGAATATTTAAAATGTAAACTTACGAAACCAGAAGAACTGTGACTTATTTCTTCACTCTGAAATGTCCCATTGCTGAAAAATATGGTAATGTTTTAATTTTGTTTAAATGCATGAAAGTTACCAGCCTTTCAACAACAGATGAAAAAGCAGGACAACAACGTTAATAATAAAAGAATGATACAATAGAAAGAAAAAAAATATCCACACATAGGCTAGTTAGTCTAACCAACCTGAAATGTTAAGATACAAAAGAAACAATGCTAAGGAAACAGACTAGTGGAGTTCCCTGACTCCAGCTTCTTTATAATGGGTGAAATGTACAATTTCCATTGCTCTCTGGCTCTGGCTCTTCTAAGCTATGTTCTCCAAGTTTTTTAAGAAATTGCTCAGTTGGATTGAGCTTTGAAGACAACAAAATTCATTTTCCCCGCTCCTCAAAGCTCCCTAAGTAGCAAGCAGAAGATCACATAAGGTAAATATATTAATTACCAGCATCATCTTTATTTTTAGCTGAAAATTTTTGTCTTTATAGCTTCAGAAGTCACAGTCATTAAAGAAATAACTTCATCACTGCCTAGTTAGGAGTGTTTAACATTCTAAACAGGCATACAGCTAGCAATCTGAAATTTGTACACAGAAGGGCCCTGTCTCCTGTTCTTCCTGTAGTGTTTATATAATCCAAACTACATATGTTATTATGCACAATCTGATCTCCAGCTTTAAACAGCTAATATTATATACAGTATGTCATACTAAGAACATCAAAACCTGTCTTAAACTGTGAGTGAAAATGGTACATTTTATAGAAGACAAGGCCAAAAGCAGAGAGTATTGAAAATTCATGGTTGAGAAAACAGGAAGATTCATTAAGAGCTAGACTGTAAGAAAAATTTTGAGCATTTTCTAACCAGCTAAATAACACTGGTATTAGTGGAACACAGATTCAAAAAAAGAATCAATGCTTTTTAAAAATCTGCTTTTCCCTCAAAAAAATAAAAATGTTTTTGGTTAGTTGTTAGGTGAGGACTTATTTGTGTTTTTAGGAGGAGGGGAAGGCAAAAATCATTGCCTGCTTTTCTTATGGTCTTTCTGCTTATCCCACCCAGTTAAAAAAACTCACTCATTACATTTTTGTAGATTCCAGTACAAAAAAAAATTAAATATAGCTCACATGAATATTATACATTGAGCACATGCACCAAGCATGCATACAATATACTGGATTCTATTTTTAAAGTTTCTGTCAGTTTGCCAGCAATGTAGCTTTTCTCAACAGAGTGAAAGAAAACAGCAAATAATAAACCAGTTATTTTACCCTGCAATTTACTGCCCTGGGCAATATGCTGAGGAAGGCATGAGAAAAGAATGTGCCTTGTGAGTGTTAGCAGGGTTTTTTCCCTTGCTCAGATTCTTAAGTACATCTATTTTAAAGCAAGCCTAAGTTAGGATCATAGCCATTGTTTATTATGATGTGTGTAGTATAGAAGACATAGTGAAAAGTGAAATGTTTAAAACAGTATAGCAATTAAATGCAAAAAGTGAGACAGGACTTAAAAAAAAAGGTAAGGTAGGCAATCCAGACTCAAAATAATTGAGCCCACAAACATTTTTTGCCTACTTTGGAGTATTTTTTCAATGTTTACAGAATTCATTCTCCTTTGATTCATTCATTCTTCCTTTCCCTTTTAACTCTGGGGAGAGGAAACAAAATTTTTAAACCTGGGGGAAAAAAAATAAAACCTGGGGAGTGATGAAATAAATTGGGTTGTAGTTAGAAATCAATTGGGAAAAACAAAGAAATTACATACCCTTACCGCATGTGTAATAATCCATGGTCATGTATATATACCAACACCTGGTCAGGTGTGGGATAATGGCAGACATCCATCCAGGGGTATTAGAAGCCATACCTGTGCACAGTTATTTAGGCAGTTAAATTAAAAGAGTCATTTAAAGTGATATATGAACCCCTCTGCAGATCAAGCACATGGCCTGCCAATATTGTAGAAACTCATCCAATAGGGGCCAGGCAGTGAATTATTTAAACTGATAAGGAATCCACTGAGGGAAGAAGGTAGGGAGGTAGATTCAGGGATTCACATTTCCTTATGACAATATAGTAGTAACTAAAATCCTGGAAGAATCTGCTTTAAGATGGCATGCCATCTGACAAATATTTTAAATATAGATTTAGCCCTATCTTGTGATGGTGAAATGGTCTGTCGGGGGAAATAGAAATTTCTTTTTTCAGGAAGAATGAGGTAATGAAATCAGGTAATAATCCCTCCAATAAATGTTGAGTCTGGTTAAGATGGCTTAAAAAGAAAGGAGAAATGTGTTGCGAAGTTTCAGTGTAACAAATGCATTTTAATGTTCCCCACCATGAGAGGGGTGCCTTCCTTCTTCTCAGTAAGTTGCACAAAAAGTCTGGACATTACAGGAATAATATTTAGACTCTAGAGTTCTGACTTTGGCAGTTATTGTTTGTGATTCCTGGCAATTCACTTAGTTTTTTTGAACCTCCGATCCCTCATCTTTGAAATAAGGAAGATAGCCTGGAATTTCTGCTTCCCAGGTTTGTTGAAAAGATTAAATGAAATAAGGTAAAAAGCATTTAATAAATTAGAAAATGCTTTACAATTGTTAATTTTTATTTAATATACAATAAGCTATGTTTTTCCTCCCTATTACCTGGGTCCACTTTGATTGGAGTAACAACCTAGGAACTTGATCAGAGCAGCCCAGAGGGCCCACGTTTGCCAAATGTGAGAAGGAGAGAGCCTGAACAATGGTTTAGTAGTAGATAATAACACAAATCAAACTCTCAGAGGCTCATCTGGGGCTAAATTGGCAGTTCTTGTCTCAAACAGTAGCAGTCAGGAGACATTTACCATTATATTTTTACAGGAGCCATTTATGTTTTTCTTGTGTGTTAATGTTAAGGAGGAAAAATTGTAGTATGTATATAATACAGGTGGACCTCACTTTATGCAGATCAACATGGAAACCCTTAATTACACAACATATTGATTACAACGAAATGTTTCCTTTTAAAAAATTCTTGCTGAAATTCTTTGCCAGTGCCACCACCATCTTATTTACATTATTAATGACTAATAATCATCCTGTCAATCCTGTGAAACAGTACCGATGCACTAAGGAGATTATGAGCTTGAACCCATATAAACATTTTTTTGTAACACAAGGCACTAGTCAAACTCCTTTGCACTTGCATATTTACTTGAAGAAATATAAATCATAGACCAGCACCTACCACAACATTTGGTTCAAAGGGCAGGGAGCAGGAGGCATAAATATGGGGTGTCTAGCCCAAACAGAAAGTTTGGTTTTGTTTAAAAATCAGTTTGCTGTTTCCGCTTTGATGATCAAACAATCTAATCCAGAAGGATGGGGAATATGGATACCATTGATGATTATGATAATTGATTTCCTAGAACAGAGAGTGATTTCTCTACTAAAGGGCAATGCAGAATAGACAGAGGCAACTTCCAACCCAGAATGTGCATATAGCAGAATTCCACCATTTAAAAAACTTTTTTTTTTTTAACCAGTCTTGGGATTTAATACAATAATTAGAAGTTCTAGGACTTCCCTGATGGTCCAGTGGTTAAGAATCTGCCTGCCAGTGCAGCAGCCATGAGTTCAATCCCTGGTCCCGGAAGATCCCACATGCCTTGGGGCAGCAAAGCTCTGAGCACCACAACAACTGAAGCCTGTGCAATCTAGAGCCTGCACTCCACAACAAGGGAAGCCACCACAATGAGAAGCTCACACATCATAATGAGTAATCCCAGCTCATGATGATTAGGGAAAATCTATGTGTAGCAATGAAGACCCAGAACAGCCATAAATAAATAGATTAAAAAATAAATAATTTTTAAAAATAATTAGAAGTTCTGTCTAAAACGGTCTATTAAAAATCTTTAGAGTTGGGGCAGAAACCTTTCATCTATACTTTTACGCTCTAGATCTTGGTGTATGTCATATCTAAATCTTTCAGTGGCTTTAACAGGAATCATATCTGCCCAAGAGAAATAGGGCATGATATAATTATCTCTGGGCTTCATTAGAGGAGTCACTCCTTACCTAGAGAAGGAAATGGCAACCCACTCCAGTATTCTTGCCTGGAGAATCCCATGGACGGAGGAGCTTGGTGGGCCACAGTCCACAGGTCGCAAAGAGTCGGACACGACTGAGCGACTTCACTTTCACTTTCCTTACCTAGAGAATTTGCTTTAAAAACCAGCTACTTAGTAAAATTTGACTACCTAGTGAGTTGTAGCTAAAGCCCTGTTATCTTTCAGTGGATTCAAAGCTCTTCTAGCTTTTACAGTTAATCTAATTCCTCTCAGTCTTCAAGATTTTCTGTGCTTTTGAAAAGACCACCTGAAGGGAAAGAGATTACCGATACAATTACAATAGAAACAGGTTAAAACAAAACATCAGAAGCCCAAAATAAGACAGCGATCACTGGGGGTTAAAATTAGATGATGTCCTCTTAGGCTCTTCATCCTCTTTCTAATTCTCCATACCCTCACCCTACCCCCAGGAGCCAACCAGAATGCTAGAGGCCTAAATCTTGTTGACAAAGAATTAGTACTAAAAATTTAAAAAAAAAAAAAAAAACTGTCCTAATATTTATCTGGGAAGCTATATTTAGCGTCCCAAAATCAGGTGGCATGCGGAGAAACTGGATCACTCATACATCACTGGTGGAAATATAAAATGATACAGCCACTCTGGGAAACGTTCCCTCGTGTTCCAGTGGTTAAGAATTGGCTTGCCAGTGCAGGGGATACGGGTCTGATCCCTGGTTGAGGAAGATCCCACATGCCACAGAGTAATTAAGACCGTGCACCACAACTACCGAAGCTGGTGAACTCCTGGGCCTGTGCTCCACAAGCCACCACAGTGAGAAGCCTGCGTACCGCAATGAAGAGAGCTCCTCTCGCTACAACTAGAGAAAGCCTGCATGCAGCAACAAAGACCCAGGGCAGCCAAAAATAAATAAACAAATACATACCTACATAAAAATTTTTTTTAATTAAAAAAATAAAAACTAAATATGTAACTGCCACATGACCCAGAAATTGCACTCCTGGATATTTATCCCAGAGAAATGAAGACTTGAATTTCACATGAAAACCTATATACAAATGTTCATAGAAGTTTTATTTGTAATAACAAAAAGTAGAAACAACCCAGACATCCTGCAACAGATAGATCATCAAACTGGTCTATCCATGCCCTGGAATACTTACACAGCAGTTAAAAGGAATAAACTATTGTTGCACACAACTTGGATGAATCTCCAGGGGATTATGCTGAATGAAAAAAAAGCTAATTCTAAAAGGTTACGTACTGCATGATCCATTTATAGAAAAATGCTTGAAATGACAAAATTATGAAATAAAAGAGATTGGTTGCCAGGAGTCAACACTGGTACAAGGGAGAAAAGTGAAAGTGTTAGTCACTCAATCCTGTCCGACTCTTTGTGACCCCATGGACTGTAGCCAGCCAGGCTCCTCCGTCCATGGAATTCTCCAGGCAAGAGTACTAGAATGGGTAGCCATTCCCTCTCCAAGAATCTTCCTGACCCAGGGATTGAACCTGCGTCTCCTGCATTGTAGGCAGATTCTTTACCATCTGAGCTATCAGGGAAGCTCTGGTGCAAGGGAGAGGAGGGCTTAAAAGGACAACAGAAGAGATCTTTGCAGTGATAGAAATGTTCTATTTCTTTACTATGTCGATGTCAATATCCTTGTGATAACATTCTATAGTTTTGCAAGATGTTACTGTTTGTGATAAACTGATAAAGGGGACAGGAGAGCTCTATATTAGTTCTTATAACTCCATGTGTTATAAATAGTCATCTCAAGACAAAAAGTTTAATTTTTAAGTCAGATGGCAAAAAATACTCAAGAAGATGAAAACCAAAATATTAATAGAAAAAAATTATCATTAAACAAAAGGTCCTGTGTATCATCACTGAGAATGACAAACATATCAAAAGCAAAGACTGTCTCCACATGTTGATTAAAACATAACATCCAGAGGCCCTTGAGAACAGTGATACGTACAATAAATAATGTGTGTACATGCTCATTTGCTTCCAACTCTTGGTGACACCATGGACAGTAGCCTACCAGCCAGGCTCCTCTGAATTTTCCAGGTAAGATACTGGATTGGCTTGCCATTTCCTACTTCAGGGGATCTTCCTGACCCGGGGATCAAACCCATGTCTCCTGGGTCTCCTGCACTGGCAGATGGATTCTTTACCACTGCGTCGCAACAAATAATGCTGATGTTCAAACGGCAAAGCAGTTTAAAGCCTGCTTATAGTGAATCTGACAGCTTTTCCCAACTAGAATGTGATCTCCATAAGGACAAGGAATATGTTGCATGATTGAACTAATATAAACTGTGGATTTTCCCCAGTTATCTATTGTTGCGTACTAACCCATCCTAAACTCGGTCTTTGTAGGATAGTGATTTAGGATTTCACTGGGCTCATTTAGGCAGTTCCCACCCAGCTTGCAGTCAAAGTATGTCTGGTACTGGACTGAGAAGATACAGAAGAGCTGAGATTCCTTAGGCATGTCTATCTGTCTCCACTTGGTGGCCCAGCATAGTCAGCCTCTCACATGGGTAGCTGAGGGTTCACAGCTGTGTCCCCAAGAGCAACTGTGGAAGGTGCGTGGCCCTTTCTAACCCAGACAGAACAGTCACACAATAACCTTTATTGCTCTTGTTGGGAGTGGCTGTGGTATAATAAAAAGGTCTTGGGCTTCAGAGACATGCAGACTTGCATTTCACAGTCCAGTTCCCCCTTCTCTGCAACCCAAGGTGAAACTGTTATCTTAATAACTGGCATCAGAATTCACCTTTTTGAAGGTATTTATTAGGAAAATATTTGTTGGGTCAGAGGTGAGACCTTTGAACCTGAGTGTAAGTTGAGTGGCAAGGCATCATAGACAAGGGCCAGACAGCTCTGAGTGTGACAAGGAGAGGAATTTGTGTCTGTTTCTGAGGGGGGAGGTAAGAAGAAACTGTAAGATAGCCAAAGGTAGAAAGCAATGTGTATGAGTAGCCACCCCTGGACTCCACTGCCCTGGGAAGGTCCCTTCAATGGAGTGGCTAAAGAACATTTTAATAATGATAGAATGCCTGTTTTTAAATTGAAAGTTGTTTATGGTAACATTGCTTCTGTGTGTCCTTCTGTGCCGTTCTCTCTCCCTCCGTAGCTGACACACAAATTATACTTTAACAACAATGATTACAATCAGTTATCAATGTAATGGCATCAAGTAGATATTCAATAAATAGTAGCAGGTATTATAGTTATTGATCAAAAATTCAAATTTTGGTCCCCACTGGGACTCAGTGGTAGAGAGCCTGCCTGCCAATGCAGAAGACATGGTCCGGGAGGATTTCACATGCCTTGGAGCAGCTAAGCCCATGCATGGCTATTAAGCCTGTGCTCTAGGGCTTGGGAGCTGCAACTACTAAGCCCACAGGCGCAGCTACTGATGCCCACGAGCCCTAGAGCCAGTGTTCTGCCGCAAGAGAAGCCACCACATTGAGAAGACCTCACAATTCAAACAGAAAGTAACCCCCACTCCCCACACCTGGAGAAAAATCAGAGCAGCACTGAAGGTCCAGCAGAGCTAAAAAATAAATACAATTATTTTTCAAAATCCAACTGTTATATATCTTAATAAAAATGACTAATTATTCTTGATATACCAGTTAAGGACATCAGAGAAAACTCGGTTTTAAAGGGCTTAACCAATAATAGTGTGTTTCAGGCTCACTTAAGTGGCAGTCACAGGTAGAGTAAGCTTCAAAATTGGATGATCCAGCAATTCAACAAGGTCATCAGAGATTGATTTTCTTTCCACCCTCTGCTCAGTTATGTACCATGTGAGCTTCATCCTTCATCTTGAAACCGATTCCCCTTGACAATGGAATGTGGTTGCCAACTGCAACTGGGCTATGTTTCCTTGTTTGCGTCCAGTAGGAGAAAATGCATATTCTTGTCCCAACGTTATAAGCAAGAGTATGGAAAGCCACCTTTATTGAATCATCTGAGGTCCAATGTCCACTTCTAAATCAGTGTCAGTGGACAGAGGTGGAAATGTGCTGATTGGCCTGAGTCAATCACAGCCTATCTCTGGTGTGATCTCTCTGGTGTTAGAAGAGGAGATTATTAGTTTGCCTTGAAGCATGTAGGCAGTACCAGGAAAAGGTAAATTCCCCAAAGAATATCACATAAAGAAGAAGCAAACCAACAACACCCACTATAATTGGATAAAAGACACTGGATAACAAATATGGATAACAGACAAAAATTCTTCAAATCATCACCTCTGCTGCTGCTGCTGCTGCTGCTAAGCCACTTCAATCATGTCCGACTCTGTGCGACCCCATAGACGGCAGCCCACCAGCCGCCCCCGTCCCTGGGATTCTTCAGGCAAGAACACTGGAGTGGGTTGCCATTTCCTTCTCCAATGCATGAAAGTGAAAAGTTAAAGTGAAGTCAGTCAGTTGAGTCCGACTCTTAGCGACCCCATGGACTGCAGCCTACCAGCCTCCTCTGTCCATGCGATTTTCCAGGCAAGAGTACTGGGGTGAGTTGCCATTGCCTTCTCTGAAAGTGTCACCTCTATGAGAGGAAATAAGGGAAACTTTGGTGATTAAAAAAAAGTTATATGTTTTTTACCACAATTAAAAAGAAAAACAAGTTGGGAAGCACAAATATAACAAGAAAAAAACAGCAAAGAGAAGAGAAAAGGATAATATATGGATTAAATATGAAAACAGAAGGATTGGACAGAAAAAAAATAAGCAAAGATAAATTTAAAATTAATTTATTTATTTTAATTGGAGGCTAATTACAATATTGTAGTGGTTTTAGGCAAAGATAACTTAATTGTAAGAATTTTGGCTCAAGAAGAAGCTAATAGGATTTCTTTTTTAACACAAATGACACAGAGGCCTAATTATAAGGTTTATTAGAGTCATCAGCAAAATGGAACAGAAAAGAACAGAACAACTTGTAATAAATCTCACCTAAAAAAGGTGGGAACAATACTAAATAGGGCTGGCTGCAAGTAAAGAAGCACTGAAACCCAATTATCTAATGGCAATATTTATGTGATCTGTTCCCTTTTTAATGTATAAATGTTTTGAATACTACAAATGCAATTTTAAAAAGAGTTAACAAATATTGAAATTATATGATATTTATATTAGTTTCCTGCGGCTGTAGCCACAAACTACCCACAAACTTGGGGGCTTCAAACAACAGAAATTTACTTTCTCCCAGTTCTGGAGGCCAGGTATCAGCAGTAGGAAAATGCTCTCCGCTCCATCTGAAGGCTCTGGGGGAGAATCCTAACTGACTTCTAGTCCCCAGGGGCCTCAAGCATTTGTTGGCCGTGGCTGCATAACTCCAGTGTCTGCCTCCACCTCTGATGGCCTTCTCTGTGTCTGCCTCTTCTCTTCTGTCTCAAATCTTTCTCTGCGTTTTTCTCATAAATATGCCTGTCATTGGACTTAGGGCTTCTACCTAGATAGTCCAGGATGAGCTAATCTCAATATCCTTAATTTAATTACATCCACAGAGACCTTTTTTCCCAATAAGGTGACATTCATAAGTTCTAGGCATTTGGATGCTGTGCTGTGCTCAGATACTCAGTCATGTCTGACTGTTTGCAACCCCATGGACTGTACCCCACCAGGCTTACCTGTCCATGGTATTTTCCAAGCGAGAATACTGGAGTGGGGTGCCATTTTCTATTCCAGGGGATCTTCCCAACCCAGGTATCAAACCTGTACCTCTTATGTGTCCTGCATCGGGAGACGGATCCCTCACCACTAGCGCCACCTGGGAAGCCCTATTTGGACATGGACATATCTTTTCATCAGGCAGCCATTCAACCTACTTAAGTATTTGTTAAAAAAGAAAACTAAGCTAACTAAATTATATAAGGAACTAATACTAGATTTAAATTTACAAATCAATTACATTTGCTAATGAAGTGTTTATTTTTATTTTTTCTTTTTAATACAAATAATTTTTATGTTAAATGAATGCACATATATGTTATCATCTAGAAATGTCTATCATTATACTTAAAAATGCACAGAGCATTTAGGTTGATGACAAATGGGTAAAATCCATTTCCAGTAGAACTTTTTAATGCAAAATAAAGCTTTGGGGAGCCATCATACATACATTACCTTTAAAATATATATTTGAATTATAAAACTCAGTTTATAAGTCAGGGTCTAATCAGGAAAATAGAAAGCAAACTAGGTATTTCAGAGTGAGCCTTTCATACAGGAAACTATATTGCTGGGAGAGTTGAAAGGTCACCAAGGGAGAGGTAGGTAACCCTGAGATTAGTAGGACAGAGAGTGTTGGTCATTCAGTCGTGTCTGGCTCTTTGCAACCACCTGAATCTCAAAGGGGAATTCCCATGGACAGGCTCCTCTGTCCATGGGATTACCCAGGCAAGAATACTCGAGTTGGTTGCATCCCTTTCTCCAGGAGGACAGAAAGAAATTAGGTGGGAAAACAAACAGGAGGAGACAGCACTAGGCTAGCTCAGGACTGCGCCTCTTACTGTGTCCCCGGGAGCGCTACTCGGGACGCTGGGAACACCGGCCACAGGGCATCAGAGACACAGCCACTTCTGAAGATACTGCCAGAAACACACACACACACACACACACACACACACACACACACACACACACACGAGAGAATTATGACTTCTCCCCTCTGTTCCTCTAATGCCTTCTAATTCTCTGCTGGCACCTTCTACTAGCAGAACTTAAGAGGAAGCCAGCTAGAAAGGAAGCCTGGGAAATGCGGTTTCCGGGCTCTTAGCCCCAACATTTCAAAGCAGATTGTAGAAGGGTTGATGTGGAGCTCAGAGACAGCAGGTAAACAATCAACACACCCAGTGACTTAGAGAAGCAGGTGTACCTCTACATTGCTGATAACACTGAGTCAGAGCACAGCTACTGATAAGAAACTCTTCATGCTCATTGACTAAACAGTGCCACTTAGGGGAACATAATTGAAAGAAATAAAGGCAAAAAAGAAGTAAAAAATGTGTACCAAGTTGTTGAAAGTAGCCTGGTTTATAATGGCAAAACCAGAGAAATAGCCCATACCCTCAACAGTAGGGAGACAATTGAGCAAATTATGGCAAAGGGATGTAATAAAATACTCTTAAAGGTTAAAAAACACACCCTGTATTTCAAATAAGTAGGAAAATGTTCACAGAAAAGAAAGTTAAAGAAAAAAGTAGAACGTAGAATTGTAAGTGTACTATAATAATTACAATTGTGTAAAAATGTACAAAAGTAGATTAACAAAGGTCAGGAGAGACTTGAAGAAATGGAGCTAGTCTAGAGCTTCATGTTTCTTAGGCTTCCTTTCTTCTATAAAGTTGCTTAAATTCTTAATTAAAAAAGAAATGTAAATGCCTTTAATTGTATTTTTAGATTCCAAACTAACTGAAAAGTGTGTTTCATGTTAAGCTGCTTTGAAGGAAAAAACCAACACACAGGCACACACACAAAATACAACCTGGCTAACCATTCCCACCATAGCACTTTTTACAACTCTGGCATTAATCACTGCCATGGCCCGAGGCCAGTGTCCAATTGGTCTAGAGATTTTATTTTACAACCTGAGAACACTGGCTGGCTCTGAGTGCGTCTGCTCTCCTGCCCCAAGCTGAGCCTTTCTTCTTGTTGCTATAAAATATTTCATGTATTTTGCTACAGGCCAGAAGCTGTTAAAGTTAACTAAAGCAATGAATAAAGATAACAGGTTGAGTAAAAAACAAATACCCCTCCCCCAAAAAATCATTAGCTATTAGCATGTTAATGACTCAAAATGGTCTGTTCTCCTTCCTCCATCCCCATACCCCTGGAGCCTGAAGTGCCTTATACCCTGCCTGAAACAAAATTCCCTAAACCCAGAGAGCTGAAAGGCCACACCTTGGATTCACCCCTCCCCCAACCCATGTTGCTTCCCAGAAACTTGATGTTCCGTGTATTTTGCACTCATGAACTCTGCCTCATTAACAGGCTTGTGCAGATGCTTGTCACAGCTGCCTCAAGACTCTTTAGAGTCTGAGAGTATGTGGTTACAGCAGGGAAAGAATGACAGCGTAACTGCCTCCCATAGGGACCTGCTGGCAGATTGCCCAAGAGACCTTGGCCGTGCCCTGGGTTGGCTTTCTGTGTGATTGATTAAGCAGTCAGAGGCCTTCCAGGAGAACCAAGTTCCCAGCTTGATCAGCTTGTCATTTTTGCCTTTTGTGATTGCTTGAGAATTACATTTCAAAGGGTGTCTAACTTTGTTCCATTTTCTCCACCTACCATCTATGTGATGCTAGATAAGTTATTTCAGCCTCCATGCCTCAGTTTCCTAATGTATAATACAGGGAAATAACAGGAAATGGCAGTAGTTGCTTCATAGTTTTGTTGCAAAGATCAGGGATAATTCCCTCAAGGCCTAATGGAGGATATTGCTAGTTATCTACCCAAGATCCACATCCTACTTTCTTTTTTATTACAGAAACACAATTTTGTTTGAGGTGGCAATGTGCCCAGCTAAAGTGCTCCATCCCCAGACTCCTGTATAGCTATGATGACCATCTGATTCTGTTCTACAGGGAGGCACTTCCAAGAAAGCAATGGTTTCTGATTAAAAAAGGGGGACAGAGCCAGTTGGCATGTGTATTTTGCTCTTTGCCCTTTCTGTTTCATTCTGTATAGAATGGGGCTACCTGGAAGAAAAGCAGCTATCTTGCAACTAAGACAACACAAGCTCTGTGCTAAGAATGGTAGATCAGAAGGTTAGAAGGAACCTGCCTTGATGACTTTCTCAAGCAGCTGTACCAGGACTGGGCTACCTACCTTCTAACTTCTTGTTAGATGAGAAAAATGAACTTCATTTGGCTAAGCTGCTGGGGTCAGGTTTCTGTTAAATGCGGCTGAATGAAATCCTGACCTAAGCACTCAGCATACTGCCAGCCAATAGTAATAATAAAGGTTACTTTTTATTTTTCTATAAAGCATCATGATTATAAGTCAGCTGTCATTGCAATGAGCACTATAGGAGATTCACAATTATTGTTCTGGAATTTAGTTACGGTAAATAGTACATAAAGTAATCCATTGTCAACTACAGCTGGTAAACATTCTCATTAGAGACACTAGTTGTAATAATATTTGTTTAAATAGAATTTGACATTGTATTGTCATTCTTTAAAAATGCTGCTAGGTTATATTCAACGAGTCCTCTAAGGAGATTATTTACTGATAAGTCTAGAAAACATCTGAGGGGGAAGAGAATGAGACGTTGAAATATGTTGATGAATGTTTATCTAGTTTGGTGGAAAGAAATGTTCATTTCTAAGAGATGTTTTCTTTATTTTCATTTATGAATATAGTAGATTAGCTTCTTTGGAACTCAAGAACATTTTAACACTTTCTAAGTAAGACTGGTGGTGGGGGTAGGAAGAATGTTGTTGATTCATCCGAGAGTTGGTCTGAAATTTACTTAAAAGCCCTAGGAGATTTCTCCAAGACTTTCTCAAGGGTTAGTGAGAATGACACCATAAATAGCTTGCCCTCGTATCTCTGTTTCCCCTAGCTCCTCTACTTGGACTGCAACTACTTGGATTCATCCTCAACATCAGAAAAGCTATTCCTATTAATTGCTTCCATCTGGGAATGTAACTTCACCACACTGACCAGGGTGAACCTGCAGAAGCTCTCAGATGTCTCCGCAATCCACTAATTAAATCATGGTTCTATTTCCTCCATTTTTATACTTTCTTGTTATAAAAAGTAGAGGAGAGCAAGAGAGTAGGTCACAATACTAAAACCTCAGTGGCTAAAGATACCAAAATGTGTTCCTTGTTCTTTTCTCTCCAGCCTCCATGGGTCAGCAGGACATGCTCCTCATTACAGTTGTTGAGCCTGAGCTGAGAGAAGCCACCACCTTGAATGCTGCCAGTCACCATGTCAAAAGAAAGAAACTTGCACTGGCAGTTTCAAATGCATATCACTTTTGCTCACAACTCAACAGCTAGAACCAGTCCCTTGACTCCAGCAACCAAAAATGGGCCATGAGGGGCAATCCTACTGTACACTGGGAAGGGGAGCCCCAGAAAGAATTGGCAAATTGCACTATTAGAGAAGTAGCATCACTGAGTGCCTGTTATATACCCGCTCTGTGTCACAGCACTTGTGTTATCTAATTCTCATAACAATTTTTGATATTAACTTTAATTTTCAAGTGAGAGATTTGAGGCCTACGTCAAGTAATTTGCTCAAGAGTTCCAGCTAATATGTAGATCTCATTTCATTTTCATCTGATTCCAAAATCTGTGCTGTTCCCATTATTTCCCGAAGCCTCCTAGTACAACATTCAGCTGCTCACAGCCTCACAATCTTGGGGTGATCAAGTGAAAGACAGGGTAGGGAATGGAAAGAAGGGTTTATTAAGAAATGATTTTCTCTACAAAACCTAAGGGTCCATAATTCTGTGGCCTCATTAGTATCACGAGGGGACCAACCAAACTAACCTAACCAAGAATCCAAAACTTAACCCTTCAGAACAGAAACAAAAAGTGACTGAAATGAGACTATGCTAAAGGAGATACTGAGCCTGCCGAATGGGCCAGACAGACAGTGTTATCAAATTGAGAGGCAGCGTTATGCTGTTTCTTTTTCTCAGAAGTCTTCGAGTGATCCCTTCAGAGTGCCTATTACCCAGGGTGAAGCCCCATTGCTTTCAAGAGCTCTCTTGGTTGTTCCATTATTCTCACCCTTAATCCATAAGATTATTTACAATTTTGGGAAGTTCATTAAAAGCATTTTGTATATATTTTATATTATTGCTCTGAATATACAAGTTCTGACAGGGATTCACATTTTGACTTGAAGAGTGTACTCAAGGATGCCAGCAAGAAGGTTTCTATCTAGAAGTCTCAAGCAGAGCACAGTTGTATACTATTGACCTGCCTCAAAAGGGATATAATTTTCAGTACAGAGAGAATGATACTTTAAGCTTTGAGAATAGTTTTTTTCACTGGGTCTCATTTCTACTACGTAATGGCAAGACCAGTAGTCAACCAAGTTGAAGACGTGGGACTTCTCTGGTAGCCCAGTGGTTGTGAATCTGCCTGCCAATGCAGGGGACACAGGTTCAATCCTTGGTCTGGGAAGATTCCGCATGTCTCAGGGCAACTAAGCCCAGGCGCCACAAGTACTGAGCCTGTGCTCTGGAACAAGAGAAGCCAGTGCAAGGAGAAGCCTGCACATGGCAACAAAGAGGAGTCCTTGCTCTCTGCAACTAGAGAAAGCTATGCAGCAACAAAGACCCAGTGCAGCAAAAAATAGATAAATTTTTAAAAATGTTTTTAAAGTTAAAAATATGGATGTAATATAGCTAGATTTTGATTTCTCTAAGTACACACTAAAAAAAAAAATCTAAACTTGGAGCCATATAATTTCTCCTCTTGTGAAGACTTATACTTAAAAAATGCTTGTGATGTAATGTTACATGTAAAAGGCAGTCCTTACACGTTTATGGCACCACTGGTTCTAGACTGCTGGGCAGCCAAGTCTCACCAACTTCAATATACCAACCTGGAGGTGCATGCATGGGTCAGTGCCCACCTCACCTCTGATTAGGTCTATTTTAGCAATATGTGTGTGAGTTATAGATCAGAGGTTATTTCCCACCTCCTGCTTCTCAGTTTTTCTTTAACATTACTTTTATAACACTTTTATGACAAAATATATTTTAAACTTGAAAAGAGCATTTACAATAAGAGTTCAAACACTGAAGATAACACAATTCTATATTACTATTTTTTTAATGGAAATTACTGTGAAGATAACATATCAAAGACTCAAATAGTACTCTTAAAATAATCAGTAATGCATGGAAGTCAAAACTCAATTTTAACAGGAATGTCCTAGCGTTGAGGGTCAACCCCTCCTTATAACAGCCAAAATTTAAGTCACCTGAATAAACAGAGAGACAAGAAGGAAAGGGCAAACTGAACTCTGCAACCTCTCATATTTAAAAGAAGAAACAGAAGAGGTAATTCCAATTGACCCCTTGTGTTTTATGGGTTTTGCATCTCTGGGAGGGTTAAGATGACAGCCCATTCTAAACACACGTCCATTTACATTAGCAGCCTTTTCTATGGGTGACTTAAGTGCATATTTGGAACATTCCAACAGAGAAACAAAAAAGACATCAAAGAACCAAATAAATCCACACAAACATTGGAATTTGAGAGCCAGTTTATCTCACTCTTATTTGCCCACCACAATCCAAATGAGACCATAAAATGGTACCCAAAAGACCTGCCATCCATAGTCAAAACAGTATGGATCTGGACTCTCTGGGGAATGCCTCAGTGGCTGCTTTGGTTGTATTAGCAATGGTGACTGGCAAAGGATGTTTGGACAGTTATTTTACTAACATATTTTAAATAAGTCAAGTAAGTGTCAAGTTCCTATCTGAACACCAATTAAGCCTGGATACTAAAAATGAATAAGAACAGGTTGAGGGTAGATTTTATACTATGTGGGTGGTTAGCCAAAATGGCCATAACTGGAATGGCTCTAAACACCCCAACTTGGGTTGATGATGTAATTCAAGTTAAACAATTACTTTAACTTTTCAGAGACTGATGGTCCAGGTCTAGCTAGATTCCTTTGTCTTAGCCTAACATTCTGTTTTTAATGACTTTTCCCCTTCTCTTCAATTCCTTCCTCCCTTGATGGTATCATTACAT
This sequence comes from Ovis canadensis, assembly GCF_042477335.2. Taxonomy (NCBI): domain Eukaryota; kingdom Metazoa; phylum Chordata; class Mammalia; order Artiodactyla; family Bovidae; genus Ovis; species Ovis canadensis. The sequence goes on from NC_091246.1 coordinate 156,126,853, forward strand.
ATGGAAAATTGCAGATGTTTCGTTTATATAACAGGCAAGATTAATATTTACTTTAAAAGAATCTGGAACGTGAATAAAATCCATATAACAGCACATACAATACTTCCATAAAAAACTCAGAGGCCTTTAACTTTTGAAAGAGCTAAGGAATGTTTTTAGATGGAAAGGAAGAAATGATTAGAATATTCACTCAGGATGCAGACATCAGTCCCCTGGTACCATTAGCTCAAAAAGATTAAATGTAACTATGAACAGGGGAAGCTGTGAAGTCAATGGTATTTTTTTTAGGAAGTCCTTACTTTGTAACCTGGCTAGACTGATTTTCTGGCTTTGTCCAAGGACCGCAGAGATAAAATAATTGGGTAGAAGAGAAGAAAGAATGTGAATAAAAGACAAAAACTGAAATTCTAATGGGTACAACCCAACGAATGCTGTGGAGTTGACGAGAAAGAAACATGTTAAACACTTAACGTCTTTAACTGGTGTCTTAACTAGTGACATTACCATTAATCAAAACTGCAAATTTAAGTACTGGTTCTTTAAAGGAAAAAAAAAAAATCAGAAAGGGGTTCTTTGTCCTTTGTTAACACAAACATAAATATTTGTTCAACAGAGAGAAATGCCCTTCTATGGTTTTCTCCTTTGCAAGTGAGGGATGACTGGGTAATATTTAGTCAGAAAAACATAATGATCGATGACTGGCAATGTCTTATGTTTTATATCACTGGGAGCAGAAATTTTATGTTTTTGGCTTGTTTCTCTGTATATAGTCACCACTACTAGTCATTGAGATTCTCACATGTTTTTTGAAATATGTATTGTTCTTTCTAGGTTTAGTGATGAGCTAGACCTTCCAAACGAGCTATTACTTTTTCTTAAAGATTGTCCTTTTCAACATAAAATTTTTTAATTTATAAATCATAAATGTCTAGTATTATTGCTGAAAGTCTAGAAAACTTCTTCCCTTAGTGATTTAAAAACATTTGAATGAGACTTGAAAATTCTAATCCAATTCTGAGAATAGAATGAAATACCATGTTGTAAAAAGAAAAACAAACAAACAGAAAATTAACAAGTGAGGCAGTTTTATTAACTAAAGTACAGATTTTGTTCAAATTTCACAAAAAAAAGATAAAATAAAAATCATTATAAAAATGTAAACAATGGAGTATAAATTTTTTTAAGTTTTTAGAGTAAATTGTTCTAAAAACTTTATCCTTCTCTTCTTCATACTCATTTTAGTTGTCTGTTGCCATATAAAAAATTATCCCCAAAATATCGTGGCTCAAAACAATTAACATCTATTATCTCACACAGCTTCTGTGGGTCAGTAATCTAAAGTAGCTTAGCTGGGTGGGTCTTGGGGTCAGAGTCTTTCAATAGTTGCAGTCATGGTGCCAACAGGGATTGCAGTCATCTGAAAGCTTGATTGGGGCTGAAAGATCTACTAACAAGGTAGGATCCACCCACACGCCTGGCAAGTTAGCGCTGGTTGTTGGCAAGAGGTCTCAGTTCTTTACCACACAGACCTCACCACAGGGTTGCTAGGTGTTTCCACAAGGTGGAAGCTAGCTATGCCCAGAGTGAATGATCCAAAAGACAGAGCAAGGAGGCAACTGAAAATCTTATGTGTCCTAATCTCAAAAGTCACACACAGATACACATTAAGCAAGCCCACAGTCAAGGGGAGGGAAATTGGGCCTCGCTTTTTGGAGACAAGAGTACTGAAATACTTGTAGACATACTTTAAAACCACCATAGTGATCCTATTCTTTAAAGGATCATCACTATTAATACATTGGTTCAAAACTTTCTGGACCTTTTTCTATGCAAATACAAATACATATGAGTTAATATGAATATATATCTATTCCATATACATGTTTTACATATATTTATAGTTGTTTACAAAATTCTTAGAAAATGCTATGAACATTATTTTGCAAACCCTTAGTCATTAAATAACATGTTAAGGACACCACTTCTCCTGTAACACATAGTTTGTTCCTTTTTAATAGCTGCATAGCATTTCATTAGATACTAAATTCATAATTTATTTAATCATTTCCCCAAAGATATACACTTAGGTTGCCTACATTTTTTTGCTACTATGAATATTTACAGTAAATAGCCTGGTACCTAAAACCTTGCCTTCTTATTTAAGTATTTATGTAAGTTACTTTCTTATAAATGGAATTGTTGTATCAAAACATTTCTGCTTTTACTATTATGATAGGTACTATCAAACTGCCCTTCAAAAGTATCTTTTCTGTGCACAGTTACATTACTCACACTCTCTGTTTATTGATGATTCCTACTGCCTATGGTATCTGTGCAAAACTTTCTCATCTCTGGTATCTTTTAGCTTTTATAATATCTAATTTTTCTCTCTTATGAAATTTCTGAGATTATCTAATTATCTGTCTAATGATTATTATTCTTGTTTGGGCAGATTTGTTTCTCCAGGCCATCCTATATAACTTGGCCCTATAGCTTGACTGCCCTTGAATGAAGCAATCGGTTCTGGCAAAACTGGCTGTGGGCTAGGGGTGGGAATGGGTCAGGAGATGCCATTAAACAGGGTGGTCTGAGAAAGCACCCAGGCCTACTTTTCTACATGCGGCTGTGGGTATGGCAAGTATTCAAAGGTATGACTAGCCTTTTATAATGATTTTGCCTAAGACGCTCAAACCTGAGAGACTCAATGACCAATCTGAAAAGCAGAAATAATTAGATATCTTCCATCTGTTACCTAGGACTGTTATCAGAATGAAATAAAATATTGTAAATTATAAAGCACTGCATGAAGTAGAACAACCAGCAAACACTCTAGCATATTCTAGAAGTTCCATCAACAGGGATGGAACAGGATGCTGTAAAGTGCCCAGTACTAAAATGGTCTGCTCAGGCCCACTGCTTAGAACCGCAGCACGAAGCACCACTCAGCCTTAGTCCAGGGCACTGCCTGGCTCTGCAGCTGCTGGCAGGACGTGCTGACAGTGCATGGCAGAAGAGCCAACAAGTCAACTGTCAGGCCCGCCCAGAGGGCCTGGGAGCAAGAAATGGGGGACTTTGGCCAGGGTGGGGGCTTCAGAGTTCTTGAGGGGAGGCTATTCTCTCTTCTCACCAAACTGGGAAGAGGAGCAGAGGTACTTCCTCTTTCTGAAGCACAGGGAGGGAAGTTTCCTGGGTGTGTGTATGTGTGTGTGTAACCACATCCATTCCTGCTCCACTGAGTCAGGGACATGTGAGAGTGTCTCTCATGAAGCTGCCAGTACTGGAACCAGCAGAGATCCTGCTGACACCCCGTATGGAAAAAGGGGTGAGAAAGGGATGATGGAGCTGAGAAAGAACAGATGGTCTTTTTTTTTTTTAAAGTTTCTCCTAAAGCTAAAATTTTTAATTAAAAGGACTATTATTTTTCCTTCTTAAAACTCCCCTTTTTATGGTAAAATATAGCAAACAAACAGAAGAAAAAACATTAAATGTGCCACTTATTATCAAGGCAATATCTGTGTAACTATCACTCAGATCAATAAATAAAACATTACCAGCACCCTAACAGTCTCCAACTGTGACTCTTCAAAATCAGAAAACCCTCTCTCCCCTAAAAGGTAACCATGACTTGGCCTTTATAATAATCATACTCTGGTCCTTTTTAAAAAAATTTTTTTCAACTAAGCATGCATCCCAAAGCACTATACTTCAATATTGCTTTTTTGGGAAATTGATATAAGTGGAATAATACAGTATGAATATACATCAACTTATCTATCTATGCTGTTGATGGGCTGTTTGTTTCCAGCTATCATTAATTTTGTTTCCAGCTATTATTAATGTGCTGCTATAAACATTCTTGTACATGATTCCTGGTGTGTGTGTACAACATTTCTTTAACGCATGTACCTAGGAATGTACCTAGGATAGAGTATGTGGATTCTCAACTAGACTACAGAGTGTTTTCCAAGTGGATTCCCAATGTCCATTCCCACCACAGTTTAGGAGAGCTCTCCATGCTCCACACCTAAAATGATCATTCTTGGGAATTCCCTGGTGGTCTAGTGCTTAGAAATCAGCACTTTCCCTGCTGTGGGCCCAGGTTCAATCCTTGGTTGGGGAACTAAGATCTCACAAGCCACATGGTGCAACCAAAATTAGATAAATAAATGAATAATAAAATGATTACTCTTCATTTTGAGAGAGTGGACTTTTTGGTAATAAAGCCCTTTTTAAAAAAAAAAATGATAACAATGATAATGGTAGCTTTACCAGGATACATCTTTTAAGTAGCTTTACATTGTGAAATAAAGATTAAATAGTTTCACTTAGGCCCTATTTTTCCCTCTGAAATCCTACTGGACCATGACATCACAAATGCTAGAGACCATTGTCTCACACAACATGATATAAATTGTCCTTACTTATTGTTTTAACATGAAAACCACTTGATACATATAGTAGCCAGACTCCACGATGGCCCTCAGTGAACCTTCTTTCTTGGTACTCATGCCTTTGTGTAGACATTCTACAATGAATGAAGGCTGATTTTGTAACTAATGGAAGTAATTAATTTTTAATAATAAGCTAGGTCAAAAAATTGCAGCTTCAGCATTGGTCCTTTGGATCAGTCACTCTTGGGGGAAGTCAGTCACCATGTTGTGAGGATGCTCAAGCAGCTCTGTGGACAGGCCAGCACCTCAGCAGAGAAAAGACCAATTTACCAATGCCAACTTGCTGAACAAGTAAATAAGCCACCTTGAACAAACTTCTGTCTCAGTCAAGCCTTCAGATAATTTAGCCCTCCCAAGTTTCCACTTTCCAGCTAGACCCCAGAAATTATAAACTAGAGACAAACCATTCCTCTGTGCCCTGTCTGAATCCCTGATCCACAGAAACCATGAGATAATACATGATTATTGTTTTAAGTCACCAAATTTGGGGATGATTTGTTAGAAAAGAGATAATTAGCAGAACACTCATGACCATCTAGAAAGTATCGTTGGCTGAAGACCTGCATCTGATAATGCCTCTGTATTTAAACACAAGTTTAGAAGAAGGAGACATGGCAAAGCACTATGCTGAATAAGTGTGCAAAGGGATGCAACTAGCAAAATCCAGAAAATAGGAAATTCTACAGCATAAATGACCCCATTTCTTCAGTTATTAAGTTGAAAAAGAAATAGAAAGTAAAAACATGAGAGAGTCTATAAATTAAGAGAGACTTATAAGCTTTGATAGATTGTATTACTCCCAGTATTTGCTGCCCTCTCCTGTGAGAGAGTTATTCTTCCCTTCTCCCCCTCTGACATCAGCTTTGGCCATGTGATTTTCTTTGACAAATGAAATGTGAGCAGATGTGATGGTTGCTACTTCTGAGCAGAAGTTTTAAAAGTCATCGTGTTTTGACCATTTCTCATTTCCATCTGCCAGGAAGTGGGTGTATCCCAAATAGGGACTGTTTCTTCAGCTTCTGGCCAAGAGTGAAGAGGATGCAGAGCTGACTAACAACGGAAATTCAAGTGAGCAGGAAAGAAACCCAACCTGTCATAAGCCATTGTGATTTTCGAGTTGTTTGCCACCATAGCATAACCTTAATGTAATTTGATTTATGCAAGAAATGTTTCCATCAAATAAACCTAAAAGATAAACCTTGTTAGGATTCCAGTTTATGACCCCACTGTAGAAATTTGAGTATAGACTAGATACTTAATGATAGTTAAGAATTATTTATTTTTTAATGTTTTTAAAATTTTATTTTTTATGTTTATTTTTTAGGTGTGTTGATAATACTACAGTTATGTTTAAAACAAGAAAAGAGTTCTTTTCTTTGGGACACACGGTCCAGAAGGAAGAGAAGGTAGGTGGGGGTACAGCTTAGTCATGAGTTGATAATTGAACTGGGTGGTGAGTATATGTGTTTATCATATTATTTCTACTTTAATTAATGTTTGGAAATTTCCATAATAAAAAGTTAAAAAAAATAATTATGGATTTGAGTCCCAGAATTGTCCCTTGACTCCCCAAAGAGTATAGAAAATATGGGTGTTGAGAAGATAGAGCTCATCAATTAAGTTTAGTGAGTAAGAAAATAAGGAAGGTGTTTGGAGTGGGTCTCATCCTGGTGGCTCAGACGGTAAAGAGTCTACCTGCAGTGTGCGAGACCAGGGTTCAGTCCCTGGGTTGGGAAGATCCCCTGGAGAAGGAAATGGCAACCCACTCCAGTATTCTTGCCTGGAAAATCTCATGGATAGAGAAGCCTGTCAGGCTGCAGTCCATGGGGTCGAAAAGAGCTGGACACGATTGAACAACTTCACTTTCTTTTTTCACTTCTTTCAGGAAGAAGACATCAAAACTGATTTTCAGTGACCACATTCTATCAGGTGAAAGCACTTCCCAGGTGGCACTAGTGGTAAAGAATCCACCTGTCAATGCAGGAGCTACGTAAGAGACTTGGGTTCAATCCCTGGGTGGGGAAGATCTCCTGGAGAAGGAAATGGCAACCCATTCCAGTATTCTTGCCTGGAGAATCCCGTGGACATAAGAGCCTGGTGAGCTATAGTCCATAGGGTCCCAGAGAGTTAGACACGACTAAAGTGGCTGGATGGCATCACTGACTCGATGGACGTGAGTCTGAGTGAACTCTGGGGGTTGGTGATGGACAGGGAGGCCTGGCGTGCTGCGATTCATGGGGTCGCAAAGAGTCCGACATGACTGAGCAACTGAACTGAACTGAACTGAACTGAAAGTGACTTAGGATGGGTAGGATGAAAGCACTATTAGGGTAAGATTTAGAGCACTGGGACGGGTAGGGGCTCTGAAGGTATTAGCTTCCACCACAAGTGTGAGAGGAAACGGGTGTGGCTTAAATAGAACTGTTATCTCTTCTCTATTAGCTAAAATCAAACTTCATATCTGTCTTACCAATTAAAGCACCTGATGTATTCTTTATTTGTGTTCTGGGCATTAAAGTAATGTTTGGAGCTAGGAGATGGATTGGTGGCTTGCTCTATCAGCTCCACTCAACTTGGAATCGCATTACTTCCAGGAATACTGCCTTGCCTTTAAGTTAATGACAGATTGTTTTCTATTATTCCCCTGGTCTCCTACAAAGTGCTCTAATTCACTCTTTGTTTTTTTTTTCTAATTCACTCTTAATGAGGCTCCAGACTGCATTTCCACAATTTGTGCTGCAAGGATAGGATTTCCTGTAAGTGGAGCAGACAAAGTAGCTGAGCTTGAGCCATCTTGTCAGTTTCACATTCAAGAGCATGTGAAACAAGAGGACCACTTGGGCTGAGGGAGAGAAGAGGCTGAGCTTGAGCCAGATTCTCTGTCAGGAGGCTGTGGGCTGGGACATGTGACTCAGGGAAAGCCGACACTGGCAACTCAAGAGGGGAAAGAAAATCTGTTGGAGTTAGAGAAGCCGCAGCAGCCTCAGTGTTAGCACCTTCCCCACCACCACCTTCCACACTCCCTACCCCCACCCCCATCCAAAGGAGACAGGGAAGGAGATTCTCATTCCATTCTCCAGACCTAGGATGCTCTTGTCTGGGAAAGAGGGAGAAGATGTGGGTATGATAGTAGACACATCTCCCATCCCCACTCCCGCTACATGGACATTGAAGTTTTATATTGTTTTGGTTTTCAGATTGAAGTTTGGAAATGAATAGGGCTGAGCATTAGAGATGAGACTGGGAGGTTATGGAATTAGATGGAGACATCGTAAAGATAAGAGGGTTCACTGACCTGAGAGAAGAGGGATTATACCAGACGGGGCTGGGGACAGTTAAACAGTTTCGTGTTTACACCCCCATGAATTGGCTGAACTTCCCTGGTGGCTCAGACGGTAAAGCATCTGTCTACAATGCGGGAAACCTGGGTTCGATCCTTGGGTCGGGAAGATCCCCTGGAGAAGGAAATGGCAATCCACTCCAGTACTATTGCCTGGAAAATCCCACGGACAGAGGAGCTTGGTAGGCTACAGTCCATGGGGTCGCAGAGTGAGACACAACTGAGCGACTTCACTATGGCTATGGCTAGACAGCATATTAAAAAACAGAGACATTATTTTGTTGACAAAGGTCCATCTAGTCAAAGCTATGGTTTTTCCAGTAGTCATGTATGGATGTGAGGGTTGGACCATAAAAAGAAAGCTGAGCATGGAAAAATTGATGCTTTTGAACTGTGGTGTTGGAGAAGACTCTTGAGAGTCCCTTGAACTGCAAGGAGATCAAACCAGTCAATCCTAAAGGAAATCAGTCCTAAATATTCATTGGAAGGACTGATGATGAAGCTGAAGCTCCAATACTTTGGCCACCTGATGTAAAGAACTTATTCATTTGAAAGAACTTGATGCTGGGAAAGATTGAAGGCAGGAGGAGAAGGGGACTACAGAGGATGAAATGATTGGATGGCATCACCGACTAGATAGACATGAGTTTGAGCAAGCTCCAGGAGTTCATGAAGGACAGGGAAGCCTGGCTTGCTGCAGTCCATGGTGTCGCAAAGAGTCAGACATGACTGAGCGACTGAACTGACTGAATAATCATAAGGTTCCCTCATTTCCCCTAACACAACAACAGAAAGCAAAACAATTTTTGGTTCAGGGTTTTAGTGATATACCAGACACTTCCAATTAGATGAAGCTTGTCTTCAGCAATTGGCCTTCTTAATCTTCCTTCCTTCTTCCTTCTCTCCCTTATTCTGCAGAAAATCTGTGCCCTCCTGCTGCCCTCTGTGCAACTAGTGAGAGACAAATATATGTACCATCAAAGACACTAAAAATATCTTTATTTTCTTTTAATATTTTGCCTACCGTGGCCTACTTTTGGTTCAGTGTCAAAAGCAAAGGGGTGAGGTGTGCCCTAAATAAATATGTCAGTGAATTCTGTCCCACCATATTGACTGCATGACTTTTGTACTGTAAATCAAAGTTGTTTTCTACAGATTGCAAGAGTTAAAAAAATGTTCTATGTCAATACATTGATATTTAAGTTCTGAAATTCCATTTGCTTCATCAAAAATCTATTTCTTTGAAAACCATTTCCCACTGATAATCCTGGAATTAAGGAGATCTAGTTAGTGCCTGAGTCACATGAAGAATCACTTCCAACCCACCCACGTAGCTGAAAACACATTTTTTGGTGATTATCAAGTCAGGAGCTATGAAGCTTCCTTGCAAAGAGAGCATTTATCAGCTGATGTTATTTTAATTATTCATTTTTAATGAGGAATCTATGAACATCTTCAAAAATCAGGGTCAATAGGTAGGCTGTCACCTAACCAAAAAAACACGTTTTTTTTTGTCTGAGAGTTCTACTCACATTAGGTGATTATTGTCATAATTGAAATACTTCAGCATAGCAAGATAAGTGTGCTTTAAAAAATAGTTTTAATATTCACCCTGTGCAAGCGTGCTCAGTCGTATCTCTTTGCGACCCCATGGACTATAGCCCGCCAGACTCCTCTGTCCATGGGATTCCCAGGCAGCAGTGCTGGAGTGGGTTACCATTTCCTGCTCCAGGGGATCTTTCTGAACCAGGGATCCAAACCTTGTTTTCTGTGTCTGCTGCCTTGGCAGGTGTATTCTTTATTGCTGTACCACCTAGGAAGTATAAGTTGTTAATGAACACTTTGAAGGGCTCTAATGGGTAATATGGGTTTCCCTTATTCTTTAGCATAAGAGGTGCTAGAAATAGCTTAACAAGTTACTGGTGACATGGATGATTACTGAGGGATGTGTGATGCACGGGCATCTTATCCTTAAATGAATGGGGCATCAGTTTTGTGTGAGCCCAGAATGGTGCTCTAGGCCTGGCTATTTGTTTAGTCCCATGCTTGCTACTTAGTGTAGGATTCTGTCGCCTGACCAGATGAGAAGCATGGCTGGATCTGGCTTTATGACATCATGACATCTGGTTCAGTTTTCTCAAGGGGTTCTGGTCAGGAGGTTTGAGCTCATGGACACCAGACTCTAAGGGGACAAATTGGCAGAGGCCCCACCAAAACACTGACGTTGTACACCAAAGTGGCTTAAGCCAGTTAACAACATTTGATCCACAAATAGTTCCCATTAATGAGACGTATCTAATGAGATCTGTGTATAGTGACGAAGATTTGAGGAAGTTTCATACAGAGAAATGCGATTTTGTCTATATAATAATAATATCAAAAAATTATAAAGGGGTTACTGTGTGTTAGACACTGTTCTAAACTCTCTCTATGCACACACACACGTATTCAATTAGTACTTGTCACGTCTCTATGAGGAGATACTACTATCATATTGTTAACCCCATTTTACTGGCAAGGAAACTGAGGCACAAAGGATGACTTGTCCTAGATGGTACAGGCCAACTGAGTGAGGAAGCCATGATTTGAACACAGCCAGTCTAACTCCAGAATCTAGGCTCTTACCGGTATAGACACTAGTTTCCTTTCTGAAAAATAGTGGTTGGTATGTAACTAGGAGTCATAGGAGTTTATGGAGTTAAAGAAAACTGACCTGCTGTACAAGCCCAGGGGATAACTAAGGAATTCTGAGGTTTCCCTTGGCTTGAGAAAAGGTCCTTACCAACAGGAGATTTTTCTGTCAGGCATCATTTGGGTAGCAGGGTTTCTGTGATGAACTAAAAATAAAGACCTGTCACTTGGTTGATGATGTGCATAACGGTTTTCCTAGACGTAACAGAACTGGTGAGTATTAGAAGACTTTGATGAGAAAGGCAGGCAGCAGACAATCTGTTTCTCTTTCCCGTATTTGGCTTCCTTCCTTTTATATCTCCCTATATCACTCTATATCAGAACAACCACTCACATGTCTGATACTACTCATCTATGTCACAGCAAACATTCCTTTAGAAGCCATGTACTCCTCTGTTCCTTGCAGTCCCTCAGCCTGGGCAAGAGTTGAGATAATCTGATTACTAGTCCAGCTATTTGGTGAACTCTTTTCCTGAAGCTACGAATCTGATAGTGCCTCTTGCTATTGCAAATTCCCCTATGGACATGATTCTTAGAGAGACCAAAAACCCACCACCCCCAGCCAGCTCCTGTGGATGTCTGTGGTTGGTTTACTCATCCTAAAGTCTGTGATATCATATTACCCAAGTGTTACCCGAATGTGGGGAGGTGCACTTCGTGCCTTCTTCCATTTCCCGTCACCAAGGCAACCTGGTGTGCATCTCCCACAGTGCTCCTTTGCTCAGCCATTTGCTGCATGTTCTCAGGATGCTGGTCAACCACTCACTCGACTGTATCACACAGGACTGCAGGGAACGGAGCACAGCTGACCGACGTAATGGCTCTGTAGGCTTCCGGATTCCCAAACTTTTCAAAGTGCTAGGATTTTTAGTGTTCTCATAGCTGTTACTTACTTGGTAAGTTGCCAATTCTTTAAAAAATAATCCCCAACATTTGTATATATCAGATTACTTTTATGTAAAAATATGATAATTAAGGTATTAATCCAACCTCATAGAATTGGGCGACTTCAGCTTTTTCGGCATCAGTGGTTGAGGCAGAGCTTTGTCAAGAGAACACACTGGTCATAGCAAACACCCTTTTTCAACAACCCAAGAGATGAGTTTACGCATGAGTTTTACCAGATGGTCAAGAATGAAATCAAATTATTATGTTCTTTGCAACCAAAGATGGAGAAACTCTATACAGTCAGTAAAAAAAAAACTGGAGCTGACTGTGGCTCAAATCATGAGCTCCTTATTACAAAATTCAGGCTTAACTTGAAGAAATAGGAAAAACCAGTAGGCCATTCAGGTATGACCTAAATCAAATCTCTTATGATTATACAGTGGAGGTGATTGATGAATAGATTCAAGAGATTAGATCTGGTAGATGAAGTATCTGAAGAACTGTGGACAGAGGTTTGTAACATTGTACAGGAAGCAGGGACCAAAAACATCCCAAAGAAAAAGAAGTGCAAGAAGGCAAAGTGGTTGTCTGAGGAGTCTTTATAAATAATAGAGAAAAGAAGAGAATTGAAAGGCAAGGGAGAAAGGGAAAGATATACCCAATTGAATGCAGGGTTTCAGACAATAGCAAGGAGAGATGAGAAGGTCTTCTTAAATCAAAAGTGCCAAGAAATAGAAGAAAACTATAGAATTGGAAAGACTAGATATTTCTTTAAGAAAATTGGAGATATCAAGGAAAGATTTCATGCAAGGACGGGCATGATAAAGGTCAGAAATGGTAAGGACTTAACAGAAGCAGAAGAGATTAAGAAGAGGTGGCAAGAATACATTAAAGAACTATGCAAAAAAGGTCTTAATGACCCAGATAATCACGATGTTATTCACCTAGAGCCAGACATCCTGGAATGTGAAGTGAAGTGGACTTTAGGAAGCATTACTACAAACAATGCTTGAGGGCTTCCCTGATAGCTCAGTTGGTAAAGAATCTGCCTGCAATGCAGGAGACCCCAGTTCGATTCCTGGGTCAAGAAGATCCCCTGGAGAAGGGATAGGCTACCCACTCCAATATTCTTGGGCTTCCCTTGTGGCTCAGCTGGTAAAGAATTGGCCTTCAATGCAGGAGAGCTGGGTTTGGAAGATCCCCTGGAGAAGGAAAAGGCTACATGCTCCAGTATTCTGGCCTGGAGAATTCCATGGATTCTATAGTCCATGGGGTCACAAAGAGTTGGACATGACTGAGCAACTTTCACTTTCGCTACAAACAAAGCTAGTGGAGGTGATGGAATTTCAGCTAAGCGATTTCAAATCTGCAAAAATGATGCTGTTAAAGTGATACACTCAATATGTCAGCAAATTTGGAAAACTCAGCAGTGTTCACAGGACTGGAAAAGGTCAGTTTTCATTCCAATCCCAAAGAAGGGTCACACGAAAGAATGTTAATACAATTGTGCTCATTTCACAAGCTAGCAAGGCTATGCTCAAAATCTTTCATGCTAGGCTTTAGCAGTACATGAACCAAGAACTTGCAGATGTAGAAGCTGGGTTTTGAAGAGGCAGAGGAATCAGAGATTAAATTGACAACATTCGTTGGATCACAGAGAAAGCAAGGAAGTTCCAGATAAACATCTGTTTCATTGACTATGCTAAAGCCTTTGACTGTGTGGATTACAACAAAATGTGGAAAATTCTTAAAGAGATGGAGGTAACAAACCAACTTACCTGTCTCGAGAAACTTGTATGCAGTTCAAAAAGCTGTTAGAACAGACATGGAACAAGGAATTGGTTCAAAATTGGGAAAGGATTACATCAAGGCAGTATATTGTCACCCTGCTTCTTTAGCTTAGATGCAGAGTACATGTGAAATGCCAGGCTGGATGAAGCACAAGCTGGAATCAAGATTACCAGGAGAAATATCAACAACCTCAGATATGCAGATATTACCACTCTAATGACAGAAAGGAAAAAGGAACTGAAGAGCCTCTTGATGAGGGTGAGAGAGGAGAGTGGGAAAGCTGGCTTGAAACTCAACATTCAAAAAATGAAGATCATGGCATCCAGACTCATTAGTTCATGCCCAATAGATGGGAAAAAGTAGAGACAGTGACAGGTTTTATTTTCTTGGGCTCTAACATCAATTCAGACTGGGTGGCTGCAACCATGTAATTAACAGATGCTTGCTCCTTGGAAGGAAAGCTCCAACAAACCTAGACATCATATTAAGAAGCAGAGACATCACTTTGCCAACAAAGGTCTGTATAATTAAAGCTGTGGTTTTTCCAGTAGTCATGTATGGATGTGAGAGTTGGACCATAAAGAAGGGTGAGCACTGAAGAACGGATGCTTTCAAATTGTGGTCCTGGAGAGGATTCTTGAGAGTCCCTTGGACCGCAAGGAGATCAAACCAATCAATCCTGCAGAAAATCAACCCTGAATATTCATTGGAAGTACTGACACTAAAGCTGAAGCTCCAATACTTTGGCCACCAGATGTGAAGACCTCGCTCAATGGAAAAGAATGGTGGCAGAAGACAAGATGGTTAGATAGCATCACTGACTCAATGGACATGAATTTGAGGAAACTCCGGGAGATAGTGAAGAACAGAGCAGCCTGGCATGCTGCAGTCCACAAAGGGATTGCAAAGAGTCAAGACAGGACTTAGTGACTGAACAGCAACAACAACAATTAATTCATCCAACTTGAGTTGAGTACTTAGAACCCAATCTTAGAAACTCAAGAGAAGTAGGATACAGACCCTGCTAATGTGTTGGAATTGTTTTTGTTGCAGGCAATAGGAATCCAACTTAAACTAACTTAAATAAAAAAGGAAATATATTGACCCATGTAACTAAAAAGTCTGTGTTAATTTCAGGCTTGACTGGATCAAGGGAACTCAAATTATTTCATCAGGGCTCTTTTTTTTTTTTCTCTATTCACCTCTACTCGTTTTTCCCTCTCTTTATGAGTTGGCCTCATTTTTTCTTACTAAAGATAGCTTCCTCCAATTTGACCTGAACAAATGGCCTTTAGAAACTCCAGCTAAGATCATTCTTAGATCTCAAAATAGCAGAATAGAGACCCTCTCTTCCTTAGAATCCGTATATCAAAAGTCAAGGAAGATTCTGATTATCTCTAGTTAGTCACATGCCCATTTAACTGACCACTCTGACCAGAGCAATGGAATATCAAGTTGGCCAGGCTTAGGTTATATGGAAGGTTCAACCTGATTGTATAACATGAAATGTGTTTCCTACAAAGAGTGATGGATAGACAAAAGAAAAAAATAGATATTCTCCGTGGTAGCCAGCCTCAAAGATGACCCCAGATGATCCTTACTTATATCCATGCATAATTTTCTACACTGTATTATGGTTGTCTTGTGTGATCAATAGAGCCCTACAGAAGTGATGGTGGGTGACCTTCAAGGCTAGGTCATAAAAGAAATTATAGTCTTATTCTTGCTCTCAGAATGCCTGCTCTGAAGAAAAGCAGCCACCATGTTGTAAGGATGCCCAAGCAGCCATATGAAAAGATCCATGTAAAGAATAACAGGCCCTCTGCCAACAGCTGATACTGATTTGCTGGCCACTTAAGTTTGCCACCTGGAAAGTGGATTTTTCAGCCCCAGTCAAACCTTCAGGTGACTAGCCCTACCCAACACCTTGGCTACTTCATGAGAGATTCAAGCCTGAGCCGTCCAACTAAGCTGCTTCTGAATCCTGGAACTGCAGATGCTGGAAGGTCTGTGAAGTAGAAAATGTTTATTGTAGTTTTAAACATTGATTTTTGAGGAAATTTGTTACTCAGGAATAGGTAGCAAATACATGCACTATACTTGCTCTCAAGTAGCTCATTGCCCAGCCTAAAGTCATAGACACTTAAATGACTAATTTGTGAGTGGGAAAGAAAGACAGAGGACATAGGAAATCCTCTGGCTAGATGGCATCATCGAATCAATGGACAGAAGTTTGAGCGAGCTCTAGTTGATGGTGAAGGACTGGGAAGCCTGGTGTGCTGCAGTCCATGAAGCAGCAAAGAGCCAGACACAGCTGAGTGACTGAACAACAGCAACTGTGAAATCTGACAGAGGAGGCCACATCTGAGCTGTGCTTCAAGGATGAATGTGAGAAGGAATGGAAACCCAGGCAAAGCGAATAGCACACCAAAGGCTCTGGGGCTTGAAAGTGAAAAACGCAAATAGAATAGTGCAGTTTCAGCTAAGGTCATGGCTCATCAGAATCATGAGAAGGGGGACTTCCGTGGTGGTCCAGTGGCTAAGACTCCATGCTCCCCAATGCCTGCGTTCAATCCCTGGTCAAGGAACTAGATCCCATATGCCACAACTAAGAGTTCACATGCTTCAACAAAAATTGCAGCCAAATAAATATTTTTTTAAAAAATCATGAGAAGGGATTAAAAAGTAGACAGATACTCAAACCCAACCTGTAGAGAATCTCATGATTAGGGAGCACTGGTTTGGGTTTCCAAAGTTGTTTTTGGTCCTCAGTTGGTTGGTTAGCTGGTTGCTGTGGAGGGGTGAGTTTGTAGAAATGTTTCGCAGCAGAATTTCTGGACCTCTTGCAATATAAAGCAGGAAACAGGCTCTTGGCCCAAACCAATAGTAATGAAATAGAATATTTGTGATGGGGTGGAGTAGGGCCCAGGGATCTACACATTAATAAGCACTTTAGAAATTTTATGCAAAATAGTACAAGTTTAAAAAATGGGTAAATTATTGAAAACTCAAAAAATAATTGTTTTATGGAAACAAGAGTTTCAAGAAAGAGGTGGTAAATTCAAAACTGGATTTATATTCATGCTATAATGATGCAAAAAATACTTAAAAACACTAGCAGGAAATATATCAAAATAACCTTGGTAGTATTATGGTGGTAACATTGTAGATGATGGGTTTGTGTGTGTGTGTGTGTCTGTGTGTGTGTAGTACAGGTACATTATTTCCATAGTTTAAACAGTGATTTTCAGAAAGTTTAAGAAGCTGTGTTAATGATGTGGCAAAATCAAGTTGGGCAAGGGTTGAAAAGAGGTCATTGGCCTTGGCAAGTGGGCGGCCATTGGAGACCTTTGGATGAGGGAATGGAAGCCAGGTTACAATGGCTGGATTCAGAGAATGGGGAGGAAGTGCAGGAGGGAGCCAGTATAGGTCACTAGTTCAAGAAGTTTGGCAGCAAAGGCAAAATTAAAAATCAGATTGTTCCTTTTTGAACTGATTATAAAAGTAATACTTGTTTATTATTAAAGAAAAAAAAACCAATTGGGTAATACAGAACATTAAGAACAAAACAACAGTCACCCATAATCCTACCTACCACCCAGTGCTGAACCATGCTAAGAGTTTAGTATATTTACGTTATAAACTTTTCTCCTTCGTGGCAGTGATTTGAGATAGAAGGAATCATCCACAGTATTCTTAGATGAGGAAACCAAGGCTCAGAAAGTGACTTTCCTGAGGCACAAAGAATTCATAGCAAACTGTTTGGTACCCATAGTGCTTTGGCTTGAGTTTCCCGGTTGCTCTGCCCTGACCTTGCAGGAGAATTAGCCAGTCAGCCTTTTTCTTGTGCAATATTGTGTCCTGAAGAGATGTTTCAGCCACAGTGCCTCTAAAATTTCACTGCAACTATGGATTTATACACTTAAATCTCTCACTAGGCCTGTCCTCTTTGACGGTAGAGCCTGGGTCACCTTCATCTCAGGGTTCCCAAACCCTAGCACAGCATTTGACAGAATCACTGCACAACGCGTGTTTCTAGAATGATGGGTGAGGCTTTGGTGTAGCAACTAATGCAGCTTTCATTCCCAGTATTTCCTGCTTCTCTGTAACATCTACCCCATTCTGGCAGTAGTGAGTGTTTTATGCATAGATTGCCTCGGGGTAAGAATAACAGTAGAACCAGAGTCAAATTCTTGGCTTTTGACTTTCAAATACTCAGGTGGGGTATAAACAACAGTTTTGGAAGACAGACAGAAAAGCTGTATTACCTACTCCCTGACTAAATGTGAAGGAGAAAGGAAAGCTGAGGAAAAGTTAACAAGTGAGATAGCAGTGAGTGTTCCTATGAAAGGGGACTAGGCTACCTCTCACCCTACTGAATCCCATTCCAGAATAGTTTGTGGAGTAGGTAAATCACCAGAATTCCCCTACCTCGATGTGACAAAGGAGAGGAAATGGCATAGTGGGAAAGAAGTGGCCTCATGGAAAATTTAGACCAGCACACTGTCCAATAGAATGTATACTATCATGTGAATTGAATCGCCAGTCTATGTCTGACGCAGGATGCAGCATGCTTGGGGCTGGTGCATGGGGATGGCCCAGAAAGTTGTTATGGGGAGGGAGGTGGGAGGGGGGTTCATGTTTGGGAATGCATGTAATAATTAAAGATTTTAAAATTTAAAAAATAAAAAACTAAAATTAAAAAAAAAATCAAAAAAAAAATAAATAAAATAAAAAGCAAAAAAAAAAAAAAAAGAAATGTAATTTGAGCTACATATGTAATTTTGAGTGTTCCAGTAAGTCGGCTTCCCTGGTGGCTCAGACAGTAAAGAATCCACCTGACAATGCAGGAGACCTGGGTTCGATCCCTGGGTTGGGAAGATTGCCTGGAGAAGGGAATGGCTACCCACTTTTCCAGTAGTCATGTGTGGATGTGAAAGTCGGACCATAAAGAAGGCTGAGTGCTGAAGAATTGATGCTTTTGAACTGTGGTGCTGGAGAAGACTCTCAAGAGTCCCTTGGACTTCCAGGAGATCCAACCAGTCCATTTTAAAGGAAATCAGCCCTGAATATTCATTGGAAGGACTGATGCTGAAGCTAAAGCTTCAATACTGTGGCCCCCTGATGTGAAGAGCCAACTCATTAGAAAAGACTCTGATGCTGGGAAATATTGAAGGCAGGTGAAGGGGACAACAGAGGGTCAGATGGTTGGATGGCATCGCCAACTCAATGGACATGAGTTTGAATAAGCTCTGGAAGATGGTGAAGGACAGGAAAGCCTGGCATGCTGCAGTCCGTGGGGTCACAAAGAGCTGGACACGTCTGAGCGATTGAACAACAGCAACAACAATAACCCACTCCAGTTTTGTGCCTGGAGAATCCCAAGGACAGAGGACCCTGGCGGGCTACAGTCCATGGGGTCGCAAAGAGTCAGACATGACTAAATAACTAACCCTTCTGTCTTATTATATGTTCTAATAAGTAGCCACATTAAAGAACCTATAAAGAAACTGGTGAAATTAATTTTAATAAATTATTTTATTTAACCTCATATGCCTAAATATTATCGTTTCAACATGTAATCAATAGAGAAATTATTAATGAGATATTTTGCATTTTTCTGTGCTAAAGTTTTTGTTTTTGGCCACGCCACACAGTACATGGAATCAGTTCCCTGAACAGGGATCAAACCTATGCCCTCTGCATTGGATCCATGGAGTCTTCACCACTGAACCTCCAGGGAAGTCCCTGTACTAAGGTTTTGAAATCTAATGTATACTTTATAGTCACAGCACACCTCAGTTTTTATTAGCCATATTTCAGTGAAATGTTCAGCAGTCACCTGTGGCTGGAGACTGCCAGATAGCACAGGTCAAGACAGACGAAAATGGCCCCATGGACTGCTGAATCCCAGAGCTGAGAACTGGAGCCATAAAAAGTTTCTTGTATGCTCGAGTATCATAGACAAGGACCAAGCTGGGTGACCTAAGGAGATTTTGTTTTATAATCAGTTTCTGACGAGAAAAACCTCTTTTGAAGGAAAACTTCTCAGCAGAAGGTCCCTTTTGTCTTTCCACTAACCTTAAACCAGCTCCCCTTTCTCCCACCAGGCTCTATTCATCTCCGGCCCTAGCACTCCTTTCAAATCTTTTGATCACACAATACCTTGCCTAACCTGTTGGTTCTTTCTGTACATCAAAGAAATAGAAATGAAGAATAAATAATTAACAGATTACCAGATCTCTTCTCTGGATTCCTCTTCAGTAATTTCAAGAACAAACTGTGGGAATAAGATAGCATCTAAAGAAAACTCATAAAAAGTCAACAAGCAGCTCATAAGCTGACACACAGTGGGGGATGGTGATGACTCTGACCCATTATCTCAATGATTAAGATTTCTTCCTCTTTACCCTTTAAAAACTTTCGTGGCTGCAGAATCTTCAGAGATAGTTTTGAGGGGACACTGAGTCTGCCATCTCCCCAGATTGCTGGCATTCTGATTAAAAGCATCTTTCCTTTCTACCAACATTGGCCTCTCGAGTATTGATTTTTGAGTGGTGAGCAGTCGGACTTGATTTGGTAAGATTCAGGCTGAGTGGAATAAAATCTAGCACTGCTCTGCATGGACTGAGTGGACAGAAGCCCGTGGGAATGCTTCAGTGGATTCCATGAGAGATGGCAGAGAGGCACCCAAGACCCACCCCTCTACACATGTCCACATTCTATAAACCCCCAGAGACTTGGAAGCCACCCTGGGGAAAGAGGAAACCCCAATCTAGATGATGACTAAGATTCGTTTGGTAGAATAGGGCAGAGCTCAAAATTCTGTATTGGTAAAGAAAGTTACACTGATTTAGTGGACTGAGTTTCAGAATCTTTATAAAAAGAGTGACGAACATGCTAGAAATGAGGTTTCTGTAAGCCCTATCTGCTGTTTTCTCACAGGCTGTCAGAAGATGATCTAAAGGAGGATGGTGACTTTTCAACAAGTCAATCTCAAGGGAAAAAGGGGGAAGTATAGCATTCTTCTTTGCCCACCTGATGTGAAGAGCTGACTCATTAAAAAAGACCCTGATGCTGGGAAAGATTGAAGGGGATGACAGAGGACGAGATGGTTGGATGGCATCACCGACTCAAAGAACGAGTCTGAACAAGCTCTGGGAGATGGTGAAGGACAGGGAAGCCTGGTGTGCTGCAGTTCATGAGGTCACAATAAGTAAGACACGACTGAGCAACTGAACAACAACAATAGCACTCTTTTTTAAAAATATAAATTTATTTATTTTAATTGGAGGCTAATTACTTTACAATATTGTATTGGTTTTGCCATACATTGACATTAATCCGCCATGGGTGTACATGTGTTCCCCATTCTGAGCCCCCTCCCTCCTCCCTCCCCATACCATCCCTCTGGGTCATCCCAGTGCACCAGCCCCAAGCATCTTGTATCATGCATCAAACCTGGACTGGCGATTCATTTCACATATGATAATATACATGTTTCAGTGCCATTCTCCCAAATCATCCCACCCTCGCCCTCTCCCTCGGAGTCCAAAATACTGTTCTATACATCTGTGTCTCTTTTGCTGTCTCGCATACAGGGTTATCATTACCATCTTTCTAAATTCCACATATATGTGTTATTTTACTGTATTGGTATTTTTCTTTCTGGCTTTCTTCACTCTGTATAATAGGCTCCAGTTTCATCCACTTCATTAGAACTGATTCAAATGTATTCTTTTTAATGGCTGAGTAATACTCCATTGTGTATATGTACCACAGCTTTCTTATTCATTCATCTGCTGATGGACATCTAGGTTGTTTCCATGTCCTGGCTATTATAAACAGTGCTGTGATGAACATTGGGGTACATGCATCTCTTTCAATTCTGGTTTCCTCCGTGTGTATGCCCAGCAGTGGAATTGCTGAGTCGTATAGCAGTTCTATTTCCAGGTTTTAACGAATCTCCACACTGTTCTTCATAGTGGCTGTACTAGTTTGCATTCCCACCAACAGTGTAAGAGGGTTCCCTTTTCTCCACACCCTCTCCAGCATTTATTGCTTGTAGACTTTTGGATCGCAGCCATTCTGACTGGCATGAAATGGTACCTCATTGTGGTTTGGATTTGCATTTCTCTGATAATGAATGATGTTGAGCATCTTTTCATGTGTTTGTTAGCCATCTGTATGTCTTCTTTGGAGAAATGTCTGTTTAGTTCTTTGACCCATTTTTTGATTGCATAGTTTATTTTTCTGGAATTGAGCTGCATAAGTTGCTTGTATATTTTTGAGATTAGTTGTTTGTCAGTTGCTTCATTTGCTATTATTTTCTCCCATTCTGAAGGCTGTCTTTTCAACTTGCTTGTAGTTTCCTTTGTTGTGCAGAAGCTTTTAATTTTCATTAGGTCCCATTTGTTTATTTTTGCTTTTATTTCCAATATTCTGGGAGGTGGGTCATAGAGGATCCTGCTGTGATTTATGTCAGAGAGTGTTTTGCCTATGTTCCCCTTTAGGAGTTTTATAGTTTCTGGCTTTACATTTAGATCTTTAATCCATTTTGAGTTTATTTTTGTGTATGGTATTAGAAAGTGTTATAGTTTTATTCTTTTACAAGTGGTGACCAGTTTTCCCAGCACCACTTGTTAAAGAGATTGTCTTTTTTCCATTGTATATTCTTGCTTCCTTTGTCAAAGATAAGGTGTCCATAGGCACATGGATTTATCACTGGGCTTTCTATTTTGTTCCATTGATCTATATTTCTGTCTTTGTGCCAGTACCATACTGTCTTGATGACTGTGCCTTTGTAGTAGAGCCTGAAGTCAGGCAGGTTGATTCCTCCAGTTCCATTCTTCTTTCTCAAGATTGCTTTGGCTATTCGAGGTTTTTCATATTTTCATACAAATTGTGAAATTGTTCTAGCTCTGTGAAAAACACCGTTGGTAGCTTGATAGGGATTGCATTGAATCTATAGATTACTTTGGGAAGTATACTCATTTTCTCTATATTGATTCTTCTGATCCACGAACATGGTATATTTCTCCATCTATTAGTGTCCTCTTTGATTTCTTTCACCAGTGTTTTATAGTTTTCTATATATAGGTCTTTTGTTTCTTTAGGTAGATATATTCCTAAATATTTTGTTGTTTTCATTGCAATGGTGAATGGAATTGTTTCCTTAATTTCTCTTTCTATTTTCTCATTATTAGTGTATAGGAATGCAAGGGATTTCTGTGTGTTGATTTTATATCCTGCAAGTTTACTATATTCACTGATTAGCTCTAGTCATTGTCTGGTGGAATCTTTAGGGTTTTCTATGTAGAGGATCATGTCATCTGCAAACAGTGAGAGTTTTACTTCTTCTTTTCCAATTTGGATTCCTTTTATTTCTTTTTCTGCTCTGATTGCTGTGGCCAAAACTTCCAAAACTAGGTTGAATAGTAGTGGTGAGAGTGGGTACCCTTGTCTTGTTCCTGACTTCAGAGGAAATGCTTTCAATTTTTCACCATTGAGGATAATGTTTGCTGTGTGTTTGTCATATATAGCTTTTATTATGTTGAGATATGTTCCTTCTATTTCTGCTTTCTGGAGGGTTTTTATCATAAATGGGTATTGAATTTTGTCAAAGGCTTTCTCTGCATCGATTGAGATAATCATATGGCTTTTATTTTTCAATTTGTTAATGTGGTGTATTACATTGATTGATTTATGGATATTGAAGAATCCTTCCATCCCTGGGATAAAGCCCACTTGGTCATGGTGTATGATCTTTTTAATGTGCTGTTGGATTCTGACTGCTAGAATTTTGTTAAGGATCTTTGCATCTATGTTCATCAGTGATATTGGCCTGTAGTTTTCTCTTTTTGTGTGGCATCTTTGTCTGGTTTTGGTATTAGGGTGATGGTGGCCTCATAGAATGAGTTTGGAAGTTTCCCTTCCTCTGCAATTTTCTGGAAGAGTTTGAGTAGGATAGGTGTTAGCTCTACCACAATCAATTTTAAAACGTTTTAATCATCCCAAAAGATAAACTTGAATCCTTAAGCTGTTAACCCCACTTCCTTCTACATTCCCAGCCCTAGGCAACCACTAATCTACTTTCTATCTTTTTAAATACATTTGCCTATTCTAGACATTTTACATAAGAGGAATCATACAATATGTAGCCTTTTGTGATTGGCTTCTTTCATTTAGCATATTTTCAAAGTTCATCCATGTTGTGGCATGAGTCAATACTTTATGTCTGGATAATATCCCATCATGTAGATATTCCATATTTTATTTATCCATTCATCATAATTGACAGACTTTTAGGTTGTTCCTATTTTTTTAACTAGTATGAGTAAGGCTGCTATGAATTTGGTCTATATGTAACCTGAAACTTTATTCATATCTAAGAGATAAGGGCATTTTCCCACAATAGCATCCAAATTAGCAATACTCTAATGAAATTAAAAGACGCTTACTCCTTGGAAGAAAAGTTATGACCAACCTAGATAGCATATTCAAAAGCAGAGACATTACTTTGCCGACTAAGGTCCGTCTAATCAAGGCTATGGTTTTTCCAGTGGTCATGTATGGATGTGAGAGTTGGACTGTGAAGAAGGCTGAGTGCCGAAGAATTGATGCTTTTGAACTGTGGTGTTGAAGAAGACTCTTGAGAGTCCCTTGGACTGCAAGGAGATCCAACCAGTCCATCCTAAAGGAGATTAGTCCTGGGTGTTCTTTGGAAGGAATGATGCTAAAGCTGAAACTCCAGTACTTTGGCCACCTCATGCAAAGAGTTGACTCATTGGAAAAGACTTTGATGCTGGGAGGGATTGGGGCCAGGAGGAGAAGGGGACGACAGAGGATGAGATGGCTGGATGGCGTCACTGACTCAATGGACGTGAGTCTGAGTGAACTCTGGGAGTTGGTGATGGATAGGGAGGCGTGGCATGCTGCGATTCATGGGATCGCAAAGAGTCGGACACGACTGAGCGACTGAACTGAACTGAACTGAATGACCTAATCAAGATACAAAGTTCATTAATTTTCTCAAAATCTCCTGTTATGGTTTATTTGTTCCAATCAAGACCCAATCAATATAATGTTTCAATATACTATATTTGGTTGTCATGTCACTTGAGTACCTTCTAAGTAGAAGAGAGCTATTGGGAGGCGGTCCTAAGATGGTGGAGGAATAGGACTGGGGACCACTTTCTCCCACACGAATTCATCAAAAGAACATTTGAACGCTGAGTAAAAAGATAAAAAGAGAGACAAAAGAGATAGGGATGGAGATCTGTCCCAGGAAGGGAGTCTTAGAAAAGAGAGAAGTTTCCAAACACTAGGAAACACTCTCACTGGCGAGTCTGTGGCAAGCCTTGGAACCTCAGAGGGCAGCATAACTTGGAGGAAAAATAAATAAATAATTAAAATCCGCAGATTACATGCCCAACAATAACTCCTGGTGGAGAAGCAGCACAGACGCCAGGCCTCCCTGTCCATCACCAACTCCTGGAGTTTACCCAAACTCATGTCCATTGAGTTGGTGATGCCATCCAACTGTATAAATAAAGCTGTGTTTACAAAGGAGGGAAAAAAGGGGAAAACAAAGTCATGCTTTACACTTTTGCTTAAAACAACTAAGAGAAAAAAGGAGCAAATATGGCAGAGTTAACATTGTTAAACCTGGGTGCTGGATACATGAGGGTTTGTTCCACTATTCCCTCTACCTTTGTGTATATTTGAAATTTAAAAAACAAAAACAAAACAAAACTGGAGGATGGTAGTTCTCTCTGAACATCCATGCCTTTAAATATCCATTTGAGAAGACATTCCCTTGCCTTCCTAACTGCAAAGTAAAATGCAGGAAGAGAGCATCACCCCTCTTTGGGGACTGTATGAGGTGCAGGAGTGGTAAATATTATTTCTTTTTCTTTGCTATGGAAAATTTCTCTGGGGAGCAAATATTTAGGTGATCACCAGAGAACTGGGCAATGGGGGCCACTGATGGAAATGACCCCTCACACTTCCAGGCTACCATATAGCCAAATGCAGGGCCAGATCATGGAAAAGAAATGCAAAGAAGGGAGATGGGCAGAGGAAGGAGAATTATAGTTGTGTCTAACTGTAAGAAAATTTCACTTACAAATATAAAATCCAAGAAAGCATATTATGAGACAATTATTTGCTCTATAGAAATATTTCTAATGCTTTATGAAAACATAAAATACTTTTTTTTCATGGCACAACATTGCAAATCAACTTGTGTGCATGCTCAGTTGTGTCTGACTCTTTGTGACCCCACGGACTATAGCCTGCCAGACTCTTCTTGCCCAGGCAAGAACACTGGAGTGCACTGACATGCTGTCCTACCAGGGAATCTTTCTGGCCCAGGAATTGAACCCATGTCTCTTGCCTCTCCTGTGCTGGCAGGTGGATTCTTTACCACTATCATTCTTTACCATTCTTTACCACTACACTCACCTGGAAGCCTTGGAAATGAACTATACTTCAATAAAATAAAATAGAATAAAATAATTTTTTCAATAGGTAAATATATGCAAATACATGGGAAAAGCCAAAAGTTGCATAGCACTATGTTCATTGTCCCGCTTTTTGAATAATTAACTCATTTAATCCTTATTATAATCCCCATTTTACAGCTGAGACCCTTTAAGGTTAAAAACCATACAACTACTAAAGGACAGGCCAAAGTTTCCAGGGTCACGCTCTTAACCGCTACACTTGACCACCCCCCTCATAAGACACAAAAGGCTGATCCCTTCCCCAGAGGAGACCACTGTTACCAGCTTCCTGGGGATCCTTCCAGAAGATAGGTAATTCTTTCAGAGGCTCATTCAAGCCCATTTTTCAATCAGCAGTTTGGAGAATATATTCAGAGGCTCTCCTTCATCCACATGGCTAGTTCTGACCCATTAACTGTGAAGTCCCTGAGGCCCCTGCAGAGAGGCACAGCCTGTTACATTGCCACCTGTAAGCCACAGACCCACAGACAAGGGGCTTCTGATTTACTGGGCTTCTCCCTGCTGGTCCACAGAGCCGTTAATCTTCTGCCTCGGGGCAGAGTTTGACAGCTCCCAAAGGTCCCCATGAAGTACTCTTTTCAAAGTGAAATTCTCAATCAAATAAACTTGAAACAGACTTGGTCTGGATCCAAGTACAGACCCCCCCACTCCCACCCCATGCCCCTGGGCAGTCGTTGGCTACACTTCACTTCCTGGGTTTTTTGAGTCCTCTGGTGCAGGCTACTTTTTTCCTTCAATAAAACAGTGATTTAAAACCTTCATTCTTCCTGTTCTAAAACTGTGCCAGGCATAACCATTCTTGTCTTCACCAGAAAGTATACAAAAATTAACCAGGGCTCTGCACCCATCCTGGCTGTAGATTATCAGGTAAGCATTTTATCAGACTCTTGATCTGCTTTTTGAAAAATATTCTTGTACCTGATAAAAACTTTTTTCATTCTTCTTTTGCTTCTTCACTTGACATTTTATTTTGATTATTTTTATGTTTTCCCTTGGATATTTAAATTATTCCTTTTCTTAAATGAATGCCCCCAGCTTTTCTTCACCTCTGCCAGGGACCTCAGTGACTTTTCTGGTGGTAATAATAAAAAGGAAAGTTTTCTTTTCTCTCTGAAACTCTAAAAACAACGAAAACAATCACAAAGGATGATATTTTATGGGGCTGTGGCATGGAAATGTTTTCACGAGAGGTGAAGGTATCAACTACATTTCTAGCATCTCCACAGTTTATATTAACAATGATCAGAAGTCTCCTGTGGGGCACATCATCCTTCTGTGCTCCTTTTATCTCTGAGCATATTGATGTGGGATTCATTAATGCCATTTTGGTCTTTCTTTCCTCCTGGCACAAGGCAGGGGCTGTGCTTCCCTGCCCCTTTCGAAGTAAGGTGAGACTGTGAGACTTGCTTTGGCTAGCGGAATGTGAGAGGTAACATATCATTTCCCAGTGAAGTGTGAAGGGAAGGGAAGGTGGCTCAGTCGCAAAGTGTCTGACTCTTTGTGACCTCATAGACTATACAGTCCATGGGGTTCTCCAGGCCAGAATACTGGAGTGGGTTGCCATTTCCTTCTCCAGGGGATCTTCCTGACCCAGGGATCGAACCTGGGTCTCCTGCATTACAGGCAGATGCTTCACCGTCTGAGCCACCAGGGAAATAAGTGTTAAATAGAATCTCCACTGCTTCCCAGGTGGTGCAAGTGGCAAAGAACCTGCCTGCCAATGCAGGAGACATGGGTTCCATGCCTGGTTCAGGAAGATCCCCTGGAGGAGGGCAGGGTAACCTACTCCAGTATTCTTACCTGGAGAATCCCTTGGACAGAGAAGCCTGGCAGACTACGGCCCATAGCGTTGCAGAGTTGGATACAACTGAAGCAACTCAGCACAGCACACAGCACAGAGTCTCCAGATTCTGAGTCCTTGAGTGACAATCATTAAAAGACTCCCCTCACTGCAATGATTAGGGAAAAATCAACTTTCCCTATGGTAAGCCGCTAAGGTTTGGGAGCTATCTGGTATAATCTAGCCCCTCTAGACATATAATTTGAAACAACTATAAATAAGTAATAATGAGCCCTGTGGACTTTTGCCTCAACCTGAGAGGACAAAAATTAAGTCTGTTTTTCCATCCAACTGAGCAATCTCAGATAAAATAACAATTTGATTGATGTATTTAGCAAATATTAATTAAGGACCTAGTCTGTTCAAAGCACTATTAACAAGAATAACAAAAACTTTATATGATCTTCAGGACTATTGATTTGAAAGGCACTAAAATTTCAGATAATTCAAAACAGCCAAAACAACTTAGTATCTAGAATACTGTGTTTAGTGATTTTTGTTACAATTTCCCATTGCCACTGAGCATTTTCCAGCTATAAAATTGTTAAAGGGTAGATTTCCCTCCAAAAGGTAAAATCATGACTCTCATGCAGATGTAAAATAAGCACATGTTAAAGATTTTACTTAACTCATTATTCAATGAAGAAATTGGAAATACATTATAACTGGTTAAAGGGAGAAATCAAAAGAACCACCATTTCATGTGGAATAAAGGAATGTTAAATTTAATTTACAAAAAGGACACAAAATGGGAATTTTTCACTAGGATGTGGCGGGGTAGGGTGGTTCAGCAATGTGGGGAAAGTCAGTTTAAACCACCACACCACAATTCCACCAAGGAATTTATTTATATGACACTATAAAAATTATTTTGTATTACTATCAAATATCTACAAATTCAGAGTCATGAAATAGCTCAAAGTCAGCAAAAAGTTAGAAATGATAAAGCAAAGGGTGTGTTCTAGACAATTCAGTTTCCATTGGAAATATCCATTAAGCTCTTTTTCTTATTCTAAATTTTATTACAGATTGGATTCCCAAAATTAAAAAAAAAAGATTAAAATAAGTGATGTTATTTACTCAGTGCTGTGCAATGTGCTAAGGTTTGCATACATCATCATTAGATGGATATTATCATTACTATTTTATAGATTGGATAACTGGGACTTAACTTGCCCAATAGCCCTTTTTTTTTTTTCGGTCTCATTCAGTGGCTTGAAGGATCTGAATTCCCGTATCAGGCCCTTGGCAGTGAGAGCACAGAGTGCTAACCACTGGACTGCCAAGGAATTCCCTATTGCAAAATTCAAATGAAAGTCTGATTCCAAAGCTTTCAACAGTTTTTTTTTTTTAATATGTAAGATAATGACAAATTTTTAAAATAATTAATATACAGTAAAATTGACATTTTTGTGGTATACAGTTCTAAGAGTTTTAACACATGTATAGATTCTCCTAACCACAATAACAATCAGGATACAGAATTGTCCCTCCCTTCTCCCTCCAAATCTCCTTGAGTGACTCCTTTGTAGTCATATTCTTCTCCTGTCCCTGGCAACCAATGATTTGTTGTCTGTTGCTATGCTTTTGTCTTTTCAAGAATGTCAAATAAATGGAATCACACAGTTTGTAACCTTTAAAAGATTGGGGGAGGGTTGTGGTTAATTACAGATTCACAGAAAGTTGCAAAAATAGTACAGAGAGGTCCTGGTACACTTCAGCCAGTTACCCCAAAGGCTGACATCTTACACAACTACAGTGCAATATCAAAACCAGGAGACTGACCTTGATACACTCCATAGCCCTCATTCCATGTTCATCAATTTAACATTTACTCATTGGTGGGTACCTGTACAGTTCTATACAATTTTATCTGTGTCTAGTTTTGTGTAAAGTGAAAGTGAAAGTCGCTCAGTTGTGTCCAACTCTTTGTGACCCCATGGACCATACAGTCCATGGAATTCGCTAGGCCAGAATACTGGAGTGGGTAGCCTATCCCTTCTCCAGAGAATCTTCCTGACCCAGGAATCGAACTGGGGTCTCCAGTGGCACCCCACTCCAGTACTCCTGCCTGGAAAATCTCATGGACAGAGGAGCCTGGTGCACTGCAGTCCATGGGGTCGCTAAGAGTTGGACATGACCAAGTGACTTCACTTTCACTTTTCACTTTCATGTATTGGAGAAGGAAATGGCAACCCACTCCAGTGTTCTTGCCTGGAGAATCTCAGGGATGGGGGAGCCTGGTGGGTTGCATAGTCCAGTCTATGGGGTCGCATAGAGTCGGACATGACTGAAGCTACTTAGCAGCAGCAGCAGCATTGCAGATGGATTCTTTACCAACTGAGCTATCAGGGAAGCCCAGTTTTGTGTAACCGTCATCACAGTCAAGATATGGAATTATTCTATCCCTGCAAAAATCCTTGAGCCATCCCCTTATAGTCATATCTTATGGGGTTAGATTTTAGAAACCTTTCTTTATGTGTTCTCCATCTTAAAAAAAAAAAAGGAAAACACTTTAAGGTAAACAATTCAATACAATACAATTGTATTGTATCCTGTATTGTAATATTTGTTTTTTACTGACATTATTTTTAGAAAGTTCAGAAAATTTCATCTTTTTTTCATAATTATTATTGAAAAAAAATTTTGTCACATAGAGAGATATAAAGAGTATTCCATCCCAAGTGTCATTTGTACTATGAAGGTCACCATTTGGAAACCTTGGACTCACCCAGGCATCAAGGTGAACACAGTAGCCCATCACTTAAAATGAGTTCAAACTCTTGTACAGCTGTTGAGCCAAAGGTAGAACCTTAATCATTTTCCTCTTCAGTACTTGTTTAGAAAACAAATTTCATAAGAAAAAGTATGACATGTTAAACTACTAAAAATGCCATGCTTTGGTAGTACATAAAGTGAACTGTGGAAATAGAATAAATCAAACTTATTTCAAAGTTAAATAAAACTTTTTTAGGGGAAAGTAATTTTCAAATCTATAAAATCTCACTGCTTCCTCCGGGCTCTGTTTTTCCAACGAATCAAATTTACTGTTTTAGGGTAAGACTATCTGCAGATATTCTCATCTCCATTTTTTTTGCTATTGCTTATAAATTAAAACAAAACTTTATTCTTAAAGAAGATTGCTGCTTTGGAATTACCAGAATACTATTTAACTATATTGATTTGTGGAAGAATCTGCTTCCTTATGGACCCCATCCATATTCTTTCTTGTATGTTGTTTCTGTCACGGATTAATATTTATTATAAACATAAGAATGGATCCCATCCTTCACTCAAGTTCTCCCTCTTGCACTGTCTGGTGGGCTTAGCCTTCAGCCATGATGGAATTTTTCTGCTAGAGCCTGGACAGAGACATTCCATTCAGTACTGATGGCATATGTTATCTGCAGAGCCGGAGCCTGGAATAATAAGGAAACTAAATACTGATGGGAGGAGGCAGGTAGAGGATGGTTTACTATTGACTCTTCTTGTATGTAGTCTCTTTTCTATATAATTGGAATTAAAACCCGAGGTGTGGGCGATTTTCAGAGATGTCGATTAATTCATTACTATGGGTCACAAAGGGTCAGACATGACTTAGCAACTGAGCACAGGCACACACATGATTGGATAAGGGCTTCCCTTGTGGCTCAGTGATAAGGAATCTGCCTTCCAGTGCAAGAGACAGGAGACTCCGTTTCCATCCCTGGGTTGAGGAGATCCTGTGGAGTAGGAAAGGGCGCCCCACTCCAGTATTCTTGCCTGGAAAATTCCATGGACCGTGGAGCCTGGTGTGCTACAGTCCATGGTGTCACATAGAGTGAAATGCAAATGAGCATGCACTCATGAGTGTGGGTACTCGATGACTGGATAAATATATCATCTGTGGTTCTTGGTGAAAGGCTTTGCCCTGAGGCCCACAAACATGACTAATAATGAGAAATGTAGGACACGGATGTACCTCTTTCATATAAGAGAACTAGTTTCCCTTTGCCCCTCCAGACTGACTGACTATTCTTCTCCTCACCTAGGGTGCCAGATTCAGCAAACAGAAAACCGTGAAGAGTCGGTCAGGTGTTTCGCTTTGTGGTTGCCGAAGCTTGGCTGTCACTCTGCCAAGGCATGTCTCCCACAGGTGCCCGGGCTCACAGCTAGAGTTGCTCTCGGAGCCAGTGACTGTTCTCTTTTCTGATCTTGGGGCTTAAAGGTGGTCATCGCTCTCTGTGTTGCAAGCCCTTAATACTCACCATGCCTTTTTGGTTTCCCTTAACCCTCACACCAGTAAAAATGGTCCCTTCATTAAATTCACCTCAGTTCCCCCACTTGAAAGTGCCATCTGTTTCCTGTCAGGACTTTGACACAAAGTGATTCTGATTAGAGGAGAATACATCTCATGCTTTGTAAAAAGATAGACTGCAAACTGAACCATAGAGTTATATAACATAGCTTTATGTCTGTGTGTCTGTGGACTTGCATAGCTTCAAGGATGCTTTAGCTTCATTATGGTGCATCTTTAAATGGAGTTGAATCCTAATATCTCAGATTCTGGAGGCACTGGAGATGGTTCTATTCATCCGCTATTAGACATCACTCAATAGTGAAGATTTCTATGTATATAACATGGTCCTTTTGATTTCTCCCTTACATATCAAATGTCAGATATGATTATTTGATGTTTATGCAATTCTAGTCACTTAATTAACTTACCTTTCAAGAAGATAAATGTGTGTGTGTATATATATATGTCTGTGTGTATAAAGTTTAAAAAAGAGTATTTAAATAATTATTAATAATTTATAATATTGAATATTATATAGTTATTGGAAAGAATGAGTTAGGACTATAGGTACTAATACGGAAATAGCTCTAAGACATTTTATTAAGTGATGAAACCAAGGCTAGAACAAAAAATACAGAACAATCAAATAGTTTGTGTATGTATAATCATCAAGAATTGACCTGGGGAGGGTGTGTATACCAGACCACAGACAGATACTGCCTTGGGAGAAAGGAAGGACTTGGAAGAATGGTGTTTTTGTGTTTTGTTCTCTATATTTAATGCACAGGATCTATTGCAACATGTGTTTTGAGTTCATCTATGCTTTTTCCTGGGGCTTCCCTGGTGGCTGAATCCACCTGCCAATGCAGGAGATGTGGGTTCAGTCCCTGGGTCAGAAAGATGCCCTGGAAAAGGAAATGGCAACTCATTCCAGTATTCTTGCCTGGGAAATCCCATGGACAGAAGAGCCTGGTAGGCTACAATCCGTGGGGTTGCAAGAATTTGACATGACTTAGCAACTAAACAACAACAACAGCAGTGCTTTTTTCCTAAAATCTCACCCAAATGACAGTAAGACATTAAGAGGTAATACAGGGCCAATAGACCAGAGAGAGCACGAAGAGGATGAAAGATATCAGCAGAATTTTGGAAGGTTAAAGTGGAAGATAAGCGGTAACTGAATTATCAGGATGGTGAAAACTGAAGCTTATGTTTCTGCAGAAGTAGTCACCAGTGAGAAGCAAACTGATTCGTGGCCCAGAATACCCAAGAGACTCAGAAATTAGAGACACACGTACTTTCAGGAGGGGCAAGATGTGAGATGAACAGAGGAAAATTAGTCGAGAGTTTGCACAAGAAGCAAGTAGACCCCTTGAACCTCTATCCCACCCCTGATGTCCACAGATTATAGCAGCCCCCACCCTCTACCTCATCAGGAAATGGGAGGCTTGATCCATGAGGAGATGATGCCAAAGAGACTCTAGCCTCCGGGATGATGACAGGCACAACTGAAGGGGATGAAGCACCAGACAGAAAATAGTCGGATTGAGAGGAAGATTACACACTGCACAGTGAAACCCACGCCTTCTCCCCACCTCAGTCCCCAGAATGCTGGCAAGGAAATCTATACCCCTCAGTCAGTAGACTGGATAATTTTTCCTTGGAGAAGGTCCAAGAAAAAAAGACCTATTGACATTTAGGGTTGTCCAGTAAAATGTCCAAGTTCCACTTGATTACCCTACAGTGAAACTCACCATTCAGCAAGCCCCATTCATGTTCCTAGAGCTTTCAATCAGCCTTTTAGCACCTCATGTTGAATATGAACTGGCAGACTTTTTGAGGAAAGCCTGTGACATGAAAAAATGGGGACAAAATGACAAGAGAAAAGGAACTCAGAAGAATAAAGACAGTGCAAAGAACAGAAGGAAACTCCAAATGACTCACATCCTCTGAAAGATAAGGATGATACCACATCCTTAAAATGAAAACAGGATGATAAGACAATGGAATATATAAAGAACAAAAAAAAAGCTTTTGAAATTAAAAATATGTTGACAAGTAAAAAATTCAATAGAGGGTTAAAAGACAAAGTTGAAGAATCTCTGTAAAGCAGAACAGCAGCAACAACAACAACAAAAAACTAGAAAAAAGAAAGAAAACTAGAGTAGTTTAAGAGATTCAGTATCTGATTAATAGGGATTTCAGAAATAAAACAAAAGCAGCAAAAATTGTCAGCTATTGTATCAGTCTGGATTCTCCAGAGAAACAGAATCAATGGTGTATATATTTCTATTTATATAAAGTCAATGTATTTATTATAAGGAATCAGTTTACTTATTGATTATCGAGGCCAGCATATACCCAGATCTGCAATCAGTAAGCTGGAGACCCAGGAAAGTCAATGGTGTATTTGCAGTTCAAGCCTGAGTCCAAAGGCAGAAGACTGATTTCCCATATGGAAGACTAGCAGAGAAAGTGAATTCTCTCTTACTCAGCCTTTTTTATTTTTTCCCCTATTCAGGGTTTCAGTGAATTGAAAGAGGCCTACCCGCACTGGAGGATGATTGCTTTACTCACTGATTCAGACGTTAATCTCATCTAGAAACACTCAGGCACACCAAAAATAATGTTTACCCAGCTATTTCGGCACCCTGTGGCCCTGTCAAGCTGACACATAAAGCTAACCATCCTAGCATGATACAGGAACATATTCCAGAATAAAAATATGACAGGTCCAAATGAGAATGAGAAATGAAAATGATCCATATCAAGGCACATCACTGAAAAACCCTCCATCATTAGGGATAGTAAGAATCTAAAAGTTTCCAAAAAGAGAAAGAAAAGCCACAAGGAACTAGAATAGCATTAGACTCTCAACAACACTAGTAGTTACAAGCTATTGCGGCAGTGTCTCCAAAATTCTGCAAGAAAAATTCTTCCATAGTAGGAAATGAGTAGATAATGTCTAAAGTTGCATGAAGTTATTAGCAAAACTATGGAGTTAAATATAAGAAAAGAAACTGCTAACTGGATTAGAAGTTGCCTCTGCCTTCAAGGAATCTACTTCTGGGCTGAGTATTGTTTTGTTGTTTGTTTGTTTATTACTTTAAATGTTGTAAGTATTTGACCTTTCAAACCTTGGCTGGATATATTTTTGATTGCCAAACATATTTTTATGACCCAGATTAATTGTATATATGGTAATATAAAACATTGATCTTAAAGGTTTTCTTAATCTTTCTGGAATAGGCTGGGTCTAGACAATTAAGTTATGACCAACCTAGACAGCATATTAAAAGCAGAGACATTTCTTTCCCAACAAAGGTCCATCTAGTCAAGGCTATGGTTTTTTCAGTAGTCGTGTATGGATTTGAGAGTTGGACTATAAAGAAAGCTGAGTGCCGAAGAATTGATGCTTTTGAACTGTGGTGTTGGAGAAGACTCTTGAGAGTCCCTTGAACTGCAAGGAGATCCAACCAGTCCATCCTAAAGGAAATCAGTCCTGAATATTCATTGGAAGGACTGATGTTGAAGCTGAAACTCTAATAGTTTGGCCACCTGATGCGAAGAACTGACTCATTGGAAAAGACCCTGATTCTGGGAAAGAATGAAGGCAGGAAGAGAAGGGGACGACAGAGGGTGAGATGGTTGGATGGCATCACTGACTCAATGGACATGAGTTTGAGTAAACTCTGGGAGCCAGTGATTGGCAGGGAGGTCTGGTGTGCTACAGTCCACGGGGTTGCAAAGAGTCAGACACAACTGAGCGAGTGAACTGAACTGAACTGAGACAATTAAGATATCTTGATGTTAATTACCTCCAGTTATTAATCACTGTTTTCCCTTAATTCAAATGGCTAAATGCATTAGGGCATATACTTTATTATATTATTTAGAAAGTATTCCTATCAGTAAAATATTTTCTGTTGTATGGGATGAAATAATTTTTTTTTCCCCTTCTACTCTTCCAAGTTCTCTGTTGGGGCTCTGTAACAAAAGACAGATTAACAAGAGAAAAGCATTCAAATTTATTCAGTATAAGTTTTATGTGACACAAGAGTCTTTACAAGGAAATGAAGACCCCCAGGAAACAGTTAAACCTGAGTGTTTTTATACTAGCTTTGAGGAAGAATGCAAAGTCACAGACAAACGTGCTAGGACAAAAGGGCAAGAGTGGAGGGTGCGAAACTGAGGGCAGCTGAGCAAGGAGCCCTGTTTGTTCAGATTCCTTTCAGTGTCCCCTCTTTGCTCTGGAGAGAGGGAGATCACTTCTCACAGGACGGTCTTTTGACCTTCTTCCAGGGAGAAGGGAAGATCACAGACTCCTTTCCACACCTGTCATTTCTCAAATTCCTTTAGCTTAAAATATTCAGTGTGCCAAGGTGCCATATTTGGGGGGTAGCATGTTCTTAACTCTGTCACTATCATAAATTAAATGTACTAACTCTTTGTGAAATATGGCTACTAAGAATTTTTATGTAGAATCAGACGATTCTATAATTTTATTTTACTCTTTTTCCATATAGTTTCTATTACATTCTCTTAATAATCATCAAAGGGAACAGCCCTAGATTAATACTTTAAAAGTGAATGAATTATTCAGACATATTCTTTTGAGATATTTATATATATATCCTCTCACATAATTTCCTTTTTCTAATCAGGGTAGAAGTATTAATATCCAATCTGTGTATCTTGGCTTGAATTTCTTTAAATTATCTTTGTATAAGCAACGCTCTTAAAATAAACATACAGTTCTATAGAAAACAATCTAGAGGAATATTTAGCGACAAACTAACTTTAGATAGCCGGGAAGTGGAACTGGGGAGGATTTTCTAAAATGTTTTACAGCCTTTGTGTGTTATTTTTATAATCAGAATATATTTGTGCATGTGTATGTGTGTATGCATATATGTAAGATAAAATGAGAGGTTTTACCTAGCAGTTTTGGCCTCTGTTGCAATTCTTTATTGTTTTCACCTTCATCGTAAAGGGATTTTACTGGCACGAACCTAAAGGATATTCTGTTGAACTTCACATGACATTCTAGGATTTGGTTTAGCTGATCTGAGCAAATGACTGTAAACTGAGGTGAGGCGAACAAAGGCAAGTGCCCTGCTTTAAACTGTTAGATTCAAACTGGACTCAACATGTTAGTGGTACAGCCAGGAATGCCTAAGCTAGGCTTATGGGCAGTCACTTGTCAGTCTGCAATCAGTCAACAGAAAATACATGTGCCTGGGAAATGAACTTTATAGATTGAAAAAACCAATATGAATAAATTATAGTGAGTATATATTAATTAATAGAATACATTTCCATTTTTCCCTCCTTTCCTTGTTAGGCCATTTTATGTTGACCAAAAAATACAAGTAACAGAATTTTAACTTTCTGCTGTTGCCCTTCTAGAGTGGGAAGCATTTTCTTTCAAATTAGCCCTTCCTGCTTGAGAAGACCTTGACTGGATCAATTCTTTATTTTTTTAATTTCTAGGATAAACAACAAAAGGATTCTTGGTCTCATGTTCTCCAGTTTCTATATTATTATTCCAGTCCTTAGCATGCGCTTAGAAACTCTGCAGGTAATTCATGGTAGAGTTAGGAATACAACTATCTGATAGTCTTTGCTCTTGTCAAAGATGAATAGGCAAGATATTGGAGTAAGCTGCCATTTCCTTCTCTAGGGGATCTTTCTGACCCAAGGATTGAACCTGCATCTCCTGCTTGGCAGGCAGATTCTTTACTACTGTAAGCCTGGGTAGCCTGGGTAATATGGTAAATGTATATTAAACACTGGAAGGACTGATCCTGAAGTTGAAACTCCAATACTTTGGCCACCTGATGCAAAGAACCAACTCAATGGAAAAGACCCTGATGCTGGGAAAGATTGAAGGCAGGAGGAGAAGGGGACGACAGAGATGAGATGGTTGGATGGCATCACCAACACGATGGACATGAATTTGAGTAGGCTTAAGGAGTTGCTGATGGACAGGGAAGCCTGGCGTGCTGCAGTCCATGGGGTCACAAAGAGTTGGACACGACTGAGTGTCTGAACTGAACTGATATTAAACATTTAAGAAATTGATGCTCTGTTTTCCAAAGTGACTGTTCCATTTTGTGTTCTCACAAGCAGTATGTGAATTCCAGTTGCTCCACATCCCTCTTAGCACTTGGTATTATTGGGATTTTTATTTGAGTCATTCTGGCTTTAATTTGCATTTCTCTAATGACTAATGATGCTGAGCATCCTTTTCTGGTGCTTAGTTACTATTCATCTCTTTTCTTTGGTGAAGTATCCAAATTTGTTGCCCTTAAAAAAACTGGCTTGTTTATAAAAATTGGCTTATAAAACAAAACAATATTTTGTTTATAAAAATTGTTTTATTCATTGAGTTGTAGTGTCATTGTTTTAAATAAAATATTCTGAATAGATAATACATTCACATGGTTGAAAAACCAAAAGTGACTTAAAAAGTCATTCATTGGGACTTCCCTGGCAGTCCAGTGGTTGAGACTCTGCCTTCCAATGCAGGGGATATGGGCTCAATCTCTG
This sequence comes from Ovis canadensis, assembly GCF_042477335.2. Classification (NCBI taxonomy): domain Eukaryota; kingdom Metazoa; phylum Chordata; class Mammalia; order Artiodactyla; family Bovidae; genus Ovis; species Ovis canadensis. Next base: position 156,165,212 of record NC_091246.1, read on the forward strand.
GTCAAGAAGCTAAGATCCTACCTGTCTTGCTGCCAAAACATCAGAACATAAACAATAGAAGCAACATTGTAACAAATTCAATAAAGACTTTAAAAATGGTACACATCCAAAAAAAATCTATTTTAAAAAAAGTTTTAAAAGATTCATTAATTTTTCCTTACAGAGTTTCAGTAAATATAAATACATATCCTATGTCCTCTCTTTCTTGCACTAGAAATAATATATATACACTGTTCAGCACTAATATATCCTGAAGAGCATTCTCAGATGGTATTGTCTTTATAGTCACGTGGTTCTATTGTGGGGATGAGGAGCAGCTTATTTCCAATGATTTCTGTATATAGAACACTACAATTAATAACCTTGTACACAAGTCTTTTGATGTATGTGCAGTTCTCTAGGTAGGATATATTCCAGAAGTGATTTTCAGATGACTATTTCTTAAAGTATGGACTTCCTTAACTCCTATGTAAATTCCCTCTCTTCAGTTCCGCTAAACTCAAAGGGCTTGTGTAAACCCTATTCATAAAGAAGAAAATCAGTGTGTGAGGTGTATGGGTATAGGATGGTGTGTGTGTTTGTGTACATGTGTGTGTGCTGGTATGTTGTGCTGGGGGAGAGGTGGTGTTGTGTGTAGGGAGGATGGTATGCATGTTCGTGGTGTGTGTGTGGGTGTTGTGTGTGGGTGATATATGTGCATGGGAGTGGTATGTATATAGGGAGAATGGTGTGTGTGTGTGGTGTTGTGTTTGTATGTGTTGTATGGTGTGTGTGAGTGTAGGTGCTGTGTGTATGTGAGATATTGTATAAGATATTGCATAATTTTTGTGTCTGTGTGAGGTGGTTTGGGGGGTATGTGTGTTTGGAGGCTGATGTATGTGTATGGGAAGATGGTGAGTTTTTGTGTGTGTATGAGATGGTGTGTGTCTGGTGGTGTGTGTATAGGAGTATTGTTGGGGCATGTTGTGTCTGGGGGTGTTACATGTGGGAGCAGGTATTGTGTGTATGTGGGGTGTTATGTGTTTTGTGTGTGTGTGTGAGGGCACTGTATAGGGGGGTGGTGTGTGTGGGTGGTGGTGTGTGAGTGTAGCGCGTGTGGAGGAATGGGTGGGTGTGTGGAGGTTGTGAGTTGGGAGCTCCTCATGATCTCAGCTCTACCCGATGGGCAAGGTGCAGAAAGAGGGCTGTGAGGAGCTGCCAGGCACCAGCAAGTCCTCTGGTGATCGCGACTGGACCCTTCTTGCTCTTTTCTCTCCATTTATTTATAGCAGTTATCTCATGCTTATATCTGGGCCTTTTGCTTCTGATCTCAGACTAAAGAAAGATTTTTTCTGATCTGTTTCCGTCTCACCAGCGATTTATGGAGTTGGCTCTTCATAAGTTTTTCTTTTGATCATCGTTCACCCTCAGTTAATTTGCTCTGGTGAAGAGCAAACTCTTGGGTGGAGATTAGTGAAAAGAAGGACTGCACTTAGTTTTTATCAAATGAAGTGTTTCTGAATTTGATCACTCACTTCTCACTCAAGGGGAAATTTAGGAAGTAGTAGTAACCTCTTTGATATTTAACAATCTCATTGATGGTCTCTGTTATTTATGTTTTAAAGGGCCACTCTGACTTTAAATACTGATTATTCATTTAAACCCTAGTCATAAGCTAAAGCAGAAGTTGAATGCACAGCACAACCACTAACCAGCCTGCCTTCTGGCTGGTTCTAAATTTAACTGGCGTCTCACCTGTAGCATTAAGGAGACCTTCTAATTTTGGCTTGCGTATTCACACGCAGGCATTGCAGTACCTGGGACCCTGGTTGTTGATTAGAGAGAGGCAGTTGTGAAAGTGCTGCCACAGAGATTTGCTCAGGCATGTCTCACTAGGTCACCTCTCCTGCAGTTATTTTCAGAACCAAATGCTGCAAATAGAGACCATAACATTTTTCTTTCTACATTGTTTATTTCAGGAGACATGGGAACCATCACGAAGAAGATTCATAGGCTGAAAATGTAAACCCTGAAAGGCTGTTTTGCTTGAGTTAATGAAGATGTGATTTTGTAGTCTCCTCTTCCCCATCTCACCTCTGCCCTGAGAAAATGGCAGACCCTGAAATTTATGGGAATTCTGACCTGAGGGGCCAGGAAGTGCAGGAGACTGAAGAAGGTGGGTAGAAGGGATACTGGCCCCTGGTGGGGCACATTTCCCAGGAGAGAAAACAATATGACTCACAGCTGTAGATTTTTAAACTGGCAAAGATTTGTTACTCCTCCTGAAATAACTGCAGGCATGTGGAAGACGCTAGATGTCATTTAAGTGATTTCCCTTGCTTTCCAAGTTTGAAGGCTGATAACCTCTCCTTTTATCTGGGGAAAAAAATTCTGAAGCCATTAGAAAATCCCTAGTTCTAAAATTGTAGTCACACACTGCACATGTATAGCCCAAACAAAGTTTTAGGGGAAAATGATCGGATTTAAGTTGATATTTACTGTGAAGTCTTTTATTTCTGAAGATCAGTGTTTGCCAGTACTATTAAGCTAACAGCGACAAGGCTAAAAAGGCTGAAAGAAGCCTTAGAGTAAGTCATGAAAGCTCCAGATTAAAAAATATTTTTAAAATGGTCTCATTGAGAAAATTTTCAAATGAGAGTCACACTTGAATGAATGAATGCTGTATCAAATTATCTGGAGACAAAGAAGAGAAGCCATTCTACCAGAACAAATGCAGCCTGCTTTGTCTAGAGGACAAATCATTCTTGCAGCCCATTTGGAAATGTCACTTTTAAGTCAATGAGAGTTGTGTTCAAATAAGAGGGGGATGCAAGACCCTATTATATCCACTAGGACGTGATGTTTTGCCTCTGAATGGTTTCTATAGTTTATGAAAATTCCTTTTTTTGGGGAGGGGAGGCGTCTCTCTTTTTAATGTCTTAAACTGTTTTCAGGTTTTACAAAGTGCTTTAGTTTTTACATTGAAAGGGCAGACATGATCACACTGGAACACCAGTTGTCTGGCTACAGAAGCTCTGACTTTAGGGGCAAGTCTTTTGAACTTTTAACTTGGTGAAAAACAGATTCCTTGGCTCGCGCGGGGAAACTGTCTTCTGGAAGTGATCCAGCACTTAGAACAGTCCAAGACAGCCATTTTCTCCGTCTTTCCGAGATATCACAATTTGAGCAGCGATGGTGTTCAGTGAAACAGGAAGTTCAGAGTTGAGACTGAGCAAAACCGGCAGGGAAGCCAATTCGCTGCCCCACTTGGACCAGATGGACTGGCATCGTCAGGATTTTTAGACTAGTCGAAGCAGTTTGGCTTTTTTGGTTCATTTTGACAAACTGAAAATCTTAAAGAAAAAAGTATTTATTTATGGCTGTGCCGGGACTTTGTCGCAGCGCAGGCTTTTCTCTAGTTGTGCCGATGGGGGGCTACTCTCTAGCTGCTATGTGCGGCCTTCTCATCGCAGTGCCTCTCTTGTTGCAGAGCATGAGCTCTAGGGCACAGGGGCTTCAGTAGCTGTGCCATGTGGGCTACAGCACAAATTCAATAGTTGTGGCACACAGGCTTTGTTGCTGTGTGATGTGTGGGATCTTCCCAGATCAGGGATCAAACCTGTGTCTCCTTCATTGGCAGGCAGATTCCTTACCACTGAGCCACCAGAGAAGCCTGACAAAGTATACATCTTAAAATTCTATTGGTAAACTCCTGAAATCAATTTGTTCTTGTTGCCATGATTAACAATTTTTTTTTTTTGACTACTAAAAGGTCTATATGCTAAGTAATAGTCCAACATCATCAAATTCTTCTGGCAGATATACTAAAACGACTGGTGATGTTTTATACCATTTTGAAGTATGATTTTTGAAAAGGCAAGTTTCTCCATGGAGATAGAAAGATGCCAAGATGCCAGTGCCAAGCCATCCTTGCTCAGTGACAGTAAACACCAGCACACACCCCCTTAGGGAAAAGCAGATGCCCACTTCAATCTGTAAAAGCCACTCTAGAAACGCACAAAGGCTGACACCTTGTACAGAAACTCAAAGTTTTTTAATAAATCCTAAGAAAATATCTCCTTCCACAAAGAAAGCAGGTTTTAAAGTGGCACTCAACTATATACACTGTCTGTTGACAAAGATCAAATCCGCCACTTAATTGTGTGAGTTTCCATTTGGTTTTCTGGTAGAGGCAAAGCTTTGGAACAGGTCTGGAACCTGGCTGACTTCAGTAAGAATCAGGAAATGTGCTCCACGCTGCTCTTTCTCAAACATGCATAAGGACCACTGCCAAAGTTTTCATTACAAGTCTAATAATAATACTGCAAGTGATTAGAAAAAGAATATTAAAACTAATACTAAAATAAGCATTTATTACATCTTACTACGTGCCAGGCACTGTACTAAGTGCGCGTGCATTTAGTCCTCAAGCAGTTATCTCAGGGGTGGTGTTATTACCACCTTTTTACAGATGAGCACACTGAGACTAATAAAAATAACTCTCTCAAAATTAGCCAAGTTATTTATTTAACTTGATAGATCTAGCAATTGAATCCAGGCAGTGTAACTCTAGAGCCTGAGAGCTTAACCTTTGATAAGAACTAACACTTAGAGAGCATGCTTACTGTGCACTAGGAAGGCACTTTTCTAACCGTACTATTGCTGCTACTGCTGCTGCTAAGTCGTGTTAGTCGTGTCAGATTCTGTGCCACCCCATAGACGGCAGCCCAACAGTCTCCTCTGTCCCTGGGATTCTCCAGGCAAGAATACTGGAGGGGGTTGCCATTTCCTTCTCCAGTGCTTGAGAGTGAAAAGTGAAAGTGAAGTCGCTCAGTTGTGTCCGACTCTTAGCGACCCCATGGACCACAGCCTACCAGGCTCCTCCATCCATGGGATTCTCCAGGCAAGAGTACTGGAGTGGGTTGCCATTGCTTTCTCCAACCGTACTATTACTATCCTTTTATTGATAAGAAAATAAAGAAGTAAAAAAAAAAAAAAACGTCCCCAAGGTCACTCTACTATTAAGGGTGTGTATAGGACAGATTTAAACCTGGTCACTCTGACCCTAGACTCCAAATACTTACATCTAAGGTTGTCCAACTGGTTAGAATATACATATTTCTTATGGGAATTAGTAAAAGTATTTTCACTTTGGATTGTTAAACAATGTTAGCTGAATTATTTTGCCTAAATTGTTTATTTTAACGAAGTGATTGTTTATGCCCTTTTAGGTTGTCTCAGGATTTTTCTGCAGCAGGCTGGATGGCTGGACTTTTTGTTGGTTTATACTACCCTCTAGTGGTTGGTATATGCTAAAGCCTTTGACTACAACAAACTGGGAAATTCCTAAAGAGATGGAAATACCAGACCACTTTACCTACCTCCTGAGAAATCTATATGCAGGTCAAAAAGCAACAGTTAAAACTGGACATGGAACAACAGACTGGTTCCAAATCGGGAAAGGAGTACATCAAGGCTGTATATTGTAACCCTGCTTATTTAACTTATATGCAGAGTACATCATGAGAAACGTCGGGCTGGATGAAGCACAAGCTGGAATCAAGATTGCCGGGAGAAATATCAGTAACCTCAGATATGCAGATGACACCACTCTTATGGGAGAAAGTGAAGAGGAACTAAAGAGCCTCTTGATGAAAGTGGAAGAGGAGAGTGAACAAGCTGACTTAAAACTCAACACTCAAAACAAAGATCATAGCATCTGGTCCCATCACTTTGTGGCAAATAGATGGGGAAACAATAGAAATAGTGAGAGACTTTATTTTGTTGGGCTCCAAAATCACTGCAGATGGTGACTGTAGCCATGAAATTAAAAGATGCTTGCTCCTTGGAAGAAAAGCTATGACCAACCTAGACAGCATATTAAAAAACAGAGATGTTACTTTGCTAACAAAGGTCTGTATAGTCAAAGCTATGGTTTTTCCAGTAGTCATTTATGAATGTGTGAGTTGGACCATAATGAAAGCTGAGCACTGAAGAACTGATGCTTTTGAACTGCGGTATTGAAGAAGACTCTTGAGAGTCCCTTGGACTGCAAGGAGATCAAACCAGTTCATCCTGAAGTAAATCAGTCCTGAATATTCATTAGAAGGACTGATGCTGAAGCTGAAACTCCAGTTCTTTGGCAAAGAAGACTCATTGGAAAATACCCTGATGCTGGGAAAGATTGAAGGTGGGAGGAGAAGGGGACGACAAAGGATGAGATGGTTGCATGGCATCACTGAGCCAATGGACATGAGTTTGAGCAAGCTCCAGGAACCGGTGATGGACAGGGAAGCCTGGCACGCTGCAGTCCATGGGGATTCAAAGAGTTGGACATGACTGAGGGACTGAACTGTTTGATGACCAAGAAAGAACATTGTCTGTAAAGCAATTATCCTTCAATCAAAAAATAAATACATTTAAAACAAACAAACAAAAAGCATTCCTTTGAAACATAAAGCGGCTAGGTTAGGTGTGAGTGCTCAGACTCTTTGTGGCTCCATGATTGCAGCCTGCCAGGCTCCTCTGTCCATGGAATTCTCTAGGCAAGAATACTGGAGTGGGTTGCCATTTTCTGCTCCAGGGGCTCTTCCCGACCCAGGGATCAAACCCGTGCCTCCTTCACTGGCAGGTGAATTCTTTACCACTGAGCCATTGAGGAAGCCCATATGTACTTTCACATACATGTATTATGCACATTCGTGTGTGTTGTTTATTTATAGTTTATGTGTAAGTCTTAGTTATAGATAGTGCTTGACGTACACTGATGGATTTGAAAGCCTCACAACAGACTTCCCTTCAAGGCTCTTTAGCTGTAATTTCCACAATTTCAACATGCTTCAGTTCAGTTCAGTTACTCAGTTGTGTCCGACTCTTTGCGACCCCAAGAATTGCAGCACGCCAGGCCTCCCTGTCCATCACCAACTCCTGGAGTTCACTCAGACTCACGTCCATTGAGTCGGTGATGCCTTCCAGCCATCTCATCCTCTGTCCTGCCCCCAATCCCTCCCAGCATCAGAGTCTTTTCCAATGAGTCAACTCTCTGCATGAGGTGGCCAAAGTACTAGAGTTTCAGCTTTAGCATCATTCCTTCCAAAGAACACCAAGGTTATAATTTTAACATGACTAAACCAATCACAGGCAAGGGGGACTGAATAAACATAAAATCTTAAATTAACCAGTATATTCTCCTGGTGGTCCCCTCCCCTGGTGTTCTGTTTATGAGGAAGAAGCCCTGATACATGAGGACATCACAGTCTTACTTCATCTCTCTTGTCTCCCAGTCTCCATCCCTGGCTGACCTTAGGAGGTGGTAGCCTACTGACAAGAGGGCAGTAGGGACAACCTTTTTCTTGCAGGCATAAGAGATGCATTGTCTAAAGGAAATTAAAAACTATACTAAAACCAACCTAAAAAGGGCTTGCTTTTTATTATCACATGGTCATCAGCTGGAAATTCTAAACAATGACAGTGATAAAATATTCCCCCTGAAATACTTATTCTGGTCTGAATTCTAAACAGTTACGGTTTCTGTTTAGTTTTAATAACATGTATATGTTTCTAATTAACACAGTTGTGTTACTTCTCCTTTCATAAACATTGTGTTCCATATCATAGAAATTTATCTGGAGAACTTCCAGTTATACAGTTGGCCTACGACACATGCAGACTCAGCTATACACATTTTTTTCCAGGAGTAAATTCATGATAAATTGGAATCATTAGACCTAAATTTGGGCACAGTTGAACCACATTTTCCGGAGTCTAAACTACAGATTTGAAAGAATCAGCGATAGTGATTATAAAGACTAACCGAATTCGAGTAACTTTCATTCTGTCGTTCCCTGTAACCAGAATCGACTAGAACAATGGACAGGGAAATGCTGAGCTTTAGAAATGTTCACTGGAGACTGGCACATACCAATTGTGGAGAAAACTTAAAACTCTGCAAAAACAAAGCGTAAGGAAAACGGACATTTTGAAGAAGAAAGTTAGGACAAGTAGCAAAAGATGCTGGTCTTACACTGCCAGAAGCGCTCAAGAGGACCATGTTTGATATTTCCATCATTTTGACCAAGAATGGGAGCCTCATTCTAAAGCAAAAGATCAGATACAGTCAATGCTTACTTTCACTTAGCCACTGTCTCTGACTTTTGCAAAAGAAAACTTTAGGAAGCATAACCAAATAAGGTAGAAATTTATGATGAATTTTTCTGGTGAATATATTTTAGGGGATTTTTTTTTTTTTGGACTACAGAGACATTTGAAAACTGTTATTATACATCCTGAGGGAACAAAGACTTTGACAATATTGCAATCTCTGGGATTTTCTGTGAAATAGGATTATTAGAGATCTCTGTAATCTCATCTTTATGGTTTTTTGCTAACTCTTTTTATATGTATTGCCTCCCTTGAAAAAATATTGTAAAAATTAAAATAATTAAAAGTGTTTTGTTTAATTTGAGTGGAGACTGCTATACTATCTATTAAACATGTGAAGATTGATTTCAATGATCATTGACAAATTTGCAGAAGTGAAGGCTCAAAAATAGAAACTAATTTTATTCATTTCTGTAACACTCCAAATGTATGAATAAGTTTTAGTTGACTTTTCAAAAATCCATTACATGTTTTCTTTTGTGTCCTATAATATTTGTTTTTTATTAATTTTTTTAACTGACTTCATTATACTGATGACTGCTGTTGTCCTGTGGAGGTCACTATCTTGATAAGGTCTAATACTTGGGTTATCTGATTCAAAGAGCTGACTTGTTGGAAAAGACTCTGATGCTTGAATAGACTGAAGGCAAAAGGTGAAGAGGGCAGCAGAGGATGAAATGCTTAGATACCATCATCAATTCAATAGACATGAATTTCAGCAAACTCCAGGAAATACTGAAGGACAGAGATGAGATGGTTATATAGCATTACTCGCTCAATGGACATGAATTTGAGCAAACTTTGGGAGATAGTGGAGGACAGAGGAGCCTGGCATGCTGCAGTCCATGAAGTTGCAAAGCACTGGGCACGACTTAGCAACTGAACAACAACAACAAAGTGTCTCTGAAGAGGCAGGTCAGATGAGGGCTATTTATAAGGTGTTTAGGGTCTTTCAACGTCAGGCTTGACTGGGATTGGGTAAAGTTCATGATATAATAATTTAATATTGGTTGATACAGTTAGGCTTTTGAAGTGTAAATAATAAGTAAATAAAAAGTAAACAATCACTTGCAAAGTACAGTTAACTATTGCTTTGAGAAGTAGCTCAGCAACTATTTACCTAGTGTTATGGACTGAGTGTATCCCCCCCAAAATTCATATGATAAAGTCCTAAACCTCAATGTGATGATATTTGAAGGTGGGGCTTCTGGAAAGTACTTGGGTTTAAATGAGGTCAAGAAAGTAGAACCCCATAATGGGATTAGCGTCCTTACAAGAGGAAGAAGAGACACCAGAGTTTTCTCTTTCTCATGGGCATGTACTGAGGAAATGCCACATGAATTGACAGCAAGAAGGCGGCCGTCCACAAGCCAGGAAGAGCACCCTTGCCAAGAACCTAACCTATCAGCACCTTGATCTTGGACTTCCCAGTCTCCACAACTGTGAGAAATCAAATATCTTTTGTTTTAACCACCCAGTCTACAGCTTTTTTTTTTTTTAACAACAATCCAAATTAAGACATCCTACCAAGGGCAAATTGACAGTCTTTGTTTGGATAAATTAATTTCTCAGAAAATTCAACTTAACCTTCCTGGTCAAGGATTTTCTGGTAAATTTACAAGAGTAGAGTCCTGTTAATGCAGACATTAAACTGTGTGGCTGTAGTCGATTCCAGTTCTCAGCATATGTGAAGTTCAATAAAGTATAATGAACACTGTCTGCATTTTTTTTCTGGCCATCACTATTATTTATTTTATTGCATAGTTATTTCTGAAAATAATTTTTCTGTTTGGAGGAGGGGTGTTAAAAGTGTTCTGTTCTGGTTACATGAGGGAGGCCTATGAGAGCAATTATGTAAAAAGACCCTGCAGTATGTGGGGTGGGAGTAGTAGGATCTTAGCCTTATACCTACAAAAGGAAATGGGGTTTATTCAAGTAATCCCATAGGCACTCTCAAAGGCCCAAGGGAGTTACTTACCATGCAGCCCTTTCGGTATGTCAAAAATATTAATTTGTATCCTTATGTTCACAGCAGCATTTTTCATGGTAGTCAAAAGGTGGAGGCAACCCAAGTGTCTGCCAATATATAAATGGATAAAGAAAATCTGGTCTACACATACAGGGAAATATTACTCTGCCTTAAAAAGGAAGGAAATCCTATCACATGTTACAACACAGAGGAACTCTGAGGACGTTATACTAAGTGAAGTAGGTCAATCTGTCACAAAAAGACAAATGCTTTACGATGATTCCGCTTATATGAGGTTCCTGGAGCACTCAGATTCATAGGGACAGGAAGAAGGATGGTGGTTCCCAGAGGCTGGGGGAGGAACAGGTGGCGACTGTTGCTCAATGAGTTTAGATAGAGAATATCGGTTTTGCAAGATAAAAAGAGTTCTGGAGATTGGCTGTATAATAGTGTGAATATACTTAAAACCTCTGAACTTAAATGAACACTGAATTTAACAACTAGAAGTGGTTAAGAAGGTACATTTTGTATTTTATACTTATATTTTACCACAATTAAAAAAGACATCAGTTTATTACATGGAAACATTGATGATCACTACAATTTGCATAACTCTATTCTGGCACAGGTTCCTTAAGAAAAAAAGGGGGGGCAGTGAGCAACCCCCCAAAGCACCTTTGTGCAAGTAAGAAAAGGCATCTTTTCCTCAGACACCTTGTTAGACATCATCTGGCAGACCCCATCAGCCAGAAAGTGACTCTCCTGCAGGAACAAGTCCACAAGGATCTCAGCAGTAAGGGCGCCCCCATGGAAGTGTGCACCGTGCTATACAGAGTCATTCAAAGAATCCCCAACTAAGAGCTCCACAGAATGCAAGGGCTCCGGCCTCCCCACTTCTGAGACACTCTGCAAAGAGTCCACCGTGTGAGTGGTGGCCTTTGGAAACTTCAGGAGATGGGTGAATACAAGCAATGTTTGATGTGGAGAGTTTGGACTCTATAGGTTGCAGTGGCTGACAATGCTGTCACATGAGCACGAATAAGCCAAAAATGAAGGCTCCCAAGGGGCCTCGCTGGCAACTCAGGAGGCAGCTCTGAGTCAGAAGTGGTGGGCGGCGATGTGCCAGGACAGGAATATGCCACCCAAGTTGGCCTCATTCACAGATAAACACTTAGACAGATGTCATATGGGACACGGAAAAGGCCCTCTGTACAGAACTAATCGTCCTATCAGTTGAGAATGCCTAGAGTCCCAATTGCTTTCTTTATGACTTATGGATTGTCAGAACTACAGATAACTTTCTTTGCCTTTGCCTGTTCAAACCTCCCATTTCACGGATGAGGACCTGCTGTCTAGAATGTTAAATGAATGACTTCGCCCACAGCTGCTCACTAATGGGTTTTTGCTTTGTTCTCCCTCTGGGCATCTGGAGGAGGAGAGAGTTCTCAAAGGGGGAGTCACAAAACAGCAGGTAGAAGGTTCCAGAGACGTAGGTATCCTACTTCACAGTCACCATAAATTCCCCTAAGCCCCAGGAAGGGTGAAAGGGATGGCAAAAGGGGGAGGCAAAAGATACTGGTAACACTGAGAAGCCCCTTGAAGCTTAAGAGGAAACTGTAGGGACATAGTGTGAATTAGGCTTTAAATAATTTATTCATCAAATATATTGAACATCAACTTATGACAAGGATACTGTCCTTAAGGATCTTATAGCCTAGTGGGAGAGAGAAAGATATAAGCAGATAAATTATAATAAAACCTGAAATATGTGGTATTAGATGTATGAATCCAGGGCTAAGGGACTCTGAAGAGGAACAACTATCTTCCCACAGAGGCCTTTGGGAAGGCTGTTTCCAGAGGAAGAGATATTAGAGTGGGTACTATAAGGTGAATAGGAGTTTGGCAGGTGGGATGATTGTGAGAATTTTAGGAATTCTAGGTGGAAGAAATTGCCTTGTCCTATGGCAGAGTCTAGACAGTGGCTGCAGGTAGAATATCTTTAGGAATGACAAGAGGGTATGAGCTTCCTAGGCGGCACAGTGGTAAAGAATCTGCCTGCCAATGCAGGAGACTTAAGAGACATAGGTTCAATCCTTGGGTTGGGAAGATACCCTGGAGAAGGGCATGGCAACCCCCTGGGGAAGCACAACCCCCTGGGGAAGGGCATGGCAACCTTCTCCAGGATTCTTGCCTGGAGAATCCCATGGACAGAGGAGCCTGGTGGGTTACAGTCTATGGGATCGCACAGAGTCAGATATGATTGAGAAAGCACTCATGTCTGTGACAGGAACACTGTGGTTAGTGGAGAATGGGTCAAGCTAAAAACTTGGCATTTTATCCTGGAGCCTGCTGTGGAGCAGAGTGTAACGGGACTCCTTGCTGAAGACAACACTGGCTTCAGTGGAGGACAAAAGGCAGTGGGAGAGAGCAGAGGTGGCCAGGGCAATACCAGGCTGTGCTAGTCAGTGAACTTGCCAGGACAAGCCAGGCAGGGCGTGGAGAGTGGCTGGGCCCCCACCCCACTGCAGCCATCTGTTCCTTCACACACAGGCTGTGCCTCCTCCCACTCCTGAGGCAGCTGAACTTCTGCTGATATTTGAAACAGTGGAAAAGGCTCAGAACAAGGGAGGCCTGTAGTGAATGCTCCCCACCCCAACTCTCATCTCAGGCGAGTCTGCCTATGCAGGCCACGTGATGTCTTCAGCTTCCACGTGCCCCACAAGACTGGAGAAATCAGTAGGTAAACAAGGAATGTCTCTGATCCCTCCAACAGCCTCGCATCTTGAGAAAAGCAGGAGGGACCAGGCATTTAGGTGCAAAGCAAAGGTGAATACCCATGGAAGAGAAATGCTTTAATCTGGTAGCGGCTGAATTCCAGGAGAATGTATCAGAATCAGCCCTAAGGTTGCCACCAATTACTGTAGAAACAGGCAGAGGGCCAGGGAGTTGACTGAACCCCAGAGGCTGAGATGATCTCTTGGACCTCAGCCTTGGGGCTCATATAGCATTAGTCTTACCAGCTGAGAACACTTTCTAGCTGAGCCTTTGAGAAGAATCCTTTGTTCAGTAGCCAGCATAACATTGGCTTTGGTAGAACTAGATTCCTAAATGGGATTAAACTTGAGTGATGAACTTAATGAGATTCATTCCTTATAACTGTGTATGTCTCCCTATGGCTTATGGAGATAGTTTTTAGAAAGCTGCATATTATTAGGAAAGGAAGGAGGAAAAGAGTGTAAGGGCTGAAACTGAGAGCAGAGGCAGGAGTAGAGGAAGAACTGGGCTAAGCAGGGTCTGGAGCCCTTTTTGGGAGCCCAGTAAAGGTACTTACACTTCGGCTGCTTGACAGAGAAAAGTAAGTATCCCAAGGAAGAGGTGGTAGTGGTGTGGCGAGGCAGCAAATCCAGGCACAGGTACACTCAGATGGGAGGTTCTCAATATTTTAAATAATTCCTGTGGCCATCCTGCTGCACCTGGTTACTGAGGGTGAGAGGTGAGGATCAGGAGACCTGGGGCAGGTGCTACAGAAGGACTTGTCAGGATATATATGTTTATGGCATAACAGATGGCTGCAGGGTTGGGGCTGGGGAAAAGAGGAGATCATAACGATAATCGTTTTCAAGATCTTCACACTTTTAACTCTCACCACGTTTTCATGGGGGTAGATAAAAAGGACACCACCCTTATGGCAGAAAGCAAAAAAGAACTAAAGAGCCTCTTGATGAAGGTGAAAGAAGAGAGTGAAAAAGTTGGCTTAAAGCTCAACATTAAAAAAATAAAGATAAAAAAAATGAAGATCATGGCATCCAATCATTTCATGGTAAATAGATGGGGAAACAATGGCAAGAGTGACAGACTGTTTCCTGGGCTCCAAAATCACTGCAGATGGTGACCGGAGCCATGAAATTAAAAGACGCTTGCTCCTTGGAAGAAAAGCTAATGACAAACCTAGACAGCATTAAAAAAAAAAAAAAAAAACCAGAGACATTACTTTCCTGACAAAGGTCCATATAATCAAAGCTATGGCTTTTCCAGTAGTCAAGTATGGAAGGGAGAGTTGGACCATAAAAAAGGCTGAGTGCCAAAAAATTGATGCTTTTAAACTGTGGTGTTGGAGAAGACTCTTGAGAGTCCCTTTGACTGCAAGAAGATCAAACCAGTCAATCCTAAAGGAAGTCAGTCCTGAATATTCATTGAAAGGACTGATGCTGAGGCGGAAACTCTAATACTTTGGCCACCTGATGCAAAGAACTGACTCATTGGAAAAAAACGCTAGGAAAGATTGAAGGCAGTTGGAGAAGGGGGAAACAGAGGAAGAGATGGTTGAATGGTATCACTGACTAAACAAGCATGAGTTTGAGCAAGCTCCAGGAGACGGTGATGGACAGGGAAGCCTGGCGTGCTGCAGTCCATAGGGTCACAAAGAGTCAGACACAACTGAGTGACTGAACAAAGACACAGTTATCATCCCTATTTCACAAATGAGGAAAATCGAGGAGCGCACTGCATCCACTTAAGAGAACGAGAACAGTGAGTAGAGTGTAAAAAGCAGCCAACTGTCTCACAGGAATTTGAGAAACAACAACCACACCACCGTGACCTGCTTTCATGGACCAAGGTGTCCAGCAGCTACAACTTACACTAAAACTTTGTCTTGTGATTGACAGATTTGAAGGCAGAAGATTAAAGTAGAATATGTGAGAAATTGCTTTAAAAATTTACAAGTCAACCTGTGAGAACTGAAAATCAGAGTTCTCTCTCGGTTAACCGATGCTGGGTCAGGCAGAGATAAGTTAGCTGCCTGTTCCAAAAAATTCTTACTCTTGGAAGAGAAGAGTACGATCCAACTAAATATCTTCCCAATCAAGATTAACAACTGCGGGACATCCCTGGTGGTTCAGTGGCTAAGACTCTATGCTCCCAATGCAGGGCGCCTAAGTTCGATTCCTAGTCAGTGAATAGATCCCTTATGCTGCATGGGATCCAGCATGCCACAGTGAAAACTTGGGACAGACAAATAAATACTAAAATAAAAGAATAACAACTTGCTCATAAAGATGCCCCTTAAGACCTCTGCCTCACTGAACCCACAAATGCACAGCTATTGTGCTGTAAACTCTGCCTAATTCCAGCCAGTTCCTCATCTTGCAAGAGCTGCCTGAAAAATCACTCAGCTCAGGCATTAAAAACCTATAAATATCCTGCCCTGCATGGTGATGCTTATCAACAGGTTTTTTCTGGTGGTATAGGAGAAGTTAACAGTTGACATCAAGCATATATTTAACTATGTATTGTGATAGCATTGTGAATTTGTCAGTAAGATGACCAAGTCTTAGCACAGTCTTACTGGTATAAAACATGCATTTGGATCTTTCCTAATGTGCCCTAAAACTAGAGCCAGAAGTTTATAAACTGGGGAGCCCAGTGACACTGTGTGTAATAGGACAAAATCATTACAATGACTGGCTCATGGACCTTCAAATGCCCACCATCCACAGCCCCTTGAGTAAGAACTCCACCAAAACTTCTACCCAAGCTGCCATGAAGTGTGTCATGAGACCCTGCCAACCTGGCCAAACAGACTGGACCAAATATAGGGTTCTGACACATAAAAACACTATGTCAAAGAGAGATCTTCACTCCTATATTTACAGCAGCAATACTGACAACAGTTAAGATATGAGAACAACCTAACTGGCTGGCAACAGATGAATGGATAAAGAAGTTGTGGTATATACATATATACACAGTGGAATATTATTTAGCCATAAAAAGAAGGAAATCCTGCTATTTGCAACAACATGGATGAACCCTGACGGGATTATACTAAATGAAACAGTCAGACAATATATGATCTAATTTACATGTGAAACCAAAAAAAAACAAAAACAATATATAAAAATAGAGAGTAGAATGGTAAGTTGGTAAGTGAAGATGGAGGAATTATGGAAACATTGTTTATGGGTAAAAATTTTTGAATGTAGAATTTTAAAAATATAAGCCAGTTCCCCCAAAACTCATAGAAAAGGAGATCAAAAAAATATTTTTTTAAGAAAAGGAGATCATATTTGTGGTCACCAGAGGCAGACAATGGGGACTTGGATGAAGGTAGTCAATAGGTACAAACTTCTAGTTTTAAGATAAATAAGTTGTTGTTTAGTTGCTAAGTCATGTC
This sequence comes from Ovis canadensis, assembly GCF_042477335.2. Taxonomy (NCBI): domain Eukaryota; kingdom Metazoa; phylum Chordata; class Mammalia; order Artiodactyla; family Bovidae; genus Ovis; species Ovis canadensis. The sequence continues at coordinate 156,181,495 of NC_091246.1, forward strand.
CAACTCTTTTGTGACCTCATGGACTAAAGTCCTCCAGGCTCCTCTGTCCGTGGGATTTCCCAGGCAAGAATACTGGAGTGGGTTGCCATTTCCTTCTCCAGGGGATATTCCCAATTGAGGGATCAAACCCACAACTCCTGTATTAGCAGGTGGATTCTTTACCACTGAGCCACCAGGAAAGCCCAAGACTGGGAACGTAAAGTACAACATGGAGACGATAGCTAGCCATGCCACATAGTATATTTGAAAGTTGTCAAGAGAGTGAACTTAAGAGTTCTTGTAACAAGGAAAAACACAATTTTCTTTCTTTCTTTTCTTTTTGTATCTGTATGAGATGATGGCTGTGAACGAAACTGATTGTGGTAATCATTCCACAATACATATAGTCAAGGTATTGTGCCGTACACCTTAAATTTACACAGTGCTGTATATCAATTATATCTCCAAAAAACTGGAAAAAGGGCAGAAACAGTGTTCTAACAAAGGCAACTCTATATGTTATACATAAGGAAAGCAGAGGCTTCTGAAGTGGTGGGACACGAGAGACAGACCAACAGGGGGGTCCATCAGAATGTTAACAATCTTATTCATTCTGGGGATAAGAGAGGGAAGTAGGAAAAGTCAGAAGCCAAGAGAAGTAAAGACGGAGGCAGCAGTAGAAACAGCTAGAGACTTGAGAGGCTCAGAGTCATGAGTGTGCTGAGTCACCAGGGAACCTCTGATGCTTGGTTTGAATGGACCATAAAATGTTGGAGCCACCGAGCTGTTGGAGCATCCTGCACTAAGGAGCATAGTGTTCAGCTCTCCACCTAGCTTACAGTGTTGCTGGTGAGATGATTGGTTGTAATAATAATAAAGTAATAAGCAACATTTATTTATTTTTGGCAGAGGTTCAATCTAACACAATTATATCTACAGATCTGAAATGTTCAGTTCTACGAACTTTGAAAATCGTCACCACCAACCAAAACTTGATAGAACATTTTCATGACCCCAGAAAGTTCTCTTTCACCCCTTTCTAGTCAATTCTTCTTATACCAGAGCTCCATAGACTGATGTGCCTCTTCTTGTGCTTCAGATACAATGTCCCCTTCTTTGTCCCCACGAGAAGTCCTGTGTCCGACTTCTTTCATTTATTTGGAGAGTAATCCATGTGGTTGTGAGTATCAGTAGTTGGTTTCCTTTCATGGCTAAGTAGAATTCTATGGCAGGAATGTGCTAAAATTTATCTCTTCCCCTGTTGATGAACATTTGGATTATTTCCAGTTTGAGCCTAAGAAAAGAGGCTGTTATAAAGATACATGTTCAAATCTTTTAGTGGATATGTATTCTAATTTTCTTTGGTTCTGGGTCATAGGATTAATGTACACTTACATTTATGAGAAAGTGTAAAACTGTTTTCCAAAGTGATTGTACATTTTGCCCTCCTAATAGCCACAGATGAGAATTCTAGTTGCCCTGTATCATTGTCAACATTCCGTATCATCAGTCTTTTTCATTTTAACCATTCTATTGGGCGGAAAGGGTATTTCATTGTAGCTTTAATATGCAGTTCCCTGAGGATTAATGATGTTGAATGCCTTTTCATGTGTTTGTATTTCTTTTTTTGTGAAGTATTTTCCCATTTAAAAAAAACTGAGTGGTTCATCTATTTTTGACTTGTAGCAGTTCCCCATGTATTCTGGATATGGATACTTCTCCAGATACTTTCCTGTATGTGTTTTTCCAGTCAGTAGCTTGCCAATTCGTTTTCTTAGTGATTTCTTTGATGAAACAACTCACACTGTTTTGAGTACCAGACATAGCATTAAGTGCTTTACCAGTGTTATTTTATTTATTTTCAAACTTTTATAAGCTAGATATTCATCTTTCCATTTTACAGATGACAAAATGAATGCTGAGGGAGGTTAAATAATTTACACACAGTTTGAGGATATGACAGCCTGAATTTGAATTACTTAGTCTGACTCCAGAGCCTGAGGGTCTAACTGCATGGCTTTAGTCTTCTGTTTTAATCCCAAAGCCGCATCTTTGCAGAGACCAGAATAGTGGTTAGGGGAGGGGAGGGGAGGAGAGGGAGGGCTGGTGTGTAGGGTAAAGGGGATCAACTGTATGGGGACAGATGGAAAGTAAATTGTTGGTGGTGAGCATGTTGTAAGGAATGTAGAAGTAGAAATAAATGTTGTGCATACCAAACTTACGTAATTTAAAAAATGCAATAAAATAATCAAGTTAAGACAAAAAATAGGAGAATGTAAAACAATACTGAAAGTTATGAGCATCAGAAGCTTATAGAATTGACCTGGATGTTATATGATATGGGAAGTAGAGTTTAGATCCAAGAAAGTTATCAATAATGACATTGTTGTAAGGTTAAAAAAAAAAAAAACCCAACCAAAAACCTGTCCTTGAAGTCAGGATATCTGAGCCTTTTTTCTTGACCATCTGAAAGAACCTCCCTTGGGCAGTCATGAACTCTATCCCTAGACAGTACAGACCTGTTTCTGAAAACCCGCAATGTGCTGTAACTACTTTGATGCTAAATAGACACAGATGAGTTCCCAGCTTGATCCCGCGTGCTTTATTCCATCATTGATTGCTCTAAAAGCAAGAAGTTCCTTATGTTCATACTGACCAGCCATAGAATTCTTGGTACCATAAAACTGCTTTGAAGTGCGGTTATAAAGTTCAGAGAAGAGAGGTCTCCTTCCGGGGAACCATTCAGTTTTGAGGCTTGTCTTGTCCTTTTCTTAATTCTCCCCCATTATTTACATATAATCACCACCTCATCCTCTTAGACAGGGTCCTCTGTACAGTACTAGCCAGACTCTCCTAGAGAGGGTACTATTGTATGGGTAGCCACCTGACTGCTGCTAAATATTTATGCTCTTTGTTTTCTTAAGGATGTCCTGTGTTCAATAAAATATCATCATCTGAACTTGGATTACACAGTTCTTTGCCACAACTCAATGATTTATAAAGGCTTGATTGTTGTAATACTTGAACTTACATAACAGCAAAGAATACCATACGTTAGGAAGTGCCATGCTGGGTAGAAGAGTCAGCAAGAGCTATAAAACTTCAGGGGACAAAGGGTTCAGGAAAGCCCAAGTACTCAGGGCTGAACGGAACTCTGCAGCAGAGGGAGGGATCAGGGCTTTCCCAGTATGACAGGGAAAGAGAGAAATCATGGGTGCAAGGCCCTGGCCAGCAGGAGGCCTGCAAAAGAGAAGGCCCCACGGGCTGAGGAAGCTGTTTAATGTACGGTTGACAAAGGGCAAAGAAGGTCCTGGAAATGTTTACAGGGTGCTCCAGCATGTAACCTTCTACCTCCAGTCCTGTGAGCTTTGTGCTCTGGGCTCCTCATGTGCAACGTGGAGATGGGATTGGGTTTGTCTCACTTGAAATGATTCAGTGTTCATCTTGGTTTGATTGGTCTCAAAGGAATCGTTTTATAAAGTGCGATGGCTTGCACTGCTATTTCCTCAAACTCACGTTCCTTTTCATTCTCTTTTAAATGCCAAAATTGGGAGCCATAAAAGTCGACTCTTTTTGGCCATCTGACTTTCTGCTGGTATTAGAATCCAATAAAACAGACAAAAACACTCTTAGACTTTTTTTTTTTCCTGGTTTTGAGTGAATATCAAAGGCATTTTATGGGTAACTGATCAAGTTCTAGTTCAAAAAAGGAGATTAATTATATGGTACAGCAAAAAGACAAAGGTACCGCTGTATGACTTTGGGGAACTTGTTTTCTAAGTCTCAATTTCCCGAGGACGATGATAATATCCATCCTATGTGTTCACTAGGGACACTAAATGAGATGATGGTGGTGGTGGTGGTTTAGTCGCCAAGTCGTGTCTGACTTATGCGTGGACTGTAGCCTGCCAGGCTCCTCTCTCCGTGAGATTCTCCAGGCAAGAGTACTGGAGTGGGTTGCCATTTCCTTCTCCAGGGGATCTTCCTGACCCAGGAATCGAACCCGGGTCTCCTGCATTGCAGGCAGATTCTTTCCCAACTGAGCTATATGGGAAGCCCAAATGTATTAGAAAAAAAAAATCACCTAGTACATAACAGTATTTGCGACGTTAGTTCCCCTTCCTTTTCTGCTGGGCTTCACTTATTTCATCTGTAAAATGGGACTTGCCTCATCCTTACCTCACAAGAATCAAAGGAGAAACACTGAGCAAAGACAACTTCATAAGCTGGCAAGCGCTACATGCACTAGCTGTTTCTACGATACAGGTTATTTTATTTTCGTCATATTTGACTCAGTCACTCCTCTGTGTTCCAGGGATTCCTAAAATTTAAAAAAAAGAATAAGAATGAGAAGTGATCTGTGGGCCAGACCTCCATTCTGAAGGGACTGGAGTATAAAGCAGCAAGAATAAGAGTTCTAAGATTTAGTAGGAAGGAGAAGAATAGCATTTTAATTGGAGGGAGGGGGAAAAAAATTCTCCTAAACCCTCTTCCAGACAAAGAGCATTTTAGATATTATCTTCAAAATTCAACCTGTAAAGGTATCGGATTATAACAATTAATTGTATGCACTTTACCATGTTGCGGAAACTCAGAGACCCAGAGGTTCTCTAGTCATTGAAGAATCAGCTCTATTGACTTGTTTTGAAATAATGCTCTTAATTCCTTCCCATAACAGGACGTTACAATGGAAGTGTCGACTAAATACCAAGATGCCATAGATGTGACATTCCAAGTGGAGGCCTCATCATGATGACTGTTTGCAGTATGGAGAACAGTTTTCTGATTCATGACCCTTTACCCCAGAGGAAGGTGAGTCCTGGGGCAGGGAGGGGGAAATGAAAGGATGGGAGCAGGTGGGGAGGGCGGTACCAGGGCAGGGATGGAGGGGGCGTGGCCTTGAGAATGGCATGCACCCCATACTTGCTGAGAGTTGTACCAGAAATTCCCAATGATGGGACTCTCCGAAAAACTCACAAAAGGAAAAATCGGTTGTGATCAAGCCATTAGCAAGAAACTTGGAAACTTCTCTGATCCCCTTTTCCCAATCCTTCTCCACTCAAGTTAGCAAGCTGGGGCCCTGAGAGGGATAAGGGGAAGCAGATTTCTCCAGCAGCAGCCCTAAATCTATCTGACTTTTAATTTTTGTATTGATCAGGCATCCTAATTACTAAATAGAGACTGTACGTGACCAAAAAGGACCATAAAGCAATTTCTCCCCGAGGCCCTGGGAGTCAGCAGATGAGTCCCATGCCTGCCTGGGTATGGGTGATGAGTTTTTGGGTAATCCCCTTTCCTAGGGATCAGAGGAAATGTGTGAGAGTGTGTTTTGATTGTCATGATGGTTAGTGGGGAGGCCACTGGCATTTAGAGGGCAAGGACTGGAATGCTAAATATTCCAAAAATCATTCTGCTTGGAGTGCTAACAGCGCCCTGGTTGAGACACATGCATGGAGGCAGGATCACCTCTTCCCTGAACAAATCTTGAAAAGGCCACGGAAGGCAAGAATAGAAGTAAATTTTGATCATATCATCATTCGTGCTCATTCACCATATCCTTTTCTTCTGGGTTGAAACACTGTTGTGGGTTTTCTGCACTGAGGAAAGTTCTTCTCCACAGCTATTCAACTATGTCCTGGATGCTCTTGGATGAATTAGAAGTGGGTGGTGGAGTTGGGGAGGATCCAGCAGAAGGTGCACTGACTGTGTGGTTCAGCGTGCTGTGATTGAAGACAGGCTTAGTCCCTGATCTGAGGAGACATGGGCAACCCTGGTGGTTCAGGCTGAACAACTTCATCCTACTTCCTGAAACCCATACACATGCTACCTTACAAGGCAAAAGGGACTGTGCTGATGAGACTAAGATTTCGAGATGTGAAGATTAACCTGGTGAGAAATGGAATATTTCCCACAATATTAGTAAACAAGGATGTCACAGTCATCAGTGATTTCTGCCCTCTAATGTAAGCCGGTGAGCCTTAAGGGCACTCAGGAAGGAGAATACCTGTGCGCTAGCAGCCATCAGACTGCAGCCACCCTCTACGGTTAGCCCCAAGGGAGCTTAGGATGTGAAAAACACTGTTGCTATCCAGGAGAGCGGACATGCGTATGAAAGGAATGATTTCAGGGTGCCCAGACTCTTGCATCCTCCCATACATAGAAACGTGCCTAATTCCTTAACTTGGGATATCTGGTTTTCCTTAATTAACAATAATTTTTTGATATTCAGGCTACCTGCCCTTTGTGGTGAAATTTCTATATAACCTGACTCCTCCCCTCGCCTCCTTCTAGCAGTTCTCTCAGGGTTACTTGAGATGCTGTCTACTGGGCTTGAAGTCCCCAAAATTCTCACCAAATAAAATATAACTCTCAACTTTCAGGTTGTGAATATTTTTAAAGTTGACACTGGATTATCCAGGTGGGCTCAATGTACTGGGTTCTTACAAGAGCAAGCAAGAGGATCAAAGTCAGAAAAAGGAGATGTGAGCACAGAAGCCAAAGGTGGAGTGATGCTTTTGCAAATGGATGGAGGCAAGTAACCTCTCGCAGCTGGGAAAGACAAGAAAACGGATTCTCCTCTAGAGCCTCCAAGAAGATACACAGCCCTGTTGACGTCTTGATTTAACCCACAAGGTGAGACAGACTTTGGACATCTGATCACCAGGATTTAAGATAGTTAATCTGTTTTTTCAAAGCCACTATGTTGGTGGTAATTTGCTACAGAATCAATAGGAAAACAAAGCACCTGGTTTAAAGTATAACAGAAACCTTCCTACTCAGGAAGCCCTAGTAGTTCTCAGAATTTTTCCTAAAGAGTCTCTACATCACAAAAGACCCCTCTTGACCAGTTCTGCAGATTCCAAGGAGATAGGAAAGCAAGTTTGACAGTATCTCTCTAGAGAACCTGGGAGCAATTTGCAAACATAGCACATTACTCTGTGGTATATCTGGACAAGAGTCCACATTAAATAACAAAGATTTCTATATCATCTATTCTATTTTCCTAAATATCCCCTCTCCATCTAAATGAATAATTGAGCACTTACTCCGTCACCTGCAGACATGCTTGCTAAGCTGCTTCAGTTGCGTCTGACTCTGTGACACTATGGACAAGTAGCCTGCCAGGCCCCTTTGTCCACGGGATTCTCTGGACAAGAATACTAGGGTGGATTGCCATGCCCTTCTCCAGGAGATCTTCCCAACCCAGGGACTGAACCTGCATTCCTTGCATCTCCTGCATTGGTGGGTGGGTTCTTTACCACAGCACCACCTGGGAAGCCTCCTACTCCATCATATCACGGATGTAAACTTTTTGCTTTCATTTTGAAAGGACTCCTCACACCCCGCAAATTTCCTGGGTTAGAACCAATGCCACCTTAGATCTTACAGAAGTCTTGATTAGCAAAGTAAAATAAGAGAACATTAAGTGAACCTTGTTGGGAAGACAAAAAGAACCTCCTTTACTCAGCACACCTGAATGTTTACAACAGCAGTAATTATGTTACCATCTTGCACAACTTCTGAGGATATATGCAGAAATACATTCTACCACCAACAACTGACCTTCTTTCTCTTTCTTCAGCCAGAGATAAATATTTAGCTACAAACTTCAAGACAGAATAAAGCCAGACTTTTCATTTATTTGACAAGAAATCATTAAGGAGAAAAGACAGCCTAACGCTGTTGTAAAACTAAAGATTAACTAGCAGTCAACAGGTTCTCTTATAGTCTGTTTTCAACCCATCTCAGTGGGAAAGAATGGTAATTCACTCAGAATGGGATATCGTGGCACTGAGTCTGGGTTCTTGAAAAGGTCTGTTTTCTCTCAGGAATACTTAGTCTGGCATAGGGAAAATGAAAACAAGTTGAAAAAAATCATTCCTGGGTAGTAATTTTTCTCTGGAGACTTAAATAAAAAGCAGCATTTACGTTGAATAGAAAGCTTTCTCTACAAGCTCATTTTGAGTGTCAAGTAAAAATGTACAGAACAGTTTCCCCTGGCAGCTTGAATCCACATTTAACTGCTTAAAAACAAAATTTCCAGAAGATAACATATTTCCTTTTGTCAAGGGAAGAACTGGGAAGAAGTTTATATGTGTGTTTAACAGGAAACATAGTAAGCAGTATATGAAATTAATGTTGCATACACAGATCCTAATTTTGCTAAAATCTGACAAATGTGAGAAACACATTCAATGTTATTAATCAGTGTGTAATTATATCAGTATCCCATGTAAACCGGTTACTCAATATAACTAGCCTACGCGGCTGTATTAGATGAAGGTCCAGTTATGGAAACGTGTGGCTAACCACTTATATTCAGTGAACTGACTGCATTTGGCATCCACTCAGCCCTGGGTTATTCTCTGGCTTCATTGAGACTGGCATGGGGACTTCTGGGCCACTCCTCCATCCTATAACCCTGTTTATCCCGGTGATATTTTCAGTAACCTCATTCCCTTCTCCAGCAACATTTAGCCGCCTGCCTGCTTGACCCTCAAGGGTGCTCTGACCACACCCTTCCTCTTGTCTCCCCCCATGCCAGCTCTCTGACCCCACAGAGACTCTGAACCCTTGAGACACTTTTTTTCCTGTTGTCAGCACCTTGTGTTCCTTAGCTCATCTAGAAAGGATTCCAGCCACTCACCTGAAAATCAGGGCTAGATTAGATGCCCCAGGCACTGAAAACTGAAAATGCTTGTCCTAGATATAATTCAAACAGTATAAAGAAATTCAATTTCTGATTTGTTTCTTAGGGTGACTTTTTTTTCCCCCAGTTGTTTGTTTTGGAGAAGAGGTGGAGAGGAAGTGGTAGGGTTGGGGGGAGAATAAAATACTCTTAAACCTTTTTTCTTTCATTTCTGTGCACCCTTGCATAGCTGATACCTCAAGCATGGATTTATTCTGTTCATTGGGTAATTGGAGGCATTCTTTCACAAATACCTTCATCTTCACTGCTCACTTGTTCTTCTAGTGTCCCGCCACATGAAATCCAACATTCGTTCAGTTGCGCTCCAACTTCAGTGTACCTGAGAATCACCAAAATGCTTGTTATTATCACTTGATACAAATGAATTGGGGTCAACAGCCCACCTCAGCACCCACTGGCCATCCTCAGACCTCCCTGAGGATTGCTAGGACTTGGACAGTCCACCCAAAAGTCTTCAGTTACAGGGCCATTTCAGCCCTCACCATGGTGACCTCTTGGCTTGCGGGTCAGCCCTCTCAGCTCATCTTCTCCATCTCCTCTGAGGCCTCTGGGAAATTCTGGCACCATTAGGCCTCCTGAGGGTCAGAGAGGCTAATGCAGTCCATCTTACTGCCTAGATTCATCCTACTGAGGTTGCTACTCAAATACAGCTGCCCAGTGTGGGCAAAGGGCTTGGAAGAGGAGACCTCTTTCCAGGGGTTCAGGAGGGAAATGGGTCATAAGAGCCCCCTACCAAGGCCAGAACTCTGGGGATTTATTAGTCATCTCCTGTCTAATAATCCTCCTCTTGTCTCCTATTGCTCCTGCCAACCCAGAAGTCAAGATCTTTCCTTGAAGGAAAACTGCTCCTATATCTTCTAGAATTCCTTCTCCTGTGGATCCTGAGAGAGTCAGGCTCCTGTTCTCAATATTTAAGAGGAAGTTTTTAGAAGATTGAAAGCCTTTTTTCATCTCAGGAATGGGGCTCTTGGCAATACAAGCTTGAATCTACTGTTTGTTATGTTTTTTTAAAAAGGTCTGTTTTGAGCATCACAACTGAGCAATGATTTTTTTTTTATATTGTTCTGAATTGTATCTCACCTCTCCCTGAAACAAGCTGAGTTAAAAGATGCTGAGCTATAAAAAATATAGGAAAAAAAATGCATAACACACCCGAACACCCCCTGCCAAGGGCTGTCAGGTTTCATTTGGTCTGGACAGCATTTGAAGTTAACATGTAACTAGTTGCCACTGTTTTCAACTGGATGAGTTCGCCTAAAAAGTTGTATTTACGCCTTCTCTTGGGGTCTGGGTGGTACTGGGCTATGACAGTCACCAGGACCCATTTTGGACAATCCTCCCCACCTCGGTTTATTGAAGCCCTTTCCTGGAGTGCCTCCCACATTTATCTCATGACCCAGCCACTAAAGACATTTGTAACCACCATCCTCAACAACACTTTTCATTTACTCTCAGTATCCTTCCTCAGCAAGCCCCTTAAAAGTTATTCCAGATCTTAGCACTTTCCTTTGACTCCTTCCCCTCCCCAACATACATTCCCTAGATGACCCATTTTACTGATAAAACTGAGACCAAAATTACTGACTCTTCTATTGTCCAGTCTACAAAATTTCCTAAAACTGTCCAGATCTTGCTTCCACTCTCAGAGAATGAATAGTCCTCCTTTTAGACAAAGCAACCTCTTCAGTTATTTCAAAAACATAATTTTTTAAATAATTATAGAAATGATATACTCTCATAACCATTCAGGCAGAGCTGAAAATAACAGTAATCCCCTCCACAAACCCACAATGATACTGCTCCTCAAAAGTAAGTACTGTTAAATTACTGTTAAATATTTGGAAGAAATCCTGATTTGCACACACGCATAGACAGACATACACATCCTCATATATACCTAAACATATACGTATACACAAAATTTTATTACATTTTTCCAAAACTATGATTATTTTTGCATCATTTGCAGTTTTCCGCTTAGCAATGCTTATGAATGCATTTATGTGTCAGTACATGTAAATCTGCTTCTGATGGCTGTATAGCATTCTGCTATTTGAGTATGCCATGTTTATTTAAACTTTTTCCAAAATTCCAAAAGTACTGTATGCTTTCTAAAAATAATCCAAATTATACTGAAGTGTAAAAAATGAAAGATTCTTCCCTTTCTGTACTTCCCCTGTCCCATTCTCCAAGAGCTAACTATTAGTAACAATTTGCTGGGAACCTTTATGATCTTTTAAAAGTTAGATTTACTGGAGTATAATTCACATACAGTAAAATTCACCTTTTGCAGCATACAAATACATATGGTTGTAGAACCATCACTGTAGTTGAGATATGGCATATTTTCATTCCCACTCACACACACACAAAAACCCCTCATGCCCCTCTATAATGACCTTCTCAACCCCCACCATGGCAACCATTGACCTATTTTCTGTTCCTATAGTTTTGCTTTTTCCAGAGGGTCATATAAATAGAATAGACAGGGTGCAGTCTTTTGAATGTGGCTTCATTCATTTAACATAATGCATCTGCAATTCATCCGTATCGATGTATTATCAAGTCCTTATTTTGTCAAGTACATGGAAATATTTTTGTTTCCAAAAGTGAGATCATGCTATACCTGGAATTTAGCTATATTTTTGCTTGTTTACTTATTATAAATCTACTTCTGTATCATTTATTACATCTAGATCTAATTCTTTCTTCTGAATCGCTGCCCAGTATTCCTTACAGAGTGTATTTGACTGCTCTTCATGTATTAGACATTCAGGTCATGTCCAGATTTTCACAATTTCAGCAAATAACAAAGTACAAACCAATAAAACACATACTTGTTCAAAGTTTCACGTGCATATGTAGAATATTTCTATAAGACAGATTTTTAGAAGCGAAATTGCTAAGTTAAAAGGCAGGTATATAAAGCATTTTAATAAATACTACCAAACTTCTCTATAAAAACTATAAAACTTGTATATATTTAAATTCCATTAACCCTGTTTAAGAATGTCTTTTTCTTCATACATATAACAGATATCAATATTTCTAATTTTTATTGATCTTATAAACAAAATGTTGGTATCTCATTGTATATCTCTCATCTCTAATGACATTGATTACTAAAAATATATATTTATAAGCTATTTGATTTTTTTCTTCTCTGAAATGCTAGTTTACAGCTTCTGGTCATTTTCCTGTTAGGTTGTCATTTAAAAATGCAGTTGAAAGAATTCTTTAAATACTAGGTAGACTAGAAACATTTTCTTTCAAGTCTTTATGTGTTTATGAGATCTATAGGAACTGTATGTTTTATTATCAATTCTGTAATATCTTCCTTTATAATGTTTATAAATCATATCATACACAGGGAAACCTTTATACTGTAGGATTTTAAAGCTATTCTCAACTTCAGAGCTTAACTAATCCTTTGCTGATAGACAAGTCAGTTGCTTCTAGTTTTTCCTGTTATAAGCAATGTTGCCCTGAACACTCTTGTACACCTTCTGCCTTTTAAGAGTCTTGTACATTTTTTCCTCTTATGTGAGTATTTTCACAAGATTTTTTTTGTAAGATAAATCCCTAGAAGCTGGATCAAAGGATAAAGTGAAATGAAGTCTCTCAGTCGTGTCTGACTCTTTGCGACCCCGTGGACTGTAGCCCGCCAGGCTCCTCTGTCCATGGGATTCTCCAGGCAAGAATACTGGAGTGGGTTGCCATTTCCTTCTCCAGGGGATCTTCCCAACCCAGGGATTGAACCCTGGTCTCCTGCATTGCAGGCAGACGCTTTATCCTCTGAGTCACCATAGGTATTTCAAATTTTGTTTATCTGTCTCCTGGAGTTCATATTCATTACCCTATTTTGAGACTTCATTCTATCAGGGATTCCCTCTCCTGCACAAACATTTAGCTTCTCCCATCTATGGGCTCTTTCTGTTCAGCCCAGAAGCATGCTCTAGACTCACACCTTTTAAGTCGTTTCTTATTTTGCTTTGTTCAGCAAAATAAAATAGCTTCCATTGAGTCTGCATTGCTTTCTAGTCGCTACTAGTTTTCTCTTCTCTTTCTGGACAACTTGTCAAAAAGGAGTCCACTCTTCCTCATTGCCCACTACTGCTATCCTCTGCCATGGGTTTTCTATCCCTGTACTCCATGGATGGAGAAGATGCCCAGGAACCTCCAGAGGGTTTACGCAGTTTCACCTGCAGCTCTATAACCACTCCCTATTTCCTGTTACTCTCTGCCTCCTTGACAGCAGCTCTTTCCTATTCTCCTCTTCCTGGCCAGACTCTCTTCTGCATCTTCTTTAGGTTCCTTCTTCCAGTACTCACTCCCTTAACTTTTTTGACTTTGATCTAATGCTCTTCTCTCCACACACATCCATCCCACTGACTATACATACTCTTGTGAACTTCATGCCAACAACACCTATAGTAGGCTAAATAATGGCCTCCAAATATATCCAGGTTCTAACTTTTAGAACCTGTGACTGCTACCTTTTTTGGCAAAAGGGATCTTAGGATGCAAAAATTATCCTGGGTCATCTGTGTGGCCCCAATGTAATCACAAGTGTCCTTATAAAAGGGAGGCAGGGGGAGAGAGAGGAAAGCAGTGTGATGACAGAAACAAGACGCTACACTGGTGGCTTTGAAGATGAAGGAAGGGCCACCAGCCAAGAAATGTCAGTGGCCCCTGGAGGCAGGAAAAGGCAAGGAAGATTCTCCCCTAGAGCCTCCAGGAGGGACCTGCCCTGCTGACATCTTGGCTTTAGCTCAGTGAGACTGATATTAGCCTCTAACTTCTAAAACTGTAAGAGACTATATTTGTATTAAGCTACTAGCTTTGTGATAACCCAATGCTCAAATCTATATCTCTATTATCAGAACTTTCCTCTGATCACCAGTCATAGCCATCTGCCTCCTATCTTCAATGTAGCATGATCCAAACAGAATTCATCACTCCCTCCCTCCACCTTCTGTTTCCCTGATCCATTTAATGGAACCACCATTCCTTGAATCACACAAATCGGAACCCATGGGTCTTTCTGGCCTCCTCCCACCCACAACAAATAACCATAAGACCCTGCATAATTTGCTGTCCAAATCTTTTTCAAGTATGCCTCCTCTTCTCCATCCCTATGTCTCTCTGCCTATGGATTGATCCCCTCCTCCAAACCACTCTCCACACCAAAGCCAAGAGGAAGATGAACCTTCTAAAAGGCAAACATGCCAAAGCTCCTTCTTTTAACAATCGCCCAGAGTCAAGTCTCGGCTCCTTGACAGACGATATAAGAATCTCCCGATTTCCAGCCACATTTTCTGTTATTCCCTGCCTTGAATTCTAGTGACATTGAGCTGTTTGCCATTTCCCCACCTGTACTAGGTACTCATGTGTCTTCATGGTCACAGACCCAGGAGCTTGGTCTTTCTGTGAAGGATGCATGTTAGCTAACTATAATAGCTGTGGCCTGAGGGTCAGGCTTCTAATTAAACATGCATCTAGGGGCTGACTATAATCCTTTCCAGATGTTATAGGGAAAAGGAAAGTGAAGTTGCTCAGTTGTGTCCGACTCTTTGCAACCCCATGGACTGTACCCTGCCAGGCTTCTCCATCCATGGGATTTTCCAGGCAAGACTACTGGAGTGGGTTGCCATTTCCTTCTCCAGAGAGGACATAGAGGCAGGTGCTATCTTTGCATTCTCCCTCTGGCATGCTCCAGAGTGCCAGTGTCCCCTAAAGAGAGCTTTGCATGTGTCTGGCTCCCTGATTTTTATGTCTTGTGCCCCCAGTTTTGTGGATATTTCCAGGGAATGCTGCTTTGATGTCTAGCTCTGGTGACAGGGGGAGAAGGGGGCTTGCATTCCTGGGTCCTGCGGGCAATTGGAGTGATGACTCTTGGCAGGCTACCACCCCCAGAATACTGCACAGATAGCAGACTGGGCAACCCACCACCATCCTTCTGTGAAGGAGGTCTTTTGCTTGTCCTGGAGCTCTGGCCTGAGGAGCAGGCTTTGTGTTGGACACGCATCTATTAGCCTACAGAGCTGCTCTCAAAGAATGTAGACTGTAGATGTTAACTTGGCCTTTCTCCAGCTTGCTAGTATCTCCCAAAGAAGAACTTATATGCTTGTCTGGAACCCTTAAATTTGTGACTGCTGCCCAGAGGATATCTCCAGATTGCCTGGTTGTGGTGGCCTGCAGGGCTTATGCTTGTGGTCTTACAGGAGTATATATTTTTGCATAATTTTAAAAGCTGCTCGCTGAAGGTCTGGCTTTCAATCAGTCCAAATTTAGGTACAAAGAGCCTCCCTGCCTTGAACACTGAAATCTTGGTACATCCTCAATTACTGGGAGTTATTGAATATAGCTGCTTTAATAGTCACAAAAGTCTGAGAGACAACTATGATAAACTACGGCAGGATTGAATGACAAAGTTCATCTCCTACAGGAAGCCACTCCTTCAAGACTGGAAGTGGTGTTTTGTTTTTGTGTTTTATCTATCGCATAGAAACCGACAGAGAGTCAAGCAAACTGAAGACACAGAAGACTATCTTCCAAATGAAAGAACAAGATAAAACTTCAGAAAAAACCTAAATGAATCAGATTTCATTTACCCTGATAGGGTTCAAGGTAGCAGTCATTAAATTAGTCACTGAACTAGGGAGAAGAATAAATGAACACAGTGATAGAACAAAGACATTGAAACTATAAGAAAGTACCAGTAGAAGTCACAAAGAAGATAATAAAAGAACTGAAAAATATACTCAGTTCAGTTCAGTTGCTTAGTCATGTCTGACCCTTTGCGACCCCATTGACCACAGCACGCCAGGCCTCCCTGTCTATCACCAACTCCCAGAGTTTACCCAAACCCATGTCCATTGAGTTGGTGATGCCATCCAACCATCTCATCTTCTGTCATCCCCTTCTCCTCCCACCTTCAATCTTTCCCAGCATCAGGGTCTTTTCAAACAAGTCAGCTTTTTGTGTCAGGTAGCCAAAGGATTGGAGTTTCAGCTTCAATACCAGTCCTTCCCATGAACACTCAGGACTGATCTTCTTTAGGATGGACAGGTTGGATCTCCTTGCAGTCCAAGGGACTCTCAAGAGTCTTCTCCAACACCACAGTTCAAAAGCATCAATTCTTCAGCACTCAGCCTTCTTTATGGTCCAACTCTCACATCCATACATGACTACTGGAAAAACCATAGCCTTGACTAGATGGACCTTTGTTGGCAAAGTAATATCTTTGCTTTTTAATATGCTGTCTAGGTTGGTCATAACTTTCCTACACTAGAGGGGTTCAAAAGCAGATAAGATGAAGAATAAAGAATCAATGAACTTGAAGACAAGGGATGGGACTCATCTAATCAGAGTAGCAAAAAGAAAAAATAATTTAAAAATTGAAGATAGCTTAGAGAACACATGCTGCTGCTGCTGCTGAGTCGCTTCAGTCGTGTCTGACTCTGTGCGACCCCATAGACGGCAGCCCACCAGGCTCCCCTGTCCCTGGGATTCTCCAGGCAAGAACACTGGAGTGGGGTGCCATTTCCTTCTCCAGAGCATGAAAGTGAAGAGTGAAAGTGAAGTCACTCAGTCGTGTCCATATGAGACAACATCAAATGAGCTAACACTTGCATTATAAGACACCCAGAAGAAGAAAGCAAGGGGCATAAATTTTATTTGTAGAAATAATGGCTGAAAAAATTTTTTTACTTTGTTGAGCACTGAACAAATGCTCTATGCAATAGAAAATTTCCTACAAAAGTCCCCTAATCTGTCCTTAAAAAGATAGTGGTGTCTAGTTCCCAACATCTGCCCTCTTTCATTTTTAAATGATCACTGGCTCCTCGTTTCACTCTATAGGTCACTTCACCTTCCTCATAAGTGTCTGCCATGGAAAAGTGCAGTTGACTGGATTTTTAAAAGCCTGGAAGAACTAAGCAGCATGTCCACCCAGGAGTGCATACTTGCTTTGAAATTTGGCTCCCTTAGAATCACTTGACCCATGATGTCCACTGTCAGATGGCTTGTTTCTTCATCAGTCCACAGTCGAGCTCATCACTCAGTCTTTCCTTGCACTTGATGTGTTTGGTTAAACCCTTCCATTATCTCTAGGCTCCCTCTTCTGGTGCCTTTTTCTGCCTATTTTAATCTTGCAGCAGTTCTCTCTTCTTTAGCTTTTGGAGGGAGTGTTTCTGCTCTTCTGTGACCCTTCTGTGCTCTCATCATCTCCATTCTGTTTCATCTGTTCTTTGATTTCACTATTTCTGCTCCAGTGTCTTCACCTTGGATTTATCTGTCTGTGCTCTTCCTTTTGTGACAATATCTATTTTATTCTTAAAAGCCTTTGACTATATTTCTGTGGAGAGAACACTTTTTATATCATTAAAAAAAATGTTTCATTTTTCTGAAATCTTTAAGGGGGTGCATGACTTTGGTTCTTCACTTCTCTACCCAATTCCCTATGTTTTAAGAAATTAATTTCAGTCTCTACGAATGCATGGATAGAAATGATAAAACGTTTCACTTTAAATTTTATGACCTGTAGCATTTTTGCTTGTGATACTCTCAGAGTACTATATTCAAATGGCTAGCTAGCACAGACAGCTAAATAAATATCCCTCTCTCCAATCTAGTGATTTTTAAACTTGAATAATTGATAGACCTTTTAAAAAAAAAAAAGGAAAAAAAAAATCTTCTGGACACACAGTATTGACCAAAATTATTTTATTTCTGATAAATTGCTGTTTTAATACAGATGTGGTTCTGGCTAATACGGGCAGTTTCTTGACTCTAGAAAGCCTTAGAAGACTCAGTTTTCTCACATTCTTTTCAAACTATTCTGAAACTTTTGTTCACAAAGAACATTTATGTGGTAAGCCTGCCTTTCTTCTTTTTTCACAGCTTTTGGATAGTTATAATAGCGGTATGATTGACCCCAATGAGACCAGGGCTGAAAAGACTAGCACAAACTTGAGCCTGGGGTTTTGTTTCATACCTGCTGATAAACTGTGCATACAGGTCATCCAGATATGCTTTTGCAGTTATTCAGATTGATTTGGAAAGCTCTAATAGAAAACATTAACATTTTTGTATCTACATCTTCCAGGCTGATAACAAATACTTCACTGAAGGGGTCAGCTTTTGTTTATCCACTGCCGCAGCTCCTGTCCTAAGATGCACTTGACCTTTCCCCCAGACTCATGCCTTTTGCTGGACACAGGAGAGGCATCCTGTGCACATTTTCCTTTTTCTGCGTGCACTCTTTCTTTTGAGGGTTCAGGTATAAAAACTGCATCTTTCCTTTCAAACTGGTTCGCTTCCATGATTTTTCCAAACTTTTAAACAAAAAATCTGGAAATCTGAACTTGGGTGGCTCTTTTCCCACTGAGGAATTTGATTAGTCCCAAAGCAGTCCTTTCATACATAGATTTCTCTCTTCAAATTCAGCTCTATTTCTTAAGCCCAAGTTATCATATCCTCTGTATCTTTCTGGAGATTTCTAAGCTTCATCTCCAGCCTGCGTTCTTATGGGATAATGGAGACAGCTCTATATTTGATATTAAAAGATTCCCAGAGAAACTTCACCAATTAACAAGCTATAAAGCCTTGGAGAATCTCTTAACTTCTGTGAGGTTTATTCCTCTCATCTGTAAAATGGAATGACAGCTATCATCTCTCATGATTGTTGTGAAGATGTCATGAAATACTGTATGCAAATCATTTAGATGAAGTTTTGCTTATCTTAACATGTTTGTGTGTATTTTCTTTTAGTCTTCTGATATTTCCTCTGAAATTTTTCCTCTATTTCCTTTGGCTCTTCATTTTTCTTGGCTGAGGTTCTCTGTCACTGCTTTCTCTAATTAACTATTGATTGATCATTCATCTATCCTATCCTATTTGGATGAAAATGTTGAGATCCTGAAGTATTAGCATCAGCCTTGCTGGAGGCAGGGAGACTATCCTGGGGTAAGGTGACTCCCTAAAGACATGGAGTCAAGATGCTATACCCTCCTTGGACTTGAGTTCCATCTAAAGAAAGCCTAAGCCTTTGACTGTGTGGATCACAATAAATGGTGGAAAATTCTGAAAGAGATGGGAATACCAGACCACCTGACCTGCCTCTTGAGAAACCTATATGCAGGTCAGGAAGCAACAGTTAGAACTGGACATGGAACAACAGACTGGTTCCAAATACGAAAAGGAGTATGTCAAGGCTGTATATTGTCACCCTGCTTATTTAATTTCTATGCAGAGTACACCATGAGAAACGCTGGACTGGAAGAAACACAAGCTGGAATCAAGATTGCCGGGAGAAATATCAATCACCTCAGATATGCAGATGACACCATCCTTATGGCAGAAAGTGAAGAGGAACTAAAAAGCCTCTTGATGAAAGTGAAAGTGGAGAGTGAAAGAGTTGGCTTCAAGCCCAACATTCAAAAAACAAAGATCATGGTATCTGGTCCCATCACTTCATGGGAAATAGATGGGGAAACAGTGGAAACAGTGTCAGACTTTATTTTTCTGGGCTCCAAAATCACTGCAGATGGTGACTGCAGCCATGAAATTAAAAGATGCTTACCCCTTGGAAGAAAAGTTATGACCAATCTAGACAGCATATTCAAAAGCAGAGACATTACTTTGCTGACTAAGGTCCGTCTAGTCAAGTCTATGGTTTTTCCTGTGGTCATGTATGGATGTGAGAGTTGGACTGTGAAGAAAGCTGAGTGCCGAAGAATTGATGCTTTTGAACTGTGGTGTTGGAGAAGACTCCTGAGAGTCCCTTGGACTGCAAGGAGATCCAACCAGTCCATTCTGAAGGAGATCAGCCCTGGGATTTCTTTGGAAGGGATGATGCTAAAGCTGAAGCTCCAATACTTTGGCCACCTCATGCGAAGAGTTGGCTCATTGGAAAAGACTCTGATGCTGCGAGGGATTGGGGGCAGGAGGAAAAGGGGATGACAGAGGATGAGATGGCTGACTGGCATCACCGACTCCATGGATGTGAGTTTGAGTGACTTCCGGGAGATGGTGACGGACAGGGAGGCCTGGTGTGCTGCAATTCATGGGGTCGCAGAGTCAGACACGATTGAGAGACTGAACTGAACTGAGCTGAAAGAAAGCCTATTGTACAAGAGGAACTTAATAATTGTTGAATAAATCATTTTCAGTTTTTACTACTGTTAATTTACCCTTCTTTATTCCTAACCTCAACCCATTTTTTTTTTCCTGAGTGACCTCAGAATTATTTTAAGTGTTCTCTTTATCCTTTTCCTCAACAGGAGGTATTTATTACACCTCTTGTTTCCCCTGACAAGAGCATGTTTACCTTTTTCTTTCTTTCCACTTGAAAGTCATCTTCATTTTCTGCTTCCTCTCCAGAAGTCCACTTCTGGTTTCTCAGATTCCACAGCAGTCATTTCTGTGGCTGTTACTGCCTCTGTTCTTCTTCGTGTGTGTGTGTGTGTGTGTGTGTGTGTGTGTGTGTGTGTGTGTGTGTGTGGTTTTGTTTTGGTTTTGGTTTCTGGCCTTTGTGGCTTGTATAGCCATGCCAGTCTCCCTTTTATGGTGCAGGATTCTTGGATGGTTTGCATAAATACTCCCTTTGCTCCACAATATTTGTAAAATTCAGTTGAGTTGGGGGAGGGAGTATATGCACACACAGGAGCACTTATCTCTTGGAGATAACATACTGAAGTATTTCTAGATAAGATTATTTAAGGTTTGGAATTTGCTCTAAAATAATACAGAAAAAAAGAAGGGAGAGGAAGAAGTGGTAGTCGGGGCAGAGGAGGTTGCTCACTATTAAAGATCAAACAAAATTGGCTGTGTGGTTGAAGCTCTGCAATGGGTACCTGAGGGTTCAATATATTATTCACTCAACTTTTTTATATGCTTGAAAATTTCTATAATAAAAAGCTCAAAATATTAAAGATCTGCATGGGATTCACTAATCTCCACAGTTAACATATTTCTTTTCCTTTTTTTTTTCACTATACATGACTTTATCACAATTACATCCCTCACCACTCATTGAGCCATTTCTAGACTTTCCACATTGGTTTGTTGGCTCACCAATTTCCCTTTGGCCTAAGAGCTTCTAGTGGGCAAGGGCTAGTATCTTAATCCCCTTGATTGTGCCCGGCATAGATCCTGTTGAACTGGGATGAAATGAGCTAAATTATCCATCAGTAAACCCTGGGCCTGTACTGGCTGATGTCCCCTCCCCCACTGGGTTGGCTTTTACTGGGCCTTAGACTGTATCAGCCCTGGGATTTCTTTGTTTTTTTTTTTATTTTTATTTTTTAAATTTTAAAATCTTTAATTCTTACATGCATTCCCAAACATGAACCCCCCTCCCACCTCCCTCCCCATAACATCTTTCTGGGTCATCCCCATGCACCAGCCCCAAGCATGCTGCATCCTGCGTCAGACATAGACTGGCGATTCAATTCACATGATAGTATACATGTTAGAATGTCATTCTCCCAAATCATCCCACCCTCTCCCTCTCCCTCTGAGTCCAAAAGTCCGTTATACACATCTGTGTCTCTTTCCCTGTCTTGCATACAGGGTCGTCATTGCCATCTTCCTAAATTCCATATATATGTGTTAGTATACTGTATTGGTGTTTTTCTTTCTGGCTTACTTCACTCTGTATAATCGGCTCCAGTTTCATCCATCTCATCAGAACTGATTCAAATGAATTCTTTTTAACGGCTGAGTAATACTCCATTGTGTATATGTACCACAGCTTTCTTATCCATTCATCTGCTGATGGACATCTAGGTTGTTTCCATGTCCTGGCTATTATAAACAGTGCTGCGATGAACATTGGGGTACATGTGTCTCTTTCAATTCTGGTTTCCTCGGTGTGTATGCCCAGAAGTGGGATTGCTGGGTCATAAGGTAGTTCTATTTGCAATTTTTTAAGGAATCTCCACACTGTTCTCCATAGTGGCTGTACTAGTTTGCATTCCCACCAACAGTGTAGGAGGGTTCCCTTTTCTCCACACCCTCTCCAGCATTTATTGCTTGCAGATTTTTGGGTTGCAGCCATTCTGACTGGTGTGAAGTGGTACCTCATTGTGGTTTTGATTTGCATTTCTCTAATAATGAGTGATGTTGAGCATCTTTTCATGTGTTTGTTAGCCATCTGTATGTCTTCTTTGGAGAAATGTCTATTTAGTTCTTTGGCCCATTTTTTGATTGGGTCGTTTATTTTTCTGGAGTTGAGCTGCATAAGTTGCTTGTATATTTTTGAGATTAGTTGTTTGTCAGTTGCTTCATTTGCTATTATTTTCTCCCATTCAGAAGGCTGTCTTTTCACCTTGCTTATATTTTCCTTTGTTGTGCAGAAGCTTTTAATTTTAATTAGATCCCATTTGTTTATTTTTGCTTTTATTTCCAGAATTCTGGGAGGTGGATCATAGAGGATCCTGCTGTGATTTATGTCTGAGAGTGTTTTGCCTATGTTCTCCTCTAGGAGTTTTATAGTTTCTGATCTTACATTTAGATCTTTAATCCATTTTGAGTTTATTTTTGTGTGCGGTGTTAGAAAGTGATCTAGTTTCATTCTTTTACAAGTGGTTGACCAGTTTTCCCAGCACCACTTGTTAAAGAGATTGTCTTTACTCCATTGTATATTCTTGCCTCCTTTGTCAAAGATAAGGTGTCCATATGTGTGTGGATTTATCTCTGGGCTTTCTATTTTGTTCCATTGATCTATATGTCTGTCTTTGTGCCAGTACCATACTGTCTTGATGACTGTGGCTTTGTAGTAGAGCCTGAAGTCAGGCAAGTTGATTCCTCCAGTTCCATTCTTCTTTCTCAAGATTGCTTTGGCTATTCGAGGTTTTTTGTATTTCCATACAAATCTTGAAATTATTTGTTCTAGTTCTGTGAAAAATGTGGCTGGTAGCTTGATAGGGATTGCATTGAATTTGTAAATTGCTTTGGGTAGTATACTCATTTTCACTATATTGATTCTTCCAATCCATGAACATGGTATATTTCTCCATCTATTAGTGTCCTCTTTGATTTCTTTCATCAGTGTTTTATAGTTTTCTATATATAGGTCTTTAGTTTCTTTAGGTAGATATATTCCTAAGTATTTTATTCTTTTCGTTGCAATGGTGAATGGAATTGTTTCCTTAATTTCTTTTTCTACTTTCTCATTATTCGTGTATAGGAATGCAAGGGATTTCTGTGTGTTGATTTTATATCCTGCAACTTTACTATAGTCATTGATTAGCTCTAGTAATTTTCTGGTGGAGTCTTTAGGGTTTTCCATGTAGAGGATCATGTCATCTGCAAACAGTGAGAGTTTTACTTCTTCTTTTCCAATTTGGATTCCTTTTATTTCTTTTTCTGCTCTGATTGCTGTGGCCAAAACTTCCAGAACTATGTTGAATAGTAGCGGTGAAAGTGGACACCCTTGTCTTGTTCCTGACTTTAGGGGAAATGCTTTCAATTTTTCACCATTGAGGATAATGTTTGCTGTGGGTTTGTCATAGATAGCTTTTATTATGTTGAGATATGTTCCTTCTATTCCTGCTTTCTGGAGAGTTTTTATCATAAATGGATGTTGAATTTTGTCAAAGGCCTTCTCTGCATCTATTGAGATAATCATATGGTTTTTATTTTTCAATTTGTTAATGTGGTGAATTACATTGATTGATTTGCGGATATTGAAGAATCCTTGCATCCCTGGGATAAAGCCCACTTGGTCATGGTGTATGATCTTTTTAATGTGTTGTTGGATTCTGATTGCTAGAATTGGGATTTCTTTGGAAGGAATAATGCTAAAGCTGAAGCTCTAGTACTTTGGCCACCTCATGCGAAGAGTTGACTCATTGGAAAAGACTTTGATGCTGGGAGCGATTGGGGGCAGGAGGAGAAGGGGACGACAGAGGATGAGATGGCTAGATGGCATCACTGACTGAATGAATGTGAATCTGAGTGAACTCCGGGAGTTGGTGATGGACAGGGAGGACTGGTGTGCTGCGATTCATGGGGTTTGCAAAGAGTCAGACACGACTGAGCGACTGAACTGAACTGAGACTGTATCTTAGGGACTTCTGGCCACATAGGGCCACAGCCCATCGGTGCAGGGCTTTGTTCCTCAGGAGGGAAAGGGAACAGTCCCTGCGGCTTTCTATCACCACAACTTTCTCTTACCAGCCTAGTTCCTCTTCAAGATATTTTCAGTCATTCCAAGACATTCTCTAAGATCATTCTGGTTTCCTTTCAGATTTGGAGTTCACATCAAACCTCTTACTTCCTGTGATTCTGTGGTTCAAGTGATGGCCCTGGTGGGCCTCCGTTAGTGTGGGGTCCTCACTGCCTGGTGTCTCTTTGAGCAGCCTCTCTTCCCCTGCAATTCACCTTCTGTTTCGGGACAGAGAGACTGGCGCCCTCTTCCGTTTGCACTTCCTTTGGGTGGTTGGCCTTCAGATCGCACTCAGGAAAGGCAAATGTG
This sequence comes from Ovis canadensis, assembly GCF_042477335.2. NCBI lineage: Eukaryota > Metazoa > Chordata > Mammalia > Artiodactyla > Bovidae > Ovis > Ovis canadensis. The sequence continues at coordinate 156,205,668 of NC_091246.1, forward strand.
CGGCGCTGCCTTCTTTGCTTCCCACGTATCTTATCATCCTCCCCAGGTTCCTCCCTGCTGTTATCTAGCTCAAATCTTCAGCTTTTTCTGGAATTTCCTATCTGAGGTTCAGTTTATACCAGCCCTCATAGTTCTCTCCAATTACTATAGTTCTGGTAGCTTCTTGAACAATCATCCTGGTACCGCCTTGCTCTCAATAATCTTTAAATGGCTTGTTATAAATCCAAGTATCCATTTTTTCTTCTTCCCAGGATACCACTGTGGGGGTTAAACTGAGGAGTCAGATGTTCTTACCCTCATATGATCAGGGTCAGAAAAGTTGTGTGGCTTGCTTGAGGCTTACAACCAGGGAAGGGTCAGAAGTAGAACCCCAGTCTCCTAACTGAAGTCCACCATTACACCAAGCACTCACCATCTGGCTTATACCTTGCTACTGTACCTGGGGAAGTGGTGGCTGACTTTGAACATCTGTGCATTTATTTGAACTACAACACTCATCTTTCTGACCACACTCCCAGAGGACCAGGTACTGAGCTAAGCCAATGTGGAGTGGTTATTACTGTTGTGTTGATTCATGCTGGTGCTGACTGGAAGCTTGATATTGCCTGAAACAGATCTCGTAATTCCGAAGAAGAACCAAACAATGCAGGGGAGCCAGTGGGTGTATCGTCATGACTTCTGGGCCTTCGCCAGGTGCCATTGGATTTCCAGAAATCAGAGACAGACTTAGCATTAAGTCATAGTGCAAGTGTTGTCAACCTGTAAAGTGATGGAATGAAGTACTGACTCCTTCCCTGGGTAAAGAGAAATGCTTACTGCTGGATAGCAGTATTAATTAGAGGTACAGAATGGTGAACTATGAGTGGCAGCTAACCTCTGTGGGGGGAAAATGTGGTTGTCCCCTACTGTCACCTAAGGATGCCTTTGGCTATGCATTTGTGAGTATATGAAGTGTGTGTTGGAGGGCAAGAGAGCTAGAGTAGGTTTAACTACAGCAACACTTTCCCTCTCAGCTTCACCTCCAGTGAAAACCAACTTCTATATCCCAACAACAGTGCCCTGAGCATCAGGAGCCCCCAGTTCCAGAGCATGAACTTTGTGGAGGCCCTGAGCAAACCTACCACTAAAAGTAGAATTCTATGAATACCTTCTAAACTTGATTGCTTTGTAGAAGAGTACATGTCTGAAATAAATCTAATATTTTCGTTTTCTCTCAACAAAACGTCAAGACAAACTATACATTTATGTGGGAAATTAGAAAAGACATTTCACCTTAAGTGAAAACTTGAGCATCTTAAGACAAACATATCAAAAAGAATCACTGCTCAGGTTTGCACAGAATGTTGGCCTTGCAAAGCTCAGTGCACTGGTCTCTAACCTTTGCCTTCAAGGAGAACTTGCTGTGGGTGGAACCCCTCAGGGTCAGCATCAAGAAGAAAAGAGCTTATCCACAGAGGTAGAGTGGAATAGTCCAGCATTCTATCTTCTCCACTTATTCAACAAAATTACACACGTAGTAAACATCAATAGGATGCTAACTAGGTCCAAGGACGCATTGGATTTGCGAATTTGAATGTTTTATTATCTGAAGTCAAAAAAGAAGATATAAAAGCTGTTTTATTTACCAAGCAAGTACACTAGGCCTATGACAAGTGTGGTCCTTTTTGCTAAGCTCTCAGACATTCGAGGCAGTTGGCGAGACGGCTGTGTTTTCCGTCCCAGCTTAACATTTTCGAGGCTGCTGAATAATGTAGATCCTTTTCAGTGGAGTGACCTTCTCCAGAGCAGGTCTGGGTTTTTGATGTGCCATGTGTGCTACTGCTGGAAATTTATGGCTGAGCTAGAGGTGAGAAGGAAAGAAAAAAAAAATAAGCATATTGGATCTTTGGGGTCATAAAGTATTAAAGTAGGAGAAAGCAAAACAGCTGGTCAGAGAAATTTCACAGTTTTGTTTATTTCTTTGATATAACCTCTTTTCCATACCACCTCTAGCTCTGTACCCATGAGTATATGTGTTAACCTGGGTTTTCCCTCACTAGTACGTTTTTAATTTTTTCAACTATAAAATATTTTATATGTAAGATATAAATAATATACATATGTGCATCTATATATATGTTTTGAAGTGATATTCTTAAAGATAGAAATGGTTAACTGTATCTTCATCAGTTCTCCAATATTAACAATTATCCTGGTGCCACTACGCATATACGAAACACAATATGCTAAGAAGGCCATGGGCACATTGGAGAGGGCCTGGGGTGGGGAGAAGGAACCCCTCAGATGTCAAAAGATCAGAAATAAAGAGCCTCTGAAGGAAGTTAGGAAAACTTAGGGTTATTATTTTTTAGATTGAAGCATGTGAAATTTCTATTTTTGTAGGTAAAAAATGGCCAAATACTGGCTGTTTTGTATGGTTCAACCTAAGCATCGTTGTAAAGAGAAAGCTGAGGAGTGACTTATTAGCTCGCTAGTCATCCCTCCAGAAGACATTTGTGAGGAAATGAGCCTAAACTAAGACAGACTGAGACTTTGACAATAAGAGGAAGTACATATGGGACAAAGAGACCTTATGGAATTTACATCAAGGGCAGCATGAGATCATAAAGGATGCCCAATGCTGGGACAATTTCAAGCACAGTTTTCCTAAGAGGAGAATTTAGACTCAGTGGCCTGTTGGGCCCATTCCACTTGGTTTTCCAGCCCACTGACTCAATATAAAGGAACCTAAGGACACCTTCCTCAGCCAGCAAGGAAGGGATATATCAGCTGACGAGGAATTTAATTTATTTCTATTGAACTTAGATGCCCTTGCCTTGACACTCAAGTCAAATAAAAGGGGAGATAAACTGTTCATGACCCCAAACATCACACTGTGTATGGCTTGTTTGGGCTCTTCTAAACCAGGGAAACATAAGTGCCTTACATGTCTTCTTAAATGTCCCTGGGCACACAGCATTCCCTTTCATGTGAAATTTGACTCCAGAAAGCTCTTTCTTCTTGGTCTTAAAAAATTAAACACACTGGAAGAATATACACTGAAGTGTTAACACTGTTTATTTTTGAGGGATAGAATTATGGGCAATTCCTAGTCTTTTTATTTACTTTGCCTTTGTTTTGCTCAAAGTGTTTTTTACAATGAGAAGCTACAAGTTATATAATAATTAAACCCAAGGATGGTCTATGCTGACATTCTAGTAGAAAGGAAGAAACATAACTGAGATATTGGTTATAAATATTGCATTAGAATTTAAAAAAGAGCTGGTAACTTTGGAGGGTCAGATTAATTAACATTGGGCCCCATGACATATATTTTATAGTGTGGTAACAGCAGAATGTCTTGTTTGGTTTTTAAGGTTAGAACCAAAAGGTAACTTAAGAAGTCACTGACTTCAGTAGTTTTCTTTCAGATTAGGTATCTTTAGTGTCAACTAAAACAGATGGATTATTTTAGGTTAGCTCTAAATCACGTTCAAGAGATTATAGGTAGGAAGATGTAGGACTTAAAGTCAAATATAAGGTAAAGGAGGGTGAGAAAGGAAGTGAACAAGTAGTTCTGATATAACAGAAATCTGGGCAATTAGCCAAGGTGAGATGGAGCAAGATGACAAGTTGAGACAGAAGAGAGAAAGCCACAGTGTGGATTATTGTTCTTAAGGTGTCAAGACGGATGATGGGTGGAGGTGTAAAAGGAAAGGGGAGAGGAGAACAGTGTGTCATGACACACCTATTGCTTAATTTGGCACTAACTCATTATTTGATTTCCAGGGTTATCTCCACAGTTCAGGGGCTACATTTCTTTTGTAATTTAAAAAATTGTGATAAAATACATATAACATAAAATTTACCATTTCATCCATTTTAAGTACAGCATTAAGTACACTTATACTGTTGCATAACTGTAACTGAGCATGACCCTATGGGGCCTTCCCATGATAGGCCTTCCCCCATATCCTCTGCTTTTGCTCCTCTCTGAAGCACCTAGATAATAGTATTTGATACACATTTCCTGAGGTATTTTACATATGTGAAAACCCCTCCACCAAATGGAAGACTTGGTGTTAACTGCTTGATGACCGTGAGTACATAGCCCCAGGCCTCCTGGAGTTTAAGGGCTGATAGTGTTAGCCCTGTGACATCACCTTGCTACCTCACCATCAGCTGGCCGGAGAACTGTGCAGAGCTGATCAGTACCTGGAGACTCCACCCCCAAACCTGGCTTTTAAGAATGCTTTGCGGAAACCCTTGGGGAGCTCGGGGCTTTTTAGGGCCTGAGTCACTTGTCTCCTTGCATGGCCCTGCAATAAACCTTTCCCTGCTCTAAACTCTCATGTTTCAGAGTGTTTGGACTAACTGTGAGTCGGGTACATGAACTTGTGCTAACATGGACATCACTACCATCCATTTCCAGAACTTATCCACCATACCAAGCTGAAATTTTGTACCCATTAAAGAATAATTCCTCATTATCTCCTCCTCCAGCCTCTGGCAACCATCATTCTACCTTCTATCTCTGTGAATTTGACTACCCCAAGTATCTCATGTATGGGGAATCATGCAATATCCCTGGGGTGGGAAGATCCCCTGGAAGAAGGCACAGCAACTCACTCCAGTACTCTTGCCTGGAGAATCCCACAGACAGAGGAGCCTGGTGGGCTACAGTCCATGGGGTCTCAAAGAGCCGTATACGACTGAAGTGACTTAGCATGCAATACTTGTTCTTTTGTGTCTGGTTCATTTCATTTAGCGTAATGTCTTCAAAGTTTATCCATGTTGTAGTATGTGTCAGAATTTCTTTCCTTTTAAATGTTGAATAATATTCCAATGTATGTCTATAGACCACATTTTGTTTATACATTTATAGGTTGATGGACACTCGGGTGGCTTCCACCTTTTGGCTGTTGTGAATAATGTTGCTATGAACACTGTTGCACAAGTTTCTCTTCAAATCCCTACTTCCAGTTCTTTCGGGTATATACTGAGAAGTGAAATTATTAGATCACATGGTAATTCTATATTTAATTTTTTGAGATACTATCATATTGTTTTCCATAGCCTCTACCATCTTATATTCCCACTGGTTAGGGGTTATCTTTTAACTAAGGCATTTAACTGAGGTTCTAAGAACTCTGCTCAATGGCTTCTCCAAAGAGGAATGACACAGGTCAGAATGAATGGGAGACTGCCCCTGGGGGCTGTTAGCCATCTGTGAACTGGCCTGGTAAATTTTAGAGGGGAAAAAAATCAACAGGATTGAGAATATAGTGGAAATAATTCTGCCAGGGATAATAACCTTAGAGGAACCACTCATGATTATTAAATTACAAATGTACAAGTTTGGGAGGGTCAGAGCTTTATAACAATGCATGAAAATACAAGAGAACTGAGTTATTTTTCTCAAATACTGCACCCCCTCCGTCAGGGGCACTCTAAAGTAGAAAGACTTGCGGGTTGTGGGTAGAGAGCCTATAAAGGGTCTACCTTCAGAACTGATGAAATGGTAAGTAATCAACCATTAAATGCACTAATTCTTTGTTGTAGCTTTTATATCAATGGAGATAGGAACATTTTTGTATTCAAGTCTTAACCAATAATAAGTAGGAATAGCTTTACAACCTACGAACAGCTGAGTTTTAGTCTGGCATCTTAACTTTGGGGTTGTTTTGGATTTTTCATCATTAGTCTTTGTAAAATGATAGGATTTGTAGAATGAAAGGTATTTGTCTGACTCATTAAGATAAAAGAAACTAGGGTAACTCCATAAGAGAAAGAATTCAAGGCCAGTATGTATGTAAGGATTCTGCCTGGCTGCAACTCCATCCCATAAGGGGCAAAACATTGGACTTGAAAAGTAGATCAATAGAAACTTCCACATTGAGAATGTACCTTCCTCTTGGGTAGTTGTGACCTCAGAACCTGTATTTTTCACTTCAGAGAAAAAGTCAAAGAAGTGTATTAAAATGTCTTTATGATTAGAGCTGTGAAAGAAACTCTAGAAGCAAGAAACTCAGTGGCAGGTTTTGTTTTAGAGCCTGAAGTCAGGTGGAATTAGCAGACTGGCAGCTCTTCCATTCATCTTCCCAGGGTGTTAATATCCAACTTGAATGTTGGCACTTAGATTTCTATACCCCATTACGCAAAGTGCTTAAAACAAAACATTCAGTCGATGAAATTCAAGGATTCTCCTACAGTGATGTTAATCCACAGAACAAGAGAAACCTTTTTAGATTTGCAGATGCCTTTGACGGCTTCCTCTTCCCAGGATCCCATTTCATATACATCTCACTGTGAGCCTGGTGACGCAGCTGACAGCTTGAAAAGTGGCCCCAATTTAACCAGGCTTCAACATTCCACTCACATCCACACTATAACCCAACCCCATTACTAATGGCTTAACTGGATACTTTTCTGTTGGGAGAAGCTTCACAACTATTGCCAAACTTACTTCTGTGACTATCCAGAGAATTAACATATTTGGCAGTACTTTTATTTCTTATTCTTTGCCTTAAAATAATCAAGTAAATGAGCAATCATAAATCTCAGAGGAGCTACGTGGCTTCTAAAAGGTCAAAAACCTCTAGGGAGTAGGTGGAACTTCGTCTAAGACCAGATCTCAAATTTTTAGCTTGGAGAGCTTATATAACCCGTCATCTGCAAGAATAAACATGTTGCATGGCCCATCACTGGGCAACATGATTCTTTCATTATTTATGGCTGAAACAGGTAGGAAGGACTGGCAAGAGAGGAAGGGAGAGTAGGAGGAAGGTAGTTGGTCATGAGGTCTGTATGGGGATGAGTGGGTGAAAGAGTGGGAGAGAATATTTTAGGTTGCTTTCCACTTTGTTGTTGTTTAGTCACTAAGGCGTATCTGACTCTTGAGACCCCATGGACTGTTGCCTTCCAGGGTCCTCTGACCATGGGATTTTCCAGGCAAGAATACTGGAGTGGATTGCCACTTCCTTCTCCAGGGGATCTGCCCGACCCAGGGATTGAACCCACGTCTCTGGCATTGGCAGATGGATTCTTCACCACTGAGCCACCAGGGAAGCCCTAGTTTCCAGTTAGATTTACACAATTCCAGCCTTTGGGGAATTGTTTTCCATCCTCCCACATCTTAAATCTAGGTTGGTTTTAAAAGGGTACACAGACATAAATAGTATATGGATAGAAATTTCCTGCCATGGTTGAATTGTTGATGAGATCCTATGAGTAGGGCTGTAACTCTCACTGTTTTGGACTCTCAAGTTCTTAAACTGGCATGAAAATTGACATGGGTTCTAGTAACTAGATATAATTCTAGCCGAGGGCATGAATGAATGCTAAGTGCAGAGTCTATGACCCTCATTACTGCTACAATATTTCTTCCTGCCAATTATATATGGCTAGATCTTCATGACAATATGTATTGTTGGGGGAGTCATCATAATGCAGATGAAAGTTTGTTAGCAAAAATCTACATCTCTGTATTTTATGTCTTTTTTGGTTTAGACTGTTTATTAATAATACAATTTTTACATTAAAAATTTAACAGAATAATTTATCTACAGTAAAATATATGCCCTCTTCAGTGTTTAGTTCTACGGATTTTCTCAAGTGCATACAGTCTGTGACCACCACCACCATCAAGATATAGAACCCTTTTATCCCTCTTCAAAATTCCCTCCTGTCACTTCGTGGTCAACTCCTCCTTCTATTCGCTGGCAACCACTGATCTCAGCAGATCTATTTTTTAAAAGGCATTGTTCTTTCCACCTCAGGTTGACCTTTATTATGAAATCCTATTACACTTCAGGTTGAATTATGGATTTATGGAAAATTTTTCTTAGCTGTAAGGGAACACATGAATCCCACCAACCTCCATATTCAATACAGTGACTTAGGGTAATCTTGGGACTCTCTTACTGGTCTCTTATCCTTTGCCTGGATTCCAGGTGATGCTCTATAGGACAACTCCCCTGGGGAATAGAAGCTAACCTGTCCTGAGGGCTAAGTGTGTCTGGCACTGTGCTGAGTCCTCTGCACACATTATATAACCTCATTTTATTTTCACATTTCTGTGAGGTGGATACTGTGAATCACATTCCTATTTACAGATAAGGAAATAGAAGCGTAAAGACACACAGCTACCAAGTGACAGAGCCAGCATAGGACCCAGGTGCCTGATATCTGATGCCAGAAACTGTTGTAATCAGTAACATACACAGTCCCACACAGTACACACTGAGCTAAGTGTTAAAGTGTTAAAACATAGATATAGTTACCGTTGAAAATATTTGTAATAGCACAGCATCTGTGTTTTTTTTTTTTTTTTTTTTTTTTTGTGTTTTTTTTATTTTTTTTTTATTTTTTATTTTTTTTAATTTTTTTTTTAATTTTAAAATCTTTAATTCTTACATGCGTTCCCAAACATGACCCCCCCTCCCACCTCCCTCCCCACAACATCTCTCTGGGTCATCCCCATGCACCAGCCCCAAGCATGCTGCACCCTACGTCAGACATGGACTGGCGATTCAATTCTTACATGATAGTATACATGTTAGAATTCCCATTCTCCCAAATCATCCCACCCGCATCTGTGTTTTCTTATGATTTTAAAATATAACTTATTGCTGTTGTTATATGCTTATTTTATCTTTGAAATACAGAGGTGCTATTTTTAACTGGCAGGGAAAGAGTCCTTTATGCCACAGACATATACACATGTGTCTATTAAAAATAGTGACGATTCCAGCATCATACCTAAAGTACAGCATAACTGACCTTTACTGATCACTCTCTTTAAAGACTTTATTTGGGGTTAACATATTTTAGAGGAATGTATCTATTCCACTCAGTTCCACTTACTGTGGACATCTCTTGCCCCTGAGGATGAGGTGTTTGGAGAGCAGGAGCCAGAGAATGCAAGAGGCAGATCACCGTCCATCCCTGCCCTTCTTCTAAAGTCAGGAAGGCAAAGAGTCATTTATGACCTGCCCTCTGATCTACCTGATGGGAGAACCACCCCCACCCCCACCCCTCCCACCCCCCCATGTGAGAAGGCTCCGTAGCTATGGTCTGTCCTCAAGATCTTATCTGGTACTGCTACCTGCCTCATGGGCTTCAGACATAACTTTCCATTTCACTGTCATAAAATGGATGCTACTCATCAGAGCAGAGAGTGCAGACAGGTTTCTCTGTGTCAGGCACTATTCTAAGAGATTCCTGTGTGTGAATCTCATTGGTTCCACACAACAACAATCTCTTCCTTATCCTCATCTTACAAATGACAAATCAGAGGTGCAAGATCAATAACTTGCTCAAGGCTTTAAAGACAGTAAGATGAGAAGCCAGTACCAAAGAGAGGTCCCAGAAGTTTAGCCACACAATTGCCGTTCTAATCTATTAATATTTCAGACCCCTGATGTTGGCAATAACAGCAAGTCTTCCTTCTACAAAGGACACCCAGTCCTGTACCTTCAATATATGTTGGGGTAACAGAAATAGTGGTTTCTGTGCATCCGCCCTCTCCTTAGGAGTAGAATAAGGATCCTCACTCGGATCACTTACAACATTTAAAAGCAAACTCTTGAACCCAAAATTAAACCGTCTATTCAGGAATAACTTTCTGAGTTTCCTGAGCTACTTAGAGAGAATTCAAGATACAGAAATAAAAATAGTAATGGTCGACCACCTTTATAAATAGACTTTATTAGATAAAGCCAGCCAGTGCCCAGCCTTCCTCCAGTCTTAAATTGGGCAACCCTCCACCCATCCTGGCCTCAAATCAAACATTTCCGTATGGGAAAGCAGCAGTGGGGAGGAAGGTCAAGAAGGGCTGAATTCCCAGCACACAGTTTGCCTTATTTAGAGCAACATGCCAAGGTCTTCAGGAAATAAGTGGATGGCAACATAAAGTTCCGCCAATTTGGCATCATGATTCTTGCTTAATTTCCTATCTTATTTTTGAAATGATTTCTTAAATAGATGCTAGGAATTTGGGAGCATCAGCTTTTCCCATCAAAACGACTCTGTGTTCCTTGAACTGAAAGCAGATTCTTTCACAGGGACATCAAACCTCTGAGTTGGAAAAAAATTCCAGTCATCAGCTCATTCACCCATGTAGCATGATCAGCTAGGTGCAAACTGGCTGGGAGTATCACGTGATCTGCCTCACCCATGGCTCACCTTCTCCAGCGTGTCATTCAGGGCATCCATCATCTGTATTTTGGCAACATTTGCAATGGCACTGTGAAGATGAAAAGAAACCTCATATAGAAACAGCAACTTTCCCACTGAAGACGCTAAATGATCTGTATAGACGGTTTTCTACTTGGTCTTTAAGCTTTCATGCTGCTTGGCTACTTCTGGAAGATTAAAAAAAAAACCACAAAACCCTGCTCTGTGTGGCCATGAACTACAAGCTTTGCAGGCCAAGTTATTATAATTTTAATATTTATTAATAGTAAAAATTTTTCTTTGAAGTAGAGTATACATGGAGAAAAGTGCACATATCAACATATAGGTTGGCGAATATTTACAGACTTGTAGCACTAGTCAAACTAGCTGCCCTTAAGGATAATCACTACCCTGCCTTACCGCCCCATATATTAGTTTTGACTTTGTACATCGTAAAATGCACCACATAGCGGGTACTCTTCTGTGTCTGACTTCTTTTCTCAGGCCAAGTTTTTTGTAGCAGAGTTTCAACGAGAGAGGAGCTTCCAGTGTAATTTCCTGAAGGAACTCTGCTCTAGGCCTATTTTGTGTATGTGTGTGTTGGTTGGTAGAAGTTATTAGGAAAGGAAAACAAATTTGATGATGCTTAGGAGTTTATTTTCTATGATATATTTTTCAAAAGCTGTTTTCCTATAATGTATAAGGAGAGATATTTGTCCATGAAGGAGAAGCAATCATATCCATGCAAACATGGAGCGGTTATGAAGAACAGAGGTGACTTCAGGGGGAAGCTGGGGAAGCTCCAGGGCCTCTCATTGTGCAGTCTCCTTCCAAGGGGGCCCTAACCATTTCATATTTATAATTTTATAATGTTTTTCCTTAAAATGGCCTCTATAAGCTTCGGGTCCCACATACCTATATCTACCCAAGTAAATAGCTCAAGCCTCCCAATTCTGTAAGCTTCGGGTCCCATATACCTATATCTATCCCCAGTAAATAGCTCAAGCCTCCCGATTCTGTAAGCTTCGGGTCCCACATACCTATATCTACCCAAGTAAATAGCTCAAGCCTCCCAATTCTGTAAGCTTCGGGTCCCACATACCTATATCTACCCCAGTAAATAGCTCAAGAAAGCTACTTCTAGCTGTTTAGGTTCTGCAGTAGTCCAATTCTCATCTTTTAATGACTATTAGAAAACAATTCGGAGAAGGAAATGGCAATCCACTCCAGTATTCTTGCCTGGAGAATCCCATGGACAGAGGAGCTGGGTTGGGCTACAGTCCACGGGGTCACCAAGAGTCGGACGCGATTGAGCGACTTCACTTTCACTTTCATGCATTGGAGAAGGAAATGGCAGTCCACTCCAGTGTTCTTTCCTGGAGCATCCCGGGGACGGGGGAGCCTGGTGGGCTGCCATCTATGGGGTCGCCCAGAGTCGGACACGACTGAAGCGACTTAGCAGCAGTAGCAGCAGCAGAAAACAATTGTAGTTTTAAAGAGGGTTCCACTCACCACTTTATAACTCTCTAGGCAACTCCTTCTCATAATGTTCACTTGATGTTTGGAATTAACAGTAAGTCCCATTTGGTGAGGTACAGAGAAATGAGTGACTTGTCCACCGGCTGCCAACTAGAAGGCCATTTCCAAGTTATGACTCTTTAGTTCCTGAGTCCCTGGCCTAGGCATGATAACGAGTGTCACAATAAACAGAGCTTATGCCTGAGTCCGATTTTAACAGGATAGGCTTTCAAAGTTAGCCAGCTGACAATTCAGTGACAGTTTGGTGTCATTTAGAGAGTACTTTCTCCATTCTAGGAACTGTCCTAGATGCTGGGTCAGGAGATAAATAATATGTGACTCTCACTCTTGAGGACTTAGAGTTTTGCTTTCACTATGTGGTGATTATTTTCTGATTCAGAAGAAACAAACACTCAGTGCCAAATGGGAAAATTTTTTAAAATTGAGCTATCACCGACATAAAGATTACACTAGTTTCAGGTGTACAACATAATGATTTGATATCGTATATACTGCAAAATGATCACAACAAGTCTAGTTAATATTTCTCACCATATATAGTTAAATATTTTTTCTTATAATGAGAAGTTTTAAGGTTTATCCTCTTAGCAACTTAGCAAATATGCAATACAGTATCATTAACTATCCTGTCTAATTCAATGGAACATTGAGCCATGCCACGTAGGGCCACCCAAGATGGAGGGGTCATGGTGGGAGATGGTGAAAGACAGGGAAGTCTGGTGTGCTGCAGTCCATGGGGTCACGAAGAGTCGGACACGACTGAACAACAGCAAAATCATTAGCCACAGTCACTACGCTGTACATTGCATCCGCGTGGCTTATTTGTCTTATAACTGGAAGTTCTGCCTGATGATTCCCTTCGCCCATTTTCTACCCGTCACCAACCCGCCCCCGTCACCAACCCGCCCCCCCCAGCTTTTGCAACTACTAATCTGCTCTCTATATCTAAGAGCTTGAGATTTTTGTTGCTGTTGTCCCGGGTTTTTTTTCTTCTTAGATTTCTCATACAAGATAGATCACATGTTAATTGTCTTTCTGTTTGACTTATGTCATTTAGTATAATGCCTTCCAGGTCCGTCCATATTGTTACAAGTGGTAGGATTTCCTTCTTTTATATGGCTGAAAAATATTCCTCTGTGTGAGTGTATGGGTGTGCGTGTGCACATATGTGTAGGTATGTAGGTATCACATTTTTAAAAATCCATTCATCCATTAATGGACACTTGGGTTTCTTCCATATCTTGGCTACTATAATAATGCTGCAATAAATGTGGGAGTGTGCATATCTTTTCAAGTTAGTGTTTCCATTTTCCTCAGGTAAATACTCAGAAGTAGAATAGCTGGGTCATACGGCAGTTCTAGTTTTAATTTTGGAGGAAACTCCATACTGCTTTCCATAGTGGTTATATTAGAAACTAAGAATGCACAAATGTTCCCTTTTCTCCATATCCTCGCCACAGTTTGTTATTTTTTGACTTTATGGTAATAGCCATTCTGACAGATAGAAGGTGATATTTCATTGTAGTTTTGATTTGCATCTTCTCCCTGATAATTAATAATGTTGAGCATCTCTTCATGTACCTGCTCTGATTCTTCTTTGGGAGAATGTCTGCTCAAATCTTCTGTCCATTTTAAAACTGGCGTGTTTGCTTTTTGGCTACTGAATTGTAGGAAGTCTTTATGTATGAGATAGAGTATTTCATTTTAAGATAGAAAAACCCTTAAAAAAAATTCTTTCCAGAAATCGAGAAGAAAATTTTTAAAGTGATCTAAAAAGTAATTTTATATGGAAAAAAAAATCTGAGACATTCCATAGCCTATTTCCTTCCACATGTTCTTTCTGAGACTGTTACCATTTTAATTGTTAAGGACATATCTAAGCATCTTCGAATTCACTCCTTTTGAATTACTTGTGAACTCACCTATGGAAATTATCCTGAAATTAGTAGTCTCTGAAATGGCGCTATTTGGAGGAGCTAATTTCATATGCTTCTTTTTGAAGGCACTATTTTCCTTACCCAAGGCATAGAGGGGCTGGGCCATTTGTACAAGAGATCCAGCCCATGGCTCTCTGCTTAGCTCTGAAAAAACTGCAGTGTGTCAAGGTTATCCGGGAAGGAATTCAGGGAGAAAACAACCTCAGTATCCAAATGCCTTTCGGCTGGGCCAAATATAGTGGCCATTATTTTCTAAATAATTGAGTGAGGAATTTGAAACAAACAAACAGAAAGCATTCATTTTTAATTCAGGAGATTTGCTTCAGCAGAAAGCGCATTACAAAAACAAGGCCAGCTTAGAGACAGTAGTACTTTAAAGGCTAAGGTGAAAATATAGATGTTGAGTCCAGTTTTGATGCATTCAGGACTGTGCTTTTTAATAGCAGGCAGTTAGGCTGTCTGCAGAGAGGAGGAGGTTGGGCAGAGAGCGTCTCCAGAGGGCAGTTACCTCCCCTCACCCGTTTCCCCTCCCATCTTGACCCCCATCACCTACTCTACTCCACCCCACCCCACCCCACCCCACCCGCTGCCTCTAACTCTGGTTAGCTTGTGCCTGGGGAGCCTTGGTTTGCCCTAAGATACAGCAACGCCTCTGACTTCTGGCAGCAGAGTTGTCTAAAACTTGAGATGAAGCAGGAAAAGAAATGAAGCAGTCTCCTACCTTGTTTTCTCTAACCCTGTTTTCTTGGTGTGTCTCTCCAAGATGCCAATTTCCTGTTTTTTGGGAATTCGCTTTCCTCCAGCTTTTACTATAAACAAAGAAGCATCAGCACAAGAATCATGGTTGGGGCAGCAAGAGAAAATTAGTTTTATTATTCAAGGTATGAATTGACATTTGAAGAATTTCAGAACTTTTTGAAGAGCTGAACTTTTATCTAAAACAACATAATAAAAAAAGTACCTTGAGCTAATGTTACAGATAAAAAAAATATTCAAACAAAGTGGGAAGGAGGGAAGGGTTAAGGTTTTTGCTTGTTTGTGTTCAGAGAGGGGGAACTAAGGCTTAAAAAAAGCAGTGGTGTTTATACCTTCGATTTGGGAGGAGATAACAATGCACTCCCTTAGGCATTTCACTGAAAACATTTTTTCTTATTATCAAACCAATTACATTCTTCATGATAGCAACTGACAACTACAGTGTGACCCTCCTGTTTTCCCACAAGATTAAAGTGCAAGGCTTGCAAATTTTTAAATCCAACCAAAGCTTTCAAAAGCTAGATTGGAGAATGAGCCAAAAGTCAGGGTAGCGGTGATAACAGGCACTTAATTCAAAAGAGATGCTTCTGATCCCACCAGATATCCACCTTGCATCCCAGACCTCAAACCTCCTTGTTGGAGGAGCTCAGATGTTCTAATGAGTAATTAAAATGCATTAATAATCCTGCTGTTTAAGAAATCAATTAGTGTTAATTAGGCTACAGATGACCTAACAGCAATTCAAGTGTTTAACAATGTCAGATGAAATCAACTTGAAAAGGAACAACCCATTTCATATTGCAAGTCAAAGCAAATACTTTTTTCTGTTCCCAGGAAATTTGCACATTTGAAACCTGACAAGCTCAAATGATAAAAAGCTAAATGGACATTGATTTGTTTGAGCCTGTTAATTCTTTTTATGGAAATGTTAGATTGGCAATTTTCTAAAACTGGCTTCAATAAAGCGAAAAATAGGAAAACTCTTTTCCTTTCTCTTTCTCAATGCCCTCGTGAACTGACTTCATTTTTCTTTTAAAACTATTAATTTTTTGACAATGTAATATACATTCATGAAGCACACAATTCAAAAAACATGGGAAGGTCTCTTCTACGATTATTTTTAGGTCTCCAGTTCACTTCCCTAAACACTGCTAATGTTAACAAGTTTCCTATTATTCATCTGTAGACATTCTATACACACACCTATGTATTTTTTTAATGGCAGCAGACATTGTTCTATGTCTTGTTTATTTATATTTTTCATTCAGTCTTGCACTTTGGAGTAAGTTCCCTATCTGTGTGTGAAAAGAGATATATATGTATCACATACATATGTAAAAAAGAGAATGTATATGTAAAAAGAGAATGTCTTTTTTTTTTAACATCTGCTTTAAAATTTCATTATATGGACATTCTATGTGTACTTAACCAGTTTTCAAATGCTGGACATTTTAGATGTCTCTAATCTGTTACTATTAAAAACAATGCTGTAATGAATATCCTTTTCATGTACATAATTTTGCACAAGTGCAAGTATATCTGTGGGATAAATTCCTAGAAGTGATCTTGTTAATTCTTAAGAGTATGTGCATTTGTAATTTTGTTCAATCTCATCAAATTATCCTTCACAGAAGTTGCACTAGTTTACAGTCTCACTAGTTACAATGACAGTGATTGTTTCCCTATACCTCAGGCAACAATGTGAACTAGAAAATATTTGGTTTCATCAACCAATAAGAAAAAGAAAGGTAATTTGCATTTCTTATATTTTATTAAAAGTTGAGCTTATTTTATTTCAGAAGGCAGGTGTATTTTTTTTTTTAAAGACTGTTTAAATTTTTGGCCTATTTGTCCTGTTGGGCTTCTGTTCCATTCATCTCTGTTTATATGCTGTTACAACTTTATTTGAATGACTGTCGCTTTATATTTTAATTGATAGTCTTTCTTTGCTATATTTACTTTGCAGAATTTTATTAGCTATTCTTATTTTTTCATATGAACTTTTGAATCAGTTTGTCAATTCCCACCAAAAAATATCCTGCTGGTAGTCTTTTAATGGTCTTGCTTTAGATTTATAGATTAAAAAAAATCTTATTTATTTATTTTTGGCTGTGCTGGGGCTTCCTTGCTGTGTGGGCTTTTCTCTAGCTGCGGCAAGAGGGGGCTACTCTTTGGGTGTATGCGCAGGCCTCTCGTTGAGGAGCACTTGCTCCAAAGCAGAGGCGCAATAGTTGTGGTGCGTGGTATGTGGGAGCTTCCTGGATCAGGGATCAGACTCTTGTCTCCTGCATTGACAGGTGGCTTCTCTACCACTGAACCATTGGGAAGCAATTAGATTATTTTTAAAGGGAAAATTCATATCTTCGTATCCTGGCTGCTCTCTTTTCAGGAACATGGTACGCTTTTCTATTTTACCCACTCCAGTACTCTTGCCTGGAGAATCCCATGGAGGGAGGAGCCTGGTGGGCTACAGTCCACGGGGTCACAAAGAGTCAGACATGACTGAACGACTTCACTTTCACTTTTATTTTCTTGGGTCCCTCAGTAACTTGTTCACATAAATCTTACACATTTATTATTAGGTTTATTCCCTAAGCATTTTCTTTTTGTTGTTGTTGTTGTTGTTGCAATTGTAAAGAGGGTCTATTCTTCCATTATAGCTCTCATGGACTGTTGTTCTTATATTAATATCATTGATTTTATATCCATATCTTATTGAAATCTCTTATTGTTTATAGTATTTTTGTTGATTCCCTTTTATTTTCCTGGTTAAAAATTATATAATCTGCAAACAATAGAATATTACTTCCTCTAGAATAATATTAAATAGTGCTCATGAAGGACATTTTTGTCATCCTAACTTTTTAAGGGATTGCTTTTAGTGTTTTCCCATTAAGTATAATGTGTAGTTAGTTGGATATACACACAAACACATATCTGTAACATATATACCTATTCAAATACATTTATTTTATTGTATTAAGGAAATATCCTTCTATTGCTGTTTCATTGGCTTAAAAAATTAAAAACACATGTTGAATTTGACTAGATGCCCTTTTATAATTCATGTATATGATCATATGGTTTTTCTCTTTAATGTGGTTAATTATGTTAACAGATAAACATTTTATAAGTATATATTAATGAATATTTTACTATCAAACCATTCTTGTGTACATGGAATAAACTCTCCTTGGTCATTTTGAATAGCCAAGTTTTTTTTACTGATAGTAAAAGTATATCACTATACTTTTATAATACTAGATATAGTCCAGGGGAAAAAAAAGTCCTGCGTTTACACACACATCTGTGTGTGTGTTAGTCACTCAGTTATGTCCAACTCTTTGCAACCCGATGGACTGTGTAGCCCATCAGGCTCCTCTGTCCATGGCAAGAACACTGGAGTGGGTTGTCATTCCCTCCTCCAGGGGAATTTTCCCAAACCAGGGATTGAATCTGGGTATCCTGCATTGAGGTGGATTCTGTACCATCTGAGCCACCAGCCTCTGCTTTAAATTCACACACACATACACACACAGCATACAAAATAATCAGCAACAGAAATGGAAATGATGTGGAAACATCTTTTGAATAGCCGTGGGAAATAGATGAAATAAACCGAGGGGTGCCCTTTTCTGGAGACTGCTTGAAGAGAGTATGCCTCTGTTTGAAGGGTGTTGCTCACAGCACCGCTCTCTCTTCTACCAAGAAGAATCAAATCACAATAGCCCCAAACCTAGAGCTTGGGTCTTCAGTACCCTTCAGTAGTATCTGTCATTCTTCTAATGACAAATGCCTTTTAAACATGGAGTGTTGTAATTACTTTCCTATTAGTATTCCTTTTGTTTTCTCTGTTATGGGTTTCACATGTTTTCTTCCACTGATTATTACTGCCAACTACAGAAGCACACCTGTTATAGCTAAAATGAGCACCAGTTTAAAGGGAGAAGAACTTTGCATGTTGAGGTCTGTGCTGCTCATTTGAAAGGATGTGGACAGTCTAGACAATGTCCAGAGGAGAGTGACCAGAGAGGAGAAGAAGCCGTGTCACAGGGGAAAGACCACTTCTGAGGAAGCCGAGGCACAAGGGAAACTTATGGGGTCATTTTCAAGGATTTTAGAGGCTGTCTTATGGAGGAGGCCTGGTTTCCTGGTGAGGAAATGTTATTAGGGTCAGAGAGCTCTACCCTGCCTGAGCTCTGTGACCTCGGGCAAGATACGTAAACTCCTCTGTGGCACAGTTTTTGGATCCTTCAAAAAGGAATAATACTGATTGTGTGAGTTGCCCTAGAAAATAGACGCAACAGAAGCACCTGGATACATGGAAGGCACTTAATAATTAGTAGTTATTATTATTTACATTTGTTTTTCCAGAGGAGACAATCAAAACCAAATAGCAAAAGTTCCTGAAAGGCAGAGCCTGGCTGCATATAACTGTTTTATTCAAAGTGAAGTAGACTGCATAGCACAATAGTATGTTCCCTGGCCCCACAGTGTGCTAAAAAGAAGTGTATCTGCCATGAATATTTTAGAAGGATTTTGGGAAATTCAGTAGCAGTTAACTAGATGGTTTTTACTGTAACGTCTTTAATGTGATTCTAACTATTCCCATCTACCTACAAAAGAAAATCTATCATGTTCCCTCCCTTTCGAAAGAATACAGTGCACTTAGAAAAGCTAAAGCAAAAGAAAAAAGTACGGAGAATGCAAACATGGGAGTTCTTCAGAACAATAAAACAGTGACATTTGAGGGGAAATTAAAAATCCTCTCATGACAGACCCTAGAGTTTGTCACACAGAGTGAAGTAAGTCAGAAAGAGAAAAACAAATATCGTATATTAATGCATATATAAGGAATCAAGAAAAATGGTACAGATGAACCTCTCTGTAGAGCAAGAATAGAGATGCAAACGTAAAGAACAGGTGTTTGGACATGGCGGGGGGAGAGGGGATGAACTGGGAAATTGATGTTGACATGTGTACACTGTCATGCGTAAAACAGATGGGGGGACCTGCTGTATAGTGCAGGGAGCGCAGCTTGGTGCTGTGATGACCTGGAGGGGTGCGGGTGGGCTGGGGCAGGGAGGGAGATCCAAGAGGGAGGGGACATATGTATACACATGGCTGATTCACTTCGTTGTACAGCAGCAACTAACACAATTTGCAAAGCAGCTATACCCAATTTTGAAAAAAATTCTCACAGGATTCTTACTTTCATCCAGGAGTCTTTGAATCTATCCAGGGCTGTGGGCTCTGGGTGATTTAGGAAGCATAAGTCTACCACACGTTGGATTTTCAGAGTATAGTTCTTGTACCAAACTTGTTCTGATAAGTAATCTCACTTGGTCAGCAATGTACAGTAGAAAGGAGCAGAGGAGAGTCCCTCCACGCTATAGATGGATACACTGAGATATAGAGTAAGGCTCTCATTACACTGGGGTGATTGAACCAGATGGAACCTTGTGGGAGGGTCTTCAGAATTTTGCAGGGAATACTGTTGACACCTGGATCTCCCTGGATTTAGACAAGCCATTTTTTTTTTAAGCTGTTATTGCTTTTTATTTTTGTTCATTTTCTTTTTGGTTGAGCTGTGTGGCTTGCTGGAGAAGGCAAGAGCAACCCACTCCAGTACTCTTGCCTGGAAAATCCCATGGACAGAGGAGCCTGGTAGGCTGCAGTCCATGGTGTAGCTAAGAGTTGGACATGACTGAGTGACTTCACTTTCACTTTTTACTTTCATACATTGGAGAAGGAAATGGCAACCAACTCCAGGGTTCTTGCCTGGAGAATCCCAGGGATGGGGGACCCTGGTAGGCTGCCATCCATGGGGTCGCACAGAGTCGGACACGACTGAAGCAACTTAGCAGCAGCAGCAGCAGCAGTGTGGCTTGCTGGAACTTAGTTCCCCAACCAGGAATTGAACCCACAACCTCAGCAGTGAAAGCTCAGAGTTCTAACCACTGGACAACCAGGGAATTCCCTAAATAAGCCATTAAAAAAAAAAAAAACATTTGCAACCAACATTTGCAATCAGATTCTTGCCAGTTTTGTTTAAACTAGTTGGTCTAACTCACGGGATCTCAAAGTCTCACTGTAACTAAATTAGGTCAATTAAATTTGTAATTGTTTATGTAATTCCATGTTTGGGACTATATTGCCTTTTGAACCTTTGTAGAACAACCAACTAGAACTGGGCAAAGTACAAAATGAACTGATTTAACATTTTAACAGGACTTTGAATACAAATATATTCAAATACAAGGCTGCAGGTACTTTTAATAAGCAAAATGACCCAGAGACTTTTAAAGAATGTAAGAGAGAGCTGATTTTTTAAAATAGTTTCATTAGAAAACCTACATTGATGTGGAGAAAACAAAATTTTTATTTCCTATCTATGACTAAGTGTTATACTTTTGTGGTCACCTTTGTAGTTTATGGATTTTGTAGTTTTCAAAAGTGGACCCTTGAGTTTAGAATGCTATACAATAATTTTCCAATTAAGATTTTCCAGGCATTTTGCATCTTGTTTGGTAGAGGGTAGTTAAGCTAAGGAAAGACAAACCTCCAGGAAAAATTGAGCTTCTTTCTTTCAATAATCAGTAGAGAACGTGTGTGAAAAAGATGACCACCTTGAAGGTTTGGGCAAACTCTGCCTTGTGACTTAGAACTTTCATTTGAACATTTTAATTTAAAAGTCAGATATTTGAGAAACACTTTCTTTGCTTTCACAGTCGAGTTTTTGGTAAATTCTAAACTATCCATCAAAAGCCCCATATCAGGAATGGCTTGTGAAGCAAGGAGAGAGGGCTTGGCATGGGTCCACTTGACTGTCCATTTCTGCACCCCTGCTCTCCAGCTATGTGGTGCTGAGCATATCCCTTGACTTTGCTAACTTTCAGTTTGCTCCTCTGTGAAACAGGGATGTGGGAACATCATTGGTCTGCAGGGTTGATTTCGTGTCTAGAAGGCTCCGTGTAGTGCCAGGCATACAGGGTTAAGTGAAAAGCAGCTGTTCTTCTCATCAAACCCCTGCCCTGTGACGTGAGGGGTAGTGGTCTCTCAACCTCTGTCAAACCTCACAGATCAACTCCCAGAAGCTGACATGGACAGACTGGAATTGATAGAATTAAGCCTCTAGTGTTTGCTTTAGAAAAAAAAAAATCATACTGGCCCGTCTGCGGCTATGATTTCTTCCCCATTCTCTGCATTAGTTTAACCCTAAGGGATGCACAGGGCTTCCCTGGGAGCTCAGATGGTAAAGAATCTGTGTGCAATGCAGGAGACTGGGGTTCAATCCCTGGGTTGGGAAGATTTCCTGGAGGAGGAAATGGCAAACTATTCCAATATTCCTGCCTGGGAAATCCCCTGTACAGAGGTGCCTGGAGAATCCCATGGATAGAGGAGCCTGGTGGGCTACAGTCCATGGAGTCATAAGAGTCAGACATGACTTAGTGAGTGAACACTCACGCATGCAGGGGATACATTCCCTAAACTTCCCTCTCTCTTGAATGAGTTAGTGAACGATTCTCTCTGGCGGTTCAGCAGTGACCCCTTTGATGGCTCTGATTCGTTTGCCTTACGCCAAATAGAAAAGTGTGAGGGATACAGAAAACTCATGAACTGCTGCTTTTTCTTGTTCAATATGTATGCCCTTAGCTTCCTTAGATTACTTCCTACTTGCTCAGTTTCGGCTATTCATGTAATGGCGTTCTTATAAAACTGAGAGTGAAGCAAATCAAAACAGCAGAAAACCAAAAGCTAACTTCCTAGAGCCTAGGCCACCTCATGTTTAATGTAGTCTTGTTTCATAGCATAAATAAGCAGGGCTCACATAGGTGCCGTATATTATATAACATACATGAAAGAAAAAAACCACTGCACGCTTGCCACGTAGGTGGGAAAGAGTTACAGCTGGCTGACTTTTGAGTGGTTTCATTTTTAACTGTGATGGGGCAGGCACATGGTTCTTTCCCATTGCAATTTCCTTCTGTTCTGATGATTGCAGTAGTTTCTAATGTCTCCCTCAAACATCAGGAGGTCTTGCCATGGAAGAAAATCATTTCTTGTGACAGCTATGTGTTTTCCCAGGCCTGTACTTTACAGGGATTAACATTCATGTCTGGGTACCTTACACCTTTAAACAGTCATAGAAAACTTACAATATCAATGTTATTTATTACTGCTTCCATGGACAGAGGAATCTGGTGGGCAACAGTCCATGGGGTCACAAAGAGTCAGACACGACTGAGCATGCATGCATACCCCCTCCTGTTTTAGAGATAAGAAAACTGAGGCTTAGCCATGTGGAAGGGAAGCAGGGTTTAAATCTAGGACTGACTGGTTTCAAAGGCCATGTCAGACCTTTCCACCTTATCATGTCTGCATCCTACTTTCTGGGGCCTGTCTATTGCTTATAAAACTCAGGTAAAATTTACTGGAATTCTGGCAATGGATTATTTTTGTTCTATAAATAAAACTTTGGTAGCAATCTGGTTCAGAGTTAAACTATGTAATAGACAAGCTGAAGGATGAGGCTTTCTTGTTCCCTTGTTCTCAGCGGGGAGGCAGAAGTCTGCCTTCATCTCCATTCTAATTATCCCAAACCTCTTATCTGAAGTGTCACAGTTCATAATAATTAATTGTCATGCCAGAGGCATTGTGACATGCTTGATGGCGTCATGGTGTGCCATGTACACAGAGTAATTAGCAATCATTAGCAGTGGGGACAAAAAGTTCCTGGTGGCTTCATTCACATTTTTATTTGCTTGAGTTTATCTCTGTGTTCTTTGTGTACAAATGTCATTTAGCAAATCAGGCATTAGCTGAACTGTTTTAGGAAGGATTGGGATGGACGTTGCAGAAAGAGAATGATGTCTTCTTTTGTCCTTAGGTAGAAACTTCCAAGTTAGTCCTTCCAGGTAGGACTTCCTGGTGGCTCAGATGGTAAAGCGTCTGCCTACAATGAGGGAGACCTGGGTTCAGTCCCTGGGCCAGGAAGATCTCCTGGAGAAGGAAATGGCAACCCACTCCAGTATTCTTGCCTGGAAAATCCCATGGACGGAGGAGCCTGGTAGGCTATAGTTGCAAAGAGTCACACACGACTGAGCGACTTCACTTTCACTTTCAAAAACTTCTAATAATTGACATCAATAGTTCTTGATCATTAGTTGGCATCATTAACTTTATTTTTTTTTTTTTTTTTTTTTTTTTTATATTAAAAAAACTGGCATTAAAACCAGAATTTTTATTTTTTTTTTTCCTTTTATTTATTTATTTATTTAAATTTTAAAATCTTTAATTCTTACATGCATTCTCAAACATGAACCCCCCTCCCACCTCCCTCCCCATAACATCTTTCTGGGTCATCCCCATGCACCAGCCCCAAGCATGCTGCATCCTGCGTCAGACATAGACTGGCGATTCAATTCACATGATAGTATACATGTTAGAATGTCATTCTCCCAAATCATCCCACCCTCTCCCTCTCCCTCTGAGTCCAAAAGTCCGTTATACACATCTTAGTTGGCATCATTAACTTTAAATGTAGATAATGTTAATTATTCCTAAATCCAATGACAAATATAAAAAGTCAGGAGTCTGCCATAAGAGACCATGACAGGGTGCCAAGATGGGTAAACTCAGAATTAGCGTAAAAATTCTGACTCTTTTTTGGCTGGGCTGCCCACCAGAAAGCCACTGAGCCTTGTGTCAGCTTTTGATGCTTTGTGAAGGTTATACCTGCCACTGTCCTCTGCAGCAAGGATGGCTGAAATCACCTTGGCTTAGAAGAGCCAAGGAATGATACCAACAAATAAATTTTGTTATTTGGAGAAAGGCAAGAACAAAGCAGTTGAGCTTGTGAGATCATTCTCAAGGAAAAGGAAACGAGATAGGCAGTAGAAAGAACATCAAACTGGCTAAAAATAGGCCTGAGTGCCTCAGCCAGGCTATATGAACATATGGTTAAGTACAATAAAAATAATTTCCACATTCCAGAGAATTGATGTAAATAGCATACTTAAAAAAAAAAAAGAACCGTGGATCCTTTGTAGAATACTTCGAAAGCTACCTTTTCTAGTCAGCCCCTGCCAGGCCCGTATCACCTTTTTTAAAAGTGCTCCTCAGCTTGGTGACAGACAAAAGACTTGACTGATAACACTGCCCAACCCCACACCTGAGGAGGGCGAGAGAAACTGCATTGCTGTCTTCTGTGCAGAAGCTGGTTTGCCTGGGCACCAAGTCAGACAATGTATAGGCATCTTGGGGAGACTGAGTCTAGAAGCTGGAACCTCTAGGGAGGAAGGTTTCCATGAGCAGGAAATCACCTCCTGGGTGTGGACGGGTCACTGCAAAGCTACAGCCAGAGAGGGAAGGTCCAAGCTCTCCACCTGCTCCTTTCCACCAGTGCCCAATCCCTCGTGCTCTCATAGAATGTTAGGCTTTAATTCAACCAAATCGGGGCCTGTTAAGTCCCCAGATGGTTTTTATACATAAGCCTAAAAGCATCAAAGACAGAAGAGGAAATTGGTTTGCAGGAAGTTAAACTAACACGAGAGACAGAGAGCCTTGGCTCTGTTGGGGTATCTCTGTTGAAGGCACTGATGGAAGCGGGGCCGTGGCAGCAGCAGTGGGGCCTTGCTATCTGCAGGGCAGAGGGCGGGTGGGCAGCCTACCTGCAGGAGGATGCCCCCCTTTCAGTGGGGAGAGCTGGACTTGCACTTCATTTGCCATAGCGCATGCCAAGGCCAGTGGCAGTGCTGGTGCTCTGGAGGCTGAGTGCCAGCTGCTGCAGCTGCCCCACTGCACCCTGGCTTTATATGGGCTGGGGGCGGGGCCCCTTAAGGGCTTTGCTGAGCAGCAACAGGGCTTGGCACCTAGCTTTTCTGGGAACCTACATCTTTTTGACCAGTTCTCTCTTAGAAGAATGCTTTCTTCTTATTCCCTTCATCTGAGAGGTGAAGGGTATTCTTACTTTCTTGCACAGAAGGAAGGGGAAAGGATCAAGCTCAGGGGAATTATTTTTCTCTCCAACTATACTATTTATCCACCAAGTATATGCGATGCACTTACAATGTGACAGGCTCTCTGTCGTGTACTGGCATGACAAAGAGGGCAAGATGAGATCTTCAAGACATCAGCTGTCTTTCTTCAGAGGCAATTACGAAACAAAGTGTTATGTCTTTGTCTCAGTCTTTGCAACTGTAAGCATTTATACTAAGAAAATAATTGAGGATATTCACAGAGATTTCTGCAAAGGGTGGTAATCATATATTTCTCTCTCTTATTTTTTGAAAGTGAAAGTCACAGAGTCGTGTCCGACTCTTTGCAACCTCATGGACTGTAGCCCGCCAGGCTCCTGTCCATGGAATTCTCTAGGCCAGAATCCTGCAGTGGTTAGCCTATCCCTTCTCCAGCGGATTGTACCAACGCAGGAATAGAACTGGGGTCACCTGCATTGCAGGTGGATTCTTTACCAACTGAGCTACCAGGGAAGCCCAAGAACCCCCAAAATAGAGAGGGATAGTTAAATAAATTAAGAAATATCCATGATAGTACTATGTATATATTACAAATCCTGTTTTTGAATAATATTTAATGATGTGGAAAATAGTCATGATATGACAGTCAAAAAGGAGGCTATAAACCAACAGATGCCTATTTTGCTAAAAAAGAAAAAGTACTAATGTAAGCTGAGGCATTATTATATTTCCAGTCCAGATCAAAGCTCAGCATATGGCAGATAGTTAGAAATGTCTCTTTGTTTCTTCCACACAATTAAAAATGCCCCCTCTTTATAAGATATTGTTAAGGAAGTGAAGATCAGCCCCAAACTGGGAGAAAATATTGGTAGAATACATATCTGTCAATACTGGCATCTAGACTATATAAAGAACTCTTACAACTCAATAAAAGGAGTACAAAAAACCCCACTTAAAAATGGGTACAAGATTCAAACAGAAACTCCACAAATAGAGATAGATATTGGCAACATATAAAGATGCTCCGCATCATTAATTATTAGGGAAATGCAAATTAAAACCACAGTGAGCTTCATCACATATGTATCAGAATGATTCATCTAAGAAAAATGGAAAATATAGTATGGTAGTGAAGATCTCATACCCGGCTGGTGGGAATACAAACTGGTAAGGCCACTTTGGAAGTCTGGTGTTTCTTATAAAGTTAAACATATACTTATTACATGACTAACAATCTAATTCCTTGAAATTTTCCTAAGAGAAATGAAAACATATGTACCCATAAAAACATGTGTGTAAATTTTTATAACAGCTGTATTCTATAATTGCCCAAAGGCAGAAACAACCAGAGAGTCCACCAAGTGTAGAAGGGATAAACGGTGGCATAGCCATAGAATAAAATATTACTCAGCAATAAAAGAAGGGATAAGATATTTGCAACAACATGGGTGAGTCTAAAAAGCATTGTGCCAAGTGGAAGAAGTGAGACAGAAAAAGCCACTTAGACAAGCCTAGTTATATGACCTTCCTGAAAAGTCAAAATTACTGAACAGAGATCAGACCAGTGATTGCCAGAGGAGGAGGTGAGGAGAGAAGTTTGATCATGAAGAAGCAGGAGATGGGACTTTTGGAGGCTGATAGAAATGTTCTATATCTTGATTATAGTGGTGATTACATACATCATACACATGTTAGATGAAAATGGTGAATTTTACTACATGCAAATTATACCTCAGTACATAAAAATATCTGTTAAATGAATGAAAATATTATAGAATTTTGAGCAGTTGTCTACAAGTGAGAGTATTGCCTGCTGAGTTTTATTATCTTTTCTCAGTATTTTTTGTGTTGGTTTTAAAATTAATGAAAACCAATTATAAAAATTGGTGGGGTTTGGGGGAGGGGAGTGTGCTATAGCATTGACCAAAGTAGGCACATGCTGTAGGAGCAATGAGAAGGGATCATCCATATTATTGGCAAATATTTTGTGAGTGACCTTCCCTAAAGTGCCCTGGACTAGGAGCTGGGTATCAGAGGTCACACAACCCCATCCATGCTTTCAGAGAAATTCACAGGCTCATGGGGGATGTAGAAGATGATATGAGAAGAAGGCTAAGGGGATTCCTTATATGAGTGACAGCAGCAACAAGTTTAGACAGAAATTTCTCCTTCTGCTCTGACCAAAATGGTAGGCACAACCATATGTGATGTGAGCACTGGAAATGCAGCTGGTGTGACTGACGAACTGAATTTTTAATTTTAATTAGAATTAAATAATTTAAATGTTTGGTTGGCCAGAAAAGTTTATTTGGGTTTTTCTGCACCATCTTTTATTTCTGTGTCAACAAACGAACTTTTTGTCCAGTCCAATGTAAATAGCTACAAGTGGCTTGTGGCTACTGTTCTGAATGGCACAGGGTGGTGGCATAAAAGTTAGACATGTGATTATTGCCCAGATCTCACAGATTACTCTCTGCATCTACAGGTTGCAGAAGGTAAGGAGAACATCAACGGGCAACTATCCCCTATAGATGAGTCTATGCAAAGGACAGACCAACTATTAATAAGACTAAAGCATAATGCATGCTCAAGAGAGGACGACATCTTCTGGGCACATGCTGCTTTATTTCACCATGCCGTCATATTACATAACTTTCCTTTTCACCTCATTTACATGCAGAGCTTTCCACGGTGGCTGTATGTTGTGAACCTCCATAGGGAGAGCTAGTAGGCAACTCAGAGCTCTTTTCAGGTTTCTTTGTTCTAATGGCTCTGCATAAAAACTCTTAGAGTTACTGCTTTTGAAACTCAAGTAGGAAAACTGTAATCCGAGGTGACAGGAGTGATGGGGTTCAGGAGGTGATTGGGACAAACAAATAACCAAGCAAACAGGAAGATTTGGTTAGAATCCACAGGGTATCCTTTATTCTCCCCCCAACCCCACACACTGAGCAGAAGCATATAGAATAATAGATAATAGGCTCAACTTGTTTTGTTGTTTCTACCCCAGCATGGAAAATATCTGTAAGTTAATATCAGGACTATAAATGAGGATATATAAGATACAAGCATGCTTTCTTATGAGACAAACAACCTGTTTTATTGCAGAAATGTCAGTAGAGGATGGGGAGAAGGAAAGAGGCCATCACAGTTTTCCTCCTTTGTGGCCTCTTCTAGCACATTCCTCCCTACTCTGCCACCATCTGCTTCCACAGTAACAGGAGGCCCAGATTCCCAATTCTGACACTTTTGGTGCATGTACACCACCACGGGGCAGCCCCCTCAGGGGGTAGGGGCACCCCTGCCCTGTCTTATATTAGTGACTAAAAGCCCAGACTTGTCTTGCACCCAGTGAGGTGAGCCGAGCCTGGATCATTTACTTTAGAGATATACTAGAGCCTTCATCAGGATGAAAGTCTCATCCCAGGAAAGCAGTATGTTATTATTCTTTAAATAGGCTTGTAAACCTCATTTTAAGAGAGGCATTAGTCTAGTTAACTGCAGGGAGAAAGCAGTTCATGCTAGGACCAAAGTATTTGGGATCATGCTTTGTAATGCTAAAAGCCTAGTAAAATGGTCTTTGGACATTGAGATTGCCAGAGAGCTTTTTGTCTTTAAAGGACAATATAATATTAAAGGCATGAATAATTTTTTAAATTTATACAACACTTTCATCGTAGTACTTTCTTCTTTTAATTTGTGTGTGGGGAGCCATGATTTCACCTCTTTATGCACTTGCAGCTTTGTAGTCTGCATCTCATGTTTGTATTTTACTTTTTCCTTTTAATATAAGCTATTTGTTGTTGTTCAGTCGCCAAGTCATGTCTGACTCTCTGTGACCCCAGGGACTGTACCACGCCAGTCTTCCCTATCCTTCACTAGTTTCTGGAGTTTGCTCAAATTCATGTCCTTTGAGTCGGTGATGTTATCTAACCATCGTATCCTCTGTCACCCTCTTCTCTTCATGCCCCCAATCCCTCCCAGCATCAGGGTCTTTTCCAGTGAGTTGGCTCTTCTCATCAGGTGGCCAAAGTATTGGAGCTTCAGCTTCAGCATCAGTCCTTGCAATGAATATTCAGGGTTGATTTCCTTCAGGATGGACTAGTTGGATCTCCTTGCAGTCCAAGGGACTCTCAAGAGTCTTCTCCAACACCACAGTTCAAAAGCATCAGTCCTTCAGCAGTCAGCCTTCTTATTGTCCAACCCTCACATCTGTACGTCTGAGGAAAAACCATAGGTTTCACTATATGGACATTTGTCTTTGCTTTTTAATCACTGTGCAGGTTTGTTATAGGTTTCCTTCCTGGGAACAAGAGTCTTTTAATTTCATGGCTGTAGTTTTGGAGCCTCCCAAAATAAAATCTGCCCCTGGTTTCACTTTTTCCCTATCTATTTGCCATGAAGTGATGGGACCGGATGCCATGATCTTAGTTGTCTGAATGTTGAGCTTCAAGTCAGATTTTTCACTTTCCTCTCACCATCATCAAGAAGCTCTTTAGTTCCTCTTCACTTTCTGCCGTTAGAGGGATATCCTCTGCATATCTGAGGTTGTTGATATTTCTCCTGGCAACCTGATTCCAGCTTGGGCTTCATCCAGCCTGGCATTTTGCATGATGTACTCTGCATTTAAGCTAAATAAACAGAGTGACAATATACAGCCTTATTGTATTCCTTCCCCAATTTTGAATCAGTCAGTTGTTCCATGTAAGGTTATAACTGTTGCTTCTTGACCTGCATACAGGTTTCTCAGGAGACAGGTGAAATAATCTGGTACTCCCATCTCTTGAAGAATTTTTCATAGTTTGCTGTGATCCACACAGTCAAAGACTTTAGTGCAGTCAATGAAGCAGATGTTTTTCTGGAATTCTTTTGCTTTTGTTATGATTCAGTGAATGCTGGCAATTTGAATCTCTGGTTTGCTGCCTTTTCTAAAACCAGCTTGTACACCTGGAAATTCTCAGTTCACCTACTGCTGAAGCCTAGCTTGAAGGATTTTGAGCACAGCCTTACTAGCATGCGAAAAGAATGCAATTGTCTGGTAGTTTGAACATTCTTTGGCACTGCCCTTCTTTGAGATTGGAATGAAAACTGACCTTTTCCAATTCTATGGCCTCTGCTGAGTTTTCTAAATTTGCTGACTTACTGAGTGCAGCTCTTTCACAGCACCATCTTTTAGGATTTTAATTGCTCAGCTGGAATTCTATCACCTTCACTAGCCTTGTTCATAGTGATGCTTCCTAAGGCCCATTTGACTTCACACTCCAGGATGTCTGGCTCTAGGTGAGTGACCATACTATTGTGGTTATCTCAGTCATTAGACCTGTTTTTATATAGTTCTTCTGTGTTTCTTGTCACCTCTTTTTAATCTCTTCTGCTTCTGTTAGGTCCTTACTGTTTCTGTCCTTTACTGTGCCCATCCTTGAATGAAATGTTCCCTTAATATCTCCAGTTTTCTTGAAGAGATCTCTAGTCTTTCTCATTCTATTGTTTTCATCTACTTCTTTGCATTATATTAGTTATACACTGCATCTAATCCCCAGTTCTGAAAGTATGAGAAATCTATGTCAGGAAAGATCTTCAAGAAAGCTAACCAGGAAGGTGGTGACTTTCACATGAGAAGGTGGTTTAGTGGGAAGGCCCCTGCAAGGGGCCCTGCGCCTTGTTTTGAAAGATGTCTCTGAGCTTCCAAAGCCTGCCTGCCTCCTGGGTTCACCAGCTTCCTTTGTCTGTTTTGCAGAAGTAGCACTCCTTCGCCCCCACCACCCCTCTTTCCCCCACCCATCAACTGCCGCCATCTCTCCAAAACGCTGGATGTTTCCTCTCCTCCAGGCGCATTTTTAATTTCTAGTGTTCTTAGCAGCAAACTTGTGCTATTTTCTCTGTCCACTTGCTGGTCCCAAAACAAAGAATCTGTGAATAATTCAGAGATGTAAGTAGGGATGTTGTTTCTGAATTGTCACACATATGTACGCCTTTGCAGAGGGGGGATTTCCCCAGCAACAAAACAAGGCTTGTTCTGTGTGCAGGATGGCATAGAGGCATAGTCCTGAAGCAAGTTGACTTGCAGCCCTATGGACTGTAGCCTGCCAGGCTCCTCTGTCCTCGGGATTTTCCAAGTAAGAATACTAGAGTGGGCTGCCATGTCTTTCTTCAGGGGCTCTTACTGACCCAGGGATTGAACCTGCGTTTCTTTTGTCTCCTGCCCTGGCAGATGTGTTCTTTACCACAAACACCACCTGGAAAGCCCTAATGAGGTAAACAGTGAAGAGCACACTCTTGCCTTGGGCCTTGATGGGTGTTAGGACAAAGGGGTCTTCATTAGGAGATAATAATCGCCACTTATTTACAGAAGCACACTTGAGAAGATAAGTGAAAACACCAATTTCTGCAACACCCAAACGTCCCCAATGCCAAAAAGGTAAAAACGTAGTCAGCCCATTTTATGGATGGGAAAAGGCCATAAAAAGAGATAAAGAGAGGCAAACTAGTTGTTAAATATTACAAAATGGCAGAGAAATGATTGGAAGCTGCTACTGACCCACTGTTGGCCAGTCTTTATTGTTGTCCAGGTGCTTGACACAACCATCAAGCACCTGGAAAGTCCTACTGGGAATCTGTATTGCACACTGATAGGAAAACAGTCCAAGACAGCATTACTCTCTGAGCGGCCGACACTAATAACAGGTTATATGTCAACGTGTTAGAAAGTCCCAGGGACCAAAGATTCCGAACAAAGTTCTAACCATGGCCAGACTGGCCATGGGAAAGAGATGCCTTGCAGGGCTGCCGGGCACCAGAGTTTTGTGGGCCAGTGTTTGACTATCTGCTCTGCCTGTGGCTTTCCTCTCCTGCCCAAGGTGCTCGTGCCTTTCCTGTTAGAGGGAAGACCAGAGCTGGAAATTCATAGACTTTGCTGTAATTTTTGTCTTTAGCCTGGATCTTTGTTTTCTCTTTTATTTTCATTCAATATTTTCTCTGTTGTTTCCCCATGAAATGTACTCTAGGTAGGATGTTGGCGTGGGGGGCTGATTCTATGGAGAAAGTGTTCACTTGGTCCTTTGGCTTAAGGGGCTAAGACATACTTGTCTATGGCAGCCTTCTCTTGGTGCCGCATGGGGTAGGGAATGCATTTCTGAGCCTGGGGGTTGCTTCACGTGATTTCTGAGCCTTTGCAAGTATTTATGATATATCTCTTTATTGACAAAGACCTGTCTTAGTTCTCCTACAAATTAGTCATCTAACAAAATCTCCAAAGACTTTTACATTTTTACTTATTGAACAAATAGCATATTCCTATAATTCAAAACTCAAAAGATACAAAAGCATATATAGTGAATCTATATGCACTTGTTCTCCGATCCTTGCCCACCTTTCTCCATCTTCCGGGTCTTTGGGAACAACCAAGGTTATCAGTTTTCCTAAGAAATTATAGGTGTGTGTGTATTTCTTTTTATAACACTTATGGTCATATATATTGCATATATTATATTATTTATATCATATCACATATATATAACATATTATATTATATATATTTTATACCTAACATTTTTCACTTACAGTATATCTTGAACATAGTTTTCTAATTAGACATAAAATTTTTGCTGTTGTTTAGTGACTTTATAACTCTCTGTTGTTTGGATATATCATAATTTACTAGTACCTTTCTGATAAAGATCTAAGTTGTTTCTAACCATGTATTATTCCAAATAATGTTACAGTGAATAATCTTGTACAAATGTAGTGCTGCCTGTGTGTGCC
This sequence comes from Ovis canadensis, assembly GCF_042477335.2. Lineage (NCBI taxonomy): Eukaryota > Metazoa > Chordata > Mammalia > Artiodactyla > Bovidae > Ovis > Ovis canadensis. The sequence continues at coordinate 156,238,795 of NC_091246.1, forward strand.
AGTTTATCTACAAGATAAATTCCTAGAAGTAGATTGCTGTAGCAAAAGGCACATGTGCTTGTAATATTGATATTGCCAAATTGTCCTCCATAAAATTTGGAGGGCAATTCTCACCAGAAATATATGAGTGCCTTTCCTTTGGTTTCCCTAGTGGCTCAGATGGTGAGGCATCTGCCTGCAATGCGGGAGACCTGGGTTTGATCCCTGGGTCGGGAAGATCCCCTGGAGAAGGAAATGGCAACCCACTCCAGTGCTCTTGCCTAGAAAATCCTATGGATGGAGGAGCCTGGTAGGCTACAGTCAACAGGTTCACAAAGAGTTGGACACAACTGAACAACTTCTCTTTCTTCTTTCCTCCTACGGTATTGCCAATATGCCAACTTTTGCTCTTTGTTAAGCTGAGAGGTGAAATACAGTATTTTATATTTATCTGCACTTCTCTTAGTATGAGTAAGTTTGAATATCTTTTAGTGTTTAACAGATTGGTATTTTCTATTGATGTGTTATGAATCACTTATTCATAAATTACTTTGATTCTTCTATTGGTTTGTTGGTATTTTGGTCATTTTTATTACTTTTTAGAAGTAATAAATCTTTTATAAAAAGTAATACTTTTTATACGCTTTTATGAGTATAGCAAACAACACTGATAATTTTCTTGTGTAAATTAGAAAGTACATATAGATTATTGATGTATATGTCAGAAGTCTCCTCTAAAGGAATTATTTTTTAGTCATTAAAAAAAAACCATTTTATTACTGATATTTTCAACCATGTACAGAAGAGAGAACAGTGCAACAAACAACCCTGTACCTGTTATCCAGCTTCAGCAGTCATCAACACGTGGCCAATCTTATTTCAAATGTAAGCTTCCCTCACGCCCACAACCTCCCCCTCACACACAAAAATTCCCCTGCACCTTGAACTATTTAGATGTAAAATCCCTGCTGTTAAACAATTTCTTCACAATGGTCTCTATTATTTTAAAATATTACTATTAGGCTCCTAAACAAAATCAATAGGCATTCTTTAATTTCATCAGATCTTTAGTCAGTATTCAAATTTGCCTGATTCTGTCATAAATTTTTGTTTATAGACGGTTTGCTCAAATCAGTACACATATTGCATTTGGTGGACATACGTCTGTTGACTTTTCTTAAATCTACAGATTCCCTTCCCTTGGTTTCTTTCTTGTTTTTATATGTTGAAGAAGTTGGGTCTATAGTCCTGCAGAACTTGCCACATTCTAGATTTTGCTGGAATTGTCATATTGCGTTTACCATGTTTTCCTGCTGACTGCATTTCCTGCAAACTGGTGTTTAGATCTAGAGACTTGATCAGATTCAGGTTTATTACTATTTGGTGGGGGAGACATAAGTATACTTGATGGGGGTTATTGTGCACATCCTCCTGAATCATGTCAAGAGGCACACAAATTCTGGTTGTCTCTCTTTGTGTGGTGTTGAGGTTGTCTGTCAGTCTCACTGACGTTCTGCTTTTTAAAAATGCTATTAGAGAGTGAAAACAAAACTTATCTCTATAGAAAATGAAGTGCCAAAGGAGAAACGCACCCCTTCATTTTGGGAGGAAAGAACACGTGATGTCAAGAGCTCTCACGTTTAATATAGTGAAAACCTCAGAAGGAAATTGTTCTTTTAGTTCAACATTCAGGTATTTGAAGGCTCATTGTGTCGAACGAAGTGTTTCAGGCATTTTTCTGTTTCTTTTTCTTTCTCATTTGACTTGGAATAAAATGTCCTTATCTTGCTTTTTATATCTCACTTTTTAAAATGCTTCTGCCTCTAAAAAGTTAATAAAAGGTTAGGGGGCTTGGAAAATGTCTTCCCAGGAAGACTTGATGTCTGAGGTCTGAGCTGTGATCACAGTGGCTTTCAGTTTCCTAAAAAGTGTCTGAGTGTCTATTGCTCACCCTGTCTTCCTCGCTTCTGAGCTTTCACTTTCCTTTCTCTCTGCAGCCCCCTGCTCTGGTTGACCCACAGCCTTCCCTGATTCCATCAGTCTGTTAGATGTTCCTACAATCATCCCACTCCCACATCCATAATGCTCTATGGGTTTGATGACAGAGAATTTAATTGTATCCTAGATGTGACCAACCTGAAGGTCCTCAGGAAGTACTTGTTTGAAGGCAATCAAGTTTCTTTGTTTTATGCTACTTTAAAAATTGCATTTTCTCAAGGACAATTAGCCTCTGTGATATCTCAATGGAAAATCACTTTTTCCAGTGCCACTCTACAATATCTGTTTCTAAGTGCTTGCATGTTTAGGTGAAGTGAATATCAACTTCATGATCATCTTGGGTAAAAGATAATTCTCTATTATTCAAATAACATAATAGAGTGTGGAGACACAAAAGATCTCGAGTAGTCAAAGCAATCATGAGAAAGAAAAATGGCCCTGGGGGAATCAGGCTCCCTGACTTCAGACTATACTGCAAAGTGAGTCATCAAAACAGTATGGTCCTGAAACAGAAGGCTTCCCTCATGGCTCAGACGGTAAAAAGTCCTCCTGCAATCTGGGAGACCTGGGTTCAAACCCTGGGTTGAGAAGATCCCCTGGAGAAGGAAATGGCAACCCACTCCAGTACTCTTGCCTGAAGAATTCCGTGGACAGAGGAGCCTGGCAGGCTGTAGTCCACAGGGTTGCAAAGAGTCAGACATGACTGAGCAACTAACTTTCACTGAAACAAAAACAGAAATATAGACCAATGGAACAGGATAATAAGCCCAGAAATAACCCCATGCACCTGTGGTCAATTAATCTATGACAAAGGAGGCAAGACTATACAATGAAGGAAAGATAGTCTCTTCAAAAATGGTACTGGGAAAACTGGACAGCTACAAGTAAAAAAATAAAATTAGAACAATCTTTAACTCAAAAGTAAATTCAAAATTCATTAAAAACCTAAATGTAAGACCAGATACTATAAAACTCTTAGAGGAAAACATAGACAGAACAGTCTTTGGCATAAATTACAGCAATACATTTTCCAATGCATCTCCTAGAGTAATGGAAATAAAAACAAAATAAGTGTGACCTAAATAAAGTCAAAACACTTTGTAAAGAAAAAGAAACCATAATCAAAATGAAAAGACAATCCAAAGAATGGGAAAAATATTTGTTCATGATGAGGCTGACATGGAAATACTCTCGAGTTTACAACAGCTCCTATGGTTTAATATCCGAAAAACAAACAACACAATCAAAAAATGGGCAGAAGAAGACCTAGACATTTCTCCAAACAAGACATACAGATGGCCAGCAGGCACGTGAAAAGATGCTCAACATCATTAATTATTCAGTTCAGTTCAGTTGCTCAGTTGTATCCGACTCTTTGCGATCCCATGAATCGCAGCACGCCAGGCCTCCCTGTCCACCACCAACTCCCGGAGTTCACTCAGACTCATGTCCATCGAGTCAGTGATGCCATCCAGCCATCTCATCCTCTGTTGTCCCCTTCTCCTCCTGCCCCCAGTCCCTCCCAGCATCAGAATCTTTTCTAGTGAGTCAACTCTTCACATGAGGTGGCCAAAGTGCTGGAGTTTCAGCTTCAGCATCATTCCTTCCAAAGAAATCCCAGGGCTGATCTCCTTCCAAATGGACTGGTTGGATCTCCTTGCAGTCCAAGGGACTCACAAGTCTTCTCCAACACCATAGTTCAAAAGCATCAATTCTTCGGCGCTCAGCATTAATTATTAGAGAAATGTATATCAAAACTACAAAGATGTTATCGCTTCACACAAGGCAGAGTGACCATCGTCAAAAATTCTACAAACAATAAATGCTGGAGAGGGTGTGCAAACAAGGGAACCCTCCTACACTATAGGCAGGAATGTAAATGGGCACAGTCACTATGGAAAACAGCATGAAGGTTCCTTAAAAGCCAAAAACAGAGCTACCACATGGCCCAGTAACTCCATTCCTGGGTATATACTCAGATGAAAACATGGTTTGAAGGCACACATACACCTCAGTGTTTATTGCAGCCCTGTTTACAATAGCCAGGACCTGGAAGCCACCTAGATCCCCATCTACAGAGGAATGGATAAAGAAGATGTGGGACGTATGTACAATGGAATATTACTCAGTCTTTAAAAATAATGAAATAGTGCCACTTGCAGCAGCATGGATAGACCTGGAGATTATCATGCTTAGTGAGGTAAGTCAGATAGAGAAAGAAAAAACCATATGATATTGCTTATATATGGACTCTAAAAAATGATACAAGTGAACTTATTGACAAAACAGAAGTAGACTCATAGACACAGAAAATAAATTTATGGTTACCAAGTGGGAAAGGTAGGAAAGGGATAAATTGAGAATTTTGGATTGACAGATACACAATGGTATATTTAAAATAGACAACCAACAAGGGGCTACTACATGGCACAGAGAATGCTGCTTAATATTCTGCAATAACCTCAATGGGAAAAGAATTTGAAAAAGGATAGACATGTGTATATGTATAATAGAATCACTTTCTGTACACCTGGAACTAACACACTGTTAATCAACTATACTACTACTACTACTAAGTCGCTTCAATCAACTATGCTCCCATGTAAAAAAAATTTTTTTAATAAGGTAATAGAAACACAACATTGAATAATCCTATTTTCTGAATGGCTTTTTATAATTCTCTCAATCCTATTAGCTAATTCCATTTAAACCATTAAAAATGACTTTTCTAAATATATCTTATGGCAATGCTGTGATATGAAACATCACTGATGAAATTAGAAGCAAATGTCTTCTTTGAAGGATTTCTGCAGATGCCCATGCTTCGGGCCTTCTCTTCCTTGCATGTATGAAAGAAACTACAATAACCTGCCTGCAGCAAAAGACGTATGTTTGTGTGGGTTGGGGTGTGGGTAGGCTTGAAAAGGAGGCACATGTTCTTTGTTCTCTCTTGGATATTGTGCTGTGAATGTATATGGTGATTGATGTGCTTTAGAAATGGAAAAATTGATGAAAATCTGAAGACACTGACAGACTTAGAGAATTCTGATTTCAACTGTTCCTAGAGAAGTTGTGAGAGAATGTCTACTTTCCAAAAATCATCTGCTCTTTTACAGCTTTGGCTGGAGATTAAAATATAAGACACACATGTATTTATTATACCAAAATTCTCATAGTATATCAATAAATTTAGTGAATTATATCACCCAATAATCTGATTTCTGAATATAATACCTTTTCAAGGTAGGTAATGATAACATATAGAGAAGGCAATGGCACCCCACTCCAGTACCCTTGCCTGGAAAACCCCATGGATGGAGGAGCCTGGTGGGCTGCAGTCCATGGGGTCGCTAAAAGTTGGACAAGACTGAGCAACTTCCCTTTCACTTTTCACTTTCATGCATTGGAGAAGGAAATGGCAACCCCCTCCAGTGTTCTTGCCTGGAGAATCCCAGGAACCGGGAAGCCTGGTGGGCTGCCATCTGTGGGGTCGCACAGAGTTGGACATGACTGAAGTGACTTAGCAGTAGCAGCAATGATAACATAACTCCTTTTTATCTTATATGATGACAACAAAAGAGAATTTAAAAAATGGTCCCTCTGTTTTCCTTTCTTCGCTCGGGTTATATCCTATTTGAAATCCTATATCTCTGTGTAAGTGGTAAATACAAAGCCATGGATATCATGATGCAGAACTGTTAGAACAAAATCTTGACTCTGGATTCTGGGCCTCTTCAGCCCCTGCGTGGATTTTAACACAAGCTGACTTGCAACCTCAGCATTTTTTTTTTTTCATGGAAAGGAATTTATTTTAAATATAGCAGTGTGTACATGTAAATCCCAAACTCCCAGTTTATCCTGCCTTCCCCCTGCCTCCAGTTGTAAGCTCACTCTCCAAGTCTGTGAGCCTGTTTCTGTCTTGCAAACAAGTTCATTGTGTCATTTTTTTCTTTTAGATTCAGCATGTAAGCAATATCATATGATATTGGTCCTTCTCTAATGTACCTCACTTAGAATAATAATCGCCAGGTCTAACCATGTTGCTGCAGATGGTATTATCTCACTCTTTTTAATGGCTGAGTAATATTCCATTGTATGTGTGTACCACATCTTCTTCCATTCATCTGTTGATAGACATTTACAGCCTCAACATTTTTATCTTTGCATATGCTTGGAAGTGGTGGGGATGGGAATTAGGAGAGTGGAATCTGTTAGATCTCACGGCATGTGCCATCTCATGGCAAAATAAACACGTTACTGATGCTGAGTATACAGTCATCCCTCCTGATCTACAGTTTCATTTTCTGTGGTTTCAGTTAGCTGAGGTCAACCATAGTCTGAAAATATTAAATGGAAAATTCCAGAATTAAGCAATTCCTAGAGTAGGGTGATGAAATCTCATGCGGTCCCAGTCTGTCTTGTCCAGGATTTCCAACCATTGACAGTGTCATAGCCTGATGATCCAGGATCACCAGAAGTAGATGATCCTCTTTCTGATGTGTGCTCAGAAGGTCCTTAGCAGCCTAACGCTATGCCACAATGCCTACATCATTTACCTCACTTCGTTTCATCACATGCACACTTTATCATCTCACATTGTCATAAGAAGGATGAGCACAGTACAATAAGATATGAGACAGAGACTACATTCACAAAACTTATATTACAATATATTGTTGCAATTGCTCTATTTTATTGTTGTTAATCTCTTATTGTGCCCAATTATAAATTAAACTTTATCTGAGGTCTGTGTGCATAGGTAAAAAGCATAGTATGTAGAGGATTCAGTACTGAAGCCAAGCAGGGCCCTCTGGTGCTCCTGGGCACAGAAGCCTTTCAAACAGCTGCTAATAGCAAAGGGAGGGGATGCAGAGACATGGGAAGAAAAGCCAAGAAACCTTGGGATAGGGTCCTGGTTCCGCCTCAAGCGATACACATAACAGTATCTTTGAGCTCTTCTATAGCACTAGTTCAGTTCAGTCACTCAGTTGTGTCTGATTCTTTGTGACCGCATGGACTGCAGCACGCCAGGCTTCCCTGTCCACCACCAACTCTTGGAACTTGCTCAAACTCATGTCCATTGAGTTGGTGATGCCAACTATGGAACTAAAATCTCAGCAAATGGAAGATGTTAACTTGATGAAACAGTCTTCACTCCAGAGAAGGCCACAGTCTGACAACCTTGAGAACCAGAGGAACTCATCAGGACATCACCAGAGACCAGATTAAAGGAGTGCAGGCCCTGTACACACCCTGATCCTTATGAGCAACACTGGCGTGGGTTGCCATTTTCTTCTCCAGGGGACCTTCCCGACCCAGGGATCGAACCTGGGTCTCCTGCATTGCAGGCAGATGCTTTAACCTCTGAGCCACGAGGGAAGCCCTATTGCTATAAAACTCCTTACCAAATCCTCCTGGGTTGGAATGCACAGTTTTTGAGGGCATGAGCCTGTTGTGTCCCCCTTTGCTTGGCAAAGCAATAAAGCTATTCTTATGTAGTGCACCCAAACTCTGTTCTTAAGACTTGATGCAACACCAATGCACAGAGGCCAAGTTTTCAGCATCAGTATTATCCACAGTTTCAGGTATCCACTGGGGATCTTAAAATGTATCCCGCATGGATAAGAGGGGACTGCTATATCAGGTCACCAAACAATCTTACTGAAGCACTTGGAAGACAACATGACAAACGGGTGTAATAAATGGTCATGTTAAGGGTTCTCCTCTGTGACCAATATCTATTCCATGAAAACAGAAATGACAAGAAAAGAATCTTAAGCCTGTGAACTGTGGAAATGGTCAGAAAAGAGCCAAAGTGAAGTCGCTCAGTCGTGTCCGACTCTTTGCGACCCCATGGACTGTAGCCTATCAGGGTCCTCCATCCATGGGATTTTCCAGGCAAGAATGCTAGAGTGGATTGCCATTTCCTTCTCCAGGGGATCTTCCCGACCCAGGAATCAAACCCAGTACTCCCGCATTACAGGCAGACGCTTTACCGTCTGAGCCACCAAGGAAGCAGGCAAAGAATGGAAAATGGAAATGTCAAAAATTGGGCACAAGAGAGGGGAGCAAGTAAAAAGAAGATGTAAAGAGTATTTCGTATGAAATGGCAATTGTGTGGTGATGTGTTGGTATCAGTCAGGGGAGGGGAGCTGATTTCAAGAGCAAATCTATGGAGGTACCTGGCCCTACTTAAATGCCAGAATTCTGTGCTCTTAAGCCGGCAGGAAATGCTTTAGAAAAGCACAATATCCTTTGTTGCACCCATTCAGGTGAGCAGTGGCAATATCAATAAGGCTGTGTGCCTGTACTTCCTAAACTATGGTGTCTTCATGCTTTGTGTTAGGGAGTAGAAAACAGGCCTTAGGTCTCAAAGGAGTATTTCTTTTCAAAATAAGCCTGCTGAAAACAAATTTTATTAAATTTTCTTGCACAATCCAAATGCATTCTGGTTTTTTCCTTTGCATACCAGATTCTGCTTCATTTGGAGAGAAAACCAATCCCATTCTAAGTATCCCTTTCATTCTTTTCTATCTCATGGACTCTGTGTTCTGAAAGATTTAATCAGCCAGACTTCATTTGATAAGCAAGTCATTTTTTCGACTTCATCAGATGTATGGACCAAAGCTTTTTATGGGCATTTTCTCATTGCTGCTAAAATTCCAGCAAATGGTGTCTGAGTTAGCCTTGGAGGCAGAGTTGCAGTTTGGCCTTGTGGCCCCAAATAACTCAGAGTCTATATGGGCAGGGTTAAAAAAAAAAAAATTTACTTATGGGACTTCCTTGCTGGTCCAGTGGTTGGGATGCTGAACTCCCAAAGCAGGGCGCCCAGGCTTGATCCCTGGTCAGGGAACTAGATCCCACATGCCACAACTAAGAGTTCACGTGCTGCTGCTAAAGATCCTGCATGCAGCAAAAACGTGGTACTGCCCCCCCAAATTTTTTTTAACTTAGTTAATTATTCTTTGGCCATGCCATCTCATTATTTAATTATTATTTGGCCATTTCACAGCTTGCAGGATCTTTTTCCCCTGACCAGGAATTGAAACTGGGCCCCCAGCAGTGAAATACAGAGTCATAATCACTGGACTATCAGGGAATTCTCTCTATAGGCTGCTGCTGTTGCTAAGTCACTTCAGGCATGTCCAACTCTTTGCAACCCCATGGACTGTAGTCTGCCAGGATCCTCTGTCCATGGGGATTCTCCAGGCAAGAATACTGGTGTGGGTTGCCATGCCCTCCCCCAGAGGATCTTCCGAACCAGAGATAGAACCTGCATCTCTTATGTCTCCTGCATTGGCAGGCAGGTTCTTTACCATCAGCGCCGCCTGGGAAGCTCCTCTATTTGGGCCGTTTTGTTAAAGTTGAATTTGAACATTTTCAGGGGGGACAAGTGCTCTCTGGTCTGCCAAAAGCTACACCATCCCCTAAAGTGTTGCTTCTGCTTCATGCATTTGGATGGGTGGTCTGGCTCTTGAGGATGCCTGCTGGGGGAGTAAGTGATTTCCCTTCACTGAAAATGCCCCTGGATCCTGACTGCTAATCTACATAGTCCCCCAGCAGGCTTGAGATCCCAGAATGGGGACCATATTGTTCTTGCAAGCTAATCCATGCGGTTTCTGTGTGACGGGACCATGCCTGAGGGCACCTTAATCACCAGCTACCTCTTAGAAGGAGGAGTTGTTCCTATCAGCTTTTTCATACTTTGCTTAACTTTTATAGAAACTTATCACAAGTCTTTTGTTCTCTGCTTACTTATTTCTTTTCATCTTTCTTTAATCTCTAGAGGGCAATTGACAGAAGAACTAGCTCTATCCAGAAAGGAAATCAAAATCACCTTTTAAAACATATGGTAATATCCTCCCCTACTGGCACCTCAGGTTAAAAAAAAGAGAAAGGAAATTGGATCTGAATATTAGAGAAAAAATATACTTTAAACTCTGTCTGCCTAAAAAAAGTCACATCTGTTTGATGCTGTGGTTACCACTATAATTAATGAAAATCAGTTTTTGAAAAAGTGAGCCCTTATGTTATAATCTTATTTGTTTTTCTTTTTATAATCGAACTTGTTTTTTAATTACTCTGGTAACAGAACATATACCAGCTTTGTTGCTGAAATTTTGCCTGGATTCAAAATGAGGCAGAAGAATATAATTTTATGTAAGGCATTCATCACAACAAGAGGAAAGAAAATAGCAAGTAGTAATAAACTGGAAGGAAAATAATAGACTCTCAGGGCAGGAGTCAAGGAGCTTAACCAACTCATTTAACTTTATTTTGGATTACTGTGTCACTTCTAGAATATTGCCAAACTTAAAGTCTGTAAATTCACTCAAGATTGCATGTGCCATTCACTCAAGATTGAACATGCCTTTTAAAAAAATATATAACTGAAATCGAGCAGTGCCTATGGGGCTCCTGAGCACAGAAGGCTTTATATATTCCCTGTTTTTTTTTTTTTATAGGAAATAGACTCCAGTATCCATGACCGTCCCTGAGTTTCAAAGGGCAGATTCGAACAGTTGCTAATCAGGGAAGGGAGGGGATGCAGAGACAAGAGAGGAGGAGTCAAGAAACAATAGTACAGCCTTGGGATACTGGTTCAGACTTAAGAGATATACATAACAGTATCTTTGATCTCTTCTACAGAATTGAAAAGGCAGAGGAACCAGAGATCAAATTGCGAACATCTGTTGGATCATAGGAAAAGCAAGAGAATTTCAGAAAAACAACTACTTCTGCTTCATTGACTACGTTAGAGCCTTTGACTATGTGATCACAACAAACCCCAGAAAATTCTTATAAAGATTGGAATACCAGACCAACTTACCTGCCTCCTACAAAACCTGTGTGCAAGTCAAGAAGCAACAGTTAGAACTGGACATGGAACAATAGACTGGTTCCAAATTGGGAAAGGAGAATGTCAAGACTGTCAGAGTACTTTATGCGAAATGCCTGGCTGGATGAAGCATAAGCTGGAATCAAGATTGCTGGGAGAAATATCAATAACCTCAGATATGCAGATGACACCACCCTTATGGCAGAAAGCAAAGAGGAACTAAAGAGCCTCTTGATGAAGGCAAAGAGGAGAGTGAACAAGCTGGCTTAAAACTTAACATTCAAAAACTAAAGATTATGGCATCCGGTCCCATCACTTCATGGCAAATAGATGGGGAAACAGTGAGAGACTTTATTTTCTTGGGCTCCAAAATCACTGCAGTTGGTGACTGCAGCCATGAAATTAAAAGACACTTTCTCCTTGGAAGAGAAGTTATGACAAACCTAGACAGCATATTAAAAAGCAGAGGCATCACTTTGCCAGCACAGGTCCATATAGTCAAGGCTATGGTTTTTTTAGTGGTCATGTATGGATGTTTAGAGTTGGATCATAAGGAGGGCTGAGTACTGAAGAATTGATGCTTTTGAACTGTGGTGTTGAAGAAGACTCTTGAGAATCCCTTGGACTGCAAGATCAAACCAGGCAATCCTAAAGCCGATGCTGGGAAAGATTGAAGGCAGGAGAAGGGGATGACAGAGGATGAGATGGTTGGATGGCATCACCAACTCTATGGACATGAGTTTGAGCAAGCTCCAGTAGTTGGTGAAGGATAGAGCAACCTGGCAGCTGCAGTCCATGAGGTCACAAAGAGTCAGACACCACTGAGCAACTGAACAAAAGGAGATCAAACCAGTCCATCCTAAAGGAAATCAACCTTGAATTTTCATTGGAAAATTCAGCATCCTTATCAGCAACTCCACCCTTGAATCACTGCTATAAAACTCTTCACTAAATTCCCCCAATCCTGCCCCAGGTTGGGACACAGTTTTTGAAGGCACGAGCTTGCTGTGTCCTTGTTTGCCTGGCAAAGCAATAAAGCTATTCTTTCTAACTTCACCCAAACCTCTTTCCAAGATTCAATTCAGCACCAATGTACAGAGGCTGAATTTTCGTCATCAAAAACTAAGAGTTCAAAGCTTCCACTGAAAGAAAAGCTCCCCCTCTTTTGACCTTAACTCTCTAAATCTGAGCATAATTTGAGAGGCAGGATAGTACATGGGCTTTGATAGCTGAAGAATCTGAATTTGAAGACTGCCTGGGAGCTGGGAGATAGTTCTCTATGAGTCTCTCACATTTCTGCACTGGTTAAGCTTTTGTATCAGATAATCTTTGCAAAGATGTTTGCATAGTGAATAGTCTTAGAATATACAGTGTCTCCCTCTGGGGCAGGAGGCAGATTTGTTTGCTATCCAAAATAATAAAAATAATGTCACTTTGGGGGCAAAACGCTGGGCAAGCTTACTAACAGCTTCTTTCTAAGAGTGGGACTGTCCTAACCTTGGGGTTCCTCAGCTCTGAGTCATTACCTCTGGGCTGCTCCTCAGTCCATTCATCAGACTTGGGGGCCAGGGGGCAGTACTGTGACCAATGTCCTGGTTTGGGCTTTCAATGCTAAAACTAAAACAGTCCTGTGCAAACTGGGATGGTTGGTCACTCCAATAAAGTAGGAAACTGATGTGTACAAGAAACTCCTGCTGTCTGCTATGCCAAGAAAATAAAGTTTTCTGAAGCCTTTGACCCAGGAGTTTTGTGTCTTCTACCACCATGCATGAAAATGGTGCAGGCTAAGTTACTAGCTGGCAAGTAGAATAAAATCTCAAACCCTTCCTAGTGACAGCGAGATGCTTGGCAAGTACTGCATTACACCTCAGTTTTCTTTTCTGTAAAATGGAGTTACTAATATCTGCCTCCAAGCCTTGAAAGGATGATGGAGACGATGGAAATGATGCAGGTAAAGCCTAATAAGCGCACCATCTAGAACGTAATAGGTCCTCAAGAGAGTGTGACAGTTGCCACTTTGTTATTGTAATTCTCGTTAGATAGAAAGACTCTAGTGCAATCATTGCGCTGGTCGGGTTTTGTGTGTATGGTTTGTGTGTGTATATCTTCCTCTCAGTGTCTTTACACAATGGAACACAGCAGATTAAAAAATGTTCAGTTAAGTATTTCTGATCATTTTTATCACCAAGATTAGACTGATTAGTGGTTGAGTCTAATTACTGATTAAAATGTTCCCCAACTGGATGATTCTGTGACCTTATATAGTTACTGCATTTTTTGTAACGCTCTTTTTTTTTTTTTTTTGTCCTCACAGTTTGGCTGGTGGAATCTCAGTTCCTCAATCAGGGTAGTGAAAGCCTGGAGTCCTAACCACTAGGCCACCAGGAACTCCCTGCAAAGCTATTTTTAACCTGGTAAAACAATATCAAATGATATTTAACAAATGACCTTTGACCTCCTCCCTTAAAGATCTCCAGGAGATAATAAAATTAAGTTCCCGACTGAACTGAACTGAACTGAACGCTCTTCAGAGATTGTTTGCTTGGTGTCATATGGCAGCATTCCACTGCTGTCATATATTATAAAGTAAATGCCACATCCACAGGCTCTGATCTCAGCTGCTACAGCAAACAAAGCCGAAAAATAGCACTGCCATCATTATTTGCATTTCCAAAGATTTTATAGGTAGTTTTGCTGTGAATATGTGATATATTTATGGTCCTGTCTTCTAAAAGATGGAGACAGTTTTCTTCAGAAGAAAAAGATCCCCAGTTTTTCTTCGAAGGATTCAGAATAACACACATCTGGGCAGTCTTCTGCTTGTTTGGAGACACGGATAATGTTCATATTTTGTGTGGCAGAGGAATGTAACATCCCTTTTATGCGTTAAGGGAGAGTGTATTGAACCGAATGTGGTTATGAGATGATTTGAAACTGTCTAGGAAAATGGAGCCATTTGGGACACTATGATTATACCTCAGTTAGCTAGTTCATTTATGTGTGGGTAAGACAAGAATGACAAACAAAGGAAAACCCAGCGCTTCTGCCTGTACTCAGATGTGATCAAGAGTGGGGAGAGAGTTCATGCATTATTCTATTTTTGCTCTGAAACGCTGACTTGCCTTTTACTTGCAGGCTCGATTCAGTTCTGGATGTTTCACAAATGTAACATGAGATTCAGTTAATTCCCTCCTAGGCCATCAAAGGTTATTTTTTCTGAACTGGCAACTGCTTCGCTATTTCTGTTGGATCAAACATGCGATTTATGACTTGATGTTTATCTGCAGGAAATATCAATAGAAAACATTCAGCAATGCAGCCTAAAGGAGCCAATTGCGGTCTCAATGTGGTGCAATCATGCAGACCTGGGGTATCCCTCTCTGGTTGGAGCTGAAATTCCTCCAATGGCAAGTATTCCCTTGGTTTCTGTAGACAGTAAGGAAAACAGACCTGCCAATAATGACTAATGCACATTTTAATTTTGAATCTTGTTTATTTTTATGGAAGTAAAAGCAAGATATCATAAAGGCATGGTTATTTTTGAAGAACTCTTTTTTCCTGTTTTTTTTTTTTTTTTTTTTTTCAGCCCAATTGCTTTGACTGTGGTCAGGAACCTCTCTTTTCCTTTCCAAATGGCTTAAGTTTCCTGGTTCCAAATATGCTTTTCTGAACCCCCAAGCTCTGCCTGAGTCCTTGTCCTCTTTATTCTGTAGGCCTGAGATCTGGCACTTTCGCCTTCCTCCTGTCTTATAGGGGAGGTGTCTGCTGACGTTCTCCCCACAGGCCTAGAGTGGCAGCTCCACGACTCAGACCAGGATTTTGTCCACCCTACATGTTCCTGCAGAGCTCAGCTCCATTCTCCCGTGTAGGCTGGCAGTTCTACAGCCCTTCCCGAAGCTCACTCTTGGTCTCAGCTACATGGTTTCCACAGCCCTGGAGACAATTTGGGGTTGTTGAATCACAGGCCTCACTTGGAGACTTCTTGCTGTTGCACCCTGCTGTTGGTCCCTGCCTGAGTTCCGAGGGCAGCTGTAGCAAAGTGCCACGAACTTGGTAGCTTACACAACAGAAATTTATTAGGTCACAATTCTGGTGGTCAGAAGTCCAACATCAAGCTGTCAGTAGGACTAGGCTCTGTCTCCCTGATGATAAGAGGGAGTGAGCAGCTCCAGGATGCTCTCCTCGCTGCTGGTGGCCTAGGACACTCTTGGCTTGTCGGTGACCTTCTTTTCCCTGTGTCTTTACGTGTGGTTCCATCTGTGTGTCTCTCTCTGCGTCCAAATTTCTCCTTTTAATAAGGAGGTGGCTCAGTGGTAAAGAATCTGCCTGGCAATGCAGGAGACCCAAGAGACGTGGATTTGATCTCTGCGTCGGAAAATATCCCCTGCAGAAGGAAATGACAGCCCAGTCCAGTATTCCTGTCTGGAAAATTCCATGGACTGAGGAGCCTGGTGGGTCAGAGTCCATGGGGTCACAAAGAGTTGGACATGACTGAGCACACACACATTGGATAACAGCCCCCCTAATGACCTCATGTTAACTTGATTTTTGGTAGAGACCCTGTTTTCAAATAAGACCATATTCATAGGTACTTTGGGCTGGACTGTCTACATGTTTTTGTGGGGACATAATTCAACCTGTTACAGCCCCAGCCTTTATACCTCTACACTCTGCTTTTAGTGCAGGACAAGAAGAGCCCATCAAGAAACTGACCTGAGGCTCAGGTCTCTGGATGACCCTCACCAAGCTTGGATGCTCACCAAGCCATACACCCTGGGGTATGCCTTCTTTTGTCTTAAAGCACAGACCTGTTTCCCTTTCAGCCTCCCAAAAGGGGCTGCCTTTTTCTAACTTGTACAAGTTGCCCTGCAAGCTCGCTGAGGTCATGAGGTCAACCATGAGGTCAACTTCTGATTTATTCACAGACATTTGCTATACTGAACATAGATTTTTTCCCCAATTCAGTTCTTCTGTACTTATATCCATGCAAATACTACATTATCTGTTTTATTTATTTATGTTTTTAGAAAGGACTTAACCTTTCTTTCAGCAGAAACAGCGTCACTGTCATAGTTTATTTTCTGTAAAATTTCAAGGTTCAGAGGAAGGATGCATAGCAAGTTTATGCTATGTCTCAGATGAATTAGGATCCAGACAGGTGACTTAGCCAGGCTTCCTGCCTTCCCTTTCTTACTGGTTTCACAAGCGCCTCAGAGGCTTAGCATATGAAAATCTGGAAGGAACAATGATTGCCCTATTTTCTCACAGCATCCAACTGTGAGATGAAGACTGAGATCTGGACTTGCTTATTATTTGAGAAATTTCAAACATAATTCACCAGTGGTTTGTAATTAAAACAGAAAATTCCATCTACCACAATAGGCACATCCTTTCCCAAGAGCATGACTGAGTGCTGAACACATTTCAATCACCTTCAAATCTCATCATTGTCCATTAAATTCATGGGACAACAGTAGCCCAGGCTCAGCTCTCTAATTCTAGAGTTTGGCAAGCAGGGACAGTATTTTGGTTGCTCACTGGGGATGGGAACGCCAGCTTTGGGGAGACCAGCATAAACAGCATCTGCCTGTGCATTTAATGCTGACTCTGTGCTCTGTCTTCCCATAGATTCATCTGCCTGGACATCTTTGCCAAACCATTAGGATAAATCCGAATGGGACTGGAGAGTGTTTCCTATCCATGACCTCTCCAGAGAGCTCAAAGGCACAGGATTCAGAGATAACCACCTGATGATTTAGCAAGGCCAGCGGCTAACATATAAATCCCAGATTGTGCATTGTCCTGAGGAGCTGGACAGAGTCTAAAAAAATTGCTCAAGCTGAGCCATAAAAAAGCCAAGGTGTATCAGAGTCTACTGTGGGGATAGATTTAGTGATAGATAAATTTTTTGTCAGTATGTACTGGTTTTCAAAATAAAGTCTGAATATATCCCTCTAATATTTCTAGATTAAACAGAAAATTTTCATATCACCTGTTTCTTCTTTATCTATAGTGATGGTTTAGAGCCTGTTTCATGCTTATTAACTTACATGTTCTTACAAATATTGGGATAGAATAACCCCATGTGTTAAAATCAGAGACCCAAGAGCGCCAATGCAGATGAGAGTCCACAAAAGCAAAGTAAAATTGAATATCCAAGAAGTGTATGCAAATGACCTAAAGAAGGGGTGACCCAGGGCTCCACTGTGTGACTGTCTTGCCGTATAAAGTAGGGCCGTGGGAAGCCCTCTCAGGGTAGTGCTGGCCTTGAACTGCTGTCAGCTGCTGCTCAAGGGCCCAGTGGCAGCTTCCACCGTCAGACCACTTCTGCACTGTGATTTCGGATCTTGCCCAGGTGCCTAGCTTCAAGCATGGTTCTCCAGCCTTCCTGGCAATGTTGGATGAGCCACTCCTGATCCTAATAAATTCATTTTCTGCCTAAACCAGGCAGTTAGTTTCTGCACTCGTCGTTAAGAGCCCTAACTGATTCGGGCACTCTGGTGGGGAAGCCAGAACTTGACCCAGGCAGTTGGACCCCAGAACCCACACCCTTAAGCTCCACAGGCGCCACTTCTACTGCATACAGTCACTGTGCTGGGCTCCAGGCTGTGGGTGCCCATACGGATCATTGTCCAAAATAGGACATTTTTGAGAATGAAAAGGGCTAATATTTATAATCATGCCAGGACTGTCCTCAGCAAATGAAATGGGCATATGCCCTACTAATGAATTACGCTTTTTCCTTATGCTATAGAAGTGAATCCATCTGCTGGAAATTATATGTGTGGTGTAAGGCCCAGAGCTGGGCTTCCCTGGTGGCTCAGTGGTAAAGAATCCACCTGCCGATGCAGGAGATGCAGGTTCAATCCCTGGGTTGGGAACATCCCCGGGAAAAGGAAATGGCAGCCCACTCCAGTATTCTTGCCTGGAAAATCCTGTGGACAGAGGAGCCTGGGGGCTAGAGTCCATGGGGTCTCAAAGAGTCAGGCAGGACTTAGCAGCTGAACACACACCCATCCCAAGCCCAGAGCTAAGGGTCACCTCACTAGATTCTGTTTTGAATTTCTCAGGGTAAAATTAGTGTTGTTCCTTCTGCTATATGTACATGTAGTTTCTTTAGAAGTATTCTTTGCAAATATTAAAACCTAAGAGGAACTACACTTCTAGAAGGATAATGCATGCCTGACTTTAAGTGCACATGCAGAACTGCTGTAGATGATATTCACAATGAAAAGTAATTTTAAGAAAAAAAATACAGCAAAAGGGAAAGAGCTGCACAGTTTTCAGTGAACTCATGAAATTAACAAACTATGAAGTGAAGTGTTAATTGAGGATATACCAAGGTTAGATTAGTGGTTCCATGGAAATCCATGAGGCAGAAAAAAATAGAGACATTTTATTCTCTCATCTGCTGATAGATTTTCCCTTGAGAAGGGCATTATATTTGTTTGGAAGAAATACTTGTGATAAGCTTGAGAGAAAGGTAAGGCCCCAGGGGGCAAAGTCAGGTAACAAGAGGAAATGGGTAAATTTTCTTCCAAAGAGGGTTTCTGTCAATTCACAGGTATTTGTTTAAGCACCTTGGAGAGTTTGAATCTGCAGAGACAGGCTGTGAAAAGTGGACTCAAATGCTCTTTACAGAAAAAGGAATAGGAAGTATGGAGGGAGAAATTAAGGCGGGAGAAGCCAGAGGGGTGGGAGGTGTGGGCGGCGCGGAGACCTTGGAGAGAAAACTAGTCCAGTGGCAATGCTCCTGGAGGTAGAAATATCTAATGTGCTGCTTGATTTGATCTCCCTTTGTTACCCACAGAGATTCAGTAAAGACCAGAAAAGAAAGTAAAAGCGCTTGCAATAATGAGGTTCCTGTGATAATCAGTGAAGGGTCTGCATTCTGCTTCCAAGTTGACAAGGATCAAGGTGTAGTTAAGAAACCTGGATGAGGGGTGGCTGACCAGTGGAGGTTCTTTCCTAATAAAAATGTATATATTGCACATCCTAGCAGAGAGGCAGGAGAGGTGAGGGGAAAGGGGACCACAGCTCTGGGACAGTGAAACTGATGCCATGAGGAGCAAGAAGGGAAGAGAGAAAGAGTTAGAATGCTAGAGAGAATTTGGGCAGGAAGCTCCATCACGATGCTGGCTCAAGTGCAGACATGGAGTGACGGAGGACAAGTGAAACAGATATTCCCCCATCGCTGGAGACTTGTGCAACTCACACCACAAGCCCTAGGGCAACACGGTAAAGAGGCCCAGTTAAGGGCCCAGCTAGGGCCCCCAGTTGGGACACCTGGGGACAAACCCCAGCTATATTGTCGATTACCCTACTGTGCTTTGGAGAAGCCACACGCTATTTTCCTCCATCTGCGGTTACTTTTCTTTCTCCAGTTATGCACAGTAGGGCAACCTTGTAAATTTGCTAAGTGGAAAAAGGCAGCTTGCGTGACTTGTCTTCTACTCCCGCTCCTTCCTCTCTTCACTTCCAACTTCTTCCCAACTTCCAGAGCAAAGGATCCCAAAATTTGTGAGAATAAAGATTTTTTAACATCAAAGGTCTCTAGAAAAACTGCAATAGCAGCTGCTTCTACTGATTAAAAAAATATCAAAAATATCGAGGGAATTTCTTGGTGATCCAATGGCTAAGACTCTGCACTTCCAATGCAGGGGGGGGTCTGGGTTCAGTCTCTGGTCAGAGAACTAGATCCCACATGCCACAACTAGGAGTTCACAGGCCACAATAAAAAATCCTGCATGCTGCAACGAAGATGGAAGGTCGTGCTCACCACACCTAAGACCCAGTACAGCCAAATAAATTTAAATTTATATATAATGCAGTAATGTTTCAATTGGTTATTTATCTTATTAACTTTAACAACAGCTAAATACAACTGAAAAAACAATAACATACACATTTGTTGGGATTAGCTCTCACTGTAACAGAGATCTGAAAAACTGGCTTAAACAACATACAAATTAATTTTTCTATCACATGAAAGTCTGGTGTAGGGATTCACCAGTCTTTGGGAACTCAGGCTATTTCTCCTTTTTGACTTCAGAGTCACTAGAGTACATCTCATGTGATCGTGTTCCAAGACAGAATTCTTTCTTTATTGCCATGTCTGAAGAAGAAGTGGGTGATAAAGCCAAGAGCACAAGTATCAGTTTTCTCTTAAGGAAATTTCTGGAAACTTCCATGTGATTGTTCCTCTTATAGCCCATTGACCAGAACTTAGTCACACGGCTACACTTAACTCCAAAAAAGGCTAGAAAACTGAGACTCTGTTTCTGGCTGCCATGTGCTCAGATAAACTATGGACATTCCAATGCAGCAAAACGAGTACTTTCTGAACCAACAGATGCGTGTGATTTGCCTACAGTTACACAGCAGGTCAGGAAACAACGGTTAGAACTGGACATGGAACAACAGACTGGTTCCAAATACGAAAAGGAGTACGTCAAGGCTGTATATTGTCACCCTGCTTATTTAACTTATATGCAGAGTACATCATGAGAAACGCTGGACTGGAAGAAACACAAGCTGGAATCAAGATTGCAGGAGAAATATCAATAACCTCAGATATGCAGATGACACCACCCTTATGGCAGAAAGTGAAGAGGAGCTAAAAAGCCTCTTGATTAAAGTGAAAGAGGAGAGTGAAAAAGTTGGCTTAAAGCTCAACATTCAGAAAACGAAGATCATGGCATCCGGTCCCATCACTTCATGGGAAATAAATGGGGAAACTGTGGAAACAGTGTCAGACTTTATTTTTTTGGGCTCCCAAATCACTGCAGATGGTGATTGCAGCCATGAAATTAAAAGACGCTTACCCCTTGGAAGAAAAGTTATGACCAACCTAGATAGCATATTCAAAAGCAGAGACATTACTTTGCCGACTAAGGTCCATCTAATCAAGGCTATGGTTTTTCCTGTGGTCATGTATTGATGTGAGAGTTGGACTGTGAAGAAAGCTGAGTGTCAAAGAATTTATTCTTTTGAACTGTGGTGTTGGAGAAGACTCTTGAGAATCCCTTGGACTGCAAGGAGATCCAACCAGTCCATTCTGAAGGAGATCAGCCTTGGGATTTCTTTGGAAGGAATGATGCTGAAGCTGAAGCTCCAGTACTTTGGCCACCTCCTGTGAAGAGCTGACTCATTGGAAAAGACCCTGATGCTGGGAGAGATAGGGGACAGGAGGAGAAGGGGACAACAGAGGATGAGATGGCTGGATGGCATCACGGACTCGATGGACGTGAGTCTGAGTGAACTCCAGGAGTTGGTGATGGACAGGGAGGCCTGGCGTGCTGCAGTTCATGGGGTCGCAAAGAGTCGGACACGACTGAGCGACTGAACTGACTGACTGACACAGCATGTTAATGTAGAGTCAGAACTGGACAGAAGCCAGTTCTCCCAAGTTTCCTATTACTTGCTGTGTGGTATCACTTTTATTCCAGCTCCTGATCTTGCCCACTGAACTGCATACATCTCTCTACCGTGGGCAGATGCCTCTCTGGTGACTTATCAGGTTTTCTTAAATTGCTATTTTCCTATGTGTGTGTGTGTGAGATTCTGATAATGTATGTGATACTATGTGTGGGTCCTCTCATGACACTTAACACCACATGGGAGAATATTCTCAAGTCACAGCAGATAAAGGATTGGGGGCTTTTATGGTCTCTTGGGCACCTAAGGAAGTGCAGAGAAAGCAAGGAGACAGACAAGAGTTGCTTACGGCTCATGGAGGAATTCATAAGATAATCAAGAGAAGCTGCATTTGGCAGAGACTGAGATGAGACCCTTGGGGGTAAGTCAGAGGGTGAAATATCTGAATAATAAAGGAAGTCTTAGCGCTTGGGAGATCTCTTGTGTGATATACTTTCAGAAGGTGGGAAAATATTTATGATTACTGCATTGTTGCTGTACCCAGCTCATGACTAAAGATGGGAGCCTTACAGTTTAAACAGCATAAAAACCACAGATTCCCATTCCCTTTTCCTTTGTACATTGTTGTGAATGAGACGGTAAAACTGGGGCCTTAAGATTTGTAAAACTGGGGCCTTAAGATGAGTGTCAGAAAGCTGACACTCATCTCAGCACCATCTTTAAAATCCAAAGGACAATTTTAAAACTAACTTCTTAGTTCCCTTAAAGGCCGGATCTTCATTTTAGATCACAAGAAGGAGCATTTACATAGAATATTACAGCTTTATATGGTTCATGTCAATTTCTGCTGAGAATCATTAATGGATATTGAGCTTATCTTTGGACACCTTTCTGTATGAATGAGGGTTGGAAGCAACTCTTTAACTCTGTGAAATCTTTTTGGCTGATTGACTGTTTCCAACATGGTGAGGCAAAGGACTCAGTCAGGACTCAATCAGGGAAGAAGAACTGCTGGGTGTATTAGGGAGGAAGGGATTCATCACACAGCTGTGGGAGATGCTGGGGAAGTGAGGGCCTGAAAGTAGGAGCTGGAGGATCAGAGAAAAGTCATTGGTCTGCTGGTATGGCGGGCAGTATGGAACTTGCGGGAGAATCTACCTGGGAAACCAGACACATCTAATTGCCAGAGTAGGTTCGTGGAGGAGACCTGATGAAAGATGTGATTTCTTCATAACTGTTGCTTCTCAAAGTCTGCAGCCGAGCTTCAGGTGGGGGGGGGGGGGTGTCTGGGGGGCTGTCAGTAGTGCTGGCAGTTTGGAAGAGCTAGATCCAGAGCAGGAGAAAATGAGGAAGCATGGAAGTTGCCCACACCTCTTCCATGTCTGCCACCTTTGGAGAATAATGAACACATATTCCTCCTGCTTTCTAAACCTTAAACAAATTTCTCTTTTGGCCAACTCTATCTGGAACCATAAGGAGATTCTGGAAACATGGTTCACACTGTACATATCCCCACATACATACCCAAAAGGGGGAAATCATAGTTTGTAGAGTTTAAGAAAATTATTGAAGTTCTAATATTAAATTAAATTATAACATTAATGACTCCCTAGTAGACTGGTTCTTATATTTACAAATACAAAAAAAGAGAAAGTCATGGAAAAGTAACCAGTCACAAAGTATCACACTATATACAGACTTTAAAACTGAAACCACTATAAAATTTTGTTCTTAAAATTCCCATCATAGATACAGTTTCAGCGTCCCATAGCTACAGTGGAAGAATGTCCAGGAGAACTGGTTGAAACACTGACTGCTTTCCTGAGTTTGATAAAGTATCAAGAACAGAGGGCTGGACTCCATGGACTACAAAGTAATCCATGCCATTTAAAAGGTGATTTATCCCAGTATCAATCCTACTAATAGTTTCACACTTGGTGCTTATTAATGCTCATTACAGAGTATCTCCCTCAGCTCCATTCAGCTTTAATTTCAGCTGTTTTCTAGCACATTAACAATATGGCAGACCACCAAAGGGAGGACAGTCACAGACTTAATGTTTTGTAGAAAATCATTTGGCCACAGAATTGGATGGACTGGAAAACTTAAGAGTAGGATTCCATTCTGCCAAGAAGATTCCAAGGAGCTGTGCATCTTGAAGTCCTATAGCCTTGTCTCTTGACAGAGTAGCTGCCTCAGAGAAACATTAGCTTGGGAGCTTCTGAAGAAGAGGCCTCTTTGGTCGTGGGAGCCTGCGGAGTGTGGGAGAGCACACAATTTCAGCCTCGGCATTCTCTGCTCTCTCCCAGGCAGAGGTGAGGCTGGGAGGAGTGAGAGGCCGTGTCTCTTTTTCCACAGGCTTCCATTCATTGTGCTCAGGGCTGACCCAGGGCCAAACCAGAGGAGGCCGCCCCCTCTCCAGTGCCCTCCTTCCACTGTCTTTTGTTTTTTAGATATCCTTCCCCTGATGCTCCGTGTCCTCATTAAACCTTGGTTGTCCGAGGCCACTCAGTGTTGTTTATCCCTTAGACCAGCCTTGATTGGCCAGTGTTTTATGCTTCAGAGTTTCCATTTTCTCTGCCCCTATAAACTGTCCTATTCTAGTGTCCCTCTGAGACCGCCTTTCAGCTAATATCACAATACGGCTAATGGGTGCAGAAAGAATCAACAAGAGTCTATTGAGCGGTAGCAATTAGGTGTGCCAGGCTTCGAAGATTTCCCTGCAAATTCCAATAGGCAGTCTCACTGGAAGATAAGTTGGGCAAGCCTTTGGCAGTTTCCACTGGCCACCTATTCTACCTACATGCAGGGTAAATTATAGACATAAATGTTTGGTTAATTATTAATGTAACTGATGGCTGCTGATTGCTCAAAGTCATAAAAGTTTTGTTAAATAGATGTTTGTTGGCCAAAGTAGTCTTTTCTAGACTTTGCCCAAGGATTTTGCGCTCTTAAATTATAGGGACAGAGCGGGTACTAATATTGCAGGAGAAAAGACAGTCTCTTCAATAAGTGGTGCTGGGAAAACTGGACAACTACATATTAAAAATAAGAAATTTGAACATTCTTTAATACCATACACAAAAATAAACTCAAAATGGATTGAAGACCTAAATGTAAGACTGGATACTATAAAACTCATACAGGAAAACTTAAGCAAAACATTCTTTGACATAAATGGTAGCAATATCTTTTTCCATCCATCTTCTACAGTAATGGAAATAAAAACAAAAATAAACAAATGGGACCTAATTAAACTCAAAAGCTTTTGTACTGCAAAGGAAACCATAAACAAAATGAAAAAACAACCCATAGAATGGGAGAAAATATTTACAACACACCCAACAGATTAATCTCCCAAATTTATAAACAGCTCAAGAAGCTCAATGTCCAAAAACCAAACAACCCAATCAAAAAATGGATAAAAGACCTAAATAGACATTTCTTCAAAGAATATATACAGATGGCCATTAGGCACATGAAAAGATGCTCAATATCATTAATTATTTGAGAAATGCAAATCAAAACTACGAATACGAGGAGATATCATTTCACATAAGTCAGAATCAGTTCAGTTCAGTACAGTCACTCAGTCATGTCTGACTATTCGCAACCCCATGGACTGTAGCACACCAGGCCTCCCTGTCCATCACTAACTCCCGGAGTTTACTCAAACTCATGCCCTTTGAGTCAGTGATGCCATCCAACCATCTCATTCTCTGTTGTCCCCTTCCATCTTTTCCAGCATCAGGGTCTTTTCCAGTGAGTCAGCTCTTCACATCAGATGTCCAAAGTATTGGAGTTTCAGCTTCAGCATCAGTCCTTCCAATGAATAGTCAGGACTGATTTCCTTTAGGATGGACTGGTTGGATCTCCTTGCAGAATGGAGTCAGAATGGCCATCATCAAAAAATCTACAAGCAAGAGGTGCTAGAAAGGGTGTTCAGAAAAGGCAACTCTCTGAACTATTGGTAGGAATGTAAGGTGGTACAGCCACTGTGGTGAACAGTATGGAAGTTCCATAAAAATCTAAGAAAATAACTACCGTATGAACCAGCAACCCCACTTCTGGGCATATATCCAGAGAAAAACATGGTTTGAAAGGATGCATGCACCTCAGTGTTCATTGTAGCAAGCACTGTTTACAATAGCCAAGACACAGAAGGCCGTAAACATCAACTTACAGATAGATGGCTAAACACATTTATATAAACACATATAAACAATGGAATATTACCCGCCATTAAAAAGTATGAAATAATGCCATTTGCAGCAGCATAGATGGACATGGAGATTATCATACCAAATGAAGTCAGACAAAGACAAATATATATTTCTTGTAAGTAGAATCTAAAAAAAATTACATGAATGAACTTATTTACAAAGCAGAAACAGACTCACTGACTTAGAAAACAAACTAATGGTTACTAAAGGGGGAAAGGGGGCAGGGAGGGATAAACTGGGAGTTTGCAATTGACATATACACATTACTATATTTAAAATAGATAACCAACAAGGATATGTGGTATAGCACAGGGAACTTTGCTCAATATTCTGTTATAAACTAAATGGAAAAGGAATTGAAAAAAAATAGATACATGTATATGTATAACTGAATCACTGTGCTTTACACCTGACACTAATATAACATTGTTAATCAACTATACTCCAACATAAAATAGAAATTTTTTAAAATTAAAAAGTAAATTGAAACAAATAAACAAAAATATTCCAGCAGTGGTTCCAGAGGAGGAGCAGCAATTATGTGTGGGTATACAGCCTGGAGGCAGAAATGAGAGCAAGGGTATCTGAGGCTCTAGGGCAGGTTTGTCAGCCCACAAGAGCATGTAGCAAGATTGGAAAAGGAGGTGAGTCATTATTGGGGTCTCCACGGAAAAGGGTAGGAAAGGCCCAGGTACAGCCAAGCCAGACAAAACAATTGGCTTAGACCAACTCAGTCAGTGCCTGGAAAGGGGTTTGAACGATACACCAGTGCTCATCCTTTTCTAGAGGGTCTTAGATTTCTCAGACTCCCTTCACGGGTCCTGCCAGGGTGTCAGTACTAGTCCATGTACGTCTGGCCCATTCACGCATTAGAAGCTGTAGGACACTTTGCTTGTTGCATTTACTGCCTGTGGGGCATATTTTCTGTTTGGCACATGCCACATTTTATTGACTAAATTCTTCCTTTCCTACTGATCTATCCATTGAGGGCGGGACTAAATTTTGATACTCTAGGGTCAGCTTCAAATCCCATACACAGAAGGAAGCCAGTGTGGTGGCTGCTGGTGGTGTTAGGATAGTTGCTTTGGCCACACATAGTCATTGAATAAGAAGCAGACTTGGAATGAATCTTGGTTTTCTTGATTGGTCACCTCTAACTTTAGGCTACACACAACCTCTCTGGGCCTCAGTTTCCTCATTTGCAACATGGAGGCTTGACAATCCTGCCTTCCTCCCAGGGTTCTTGGCAAGATTAAATCAGATCATGCTTGTTAAAGTAGGTGGCCAGCTCCAAAACACTATATAATTGAAAGATGTATATGAGATATTTATAAGTAGATAGAAATTTTTCATTTTTATTTACCAAAATATATTTAAAGTACTTATTTGAAAAGAACTTTCTGGTAAGTCTGCTTAGGAATGAAGGTGAGATTCTAGTATTTCAAAGAAGGAAGCGGACACTCATACTCTACCTGAGAGGAGTAGAGTTGTGTTTGTTTGTTTTTGCACAGGGAGGGAGAAAATAGAGTGAAGAGGTGAGAGATGAGATGAGAAATCATGAGAAATTATCACCTCTAGGCTGTATTTCTAGATTCACATGGGCCAGACTCCTTCCACTAAGAATTTTAAAAACACAATTCTTTAAGAAAGAATTTCTGCCCTCTTCAATTCATTGTCATCTTTAGAATGCTATCTCCAGGATGAGGAAGTAGGCCTTTTGTTTGCTCTGTATAGAGCGGGTTGGCAGGCTTCGGGAGTTTTAGATGATGGTAATCGTGAGTGCTGGTAAAACGGGAAGTCAGGACAGGCTTGTAGGGTTAAAACGTGGAAGAATGAGGACAGCCAAAGATGGCTGTGCCTGGATCAGAGGGTGCTGGCTGTGGCAGAAGGACCAGGGGAGTGGCCAGCTGCGGAGAAAAGGGGAGCAGACGGCTCAAGATGGAAAATTATGAACCAGGTGATACCATCAGGGAAAACCTGATGACTTCTGATATCATAACCGGAAACATAAGCCAAGTTCCTGAAGTGGAAATGGATCTACCTGAACATGGGTTAACAAGTCTTGAACTTAATGCTGTTCTCTGTGGCCTAAGAACAGTCTTTTAAAAATTATTGTAAATAATAATTATAGTTATTATTTTATTATAATTATTAAAGATTAAAAGTTCACCATTTCAGCCATTTCTAAGTATACCGTTCATCTGCATTAAGTACATTTGCACTGTTGCTCAGCTGTCATCATCATTCACTCCCAGAAATTTTCACCTTCTCAGACTCAAATTCTGTATCCATTTAACACTGACTCCCCATTCCATCCCTCTCCCAGGCTCTGGCAACTCCCTTTCTCCTTTCTGCCGGTATTAATTTGATTACTTTAGCTACCTCACATAAGCAGAATCATACAATATTTATTCTTTTACGACTGGTTTATTTCACTTACCATAATGTCCTCAAGGTTTGTTCATGTTGTAGCCTTTATCAGAATTCCTTCTTAAGTTGATTAATACTCCATTGTGTGTACCTAATACCTTTTGTTTACCCAGTCAACAGCTTAGGTTGTTTCTGCCTTTTGGTTATTGTGAATAATGCGGCTATAAACAGAGGTGTACAAATACCTGTTTTGAGTCCTACTTTGACTTATTTTAGTTATAAACCCAGAGGTGGAATTGTTGGGCTATATGTTAATTCTGTTTAATTTTTGGAGGAATTACCTACTGTTTTCCAGTGGATACATCATTTTATATTCCTACCAGCAATGCATAAGGGTTCTGATTTCTCTGCATCTATAGAAGCCTTTTTTGATGTATCTTAAGTGCGACATAGGTTAGAATAGCTGCCACGTTGCCAATGGCAGTGACCTCACTTTGGATGGTGCACGTACCTTACAAAGATTTTGTATTTCACCTTTGAGTGCAGGTAATTTGAATTATGGTCTCTGTACTGTAACATGGTATATCCCATGGCTGATCTTGTTTTGTTGTGATCTGCTCCCTCTTTTCTTGGTTATACCTTTGAATGGTGGCTTTGTGGCCAGATACGTAACTCATCCCTGCTCCCAGAGAAAGAAGTAGCTTAACTTACTGGCTTAGAATTTCTAACCTCTCTTTAGAAAGTTGTTATTTTCACTTCATTCCAGACTGAGGAGCAGACTTTGGGTCTAAGCAATGTAAACCACCCAGAAAGCCCTTCTGTTACCTGAACCTGGCATCGAAATTGATTATTTTAAAGACATATATGGACAAACATAAAATAGGAAAGAGAGAGAGAGTGGAGGATGAGGACACTATGTGGAGTGGTAGGAATAGTCAAGCAAACCCTTTGATGGAGGCTGTAGAGGGTGCAGGGCATGGGAGCTGAGTGAGCAGAGAGGAAGCTTTTCAAGCTCTCTTCCTAACAGTCTCCCCCTGCCTTGAGCAGGTCGTGGTGGCTTAGTCCTTCAGACATGTCTGACTCTTGCAACTCTGTGGACTGTAGCCTGCCAGGATCCTCTGTCTATGGAATTTTCCAGGCAAGGATACTGGAGTGGGTTACCATTTCCTTCTCCAGGGGATCTTCCTGACCTAGGGATCAAACTCAGCTCTCCTACATGGCAGGAGGATTCTTTACCGAATAAGCCACCCACCAGGGGAGCCCTT
Organism: Ovis canadensis; assembly: GCF_042477335.2. Lineage (NCBI taxonomy): Eukaryota > Metazoa > Chordata > Mammalia > Artiodactyla > Bovidae > Ovis > Ovis canadensis. Next base: position 156,267,846 of record NC_091246.1, read on the forward strand.
GGTTGGGGGGTGGGGGGTGGGGCTCTTGCAACAGATTCATTGGCGATGTTGCAAGATGCAAAGAAAGCCTCTTCCCTATTTGGGGTGTCTATCATTGATGGTGAAATTTTCAATTTCCTAATATTTGAAGAGCGTCAAAAATTAATAGAGAGTATAGGCATACCTCAATTTATTGTGCTTTACAAGTAATTGTGTTTTTACAAGTGGAAGCTTTGTGACAATCCCACCTTGGGCAAGTCTATTGGTGCCATTTTTTAACAGTGATTGCTCACTTAGTGATCTGTGTCATACTTCATAATTCTTGCAATATTTCCAACTTTTAAAATCATCATTATATTTATCATGGTGATCTGGAATCACTGATCTTTGATGTTACTATTGTAACTGTTTTCCATTTTGTATATTTAATTTAAGGTATATACATTGTTATTTTGACAACACTATTGCACACTTAATAGACTACAGTATAGTATGAATATAAGTTTCATATACACTGGGAAACCAAAGCATTGTGTGACTTGTCTTTATTGCAGTGATCTGGAACCAAACATGCCTCTGAGGTATGCCTGTATATTATTTTCCAAGTTGATTTTTATGTGTCTTTAATTTTACTTAATTTCTTAGATTTCCCCAAATGAGAATTAAAAAAAAAAAATCTCTGCCCTTATGAAGTGTTTCTGAGCTAGTGCATCCTGATTCCTCATGGTTTATTCTGATTATTCTGAAAAGGATCTCAGGATTTATGCTCCAAATGGCTTTTCCCCAGGCTGGCAAGGAAGGTACCTTAATCAGTCAGGGATCGAGGTCTTGCCAAGGGAAAGAAGTCAGCCCAGAACAAGTATCCACCTGCCTTGAAGCCAGGAACAAACCAGCTTTAGGTGTGATCATTGACTGATTATGAATTTCTTGTTAGTTTAGACTGGGGATGATAAGCCTGGCTTGGTCTGGACCAAGAGTGTTAAATTCCCCATGAACTTGCAGCAAGTCGTCCAGTGCCTGGTCTTGTTTCACAGGAGTCCTTGCAGCTGGTGACGCCCACATGTACCATCATGGCAACTCCCTTCTCCCACACATGTTCTTCAGACAAGTTCTTACCTGACCTGGGCGAGACGAAGGGAGACCAACAGGGAGGATTCCAGGGACAAGAGGCCACCTGCTCCTTCAGTCAGTCACCTGAGACTTGTCCTGACTTGGCTAAGAGCATCGCTAGGAAACCACAATGTTCAGTGATGCATGCTCACACGCAGGCCTTGGAAATCTATTAAACATCAGGCTGTCCTTCTATGATTGATTTAAATGTCTGATGCTTTTTGAAAAAAGTTTTATTTGAAAATTAATTAAAAAAAAAAAAGCAAACTATATGAAACAATAAAAAGTTCTGCATTCCCTCATCCTAGCTTACAGTGCTGAGGATATAGTCTTTCAGGTATATTCTGTACACTCACACACACACATATATATATGTATACACAGTGAAGTGGTATTGCTCAGTCGTGTCTGACTCTGCAATCCCATAGACTGTAGCCTACCAGGCTCCTCCATCCATGGAATTTTCTAGGCAAGAGTACTGGAGTGGGTTGCCATTTCCTTCTCCAGGGGATCTTCCCGACCCAGGGATCGACCCCAGGTCTCCCACATTGCAGGCAGACACTTTACCGTCTGAGCCACCAGGGAAGAACATATATATAAAACCCAGGCCATATTGGGCTTCCCTGGTGGCTCAGACGGTAAAGAATCTGCCTACAATGCAGGAGAACTGGATCTGATCCCAGGGTCAGGGAAGATCCCCTGGAGAAGGGAATGGCTATGCACTCCAGTATTCTGGCCTGGAGAATCCGATGGACAGAGGAGCCTGGCAGGCTACAGTCCATACGGCCACAAAGAGTTGGACATGACTGAGCAACTAATACTTTCAGGTCATATTATAATATGGCCATACAATCTGCTTTATAGAATAGATACCCTTTGATGTCAACTAATTTGGATATACCAATAAGTAATCTTTCTGACAGTAAGTATTATAGATTCATATTCAAATCAGGTTTTGAACCTCAGCTCAACCAGAGTGTTTAGCTGAGTGTCACTCGTACAACTGGCCCTGGGCTGTTGGCTCCCACTGGGGCTTGCCCCCTGTGCTCCTGTGCGTGTCCATCGCAAGGATCATGGCATCTTATCAAGTGCCTGTGGAGGCTCAGGCAGGGAGGGACTCCTGGCGAGGGAGAGTGAGCATGTAGCCAGTTTGGCAGGAAAATCCAATGGCCTCCAGGCTCTGTGGTCATCCAAGCATTGGCAGGACTTTGAATGTTGTCTGGGTCAGCGGAGGCTGGTGCTTTTTCTCATGAATGGGCCAACATCAGCTGCCAGCCAGAATCTCCAGAAATCTATGGTTGGTTTGTTTGTGGCTCAGACGTGCCAAACAGTCAAATTTCTGAAGTCTTCCTTGTTTTATCCCTGCTGTAGTGCAGAGGCACTTGCCACCATTGTTTGGGGGTTTGGGGACTTAGGGGAGTTTTGCTGTTCTAAATTCTTTTGGACGATCATAATTTGACTAATTTCTAGCATTTCAGAAGCAATTTTCTCTCAACTAAGACTCCCTCTTCTGAACTGCCTCTTTGTGACGACTTCCAGGCCCTCCCATCTTTTGCCCTGACCACTTTCTTGAGCTCCTAGTCTGTTAAACCAACTTCCTTCCAAAAAGTTCACCCTGCAATTCAGGCCCACATCTAATTTGTTCAAAGTGAGGCTAATATCTTCACCTGGAAACCTGTGCCTGTTTCTTGTTTCTGCCCATCTATTCATTCTAGAGAGAAACCACTTAGATCATTCTTAACTTTTTTCCTCACTAATTGTTGATAAGTCCTGTTGATTCCAGCTCCGAAATGTCTTTCAAAAGGTCTCCCTTTTCTCTATTGAGTCTGTCACTGTCCCCTGATCCAGTAAATATTTACTAACTACTACTATGTACTGGAGACACTTCTGCCATTCAGGGATTCATGGTTTAATGATTCCATTTAACTTGAAGAGGGATCTTACTGAATCACAAATCTGCTATCTATCTCTGCTCAAAAACCCACATTAGCTCCTTGCTGTCTAAGGGGCTTCCTGGATGGCTCAGTAGTAAAGAATCTGCCTTTGGAGGGACCAAAGGCTACAGGTGATTCTCCAAAGGTCCTCTGGGTCTTGCATTCTGAGTAGGCCTCCAGTGAATACGAAGACAAAAAGTACCTCTGATTTGGAGATTAGTACCTGTTCAGTTATTGTAAACTTGTTTTGAAAGTTTTGTAAGAGCCTTTCTTTGCATTTAAGAAAGTGTGATTGTAAGAGGTTCTTCCCCACCCCACCCCCCCACTCCCCAATAGCTCCAGCTCCTTGAGGGAGAAGTCTGCTAAGGAAGCTACTGTCCTGGAAACACAAGGGCTGGAGTTCAGTCTCAGTTTTCTGGGCTTTATGTTTATTAAGATATTTAGATGGTAGCATAGGAAATAGAGGCAGAAGAGGGGTACAAATCCATTATATTGCCTCAGGGCAATCTACCCTGCTCAATAAATTGCTCCAGACTTGTTATGGATTATAGCCCCACCTCTAAATTCATCTTTTGAAACTCCAACCCTCAGTATATCAGAAGGTGACTGTATTTTGAAATACTAAATTTCCAAATACAGTATTTCCAAATTATATTTGAAGAGATAATTAAGTGGAAATGAGGCAAGGCCTAATCTGATAGTGTGAGCCCTGATCTGATAGGACTAGTGTCTTTATGAGAAGAGGGAGGAGGTCTCAGGGACTTGCACACACAAAGAAAAGCAGGCGAGGGCACAGTGAGAAGGCAGCCATCTGCAAGCCAAGGAGAGAGGCCTCAGGAGAAACCAAACCTGCCCACAGTGTGATCTTGGACTTCCGGCCTCCAGAACTGTGAGAAAATAACTGTGGCTTCTCTGTGTTGAAGCCACTAAAACAGTCATATTTTCTCATGGCAGCCTGAGCAGACTAATACGAGACCCAAACAGCTGCATTCTATTGTATTTAGTGAGCATTAATTCGTCACTGAAATGTTCATTCACTCAACAAATAGACACTGACTATCCCCTGGCACTGAAGCTCAAGTCTTGTAAAGGAGACGCAGCCCCTTTCATCACTGGGTGGTGGAGACAGACCTGGGAGGGGCCAGAGCAGGAGGGAAGGGTCTGGAAATGAGAGAGCTTGGTGGCCCGGTCCTGCTGGGTGCTCCAGTGAGGGTGGTGAGAATGATTAAGGAGGCTGAGGGGAGGAGGTCACTGGTCCCAGTTCATGTCGGGCTTTAGAGGCCAAGTTGAATAGTGATGACATTTAGGTGGGGAGCTCAGCGGTTCTGAGGGGTAGAGCAGAGCTGGGGGTGCTCTGAGGCAGCAGCTGCAATCAGGATGGAGGGAAGGACACACGTTTAATAGCCATGCCTTCCAGGTGCCCCGCAAGGGAGTGAGGGGCTTTAAAAGAGGGGGCTGGCTTACATTTTGGTCATTAGAGTAGAATGAGAGGCACATTCCACTGAGTTCTCTCTCCTTCTCCCTCCCTCTTCTGCCATTAGCCAGAAAAAAGAAATTTGGGGGGAACTTTTTCTACATATGTCTCACCCTTAAATACACACACACAGCTGCTTGAGCAAAGGTGTCATTACTAAGCCCTGCTCAGTTGGAAGTACACAAACCTCAAAGAGCACAACTCACTCGACCAGTTCTACAGAGAGGAACGTGCAGACACCACACTCGCAACCACCAGTGCAGGCAGGGCACCTCAGGCTGCCTTGATGTTCCCTCCCACTGACCCTGCCCTTTGGAAATCGCTCCCTCCCCAGCACTCTCCTACCCACCCCTCGCTCCTTCAGCTCATCACATCTCCCCTAACGCTAACCTTGATGAGAACAGACTCAAGCCAACCTGGTTGTGTATAATACCTCAATTCTTCCTGTTAGACACCAGTGACAACCCAACAGTTTGAGGAGGGGAGCTTGAGCCTCTGCTTCACAATCTCCCTTCTGGTTTGCAATGCCAAGGATCTTAAGCTGGAATCTGTGAAACACATCTTTGTTTTCATCAGCCTCTCATTGACATTCAGTATCTCCTTCAGTCATGAATAGAGACAACAAACCACCTCAGTCATTAACTCCTGTGTCTTTTCAGCAGGAGAAATCATGGGTATTTTTCTATCACATTTTAGATATTGTGGATATCTCAGAATTTCATTTATAGTTATCACTAGAAACAGAGACACCACGCTGTTGACAAAGTTTTGACATATCTATAGTCGAAGCTTTGGTTTTTCCAGTAGTCATGTACGGATGTGAGAGTTGGACCATAAAGGCTGAGTGCCGAAGAACTGACAATTTCAAAGTGTGGTGCTGGAGAAGACTCTTGAGAGTCCCTTGGACTGCAAAGAGATCAAATCAGTCCACCCTAAAGGAAATCAGTTCTGAATATTCATTGGAAGTACTGATGCTGAAGCTGAAGCTCCAATACTTTGGCCACCTGATGCAAAGAGCCAACTCACTGGAAAAGACCCTGAAGCTGGGAGGGACTGGGGGCAGGAAGAGAAGGGGGCAACAGAGGATGAGATGGTTGGATGGCATCACTGACTCAATGGACATGAGTTTGAGCAAACTCAGGGAGATAGTGAAGGACAGAGAAGCCTGGTGTGCTGCAGTCCATGGGGTCACGAACAGTCAGTCACAACTTAGCAACTGAACAGCAGCAGCAGCAGCAGCAGCAGAATTATTAGAACTGCCTCTGGATTATGTTATTGCACAGTTTCTGTTAGCTAAGGAGCACTCAGAGTTCCGTGGCATAGTAAAGCTTAAGAACCTCTGCCCCGGGCTGTAACTTAAAGGTCTGAGAAGGCTCCTTAGTGAAAACAGCTGCAGCCCTGCCCTGCAGATTCCAAGCCTGGGGCCTCGGTCCTTCATTCTTTCCTGTAGTGGTCCAAGAGAGACTGAGAGCTGACAGTTTCTGAGGAAAATTGAGCTGGCCTCAGTGAGACCTGGAGTGCTCCATGCAGTGCTGGGGTACCACTGCCCCAGGCCCCTGCCCCAGGTAGGGCCAGCTCCTATGCGCCTCAGTCATTTGTCTAAGACAAGACACAGACTGAAGGCAATATACCCGTGAACAAAGTGCCGTCTCATGCTCTGTTGCTGAGCACAGCCTTCTTCAAGCCTCCCTCCCCACGGGGACCTCCACCCGGCACACGACACGGCTTCCCCCATTCAGACACGCTGCCCATGTCCTCTGTTTCACACTGCTTCTCTCTTACACGTGATGCTTTGACTCAAACACCCTCCTCCCAGCCATCTGTCAAAATCCTGCTATCCTGTTCCCTTTCACCTCTTGGCTCAAGCTTTACTTTTAAAAAATGTAAAGGAATTTAAATTTAAGAAATTATTTAATTTTAAATTTAAAATTTAAAAAGTTTAGTTAAAAATTATTAAGGTTGAAATTCATATAACACAAAGTGAATCATTCTAGAGCGAGAAGTTTCATGGCATCCAGTACATTCACAATGTTATGCAACCAACATCTCTGTCTAGTTCCAAAACATTCCCAGCATTCCAAAATAAAACTTTATACTCATTCAACAGTTGCTCCTCTTTCAACACTCTCCCAGCCCCTGGCAACAAGTCCACATTCTGTCTCTATGGATTTGCATGTCTTGGATATTTCATATGAATGGAATCACACAAGATGTGGCCTTTTGGGTCTGGCTTCTCTCATTCAGCATAATGTTTTCCAGGCTCACTGAAGTTGTAGTACAAAGTACACACTTCAGTAATTCACTTCAGTCATTTTTATAGCTGAGTAATATTTCACTGCATGGATGCACCAGAATTCGTTTATCATTTCATCCATTGATTGACGTTTGGGTTGTTTCTGTTATTGTGGATGGTGCTGCTACGTGAATAGTGCTGCTATAAACATGCGAGTACAGAGATTTGTTTGAGTGTTCAGTTCTTTTGTATATATATCTAAGAGTGGATTTACTTGGTCATATGGTAATTCTATGTTTAACTTCTTGAGGAACTGCCAAAGTGTTTCCACAACAGCTGAACCATTTTGCATTCAAACCAGCAATGCACAAGGGTTCCAACTTCTCCACATCCTCATTAACACTTGCTATTTGAAGCTTTACTTTTTTAAAAAACAGGGGAATAGTTTTTTTTATTTACTTTGTGATTATTATGTGAAGCATCATTTAGTTCTTTAAGCCAAATTTTCCAATCAAGCATAGAAAACATATAAGGCAATCATTTTGGAGAGTGGACAGGCTAATAAATTTAATTAGAATGGAATACCACCTTCCCAGTTATTTCATTTACTATGACTTATGCTGAAGCTTTACTATGTTGATGTGGGCCTTTTAAAACTAATCTTGTTTCTTTTTGGCTGCGCTGGGTCTTTTGCTGCACGGGCTTTTCTCTAGTTGTGCAGAGCGGGGGCGACTCTCATTGCAGTGCTTGGGCTTCCCACTGTGGGAGCTTCTCTTGTGGAGCATGGGCTCTACGGTGCATGGGGCTCAGTAGCTGTGGTCCCCAGGCTCTAGAACAAACACAGGGTCAATAGCTGTGGTGAACTGGCTTAGCTGCTCCGTGGAATGTGGGATCTTCCTGGTTTAGGGATTGAATTCCTGTCTCCTGCATTGGCAGGTGGATTCTTTACCACTGAGCCACCAATGAAGCCCCTGCAGCTTGACTTTTTAAACCCTTCAATAATTTCTTCCCTTTTGTGCCCACTGCAGACTCTCCAATCCTGCAGCACTGCCCTGAATCACACTATATTATAATTCTATACTGTTATTCTGTGCTTGCACATCCCTTTCCATTGTTAGATTTGCCAGGCTGAGGTTGCTTGTGGGCAGAGATCCCTTGGTACCTGCAGAGAAGCGCTGGCCCCTCAGGTGGGCAATAGGGGTCTGAAGCCTAAATGTGTGACTAAAGGGCTCATGGGCTCCCTCCTGTGGTGAGCAGGAATAAACCTACACACCCAGCATCTTTGCCTGAAAAATCCCATGGACAGAGGAGCCTGGAGGGCTACAGTCTAAAGGGTCACAAACACTGAGTGTCTGAGCACTCATGCAGTCTCACCTGTCCTGGTCTGCCTTGACATACAAAAAGCCTTCAAATGAGGACAAACGAGACTCCAGATGGGAAGCATGCTGAGCTCTTTGGAGAAGAGAGCCCGTGTAAATCCACAGCTTTTATTGGAGAAACAAAGTAAATGACTCCAAACTGTCTTTGCTTTATCGTGCCTGAACAAGTAAGTTTGGAGGATGAAAAGAGCTCTTAGAGGCGCATAAATGAATCATCATGCAATAAATGTAAGCCTTCTGGGGAAACCGATTCTGGCATGCGATGCTCTTGCCTAGTGATGAGGTGAATGTGTGCCCCTGCGTGACTTAGCCCTTTCTTTTCCCTTGTTGTTTCTCACGGTGAAATTGGAAGCACGTTAGCATTCCTCCTCCTGCAGCCCACTTCAGAACCTTTGTTCACTGTCCATTTATCAAAAGGCATCAAAACGTGCTAGGCCCCAGGAAAGCAAACGTAAATCAGATCACATCCTGTTCTCAACGTGTCCCTGTGTAAGATGAAGCATGTCAGGAAGCCACATACCTGGATTATTTTGGAGGAAAGACATCTCCATGGAAGGGGATATAACATTTGTTTATAGGCACACATGACAGATGTGGAGAAGAGCAGTTATAGATGCTTTATTTTGGCTTTATTTTGTCAGGTGGGTCCCATCCTTTGACGAAGAGCTAAATATTTTTCAAATGTGTCGGCAGTTTTAGGGCTGTTATAATACTTATTTTTCTAGTACCAATAGAAGGGCAGTAGATTAGGTCAGGGAGAAGGATTTGACTATTGAGATTTTCTCAATTGAAGTTATTTCACCATTAAAAAAAATAATTAAAAAGGCCTTTATGTATGGGAGAGGCAACTTAGGATAGGATAAGAAGGTGAGATTTGCAATTAACGTCCTGGGTTTGAGTCCCAGTGTTGCTACTCATTTGTCGTATTAAAACGGACAAGTCCCTGGACCTGGGATGCTCACCGGGGTCTGTCTTTCCTGTCACATCCCTATCTTGAGGAATTTAAATAGCTAAATCTGGAGGCATTTCAACAGCTTATTACGCTAGTCTGAGATGGAAGGCTTCGTTCTTGAACCCTGAGGTCACAGTCTTCCCCTCTGAGTTCAGATGGCCTGCTGTGAAAGCTATCCTGCTCTTGTCAGTATGGTGTGAATTTCGGCCTTCAGGCTAGAGTTGCTGTTAAGGTGGGCAGTTGTCTCTGAACACCCAAGCCTGAACATCTGCTTTAACCAAGGTTAGGTTGTGCAGCTTCACCTTCTAGAGTCCCCCACAGAAGTCTGGTTAGATTTGGATAATTATGCTCCATTCCCTTCCCCTGATACCTGTGGGCCCATCAGGCTTACTTTCTTGTGCTTCTTCAAGCCTCCCCACTCCTGTGCCCACCTGCTAGTTTCACTTTTGCACTGACTGATGAAGAGTTTTGAGATGCCCCCAGAGGACCCCTGACTCACTAGTGGGCCTTACAGACTCATCTGAAATCTTGATGGGATTGTGGTGGGGCAAGCCCAGGGACACTTACATGTGAAGGTGTGGCCAGCCTTCTCTCACCTGGCTTTCTCACTTTTCCGTTTGTTCTTTTCATCTTCCCTTAGGCTGCAATTTAAAAAATAAGAGATCCTTCCCCAGGGTCTAGCCAGTACCATGGTGTCCACTCAGGCCTCAGCTTCTTATCAAATATTTTCCTATCAGAAACAGCCTCTCTTCCCAGGGGGGTTCTTGCTTTGGGAATCCACCTAATCCTTAGGGGCTCAGGCTTGGAGGCCAGTCCCAGGGCAACGTCAGTGAAACCTGCCAGATTTTGAGGACGGCCTGGATGTCCCTTTTAACACCCATGACCTGTACTTGGTACTTTACGTAAAACTCTAAAGCAAGTGACTTTCCACCATAACGTTTATCATTAAAGTGTTCTGAGGCATTCTGTTTCTGAATCCCACACTCCCTGCAGATTTTCTGCAGACAGGACCATCTGGTGGGACTTCCTCCGGATGACCACAAGAGGGCACATGATTGCCAGCTCATAAGGCCCTCTGCACAGCCAACAGCCGATTCCTGGGGCTTTGCTATAGAAAGGACAGTTTCTGTTTGTTTGTTTGTTTTCCCTCAGAAACAGGAGGAAAGCAGTTGAAATTCCCGGGATGCAGCTAAGGCATTTTCTACGGCATCCATCTGTGAAATGCTGGCTGCGAGAAAGACATTCTGGCGGGCAAAGGAAAGACGGCACTCTCTGTTCCTCTCGCGTAGTCCCAGCCCAGGGAGAAGAAAAGGGCTGCAGAGAGTTGAACAAATCATTTTTGTTGTTCCTGAGATTACTAGAGGAATATGCTGGTAGGCTACATGTGTCTAGCAGGCCTCATGGTATAGTGTAAATAAAGTATTTTTGAATTAGGTCTATATGGTATTCTCTTCCCTTTCCCAGGCTTCCTGTCAGGAGGGCTGCTGGCAACCCTGGAGAAACTCCAACAGTAACTTGATGCGAGCTCAAGAGGTGTTAGGATTGTCCCTTGGACTGGGGCCCTCGGGCCCTGATTTCAGATGAAAGGTGATAAGACACTATTCTGGAGGGGAACATGGAGACAGTGATGGGATGGGAAAGTTGGGGTGAGTAAACATGTGTAGGTCAAAGGTTAGAAGTGACCTTTTAAAGATCAAAATTAGATTGCTTAACTTCTAAAGTAGTAGACAAAAATTCAACTATAAGTGAAAATGAAAGAAGAAAAAAAGAAATTAAAAACAAAAAACCTGTACTATCAATGAGAACTCTCAGCTCAGATGTTGAACTAAGTCCTCATAAAACAGTACGAAATGTTCCCCAGCTCCAGCACCTACCAACTCTGTGACCTTGGGCTGGATACACAATTTCTCTGAACTTCAGTTTCCTCATCTCTAATATGGGGAAAACTATCATGGTTACCAGTTGGCTAAGAAGCGTAAATGGCATAATGTGCCTGAGAGTGCTCTCCCACGTGGCTCTCTGTAGACAGTGAATATTCTAGTTCTCTCCTCTCTTCTCCCTCTTTAGCAAGTTTAGCTTATAAACACTTACTCATTCAAGAATATTTCCTGAGTACCTGTATCAGTTAGGTTGCTTTCAATGGCAAGTGACAGAAAACCTCACCTAAATGGCAGTAAACAATAAGGAAAAGGTATTATCTCATTGGGCTTCCCTGGTGGCTCAGATGGTGAAGATCTCCCTGTAATGCAGGAGATCTGGTTCAATCCCTGGCCTGGGCAGGGCAGTTCTAGGGTGAGTTACTTTGGAGTCTTAGCAGAATTACCAAGGACTTGACTCCTTCACTGGTTTAGCTCCTTCATCCTCAGCAAGTTTGCGTCTGTCCCGGTGTCTGCCTCTCCAAGGCTGCAGAACAGTGGCTGCCCACTCACCTGGAAGCAGGCCTGGGCTCTTTCCTCTCACACAACTCTTCAGAATTCTCTTTGAACTGTTTTCCAGAAGTTGCCCCAACAGACCTTATCTCATGCCTCATGGACCAAAAGTGGGTTACTTTGCTCCTCCCTGAATCAGTTCCTAGTGAGATGAATGAGCTTCTGTGATTGGAATGGACCAGTTGTCATCCACCCTGAGATGTCCCTTCAGTTCAGTTCAGCTCAGTCTTTTCTGACTCTTTGCGACCCTATGGACTACAGCATGCCAGACCTCCCTGTCCATCACCAAGTCCCGGAGTTTACTCAAACTTGTGTCCATTGAGTCAGTGATGCCATGCATCCATCTCATCCTCTGTTGTCCCCTTCTCCTCCCACCTTCAGTATTTCCCAGCATCAGGGTATTTTCCAATGAGTCAGTCAGTTCTTCGCATCAGGTGGCCAAAGTATTGGAGTTTCAGCTTCAGCATCAGTCCTTCCAAAGAACACCTAGGACTGATTTCCTTTAGGATGAACTGGTTGGATCTCCTTGCAGTCCAAGGGACTCTCAGGAGCCTTCTCCAGCACCACAGTTCAAAAGCATCAATTCTTTGGCACTCAGGTTTTTTTATAGTCCAACTCTCACATCCATACATGACCACTGGAAAAACCATACCTTTGACTAGGTGGACCTTTGTTGGCAAAGTGATGTCTCTGCTCTTTAATATGCTGTCTAGGTTGATCATAGCTTTTCTTCCAAGGAGCAAGCATCTTTTAATTTCATGGCTGCAGTCACCATCTGCCGGGGTCCCATGGCAAAGGTCATGAGGAAGGAGGCTTGGCATACGCAAAGGCGTGATCAAGCCTCCTTCCTCATGACCTTTGCCATGGGCGGAGTTCCTCACGCTGGCTCCCGGCAACCATCTGCAGTGATTTTTTAGCCCCCCAAAATAAAGTTTGTCACTGTTTCCACTGTTTCCCATCTATTTGCCATGAAGTAAAGGGACCAGATTCCATGATCTTAGTTTTCTGAATGTTGAGCTTTAAGCCAACTTTTTCACTCTCTTCTTTCTCTTTCATCAAGAGGCCTTTAGTTCTTCCTCACTTTCTGCCATAAGGGTGGTGTCATCTGCATATCTGAGGTTATTGATATTTCTCCTGGCAATCTTGATTCCAGCTTGTGCTTCATCCTGCTCAGTGTTTCTCATGATGTACTCTGCATACAAGTTAAATAAGCAGGGTGACAATATACAGCCTTGACGTACTCCTTTCCCAATTTGGAACCAAAGCAGAAGTGGTGGCTATGCAGCGCGGGAGTGACTGTGAGATGTCCCTTAGTTTTTCAGAATTGTTGATGCCAGAACAAAATCAATGAGGTAAAGACAGAAGGGAAGAAATGGCTATTGGCAGGCAACCAAGGGTATTTTCTAGGCACTGTAGTTGGTGTTGAGCACACAGTAGTTAAGCCTAGAGGAGGGCATGGCAACCCACTCCAGTATTCTTGCCTGCAGAACCCCATGGACAGAGGAGACTGTCAGGCTACAATCCATGGGGTCACAAACAGTTGGACACGACTGAAGCAACTTAGCACAAACGATTGAGCATGCAGGGACACAATAGTAGTCAAGACAAACACCATTCCTGGGGAGCTTGTATGAGAGGTCACAGACAAGTAAACTGGCATTGACAGTATCGTGTGTAGGTGCTATGCAGAAAGAACTGTATGGCAGTGACCCATAATTGGTGGCAAGGGAAGACTTCCTGGAGGAGTTGCTCTTTGAGAGATAAACTAGGCATTTTCCAGATGATTAGGGGTAGTAGTAGAATGAGAGCTTGCATGAGAGCCCTGGGAGCAAGAGTGATTATAGTATATTCAGGAAGTGGAGAGAAGTTCACCCTGGGAGGGGAGACTGAGAGAGAGTTGGCTGGGTGGTTAATAGGGGCCAATCACAAAGACCATGGAAACCACGTGGGGAAGTTGAGATTCTGTTCTGACAGCAATGGGTCAAGTACTTTGAGAGCAATGATCTTCAAAATGTGGGTATGAAATCAATACAGGAGTTCATAACCTGCATATAAAAATAATGGTGAGTTAAGTAGTAATTACTATAGCCCATCACAGCACTTCTCGGAGAGTTTCATGTATCCCTGTTAACTCTGATCCTCAGATGTTGGTTCCGTCTTATCACCATTTTGCAGATGGGGAAGCTGAAGTACTTGTCTAAGGTCTGTTATGGATTGAATTGTGTCCCCCCCAAAGCAAACATGCTAAAGGGCTAACTCCCACCATCTCAGGTGGTGGTTTAGTCACTAAGCTGTGTCCAACTCTTGTGACCCCATGCACTGTATCTTTCCAGGCTCCTCTGTCCATGGGATTTCCCAGGCAGGAATACTGGAGTAGACTGCCATTCCCTTCTCCAGGGGATCTTTCCAACCCAGGGACTGAACCCAGGTCTCACACTTTGCAGATGGATTCTTTACCGACTGAGTCACCAGTTTTCATTTCAATCCCAAAGAAGGGCAATGCCAAAGAATGTTCAAACTACCGCACAATTGCACTCATCTCACATGCTAGCAAATTAATGCTCAAAATTTTCCAAGCAAGGCTTCAACAGTACATGAATTGAGAACTTCCAGATGTTCAAGCTGGATTTTAAAAAGGCAGAGGAACCAGAGATCAAATTGCCAACATCCGCTGGGTCATCAAAAAAGCAAGAGAGTTCCAGAAAAACATCTATTTCTGTTTTATTGACTATGCCAAAGCCTTTGACTGTGTGGATCACAACAAACTGTGGAAAATACTTAAAGAGATGGGAATACAAGACCACCTTACCTGCTTCCTGAAAAATCTATATGCAGGTCAAAAAGCAACAGTTATAACTGGACGTGGAACAACAGACTGGTTCCAAATAGGAAAAGGAGTACGTCAAGGCTGTATATTGTCACCCTGCTTATTTAACTTCTATGCAGAGTACATCATGAGAAACGCTGGACTGGAAGAAACACAAGCTGGAATCAAGATTGCCGGGAGAAATATCAATCACCTCAGATATGCAGATGACACCACCCTTACGGCAGAAAGTGTAGAGGAACTAAAAAGTCTCTTGATGAAAGTGAAAGAGGAGAGCGAAAAAGTTGGCTTAAAGCTCAACATTCAGAAATCTAAGATCATGGCATCTGGTGCCATCACTTCATGGGAAATAGATGGGGAAACAGTGGAAACAGTGTCAGACTTTATTTTTCTGGGCTCCAAAATCACTGCAGATGGTGATTGCAGCCATGAAATTAAAAGACACTTGCTCCTAGGAAGAAAAGCTATGACAAACCTAGACAGCATGTTAAAAAGCAGAGACATTTGCTGACAAATGTCCGTCTAGTCAAAGGCATGGTTTTTCCAGTAGTTCATGTGTGGATGTGAGAGCTGGACAATAAAGAAGGCTGGGCACCAAAAAGTTGATGCTTTGAAATGTGGTGCTGGAGAAGACTCTTGAGAGTCCCTTGGACTGCAAGGAGATCCAACCAGTCCATTCTGAAGGAAATCGGTCCTGAATATTCATTGGAAGGACTGATGTAGAAGCTAAAGCTCCAATATTTTGGCCATCTGATGCAAAGAACTGATTGATTGGAAAAGACCCTGATGCTGGGGAAGATTGAAGGCAGGAGGAGAAGGGGATGACAGAGGATGAGATGGTTGGATGGCATCACCGACTCAATGGACATGAGTTTGAGTAAACTCCAGGAGCTGGTGATGGACAGGGTGGCCTGGCATACTGCAGTCCATGGGGTTGTAAAGAGTTGGACATGACTGAGCAACTGAATTGCACTGAACTGAGCCTCCAGGGGAAGCCCCCATCATCTCAGAATGGGTCTTTATTTGGAAATAAGGTGTTACACATATCATGAGTTAAGATGAGGTCATACTGGAGCAGAGTGGCCCCTAATCCAACATGGCTGGTGTTGATACCAGAAGAAGACTATGTGAAGTCAAGGACACAGGGAGAACACCATGTAAAGATGGAGAAGAGGAGAGTGCTGGGTCCACAAACCAAGGATGGCCAGGATGGCTGGCTGGCACCGAAGCCAGGAGGGAGGCATGAACAGATTCTCCCAAGCTCATGTCCATTGAGTCGGTGATGCCATCCACCCATCTCATCCTCTGTCGTCCCCTTCTCCTCCTGACTTCAATCTTTCCCAGCATCAGGGTCTTTTCCAATCAGTCAGTTCTTTGCATCAGATGGCCAAAGCTACTCTCACAGCTCTCAGGAGGAGTCCACCCTGCTGACACGTGGATTGGAGACTTTATAGCCTCCAGAGCTGTCATAGAATAAATATTTTCTGTTTAAAACCACTCAGGTTGTGCTGCTTTCTTAACACGGCTAATAACTGAGGAACTGAGATGGAAAACCAGATCCTGGCCACTCTCAACCACTGTACTTTTCCCAGTAGGAAAGAGAACACAATGTAAGTAGCTGAGGGGAAGGTTTTAGTTGTCTATCTGTTTGTGTATATGTATGCATGCATGTAAATATACACCGGGTCATAATGTAAGATGCAGTTCACTGAAGTTTGCAAGCCACTGAATTAAAAAGCGTTTGAATAGAGTAATCAGATCAATTTTCCTTTTAGAAGAAATAAAGACAGGTCAAGATTTTACAACTGGAAGTCAAGTAGGGTAAACTCATTTGTAGGGATGAATTCAAAGGCCTCCTTTCCTGGCAGGATGAGATGATAAGGTTTCTGCCTGAGGTTGATGGTGGGGCAGGGGTATCACCTGAGTTGGTGCTGGTCAAGGCAGACCTGTTGTAATCTAAGTGTATGGTGCCCTATGACATTGTGCAGTGCGTAACCTGGAGACTGTCCTTGGTGTTCCTAGGATTGGATTAGAGATGGTCATTGGGGAAGTGGGGAGCAGCTGTACCAATTCCTCTTCTCAAGCATGTTTTTCGAAATGGGTACCTTCGCAACTGATCCTTAAAGGTAACATGTTGGCATTCCATGTATAAAATCTACAGTGGACAGGCAGCAAGGGCAGCAAGACTGTGAGACCCAGGCCTAGGAATATAAGCTCCTCCAGAAGGTTAGTTCCCCTACCAGAATGTAATGCCACCAGGACACAGACTTCTTCCATGATACTTGGTGCTGATCCCCAAAGCCTAGAATAAACACTCACCAGATGCTCAACAAATATTGTTGAATTAATATTAAAAGCAATATAGTGAGGAATATGCATGAAAGGAAGTCACAGGGTGCTCATGTTTAATGTCCTTGCTCCCTCACCAGCCCCGACCCCCTGTGGCAGTACCACCCCTCCCCCACAGGCCGCAACTACGCGTCTCCTCCCATGTCCCTTCCACTGCGGCGACTCTGCAATTCCATGTCTGCCTCTCCTGCCCATGACATGACCCAAGGAAAGGGGGCAAGCTGTGTGGCCGCTGCTGAATCACATCCCCTCTGACAACGAGCCCATCACTCAACAGCTGCAGAGGCGACCGTGACATTTGTGGATGCCCTGAGCCCTGTTCCGCAGCAAGGGATTGTCGCAGCGTGCGCAAATCCTCGTCCGAAGACCACAGTGTCTGGCTAGAGTGACTGACAGAATTAAACATGGTCTAGACTCACGGGAAGTCCAAGAGGGATTTATGGCTCAATACAAAGAAATGCAAATTTTGCTCTCATTCAAACCATTCCTATGCTATCATCGATTTTTCTTTCCTTCTCTAGGTGTCAGGCTTAACTCAGCCTTCCGCGTTAGGAAGCTGACTCAGTCTGCGGCGCCAGGCTCCCTGCTTGCTGTGTTTGCCAGCGGGGGTCTGTGGCGCATGCATGCCTCAGAGCTTTGCTCTGGGGAGACTGTCCCTGTGTTCCTCTGAGGCAGGGGCCCATTTAGGGAGGGCAGCTCTCCCAAGGTGCCTGGGATTTTCCTTCTTTTAGCACCAAGAGTCCTGTGTGTGAGGACACCTCTCAGACCTGGGTATGTTGGGATGACATGCAGCACTGAGAGGGAACAGGAGCTTGGGCCTGCTTGTTGGCACAACCAAACTGGCTAAGCTAGCTGTGCCAAAATTAGAAGCATCTCTCTCTGGTAAGATCCTGTTTTATTTTCATTTAAATGAGATGGAAGAAATGTAAGACACCCAGAGAGAGAAGATTCTACCCCACTTCCCATCCCCCAGCCAAAGAGGTGGTGAGGAAAACCCAGACTGCCTGCATTTGAGTTCCCACCTGGGTACTTCCTAACTACAAGTTAACTCAACTCCTTGGTGCCCCAGGTTCTTCCTTTGTAAGATAACTATTAAGAAAAAAAAAGTATGTCTTTTGATTTGCGAAAAAAAAAAAAAAAATGTACAATGAAGAATCACCTCACACAGCTCAAAATGGCCATTGTCAAAAAGTCTGCAAACAATAAATGCTGAAGAGAGTGTGGAGAAAAGGGAACCCTCCTAGACTGCTGGTGGGAATGTAAATTGGTGCAGCCACTGTGGAAAACAGTGTGTGTATATGCACGCTAAGTTGCTTCAGCTGTGTCCGATTCTTTGCAACCCCACTGACTGTGGCCTGCAAGGCTCCTCTGTCCATGGGATTCTCGAGGCAAGAATACTGGGATGGGTTGCCATGCCCTTCTCCAGGGGATCATCCTGACCCAGGGATTGAACCTATGTCTCTTATATCTCCTGCACTGGCAGGTGGATTCTTTACCACTAGCAGGAGACTTGTTAAAAAAAACTAAAAATAGAACTGCCGTATGATCCAGCAATCCCACTCCTGTGTCTATATCCAGAGGAAGCCATGATTCAAAAAGATACATGCGCCCCAATATTCAGTACAGCACTATTTACAATAGCCAAGAATGGAAGCAACTCAATGTCCATCAACAGAGGAAGGGATAAAAAGGACATGGAATGTATATACAATGAAATATTACTCAGCCATAAAAAGGAATGAAATAATATCATTTGCAGCAACATGGTTGGACCGAGAGATGATCATACTAAATGAAGTAAATCAGACAAAGACAAAACATTTATACATGGACTCCAGAAAAAAATGATACAAATGAACTTATCTACAAAACAGACTTACAGACTTTGAAAAAGAACTATGGTTACTAAAGGGGAAACCAACTGCGGGGGAGGTGGGGATAATCAGGAGTTTGGGATTAACACAGACATACTGCTATAAATAATCAACAAGGACCTTTTGCATAGAATAGGGAATTCTACTCAATATTCTGTAATTACCTACATGAGAAAAGGATCTTAAAAAGAACGTAGATGTGTGTATGTGTAACTGATTCATTTGCTGTATATCTGAAACACAACATTGTAAATCAACTATACTCCAATATAAAATAAAAAATGGTTAAAGCATGTCTTATGGGGTCACACTAAAGACCAGAAGAGAAAAAATTATATAATACTCTTTTAGCTGCAACTAGCTGGACAATTATTATTGTCACACCTTCTCTGCAGAAATGGGATTCTTCTATTTTCTGGAGCCTTCACTGCTTCCTTGGCAATGAGGGGGTTAAAGAATCCGGATGCTTACAGATGAACATGACTAAGAGACAGTTCTAATGGGAAGGTGTGATCTCTTCTTCTCCTCCCCTTTTTAAAATCTTTTATGTTAAATATAACAAACACAGAAAAAAAAAAAGTGAAAGTCGCCCTGTTGTGTCCGACTCCAGGGACTATATAGTCCATGGAATTCTCCAGGCCAGAATCCTGGAGTGGGTAGCCGTTCTCTTCTCCAGGGGATCTTCCAAACCCAGGGCTCCCTCATTGCAGGCAGATTCATTATCAGCTGAGCCACTGGGAACCCTGAGAATGCTGGAGTGCGTAGCCCATCCCTTCTCCAGTGGATCTTCCAGAACCAGGAATTGAACCAGGTCTCCTACACTGCAGGTGGATTCTTTACCAGCTAAGCTACCAAACACAGAGAGTGCCATAAAACAAATGTAAGCTTCGTAAATTACTACAGAGTGAAAGCTCTTATAACCAGTACTTTTGTTAGAAGGCAGAATTTTGCCAGCCTTCCCAGGACCCCTCTCCACTGCTCTTCCCAAATTCTACCCAGTCTTTTTCCTGTGGTTCCTGTATGGCAGGCAGATTCTTTACCACTTGCGCCCCCCGGGAAGCCCCTGCTAAGAGTATCCTCATATTTCTTGTATCAAGAGATGACCCATTTTTTGGTTTGTTTTCTTCAGGGTAAAAAAAGTGGCACTGGGGTACTACCTAATCACAACTCTTTTGCTTCATCTAGGAAACAGAGGGCTGGGGTCTCCTCTTATTTATAGGAAATAAAAAAACAAAGCAGCATGATTTCTAAAGGAAAGGGTTTAAGTAGGAACTTGCAAACATTACCTCCCTTTTTGTGACTATGCTTCCTATTGCCTGGAAGGGGCACAGAGATCTCGGTGTATGTTGCTTAAAGGAAATAGACAATAGTCACAGCCCATTAAAATCCCATCTGCTTCCCATAAAATGGAAGAGTCATTACTGGCCGAGTCAGGGGGTCTCAGGCTCATGTGGAGGAAGCGATCACCTACCAGCTCTTCCTTTACAGCCTCGCTGCTTGCAAAGGGACGAGCCACCCCCTTATTTTTCTAGCAGTCAGTGCTTTTTACACTGAACCGTGCTTCTCCCCAAAGAGTTGTCGGTATAAAACATTCCTAATATTATTTTGAATGGTGCTGAGAAAAATGCAGGGCCAGATGTGTGGGAATGGTATTAATTGCTGGATTTAGAAAGGAAGAGGCTGGGTGGGTGTGGAGAAGGTCACCGGGACTTAGGACTTGAATCAGACAGGGAGGGAACATGCTTCCCTGGGGCATGGGGTGTGGAAGGGAAACAGCTTAATGGAGGAAATTATTCATTGATGGCCAGGCAGTTAGAAATTCACACCAGGAAGCGCAATTTGAAATATGGCTTGGTGTATCTGTCAGGATTTGTTTCATTTAACAGAACTAAAAGAAAATCCAAATTACAGTGGTTTAAAAACAGTACAGGATAATTTGTCTCTGGTGGTATGGATTCAATAGTGGGTGTGTTGATTCCATGGTTGGCAGAGACTTCTACCTTCCTGCTTTGTCATCCTTAGAATGGGGATGTCCACCCTCAAGGACACCTCATGGTCCGAGATGGCTGCTGGAACTCTTGCCACCACCTCCAAGATTCAGGCAGGTGGAATCAGGGAAAGGTGGCGCTAGCGGTAAAGAACCTGCCTGCCAATGCAGGGGACTTAAGAGACAAGAGTTCGATCCCTGGGTTAAGATGATCCCCTGGAGAAGGGCACAGCAACCTGCTCCAGTATTCTTGCTTGGAGAATCCCATGGACAGAGGAGCTGGGGGGGCTACAAGTCCATGGGGTCGCAAAGAGCCCAACATGACTGAAGCGACTTAGCACGCTCAAAAATCAGGAAAAGGTCAACAGGGTGTATATCAGCCCTTTAAGTAGCCTTCCCAGAAACAACACCCAACAACTTCTGCTCACATCTCAGTGGACAGGCTGACAAGGAAGCTGGGAAATAGTCTTGAGGTTTTGGAATAAATTAGACCCTTCTGGAAAGTTAGATGGGGAGAATGCCTAGGTGGGTAGGGCAACCAGCAATCTTTTCTACATGTGATGAGGCGGTCAAGTATCATTGGTTAAATATAGAGACTACAGTGTCCCTTGGGTTAACGTCTGAGCTACAGATGAGTGATCGACAACAAGACACCTAACATTCCTAAGATACAATTTCCTCATCTGTAAAGTGAAGAAAGTAATAAAACCTCTTGCAGAGGTTTGTTGTGAGAGTCAGGTAAAAATGTTGATGTAGAATGCTCAGGACAGCGCGTGTTACAGTGAAAGCCCTCCAAAATGGCAGCTATTGCCGTACCTATGATTTAAGAGGCTGGGAAAGCAATATTTCTACAAATTTTATGCTTGTCCGTGATAAAAAATCAAACCCCATTGAAATAAACCTATCATTCAAAAGCATGACTGAGGGGTCTCCAAATCGGTGATGATGGCTCCTGTTAAGTGCGATCCCCACAGAACTAAATGACCCAGGTATCCTTGAATTCCTCTGTTGAGAGGGCCTGACCATTTTGAGGGACTCCCCTTGAACCTGAGCGGATGCAGGTTCTTCCATATCCCACTGCTGTCCACCTGGTAGAGACTGGAAGGGCAGATGCTGCACTGATCTTGCTCGAATGAGTTGGACAGCCGTGGGAAGTTCTGTGGCTGGACATCCTGCCTTCAGGCTTATTCTACCCTTCCTCCAAGGGCGAGCCCCTCACCACGTGCTCTCCTTCTATGGGGTTCTGACCATTCTGCTTAGATCGCCAGCTTCCTTACCTCTCTGCAAAGCTCTTTGGCTCCATTTCTTTGGTAGCCCTGGTCCAAGGGACCCACCCTATTGAGTCAGTACTTCCCAAACTGTGTCCCAAGGAACAGTCTCAAACACTTTTCCATTATAAAATATGTGTGAGAAACATGTACTCTACACCACCTTGGGGAAGTCACACTGCACACTAACGTGTTAAAGGCTCTGAGAAGTTCCGCAAAGAAATAAGTTACTATTGAACTCAACGTGTCCCACTTATCAACTAAAAGACCTTGGCCTAGAGGCCAGGTTTCCTTGTTCCTGGGAGAACTTCCTAGTGCATCCCTCTTTTCAGCCAAGGAAAAGAGTTGAAGCCCATGGGCAGATCTGAGATAACCACCACTTAATTGACACCAATAAATGATATACCATTTCCTGGTGCCATTTATAGATGCTTCTTGCCTCTTTCTGTTCTTTGGGATGAAAAATGAGATCATGTGAGTGAAAAGTGCTTTATAAGCCATTTAAATGCTGTGTAAGTGTTCATTGTTACCAGTACAATGACTCACTCTGGCACTCTAAACCCTTTTTTCCCTGGGAAGTGTCATTTTCAGAATTATAGTTCCATAACAGAGTTGAAACCTACACACATAATAATAGCCGTTTCTACCAAAGGGTCCTTTCTGTTCATGCAATAGGTAAACAATCTGTTCCTACAGAATGGAGGAAGAAAGAAGTATAGACACAAACCCCCTTGAATCCTCAGGCTACCTCCAGTCACACAGACCCCAAAGCCACTCCACCACCAAATCCAGACACTCAGAGCTGTCTCTTGCCTGCCCGGCCACAAACCATCAGAGTCAGACCCTCTAGGTCCCCACAGGCTCCTCAGTGACAGCCCCTGGCGTCAGACTTCACAGGAACTGTCTCCTTAGGATCCCTGTAAACCTGGGCCAGGAAATGCCAGGCCAGACCTGATTCGCCTAAGCCACTGAACAATGGACTCTTCCTTGTTTGTTTTGAGAGATTTCGGTTGGTGGCTCCTCCTTTCCTCGACACCACAGCAGTTTTCAGAGGCACACCCAGCCGCAGAGCACATCCAGGGCTGGCGCGGGCTCAAGGGCAAGGTTTAAGTTCATTTTGCTGACTCCTTTCCCGTTTCTCCTCCAGAGAAAACAGAAAAGAAAGGTCTCTATAGCCCAAGTAAAACAGCCACAACTAAAAATATTTGACTAAGACAGACACAGAACAGCAGAAATTGTATAATTCCGCTTATATAAGGTATCTAGTTCGATGAGGCAAATTCACAGAAAGCAGGATCAACGTAACCAGGGCCAGGCAGCAGGGAGGAACGGGGAGTGACTGCATGGAGAGTGTGAGGGTTTTGGGTAGGGAATGGCAAAAAAGCTCTGAGATGGACAGCTGATGAGAGCTACATGACACTGTGCGTGTATTTAATGCCCCTGAACTGCACGCTTAGAAGTTGTCAAAACTGTAAATTTTATGATATGTATATTTTGCCACAATAAAACAAAATAAACAGCAATGACTTCAATAAAATATTTGCTATGGTTCCCTGAACATGATGTCCATCCCCAGGGACAGCTCATCATCCATGTGTAGCAGATGTGGTCCCGGGAAGAAGGATAAGAGGCCCCCTAGTCACCCTTCAGTCCTGGGTGACTGAATCCCACGTGGGGGAACCCAGCCAGAGTGCCGCTCAGAGTGCCGCTGGCACCAAGGGAGCTTGTGAAGCTCTGGGACATAAGCAGGAAGGCTCATCTATGCTTTCTTGAGCAGCTTTCTAAGTCTCAAGGCAGCCTGTAAAATTCTTTTGACAGACACTGGAAAGTCCCGGGAAGACGTCCAGGCTTCTCTTAGGACGAGAGCTCCACGAGAGGAGAGTTTGGGATCGCAGAGGGTCATCTGCGAGGAGGTAGAAGGAAAACGGAGTTTACTCAGCAAAGACAGGTTTCCTAAGGTCTTTTGTTTGACCCAGGAAAAATGAGACGACAGATTGGTGGCCGAACTGTCTGCATTTCAGACAGCAGCCACTAGGTGGCGCACACACCGTAATAAATACCCTGAGAAGAGGCAGTTTCATCAGCAAATTGAGTTTCAAGGTTCAGTTCAGAAGCTGGGGAGAGTTTACAAATAAGCTACTCCTCACTGAAGCCAAGAAACAACCCCCACGTCTAAACCCTTCTAGATTCAACCTAACGATGGCAGGGCTTCGATCATCTTGATGACAACAGGGAGGAGGGCATCATATCTACCTGAGGATCGGCCATGGCCTTTTCCTGGAGGAGACAGAGGTAATGTGAGCCCATGGAGAGAGAGGTAACGTGAGCTCCCAGGAAAGGGCCCTGTTCACAGGGGCCATTGTTTCTCCCAAGAGAGGGTTAGCGGTGGCACTTCCAGAACACAGTGGTAGGAGCTGAAGAACGGACTCAGTCTGCTCAGCTCCTGGAGTGGGTTTTTTCCCTCCCCTTTAAAGCCTCTATGTTCTCAGCAAGGGCTCAAGTGCGCAGGAGACCAGGACAAAGGCCATCAACCCAGAATGCAGAGCTCTGCACCAGGAAGACGAAGAGGGGGCAGCTCCTCTCACCACCCAGGGTCATTCTTATTTACACAAGCAATTAACAGGCACACATGCAAACCCAGCCGGGAACAGACCTGATAATGACCCAGATAATAAAGCGATCCAGTACTGCAGAGTGGAGCAAGCAGCGTATCACTCTTGTTCCCAAGGTAGCTTCACTTTTCTCTCCTCCGTCACGCAGCTGTGTCGGGGGAGGTCTGCTCTGAGTCAGTGCAAAGTGGCATCAGTCAGTCAGAGGCACTGATGAAGGGCCCGCCAAGGGCTTGACTCAAGGCTGGGGTGAGATATGGGAGAAGGAGAAACTTCTGCCTCAGCGTCTAAGAAACTATAGTCTAGGGTTCTATTATCCATGACAGTAGCCACTAGCCACATGTGGCTATTTATATTAAAATGAAAAGAAAAGAAAATGGAAAATTCAACTCCTAGGCCATACATACAGCTAGTGGCTACTGTACTGGACAGCGCCAAAACCATTTCCATCATTGCAGAAAGTCCTGTTGAAGAGTACCGTGGTGCTAGTGGTAAAGAACCTGCTTGCCAACGCAGGAGACAGAAGAGATGGGAGTTCGATCCCTGGGTTGGGAAGATCCCCTGGAGGAGGAAAAGGCAACCCACTCCAGTATTCCTGCCTGGAGAATCCCATGGACAGACTGGCGGGCTGTTATCCATAGGCTCACAAAGAGTCGGACACAACTGAAGCAAGTGAGCACATGTGAACAATGAGAGACCACTTTCAGAGATGGCAATTAACCAAGAGGAAATTAATGGGAGGAAATGAAGGCTCAGACAAGTTGTGTCTTTCAGCCAGGAAATTGTCTTCTGACTCCTATTGCAGTGCTTAGAAGCATCCTGAGCATTGTCTTAACTCTAACATACTAAGTGTTTGTGTTTGGGAGGTGGTGGGTGCTGGATAAGTTATTAGAATAAAATTTTAAGCAATTTAGAAGCATGTTCTCTTAACCTGTAGCCTCCAGATAGGCGATTCATTTCTGGTTTCACTTCATCCATGATATTCTTCCCCACCTTCCACCTTAAAATACTCTCTCACTGAGATTCACTCTGTGCCGGAAGCTGGGCTAAATACTGTCACGGATTTCATTTAATTCTCACAATTTTCTGTGAATTGGGTTAGTGGTACCTACCTAAGCATCATCCATCCATCCCTTGGCCTTCCCAGGAAAGAGACCCCATTCCCAGCTGCAGCTCTAGCTCCAGAAGTGGGCCTATTTGATCCAAGAGGAATCATTTGTCATTGATAAGCTGAGGAACTCAGTTCAGTTCAGTTGCTCAGTCATGCCCGACTCTACAACCCCATGAACAGCAGCATGCCAGGCTTCCCTGTCCATCACCAACTCCCAGAGTTTACCCAAACTCATGTCCACTGAGTCGGTGATGCCATCCAACTATCTCATCCTCTGTTGTCCCCTTCTCTTCCTGCCCTCAATCTTTCCCAGCATCAGGGTCTTTTCAAACGAGTCAGCTCTTCACATCAGGTGGCCAAAGTATTGGAGTATCAGCTTCAACATCAGTCCTTCAATGAACACCCAGGACTGATCTCCTTTAGGATAGACTGGTTGGATCTCCTTGCAGTCCAAGGGACTCTCAAGAGTCTTCTCCAACAACACAGTTCAAAAGCATCAATTCTTCGACACTCAGCTTTCTTTATAGTCCAACTCTCACATCCATACATGAATACTGGAAAAACCATAGCCTTGACTAGATGGACCTTTATGGACAAACTAATGTCTCTGCTTTTTAATATGCTATCTAGGTTGCTCATAACTTTCCTTCCAAGGAGTAAGTGTCTTTTAATTTCATGGCTGCAATCACCATCTGCAGTGATTTTGGAGCCCCCTAAAATAAAGTCAGCCACTGTTTCCCCATCTATTTCCCATGAAGTGATGGGACCAGATGCATGATCTTCGTTTTCTGAATGTTGAGCTTTCAGTCAACTTTTTCATTCTCCTCTTAAACTTTCATCAAGAGGCTTTTTAGTTCTTCTTCACTTTCTGCCATAAGGGTGGTGTCATCTGCATATCTGAGGTTATTGATATTTCTCCCAGCAATCTTGATTCCAGCTTGTGCTTTTTCCAGCCCAGTGTTTCTCATGATATACTCTGCATAGAAGTTAAATAAGCAGGGTGACAATATATAGCCTTGATGTACTCCTTTTCTATTTGAAACCAGTCTGTTGTTCCATGTCCAGTTCTAACTGTTGCTTCCTGACCTGCATACAGGTTTCTCAAGAGGCAGGTCAGGTGGTCTGGGATTCCCATCTCTTTCAGAATTTTCCACAGTTTATTGTGATCCACACAGTCAAAGGCTTTGGCATAGTCAATAAAAACTATGGCATAGTCAATAAAAACTGGAACTCTTTTGCTTCTTCGATGATCCAGCAGATGTTGGCAATTTGATCTCTGGTTCCTCTGCCTTTTCTAAACCCATCCTGAACATCTGGAAGTTCATGGGTCACATATTGCTGAAGCCTGGCTTGGAGACTTTTGAGCATTACTTTACTAGTGTGTGAGATGAGTGTAATTGTGCAGTAGTTTGAGCATTCTTTGGCATTGCCTTTCTTTGCGATTGGTATGAAAACCGACCTTTTCCAGTCCTGTGGCCACTGCTGAGTTTTCCAAATTTGCTGGCATATTGAGTGCAGCACTTTCACAGCATCATCTTTTAGGATTTGAAATAGCTCAACTGGAATTCCATCACCTCCACTAGCTCTGTTCATAGTGATGCTTCCTAAGGCTCACTTGACTTCACATTCCAGGATGTTTGGCTCTAGATGAGTGATCACACCATCGTGATTATCTCAGCTCTTAGCCAATCGGGGTATGACATCCTTGTTGCCATAACAATTAGTTAAGAAATGGCATGTGACTTCTTTGAGCCAATAGGAAACAAGAGGAAGTTAGTTAAGTGCTTCTGGGAAAGAAATTTCCTTTTCCTAAGGGAGAGTGACTGGAGGAGAGAGTCTCTTTCTCCTGAACTTGTGTATGCATAAAAGGCCTGGAACTGCTGCAGCCCTTTCTTCACTGCTGACATGTGCTAGGGCAGGGAGGCCAGACACAGAGGAAGAGAGAAGGCCCAGACTGAGCTGCTGCTGGTCCTCTGGTCCTCTGCAATGTCAGCCACTGAGCCCCTCCATTGTTTGAACACTGAGTTAGACTTTCTGTGACTTGTAGCCCAAGAACCTTAATTGATAACCCCATTCTGCAGATAAGGAAACTCAGGCTAAAAGAACTTTAATAATTTGCCCAGTCTGCTAGCTAGTAAAAGGGGGAAACAGGACAGAAACATAGATGTTCTTGATGCCAAAACACATGGTCTTTTGTTGCTATCATACTGCTTTTTCCCTTCATGAACTGTATCTGTATTTCAGAGATCTTGGGGAGAAACTGACAAGATAACCAAGAAATGACACCTTTAGGGACATAAGAAAAGTATTTTACCTTGGATATTACCTGAGCTTGTTCTGATTGCCTGGGTTTTGTAGGCACATGAAAACCATATGTGGACTTTAAAAACTCACTGGCAGCTACACTGTGGTCTTTTCTATATATTAATCTTTCTGAGTGCCCTTAGAAAACACTATGTGATCTTGTTTTTTTTTTTTTTTTTTCTCCCTAGAATGGGTGGGAAGCTTCTAAAGGGAACTGCTGAAGTTTATGCCTTTCACATCCACTGAATTAAATAAATACTTTGGCTCTTCCCAAAGACACAGCAAACTGAGCTCTGTGGCAGTCAGGCCTTACTTTACCCTTTGCTTATTATTTATCAAGCAAGTAAATACCGGGAGCTTGCTGGTGAGCCCTTGGAGCTTGACTTAGCACCCTTCGATGCTGGAAAGCTATAGTCATAGACCTAGAGACCTGTTTCAATATTTCTGGATTCTTTCAACACTCTGGAGAGAGGGAGCAATAATTTCCTTCTCTGTCTCCTTGCCACTCTTGGCTCTCTCCTCCAATGTTGCATTTGACCTTACCATTTAATGAAGGTCATTCTCCCTGCAAATATCACATTAAACATATTGGGAACTGATCAACTGAGAGATTTCCGAGCAGAAAGGTCACAGCTAAAGGCATCATTTTCTCTGCTCCCCTTGGCAATAGCACTGGAGGAGGGGCCTTGGTGGAGGCAGAAGGTATCATAAAGATGCCTTGTAACATGTGGGATTAGCAGTCAAGGCATGCCTGCTGTTGCGCTAAACAGGGGCTCTAACCTAAACCGTGCTGCCATGGAGAGTTTTTGTCTGTCCTTTGGCAGAAGGGGCAGTTTACACCAAAAGCCAACGACCTGAAAAAATTGCTTCTTTTGATGATTGGGCCTAATGACCAAGTTATTAGACCCCTAAAGTTGCACGTTTTCCGTATTCTCCTTGAGTTTTCCATCCCAGAAACACTTTCTGATTATGAAAGAACCACGTGGGCCAGACTTTTCTCCAAATAAAAGATGAGGGGCTAGCAACTACGTCCTAAGTGCGTAACAAGTCACTGGGTGGTTCTGAACAGGATGCATTGTCCCCAGAGATGTGAGGTATTCTTGGTCTTCCTGCTTTCCCTCTTGGCACTTCCCTGCTCTCTAGCTTCATGCATCTGGTCCCATTCTTATTCTCAGCCATGTCCCTACTTTCAGCATCAGCCTCGCCCTGCAGGTAGAACCCAGCACATGGGCCGAATGGGGATAAACGTCATCCCAAAGGTCTACAAAGAGGGGCTGGCTTGATCCCCAGCAGGTGTGAGGTAGCCAGCACCTGCAGTGCAGCAGCAGGGCGCCTGGTCCCACAGGGATGGGGCAGGAGCAAGGCCGCTTGAATGTGTTCAGGTTGAACCGGGGTGCTTGGATGGAGTGAGAGCAGCGGTAGACAGGGCAGAGGAAGGGAGGGGAGTGTCTGCGAGCACAGGTGCTGGAGTCAGGGAGCCCTGGGTTTAAAACCTGGCTCACCCACTCACCACACGTGGGGTGCGATCATGTTATTGAACTTCTCAGTTCAGTTCAGTCGCTCAGTTGTGTCCGGCTCTTTGCAACCCCCTGAATCGCAGCACACCAGGCCTCCCTGTCCATCACCAACTCCCGGAATTCACTCAGACCCACGGCCATCGAGTCCGTGATGCCATCCAGCCATCTCATTCTCTGTCGTCCCCTTCTCCTTCTGCCCCCAATCCCTCCCAGCATCAAAGTCTTTTCCAATGACTCAACTCTTCACATGAGGTGGCCAAAGTACTGGAGCTTCAGCTTTAGCATCATTCCTTCCAAAGAAATCCCAGGGCTGATCTCCTTTAGAATGGACTGGTTGGATCTCCTTGCAATCCAAGGGACTCTCAAGAGTCTTCTCCAACACCACAGTTCAAAAGAATCAATTCTTTGGTGCTCAGCCTTCTTCACAGTCCAACTCTCACATCCATACATGACCACAGGAAAAACCGTAGCCTTGACTAGATGGACCTTAGTTGGCAAAGTAATGTCTCTGCTTTTGAATATGCTATCTAGGTTGGTCATAACTTTTCTTCCAAGGGGTAAGTGTCTTTTAATTTCATGGCTGCAATCACCATCTGCAGTGATTTGGGAGCCCAAAAAAATAAAGTCTGACACTGTTTCCACTGTTTCCCCATCTATTTCCCATGAAGTGATGGGACCAGATGCCATGATCTTCGTTTTCTGAATGTTGAGCTTTAAGCCAACTGTTTCACTCTCCACTTTCACTTTCATCAAGAGGCTTTTTAGTTCCTCTTCACTTTCTGCCATGAGGGTGGTGTCATCTGCATCTCTGAGGTGATTGATATTTCTCCCGGCAATCTTGATTCCAGCTTGTGTTTCTTCCAGTCCAGCGTTTCTCATGATGTACTCTGCATATAAGTTAAATAAGCAAGGTGACAATATACAGCCTTGATGTACTCCTTTTCCTATTTGGAACCAGTCTGTTGTTCCATGTCCAGTTCTAACTGTTGCTTCCTGACCTGCATACAGATTTTTCAAGAGACAGGTCAGGTGGTCTGCGATTCCCACCTCTTTCAGAATTTTCCACAGTTTATTGTGATCCACACAGTCAAAGGCTTTGGCGTAGTCAATAAAGCAGAAATAGATGTTTTTCTGGAACTCTCTTGCTTTTTCCGTGACCCAGAGGATGTTGGCAATTTGATCTCTGGTTCCTGTGCCTTTTTTAAAACCAGCTTGAACATCTGGAAGTTCACGGTTCACATATTGCTGAAGCCTGGCTTGGAGAATTTTGAGCATTACTTTACTAGCATGTGAGATGAGTGCAAATGTGCGTTAGTTTGAGCATTCTTTGGCATTGCCTTTCTTTGCGATTGGAATGAAAACTGGCCACTGCTGAGTTTTCCAAATTTGCTGGCATATTGAGTGCAGCACTTTCACAGCATCATCTTTCAGGATATGAAATAGCTCAACTGGAATTCCATCACCTCCACTAGCTTTGTTCGTGGTGATGCTTTCTAAGGCCCACTTGACTTCACATTCCAGGATGTCTGGCTCTAGATGAGTGATCACACCATTGTGATTATCTGGGTCATGAAGATCTTTTTTGTACAGTTCTTCTGTGTATTCTTGCCACCTCTTCTTAATGTCTTCTGTTCTGTTAGGACCGTACCATTTCTGTCCTTTATCGAGCCCATCTTTGCATGAAATGTTCCCTTGGTATCTCTCATTTTCTTGAAGAGATATCCCATCCCGTTCAGAGTCTTTCCCATTCTGTTGTTTTCTTCTATTTCTTTGCATTGATCGCTGAAGAAGGCTTTCTTATCTCTTCTTGCTATTCTTTGGAACTCTGCATTCAGATGCTTATATCTTTCCTTTTCTCCTTTGTTTTTCGCCTCTCTTCTTTTCACAGCTATTTGTAAGGCCTCCCTAGACAGCCATTTTGCTTTTTTTGCATTTCTTTTCCGTGGGGATGGTCTTGATCCCTGTCTCCTATACAATGTCACAAACCTCATTCCATAGTTCATCAGGCCCTATCTATCTATCAGATCTAGGCCCTTAAATCTATTTCTCACTTCCACTGTATAATTATAAGAGATTTGATTTAGGTCATATCTGAATGGTCTAGCGGTTTTCCCTACTTTCTTCAATTTAAGTCTGAATTTGGTAATAAGAAGTTCATGATCTGAGCCACAGTCAGCTCCTGGTCTTGTTTTTGTTGACTGTATAGAGCTTCTCCATCTTTGGCTGCAAAGAATATAATCAATCTGATTTCAGTGTTGACCATCTGGTGATGTCCATGTGTAGAGTCTTCTCTTGTGTTGTTGGAAGAGGGTGTTTGCTATGACCAGTGCATTTTCTTGGCAAAACTATTAGTCTTTTCCCTCCTTCATTCTGTATTCCAAGGCCAAATTTGCCTGTTACTCCAGGTGTTTCTTGACTTCCTACTTTTCCATTCCAGTCCCCTATAATGAAAAGGACATCTTTTTTGGGTGTTAGTTCTACAGGGTCTTGTAGGTCTTCATAGAACCGTTCAACTTCAGCTTCTTCAGCGTTACTGGTTGGGGCATAGACTTGGATTACTGTGATATTGAATGGTTTGCCTTAGAGACGAACAGAGATCATTCTGTCGTTTTTGAGACGGCATCCAAGTACTGCATTTCAGAGTCTTTTGTTGACCATGATGGCTACTCCATTTCTTCTGAGGGATTCCTGCCCGCAGTAGTAGATATAATGGTCATCTAGTTAAATTCATCCATTCCAGTCCATTTTAGTTCGCTGATTCCTAGAATGTCGACATTCACTCTTGTCATCTCTTGTTTGACCACTTCCAATTTGCCTTGATTCATGGACCTGGCGTGTTGCGATTCGTGGGGTCACAAAGAGTCGGACACGACTGAGTGACTGAACTGAACTGAAAATGGACCTGACATCCCAGGTTCCTATGCAATATTGCTCTTTACAGCATCGGACCTTGCTTCTATCACCAGTCATATCCACAGCTGGGTATTGTTTTTGCTTTGGCTCCATCCCTTCATTCTTTCCGGAGTTATTTCTCCACTGATCTCCAGTAGCGTGTTGGGCACCTACTGACCTGGGGAGTTCCTCTTTCAGTATCCTATCATTTTGCCTTTTTGTACTGTTCATGGGATTCTCAAGGCAAGAATCCTGAAGTGGTTTGCCGTTCCCTTCTCCAGTGGACCACATCCTGTCAGACCTCTCCACCATGACCCGCCCGTCTTGGGTTGCCCTGCAGGCATGGCTTGGTTTCATTGAGTTAGACAAGGCTGTGGTCCTAGTTTTCTGACTAGTTTTCTGTGAGTATGGTTTCAGTGTGTCTGCCCTCTGATGCCCTCTTGCAACACTTACCATCTTACTTGGGTTTCTCTTACCTTGGGCGTGGGGTATCTCTTCACAGCTGCTCCAGCAAAATGCAGCCGCTGGTCCTTACCTTGGACAAAGGGTGTCTCCTTACCACTGCCCTTCCTGACCTTCAACATGGGATAGCTCCTCTAGGCCCCCCTGCGCCCACGCAGCCACCGCTCCTTGGACATGGGGTTGCTCCTCCCAGCCGCCACCCCTGGCCTCGGGCATGGGGTAGCTCCTCCTGGCTATCGCCCCTGACCTCGGAGGCGGGGTAGCTCCTCCCGGCCGTTCTGCGCCATTGCAGCCTGGCACCCCCGGCCGCTGCCCCTGACCTCGGACGTGGGGTAACTCCTCTTGGCCGCCGCCCTTCGGGCATGGGGTCCTCCCAGCTTCTGCCCCTGACATCAGTCGTGGGGTAGCTCCTCTTGGCCACGCTTAGTGCGCCGGTCGCAGCCACCTGCGCTTAGTGAACTTCTCAGAGGTTTAGTTTTCTCATCCTTTACAAAGTAATTGTTTAGGATGATTTGAAAGAATGCAAGTATCCATAGAGACAAAGCAGATTAGGGGCTGGGGAGGGGAATGGGGGTGAGTGCTAAAGGACTTGGGGTGATGCACACAGCAGTTCTCTTTTGGGGGATGAAAATATTCTGAAGTTAGATTGTGGAGATGGCTGTACAACTGTATAAATATGCTAAAACTCACTGAATTATATACCTTGAAATGTTGAAATTTATGGTATGTGGATTATATCTCAATTTTTTTTAAATGGGAAAAAAGGAAAACATAGAAAACAGCACAGCATTCTGTCCAGAATCCCACTGTCATTAATGGTAGTGAAAGTTATATTCTTACTCCAATTACAGTAGTAACAGACAGAATAGGCTCACTCTTAATGCATTAAGTCCTATTGCCAGGAATACAAAAAAAGAGCAGGTAGTTTCCTAGAAAGTCCATTTAATTTGAAGACTTAGGGGTGAAAGTTATAATTTGGCCTATAAATAATTAATATGTTTTATACTAAACAAATAAATATAGAATGTAAAATTTGGAAGATGCAGAAAGACCAGTAACTTTAAATACCTTCCTAGCTTGAGAAGAACCCTAGTGGCCATATATACCCTTGTCTGCCATAAAGCTTACTTCTTTGAACAACTTTGGGTAGAGTTTGCATGGTCAGACCTTTCTAGGGGTGGAGGCAGGGGGAGTTTGCATTAACTGCTGAGAATCTGAGGCTCTGGGGAAACTTGTCTCCAGGCATTATGATATCCTTCACCAGCAGTCTCAGTGGGGACTTCTCAGACCATGCACTCTAGGGAGGTTGGTCTCCCTCTGAAGCTGCTACAACCTTCTTCCTCACCTCAGGACTCTGAATATTGAACAGAGGACCTGAAGGGAGAAACTGACAAACCCATAGGCCTCTAAGCTTTGGGCAACACCAACTCAGGGATGTTTGGAAGAACAAGGACCACCCCAAGGATTGGGTTCCTCCACCCCAACCACTACACATAAGAGGTGAGCAGGGTACAAGATGGCATCTGCTGGCCGCAGAGACCTCCAGGCTTGTGCATCTTCCTGTGACTGACCAGTACCTTGGATTTTTGTGTTTTTCATTTTCGTTCCACAAATACCCTAAGTACTCACCCCAGCCCCCGGTAAGAGATCTCACCCTGCAAGTACACCCCCAGCAGCCTCAGTCTCCCACTCTAAAGTGACTCTGATATGAATGGGGGCAAGAGTCTGAAAGAGGAATTGTACTGACTCTACAGTGAAGAGACTCCAACAAAAATGATGTCTTAAGTAATGGTAAAAAATAATAATAAATAAAGTAAGTAAATAATGAGGAGCAGATTTTGAGTCTGGTTCCAAAACATGATAACTATGCACCATTTCAACCTAAGAAAAACTCAGTGATTCTGGAATTGAGACTGAGCCATATCAGCCTTCCGGAAAAGATTACTAAAAGGCAACTGTGATTACTGGGGGAGATTTGGGTGGAGTCCTGTCTGTTCCCTCAGCACTGAGTGATCTTTTGAGATACTGTCTGGCTTTGTGGTTCTGCTCGTCAGCTGGAAACTCATTTTGCCAGCATTCACTGGAGAACAGAATTTAGAATAAGGCCTCATTGGACTTCATCCTAAGGGTTTCAGTCCCTGCAGTTCTAAATTTCCTGAGATAAGACTGTGGCACTGTTCCAGAACATGGCCCTCAGGTTGGCACTCCAACCTGGGATCATAGCTTAATACTCTGTGGGGTGTGTGTATGTGTGTGTACATGTGGTTGAGTGTGTGTGTGGGGGGGAGGTGGGTGTGAAGAAGGTGCTTGTGGTGGGGTAAGTGTGTTTGTGGTGGGGCATGTGTGTTTGGGGTGGGGCGAGTGTGTTTGTGGTGGGGTGAATGTGTTTGTGGTGGGCTGAGTGTGTGGCAGGGTGAGTGTGTTCGTGGTGGGGCAAGTGTGTTTGTGGTGAGGTGTGAGAAAGAAGAGGAAACGCTCAGCTGGCTGCAGGTTACACTCCCGCTGTATAAGCTGTATTTGGACCGGGGGCTTCTCCTTAAAGCTTTTACCGGAGACCGGGCCTCAGAATTGCTACTTTCCATTTTCCTCTCCTCTCCTTTTGCCCCTTGTTAAATGCCAGTTCAGGTGTCTGCCTGCCTCAGAGGACCAGGCCTAATGCAGACTAGCATTTGTGGCCACAAGTGATTAGGGACTGTGGCTCTTCGGGACACAGCTCCTCCTGGGAGTCCTGTTCCCGAGCTCTAGATTCCTTGTTCACTTGGCCAAGTCCACCTGTTTCTGTCCCAGGTCCCTCTTGGCCTGATTTCCAAGACGTTGTCATTCTCCTACGCCTGCCCCGCAGCGCCCCCTGGTCAGGCAGTTTTCTTACCACCCGCCCCACAGCCACACAAGGGAGCGGCTGCCCGGCTCTGTGGACCCCCTCAGCTCTGCCTCCAGCTTCCTCTGCTCCACCCACAAGCCTTTGCTCTTTGTTTCTGGCAGAACCATTCAGCGTCTCCCATTCACCCACTTGCTGCTCGGGAGTGCTGACTTGTCACAAGGTATCAGTAGATCCCCCTCCCAAGGTCTGCAGGGGAAGGATCTTGTGGGCAGACACATGGGAAGAGAGGACAGGTGGCCTTTCCTTCACCTAGGAGTGTGCTGATGAATTACGCGGGGACAGTGCCAGCTACAGTCATACGAGGCAGGTGCTGCTCAGCCCTGTCCAGTGCCTCCCAAGCCTGGCACAGAGAAGGGCCCCCTGCAGGTGGGCGCCTGGCTGAAGGCAGAGGAGGGAGGGAGCCATGGGCTTCTCAGATCACGACAGCTGCCTTGGACAGGACCTGAGCTGGCTTTGGAGCTGGGTTCTGGCGTCTCTTTCCTGAGACTGGAACTGGAGACCAAGGAAAGCAGGAGCTCGAGCTGGCGCAGCCCTTCAGGTGTCCATGGCTGGTATCTGGCGCTGCCTCTCTGCCTCACCAGTCACGCTGGGCTGGAGCACTCTGGTGGTGCTCTTATGTCACACAGTCCAGTGTACATGACATTAACCACAAAAACCTTGACCCTGAGTGTCCAGACTACCACTCTAACCATGCTGTGGGGCAGACAGTGCCTGCACTGCCATGTCCCTCTGATCTGATGGGTCCCTGAGCATTGACCCGGCGACACAGGAGACCCACCCGGTGCCCTGTTCTCATACCCGACCTATGGAGAACTCTGGAGGCAGAACGCCCGTGCTCTGTTGCCAGCTCCTCCCCGTACTTGCCGTGTGCTCTCAGACAGCATATCACCTCTCTGTGCCCCAGTTGTCTACCAAGTGGGATATATTTAACGCTGGGATAGTGACAACTTTGTAATGGGGATTAGCGAGCGAATAACACGACGTGTTGCGAACGGGACTTAGAACGTGCCAGCTGTTACTGTTGACACTGGAAGTGCAGTCATGGCCACGCGCATCCCAGCCCAGCTGCAGAGAAAGCCCACCACGCGTGACGTTCTAGGGCCGGGATTCCTGCTGCTTGCTGGGAGCCAGCTAACCGACAGTGAAATGTGATTCTTGCCACGAACAAACACGGGACTTGCTTCCTGCTAAACTGTGGCCAGTTCCCCAAAGAACTGTGTCTTTCCCCAGAGACATCCGCCCTGGCCCTGGCCCTCTTGAGACTGAGAGTGGCATTCCTTTTGGAGGGCAGAACCCTGCTGGTTCGGGGTGGCTGTCCCTTACCCAGCCTCCCACCAAGGTCCTGGCTGGGGCTGGGGAACCAAGCACCAATTGCTGGGTGTATGTAGACCGTCTCCCACAGCCTGGCCATGGGTGGCCCCTGATGGACACCAGGTGGTAAGGTCCAAGTGGCAGATCAGCCTGGCACTGGGAAGGAACCCACTAGCCTGCCCTGGGGGGCAGAAAGGACAACTCCCAAGGATGAGTGGGGGTCCCATCCCTCACTCTAAGAAACCAGGGGCTTGGCCTCCAGCACACAGCTCATGGGACGCCATTTGGCAGTGTGGGGCATACCTGAGAAAGTGAGACTGTGGCTGAGATGTTTCTCTGCAGGCTGGCTCCCCTTAATAGCCCCTGGACTGTCAGCAGGAAGCTGCTGGGGGACCCCAGTCTTCAGAGGAGGGCTCAGGATTCACTCAGTGTAAGTCCAGCTTCCAGAAATGAAGCTCACCCTGGGGCAGGCAGGCCGGACCTGTAGGACCGCCCAGCAAAGCTGTCCTCGGCAGATCTGATGGGAGAGGAGCTGGTGAGGGCTGAGGGCTGCCCTTTAAACCATAAGGAATTGCACATTCACGCTCTGTTGGTGGGACCAATGGACAAGGAGGATTAAACACCTGTTAATAGTACCTGTGTATAAAGAGATGTAAAATTAGAGATGAGGAGTCCTGTGTAAATGATTATTTGCTGTTACTATTTTAAAACTGGTCAACACTTTATCTAAATTCTCTGTGGTTTGTCTGTATGATGTCACTTTTAACAGAATTAAAATGAAAAAACAAAAAAACAAAAAAACACCTGTGAGGTGCCACGTTACTCCACCAGTCAAATCACAGAGGCCTGCATGGTTAGCCTGGCCTCTGGCAGCTGGACACTCATAAGGTTGGAGAACATCTGTTGCCCTCATTTGACCTGTCTCCTTTAGACCTGCCACAGAGAAGATTTGTAATAGTTATTTGCAAAGGCAGGTGGGGCGCTTTGAAGAGAAGCCTCCTATAAACTGAAAACAGGGGCAGCAGGGTGCTCTGCCCTGAGGCTAAGACGATCCCCGCCTGTCAGGCTCTGCTGCGTCAGCAAGGCTCTGCCTTTCCCAGGGTGGCACCTTTGAGGTCATGCAGAGGAGAATACGAAGCCCAGCACTGTGGCCAGAAGACTGAAATGGAGCCCCAGTCGGACCATGCGACCTTGGCTAAGTCACTCAGTTTTCTTCCCCTGAGCCTTATTCTATTCTCTGTGAGATGTAGGGAAGCAGAACTACTTTGCTTAAAAAATGTATTGACTCATGTTGGTGGAAAAAACCCATAGAAAGGTCCGACTACCAGGCATGGCTTCATGGAGGGCCCTACGGATGTTACTAGGTTTTGCCCCCTGGTCTTGATTCCCCTGTATGGGCCCTGGTTCTGGATCCATGTGGCAGCTCTGGCCTCAGCCTCACACCATTACAACAGATGGGGCAGCAAAGGAAAGTGTGCACCCACAGCTTTCTGTCCTGGCAAAGCCCAGGGATTCCCTCCTCCTTAATCTGGTTAAGTCGTGTGCCCACCCTGAGCCAAGCAGTGTGGCCAGGACGCTGAATGCACAGATTGACATCACTCGCTCACTGAGTGTTTGGAAAAAAAAAAGTGAGTATTAGTAGCTCAGTCATGTCTGACTCTTTGCGACCCCATGGACTGTGGCCCTGCAGGCTCCTCTGTCCATGGAGTTCTCCAGGCAAGAATACTGGAGTGTGCAGTCATTCCCTTCTCCAGGGGATCTTCCCCACCCAGGGGTTGAACCCAGGTGTCCTGCATTGTAGACAGAATTTTTTTTACAGTCTGAGCCACCAAAGAAGCCCCATCTAGTGTTTATTGATCACCAACTACACGCCAGGCACTACCGTATATGGGGGGCATATACAATACTGGGGACACAGTAGGGACAAGACAGATCATATCCCTGCCTTCTTGGGGCTAACTTACTAGTAGGAAAGAAAACAAATACATTGTATAAGATTAATCAAAATTAAGAAATGACGAGTTAATGGAAAAAACATTCAGAAAATGAAGATCATGGCATCTGGTCCCATCACTTCATGGCAAATAGATGGGGAAACAGTGGAAGATATCAGACTTTATTTTTGGGGGCTCCAAAATCACTGCAGATGGTGATTGCAGCCATGAAATTAAAAGACGCTTACCCATTGGAAGAAAAGTTATGACCAACCTAGATAGTATATTCAAAAGCAGAGATATTACTTTGCCGACTAAGGTTCGTCTAGTCAAGGCTATGGTTTTTCCTGTGGTCATGTATGGATGTGAGAGTTGGACTGTGAAGAAGGCTGAGCACCAAAGAATTGATGCTTTTGAACTGTGGTGTTGGAGAAGACTCTTGAGAATCCCTTGGACTGCAAGGAGATCCAACCAGTCCATTCTGAAGGAGATCAGCCCTGGGATTTCTTTGGAAGGAATGGTGCTAAAGCTGAAACTCCAGTACTTTGGGCACCTCATGTGAAGAGTTGACTCATTGGAAAAGACTCTGATGCTGGGAGGGTTTGGGGGCAGGAGGAGAAGGGGATGACAGAGGATGAGATGGCTGGATGGCATCACGGACTCGATGGACGTGAGTCTGAGTGAACTCCGGGAGTTGGTGCTGGACAGGGAGGCCTAGCGTGCTGTGATTCATGGGGCCACAAAGGGTCGGACATGACTGAGCGACTGAACTGAACTGAACTGAGTGGAAAAAACCCACCAACCAAAGCAGATTAAGAATGTAGAGAGTGATGTGGGGTGACAGTGGAGCGTGATTTTAGATGAGATGCTCAGGGAAGGAGGTAGAATTTGAGAAGCGGCCTGAATGAAGGGAGAACAGAGGCCGTGTGAAGACCTGGGCAGAAGGTGCAGGTGCAGAGGCTGAGGCAGAGCAAGCCAGGCTTATTAAGGAAGAGCCATGGAGGCCAGTGGGGTCTGAGCAGTGTGGGCCGAGCAGACAAGGAGAGAAGGTGGAGAAGTGGCCACAAGATGCTGGCCCTGTAGCCCAAGGGAAGGAGATGGAATTTTATTCTGATCATGGTGGTGAGACTGGAGGCTTTTCAAAAGGAAAGAGACATGAGTTATGTTTGATCAAGATTTCCATGTACAAATGGTCAACACACACATGAACAGTTGCTCAAGATCACTAAACATCAGTGAAATGCCCATCAAATCCACAAGGAGCTATCACCTCACCCCTGTTAGGATGGCTTTTGTCAAAGGTAAGAGATAACAAATGTTGGTGAGGGTGTGGAGAAGAGGGAGCCCTTCTATGCTATTGGTAGAATGTAAATTGGTGCAGTCATTACAGAAAATAGTACAACAGTTCCTCAAAAAATTTAAAAATTGAACTAACATGATCCAGCAACTTCATTCCTGGGTATGTATCCAAAGGCATTGAAATCAGTGTCTAGAAGGGATATATGCCCTCCCTTGTTTATTGCAGCATTGCTTCCAATAGCTAAGACTTGGAAACAACCTGAATCCATCAACAGATGAGTCAATAAAGAAAAGGTGGTGTATATATACAAGGAAATATTATTCAACCGAGAAAAAGGAGGAAATCCCGACATTTGTGACAATATATATAGACTTTGAGTGCTTTATGCTAAGTGAACTAAGGCAGACAAAGACAAAACCTGAATGATCTCACTTACATGTTGAATCTGAAAAAGCTGAACTCATAAAAACAGTCGAATGGTGGTTACCAGGTGCTGGGGGTGGAGAAATTGAAGAGCCGTTTTTTAAGGGTAGAAACTTATAACTAGTAGATAAATAAGTTATGGAGACTGAACATACAACCTGGTGATTATGGTCAACAACACTGTATTATCAACTTCAACGTGACTTATAGACTAAATCTTAATGATTCTGAACACAAAATAGAAATGATAAAAGACAAAGTGTTAGTAAGGTTACGGTAGTAATCAGAGTACAATATTTCAATGTATGAAGCAAACATGGAAGACTTAAATGTATACAATCTCATATGTCAATTATATCTGAGTTTTTAAGATTTTTTAGAAAATGAAAGACATACGCAACAGGTGACAGCAACAACCACAGATTCCATTGCTCTCATGTGGAAAGGGCAGGGTGAGGGGGAGCAGGCGCAGACAACAGCAGCTGGCACAGGAGGCAGAACTGGGGAGAGGCGGCTGGACTCAGGATACATTTTAAGTTAGGGGTCCATCCCTGGAAGATCCTCACAACCTTCCCAAGTGGAGATTAGGGGTTGTTGTCAGAAGAGGTGGTGATAGATGCTGGTGGACAAAGATCAATAACTTTCCATTACTCCCACCGTTTGCAGTTTCATGCAGTTTTTCCTCTAGAGATATATTTTCACCACCGTCAGCTTTTTCTGGGTTGGAGCTGTATCTCCAGTCTCATTTCAAGACCTAGAATCACTGCAAGGGATTTTAGAGATGATATGGTCCAACCCCAGTCTGTTCACAGATGAGAATCCCAAGTCTTTGAAAAATTATGGGATTGTACAAAGTCCCCTCAAGCCAATCAGGGCTGGAACTGGGCTGCAGCTCTGATTTCCAATGCTGGCTTTATTCATAGAGCAAAGGCTCAATTTGGGATGCTGCCAAAGACTCGTGGGATGATGGGAGAGGGTTTAACCTTCCAAAAGTCTCCATTAGCATCCCCCAAATAACCAGCAAGCTCAATAAACAAGGACCCCACCACTGACCACAAAGCTACCCCCAAGGATCCCATACAGGAATCCTGGAGCCACTCCCATGCCCAGTCACCAGCCCCTCATCAGCAACTCGAATGAGAGTCGAGAGTCCAGACCATAAAAGGCAGGCACACAGATGGGAAACACCAGGGTAGTGCCTTATGTTCTTTTTTAGAGGAAACTATATTTGAAGTACAGGCTTGATAGTCCTGCTGGGAAAGCTGCCAGTGGACAGGTCATTGCTTCAGAGCTGAGGGACACACATTAGCCTCTGAGCAGAGCTGCAGTTCTGCAGTCTATAAAGCAAGAGGCACGCGCTGCTCTGCAGGACCAAACAGCTCAGCTCGGATGGGAGGACTGTGTGGAATTCTCTCCCGGATGCTCAGTGAGCTGGCTGGTCTCTCTGCGGGAGAGGGAGCCGGGGGCCAAACTGCTTTGCACTTACGACCCAGCACACTGCCTGACACTCAGGGGAAGACTGATCTATGCTTGGTAAAGGCAGGCCCAGAGTGGCTGCATCCCATCTGGGCTGTATCCTGAGTGACCGGAGGAGCGCTGCATGTCACGAGGGTGGGGATGGGTTGAGCAATCTGTGGCTCTCACCAAAGCAGTGCAATGGAGCTCCCCCCGGCCCCCCTCCCCTCACCTCAGTCTGTGGTTTTAATTTTCTTCTAAGAAAAATAATCCAGCTTCTCTTTAATCAGTAACCACGATGGTCGGGAGAAGCTGTCACAGAGCCAATGGGAGCGGTTCCTGTGTTTAATCATGAGAATGGCCCAGCTGTCTTCTCTGAGGAGGGCAGGGAAGTGGCGCCTTGGATGGCTTTCCATCCTCGCCCAGTGACCACCCTCATTTCGGTGGGGAGCCAGCTGGCTGTCTGGGGGGATGGACAAGGGGCATAAATATTCGTCCATGAGCTCCCTGTGGAGAAGGCAATGGCAACCTACTCCAGTACTCTTCCCTGGAAAATCCCCTGGATGGAGGAGCCTGGTGGGCTGCCGTCTATGGGGTCGCACAGAGTTGGACACGACTGACGTGACTTAGCAGTAGCAGCAGCAGCAGCAGCAGCAGTGAGCTCCCTGGGAGAGCAGGGAGTTTTGACCGAACATCTCCCCAGATGATACAGGTGAGAAGAGCAGTGTCTCTGGCTGAGGCAGAGGAGTGGGAGGGAGAGAGTGCCCGGCCATGGGACCCTACTGCCTTCCTGGACTGATCAAGGCTGTCCTTTCTCACAGGCCAGGTGGTGCCCGCCAGCAAAACCAAACCAGTATTGCAGTGGAGCAGGGGAGCTCATGGTGAGGATGTGGCAGGGGGAGGATGAGAAGAGGCTGCTGTCGTGCAATTTCAGGGAGATGGAGCAAGTGAGGGGTAACTGGGGTCCTGAGTCCCTATTCTGACCTTAGCAAAGAAGGGGTGGGGGTCCCCAACACACACAGCCATTTTCTGCTTCTGACCTTAAACGGGGGGCCCCCTGCAGGGTGGCACGGTCAGTAGGCTTCAGGATAATGCTGAGAGCACTCTTACTAACAAGGAGGGACATTGAGTGCTCAAGCTTTAGCCGATGCTTCCTCTGCAGGTGGCACCAGAAAGGGGTGCAGTCCTGCTCGAACCTTCCTTCCCTGTTGTTCTGCCCCAACAGCCCGGCCAGTGTTGGCCCGGCTCCTGGGCTCCTCCAGGCATCTCAGCCCTCCCCTCAGCGCCGTGTGGAGACCGAGGACATCCTCCAGCGCTTCTTGTGTATGCCCCTATGTTTTAATTTACGATTTTCCTCTCTTCTTCTCCTCTCAGTGGCAAACATGTGCAGGTGAAGAGCTGGCTTACATCTCCTCCACAGCCTGCCCCCTCCTTTCCCCTGCACGAGGATAAGTTCTGTGAAGCAGTGCAGCTCTGGCTCCCCAGCCCCATGTGCTCCAGAAGAAGCTGCCCCTCTTTCCTCTCTGCACACACAC
The DNA here is from genome assembly GCF_042477335.2 of Ovis canadensis. Taxonomy (NCBI): domain Eukaryota; kingdom Metazoa; phylum Chordata; class Mammalia; order Artiodactyla; family Bovidae; genus Ovis; species Ovis canadensis. The sequence continues at coordinate 156,311,375 of NC_091246.1, forward strand.
AGTGTACAGACATATTTTTCTAACCATTCTGTATTCTGCACTCTCCTTCCCTCAGAACTTCAGCTCCCAGCATATGTGTGTGTGTGTGTTGGCCAAAATTTGCCCACCTTAAAACGAATCATCTCTAATATCTCTATCTGCATCATGTTTCATGTTTCCTTCTGAAACCCCACGGGCACCCTAGTGAAGTCTCACCCTAGAAAGGTGTTAAGTTCACTGAAGGCTTTTTAGAGTGCAGACTGAAATGTCTAGAGCCAACAGTACCCCAGACCTGGACCTCCTGAATGAGGGCAGCTGCTATCATTTTAGCCTCGTACACACAACATAAAAAATGCCAGCTGTCCTTCTCTGGTAACCACTCACGTCAGAGGTACCTCTGTGACCTTCCCTTTGCAGATCACTTTAATTACAGGCACCAGTGCCTACGGGGGTTACGGTGCAAACTGGGAACCTTGGATTTCAGTAAAGTCCAAACTGCTTTGAAACCCAAATACAGTCAACCCTCAATTATCCACGCCAAGGAAAGGGAGCGTGGATAATCCCAAACAGCAGATGATTAAAAAATCATTTCTTTTGGCTGTGGGGAAGTGCCATATGCTATTTGCAACAGAGCAGCAAAATTTCCTCTCTAGTTGCATTTTGCTCAGATTAATGTTGCATCATGCTTGCATTTCTCCTCACACGCCAGCTGACAGCAGAGGCGGTGAGACACGGGAGCCTGAGGAAGCGAGGTGAGTGGCAGGGGAAGCCAGCGGCCAGGGAAGAAGGGTAAGGCCCAGGTACTGATGAACAATCAAAGGCTCTGGGTCTCCTCTCAACTTGAAATGGAATGGAGGAGGAGAAGAAGGAAAAAGAAGAAAAGGAAACAAATTAAAAACCCTAAACAGAGAGACCAGATACAAAGAGCAGAGCCTCCTGGGGCATCACCTTACTCCCATCAAGTTTTCCCAGTGCACTCTTTATGGTCCTGTGACATGAACCATCTCCTTAGAACACCTGGTTTGCTCTCTGTCTATGGATCACAGTCAGTGCTCTCTGCCTCCTCACCTTTGTTTCTGCTGTACCACCTGCCTGAAACGCCCTTTTCCTCTTGTGTCCTATCCACATTTCAGCCCCCTTTCAAGACCCAGCCAATTTCCCACCTCTCCTTTTCCAGTCATATCCATCAGAAGCAATGTCCCTCCTCCTTTCTTCCACCCCGCTGCTGAATGCCAATGGCACAGTCCTCTCTCTCTCAGCATACGTGGGGTATACGCTCTGTGAGGACAGGGAGAAATGCTATGATAGATTTCTGAGGGGCGTGGTATTCCCTTTAACACCTGGCAGTGTTTGGTACCTGGCAGGCTCCCCTACCTAGAGATGGACAGACTAAACCCTGCAGAAGGTGTGAAGACACTAAACCCACGGTTTCAAACTTGAGCTGAGTTAGGCTTTCCTGTGGGACCTGGTCTCCCAGGGTCTGTTCCCAAAGATGATGCTTCAGTAGGCTGGGGGAACTTGGAGTCAGGCGTTTGCTACAAGTGCTCAGGAGATTTCAACCACTGAAAAGTCAGTTATAAAACACCCAAATCAGGGACTTCCCCGGTGGTCCAGTGGCTGAGACTCCCTACTTCCAATGCAGGGGCCTAGGTTCCATCCCTGGCCAGAGATCCCACACGACACAACGAAAGATCTCACATGCAACAAATATTGAAGATCCCACGTGCCATAACTAAGACCTAATGCAACCCAATTATAAATCAATACTAAAAGAAAACACACAAATCATCAATGCCTACACACTCAACAACTTTCATCCTTGTGTACCATTCACTTAGGTGAAACCTAAAGTGAGAGTTGGGCTCTGAAGAAAGCAGAGCACCAAAGAATTGATGCTTTTGAACTGTGGTGTTAGAGAAGACTCTTGAGGGTCCCTTGGACTGCAAGGAGATCCAACCAGTCCATTCTGAAGGAGATCAGTCCTGGGTGTTCAAAGGACTGATGTTGAAGCTGAAACTCCAATACTTCGGCCACCTCATGCAAAGAGTTGACTCATTGGAAAAGACCCTGATGCTGGGAGGGATTGGGGGCAGGAGGAAAAGGGGACGACAGAGGATGAGATGGCTGGATGGCATCACTGACTCAATGCACATGAGTTTGGGTGAACTGGAGTTGGTGATGGACAGGGAGGCCTGGCGTGCTATGATTCATGGGGTCACTAAGAGTCGGACACAACTGAGAAACTGAACTGGAACTGGAAAGGTTAAAAAACAAAGACGCTGAGAAATGCACTAGGGTTATTACTGTTATCTCTCGTACTTCTTAAGGCTGACTTCAGCATTTTCTTAAGTGAAAATAACTGCGAAGAGTAGAGGTTAAAATAGCACAGAGATTTACAACAGATTCTCCATATTTCCCAGAGAAGGCAATGGCACCCCACTCCAGTACTCTTGCTTGGCAATTCCCATGGATGTAGGAGCCTGGTGGGCTGTGGTCCATGGGGTCACTAAGAGTCGGACATGACTGAGCGACTTCCCTTTCACTTTTCACTTTCATGCATTGGAGAAGGAAATGGCAACCCACTCCAGTGTTCTTGCCTGGAGAATCCCAGGGACGAGGGAGCCTGGTGGGCTTCCGTCTATGGGGTCGCACAGAGTCGGACACGACTGAAGCGACTTAGCAGCAGCAGCAGCAGCAGCTCCATATTTCCGTGAGCTGAAGCAGCACATTTTTGCATCTTTGGCATCAGAGTATGGCTTACAGGCCACTTTGGTATCCAGCACTGCCTGTCCACACACTAACTTGGTCCTCGCTCTTCACTCCGCCATTATGCCAATGAATTATGTGCATTGTTGGCTCTGCACTACACTACACATGTTGAGTCTCACTGCCGTTTAAATAATTTCAAGATTATACTATCATTTGGTATTGAAATGAGAAACTGTTGTATACACAGAAGGCCATGAAAACAGCAGCAGGGCATAAACTTGATATTAGCGAAACAAGTATTTACTGGAGGAACAACCACACTTCCTCATTTTCTTGCAAAGAAGCAACCCATTGAAACAATTGCTTTATAGCTTCACTTCTCAAATCAACTGGTACCAATTGTGTTGGCCTCATCTGGGACCACAAGAAAACTGCAGAATCTCAGGCCTGTCTCAGACCTACTACACCCTGGCTTTTGACAAGATCCCCAGGTGACTTGTATGAATATGAAAGTTTGAGAAGCAGAGTATTATAGGACTTAAGGAAGATATCCATAGGTAGATAAAGCTGAGTTATGTTTAGTTACTGAGATACGCACAGGAAGATTACCTATCACATGCTAGGCAAGAAAGCTTGCAAAGAAATGTCAGTGACTTAGAAGAAGATATGGGATATTATGAGAGACCATATCGTCAGTTCACTTGAAAGCCCAGAGGACATAGATGTTTGGGAAAATACACAGATCAGTGACTAAAATGTGATTCAGAGGAGTTAAGTGAACATGAACAAGATTTGCAAAACACGTTAACCAGCTTTTCCACTGTTCTCCTTAGACAAGCATAAAAGTGACATGTGGTAACAATACAGGTTTAACCTTAAGGGGCCCTCAAAAAAGAAAAAAATTATATGAGCAAAGAAAGCATTTTGTCACAGTTTAATAAGGAACACTTTTCCTTCATAATACATAATATGGTATATCCTACAACCAAAGGCATCTCAGATTTCATGAAATATAACTGAAAGTCCCATGCACTTTACCAAATTGCTTTCTCTCAGAGTTTAAATTTCAGCAATCATTGCTTCACTATGATGCTTCCTAACATTGATATTTTTTTACATAGAAAATAAAGTTTTGAGTTTGTTAATTCTGCTTTTTAAGTTTTACACTTTTTAGGTCCTCCAACTCCACGGTTTTAATCTCCTACTATGAAAAACAGCTCGTCAGCTCTAGCCACCATACTTTAGAATTTAGAAAGTTAAATAAGAATGGAGACAATATCAGGTGAGAGAGGGAAATGAGGCAGTAAGACACGGGTCCAGACTGCCTCTAACAACTATCGTATCTCCTTTTCCTACTTTAAACACTCACCAACATAAAACATTTAAAAAACCTATTAGCTGCTGTCACAATTATTGTCTTTAATACTTAGAAACCTGTCAAACAGGTATTATTATCCTCTTTTCACAAGCGAAGAGAGTGAAGTCAGAGGAATAAAATAACTCACCCAAACAGAAGAGGGGATCTTCAGTGGTGGGACCAGAATTCAAAAAAGGTGTCCCTGCAGCCCTGCCGAGTTGGTGTCTCCACGTGCAGCTCCACCGCGTGCTTTGCAACACACAGCGCTGCAACCGCTCCTGCTGGTGAATAATCCGTACACTGTCCTCCGTGGACTTGCAGGCCTTCAGCTGAGTTGCTGCACTGCCATTGCCTTTCACTGAACAACCCCTTAGGCTGCCTGAGCCCTTTGCCTTTAACGTGGGACCAGCCTCCCTGCCTATTCTTGACTGCATTGAAGTATCCAAAACTACGGAATTTCTGTCCATGTAAATGCCCCCAATTCTCGCAGTTTCTGAGAGTTCCCCTCGCCACCACCACATTTTTAAAAATTAGATTGCTTTAAGCTCACTTCACTTCTATCATTTAAAAGCATCCTATGTGACTGGCCCACACCCAACACAGCCATGCCATCTCACTACTCACCTTTGAGCCTGCCTCATGGTCTTACCACACAGTAACTTTATCCTGGAGATTCTTATTCTTTCCTAATAAATCAAAATGCTACTCTGAAGTGAACCCTCTTACTTCTCACTAATTACGTGAGTGGTGCATCAGCCTCACTGACATTAGAATCACCTGGGAGCATTAACATCTACAGGGCTCAAGCCACACTGCCAGCCAATTAAACCAGAATCTCTGGAGGTGGGATCCAGGATCAGTATCTTTTTCATTTTGCAGGTGATCCCAATAGGCAACCATGATTGGGAGGCAGTAAATCATGCTACTTACCTCCTTTAGCTGTCCACTAACTCAGTTGTTGCTACCCTTTCCAATTAAGCTCTTTAAGTTAAAAGCCCTTTAATAATTGTTCCTGTTTAAGCCACTTTTCAAAAATAACTCATTTTTATTACAAAAAAATACATTTATTTTAGTCTTTAGCTTTGCAAATACAGTTGTCAACTACAAATTGGCACCTGCCATTGGTATTTGCCATCTATAAGGATTAATCATGAGCTGCTGCAGCTGCTAATTTTCAACAACCCCTGAAAGTGGAGAGCAGAAATGAGGCACTCTGTGCTCGGGGTGGGGTCGGGGGAGACTGGCAGAACAGGCCTTCAGATAGATATTTTTAGGAGACAACTTTATGAGCCCAATTCTTGTATCTCCTCACGTCTAGGTTGCCTGCTCCTCATGACTGGCAGCTCATGACCTTCATGAGACTAGCAGAACCCTTCTGAAAACATGTGTGCTTGATTGCATACACTCCCCCTTCACCAAAAATCACATTTATACAAACCTCTCCCCCGAACTCTTTGGGACAGTTTCTCAGAGCTATCTCTGGGCTGTAGCCCTCATTTTGCTTCCAGTGAAACTTCACTCGCAACTCCCACTTTGTGCATTTTTCTAAGACAACACAACTGAGCCAAGAGAAGCAAATATAAATCAGCAATACTCTCACTACTGCTAACCTGTCCATGAAGACACCATCAGTATCTTTTCTTTGTATATGTTTTGCATGTGTTTTATTGTACACGTGGTTTTGTAGCCTTCTTTTCTCATCTGAACATCTTTTCACTTGGACTTCTTTTCACTCTTGCCTTTTTCTCTGTCCTGGCCTTCATAACTTTCACAATTCAGTCTTTCCTGGGTCTTTCAACCTGGCCTTCTGCTGTGAATTCTGGAGCCTCCCTCAATCCTAATGGGTGATTCAGTTCAGAATCACTAAACATGTTCCTTTTGGAGTTGCTGCCTTTCCAAATGGCTCTACCACCTGGCTGCCCAACTGCTCACGCCAGATGAACCTGAGGTCATTCTTGGACACTTGGACACTTCACACTTCATTTCCCTTTTTAAAAAAGATTTTATTTGATATAGTTGATTCACAATGCTGTGTTAACTCCAAGCGCACGGCAAAGTGGCCACATATATTGATTCTATTTTAGATTCTTCATGCACACAGGTCATCACCTCATATACAGGTGATGAGATTCCCACCTCATACAGCAGGTCCCCGCTGGTTGTCCATTCCATGTATAGTATAGTCATTTCTAAACAACTATCAAAGCAAATATGTTGTGCTTCTTAATATTTTTTGAATCTGCACAAATCTCTCCATCCCAAAGTGGCAGCTTCCTTCCACTGAGGCCACTATCTTTGCCATGGCCAAACTGGTCTCTTTATTGCTTGCTTCTCTCTAGTCTACTCCCCACACCATCTGGGCGGTTCCATAAAGTCAATCTCATTACCTTCAAGGTCAAGTCCACACTCATTAAGACTTTCATAACTGATGATCCAGCCCCTGCTTATGTCAAGCCTCCTCCTTCCTCCTACCACAACCCTACACATACCTGGGCCACAGTGCTTCAGAAACACTCAACTCTTTCCCCCTTTGTTCTACCTAAAACATGCTTCTCGTCCTTTCTGATGTATGCCCGCTCATCTTGCAGGTCAGATGGCTTCTCACTTCTCTGGAGAAGTCTCATCTGACTCCCTAAATCTGGATTAGAAGCTCTCTCTGTGCTCCCCGGATATCCTGCACCTCCTCCAGTAAGCACAGCTCACACTGCATTGCAGTCACTGCTGCTTGTCTGTATTCTCCTCCAGACTAGAGTGAGGGGCCACATCTGTTTTGCTTGTCATTACGTCCCCAGCATCTAGCAACATATACTTAAGCCATTGGTCGAATGAAAAATGAATGACTGAATTTCTTCTATGTGAATACATCATGAAATCGGTCTTCCAGCACAGAAGCAGGTTTTTGCTGAATGAGATCTCACTTGTTACTGAGAATATTAGCAAGGCCAGGGTGATGTTTCTCTCCAAGCTGTAAGGGGACCCTGGGTAAGGGGGTGGCTTTTTCCTGTCTTTAGACCTGTCCCCCAATCTTTCTCTGCTTCATAGTTCTTCCTACCTAATTTTCCCTCGCTTCCTGCTTTCTCCGTCTTCACAAACTTGAAGTTGAATCAGCCTAGCTGAATTTTGTATTAGTTTTGTTTTTCACAGTGGAAGCCCCTCATCTCCTCATTAATAAGACACCACTGTAACCCAAAGTTCTGTGGGTTTTCAAATAGCATCATGTTCATGAATGTCTGATGTTCATTTGCTGTTGATACCAGCATCATCATTTCAGTGGTGGGGGGAGGGGAAGGAGTTGGTAAAAACCAGAGATAAGATTATAGTTTCCAGTCTATCTCAAGGAGTTTTGGCATCTTTCTTCAAAATGTGAATATTCAGTGCCTGTGAAATTAGCTCCATGACACCATCTGGGCTTAGATGAGGTTTTTATAGAGTCTTGAGGTGTTTGTAATTGAGAGCCTTTTTTAAAGAAAAGAAATGCAAATTACATATACACTAATAAGCCTTGAAAAGTGCTTGTGCAAGTTGGGGCCTCCTGAAAATCAACCTTCATCAGGTAAACCTATTCTTCATCTTCATCTTCTTATCTTTCATAACTGGAGAAACTGAGGCCCAGAGTGACAGGTCCACTTGTGAGTTGGCTTGAAGACTGATGACTGACCTACCTGTCCCCATTCTAGGACCTACTGCTTGTTATGGGGCTAGATGGACTTCAAGTTAGCTGAAGAAAGCCTCAATTCCCTAGCTCATTCATACAGGTCAAGCCAGAAGGGTACAAACATAGATACATAAGAAATCAATGTGTTTTCAACAAGTTCAGGCTCTGCTTGAGCAGCAAGCTTATTGATCTGGCAGGAAGGGCCCTGGCCTGGGAGTAGGGAGGGGAAGTTCTCTGAGTTCTTGTTTGTACTATTAAGCACCTACAAAAAGTGACCTCCTTATGCTGTTTGAAGCTGATTGTGAATTTGGAGGAGCCAAGAGTTTAGACAGCTATCCAGTTTATAAGCTGCTGCACCACTTAACTGACTCCTGCAGTCTTGCAGGGCAAAAGGTCAATCTTCTGCACTTCCACCTCCTGGCCTACGGGCCATCCCAAGGCCTCGTACCTGGATTCCCTTTGTCTGGCTCACTTTTTTGACTTAATCAGCCTGGGCCTGTTCATGACTTGGGTTTGCCTCCTGACCCTTGCTGTGGATCACGCTAACCCATCTGGGTACCCAAGTCAGTCCTGCAAGCTCCCACTTATCCGGGTTGGAGGCTCAGATCCTCACTTCAGGAGAGTCCTGGTAAGACTTCAGTTTCCAACCTTGTCTTCCAGGTTGTCATTCTGCAAGCAGGAATGTACTTGGGTTCACACAGTTTATGTCTCCAGTCCAGCTGTGTGTTGGAGGATGTCGTTGCACCAGGTTCCTCATTTATAAAATGAAGCACTAGACTTCACACCCTTTGCAGCACCACAGGCTGCAGATGCTAAATGCAGTTGTAATGAAAGTGAAGGAAATTGGCTCCTGTGTCAGAGTGCTTGTTGTTGTTACTGATGTCAGAGACAAGCTCACCAGGAATTCCCTGGCTGTCCAGTGGTTAGGACACTGCACTTCCACTTCAGGGGGCACAGGTTTGATCCTTGGTCTGAGAACTAAGATCCTGTATGCCACGTGGCATGTCCACTCCCCTTCCCAAAGTATATACAGATAAGCACAGACAGTCCATATGGGCTCTTAAAAAAATTTTTTTTTGGCCACACTATGTAGCATGCGGGATCCTAGTTCCCTGACCAGGGACTGACCCCCAACCCCTGCACTGGAAAGCAGAGTCTTAACTGCTGGACCACCAGGGAAGGCCTCATATGGGTCATGTTGCTTTGTTGCAGCTCTCCTCATGTTGAAAGAGGAACTCCGAGGGCTTCCCTGGTGGTCCAATGATTAGGAATCTGCTTTGCAATGCAGGGGACACAGGTTCAATCTTTGGTCCAGAAAGATTCCACATGCTGTGGAGCAACTTACAGTAGTTAAGCCCATGCATCACAACTACTGAGCCTGTGCTCTGGAGCTCCTGAGCCATGACTGCTGAGCCCATGTGTTACAGCTACTGAAGCCTGTGAGCCTACAGCTCGCGCTTCACAGCAGGAGAAAGCATCACAATGAGAAGCCCAAGCACCACAGCTTGAGAGTAGCCTCTGCTTGCCCCAGTTAGAGAGAGCCTTCAAGAAGCAATGAAGTCCCAGCGCAGCGCAGCCAAAAATAAATAAATGTTAAAAAAAATTAAAAGATGAACTCTGAGATGTTAAATTTCTATGCAAAGAGAAAGGTGCTGCATGAGGCCAGGTGCAAGCCTTGGAGTGAGGGTTCCCAGCTGTTTACACTTGGGCAAAGGCCACAGCAAACAGGACTGTGTTTGACAGTGAACTGGCAGGGCGCAGAGTGAGCTCAATAAGGGGTGGGGTGTACTTAACACATCACCCTCTCTGAGTTGGTGAGTGGGCACAGAAGCCAGTTATGGGGATTCGGGGTAGGAACTAGAGACCCCAGGTAGGTCTGGAACTGAAGGCTGCTGCTGCTGCTGCTAAGTCGCTTCAGTCATGTCTGACTCTGTGCGACCCCATAGATGGCAGCCCACCAGGCTCCCTCATCCCTGGGATTCTCCAGGCAAGAACACTGGAGTCGGTTGCCATTTAGGTTCATTTGGGAAAAATTCACAGCGGCCTTGAAAAGAGCCTGGGCTTTTTCACAGAGCACCAGCCCCTCTCCTTTGATGGGGAAGACAGGCGGTCGCATACAGTGGTGCTCAATTAAGGGCAGATTCCCTCCTTTTAAGGGAGTATGAAGTGTGTCCAGAACATGGCCCATGGGAGTCATTGCTCACTCCCACCAGGCCTTGGGCACTTGAGGTGGCTCAGGCCAGGCCTCTGTATTTTCCCTGTGGCTGCCCCAGGCTTGCTGACCTCCAGAGTCAATGTTAGTCTGGCTATTGTTGGGCCAGTTATGTTTGCCAAAACTTTAAAACAACTCGTACAATTACAGGCCTGTCCTGTAACCGTACTCACAGCTCTGAAAGGGGTTCTTGTGCAGGCAAAACACCCAGAAGGCCCAGGGTAGGGGACAGGGTCACCCCTGCTTTTCCCAGTCTCGCTGCCAGCTCTGTGGTTGCAGCTGGCACTGTGGGCAAGGCTGGGGCCGTTCACATCCGCACTGAAACCCGCGTCGGTGACGGGGGTGGAGAACAAACAGGGGATTATCTTGAAGCTTCCCTGCCCTGTCCTTTGTTGGGGAAGCAGATGGGCAGGGACTAGCAGAGTCCAGCTGTTGCAAACCCAAGTGTTCCTTGTACGGAAGCTGTCCTCCAACCCAGGCCTGCTCAGGGGCTACAGGCCTGTCTCAGGCCTGTCTCTCACTGGGCAGACCCTCGCACTGGGCAGGGGAGGGAGGAGCCTGGACTCTGCACCTGGGCTGGGCTGGGAATATTAATATTGATTATCTGGGCATTTTTGTGCCAAACACTAAGCTCAGCACTCGAATTACATTCACAATTGACCCCATGAGGTAGATGCTTCCTGCAGCAGTGTCCCTGGGGTTCAAGAGGAAGGAGCAGGTGCCAATGGATTGTGTTCAAGGCCCAGAAAGTACAGGGCCAGGATGTGAATCCAGCTCTGTACAGCTTGTATTCAAGCTCTTCACCTCCACGGAACTCACATCTGCTGTGCAACTGTAAACAAACTGCTTGACCTCTCTGAGCTACAGGTGTAAAGGGAACTTAATACAGCTTCTCCTAGGGAGTAGATGAGATTAGGTATGAGAGCCTGGCTCTATTCCTGACACACAGTAGGAGCTAAACTTGGCTCTTTGTCCTTCCTTGAGATCTCCGATGCTCTCATTGGGGTCCAAGGTGGGCATGAAGGATGTGGTGGTCACTTTTTGCTTCCCTTTTAACTCAAAGCATGTGACTCTGGGAGCTTGTAGGTATCCACCAACCATGGAAGATCCATGAGGCTGGGCAGTGGTTGGCCTCTGCTTGTGTCCTGACGGCTCCTTCCCTGAAAACCATGGAAGATCCATGAGGCTGGGCAGTGGTTGGCCTCTGCTTGTGTCCTGACGGCTCCTTCCCTGAAAACCATGGAAGATCCATGAGGCTGGGCAGTGGTTGGCCTCTGCTTGTGTCCTGACGGCTCCTTCCCTGAAAACCATGGAAGATCCATGAGGCTGGGCAGTGGTTGGCCTCTGCTTGTGTCCTGACGGCTCCTTCCCTGAAAACCATGGAAGATCCATGAGGCTGGGCAGTGGTTGGCCTCTGCTTGTGTCCTGACCGCTCCTTCCCTGAAAACCATGGAAGATCCATGAGGCTGGGCAGTGGTTGGCCTCTGCTTGTGTCCTGACGGCTCCTTCCCTGACAAGTGGATCCGTCTTGAGCTGGTCCCTCCTGCTAGGTTGGGACAGTGTCCCCAGCACCAGGAAACTACAAGAGCCCTGCCCTAGTCTAACCAAGATACCCTTTCTTCCCCTGGACCTGCTCTCCCTGAGGTCAGAATCCCACCTCCTCCTCCTATCCTGGCCCCATTCCTGGGAATCCTGACAGACTGTGTGGTAGGCTGCAAAAGCCCCTCAAAGATATCTACATCCTGATCTAGAACCTGTGAATATTATTTTGTGTGGTAAAAAAGGACTTTACAGATGTGATTAAGGACCTGGAGATGGGGAGATTATCTGAGCAGGTCCCACATGTAATCACGAGAGTTCTTATAAGAGAGACGCAAAGGGAGTGCTCACACAGAGAAAGCAGAGAAGAAGGCAATGTGAAGATGGCGGCAGAGACTGCAGTGATGTGGCCTCAAGCCAAGACTGCTGAAAAACCAAAGCCCAGATATTTATTCTTCCACAGATCTGAAGGCCAGGAGTTGAAAATCACTATCACAGAGCCACACTCTGTCTGGAGGCCCTGTGGAGATCTGTCCATCAGTTCTTCTAGGTACTGAGGGTTGCCAGCAGTCTTGGCTTGTGGCCACATCACTGCAGCCTCTGCCTCCATCTTCATATTACCTTCTTTTCTACTTTCTCTGTGTGAGCGCTCCCTCTTTGCATCAGAAGGCCAAAGTGTTAGAGCTTCAGTTTCAGCATCAGTCCTTCCAATGAATATTCAGGGTTGGTTTCCTTTAGGATTGACTGGCTTGATCGCCTTGCTGTCCAAGGGACTCTCAAGAGTCTTCTCCAGCACCACAGTTTGAAAGCATCAGTTCTTCAGTGTTCAGTCTTCTTTATGGTCCAGCTCCCACATCCATACACGACTACTGGAAGAACCATGTGCTGTGCTTAATTGCTCAGTCATGTCCAACTCTTGGACAGCATGGACCGTAGCCCGCCAGGCTCCTCTGTTCATGGGGATTCTCCAGGTAAGAATAGTGGAGTGGGTAGCCTTTCCCTTCTCCAGGGGATCTTTCCAACCCAGGGATCAAACCCAGGTCTCCCACATTTCAGGTGGATTCTTTACTGTCTGAGCCACTAGGGGAGCCCATATGGAAAAACCATACCTTTGACTAGGTAGACCTTTGTTGGCAAAATAATGTCTCTGCTTTGCAATATATTGTCTAGGTTTGTCACAGCTTTTCTTCCAAGGAACAAGTGTCTTTTAATTTTATGGCTGCAGTCATCATCCACAATGATTTTGGAGCCCAAGAAAATAAAATCTGCCAACATTTCCATTTTCTCCCCATCTATTTGCTATGAAATGATGGGACCGGATGCTATGATCTTAGTTTTTTGAATGTTGAGTTTTAAGCCAACTTTTTCACTCTCCTCTTTCACCTTCATCAAAGAGGTTCTTTAGTTCTTCTTTGCTTTCTGCCATAAGGGTATTGTCATCTGCATAGCTGAGGTTATTGATATTTCTCCCAGCAGTCCTGATTCCAGCCTGCAGTTTGCATGATGTACTTTGCACAGGAGCTAAAAAAGCAGGGTGACAATATGCAGTCTTGATGTACTCCTTTCTCAATTTTGAACCAGTCCATTGTTTCATGAACAGTACTAACTGTTGCTTCTTGACAAGCATACAGGTTTCTCAGGAGGGAGGTAAGGTGGTCTGGTATTCCCATCTCTTTAAGAATTTTTCACAGTTTGTTGTGATCCACACAAAGACTTTAGCATAATGAAGCAAAAGTAGATGTTTTTCTGGAATTTCATAGCTTTCTCTATGATCCAACGGATGTTGGCAATTTGGTCTCTGGTTCTTCTGCCTTTTCTAAATCCAGCTTGAACATCTGGAAGTTCTCGGTTCATGTATCACTGAAACCTAGCTTGGAGAATTTTGAGCAGGATGGGTCAGGGTGAAACAAAATAAGGCTAAACAGCTTTTGGAATCAAGAACTGTTAAAATTTTGTTGGCATCTAGGAGGAGGAGGAGATGAGAGGCTAGAAGAACAGCCAGAGGGAGATGGCACAGGGGTCTAGAAAGAGCTCTGAGAGAGCCCAGAGCACAGTGATATGCCACGAGGCTGGAGTGCATGGAAGACAGAGCAGGAGGAAAAGCCCCGCTGATAAGTAGAGGCTATCAAAATTAGGAACAGTGATGTTTGCTTGACAGTGAATTTATTTTCTACTCCGTGCTGTAATTACCACCCCCCCCCCCTTTAGCCACAAAACCTTAAGTAAAATCTCTTACATGAGCCTGTGTACAAAAAATTTGCAGGAGATGAAGACAAGCCTTTAGCACCATTCCAGGACATCTTAAGAAAGGAGAGAGGTGGGCACTGCATGAATTTTGGTGACAGTGACGAAATAGCTGGTAGCAAGGAATGACAAGATGGATGTGAGCCCCTGCCCTTGGAAATTCACACACATATTGGGAGATGACAGACTTCCTGCAGTAGGTGCAATGGGGACTTTCCTAATCCATTTTACTTGGTGTTGGTGAGAGTCTCTCTGATAGAATTTGTGTATGTGTGAGTAACAGAAGGTTTATTAAATTATTGAAAGGCTAATAAAGGATGTTCTAGAGATGGAGATTAATTTAAAAAACACACACAAACTTCTCTTTTCAATATTTCCCTTCTTTCTTCTAAGCTAAGTGTGCAAGTATTTTGAATTTAAATAAATGTTTTTAAGTCAAATCAATTTTGGAACAGAGAGAACTAGAGGTTTATAGACTCCCTCGATGGTCAGCAGTTGCTGATTAATGATGCTGGAGTCTGTAATTATACTGCTGTCAGGAGACTGAGTGTCCTCAATAAATCCAGGTTCATCTGCCTTTCCAAGACACTGGGAGAGGAGCATCTTGATTTATCCCCCAATTGGCACATATTCTCTTTACTGCACCTTAGAGAGCACCCAACTACTTAATGGTTTGAGAGGTCAATTTTCATCTTGCTTGTATTGAACAACCTAGAATGTAAGTGTCCTTGCCCATGACTTAAATTGGACCTTTCTTCTTATTGCCTTTTTGGTTCATTCTTCTCTCCCTAACTAACCTCATTCATTTGAAAAACTGGGTGTAGCAAATTGCAAAAACAGTGGTAAGTCTCCACTCTTCTCTGAATCCATGCCCTTTAAAATGTGACTTTGCCACTCTTCTCATTATGGGATGGAATAATGGAATCCATTTTGCTATCCTTTGAACCTGAGCTGACCTTGTGACTTGCTTTGGCCAACAGAATGCGGTGGAAGTGACAACGGAAGTTTTCAGTCAGATCCTCAAGAGTCTTTTCACTCTTCCATTCTGAGCACCCTGCCAGATGCCTTGTGCAGAGGCCCAGACTCAGCTACTGCTCGACAAGAGACATGGCCACCACCCTTCCCTACTCTCCCCAACCCTCCCCCATCCACAGATCAAAGCCTACATGACCTGCAGCCGAGCCCAGCCCAAAGCAGAGGAACCACACAGCTAAGCCTGGCTTAAACAGACTAACTGCTGAATCATGAGCTAAATAATGACTGTTTTAATTTTGGTTCACTATGTAGCATTATTATGGAAATAGATAACAAATACCCTGGGTTCCTATTATATACTACCGCTGTTCTAGAGTCTGGAGCCACAGAGAGTGAGAGTTACAGAGATGGCATAGCTAAGACATTGCTGTTACCCTTGAGGAGCTCACAGTCTAGTGAGGCAGACAGGCTGACAAACATATTATATAGTTGTAGCAGGAAGTGACAAGTAGATTAATTTTATTGAACATCATCTATATACCAGGCATAATGCTAGGCATTTTATCGACATTCTCATCTCACTTAGTCTTTACTGCAAGCCTATGAGGTTGATGCTATTATTAGCCCATTTTAGAAAATAGAATACTGAGGCCTATGGAAATTAAGTCCTGACTCCAAAGCCCATGCCTGTCTTGCCAGCTCCTGATGTCCCCCTGTGACCGGTATGTATCTGAAAGATTCAGAGGAAGGGGCAGCTGAGCCTCAGGGGTTGAGGGGGAAGCCTCAGTGGATCCCGGCTGATGGCACACACTGGGAACCAGAAGTCACAGGCCACTGAATCAGTCCAGGGGTGAGATGTGGTGATAATGAACCAGAGAAGCTGGATAATGTGCATGCAGGCTGGGGACCTGCTGGGGAGCAGATAATAAACATCTTCAAATCAATTTTGGGTGGAGGCTGAAGAAGGCAGGACATCACCCAGGGGAAGAAGGGGTAAATGGGGACAGGAGGGGTTTTGTTGTTCTCTGTGTCAAGAAGCATTTCTGCTTTTCTCTGGGGCAGAGTATTCAAAGCCAGATGATGCCCAATTGGGAATTTCTGCCTGGAATGGAGTTCTGAAAAAATATCACTATTAATAGGAAATTCAGTTTTTCCTTCTGCTGCTTTCTTGGCAATGCCATTTTCAGATTTTTAAATAGATTGCCTAGCTTTCTTTTGAGGACTCATTTGCCTGAAGGGATTGGTACTGTAACGTTACGGTATGGGTTGTGCCTGTCCTGGCAGCTCCTTACTTACTTACTGCTCTATCCAGAATTTCCTTGTTTCTAAAATGTCCACAGACACAGAGTAGGTCCTGACAGCTGCCTGGGCTGACTTTAGACTCTGAGCTCCTTGCAGGTAGCACCCAGGTCCACTCTATCTATTGTTCCCTTATTATAGGCAGAAGTCTGCTGTGGGGAAAACAGCTAACAGGCATGGAACACTAGGTATCAAGCATTGCTGTGTTTATATGTGTCAATTCAAAGTAACATACATACACATTCCCATTTCCGAATTTTACAGATTAGGACAAGAACAGAAGAGGAAAACTATGTTTGACTTCCCAGAGCTGGCAAGAAGCAGGGAATGGATTTAAGCAAAGCCACGTGGTTCTGATGGAGAAGGAAATGGCACCCCACTCCAGTACTCTTGCCTGGAAAATCCCATGGATGGAGGAGCCTGATAGGCTACAGTCCATGGGGTCGCAAAGAGTTGGACACGATTGAAGTAACTTAGCAGCAGCAGCAGCAGTTTTAAATTTAACCCACAGTTTTAAATGCTTTCAATGTACAGAAATGAAATTGCAGCGGCAACAACCTGGGGAAAGTGGGGCTGGGGAGGTGGGTGGGGTCCTTCACTTTTTCCATTATAAAATTTGGCTGAGGTGAATATGTAATAAAAATGCAAATCTAGGGAAAGAAAAGAAAAAGGGTCCTGTTTTATTTTTTTTAATCATGAAATGTTAGTGCTTAAAGTGACCTTAGAGATAATCTAGCCCAAGAAGGAAACTGTCCTGAAGGTTAAGCAATCGTCCCAGGCTGCTCAGCGAGCTGGTGATGACAGAATCTGGAGAAGAACCCTCCGTCCTGACTGTCCTTGTCACCTCCTCTCAGCTCCTCCTGCAGGACAGTATCTGTGCTCCACCTGAGGGGAGTTGCCTGCTTCTTCACCTGACTTTCTACGTTCTTCACTCAGTGCAACATCCTTAAGGTCCATTCAAGTGTGCTCAGTGACAGGATTTCCTTCTTTCTCGTGACTGAATAATATTCCCGTGAATGCATATCCCACATCTTCTTTATCCATTTATTCACGAATGAATCTTCAGGTGTTTCCTATCTTGGCTATTGTGAATAATGCCGCAAAAAACATGGGAGGGCAGTGACCTCTTTGATATCCTGTTTTTATTTCCTTCAGATATATAATCAAAAGTGGCGTTGCTGGATCACCTGGTAGTTCTATTCTTAACTTTTTGAGGCGTCTCCATACTGTTTTCCATAGTGGTTGCACCAGTTTACATTACCAACAGTATGCACATGCTCCCTTTCTCTACATCTTTGACAACAGTTGCTATCTCATCTTTCTGATGATAGCCATTCTAACAGGTGTACATCAGACAGGGAAAGACACATACTCTATGATATTACTTATATGTGGAATCTAAAAGGCCAAACTCATACAAACAGAAAGCAAAATGGTGGTTCCCAAGGGTGGCAGGTAGGGAAATAGAGATGTTGTTAAAGTGTACAAACTTGCAACTGGTAGGTTAAGTCCTGGAGATATAATGTACACTATAGTGAATGGAGACAACAAAAAGTATTGTATTATAAATCAAATGTGCTCTAGATTTTAATCATTCCCATCACAATAAAGACATGACAATTATGTGGTGTGATAGCTACCATGGCAACCAACCACGTCACGCTGTATAAATGTATCCAATCAACATGTTGTACAGCACACATGCACACAATGCTACATGGCAAATCTGTTTCAATAAAAGACAGCTAGACAAAGTATGCCTCTCCCTTCCTCCCACCTTCACTAGGTCTGCCTCAAGTGCAGAGGGCTCTTCTGCTGGCACCAGGCTGATTACAGTCCTTCTCCGGGGTCCCTCCTGGGCCCACCATTTGGATGTGCTCCATGTTTTCTTTCTTATTGATTAACTTCGGCAGTGCTGGGTCTTCACTGCTGTGAGGGCTTTTCTCCAGTTTCGGGGAGCAGGGGCTACACTCTAGTTGTGGTGCATGGGCTTCTCATTGCTGTGCTTCTCTGATTGCAGGGCCCAGGCTCGAGGGTATGTGGGTTTCAGGAGTTGTGGCGCACAGGCTCTGGAGCACAGGCTCAATAGTTGTGGTGCCCGGGCTTAGTTGTTCTGAGGCATGTGGGATCTTCCTGGATCAAGGATCAAACCTGTGTCTCCTGCACTAGGAAGTGGATTCTTTTCTTTTCTTTCTTTTTTATTTTTTTTTCACCACAGATCTTCCAAGGAAACCCACTCCATGCTTTTCTAACCTCCCTCCCAATCAAATCTGTCTTGTGTCCATGTCTGATTCCTTGAACCTATCTGATCGAGCTGGAGAAACTAATTCAGGCTAACAAGTGAATGTCGGAGACTATTTTCCCCTTACAGATTATGGTTAGATTTTAACAGCAGTCACGAGTGACTTACAAGACTCCTGTATCCATTGCAGCTAGGCCTGGCCACTGAGGAAAGTCTTTAAGAACTTAATGCCTCAGTTAATGTTCTTAGTACCAAGAAGAATTGCTAAGTAGGAAGGAAGAACTAACTGTAGACACACTAAATTCCATTCTCTGGTGAGACCAGTCAGACAAGCGACGTCAACTACAAAAATCCCTTGTTCTCTCTCATCTCTTCCCCACTAAAGAAGTGCCCTCCTCTCTGACCATTTTGAGGAAAGGGGGCTATGACATCACTAGAAAGGAAGATAAGCATCAAGGTCTTCAGAAAGGGGCTCTTTGCTGGGCCAAATGTTTAGTTTTTATAGCAACATCCAGTGTCTCATTATATTCCAGTGTTTTGCCCTCACGCAGAACCTCCTTAAAATAAGAGAGTGGCCATTTCCTCCTCCTGGGTCCCTGAAGGCAACGTGGCAGACAAGTCACTATTGTGTGGTTCTGGGAGCAGGAGGCATGCCACTTGGATGTTATGTTTATTGGTAACATCTCTTCTCAGTAAACCTGCTTTCTAAAGTCCCGGCCACTTCCTCTCTTGAGTCGCACAGTGGGCTTTGGTGGCTGAAGAGGAAGTGAGGGTCAGGGAGCAATTTTGATCCTCATCCTGTATTTAGGATTTTAGCTTCCCCTCACCTCCCTAGAGGTTTGGTTCTGGAAAACAGCACTTGTTTTCCATAGAACAAAGGTTTCTGGAAAGCAGGAAGGCCATCCTGGCAGAGCCCTGAGTGGAGCAGGGAGGGATGTTCTAGAAGCCCCGTGGGGGTGCTTCTGCTGGGGAGGGCCGAGGAGATGCAGCTAGGATTCAGGACACAGGATTCTGGTGGGCAGGCCCAGGAGGCCACACTGTACCCACATTTGGCAGGACAGGGCCCCAGTCGGGAACTGCAGGGACTCAGCAATTACTAGCAGCCTCTGCAGCTCAAAGGCTACAGATCCACTTCTGGATCTTCTAGGAACACACATTTTTTTGGAGCTTCTGTTCATCATTTTCGAAATGAAAATAGTAATACTTTCCCCTCGTACCTTGTAGAGGTAAAAAGCACAGGTTACGAGAGTTAGAAAATACAAAAGATTACTATGTTCCTTCCAGCCCTGCACTGTGCATGTTCCATCAAGACAGAGTGTCCAGCCTTCTGGAGACCTGGGAAGACAGCTCACATAGTGAGATGCCAGTGCTTTCCCTTGTGGAGCCTGGGTCCTGAGATAATTCCCTGGCTTATGTGTGTGGCTCAATATTTCCAAAGTGGACACTGTTACAGGATATGATCAGATATTCTGGGAAAACATATTTCATGTTCACATTTATTTGGTGAACACTGGATCAAAAAATTAAGCACTGCTTTACTAGAGCTCTCAGAGCCTTTAATATGCTAATTGCATTAAGAATCTCAAAGGGAGGGACATAACATGCAGACTTTCCCGGATATTTCTGATTTCAGAGAAATACTTTTCTCATGGCACAACTCTCAAACAGAGTGCTAAATGCCCATGTTCATTTTCATGCCTTTGGCTATATAAACTATCTATAGTTTTTATTGATTTTTAGACTAAACAAGATTATGCTGTTCTAGATACCAGATTCACAAAAAAAAAAAGAAAGAAAGAAATCTTCTGCTAAATACCATTCTCTCAGACTTTTGTTTCTGGGAAGATGGAGTAGACATAATTTTCCCAATTCTTCCTGCTAATCACACTGGAAACTGCCAATGGACATTACATATGAAACAAACAGAGAAGATTTTGAAAGGTAGAGAAGAGAAGGCAACAGCCTGACCAGGAAAGTTGACCCTAGGAACGACAGAGTGATTTTTTTTTTTTTTTTTTGCCTCATCTATCATGATGTGAAGCTAAAGAAGCTAGAAATGGAGAAAAGGGAACACTTGTACACTGTTGGGAATGTAAATTGGTACAGCCACTATGGAAAACAGTATGGAGGTTTCTCAAAAAACTAAAAATTGAACTACCATATGATCAGCAATTCCATTCTATAATAAAACAGAAGCACCAGTTTGAAAAGATACATTCATCTCCAGTGTTCATTATTTACAATTGCCAAGATATGGAAGCAATTTAAGTGTCCATCAACAGATGAATGGATAAAGAAGATGTAGTATAAACATGCAATGTAATACTATTTAGACCCAAAAAAGAATAAAATTTTGCCAATTGCAACAACATGGATGGACATGGAGAGTAAGTATTATGCTAAATGAAATGAATGAGTCAGAGAAAGACAAATACTGTATCCTATCACTTATATGTGGAATCAAAAAAATACAATAAACTAGTGAATATGACAAAAAAGAAACATTCACAGATATAGAGGACAAACCAGTGGTTAGCCTGTGGGGAGAGGGAAGGGAGGACATGGGTAGGGGATTTAGAGGTACTAACTACTGCATAAACTAAGATATAAGGATATACGGCACAATGTGAGGAATCTAGCCAACATTTTATAATGACTACAAATGAAGTACAAACTTTAAAAATTGTGAATCATTATATTATACACTTATATGATATTATATATCAACTATATTTCAGTTAAAAATAATTTTTAATTATTTTTATTTTATTTAATTTTATTTAATTATTTTTATTTTAAAAAATAAATTTTAATTATTTAAGCTGGAAATGGCAATAAGCACAGACAAAATAAATTTCCCACAAAACCCTGTTCTCTCTCATCAGAGGACCAGGAAAGAGGCCTTCTAACCAGAGAGAAAACTTTTAGGGAATAACGACTTCATTGAGCCAGGCAGTACAGGAAATACTGTGGCCCCTGCCTCCCCTTTACTAGCACAGGCCAGCAGGGAGCCTGCACTGTATACCTGCTGGCTGACAATGATGTACTCCCTGCCTTACAGTGTTAGTGGAAACCACACAGGAGGCCTGAGCTTCCACTCTGACCCAAGAACAGTGGCTTACTGTCTCCTCCCAGATCCCTGCCTGTGCGGTATCCCAGGAGACCTAATGGAGTCAGGATGTTCAGCACTGACCAGTGGTAACAAAGACATCTCCACGGTGGTGTCAGTAGAGACCCCACTGGGACCCAGAATTCCCACCCAGCAGTAACAAGGAGCTCTCTCATCCCTGTGTGTCAGTGGAAGCTGAGCAAGGAACTTAGACTTCTACCTCCATGAGAAGTCAATGAGATGGTACAACTTCCCTTCCCTTGCTTGAGCTACGTCAAAGAAAGGCAGCTAAAACAGAAAATAAAGTGAGCATGTCCACATTTCAACTGGAAGTCATTCATCATAGCAAAAACCAAGAACATCTCAAATAGAATGCAAAGACAGTTGGTAGATGCCAACACTGAAATGACAGAAATGTAATTAATGTGATTTTACTGCAGTCATGGTAAAAATTCTTCAACGAGCCATTATGAACATACTTGAAACAAATGAAAAAATAGAAATCCTCAGCAAAGAAACAGGAAAATAGCAGCAACACTATAGACTATATAAAGAAGAACCGAATGGAATTTGAGAACTAGAAAACATAATAACCAAAATAAAACACCTCAGTGGATGGGGTCAATAGCAGAACAGAGGGGACAAAGGAAATGTAAGTTAGAAGAACTTAACAATAGAGATTACCCAATCTGAGTAACAGAGAGAAAATAGACTGAAGCAGATAGAGAGCAACAGGTACCTGTGGGACTATAACAAAAGATTTAACATTTGTATCTTTGGAGGTCCAGAAAGAAAGAGAAAGAGGGAAGGAATGAAAAAGTATTTGAAGAAATAATTATTGATAACTTCCAATATTTAGAAAGAGATATAACTCTACAGATTCTAAAAGCTGAGTAAGATCCAGATAGAATAAACTCAAATCTATATCGAGATGCATAATAATTAAATTTCTAAAAACTAAAGACGTGAAACAAATCTTGAAAGCAATCAGAAAAAAACATCACCATACTTATGGGGAAACTAATTTGAATTACAGTAGATATTCTCGGCAGAAACCATGGAGACAGGAGGAATCACCATATTAATTTTAAAGTGCTAAAAGAAAAGAAGGAGATCAGTCCTGGATGTTCAGTAGAAGGACTGATGTTGAAGCTGAAACTCCAATACTTTGGCCGCCTGATAAGAAGAGCTGACTTATTTGAAAAGACCCTGATGCTAGGAAAGATTGGGGGCAAGAGAAGAAGGGGACGGCAGAAGATGAGATGGTTGGGTGGCATCACTGACTCGATGGACATGGGTTTGGGTGAACTCCAGGAGTTGGTGATGGACAGGGAGGCCTGGCGTGCTGCGATTCAAGGGGTT
This sequence comes from Ovis canadensis, assembly GCF_042477335.2. NCBI lineage: Eukaryota > Metazoa > Chordata > Mammalia > Artiodactyla > Bovidae > Ovis > Ovis canadensis. The sequence continues at coordinate 156,334,057 of NC_091246.1, forward strand.
GCAAAGAGTCAGACGTGACTGAGCGACTGAACTGAACTGAAGAGAAAAGAATGGTCAGTTTCCTAAAGGCAGTGATATTATTCTTCAGAAATTAAGAAAAGTCATTATATTCTGAGATGAACAAAAACTAACAGAATGTGTTATAAGTAAGCCTATCTTGAAAAAAGAGCTAAAGGAAATGAAGAAAGAAGGAACCTTAGAATATCAGAAAGGAACAAAGAACATGGTAAGTAAAAACATGGGTAATTACAGTATACTTCTCCTCTTAAATTTTCTAAATTGTGTCTGATGGTTGGAGCACATATTACAGCACTGACTAATGTGGTTCTAAATGAATGTAGAAAAATATTTAACGCAGTTATAAATAGAGGAGGGTGAAGAGGTATAAAGGGAGGTCAGTTTTCTGTATTTCACTCAAACTGGCAAAATGGCACCAGTAAATGGCACTAAACTATGTATACATAGTATAATGCCTAGAGCAATTGCCAAAAGGCAATACAAAGAGATACACTAAAGAATTATAATGGAATTCAAGTAACCCAGTGGGAGGCAGGAAAAAGAGAAATTAAAGATAGAGAGAACAAATAAAAAACAAAAATTAACTGGCAAGCTTAAGCTTTAACATTAATGTGTGCATACTTAGTTGCTCAGTTGTGTCTGACTCTTTGCAACACCATGGACTGTAGCCCACCAGGCACCTCTGTCCATGGGGATTCTCCAGGCAAGAATACTGGAGTGGGTTGCCATTTCCTTCTCCAGGGGATCTTTCCAAGCCAGGGATCGAACCCAGCTCTCCTGCATTTCAGGCAAGTTCTCCACCAACTTAGCTAGGAGGGAAGCCCTTCATATTAGTATAATCACTTTTTCTGCAAATGACCTAAAAATGCCAAATAGAAGAGACTAGCAAAGTTAATAAAAAAAACATGACCAACCTATATACTGTCTATAAGAAACGCACTTCAAGTAAAATGATATAGGCAAGTCAAAAGCAAAAGGATAAAACCACTTCACATACATTAGTTGGTATATGGTGTGTCTGCCCAGTCATGTCTGACTCTTTATGACCCTGTGAACTATAGCCCACCAGGCTCCTCTGTCAGTGGGATTTTCCAGGCAAGAATATTGGAGTGGGCTGCCATTTCATTCCCCCATTCATTAGTAAAGCTATTATTTTTAAAAATAAAACAGAAAATAATAAGTCTTGGTGAGGATACAGAAAAATCAGAACTTTTGTGCATTGCTGATAGGAATGTAAAATAGTGCAGCCATGTGGAAAAATTTATGGTGGTTCCTCAAAAAACTTAACATAGAATGACTGTATGATCCAATTCTGGGTGTCTACCTAAAGGAAACAGATGTGGAGATTTGAACAGGTATGTGTACATCCATGTTTATAGTAGCGTTATTCACAATAGTGAAAAGGTAGAGAAAGCCCAAGTGTTCATCAGTGGATGAACGGATAAACAAAATGCGGTGTACATAGACAATATAATATTATTTAACCTTAAATAATAAGGAAATTCTGTCACTTGCTAAGATATGGGTAAACTGTGAAGACATTATGTTAAATGAAACAAGCCAGTCATAAAAAAAGAGTGTACAGTACTTAGATGAGGTACTTATAATAGTCAAATTCATAGAGAAAGAAAGTAGAATGGTGGTTTCCAGGAGCTGATGGGGAGAGAAAACTGGGGAGCTATGGTTTAATGGGTATGGAGTTTCAATTTTGGAATATGAAAAAGGTCCGGATATGGGTAGCGTTAATGGTTGTGCAATGATGCAAATGGTCTCAACGCTACTGAAGCATACATTTAAAAACAGTTTTAAAAAAGTAAAAGGATAGAAAAGGATATATCATGCAAACATTAACCAAAGGAAAGCAGGAGTGCCTAAGCTAGTATTAGATAAAGTAGATGTCAGAGCGAAGGAAAATATCAAAGACAGAAAGAGACATTCTATCATGATAAAAAGAGTCAATTCACCAGGAAAACAATTTAGCAATATTCAACGTGTATCCACCAAACAAGAGTTGCAAAATCCATGAAGCAAAATGAAATGGAATAGGAAGGACAAGCAGACAAACCCAGGATTGTAGTTGGAGACCTTAAATCCCCTCTCTCTACACTTGGTATAAACAACATTCCTTCCATATCTGACTCTGGTTTTAATACTTTCTGTCTCTCTAAACTTGCCTTGCAGTATATTCTGTGAATTTTTGTTGAAAGCCAGATGTACTAGGTAAAAAGAACTGAGGTGCACGGCCTTTAGTGTTGTAGTGGTAAAGCATATAAGGAGAGGAGGTATCCTATAACCCTAAGACGAGATCTCAGACTTCTGAGCTTGTGCTCCTTGCCCCTGCCCCTTCGATGGAGCAGGAAGTTGAGGGGGGTGGAGATGAGTACTGCCCTGCCCCCAGGCTCTGTTAGTTCAGTTCAGTCGCTCAGTTCTGTCCAGCTCTTTGCGACCCCATGAATTGCAGCACACCAGGCCTCCCTGTATATCACCAACTTCCGGAGTTTACTCAAACTCATGATGGCATCACCGACTCAACGGATGTGAGTTTGAGTGAACTCTGGGAGCTGGTGATGGACAGAGAGGCCTGGTGTGATGCAATTCATGGGGTTGCAAAGAGTCAGACAAGACTGAGTGACTGAACTGAACTGACTGATGTCCATCGAGTCGGTGATGCCATCCAGCCATCTCATCCTCTGTCGTCCCTTTCTCCTCCTATCCCTAATCCCTCCAAGCATCAGGGTCTTTTCCCATGAGTCAACTCTTCGCATGAGGTGGTCAAAGTATTGGAGTTTCAGCTTCAACATAAGTCCTTCAAAAGAACACCCAGGACTGATCTCCTTTAGAATGGACTGGTTGGATCTCCTCGAAGTCCAAGGGACTCTCAAGAGTCTTCTCCAACACCACAGTTCAAAAGCATAGATTCTTCGGTGCTTAGATTTCTTCACAGTCCAACTCTCGGATCCATACATGACCACTGGCAAAACCATAGCCTTGACTAGATGGACCTTTGTTGGCAAAGTAATGTCTCTGCTTTTGAATATGCTCTCTAGGTTGGTCATAACTTTCCTTCCAAGGAGTAAGCATCTTTTAATTTCATGGCTGCAATCACTATCTGCAGTGATTGTGGAGCCCAGAAAAATAAAGTCTGACACTGTTTCCACTGTTTCCCCATCTATTTCCCATGAAGTGATGGGACCAGATGCCATGATCTTCGTTTTCTGAATGTTGAGCTTTCAGCCAACTTTTTCACTCTCCTCTTTCACTTTCATCAAGAGGCTTTTTAGTTTCTCTTCACTTTCTGTCATAAGGGTGGTGTCATCTGCATATCTGAGGTGATTGATATTTCTCCCGGCAATCTTGATTCCAGCTTGTGCTTCTTCCAGCCCAGAGTTTCTCATGATGTACTCTGCATAGAAGTTAAATAAGCAGGGTGACAATATACAGCCTTGACGTACTCCTTTTCCTATTTGGAACCAGTCTGTTGTTCCATGTCCAGTTCTAACTGTTGCTTCCTGACCTGCATATAGGTTTCTCAAGAGGCAGGTCAGGTGGTCTGGGCTTCCCATCTCTTTCAGAATTTTCCACAGTTTATTGTGATCCACACAGTCAAAGGCTTTGGCATAGTCAATAAAGCAGAAATAGATGTTTTTCTGGAACTCTCTTGCTTTTTCCGTGACCCAGAGGATGTTGGCAATTTGATCTCTGGTTCCTCTGCCTTTTCTAAAACCAGCTTGAACATCTGGAAGTTCACGGTTCACATATTGCTGAAGCCTGGCTTGGAGAATTTTGAGCATTACTTTACTAGCATGTGAGATGAGTGCAATTGTGTGGTAGTCTGAGCATTCTTTGGCATTGCCTTTCTTTGGGATTGGAATGAAAACTGACCTTTCTCAGTCCTGTGGCCACTGCTGAGTTTTCCAAATTTGCTGGCATATTGAGTGCAGCACTTTCATAGCATCATCTTTTAGGATTTGAATTCCATCACCTCCACTAGCTTTGTTCATAGTGATGCTTTCTAAGGCCCACTTGACTTCGCATTCCAGGATGTCTGGCTCTAGGTGAGTGATCACACCATCATGATTATCTGGGTCGTGAAGACCTTTTTTGTACAATTCTTCTGTGTATTCTTGCCACCTCTTCTTAATATCTTCTACTTCTGTTAGGTCCATACCATTTATTTCCTTTATTGAGCCCATCTTTGCATGAAACGTTCCCTTGGTATCTCTAATTTACTTGAAGAGATCTCTAGTCTTTCCCATTCTGTTGTTTTCCTCTATTTCTTTGCATTGATTGCTGAGGAAGGCTTTCTTATCTCTCCTTGCTATTCTTTGGAACTCTGCATTCAGATGCTTATATCTTTCCTTTTCTCCTTTGCTTTTCACTTCTCGTCTTGTCACAGCTATTTGTAAGGCCTCTTCAGACAGCCATGTTGCCTTTTTGCATTTCTTTTTCTTAGGGATGTCTTGATCCCTGTTTCCTGTACAATGTCACAAACCTCTGTCCATAGTTCATCAGGCACTCTGTCTATCAGATCTAGTCCTTTAAATCTATTTCTCACTTCCACTGTATAAGCATAAGGGATTTGATTAGGCTCTGTTAGGCTCTTTTAAAACCTCAATAGGTTAGATTCTGGTAAGATAGTTTCCCTGCAGGGCAGGTCTTGTTAAGAACAGAATGCTCTATTGTTATTTTTTTTTATTATTTTTTTTCTATTGTTATTTTAGAATGATTATCTTCCCCTGCCTGGTCCTAGAAGCAGGAGGGGATTTCTCTCCCATCTTCCCTGTGAGAGCCCGGTAGGGTTCTGGAGTTTCGCCCTCCTCCCACCCAACGCTGAGGGCCCCATGGAGTTTTCAGCTCTCAGAGTTGAAGTGATGAATGATTGAACTTCCACCAGTTTGCTAATTACAGTTTAGGTTTCCCTGCCCCAGCACTTGTCCCCACAGAGGTCTCTGCTCTGGGAGACTGTAAGTCTCCGTATCTGCCTCTCTGTTTCTCCGCCTCTTAGGGGAGTGGCTTTTCCCTGTTTCTCTGCCTCTTGGGGGAGTGGCTTTTCTCTGTGACCTCAGTTCTCTGGTGCATCTAAGAAGATCTGTTGATTTCAGCATTTGGCTTGTTAGGATGGAGTGATGACTTTAAAATTCCTTACGTGTTTGTCCAAAACCTGAAAGCCTAAGGGTTGTTTAAAATAAATTAACATAAAGTTGTTTCTTCAGGTCTCTACAAGTTACATGCTAAGTTACGTTTACTTTCATTTTGGACAAACTGTTCTTAGAGGATATGAGCAGAAAATTCCAAGGCTTATACTCGAAAAACAGAAGACCACCCGTTGCAAGGTCTCTCATTGTTAAGAATATTTGCTGTGAGCTTAAAAGAAAACAATCCACACAAAGGAGTGAAATGAACACTGGTTGGGCCATCTTGGGGCAAAACACCTCCAGGGAGGTTTTGATTCAATTAATCCTTCCTGATATGCTGTTACCCTTTTCAGCAGGGCTTTAATTTAGCTTTCTCAAGTACACAAACTTCCAGAAATTTTAATTTACCTGAAGAAAGTAGGTAACCCTTCCAGATAAGCTGTGCTCCAAGGAAGACAGCGTAGAGTCTGGGAGCAAGGGCTGTAGATCCAGACTGGGCTGGCTCAACTGGCTGTGCTGTTTACCTTTTCGCCCTACTGCTGGACAAAGCTGACACAAGCTCACTCAGATTCAAGGCAAGGGGACTACTACAGACTGAATGTTTGTGTCCCACTGGATTCATATGCTGAAACCTAATCCCCAGTATATTGGTATATGTGAAGGAGGAAACAGAACAAGCTCTATCTTGAAAGCAGGACTCCATCTTGGGCTGGATCGTGAACTTTGAGCTATATGCCCAGTATTATGGAAACGACATACCAACTGGAAAACCAGGTCCCCGAAGGAAGAGCCCTCAGGCTCTCCAACGCCTAAAAGAATACCCTAATTATCTGTGTAACTGAATAGAATCATACATTCTATTATGCTTATTGGGGTATGACCACAAGCCTATTGGTAACTGTCCACTGTTAACTACCTAGGCTTAAGGTAAATGATCCTGGGTTAACTTTGATTGTATCTTTCTTTTTCCTTTGTTCAGACTAGTTTCAGGGAATTTGGGGAGGTGGGTTTGGGCACGGACTCTTAGTGTATGTAAGGTTTTCACAAAAACTGGACGGGGTCCTTGGCTAAAGGAGACTGCCTTGGGCCTGCCGGTGTAATGAACTGCACTTCACTATGTGCATTGTCCTTCTGAGTGAGTGTGTTTCCTGGAAGGTGTGGCTACAACATGTGGAGATAGGGTCTTTGGGAGGTGATTACATTATGAGGGCAGAGCTCATTAGTGCCCTTGTAAGAGAGACCCCAGAGAACTCCTTGCCTCTTCTGCCATGTGAGGACTCAGCAAAGAGATGGCCATCCATGAACCAGCAAGTGGGTGCTCATCAGTCAGAATCTGCTGGTGCCTTGATCCTGTACTTCTCTACTAGAACTGTAAGAAATATATTTCTTTTGTTTATAGCAGCCCAAACAGACTAAGACAGGGATCTTTCGATGGGAGGAATGCCAACGAATTTGTGGCCATGCTTTAAAATTGCCACCAAAGTCACAGACTCCATACACTTCCTGGGGAGATCAATTTTCTGTGCTATTTTCTGTAAGGGAAAAAAGCAAACTTGGAGCAGGAGGAACACACAGAGAGGATGGACCTACCTTTTTAGTGTCTAAAATTGACAGTAGAGGGCTGGGTATTGCCAGATTATCCTACCTTATTTTCATTTCTCTGCAGCTTGAATATTCAGGAGTTATGGATGGGTACCCATGGCTTTTTGTTTTTTAAAACATCAGTTGCCTACACACATACAAAATAAATAAATAATAATAACCTATTTTTTAGCACAAGGAATTTTACTCAATACTTTGTAATGACCTACATGGAAACAGAATCTAAAAAACACGGGATAGGGACTTATCTGGTGGTCCAGAGGCTAAGACTCCACTCTCAATGCAGGGGGCCTAGGTTTGATCCTTGATCAAGGAACTAGATCTTACATGCCACGCATAGGAGGTTGTAGGCTGCAACTAAAGACCGCATATGCCACAACTAAAGATCCCCCCATGTCACAGTTAAGACCTGGCACAGCTAAATAAATAAATAATAAAATCAATGGATATATCTATAACTGATTCACTTTGCTATAAAGCAGGAACTGACACAACACTGTAAGTCAACTGGACTTCAATAAAAATTAATTTTAAAAAACTTCTAAAGGGAGGGAAACAGAAGAAGAGGTGACTAAAATAAAGCCTCAAATTTGAAATTGGGGGGGGGGGCGCAGAATAAAACATCAACTGCCACTACTTTCAGCTAAAAAGTCGTTCCCTTCTAAGATATACTGATTTGAATAGTACCCCGCCCCCCACCTCAAATTCTCATCTCAGGATGTGATCTTCTTTGTAAACAGAGTTTTAGCAGATATAATTTGTTAAGATCTGGAGATAAAATCATCCTGGATTTAGGGTTTGCCTACTTCCAGTGACTGGAGTTCTAAAAGAGGATAAAACATAAAGAGACACGCCAGAAAGAAAGCAATGTGGAGATGCAGAGAGAGATTAAGTTTTGCTGCCACAAGACAAGAAACACCTGGGATCACGAGAAGCTGGAAGAGACATGAAAAGATCATCCCCTAGAGCCTTTGGAGGATACATGGCCCTGTCAACACCTTGATTTCGGACTTCTAGCCTCTCTAACAGAGAGAATCATCTCTGTTGTTTTAAACCACCCAGTTTGTGGTTATTCTGTTAATGGCAGCCCTAGGAAGCTAATACATACGGCAAATGAGGAAAACCCACTGAGGAAAGACCTTTGGCAAAGGTGAAGGCAAGAAAATATTGTGTGCAAAATCCTTATAAAAGTGAATTATGTTAGTATTTATTATTCATCCAAATAATACTGGCCCCCAGATAACTGCAATAATTCAGTCATATTTGATATCTTTCAAACTTTTAGTCATATGAAAACCATACCTTTAGGCATGATTATGAAGGGATACTTGAGGAAAATACATGAAACATTTTATATAACAGAATTAACAGATTTATATCTTTTAAATCTCTCTCTGTATATATTTATATATCTATATGGCATGTGTTTCCCTGTGCTCTGCAAATGTTAAGGGTGGGCCTGCATTTTTGTCCCTCTAAAGAAAGCTGAGGGCTGAAGAACTGATGCTTTTGAACTGTGGTGTTGGAGAAGACTCTTGAGAATCCCTTGGACAGCAAGGAGATCCAACCAGTCCATCCTAAAGGAGATCAGTCCTGGGTGTTCACTGGAAGGACTGATGCTGAGGCTGAAACTCCAATACTTTGGCCTCCTGATGCAAAGAACTGACTTAATTAGAAAAGACCCTGATGGTGGGAAAGATTGAAGGCGGGAGGAGAAGGGAACGACACGGGATGAGATGGTTGGATGGATCACTGACTCAACTGACATGAATTTGAGTAAACTCTGGGAGTTGGTGAAGGACAGGGAGGCCTGGTATGTTGTAGTCCATGGGGTTGCAAAGATTCAGACCCAACTGAACAACTGAACTGAACTGGACTGAATCACGTTAGGAGGTGAGCTAGAGTATAGAATAATGGCTAGCATTTATTGACAACTTTTTATAGGCCAGATACTGTGCTAAGTGCTTACATGCACTATCTCAGCACATCCTACAATAACTCATTTTACAGATGGTAAAAATTGAGACTTGTGCTTTGCTAAAGGTCACCCAGTCAATGAGTGGGTGAGCTAGGACTATGTTCTATCCATCCACCTTGAAAATCAGAACTTCTATCCTGAGCCTCCTAAACATAGCTTCATGCAAAGGGAACAGGAGTGGAGCTACTGCCATTCCAGGCAAGATCCTCAGGGTTTCATTTCCTCTCTTTTTGGCCCAAGGCTGAAAAGTTATTAGCTGTGTCTGATTGTTCACCTGGGACTCAAAAGAACAATGTTGACTCAACAATGCACACGGATGCTATTCATCTGGATCCATCTCTCTCACAGTCTTCAGGGGCTGCCCCAAGGGAGGGGCTCCGAGTGGGCGCAGCATGTGGTCTTTACCTTCAGATCTGCCGAAGCTGGTGTCTTTCTTTCTCTCTGTTCTCTTTTGTGTCTGGCCTTCAAATCTCCCAGGGCCAAGATGAAACATTGTTTCATCCTCCTGCCATGTGAAGAAGAATAAAAGATAGCTCTTCTTGGCTCACTTATATCATGGATCAACTCAAACCCTGCAGGAGAATAGGGCATGGATTATAGATAAAGCTTAACTCCATTCTTGCAGGAATAGGGTGGTTTACAAATGAAGGCAATATTTGTGTTTGGACAACAGCTACCTTGGGGACTTTATGGTTTTAATAAAATCCTATACATCAGAACTCTTTAAAACCCTCTGCATCATGAATATGCAAAATGACTCTTCCTCTACTGGGCTCCTGGTAAAAAATTGTGGGCAGGGGAGAGGAAGGAGCATCAGCCAGTGCAGAGCACCAGGGCCCCTGAGAGGTGAGTGCCTCTGTGATGGATGTGCTCCTCCCAGGAGCAGAGAGCTGCATCCATCCTCCCACCCTGTCCAGGTATGTGCAGAGTAAGAAGGAATGGGGCTGGTCATGTGAAGCAGCAGTTCTCCAAGAATGGTCCAGGGATCCTGGGGTCCTAGAGATCCTTTCAGGGGGTCCCCAAGATCAAAATTATTACTTGCATAGTACTAACATGTCATTTTCTCTTTACGTCCTTATTTTCTCATGAGTGTTCAGTGGCCTGTTACGGAGACCACATAATGTGTGATGTCAGAGCAGACTGAACGTAGAAGCAGGTGAAGTATAGCTGTCTTCAGTTAAGGCAGACATTAAAGGTAAATGTATCCCAGTGTTCACTGCAGCACTGTTTACAATAGCCAGGACACGGAAACAACCTAAATGGCCATCAGTGGATGAACGGGTAAAGAAGAAGAAGGGTAAAGAAGAAGAACAAAGAGAGTCACACATGTAGAAAGCAACCTTGCGGTTACCCAGGGGAAAGCGGGGAGGGATAAACTGGAAGATCAGGATTGACATATACACACACTACTTACAATATATAAAATAGGTAACTGATAAGAACCTACTGTAGAGCACAGGGAACTCTACTCAATACTCTGCGATGACCTATACAGGAAAAGAATCTAAAAAAGAGTGGATATGTGTGTATGCATCCCTGATTCATTTTGCTGTACAGTAGAAACTACCACAACATTGTAAATCAACTATCCTCCATAAAAATTGAAGAAAAAGCCAGATATTAAAGAGATTTGCGGGAATTCCCTGGGGGTCCAGTAGTTAGGGCTTAGCACTTTCACTGCAGCAGCCTGGGGTTCAGCTTTGTTAGACTTACAAATTGGTCCTTGGAATGGGACTTGCTCATATGTGGGGGACTTACTGTAGTCTCATATTGCATAAGGGTGGACATCCACTGAATACTGTTTCTAAAAACGGTGCCACTCTCGAAAACAAAATGTTCTTGCGTCAAATAAACCTGAAAAATACTGGACTTCTAAATCCAATATTTATTCCAAGTTTACTCAGAGACCTCAAAATGAGTACTGTGAATCTCCATGAGAGAGATGCTGGGCTCTGCTTTCCAGAGCATAAAACCCGTCTTCGGGACAACTTGTGGAACTAATCTTCTAAGGAACATACGGAACTCCTTTACTCAGCAAAAGGATGAAGTGATGAAGTGGTCTCCCAAGTGCTGAGAGCTGCTTAGTATCCCGAAATCCACTTGCTTGCTCCAGTAAGGGAGGTCAGAGCTGGCTGCGTGCTCACTCCAGATATGCAGGTGTGGGTCTGGTTGGGGGTGGTTGGGCTGGAAAGCATTCACCCCACTAAGGTGGATACAGAGGTGACTGGAAGCCCAAGGCAGGCTCTGGGATGAAACTGAAAGGGGGGCTTTCTAGAGCTAGTGGGGACATGGGACACTGGGGACAAGAGAGCAAAGCCTGCTCTCCCTCCCAGGGCAGGGCGTACAGTGACACAGAGTGAGAGACGGGAAGAGAGGGCAGATCTGGCTCGCCTCACCCACCCAGTCACACGCCAGGAAGGGCTCGCCATGGGTGAGAGGTCCACGCCTGCTGGGAGACTTCTGGTCCCCGCCTCCCTCATCTTCCAGCAGAGGGGCAGTCACTAGCTACTCATCTGATGGCTCAGAGCCTGACGTTCCTTTCTGGAGGTGGCTCTGGAGGCAGCCACTGTGCCATGGTCATTTGGGGTGAGTTTCTTAACCTCCCTAGACAGGGCTTCCTTGTCTGTAAAATGGGGTCGAAGTGAGCCTTTCCTCATCTCCCAGTGAGACAATCCAGGCGAAGGGCTGAGCTCAGCCTGAGACACAGCGTGAATACAGAGCCCCAGGAGGGGGTGGGGGTGGGCAGCGAGGCTCAGCGGACGTCCTTCCCTTGTCTGCACCTCACTCCTGCCTCTCTAGCCCTCCTTTGGGCTCTCTCTGAGGGGTCAGACCTACCTACACCATGCTCTTGGGCGAGAGGTGAGAATTCCAGCTTCAACCTCAGCTTTTGGCATGTTCTCCTAAAGGGCAGCTGTGTTCCCGGGGACTCAGGTGCTTCCCAGGTTAGCAAGCTGGACTCCTGCTCCCAGGGCGGGCCTGTTTCCTGGCACCCAAGACAAACCTCCTTCTTATCTTTTCCCAGGAAGGGGGCCTGGCTCACATCTTGAGATTCCGTTTGGTCTCCGTGTGATAAGGACGCACTCCTCTCTACGGTCAGAACCAGGTAGCAACACAGGTGTTATGTGTATTCAAACACCAGTCAGCGATTCTTGTTTGGGATGTGGATCTAGGACCTACAGCCTGAACCAGAGCGAAAAGCAGGCTTCCATAGCCACCCGGGGGAACGGAACTCACACAACCAGGACTTCATGGGGGTGGGGATGGGGGTCCCTGAGCACACAGCTGCCTGGCAACCCCCCCACCTGGCAGGGAGGCTGGATACTCTGGTGTTTACTTGGGCAGCCGAGTGCCCTGAGCTTACCTTGAATTTTCCTAGGCATGTCAGGTGGTCCCTCCTCTGCCCTTGAAGAATGAAAAGTGAAGTCGTGTCCGACTCTTTGCCACCCCGTGGACTGTAGCCTGCCCGACTCCTCCGTCCATGGGATTCTCCAGGCAAGAATACTGGAATGGGCTACCATTTCCTTCTGCAGGGGATCTTCCCGACCCAGGGACTGAACCCAGGTCTCCTGCACTGGAGGCAGACGCTTTAACCTCTGAGCCACCAGGAAAGCCCTTGAAGAATAGTGAAGAGTAAAGAGGGAGTGAAGAACGAAGAGAGAGAGGAACATTTTCTTTTAGCATCTTCCAGAATGTCCACAGTTCCCATTTTAGACTTGCAGGGTTGTGAGTCAGTGTTCACTTGAGTAAACAATCTGCCTGAAAGGCGGAGACATGGATTTGATCCCTGGGTCGGGAAGATCCCCTGGAGAAGGTAATGGCAACCCACTCCAGTATTCTTTTCTGGAGAATTCCATGAACTGAGCAGTCTGGTGGGCTACAGTCCATGGGGTCTCAGAGTCGGACATGACTGAACAACTAACACACAATACATTTCTCCACAAAAGCTAGAGCAGAGGGTAGGGCCTTTCTCTGGCTTGGGGGCCGCCAGCCCCTTTCCCAGGCTGCACTGCCGGGGGCCCCAGCTGAGTTGCTTCTGCGGGCTGGGCTTGCGGCATTGAGCTGGTCGACCTGGGAAGGTGCTCTCTTGATTTTGTTGTATTCCTTGAGTTCTTTGGCTGCAGATCTGCTGAAACTCAGAGTGTAGTTCATGAACAGGGCACTTTACATATATATAGTTTTCTATCGTTTTAAACACATCCACTTTGATTCAAGTCGATAAAGTATTTTCCTAACTATCTTTACTAAGGCAAACACTAAAACTAGTTTGCATTTTTTGATGCACCTAATTTGGTGGAGAAGTTGGTGGGAAGCTGGAGGGGGATTCCTGGCTGGGACAGGGTTGTCTCATGGACTCATGTTAACATCAACCTAGATTATGTGAAGGCTGGAAGTGACTGCTCTTTTGCTTCCTTCGGGAGACCCAGAAGGACAGACGGGGGCTCTAGAAGCCAACAGATCTCTTATTGATGCGGTGGTGGTTTATTGCTCAGCCGTGTCCAACATTTGTGACCCCTGGACTGTAGTCCCACAGCCTCCCCTGTCCATGGGATTTCTCAAGCAAGAATACTGGAGTGACTTGCCGTTTCCTTCTCTAGGGGATCCTCCCAAACCCGTGTCTCCTGCATTGCAGGCAGATTTTTTAGCTGTTCATGTTCCATTTTTGAGCACAATCTTCTCTTGCACATTGTTTTCAGACTGTTGTGAAGATTACATGGGCTAATGTGCATAAAGCACTCAGCACAGCCCTTGACACCCGGTATCCTAGTAAACACTCGGCAGAGGGTTATTATATAGAGGTTTATTCTCGCCCAAACCAGTGAGAGAAATTCTTTGTTGCTTCTTTCTGCTTTTTCCACTTGACCTTCTCCCCGTCCTTGGGTGCAGCTGGCTTTCTCCTTAGCCCTGTGCCATTCTCATTTATTCCCTGCTGCCTTTGCTCAGAATTAACCTGAAGTTAATTACCCCGACGCTGAGTTCCTCTTGCTCTATGAGGTTTACCTTGACAGCTGACTTGATGGCTGCTGTGTGTTCTGATGGTGATGGGCTCAGGGGGCACTGCAAGCTCTCGGGGTGATGGCAAACTCATCAGGTTTCCCACTGTGCCCAGGACGTTGCAGGGGGATGCTCCATAGTTGCATGAAGGTTGGAGTGAGTGGGTGGCTGAGGGAGGTTGCCCACGGCTGTGACTCCACCAGGCTTGCTGGTCAGGAGCACATACAGGTCTCCAGGGAGCTGCTCACAAGGTTAGTCATTGGCTACCATTACTTTTGTTTTTTTGGGTAGAAAGTTTGCTAAAGAAACTTACGTGGACATGTGATAGAAAACTGCTTACTCTGGGCTGGTTTTGATGCAGTGGAGAGAGGGGCCCAGATCCCCTCCTCTGGACTCCTGAGGCTCTTCTGAGGACTTATATGGCTCTGTCCCTCAAACTGGAAGCCACTAGAGGGCGGGGTTTCTGACCACAGGTTACTTGGTAACTGGCTTTCCATGGTTAACATCTAAGCTACAAGATGGAGCAGTAAATTAAAACCAACCTGCTAGGGAACCTTGCTTCTAGGACAGCCTAAGCCTAAGAAATGTTATCTAGATCTGTCTTCCATGTCTAGGGATGAACAGATATTGTGGCTTCTGCCCACACACAGAATTAATACAACATGGATCTCTGGTTTGGAGCCTATATTCCTAGGAATCCCAGTAATGGACGAATAGAGATCATCTCAGCACCATCTGTTTCTTGGGCAGAGACTTACAGAAGCTTCGCCTTATCCATACCCTTCCTACAGAACCCCTACCATGAGCAGCAGCAACAATGAGTCCAGGTTAAACTACTCTTCCCATGAGATATATGGGATGGATTCTAGAAAAGCTCTTTTAAGAGGCTGATTCAAATGACAGGTTCCACATTCCCTGCAAATTGAGTTGAGGAATGAGGGCCTATTTTTGTTGAAGAATGAGAATGTGATGGCTGGAGCTGCAGCAGCCAGCTTGGAAACCATGAAGATGAGGGCCACACCTGGCAATTAGGATGGAGCCTGGGTCCCTGAGGACATTGAAGAACCACCATACTAGCACTGGTCTGTCTTTCTTTATTAACTTCAGTATGTGAGGGAAAAAAAAATCTGAGACCTTCTATAACTCATCTTGTTGAAGTCACAACTTTGGGAGATTTCGTTATTGCCAGCCGATTGTAACTATGCCACTACCACAACTCAGTGATGCGGCCTCAGAGGATAGCATTAGTAGTTCCAGGTGGTGGTGGGCCAAATTTTCTCTAATTAAGATGTTATATAGTGACAGACTTGATAATTTCCAGTATCACCTCACCTTTCCTTTGATAGCTTTTCTCCACAGAAGTGTTAATTATCAAAGAAGCAATTTAAAAGTAGGCTACAAGCAATAAAAGTGAAATAAGGGGGCACCTAATTATTTGTAAACTGATTACTATGAAATAAACACACCATTATCTCTAGATCACAGTTTAGAGACAAAAAGGAGACTTCTGGTCACTGAGGCCAACCATGATCGCAGTGATATTGGTGGATCTGTAAATATCTTAATCATTCAGCTGTAGAATGTGCTTCCTGGTTTGTCTTCACAATATAGTTCGTAAAGGCTTGAGATGCTGTCCTCACTGCATGACCATTTTTATAATGTAACGGGCAGATCCCCTCCTATCGTGCTCATTTCCAACCTGGACCCCATCTGGATGGAATCCTTCCCCCTGGTCCCCCAGGAAGCTGGGCACACCTCACTGTACTCATTCTCACACCTGAAAAGGCAAAGAGAGTTCCTTAGGATTGGGATGGGATGACCACTGACTCTGCAGAACCCTGAAAGAGAGACTCTGGAAGGGCATTTTCCTCTGCAAAGTAATTTTATTAGATTAGTACTCAGTGGATGGCAGCTCATCAAGGCACTGGAGTCAAACACATTAGATTTCATCACCAGCAAATAAAGGCAAATTTCAGGGGTATTGCCTTTTGGGAAGCGAATGAACAGGAATAGGAGCTTTCTGAAAGAAGAACTGAATATGTTCCCACTGATCTCAGAATGACACCTTTGATCCAGCATAAGTTGTTTAATTTATTTTACAAGATAATGCACTGGTCAGCTCTGGGCTCACTGGGGCATGAATGGAGGCTGAACTAGCCCATTGTGTCGTTAAGTCTGTGTCTAAATCTGCCCCCTCCCCCAATCCATTGGATGGGGCTTTAATAGTGAAAAAGCTGGTTATAGCTCATGCAAACAATTATGACAGCACAAAATGCTTTTTAGTGATTTCAAGTCAGAATTAGGCAATGGCAATGGGCACAAATAGCCACTTAGGGGACATGCCAGCTGCTTCCAGTGAAGCTGCTGACATAAAAACAGGGAAAAAGCACTAAAACAGATACAATTCAAGTCATAATTTGGTTGCTAATAATTTTCTTTTTGTGTCTGCAGCCTTGAAAGATTGTCCTGAATAAGTGCATACATAAAGAGAGTGAGCCAGGTCAAGCCATCACACAGATGAGTAACAGCCAACTACTATCACAGGGCTTCCCTGGTGGCTCAGAGGGTAAAGCGTCTGCCTGCAATGCGGGAGACCCGGGTTCGATTTCTGCATTGGGAAGATCCCCTGGAGAAGGAAATGGCAACCCACTCCAGTATTCTTACCTGGAGAATCCCATGGATGGAGGAGCCTGGTGGGCTACAGTCCACGGGGTCACAAAGAGTCAGACACGACTGAGTGACTTCACTTCACTATCATAAGGTGAGTGAGTTTAGTTCAGTTCAGTCACTCAGTTGTGTCCGAATCTTTGCGACCCCAAGGACTGTAGCACATCAGGCCTCCCTGTCCATCACCAACTCCCAGAGTTTACTCAAACTCATGTCCATTGAGTCAGTGATGCCATCCAACCATCTCATCCTCTATCATCCCCTTCTGCTCCCACCTTCAATCTTTCCCAGCATCAGGGTCTTTTCAAATGAGTCAGTTCTTTGCATTGGGTAGCCAAAGTATTGGGGTTCCAGCTTCAGCATCAGTCCTTCCAAAGAATATTCAGGACCGATTTCCTTTAGGTTGGACTGGTTGGATCTCCATACAGTCCAAGGGACTCTCCAACACCACAGTTCAAAAGCATCAAGTCTTTGGTGCTCAGCTTTCTTTTTAGTCCAACTCTCACAACTCTACAAGACTATTGGAAAAACAATACCTTTGACTAGATGGACTTTTGTTGGCGAAGTAATGTCTCTGCATTTTAATATGCTGTCTAGGTTGACCGTAAATTTTCTTCCAAGGAGCAAGCGTCTTTTAATTTCATGGCTGCAGTCACCATCTGCAGTGGTTTTGGAGCCCCCAAAATAAAGTCTCTCACTGTTTCCACTGTTTCCCTGTCTCTTTGCCATGAATGACTGAGCAACTTCACTTTCCATGCATTGGAGAAGGAAATGGCAACCCACTCCAGTGTTCTTGCCTGGAGAATCCCAGGGATGGGGGAGCCTGGTGGGCTGCTGTCTTTGGGGTCACACAGAGTCGGACACGACTGAAGCGATTTATCAGCAGCAGCAGCAGCAGCAGCAGCAGCAGCAGCAGCAGCAGCAGCAGCAGCAAAGGAACCAGATGCCATGATCTTAGTTTTCTGAATGTTGAGCTTTAAGCCAGCTTCTTATCTCTCCTCTTTCACTTGCATCGAGGTGTTGTTTAGTTCTTCTTTGCTTTCTGCCGTCAGGGTGGTGTCATCTGCATATTTGAGGTTATTGATATTTCTTCTGGCAATCTTGATTCCACCTTGTGCTTCATCCAGTCCAGCATTTCTCATGATATACTCTGCATATAAGTGAAATAAGCAGGGTGACAATATACAGCCTTGATGTCCTGCTTTCCCAATTTGGAACCAGTCTGTTATTCCATGTCCAGTTCTAACTGTTGCTTCTTGACAGATTTCTCAGGAGGCAGGTCAGGTGGTCTGGTATTCCCATTTGTTAAAGAATTTTCCACAGTTTGTTGTGATCCACACAATCAAAGGCTTTGGCATAATCAATAAGGCAGAAGTAGATGTTTTTCTGGAACTCTCTTGCTTTTTCGATGATCTGATGGATGTTGGCAATTTGATCTCTGGTTCCTCTGCCTTTTCTAAACCCAGCTTGAACATCAGGAAGTTCACAGTTCACGTACTGTTGAAGCCTGGCTTGGAGAATTTTGAGCATTTCTTTGCTAGCATGTGAGATGAGTCCAATTGTGTGATAGTTTGAACCTTCATTGGCATTGCCTTTCTTTGGGATTGGAATGAAAACTGACCTTTTCCAGTCCTGTGGCCACTGCTGAGTTTTCCAAATTTGCTGGCATATTGAGTGCAGCACTTTCATAGCATCATCTTTTAGGATTTGAATTCCATTTGAATTACACCAGCTTTGTTTGTAGTGATGCTTCCTAAGGCTCATTTGATTTTGCTTTCCAGGATGTCTGGCTCTAGGTGAGTGATCACACCATCATGATTATCTGGGTCATGAAGACCGTTCTTGTACAGTTCTTCTGTGTATTCTTGCCACCTCTTCTTAATATCTTCTGCTTCTGTTAGGTCCATACCATTTCTGTCCTTTATTGTGCCCATCTTTGCATGAAATGTTCCCTTGGTATCTCTAATTTTCTTGAAGAGATCTCTAGTCTTTCCCATTCTGTTGTTTTCCTCTATTTCTTTGCACTGATGGCTGAGGAAGTCTTTCTTATCTCTCCTTGCTATTCTTTGGAACTCTGCATTCAGATGGGTATATATTTCCTTTTCTCCTTTGCCTTTCACTTCTCTTCTTTTCATAGCTATTTGTAAGGCCTCCTCAGACAACCATTTTGTCTTTTTGCATTTTTTTTTCCTTGGGGATGGTCTTGATCACTGCCTCCTGTACAATGTCATGAACCTCTGTCCATAGTTATTCAGGCACTCTATCAGATCTAATCCCTTGAATCTATTTGTCACTTCCACTGTATAATCGTAAGGGATTTAAGTTGTACCAGAATGGTCTAGTGGTTTTCCATACTTTCTTCAATTTAAGTCTGAATTTGGCAATAAGGAGTTCATAGTCTGAGGTACAGTCTGTTCCTGGTCTTGTTTTTGCTGACTGTTTAGAGCTTCTCCATTTTTGGCTGCAAAGAATATAATCAATCTGATTTCAGTGTTGACCATCTGATGATGTCCATGTGTAGAGTCTTCTCCTGTGTTGTTGGAGAGGGTGTTTGCTATGACCAGTGCATTATCTTGGCAAAACTCTATTAGCCTTTGCTCTGCTTCATTCTGTACTCCAAGGCCAAATTTGCCTGTTACTCCAGGTATTTCTTGACTTCCTACTTTTGCATTCCAGTCCTCTATAATGAAAAGGACATATTTTGGGGGTGTTAATTCTAGAAGGTCTTGTAGGTCATCATAGAACCTTTCAACTTCAGCTTCTTCAGCATTACTGGTCGGGGCATAGACTTGGATTACTGTGATATTGAACGGTTTGCCTTGGAAACGAACTGAGATCATTCTGTCATTTTGCATCCAAGTACTGCCTTTTGGACTTGTTTGTTGACTTAAAGTGAGTGAAGCTGATGTCAAAAGCCAGAATCTCCTAAAGCGGGGCAGGATTCACACACACACAGGTGAGAAGTGTTTTTGTATGGGTGATATCCCATGTTCTCTGAGGCCCAGGCCAGCGCCTGGATAGGTCAGCAGAGGGCAGCTCTCTGGCAGGGTGGAAGTTTCCTATAGAATCCCTCAACATGCCTTGCATCCTTTGTTCTCCTTCAACCCCCTTGCCAGTTGCACACTAATTAGGACTGTTTTCTTCCTCTCCAGTAAGGATTTCTTTAACCTACAGCAAAGATCCCCTTTGAATTGTCTGCCCTGCATTTGTAGATTAAAAAAAAAAAATCCCATTAGGTGCTCTACGCCTGATTTCAGTGACCTGTTTTTCTGCTCACACCTCTCTGGTACTTTGCTGAAAGGGCTCCTTTCCCACACTCTTTCCCTCCAGCCTGGGCAGCACGGAGGTGGGTGAGGTGTTTATTTACACATCTCTTTGCATCATTAGATAAAAGGGATTACACACTTCTCTCTCCTGGGAACATGTTTAAACATGAGCCCGAGTTTTACTTCTCCACTTAGTTTCCTGTCAACACACACATAAATCAGCCCAATCACAGCTCATTCAAAAGGACTCTCCTATGTAGCGCTTTTCAAATATAAATTTTCTAGAGTTCTGTTTAACTTTTAGTAAGCTGTCAGCTTTTAAATAGACTGTGTATATAACTACAAAGAATTTTGTGCTAAAATCTTTAGTCTGAGAAACTACTATAAGTGGATGTTTTATAAGCTTTGAAATTTATAAATTGGATTTTTTCTCAACTCAGGAGACTGGTAATAATAATTAACTTTGATTCTAGGTGATAAAACTAAGTCTCAGAAAATGCTATCACTCACTTCTTCTGTGACTTTTTAAGTGTTTTCTTATTGGAATACATTTTACATATGATGAGATCTTATGTAAGATCTTATGTCTACATTTTGATGAGTTTTGCGAACTGCATACACCTGTGTAAGAGCCACCGAGCAAGATACATATCATTCCCATCATCTCCTAAAATTCTCTAGTCAATACCCCTTAGATATTGGTGCCCCAATAGGCAACACTGGTTCTGATTTCTGTCAACATAGATCATCTCTGCCTCTTCCTAAAACAGAATCATTCTGTATGTATGCTCTTTTGTGTTTGGTTTCTTTGGAGCATCATTTTGAGATTCACCCATGCTATTATCAGTATCTGTGGCTCATTCTTATTACTGCCTAGTATTCCATTACACAAGCGTATTCCAGTTTGTTCATCTACTCTCCTGTTGGAGATTTGGGTTGCTTACAGTTTTTGGCTATTATGAATAATGCAGTTATAAATAATTTTTAAAAATCTAAGTGAGAAGTAATGGCCAAATTTGCAAGTTTCTTTTCTTTACAATCTGGTGTGATCATGGAAGTAAAACCATCCAGTGTCTCCTCCAAAGGCACTGCTGAGGCTCCAAAGACATGGTTTACAAAGTTCTTTTAAGGGGAGTTCTCAGCTCAATCGAAATGATCACAAACATCAGAATGAATGATTAGGACTCATGTTTCCAAAAATGACTGGTTCATGTAACACCAGTGGTGGAAGACAGTGAATTTTGGTGGTACGTGGATATTTGTGTTTAGTAGTTAAATGTTTATTTTTTATGCTTGCCTTTTATTTATGGTAAGTGATGACAGATTTTCCTTTATCCTGTGTGATTAAGTTCCCTTTGGCAAATTTAAGACTGAAGAAAAATTCTCAGGAAAGTCGTTCAATTGAAGCTCAAATTACTCAATTTTAAAAATACTAGCACTGTAGTTAAGGTAGACTGTGGTGCTAACTTACCTTGTCTTGGCCACTCACCCAGTGTGCTTCTGGATCTGTAAAATGAGCTATTAGTACAGGTTTCATCCATTTGCTGTGAGGGCTGAATGAGGTCTGTGATACTAGGAGAGCATCTTGAGTGCTGGATAAAGTGAATTTGCGGTGTTTCACGGTAAGAATCAGCAATCATGTGGATAACCAAACACTGGCCAGGAATTGATGACTGGAGGAATTATGTGAGGTCCTCATTTTTGATACTCATGAAGCATCCAAGGGCTTTCATAACTTTTTAAAAAGTACGCATAGGCAAAAAATATGTACACTGGCAAGAAGAAAAACCTCATTTCTGACATTTTAAATTTAAGATCTCAATTTTAACCTTAACCATGAAATTTTTGCACCTTTATGTCCCTGGATATGTTCCAGTGTCTCCTAGTTTATAGTCTATGGGAACTTGAATAGTATTTGTATCCTACTCTTGTGTGAAAATTATATAAACCTTAATTATGTTGAATTGGTTCACAGTGGTTTTCAGGTCTACTATATCCTTCTACTTTTCTGTATATTCATTCTATTAATTTTTGAGAACTTGATGTTGAAACTCCAACTAAAAATCTTAGCTACTTAAAAAATAATAATATGGCTTTCCTGTGGCTCAGATGATACAGAATCCGCCTGCAATATGGGAGATCCAGGTTCAATCCCTGGGTTGGGAAGATCCCCTGGAGAAGGGAATGGCACTCCACTATTCTTGCCTGGAGAATTCCATGGACAGAGGAGCCTGGTGGGCTATAGTCCATGGGTTGCAAAGAGTCGGACACGTCTAAGGGACTAGCACTTTCACTTTTGTAGTGGAACTATATGTAACTTAGTTCTATATTTTCCACGTCTCTTGTAAATGTGACTTCATAATTTCATAATTAAAGAAATTAAAAATTTCAACACTCCAAATCTTTATCACTATCTTCCAGGCAAGTTCTCCCCAACCCTAACTCCAACTGCTACATTTTCAGGTTCCAGGGCAGGAAACTGGTGAGGGGAATGGTGTGCAGGTCAAGTGGCTTGACCACACGCCACCATCAGCCAGGGAGCTTCTTGAGAACAAATGCCTGGACCCCACCTCCCGCGGTTGCCACTGGTCAGTGATGGGGGGGCCCTCTGATGTGTGGTTAGGGTGGAGATGCATGGGTCTAGCTCACCAACACTGGCTCAGTTCAGCCCTAATTCTCCAGGACTTGGGAGCGGGGCAGTACGCTGACCACGGCTGAGTGGAAGTACAGCTCTTTTCAGGAGGTCTGAGTTCTGCCTGACATTTTAAGGGCAGCAACAGAAAGTTAGTTTCAGCAGAGCTTTTCTATTTCCATACCTTGAAGAGTGGGGTGGGGGTAGGGCTCAGCCCTTTGAACCACGACGTGGTTTTGTCTTTCAGGCTCCATATGCAGGTTCTTTTTTCCTCTGTTATCAGGGAGGAGCCTGAGAGGGCACCTGACCTTCTGCCCAGTTATCACCCTCAGGCTTCTTTCTGGTGCCATTACAAGGTCTGGCTGAGACCCAAGTGAAATCTTTGCAACCTAAATTTGGATCAGTTTTTGAAATGCTGCCTGTCAGATGGGGGTCCTGGTTCACCAAGCTACCCCAAATGATGATGATGTCACTGAGAGCAGCAGTCACTGTCAAGTGAGCTCAGGCCAGCTGCAGAGTCCTTTACTCCTGACTTCCTGGGGGAGGGCTTTTAAGCCAGATGCATGGAAAGCAGGTTCAGCGAAGACAAGTGATTCAAAACTCACACAGACACCAGACATCTCCAAAGTCCTGAGGCCAGCTCCCTGGGGGAAATCCGGCAGCCTCTGCGATCGAAAAAGGGTGGTTTCCAGGGCACGTGAGGCTGGGGGCAGCTGGGCAGTCTGACTGTGGGACCTGACTCAGGTGTCATTTCAGAAAGGCTGCACTTCGGAAAGGTTCGCCATTGGTGGACATGAGGAAGATGGTGAAATGCTTGTGCTCAGTGGTGTCTGACTCTTTGCAACCCCATGGACTAGCCCACCAGGTTCCTCTGTCCGTGGATTTTCCCAGGCAGGAACACCTCAGACGGGTGCCATTTCCTTCTCCAGGGGAACTTCTTGACCCAGGGATCAAACCCATGTCTTTTACACCTCCTGCACTGGCAGGTTGGGTTCTTCACCACTGCAGCCACCTGGGAAGCTGGACATGAAGAAGCTTTTTGCTTATTTCTCTATTTTCATTTCACTTTGGAGCCCAATTCTTGAGCTGTAGTCCATTCAGCTAGGGAGAGAAAGCACTTTCCTCTTGGAACTCTCTACGTATACTCACAAATTTAAACACACAGGCCAGACTAGGTTTTTTTATAATCACATTTGCAGGATATACTGAGCTGAGTGAACTCCACTGGGTTTGACTTGCTGTATGGGTTGTTTTCCATGTAACACCCAGGGTGGAAACCACAAGACTTGGAAAGTTCTCAGACTTTGGGTCTTCAGGGATGGAGAAAGGCTAGGAAGGGACGCAGCTTGGTATTATGAGGACCCCTGCCTGCCATGCATGGTGGGGCTACCCTACCCTATCTCTAAGCCAGGAATTATTTTGTCTCAAGGGATTACTCAGCAAAATAATTATGTAGAATTTGTCTCAGCTTATTACATTGCTGCCAACCAGTAAGTGCCCAACCACTGTTCTTACGCAGTTACGGAGTTCTTAAAAAGATGCCAAAAGGAGTCTGCCAATTTAGTTAGGGCCAGGCTGCCAGACGTAATTTCTCTTCGGTGAAAAGTGGTGTTAAATATACAGCAGTCTGGAAAAAAAACATGATAAAATGATAATGGACATTAGATTAAAAACAGATCACAAGAAATAAAAACACTAAGATAGATAAGGAAGAGGAAAGTTCACAGTGTCATTCTGTGGAACAGTCCATTCCACAAAGTATATGAACTGTATGGAATTAGGAAAAGTCCAAAATAGATGGTTATATTTAAGCTGTTTCCTATATGCAATGAAATTCACATTTATTAATTTACTTTTCTGTGTCATACACAGAAAAAAAAAAACCAAAGAAAAAGAACAGGGAACAAATTTCCAAGGATGAAATTTCCACATTTATTTTTCTTTCATGTGCATAGAAAATGGCAGTGAAGTGTCCTATGAAAGAGGCAGGGAATGGGCATGGTGCTGCTATACCAGACTGGACTTTGTGCTTCAAAGGTACACTATTCATTTTGAAAACAAAGGATGTTGTAGTTTGTTTTAACTGCTAACAATTCCTTGGGTTTCCCATTTGTTTTTTAAGCTGTCAGTTTCTTCAAATCTCTTTTCAGATGACACACTGCGTTACAAGTGATGGCACTTAACCAATGTGGCATTTCCATATTTACATCAACAGAAGAAATTTACAAGACATCATAGCATACAATCTTGACAGTTAGTAATAGCAATAAAACACGAAGAGCATCCATTTTATTTATTTTTTTTCTGTACAAACTATCAGAACATAACTTATTCACATTAAAAAAATCATTTTTAATTTGATTTGACCTACACATCCCCTTCTCATTTCACCCATTTCTTAAACCTCTCATCACATCGCCCACACCTTCACCAGACTATAGAATCTACAAGTAATTAGATCTAACACCTAAGTATAGCTTAGAAAGTCCTTTCTCCCGAAGGTTGCCTCACTTCCCTGAAAATTCCTCAAAAAAGAAAAAAAGAATATGCTCTTCACTCATTCCTTTCATGTCACTTTCACATTTCATCAGCAAATCAGCAAGACGGACTTCTCATCTCAATCCAAACAAAGTTAGAAAGAAAGAGTTCCTCTCCCAAGTATCAGGATGCTACACCCACGAGTCTGGGGACCCTGGGTACTGTTCTGCTCTGTAAGAAGGTCGTTTAGTGGAATAAAAGTCCACGTAATTCGTGGTTGATTTCAGTCCATACTGTGTCGAATAATCAGTAGAAGCTGGAAAGTGAACTCGATCATCAAAATAAGGATCTTCATAGCTATGAGGAGACTGCAAATACAATCTGTATGCATCAAAGTTCTTTCTGTTGGAGTCATCTTGACTATAATACAGCTGTTGATGCTGTTGGCAAAATGAGAAAGCAAATAAATCAAGGCAATTTTTGGAAGTACATGTTTAGGGAAAATTAATGTGGGCTTCCTGCTTTATATTTTTAAAGCAATATTCAGTGTTTGTGAATTTATCCTTGAACCTTTTTCTGGTGCACACTGTATAGTTTACTAGTGGACTGGAAGGATTTTAAACTGTTTACAGGTGAGCTGGCAGTTGGCTCAAGTCCTGTCCTATGACTTCTAGAAGTTAGCAACTTCGGAGAACCCCAGAGAGCCCCTGCTACCTCCCTCCTTTCTAGAGGCCAAGTTCTGTGCTCTGCTTTGGAAGAGCCTGTGACCTGGGCATACCCGTTGAAAGATGGCCTTTATTTTTGCTTTGACACAGGGGTACAATTAGCACATCAAGAACCCAGTTAAAGGTTGGATTTTGGGGCTTTGGATTGCTGTATAATTGCAGAACCATCTTTGAAAACATTTATCTCAGAGATGAAGATTGAGTCCATTCCTCAGTTTTAAAAGAAATAGGTAGTCTGGTGAACAAGTCACACTTTGGAAACCCGGCTGTGCTTTTAAATGAATAAGCAATCTCCAGGCAGAAGAGCAGTAAAATTAGAAGAGATATGTGAGCAAATACAATTCAAAAGGAACAGACTTCCCCCAAGCCAGGGCTGATACTAACTTCACCTGTAAGGAAGCAAAGTGAAGCGCAGGTGGGCACCCACAGCCTGACCTCATTTCCTTTTGCGCTATCTTTGACTTCACATTGATTTCTTCACATGTTTGGAGAAAAACTGTAATGGTTCTAATGTCTGTCTTTCCTCCTGATTATGCCCAAATTCCACCCCTGTCCTGCCTGTAGCAAGATGTTACAAATTTACCACATCGGGATCAACACCATATTCTGGCACTAAAGGCATTCTAATATTATAAGGATTTCAGAGCTAAATTTTGCTTTTTAACTTAGAGTGATGATTCTGAGGTTATGTCTCCTAATGAAAAATCTATAGCAGAGATTATGAGTAACTTGAGAGGTTCTTCTTCCATCTACAGGGAAAAGATATGGAAGGAGGTCTGAGAGCATCCTTATCTGCAGGGCAGGTTACAGGCTCGTTTGGGAACCCCCCAATTGCTGTGTTAATGGAAGGTAAGAGGAGAGATCAGATGACCCAGGTGGACATGGCATCAGACAGGACCAAAATGAATTTTAGGCCCCCATGAAAGCAGAGCTTAAATGTTACAATCACTAGTCCCCTTTCTGCTGGGGAGTGGGGTCTACCCCTGTAGGGCTGAGTCCATTGTGACCTCTGAGCCTAAGACTCAAGTGTCTTCAAACCATGGAGGCCCGAATCGGAGGGAGCCATGAAGATGGAGAGAGAGACGGAGGTACAAAAAAAGAGAACAGTGAGGTGAGAGGACGAAGTATGCTTACTGATCTTTCCCCACCCAGAGAACAGAAGAGATTTTAGAGATTAAAAAAAAAAAAAAAAAAAGGTGGGAAAAGGAAATTGTTGGGTAAAGAACCGGAGTTAAAGACTTCTCAGCTGGTTGCCATCAGTGGCATGGGGTTACCAATTTGGATATGCAAGGATAAGAGGCTACTGTATAAGTGATTTGCTTAAACCATGGATGAGCTTCCAAGGAACAGAGATCCCCTGGGACAGCTCCCCGGCCCCGCCGTGTGGGCCCAGCTCAGGTAAGTCAACCGGCGCGGACCCCTTACTGTGTTGATCCCTGCTAATCGGCCTTCTGTAAAAATGGTATTGCAAATTCACCTGTAGCCGTCTATTTTGTTCTCTTGCTGGTGAGGAATAGGAACTGATGTAAATTGGTGAAGGTTTGCTGGAGCCTGTAAGAAAATATTTTATGAAATTAAAACTAGTGCTCATTATCTGGTCCATTAGGTCATATGGACTCCCAGGGCTAGGGCTGGTGGTGTGCCCGACAGGCTCTGCCTTCCCGGCATGGCATAGCCCCAGACGGTTAGCGGCCTGGGTGCCCCGGATCAAGCCTGCTTGCTGCCTAACCCAGGGCTCTCAGGGGCTAATGAATATGGCAAAAAGAGGCTGTGTGTTTCACCAAAAAGCAATGCCAATGCACAGATCCAAAAAGGATTCCTTCTCAAACTCTGGTCTCTACGGGGAGCTCTTCCCACCTGTGCAGATGTCCGCTGGCTGGCTTTCTGAACAGCAGACACGCTCCTGGAGCCCAGGAACATGGCTTTTCCAGGGCTCTTGAGCTTTGCCCCCACCCTCAGATGGGGGAAGGGAAACATAGCAGAACAAGCTCCATGCCCTCAGAACAGCCTTGATTCAAAATCCCAGGTCCTGCAAGAAGCAGCTGGCTAAAAGGCCGGCCACCTGAAGGCACAGTCTTGTGTCTGCCATATTTGAGTATGTCTTAAAAAGAACCTGGTAACCAGATAGCTGTCTTCAAGAGTCCACAGAAGACTCTGATGATGTCACTGGTTACCCTACTAGTATTGTTAAGGCTAGCAAAGATTTTTATTTTAATGAGGAAAATGAAACATATTTGAGGCAAATTAGTTTATTGAAGCAAGCAAAGAAGATACAGAAGGGCGCGCATGCTAAGGAGGCGATCTTTAAAATAAAGCAGGCTGCTGCAAACCTGAAGCAACAATGCACTTCAGTTGGTATGTGCATTTCCTCTGCAAAGAGCTTGGTGTTTGAAATGTAGCATCTGCAATTTTCTGAGCTATTAATTGCCATAGTAACAACAGTCGATTAGTAAATAGTCCTGTGGAATCACAATTTTAAAGACAACAGCACAACTGAGACTGCTCCCCCAGCAGTTGTTAAATTGCCACCAGCTTTTATTTCTTTTTAATAAATAGTTTTTTTTTTTTTGAGAAAGGAGGGTTTCCCCCACTTTTTGAAACCTCCAGAGGAATTTCAATTTGCAAGATAGCTGAGAATGGAGATAATATGAAATCATGGTAACCCTTCAGGTTGGCATTCTTTAAATAAATTATATGCACGGCTTTCTGAATAAGACATAAAAATAATACTGTGCAACATCACTTTTGTTATTCTTAAAAAATAAATAATCACTCTGAGGAGAATCACATTATATATTTTGTTATTCATTCAAACTTTTCCATGAAAATGCAAATGGAATTGACCCCCATCCGCAGGTTTGAATGTATGAGTCGGTCCAGGAGATTGGCCCTGCCGAGTGTCACAGAGCACAGGTTTCTGGAACACACAGGAGAGTGGGGAGGGGGCAGGACAAAGGGCCTGCGCTGCAGGGGAGCCGGAAATGCTTTCTCACTCGGATACAGTGCTCTTTTTATTTGTGGTCAGCAGACCAATGCCTCTGCTTGTTCTACTTAAAACAAGTGGGAAAGGCAACAGCCCCTGAAGCAGGAAGGAGATGGAGAGAGTGGACCATGGTTTGCTGCTGGGGGACCATCTCAAGGCAGGCAGAGGTTACCTCCCAGGCTGCCGTTCAAGTGCCTGGGGACACGCGGCTTTTCGAGATACTCTATCACACACCCGACTGGCATCTTACCAGGGTACAGGCCTCTGTGTGTGGCATCCCCTTGGCTACTGTAATACTGCATAGGTGGCTGGGTCCTATCGTATTCAGAGCGAGGGTCTCTGACTCCTAACAGTGCTGGTGAGGAAGAGGTGCTGCCGACTGAAGGGACAGGTGAGAGGAGGAGGGGGAGAGAGAGGAGAAGAAAGAGAAATCAGACTGTCAGTGTCTCTAGGAAGTCCTTTCTGGAAGAACAAAGGTCAATAATTAGACGCGGCCAGCACTAAAGTCAGGTCTTAGAGGTGCTGAGAGCTGGAGGGCAGCCAACTCCAGGTCCCTGGATGGTGGCCTGCAGACCGGCCACTGTGATGATCAGTGCTATCAACCCCAGAGATCGCTGGGGAGCTCAGCATGGTACAGGGGTCGTGCAGTTTCCCACTGAGATGGCGGGTCTCAAGGACCTGCCTTTGGGACTAATGTAAGAGTTACGTTTGCTGTTTTGAGATCTCAGTTCAGTCACTTGTGACACACCCATCTATTATTCTTAATGCATAGCTCTTCAGTAAATAGATGTTTTATGGCATGTTTTGATTTCTAATGATTTCAAAAGTATCTGCATTTCTAAATGTGTTTGAATAAGAGTGCCTGGCCCATAAAATTTATAATTCCTTTTATGGTGATCAGCTGTCAGGGAAATTATAAGCTCAGTAAGCCCTGCTCATCAAGAAGCTCAGGATGCTGAGAAGCCCAGCTTCACCAAGGTCCAGCTTTTTTATCCAGCTGGAGCCAAATGTTTCATAACAACATATCTACCCTTGGGTATCCTGTGGGACATTTTCGCACAGAAGGAAAACACTGTACATCTTCTTTTTCTCATTAAGGAGTCATCTTGCTTGTACTGAAGTCTTACAATTAAGAGTGGTCACTTATTCACTGGATCCACTAGGGAGCAGCAGCCCCCAGACCTGCCACTGGTGGTTTCGCATGCACTGATGCTTTCAGAGGGAGACTGATAGCAAAATACCTTCCCGAGAAAATATTTTGAGCATGGGCTTTGTCTATGTGCTTCTCATCCTACTTTCTAGAAGGCAGGTAGACATCCCCACCTGCCTCCCACTATTATCAAGATGTCAGCAAGATATGAGATGTGCCCATAAGCAGATATCACACTAACCCTGAGGGATGGATGATCAGCCCTCAGAACAACTGGAGAAACAAGTGTGGATTATATCCTGCCTTCAAATGGAACTCAGAAAGGGACCTCGGAACTTGGATGGGGCTCGTCAGCACTGTCCAGTGTGGATATCTGAGTCCTCAAAACAAGTTCATTGCTTACCGACTATGTCCTAATTTGTCTGAAATTACTCTTTTGCCTGTACACATGCCTTTCGTTAAGCAGCCAGCTCTCCCACTTGCCCTGGTACCACTCTTTCCAAGTTCCCTAAAGAGTCCTGAGCATTTTAATAAAGCAGGATGGTCTCAGGCTATACCTGGGAGCCCAGCAAGAATGTGTCAAAACCCAAGCAGAGGTCTTTTTGAAGGAAAACAACTCATAATTTAAAAACTAAGATATAAATATATATCACTGCAGTAGGCAGAGATAATTTTTAAAAATTCTTGGTATAAGTGAAGACATCTAATTACGCGACAAGAACCCCCAGTCGTATATTAGTCTTTTGGGCCACATTTGTCCACAAGAGAAATAAGACTGCCAGCAGGAACACAATTGAATACAACAGATAATATTTATATGTCAGAAGGGGAGATTTAAAGCCAAATAAAAGATGTTTATTACTTTTCCTGTTTCATTTAGTTAAGAATTAAATTTACAGGGCTGAATCAACTTGGTGGTAATATTCTGTTCTTACATGTAAAAAAAAAAATTATGTTGGGTCTCAAAACATTCTTTCTACCAAATTAAACACCACTAATAAGTAGGTAGCGTGGTTGCCAAGACTCCCAACTTACAAAATCATAGGGAATCCCGGTAAAGCCACCTATAAGGCCTGCCTATGAGCTGTGGATGCTGGGGTCTGGGTGCAGCCAGCAAACAGAGGTTTAACTGGTAAGAAGTAAGATACAGGGGGAGATCATGGCTCTCCCAGGGTCTAAAGGACTCTAATAGTTTTCATCAAGAAAATTAAAAAAAATCACTTTGGAAGAGATTTCAGACTTATGGCCAGCAGGCAGACAAGGGCAACCATTTTCAGGCACAAGCTAGTGGTTCTTAAAGTGTGTTCCTCCGCTCTCCTATATCCACGTCACCAGGTCGGCTTATGAAGTGCAGGTTCCCAGGGCCCTTGGCAAAACTAGTGAAGCAGAAGCTTGGGGTACCAGATGCTATGGAGGAGGCTGGGCCACTTTTGTGTACCCTAGTTGGTGTAAACTTGCATAAACAAGTTTAACACGGAAGGAGGAGAGTGGGCCTGCTGTTTATAATAACATGTAATTCCTGAAGAAGGCTTTCAGTTTGAAGAGCAAACTCTCCTTCCCTCAGTGTTTGGAGGTGACAGACTCAATCAGTGTGCATGCTCAGTCTCCTCTGGACGGGAAACAACATCCTGCCCCACGTTCTCACCTAGGAGGGGTGTTTACCCACTGACCTGACTGAATGACAGGTGACATCTGTTGGTTGGTGGTAGACAAGGAAGGATGTGATTTGAACCGGTCTCGCTCTAACGTTGACACAGGTGTAATAAAATGGTTCTGATTCCACCCATCCTGTGGAGTTAAAAGAGAAAAAGAAACCTCTCAAAATGAAAAATGACATTTCATGATAATAAATGATCACAACTGCGCTCTGATGAATGCTAATTATTCTAGAGCTATTCTCGTAAGTTACCTTTTTATAAATGCTCCGGAGGTCCCGATATTGCCATAATGTATTCAAGACCTGGGCTGCTGCCTTCACCACTTTCAGAGATGATCTAGGGAAAGAGCGGGCATGTTAATGAACGTGGGCAGCACCGCCCCAGGCTCCACTTGAGAGACTCTGGCAGCAAAGCAGAGGCCATGAGGCTTCCTCTCCAAGGACCAGGGCGGGGAGGAGGCTGCTGCTAGCAACCACCACCAAGGTGTGAGGAGCCCCTGGGAGTCTGTCAAGTTCAGGGCTGGCCAGATGTGGCAGGGACCAATAAAGGCTCCCAGGCATTTGGCTGTGTGGTCAGAAGCTGTGGTTGGAATGAGCCCATGACTGCTGACCGTGACCACACATCCCAAGGGTCTGAGGGCCCTGCCAAGTTGGCTGGAATACCCACTGAACCATTATTAGGCCTTCTTATAACTTTCCTATCATGTATACCTCTTTGTAAACACGTGTGTCTGTGTGCTCTCATATTTGCTTTGGAAAATAAGGTCAGTTACTGCCTCCCCTCTCTGAAGACTGTCTGTTGAATGTTGGTGCTGTATTCGAGCACCACTGACCACAAGTCCAGGAAGTTCAGCTCAGGAGTTGGTTCTCTCAGTCAGCGGCCTCACCATGAAGAGAAGCGGGAATGTGGGAATGCGGCCTCCTGCCTCAGCAAAGAACACCTCGTGAGGGTGGTTCAGAGGCCCTGAAGAGAACTGAACATCTCTGTCCTCAGACTTCATTTTGATATTGAA
Source organism: Ovis canadensis (assembly GCF_042477335.2). Lineage (NCBI taxonomy): Eukaryota > Metazoa > Chordata > Mammalia > Artiodactyla > Bovidae > Ovis > Ovis canadensis. The sequence continues at coordinate 156,366,353 of NC_091246.1, forward strand.
GATTTGATCTGCTGTCTTCTTCCATTCCTTATCTTCCCAACTAAACCCTCAGGACATGGGGGAAGAAGAGAGGTGAGCAGGCTGCTGGCACCTCCTCCATCCAGTCCATCACAACAGAATCTGGGCTGTGATGATTCTGAGGCTTCAGCAGGGGGGTGGCACGTAGGCAAGTGCAGGAGCCTCACAATCTCAGTTCCCAGAGGGGAGTTAAGGGAAAATCTGGGTCAGACCCAACCACTCTAAGACTTTTTAAATTTAAAATTTCCAAAACAGACAACAGAGCAAGGAATACCCTAAAGAAGAGAATGCATAGGAAATTTCAGACACCTGTGATGGTCCTGCAAGGTCTCCACAGCTCACAGCCACCCACTCTCAGCTGGGGTCTTACACTGCTGTTGCTGCTGCTATTGCTTTCCATCTTTAAGCTGGGATCAGGTCAGGAAAGGCAGACCTCAGACCTGGCTCCAAGGACTACTCCACAAACCGGACAGCAGGGGTGTGCCAGGTGCACACCGTGACACCAACAGCTAGGCCATGTTTTTAGAGACAGGTTCTCTGAGCAGAAACCCGACTCCTGAGAAAGCAAGGAAGTTTCTCTGCCCTCCCTTTGCAGCACCATTCCTGGATGCAATTACGTAGTCTCATCTCTAATTTCTCTCATCCTATCTTCTCAATACTGTTCAACTGGGCATGTCTCAATCCTAGTCCTACCTGGCTGAGCAGCACATGTGATATGCGCTCACCTTCAAAACACTTTCTGCATGGGGCTTGCAGGTGTGGCTGGGTCTCTTTTGAATGGTCTGGCTGCCCTTTTTCAGGTTCACTGCAGGCTCCTCGTATCTCCTTGACCTCAAACCATGAGGGACACCAGAGGCCTCAGGCCTCTTCTCTTCTCTATCTACATCTCTTGTTGATCTCATCTCATTTCTCTTCTCTAAATATGCCATCTACACCCTATGACTCTCAAATTGATCAATGGCCTGGACCTCCATCTTGAACTTGACTCGAGTATATTCCACTCCTGACCAGACCCTCACGTGGACATCTAATAGCCATCTCAAGTGTATCACATCCCAAACTCTGGTCCTCCCTGAAGACCTGCTGCTCCTGCCAGCTGCCCCATGTCGGTAAGTGGCACTTCCATCCCATGGTCTCTTCTGCCAAAGACCTCAGAGTCATCCTTGACACTTTCCGTCTTCCCTGCTGCTCATTTAATCCTTCAGTAAATCCTGTTCACTGATTCTATTTTCCAGCATGTCAGGATCGACCACTTCTCCACCTCAAGTCCTGTCGCCGTTAGTCTCATTAGGGGTCAGGGGAGAAGAGGTTGTGGCGTCACTGGTTACTTTCAGGGACATCGGATCATGCCTCTCCTCTGCTGTACACTCTCCAATAGCTCCCAGTTTTGCTCAGAGTAAAGTCAGAGTCCTCTGACACTGATCCACAGGCTTCTGTACTTCTGGTTACTGTCACTCCTCCTCTTCCCTGCTGACTTGCTCTGTTGTAGCCCCTCTGGCTTCCCGCCCTTCATCACACACACAGGTGCTCTTCCATCTCTGGGCACTTCCAATTGTTCCCTTTGCCCCCAAATGCTCTTCCCTCCCTCCTCCACGTCTGTGCTCAAGAAGCACCATCTCTTTGAGGTCTTCCTGACGACTGTTCTAAAATTGTAACACCCCCTCCTCACCCTGGCGAGCCCTATAACTATCCCTGATTTTACTACTTGCCACACACTCAGCACCATCCACAGTGCGCTGCTCACTCCACTAGAACCTCGTCTGCTCTACCCAGGGAATGTAAGTTGCCTGTGGGTGGGTGTGACCTGCACACCGCTGTAGCACATGGCAGGTAGGCAGGAGACAGATGCGTGGTGAGTGAATTGAAAAGAAAGTTAAGTTTATGTTCAGAAGAAAACTTGATTTGACCTAGGACTCTCTGAATCTGTTTTGAAAAAAAAATTAGACCTTTTTTTTAAAAATATACAAAGATTTTGGCACTGTTTCAGCATTTCTGTAGTCTGCTCTTATGCCTTTCAAAAATAAAGGCTATCTCACAAAATTTTAAGAGCACAAAATGCGATTTTGGTTACTCTTATGGAAGAGGGAAGAGAAGGGGAGTTAGTGGAACAGGACCTTAGCTTTTTCTGTAATGTTTCATTTCCTTTGAAACAAAAAGGAGTGTGTGTGCACTTATTACTAATGAGATAAAAGAGATACATACATAAGATACATACATACATAAGAAAAAAGGGACTAAAAGGAAATACGGATAATGTTGATAGCTGTGGTTTCTGTGGAGTGAGACTATGCTTTGCTACATTATTCTTATATTTTATCAACAGAAATTATTTCAAAAGTATATACAATGTGACTTCTAGCACTGATGCTCAGCCAACTAATAAATGTTTACTAACTGGGGCCAGGCTTTGTTCTAGACACTCAGGATACAGCAGTGAATAAAAACACGAAGCGCCTGCTACTGGCGGCGTTAGACGCCAGAGGGGCCATAAATAAACCAGGGAAGCCACTGCCCTACGGAGGCGATCTGGGGGGGCGGGGCATTTTACAACTGGAGTGGAGGTGTGTCCTACACTCCCACTTCCTTGAAGGACTCTCTGATCTGGTACTAAGGCAAATTCATAGTCACCGCTATGGCTCTGTGACAAGAAACCTATTTTTGCCACCAGTCCTGCTGCTGCTTCATCACTTGGGTGTCACCCAGAAGCGACATATGATCCAAGCCCAGGGCTCATCCTGAGGCCACACGTATGCTCTGCTGCACATGGTGATTTTAGTACCTTGTGGGAGCAAATAATCCCAGAACTGAGAATTTAGGAATAAGTTCTTGCAGAACAGGCCCCGGAGCCTGGAGCAGAGCCAAATGTCCGAGGGAGATGGGTCTTCAGGTTTTCCTTCCCATGACACATCTGATTCTTCCAGGAGGCAGAATGACCGCATGTGGCTTTAGGGACAGGACACTAGTAGGGCTAAGGGATGCTCCAAGAAAATAAAGAGCAGAAAAGGGGCCACATGACCATAAATACTTCTCCCAGCAAAACAGGTTTTAACTGCTTAGCTTATTGGCATGTAAGAAGTGCAGAAATAAATCCCTCCCAACAGGAAATGCATCCTTGACCAAAGCCCTTGTCACAGGGCCAACCCAAGAGTGAGGGCCTGGGGCTGGCACCCCCTTGCAGCAGCTTGCCTGTCTCCTCTGCCCTTGGTGATGTTCACCAGCTTCTCTATGCCTCCCGAGTCAGCCAGGGCCTTGGCGTTCTCCATGTTCTTGCTGGTGACCTCGTGCAGGGCGCAGCAGATGGCCGCCACAGTCTCATCCGACAGCACGCTGGGGCCGGCGCCACCTGGGAGCCGGTTGACCAGGTCTCGCATGGCGTATTTCCCTGCCCAGGACAAAAGAGCTCATTCCGATTCTGGAAGGGACCTGGTTTTTGTTATTATTGTTATTGAAAAATTGTGACTACATGGTCTCTTTAAAATAAAACCTCAAAAGAGACAATAACAGGAAAGAAAAAAAATTCCACAGTGAAGAAGGAAATGACAAACATTTTAACTATAAAGGGCAGGTTAACATCACGGCCAGGCCACTTGGGGACATGATTGGTTTATAAAACTTCACTGCACATTGCTAAAAGAAAATGTAAATCAGGGTGTAAAACTGGTATACTAATCACGTTGCTTTAGTTTCCACTATTTTCATGAATAGTGAGAATAAAGGAATTATCATAGTAAATATTGTTCTCCATTCAATTCCTATGCATCACAATTACAACTTCTTCTTAAAGCTTTTAAAAACTTTTTTTTGAATAAGTTTTAAGCTGATCAAGTAAGGCTGCCCAAAATACTTCTCATAACATCTTTCTAGATCTCAACATGTGAACTGGGTAGTTACATATTTTCATCAAGTTGAGGGTTTCAACCAGTTGGTCTGACATCTGACATCAGGAACAACATGTTTGTTTCTTTTAAAGACGACATAAATACAATTCTGGTATGAATGAGTATGCTGGATGTCTCAAGAGTGATGTAATAATAAAGTTCCCAACAGGACAAGGCAGGGGAGCCCCCTTGCTCCTGAAGCATTTCCCTACAGACCCTCAATTTCCCTTACTCTTCTCCAAAATGGAATTATCTCGAGCTTTTCCCATTTAAATTACTGACTGACAAACTGGAAATTAACCAAAGCACAAGTAAATATTTTCTTAGTTTTTTCCCCCATGCTAATAATAATTGAGTGGATGCTACATGGGGTTTTTGTTGAAGACCTATTTATATACAGTGGTAAGCAGGAGAAGACAGGGCCTGAATACAAGCAAGCTCCATAATTTACAGCATGTCAAGGGAAGACTTGAGCTTTACTCATAGAGAATATTGTTACCAAGAGTGGAAAAACAGTGATGACATCTTAAGCCAGAAGACAAATATGGTTTTTAGGAAAAGATGATAAGTTAGCACTTGTGATTGTGAATACTTCTGAATGACCAGAAGGTCCGCAACATGTAATCTGTCATTTTGCTAAGGCATAGTTTTAAACTGCACTCTGGAAGTTTGGGAGAAGGCTGCTCACTCCATCTGTGAGCGACCCTAGCAGTTCTCTCAGAGCTTGTGGCCCAGACAGCTGGCTTGGTCAGAGTCAAGTGAATACGCAGGAACTTTCGTGAACTCACAAAACTGTGTTTCCTCGTGAAGAAACGTCTCTGGAGACAGAGTCCACTGCTAGTGCTGGACGTGAGGAAAGACTGAAGGGAGTGGTTCTTAGGAACAGAAATGCTGGGTAAGTCAGAGTCAGATACTAAATCTGGGAGGTGCTCACACTGCCTAGGAAGGAAGGGATCTTCATGGAGAAACAAGAAAAAGTGACTCCTGAGTAAATAAAGCTGGGTAAAGTAAAGCTCATCAGTGGAGGGAGAAAATGTTCACTGAAGTTTAAAAGTGGGTGAGGAACTCTCAAAAATACAAGGAGGCACTGAGAGAAGGCGAGGCCCCGGAATGCACACTGGTCTCCACACAGGTCTTGGCTCCCATGGAATTGGGAGGCACCCTCTGCTCTCCCACTCTCTCCTCCATGTGTGGAATGATAGGCTGCAAGGCATCTGTGGCCAACCCTTTATTTTTTAGCAGTAAGAACTCCCAAACTATAAATTCAAATAATATAGATGTAACAGAAATAACTTAAAAAATCTCTCTCTGGGGACCTAGAGGATTTCTCTCAAGGAAATGTGGGAGCTAAGAGCTATAAACACATCTACTGGAATCAGGCACGAGCTGGAGTATGAACAGGCTGTGGAAGAAGCTCCTTTCCTCTCTGTGAGGTACAGTTTGGCTCCACGGAGGAATGGTGTTTTAAGAACAGGATAATCCAGGCAATGACTTAAAATAGCACTGCTGTCAGGCACTGTATGAGGGGCCATAGAGAATTCTCAGTCGCTCTGTAAGGTAAACCTTCTGGCCCCTGTTCCTCTCCCTATCTCTCATGGGTATTTTAATAAGTTCAACATACATCCATTAATCCACATAAGGTCTTGTCTAATTTCTCCGCCTCCTCCCCTGACCCGTCACCAGCTATGGGTCTGGCGTGGACCTTGCATTTTCACAGCAAGTCTATTGTGAGGAGAGCTGGCATGGGCAGCTTCCTTTCAGAGATGGAAACCAAGGAGGGGTTTTCAACTGAGATGAAGGAATGGAGCCTGGTGGGCTCAATGCAGGACACCCCAGGTTACATAGCCACTGAGGAGTGGATCCAGGGTTTAACCTGAGGCCCGCTAGAGGGTCTCTGATCTTTTCTGTATGCCACACTCTGCTTGAGATGGTGGCCATCCCTAGGAGGCAAGCAAGGCAAGCTGCCAAGAGTACAGAACTTTGAACAGGAGCTCATCCTCAAGTTAAGTGCTAGCAAGTGCTAGCCACATTTAAGGGAGAACACCTCCTAGAATTTTGTACCTTATATGCCTCATTTGCCTTTCCCTCATCCTGACCCTGCCCTGGGGTCAGGCCTTGGGGCAGTGGCTCTGTTTTGGTGTGAGCACTTACACAGATCTGAGAAGGAAAAGTTATAAAACATTCATGTGATTTCTTTTTAAAATTTAGAACACGGTAGTATTGGTGAATTAGCAGATATAAGTCTCAAAAATCAGAAAAGTGAGAATCAAACCTTTTTTTGTTGTTTAAGAAATGAATCTCTTTTGGGAAACAGTCACGGGTCAGTGGAGAAGGCAGAGAAATTAGACAAGACCTTATGTGGATTAGTGGGTGTATGCTGAACTCATTAAAATACCCATGAGAGACAGGGAGAGAGGAAAGGAACAGGGGCCAGAAGGCTTACCTTACAGTTAATAAGCCTACCTCTTGCTAAAATGGAGTGGTCAGAAAGTACAGACACAAGGGTACCAAATACACCAAGAAACCAGGGACTAGGACTCAGTTGCTAATCATTTTAAATGTCATATTTTTATAAATCAAAAGAAGAGCTTTATAAACACTGTCATTTCTCTTTAGAGTTCATCAGGTCACCAGAACATACCTATGAGCTCCTTGTTGCGAACATCTAGGGCCATATTCCTCAAGGCAGTTGCCACAGAAGAAACAACTCTATCGTTATCCATTCTCAGAAGCTCTACAAGGATGGGGAGCCCTTTTTCTTTGCGGACGGCTGCTCGGATATATGCTGCAAACTAGGAAACAAAACAAGGTAATAAGCAATTATAAAACAGAGTGCAACTCTCAGGCATTACTGTCACCTAAGAAATATGTTTTCAAAAATGAACTAATAGATTAAATGTTTTCTTTCCAACTGGAGATTAAATCTGTGATGCCAGTCAAGAGAAAACAGTTTGGGAAAAAGATAAGCTAGGATGACTGATTTAAAAAGAAATCCCAAAGCCTGAAAACCTCAAACCACCATCTGGCAGATATTTTTGTGCAGAAAAGAGAAGGCAGTGATTACTTTCTACTTCAGCTACATAAACATGATTAAGGATGGTTGGCGTGTCTTCTCTGCAGTTGGCCCCATGCCAGGTCCAGAGGCTATAAATAGCATGGCAGAGCTGGTAACTGATCAGTGCACATTAGAGAACCTGTCTCCATCCAGTCATCTTTTCCCTGTATTCTCTGCAACAATATTTACAGTTTAGTAACCCTTCAAAGAAATTGCTTGGGGAAAAAATCCCTTGCCTTGGAAGAAAAGGAACTCTCCAGGAACACTGAGCATCATAATTTATACACATTGGTGAAAAAGTAAGTATATCTGCGTAAAATGCTTTATCATTCAAGATTAGTTAGCTGCTGTTGCTGCTTTTTTAAATTCCACAGTCTAAAACTTCTTCCGTGATTAAGAGGCAAGTCTGTACAGTGAGTCAGTTTGGGCACCACATGAATTGGAAATGAACACGAAGTCATCAAGGAAACAGAAAAAGTAACATTTGAAAATGGGTCTTTAATCTTGTTTTGAGCTTTCACTGACATTTTTACCAATACAAACTATCTTTCAAAATTTAGGATAATTGAAAAATGTTGCTCATAAAACATCTTAATACTTTCCTGCTGTGGTCAAGACATAAAGACAAAGATCTGCCAGCCCTTTGTATTATTTTGAACGTGAAAATATGTGATGACACTTCTTTAATATCAACAGAATGGATTTTTAAAAAACATAAATAAAACGAAAAGATGCATTTCAAAGATCCTATTAGCTTTCTTCAGGTCAATATTCCTGTTTTCTAAATCAAATGAAATCTGCAGGGGAGACATAATACACAACTTACTATCGGGTAAAGGACTTGGGCAGCTTTGGCAACTTCTCCCTCTGAAACCTGCAAGGACAGAACCAATGCCTGTCTCTCTTGGAGACAACTGGCTCAGTTTACCTCGGGTGCCTCCCTTTCAGAACGTTACCACCATCACCACTCCCAAAACAGCTTCTCACTTGCTCACATCTCTCACCACAACTATCTTGTTTTCTTAATGAGTCCAATATTTTGATTTACTATTTTCGATACCTTTGAAGTCACTTCCATATAATATTTACATTTTAAATGACTCTGCCATTTAACTTCTATTCACTAAAGGTCCCAGAAAACAAAATTCTACAACTCAACTCATATCTATTTTAATTATTGTTTTTAAAATCACCATATGATTCTCAGGTCATAAGGAGCTGGAGGTGAACACCGTATCACCAACATAAATATTTATTAATACTTATGTGCTGGGCACCGTCCTAGGTCCTCCACATTTATTACCTCATTTAATCCGTAAAACCACATAATGAGGTGGGCATTATTTCCATTTTACAGATGATGAACCTGAGGACATGAGGATGAATCTGAGGCCTCCAGCTAGTAAGGGAGGTAGGGCAGGATTTGAAGCCAGGGGTTTGGCTCCAGAGTCAGTACTTAGATGCTATTAGTACTTTTAATGTTTTTAACTAATTAATAGTTGATTTACAATGTTGTGCCAATCTCTGCTGTACAGCAAAGTGACATATACATATCAAGAACAGTAACAAAAAAACCACAGTGACTTAGCACTAGGCCTAATTATTTATATATAAGCATAAGAACAGCTGGCTGCATGCTAGCAATGTAATACTTTTCACTCTCATGGAAAAAAACAATGCCCAGCCAATTTTTGTTTTGGGAGGTGGTGATGGAGGATTTAACCAAAAACAAGCATTATAATAATTCTACTAAAACATACTTGTTGGCAAACTTCTAGAGGTTGAAATGTTTCAAACAAGGATTGTCTGAGACGTCATCAGATGATATTTAAAAAGTTCTGAGAACTTGCTTATAGTGGTAACAGTAGGAAATCACCTTCAATTTTCCTAATGAAGTCACACATTTACCAGTGGAGGCAGAAATTCTGCCACATGTAGGTTCTGCAAGTATTAGAAAGGAACGGAGGCCCAATCTCAGCTCCAATTCAAGCCCTTGGCATCTCTTACTAGGCTCTCCAACAGAATCCCAGCCTCCATGGCTCCTGACTTCAAATTCACTCTCAGTGCAGCTGCAGATGGGCTCCAGCAGTGTCCACGTCAGTCTGTCTATGTTGCCTGTTTGCTTAAACCCTTTCAGCGGCCCCTCTGGTCTGAAGGCCAGGTTTTAGCTCCTGAAGCTTGGCCGTCAGGCCTGGGTACGAGGGCCAGTTCCACCATGGGCACTCCTTGCCCCCTGCACATCTCAGCCACCAGCCTGTAGCCTCTGCCCATGACGTCCTCACTGTGAGGGCTCTTGTCCCCTCTTGTCCCTTTATCTGGAAAGCTCCCTCTGCACCCAACCTCACACTGGGTGGGCTTCATCTGCTCATTCTTGATGGCTCCACTTGGGCAGCACCATCCCCCCAGGAACTCTTCCCTACCTCCTGGAGTCCCTCCTTCCTTGCCTTTCCCTCACCAGGCTGGGTTAGAGACCATGGAGTCTATACAACACTTACTCAGTACGTCTGGTTTTCTCTTTCACCTTCAGTTTCTCATGGGCAAGGGCTATGTCACATCCACCCTCGGATCCCCAGAGCCAGCTGCAGCCTCCTCACTTTTTTGCCCCTGCCCTTTAGCCAGCTCTAAGCGCCTTCTCTCATCCCTTTCCACTGGCCATGGCTGGTCTGACTGCATGGAGGTGTGGACGAGCGGAGGACATCCTACCTTCCAGTTTCCAGCAGAGAGGTTCTGGAGTGATCCGGCAGAGCCTTCCAAGGTGGCTGGGTTGGAACTTTCTGCTAGGAGGGTCAGATACGGTTTTACCACCGATGGGTGCCACAGCATCTCAACGCCTTTGGGGGACTTCGACAGTCCTGGGATAGGACCGACTCCATCCCACTGAAAGACAAAGAACATGCGCTGGTGGAGGCAAAGTGAAGACAGTATTCAACATCTGAAAACATTCCTTTCTGCTGGACTCAGCCAGAGCTACGCAGAAAAGCTGAATCATGAGAAAAAATGTTTTCTTGCCAAATATGTGATTTCTTACTCCCAGAGAAATGAAACTTTTAAGAGTTTCATATCAAATAAAATGCTAACTTGATCCTCTTGTGGTGTCCTCTTTTTCTTCTTCTTCTTCTTCCCCCAGCAGCTTGGCTCCGAATCTTTGCTGGGAGACTCTTTTCCGAGTAAGTCATCCAATTCGTTCAGCCCCAGCAGCCGGGCCTGAGGCACCTCCAGCTCCAGCCGATAAGACAGGTTCCTCAGGGTGCACACGCAGTTCTCCACGGTCTGAAACCCAACACGGCGCAGGGTTAAAACCATCATAGCGTGCCAGCGCAGAATGCTTCTGTACCAATCACCAGTGGCACTAAATACATGTAGAATATGAAAGAACTGTTTTTCACTGATGGGAACCTGCAACCTGAAAGTTAGAACTCTGATTCCAGACTGTTGGTGGGACCCCAAGCTCACAGAGTGTGCAGAGCCACCAGAAGAAGAGCTGAGGATCTGACTTCACAGTGAGTGAAATGTGCGGGGCTCTGGAGGGAAGAACACCCAAGGTTTCTGCTTCAGGGCTGCTGCAGTGGCAGATGCCCCCAAATTACCAGAACCCCACTCCTCCTCATAGCTGGGAACTCTCATCATGACAGCAGCTGTGGCCAACCCCCTCTGGCACAGCCCCTCCCCCAAATGCCATCTTTGTCCTCTTCTTCCATCTCCCACCTCTCCCCTCCATCTGTGGAAAGTTCCACGATCTCTTTCATTCTACATTTTGTCTTCTGTACATGGTCTTTTGCCCCCCAAAGTGTCTATCACACCTCTAATTGGGAAGCCAACTGTCTACTCAACCAAGAGTGTCAAAAACCAAGTTCAGTTTTGCCCCGCAAGCACTCCCCTTCCAACTTGTTTACTCCTCTCAGTTTCATCTGTAGATCTTTTGGTTCTATGAAGCTCAAATGAAAACCTGGCCGTCACTTTGAATTCTCCTCTACCTCCTCCCAAGCCTGCCACTCATCATTCGTTTCTCTCACAGACCCTTATCTTCAAACCCAGGCCTACTTGCGGCCTCTCTCTGTCCAGCCCAATCTGAACCATACATGACTGGCCTGCCTTGGGAGTCTTGACACATTTAGTCCCTCTTTCCTGTTTCTCCCCACCTTCCCCAGCCTCTGATGCCAGTGCAGACCCTGGATGATGAGCAGAATGCCTTGTACAAGGGCTGGGATGGAGGAAATAGGAGGGGAGGATAAGGGGCTTATACTGGGAACAGAGGGAGTGAATGAAAGGCAGCAACCTGGGATGTAGAGAGGGGCATCCTTTGGTACCGAGGCAGGTCGGGCAGAGAGGTGGGGGGGATTCCAGTGCCTCAATCAAGAACTTTTATTCAGTAAATACTCAGATGCAGATGGATCTGATTGTAGCAGCAGGGGATACAGAATTAGAGGGAACAGCAGTGGGCAATCACCTTGACACTGAACCCAGGAGAATCACAGAGAAGGTCTGGACCCTGCTAAGGTTCTTACCACATGGAATCACTCAGTTTTCACAGTTCTAAGGCTATTTTCGTTAAGTTCTCTTGTCTCTGTTAACTTGTAATTTTTAGAGACATTCTCCCTTTAACCTGGAGCATAACCTAATGAAGAGGAGAGGGTCAGGAATCCCAGCCAGAGTCAAGGGCATGCAGACGGTGGTGGTCAGCAGCTGTCGTCCTCTGCCAACCAGCATTCACTGACCTTGCTGTCGTAATCGGAAGTGTTCACACACGTGTGGATCACATACAACAGCGAGTCCACCAGCCCCTCGCAGGACCGCATCTGCTTCCTCGCTTCCTCCCCAGCAGAGCTGAGATTCCTATACAGGCAGAGACACAGGGGAGCTCATTAGCCATGGAGCCTTACCTTAATGATCTGAGAATGGACGACAGAGCAGCATGTAAATCTGGTCTGAGGAGGCGTATGGAGCCTGCATTTTAAAGTCTCAAGAGCTCATAATAATAGCCAGCCCCTCATTAGCCACGAACAGAAGACAGTAGGGACACTTGAACTTCATATCTCTCTCATGACAGGTCACTTTCCAACCTCCTAAAAGGATTATTTTTGGGGCTTATCCTGAGTTTCCTTCTATGTAAAAAAGGAGGAATAATAGTAACTATCTCATAGGATTGCTGTGAGGAAAAGATGAATTGCTACAGATAAAGCAATTACAAAAGTGCCCACCATATGAAAGGATGTGTGTTAGCCATGCGTGGTTGCTATATTCAGGCAGTTTTACTTTCCTTGTAAGGCCATAAGGTCTTGGCAGTCCCTGCACCTATTAAAACATGTTTTGCACGTAGTAGGTGGTCACAAATGCTTCTTGAATGAACAGAGGAAACATCACTTCTTATACAAAAACTTCAAGTTAAATGAGAACACTTGGTCATGTTACAATTTTCCTGATCTTTTAAATTATTAAAACTCTGAGTTGTTTTTAGGTCTCATCCACACTGAAATTTTACTATCCATTCAATTTCGTGAATTGATACCAAATTATAAGGCTCTATTTTATGTGCCATTAACAAAGTAGTCTAACTCTGCAATTTTGCAAAAATTAGCCTTTGTAAAGGGGACTGAGAATGACTTCTCTTTTCAGCTTTGTTTTTCTGAGGCCAAGGAGATACTATCACCTATAATCCCTCTGTGGTAACCTCTATGCTGCACTCAACAGCTGCCCTCTTCTGTTCCTCATATCTCTCTGGTTTTCCTCTCATCTGCTGTCTTCCTTCTCAGCCTCTTCTGCCCATGGGTCCTTCTGGGGGTGCACAGGGCTATACTGGTCCCTGCCTCTATCTTTCCACTCTTCCTGGATGGTGTCCTTCTGTTCCTTGGATTTAACACAAGGAATACAACCTGTGGACCCATGACCCCTAAATGTCTATCTTTAGGGCAACCCCTCTCAAGAACTCCAAACTCATTTATCCCGATAGTACTGTATGGATAGCTAATTAGATATCTCAAGTAGACCAGCCAAAACCCTCAGTTACTCCCCACTCCCCTCTGCCTGACCTCATCAACAGCACTTCCATGCTCCCAGCTGATCTGGCCAAAGATAAAGGCGCTGTCCTTACTTCCTCTCTTTTCATTGTCTATCACAGTCAGTCAATGAGTAAATCTTGTCAGCCTTTCCCTCTATAACATACCCCACTCTGCCTACCTCTCTCTAGAGCCTGGTCTCAGCCAGTCTCATTGTTTGCCTGGATTGATGCACAGCCTCACCTTCTTGCCTCCACTGTCCCCTACATCACAGTCAGAAACCATGCCCACTCCTGTGATTAAACCCTGTTTCCCATGGCACTTGGCATGTGGTACAGACTCTTTCCTGTGATTTAAAAAACCTGACATAACCTGGCGCCACTCTGCACCTTGCACAGTAAGCTCCAGCCTCGAGCCCGTCCCTGCCCCGGAGTCTTTACACCCCTTGTTTCCTTGGCCTAGTGTGTCCTCCTCACCTCCCTCACAGGCCCTCATGTGAGCAGCTTCTGCAGTATTTCAGATGCAGGCTGAAACTTTACCTCCTATGAGAGACCACCTGACCTTCAAAGTACCCAGCTAGTAACTCTTGCTGCTAAGTCGCTTCAGTCGTGTCCGACTCTGAGACCCCATAGACGGCAGCCCACCAGGCTCCTCCATGCCTGGGATTCTCCAGGCAAGAACACTGGAGTGGGCTGCCATTTCCTTCTCTAATGCATGAAAGTGAGAAGTGAAAGTGAAGTTGCTCAGTCATATTCCACTCTTTGCGACCCCATGGACTGCAGCCCACCAAGCTCCTCCATCCATGGGATTTTCCAGGCAAGAGTACTGGAGTGGGGTGCCATCACCTTCTTCGTAGTAACTCTTAGGTCACCCTATTTTTTTTTAATGACATCTGTTATTTTCCTATTTACCTATCTTCATCAATAGAACTTTGTTCTATCAGAGCAGAGATCTAGTCTGTTTTGGTCATCACTAAATGTACACAGAAGGCATTCGCCAAATGTTAATAGCTCTGAACCACTGGGGGAGCCTGTGTGTCCTGCTCCTGGGCTTTCCCTGAAGCCCGGCAGACTGGCTGAGTGATCACAGTCTCCCCTTTCAGGCATGGGGAGAGGATGAGATGCTGACCCACGAATCAGCAGCTGCAGCCACGTGACCTGCTTGGTGATGCAGGAACCTGAGTCAGGGAGTTGGTCTGTCCTCTAAGAGCCTGACTCTTGTCACCACCACCGCCCCTGCCCCCACCCACCGCCCCTACCGGTTCTAAGCGAAGGAGCCCACAGTTAACCATTCCAATAGGGGAAGGCTTCAGAGGAGAAGCCCTCCTGGTGGCTCAGACGGTAAAATGTCTGCCTGCAATGTGGGAGACCTGGGTTCGATTCCTGGGGTTGGGAAGATCCCCTGGAGAAGGAAATGGCAATCCACTCCAGCACTCTTGTCTGGAAAATCTCATGGATGGAGGAGCCTGATAGGCTACAGTTTATGGGGTTGCAAAGAGTTGGACATGATTGAGCGACTTCACTTTCACTTTCAGAGAAGCCCAGGCCCCTTCCCCTGCTCCCACAAACTCTGTTGTAGAGATGCTTAGACAGCTTAAATGTGAAAAGCGCTCACTGTGTTATCACTACATGAAGCATTCTATACAAGCTGAGTCCTCACAATTCTGAGATGGTATTATTACCCCTGTTCTAAAGATGAGGAAACCAAGGTTCAGAATGGGACAGTAAGCCAGTCTGTCTGAGGCAGAACCCTAAGGTTTGTTTCAAGTTCCCAGAAGCCTTGGCAACAGCTGATGAGAACGACCAGCAAATAAGGAGCAATACTGTAACACTTAAAGGAGGCCTTCTGGATTTCAAATGCTAAAGATAATGACTGAAAATAGTATTTGGGTTCATTTTCATTTATTTATAGAACTCAAATCCAATGACTGTTTAAACTACACCTTTCTGAACCCTTTTAAAAGCAAAAAGGTTTCAACTATTACATTAAAAAAGTTTAAGTCACTCAGACGTGTCCAGCTCTTTGCAATTTCATGGACTATACAGTCCATGGAATTCTCTAGGCCAGAATACTGGAATGGGTAGCCTTTCCTTTCTCCAGGGGACCTTCCCAACCCAGGGATCGAACCCAGGTCTCCCGCATTGCAGGTGGACTCTTTACCAGCTGAGCCACCAGGGAAGCCCAAGAAAACTGAGTAGCCTATACCTTCTCCAGTGGATCTTCCCAACCCAGGAATCAAACTGGGGTCTCCTGCATAGCAGGCAGATTCTTTACCAACTGAGCTATCAGGGAAGCCCAGATTTAAAAGGACTGACATCTAATTAACAGGCATTGTATTAGTTTCAGGTGTACAACACAGTGATTTGACATCTGTAAACACTGTGAAATGATCACCACAGCGAGCCTGTCACCACACAAAGTCAAAAACATTTTATTTCTTGTGATGAGAACTTTTAAGATTAACTTTCTTAAGTCTCTGTCAGCTTTACAACACGACATTGTTGACTATAGTCACCACAGTCAACCAGGGCTTCCCTGATGGCTCGGACGCTAAAGAATCCACCTGCAACCTGCCTGCACATTAACGTTCAATCCCTGGGTTGGGGGGATCCCCCGTCCTAAGAAATGGCAACCCACTCCAGTATTCTTGCCTGGAGAATCCCCACGGGCAGCGGAGCCTAGGGCGCTACAGTCTACGCGGTCGCAAAGAGTTGGACACGACTGAGTGACTAAGCACAGCACACACAGCACACAGCTACCAAGGTGTACATTGTATCTTCATGACTTATTTATTTTACATCTCAAAGCTTATACCTCCATATTTTGAATTTAAACAAAAACCAGGCTACAAACACATTAGCAATCAGAATGTAATAACCAGAAAAACGCTGTTAAAGTGTAAAACACTGGAATTTTGGCAGTAACTTTTCAGACTGAAAGGTTTTTTTTTTGACTAGTCTATAGAAGAGTCATTTACAAGATAATGTTTTTCAAGCCACTAGTCTGTGCTCATGTTTTCCTCACAGAGTAACAAAGTCTAGTGGCTTAAAATTTTAAACAAACTTGAAAACTTACATAGATATTAATGAAAGTGAAGTAAATCATCCTAAAATCAACTTAGCTATGACACATATTATTTAATCAGACAATCGGAAAGAATAAATAAAATATCTACCTCAAGCAACCTGTTGTATTACGCAGAACGAGTGAAGTCTGAAATTTAATTTTATGATCATCATCAAAAGAAGAGTTATTCCATCCAGAATGTGGAACGATCACAGTGTTTGTCAGGGTCGAGAGAGCATCTCGGATGATTGTCATCTTTACAGCATCACATGAGGATAAATTCCATAGAACTCCTAAAGAAGGCAGAGTTTAAAATCAAATCATCAATTAGAAATCCTGCAGTTTTAGAAATGAAATGAACATATTAGCATTAGTTGATGGGAACTCAGTCTGTTCCAAATCTAATCTATGGCCTGAACTCACACCCAGGCTGGGGCTGGACCTCTAATAAATGTTGAGTGAACATATATGAGTTTCTGGTACATCACCAAGTCATCCTTAGGCAAGATGACTGTGGTTTTGCAAAGCAAAGCAGAGTTACTCCATGAGGAGGATGGGCACAATCTAATCAAAGATCACAAGTATGATGCATCTGTGATGGTTGTAAAAATGAGGTTCCTATATTCTCTTTCATTTAATGTTCTCTGTGACAAGCCATTTTTACAATTTAGTACTTGAAAAGAACTTCTCTTTCTCAAAAGACTTACACTTTTTCTTCATCACACTTCCTTTTCTTACTTTCGCTCGTGGGAAGCTCAAGCATAAATATTATGTGTGCAGTGACTTACTGGCACAAAGAATGGTTACACATTTGCTTCGTCTCCCTTATTTAGAAAAGGTTTAAACATTTGTTTCCACGTTAAGAGTGTTTTTAGTATGTGCAAATTACTACCATTCCTTTTTGGATACAGGCAAGACACTAACAATAAATTAAAAGCTGCTGATACTGTAATTCGTATCAAGATTCCAAGGACAACAGACCCTAAACGTAGCTTATTAGAGTGTTACTTGAATTACAAACATACTTGAAGTTCTTCATTTCTGTGTCAACCATAAGAGGTTTATTCTTACAGCATGCATATTTTCTAATAATTACTCTTTAGAAATTAGAGAAATTTCAAGATTATACCTACTCTAATTTTTACATCAATGCATTTTCCTAAGAAGGAAGGGGATGGAGGAGAAGTGGTGCAGCTGGTTCCTCTGCACTGAAGTCCCTCAGAACCCTACACTCCTGATGTATCCTTGGCAAGGATCCTTGCTTTCATCAGTACAGTGCTTTCAGAATTATCAGCACACAAAATGTTCGAGGCCCTGTGGAGGGGACAGGGTTGGCAAAATCTGCTCATGTCTATGGAAGCACGTCAGGCTTGTGAACATGACTGAAGAGTGTCAGGCTGGAGACAAGACTGAAAGCTGCTGCTCTGGGTCTGGTGACCAAGAGGCCAGCCTAGAAACTGCACCGCCTCCCCTGGGCCTGACAAAATCGCAGGGCCCTTTAAAAGGAGGGAGGCAGGAGAGAACTGACAGGAGCTTGCTTGCTTTCTTTATGAAGGGAGGAGGAGGGGTAGAGGCCAAGGCCAGAACCAGAGAGAACACTCTGTGAACCGGGAGGACCATCATTCCCCACGTCTGCCCTGACCCACCCTCAGGGCTGCCGACGGTCAGTGATGGAGGCAGATGCAGGGCTCCGTCTCGGGTCCTGGCTGCTCTCTGCTCTCACTTGGCTTTGGCTTTTGGGCCTCACCGACTGGGTTTCCTTTCTTCCCCCAAGACACTCTTTCACCCTTTCTCTGCTCCTACCCTTTGGGGTGGGACAGCCCACCATAAGCACAGCTTTTCAAAAACCTCAGCCTTAGCGGTGACCTACCTTGTTCGGCTCGGACTCGAGGGAGATTTGGACAGTCCAGAATCACAGAAAGACCCTGCTTTGTCTCTTAGAGCTTGTCCTGTCCACCATGACAGACCTTTGCTTCCATAATTATTTTGTGGCAGACGCACACGGCAGGCGCTCACAAAATGAACTTCAACTCCACAGGCGGCCCTACTTCTCTACGGATTCTGAGGGTTCTGCTGGGCTCCTGGAGGGGTGCCAGGGGAGGGGTGGGTGGAGAACTGGGGCCAGGGCTCTAGATCCTACCCCAGTTCACCCAGAGGGGCTCCAGCCTCTTTTCTCAATACTGAGCTTCACTTGTGTGTTGCTGTTTTGAAAACTGGGTTTTGGGTCTAAAAGACATTTAAAAAGGGCTGTATTAGGGGAAAAATATCTGAGGACGGATGACCACAGAACAGACCTTGGGAGCTAAGAGTGAAAAACGAGTCTCTGAAGGTTGGCTCTGACCTCAATGAGAGGTGAGCTGAGAGAAGACAACGGGTTGAGGTGCAAAAGGGATGGTGACAGCAGCTGCCACAAATAGGGCTCTACGATTTCCTGCCAGCCAGTTGGGCCTCACCACCCAGGGCGCCAAGGAGGCCTGCATCTGGGGCAGCGTGTGGCCCAGAGGCCGTGGTGGCGAAGGTCGTTTCCCAACTTTCCCTGCTGACAATTTTATGTCATGTGATTCCTAAGGCCATAGAGCAATTCTTCTGTGAAATCATTTCACAGTCCTCACTCTACAGAATTCTACACATGGGGCAGAGCTGCATTTTCCAACAAGCTACCTTCTACTTCACAGAATAAATGCATTCCAGTAAAATCCACTTAAGGCAAGGTTTATGGAAAGTAAAGTCTATCATATTGTAGGCTATAGGTATAAAATGAGATATATCTATACAGAAAAGTAAACAGTGTTGTCACAAACTTCAGGTGAAACCATGACTAAGAAGAGGACTGGTTCTTAGCACACTTATCTTGAAGCTGATGTCTAGAGGTTCTCTGATCGCTGGCAAAAAAGCTTGTTTCTCATGGTTCCTGCCTCCACTCCTGGCCCCTTCTAAGATCTACTCTGGCAAAGGATAGTTACCAGGTTTGTAGATTGGCCTGATTTTCTGTCCCAGAATGAGAATTTTGTCTGGATCTTTCTGTTCCTTGTCCAACATTTAGAATGATCAGTGAAGTTATATGTCATTTCACAGTCTACTACCAGCCATTACATCTACTTGGGACTAGACAGCAGAACGTTCACAAATCAACATCAACAACAGTAACTTGGCCATTTTACTGTGGTCTTACTCTTTGCCAGGCACAATGTGCTTTACACACAATACCTTAAAGAGTCAAGACACACAAAATAAACTTTCCATTTAATGATTTGGTAGGCTTGAAATTCCACATGTTGACTTTTTACAGTATGATGAGCATTTATCTTTTCTAAATCTAATATTAATTTAAATGTCATTAGGCAAGCATAGTAGGTAAGAAATACTCTTTCATTCTATGTCTGGTTACACTTATGCAGGGCACACAACAGGAGCTCAGGAATATATGTTAATAGATCCACTTAAATAGCCTGTATTTGTTTTTAGGTTTCTGTTTTACTGCTTGCCTGTCAGATTTAGTTCCTAAGTATTCCTTCTTTTTCACTTCTTTTCTGAGTGTTCTCAGAGTATCCTTTTATGTCTGTAACTATAGAGAGAGGGTCAGAACAGTGGTGTGGATTTTCAAGGGAATTCGCATCAGTTCAGTTCAGTTGCTCAGTCATGTCCGACTCTTTGCGACCCCATGAACTGCAGCACGTCAGGCCTCCCTGTCCATCACCATCTCCGGGAGTTCACTCAGACTCATGTCCATTGAGTCCGTGGTGCCATCCAGCCATCTCATCCTCGGTCATCCCCTTCTCCTCCTGCCCCCAATCCCTCCCAGCATCACAGTCTTTTCCAATGAGTCAACTCTTTGCATGAGGTGGCCAAAGTACTGGAGCTTCAGCTTTAGCATCATTCCTTCCAAAGAAATCCCAGGGCTGATCTCCTTCAGAATGGACTGGTTGGATCTCCTTGCAGTCCAAGGGCCTCTCGAGAGTCTTCTCCAACACCACAGTTGAAAAGCATCAATTCTTCAGTGCTCAGCCTTCTTCACAGTCCAACTCTCACATCCATACATGACCACAGGAAAAACTATAGCCTTGACTAGACGGACCTTAGTCAGCAAAGTAATGTCTCTGCTTTTGAATATACTATCTAGGTTGGTCATAACTTTTCTTACAAGGAGTAAGCATCTTTTAATTTCATGGCTGCAGTCACCATCTGCAGTGATTTTGGAGCCCCCAAAAATAAAGTCTGACACTGTTTACACTGTTTCTCCATCTATTTCCCATGAAGTGATGGGACCGGATGCCATGATCTTCGTTTTCTGAATGTTGAGCTTTAAGCCAACTTTTTTGCTCTCCTCTTTCACTTTCATCAAGAGGCTTTTTAGCTCTTCTTCACTTTCTGCCATAAGGGTGGTGTCATCTGCATATCTGAGGTTATTGATATTTCTCCCGGCAATCTTGATTCCAGCTTGTGTTTCTTCCAGTCCAGCGTTTCTCATGATGTACTCAGCATAGAAGTTAAATAAGCAGGGTGACAGTATATAGCCTTGACGTACTCCTTTTCCTATTTGGAACCAGTCTGTTGTTCCATGTCCAGTTCTAACTGTTGCTTCCTGACCTGCATACAGATTTCTCAAGAGGCAGGTCAGGTGGTCTGGGCTTCCCATCTCTTTCAGAATTTTCCACAGTTCATTGTGATCCACACAATCAAAGGCTTTGGGATAGTCAATAAAGCAGAGATAGATGTTTTTCTGGAACTCTCTTGCTTTTTCCATGATCCAGCGGATGTTGGCAATTTGATCTCTGGTTCCTCTGCCTTTTCTAAAACCAGCTTGAACATCAGGGAGTTCACGGTTCACATATTGCTGAAGCCTGGCTTGGAGAATTTTGAGCATTACTTTACTAGCATGTGATAGTTTTGCTTATTTTTCACCTGAAGACCTAAATGGACAGTTGCTGAAACCAGCACCCTAGTTATGGGGCTAGGGAAAGCACATTGCTGATCCATCTCCCAGCACCAGAAGTTAACACCAAAATGCCTGGATCTCCATCCCTCAAACTGCAAAACTGCAGGGTCAGTGTTTCCCAAATATAAATGTGAAATTATTTAGAGGTATGTAATCCTTCTGTAGATGTACACAGTAGCAGAGGAGGGTATCTTTTGGTCAACTTGGATGACTCATAAGACCAGTCTGTCATAGAAATTGAGGCTTCCTCTTCTGCAACTTCAAAAAATGTTCAAAATTATTCTTGATCAGAGAAAAGGAGGGATTCTATTTTTGATATGCTTGTGGCATCCACACAAAGGCAGCTTTCTGATCCCACACTAAGGGTTACATTATACTTCCAATCATGCACTTTCCCATATAACACTGAAAACTACATTTGGCATGGATTTAACTTGCCATTTTGAACATCAGAGCAAGTTCTAAGACACTGGTTTTTCTTCCCCACTTTCTATTTAAAAAATAAAGGTTATAGAAAGCTAAAGTAACCAGTTCTGATCAACCAATATTAGATGAAGAAGGTTCAATTAAACTTAAAAGCCTTAGCTATGGAATGATTAATTTGACTTTTCTACTCAAAGTAAAAAGCACCAGTCTTAAGACCAACTAATAATACCTGTGTGCACACATCACTAAAGTAGTAATAAAATAATGTTCTTGCCACTTAGTCTGTCTAGGGCTTCATTTAATGGGTCAGGGAGAATGTTCCTAGAGCAGTAAGTAATGAATAGAAAATACACTAACTCCCACATGCAGCGAGACTGAAAAGAAATAGAGAGCTTCAGGATTAGCATTCTCCATCAAAATGATAAACCTCCAGCTCCAACATCCTAATGCAGAATGTGCTTCAGAGATATTCAGCATGTTGACTTTTACAATATGATGTGCATTTTTTCTAAATTTAATATTAAATTTCATTAGGCAAGCATAGTAGGTAAGAAATACTCTTTCATTCTTTTATATGTCTGGCTACACTTATGCACAGCACACAATAAAATAAACTTAAAAATGAACTATGATTCAGCTTAGGAAACTTGAGGTTTTTATTCAAAACAATTAGTTTTTTTGTTGTGAGAACTATGAACATGCATAAACAAATTTAGAACATGTTAGGGAATTTCATGCCTCCTATTGAAGAAAACGCTGCTTATTCTCTACCACAGGAAAAAGTACATGTAATTAAGAGTAACCAGTAACCACAATGAAATACTGCCATAAGAGATGAAAGCTCATTTTTCCCACAAAGTATGAATAAAGTAATCAGAATACCATTTCACATAAATCCTTGGCTGCAGAATTTTGAAAGAGCTCACATTTAAAACTAGTTTTATAGCTATTCAAAGAGCCAAGTGATAATTTTATGGTTAAATTAGGAACTGATTTTACCTGATTCATTAAAATAATAGTACCATTTGAAAAATGTATTTCTTAAAGGATATTAGAAAACCAAACAACATTTGGAAAATGCTATTTTTCGAGTAGCATAAATACATAACAGCCTATGCAATTTTTTTCTGATATGAAATAAATCTAAGCCCATTAATTTTTATATAGTATTCATGTCGCTGCCTAGTTATCAAAAAACGAAAAAACAAAACAAAAAACCCAACACCAAACAACACAAGAGTTCATGGACACTGCAAAAAAAAAGAAAAGAAAAAAATAGCCAAAAAAGTACTAGTGCACTTCAGGTATCACTACTGACCATCCCCCGCATTTTCCTTCATAAGCTGGCCTCATGCTCAGTGTTTGTTCTTGTTTTAGTTATGCTCTTTCACGAGATGTCCACTAGGCACCCAAACCATAGGGGTGTGAAGAGTGTTAACTCAGAGGAGGGACAGTAAGGTCTTGGCCCCATGGTTCCCTGCACAGAGCAAGCATCATGACAAGTCAGGTCATGTTTCAGTTCTCTGGGGGTCAGAATACTGCGTGGTATACATGTTCATGCCCGCCCCCCCCCCCCCCCAGCTATTCTGCATCCATGGGCTCCGTGGAACAGGCTGCAGTTGTGTATCCCCACCCTGCAAGCATCTCTGAAAAAGAGGGGTAGAAATATTAGACTGTGAGCATGCAAAGTGCAGCTAATCCACACTGAGATGTGCTGAGTGTAAAGTATGCACTTGATTATGAAGACCTGGTATGGAACAAGTGAATGTAGAACACCCTACTAATAGCTTTCGTACTGCTTTCAAGTTGAAGTGATATTTTGGAACTATTGGGTCAAACAAATTACACTATTAAAATAAACAGATGTTTCTTTTCCTTTGTAATGTGGCTACTAGGAAGTTCATAACACGTGCCCTGCATTTACACTTTGGAAAAGTGCTGGTAGGGGTGCTTTTACAGCAGACATCAAAGGAAACAAGTAGGCGGGCCCTTGGCTCCCAGGAGGCCTTGACACAAAGAGTTACAGCACCAGGCAGCAGTGACCAAGGAGTCACCAGCAGGAAGGGCAACAAGGCCAGCTGGCATGTGGTTTGTGTCAGGCACTCCACAGCAACCCCAAGTGGCAGGTGCTGTGTTTATCACTGGGGAGCTGGTGCTGGTGAGGGGCACTTGCCAGGAGTCAGAGAGCAAGAAGGAAACAAGTCGATCAGACTCTGGAGGCCACACTCGCTCCCAATACCAGGTTGCCTCTCCCTGGATGTTCATTGAGCAGGCGAAGCTCCACCTTGGTGTGGAACTGGAGACCATGGCATTCAAGCTGGAGTGTGAAAGGTAGAGGCCAGGCGGAAGTGGACTTGGGGTGCTCTTCCATCTGAGAGGGGCAGGAATCGGGGGAACCCTGAGGCTGGGATTGGCCCAGAAGGGAAGGTGAGCTCAGGGGCTGTAGATTTGGCTGGCAGGTGGGGAAGTGTGGACTGTAAGGCCAGGGGTCATTCCAGGAGAGGACAGGGACACTGAGGGACCAGGAGGGGCAGAGCCTATGTTCAAGGACAGTACTTCAGGGAGCACGTGATGAGGACCTGAAGGAGTGCGGAGGGGACGGGAAGAGGAAGGGAGGATGCTTGTGATGAGAATTTGGAGCCTGATGTAAGCTGAGGGTGATGTCAAAGATGAGTCAACAGTTTAGCTCATGTGTGAGACTATGGTTCAGTTGACAGAGACGAGGAAATCAAGGGGGGAGTGGGAAAAAATAGTGTGAGAAGTACTTGCTATTTGTGGCTTCAGGTAAATGTCTCAAACTTTCCACTAGGATGGGAATGCTGAGACAGAAATGAAATAATGGGAAAGCAATTATTATGAGAGTGTCTTTAATTATAGTAATAGCTTTCTCTGGAGAAATTCCCAGGAAAACAAGTCATGGTGGGATAATCATCTCCAGGGTTCCGAAGAAGAGACCATCTCAGCAGAGATTCCTAAAACATGTGTGAAGTGAAGTCACTCAGTTGTGTCCGACTCTTTGTGACCCCATGGACTGTAGCCTATCAGGTTCCTCCGTCCATGGGATTTTCCAGACAAGAGAGCTGGAGTGGATTGCCATTTCCTTCTCCAGGGGCTCTTCCCAACCCAGGAATCGAACCTGGGTCTCCTGCATTGCAGGCAGACGCTTTACCGTCTGAGCCACCAACTGTAACTCAACTGTAAAATGTGTGGTGACCCTCAAACTAGCTGAATGTGCAGTCCTGGGCCTGGCTTACACTCCTACCTCCTGGCTTTCTTCTTCCTGTGCCTCTGCTGCCAGCCTAGGCTTTGCTACACTCATTGCTGGTTGGCACAGTGGCATCCTAGGTGGGGAGCAGTGCAGCTGCCTCAAGAGCTGGGTCCCACAGGGAGGCCTGGCCCAGCCAGCCTGTGGGGCTTGCTTTGTGACCCTGGTTGCTCCCTGAGATTTCCTGCTCAGCTAACACATACTCCATGCCAGGCATGGGAAGGCTAACTCGGACCCTGCTGCGGTCATGGTGGTCAGGACCTCTGGTTCCCATCACAGTGAATGATGGCTCAGATGCTGCACACAGTGTGGTCCCAGCCTGACTATTCAACTGGAAGGGGACTACTCTGGCTGCTTAAATTTTCCCAGCCAAAGGACCCAAACGATTGATCTTTATCTGTATAGAGTCTTTAAAGAACATAAGGGTTAGCCTTTGTTTCTGTGATTTTTCAGATACGAAGGTGGATCACAGCATCTTTAAAAAGATCTATCAATTTCTAAAGCTCCACTTACAGACCCACATTTGCATTTCATCATATTCTTTCTTACCTAGGTAACTTCCCAACTTCAGAGACAGGTTGAGAGGATTAATGACATCACGGAGGGATACAGTCTTATGCACCCTGGAAAAGCATTTCCTTTGAAAATAAATCAGCTTACAATTCAGAGTTGCTGACTAAGAATGGCCGGTAAGGCACATAAAGGATGATTGCTTTTGCTGGCGAACAGTTTATAAAAGTGAACAGGTCACATGAAGGGAAATCCTTCTAAGAGAAGTGCTCTGATGCAGGGGTGGCAGTGGGGGTAGTGACGTGGCCACCCTGGTTGATCTTCAGGTCACTTCAGGCGCCGACAGAGTGAGGCCTTTACACTATCACAAAGATGGCCCTAGGAAAAAGTTCCTGCAGCTGTAGGTTCCACAGCTGACTTCTGTGTGTTCCACAACGTACTTCTGCACTTGTAATGGCACTAAGCTTCTACCAAGTCATCTGGTCCAAGCAGAGCAGCTTAGAGACAGAAGGGCCTCCAGTCCTAGGTCTTAAGAGATCAGAAAGACTCCGAAACTGCAAAAGACCTGAGAAACATGGGTGGGGTCTTCTGGGCATCTTTTTTGGGTATTTCGTCATGTGCTCTCATCCTTCGCACACTAACACGCTGGCCAGTTTGCTGACAGTGTCGTTAACGGGGCCTGGCTCATGCTGAGATAACCCCACCCAGGCCAGTGGCTGACCACGTGAACTCCACAGGAGACTCTGAGTCTCCCCACTTGACCACCTCATCCTGCTTGGTGTTCAGAAGCCTACGCGCTAGACAGAAAGTCACATTCCATTTCCAAGGGCAAATCTTTTCATACTCAGGATGCAAATCTTGAAATACAAGGCTAAGATCACATTTCACATGTTTTTGAAGCAAACTACCTGATCATTAGTTTGATGTAGTCATGCTAGTGATTAACTAAGTTCAAAAATATTTCTCTATACACCTGGGTGAAATTCAGACAGTAAAGGAGATATGGGATTTTTTTTTCCTTGTTGGTGGTAATTTGAAAGATTAACGGAAATGAGAGGTGAAAATGGGCTTTTGCACCCTCCCCCAGACTTGGGGGATGGGCTGGGGCAGGCAGAGGCAGGGAGGAAACAGTTCCAACCTGCAAGCCAGGGAAGCCAACCTCTCTGCACCCTAGTTTCTTATGCTGAAATCCCAGGGGCAGAATAGATTTCTTTACGGCCCTTTCCAGCACAAAGTTCTGTGACTTTGAATTAGCAGTTGTTGCTTTTATCAAGCTATTTTTGTCTTGCTACCAATGAAACTTTTGTCATTTTATTTCTCATTACTGATTTTTATGGTTTGAAATGTTAAGAAGAGAATGCATTTAATAATAAAATGCTATTATTTTATAAAGTGGGCCAAGTGGTAAGGATTCTACCGACTTGTGCTGAGAATTGGGGGGCGATGCTGCTTGATTTCTGAAAACTACCCATGCGGCTCCGAACAGCTCTAGGGGCCCACAAAAAGCACAGCAGTAGCAGGCCAACTCCTCTCTGGATCAGAGAATAAATGACTGTTTTGAAGGCACATTAATTAGGCCAAGGGGACATGTTTAGCAATTGTTTCATTCTGTAATGGCAAGCAACCGTCCAAAAGGCTGAATGCATGTCCATTAAGCTCTGGCTCTTTATAGGATGTCCTGCTGTTTGCTAAACTTTAGCCTGGCCCATCTACTCTTCCTCGGTGCACAGCTATCATTTTCTTATTAATTTACTAATTAGAAATATGGAGCTATTGATCAGGAAAGGAATATGCGTAATTTCACGTTCTTCACAGTGTCTGGAATCCATTGCTGACATCCAAAAATTTTAAAATAAACAGTGTGGAAATATTTTATTTAGCCATATGGATGAATAATCACTTGCTAAATTGGAAGGAATGTGAATACGGCAGTCATTTAAACAAAGTCCATTATTATCCAAAGGCTACTTTTGGGTATTTAACACCAGTGTTAATCGGGGTAAGAGAAGTGTTATAATTTTGGGACATCTGGTGCATTAAAAGGCAGGCCTCCAGATTCCATACAATATCTTCAATTTCTATAGTTTTAAGAAGTGATACTTTCAGGACGCTCAATAATTTGAAGCTGACATATCCTGGCTTAGAAACACTAATTATCCTGAACAAGTAAATTCAACATATTTTTTCTAGTGACAAGATGATCCCACTTTTCATCCATAGCCTGTGACCTAGTAGATGTTCATGTTACAACCCAACCGGGGGAAAACCAGACTTCATCCAGCTTTCAGGTTTAAGCACAATAAAGGCAAAAACTATCTGTAATACAAACCTCACCTACCCATATCAGCAGTTACTGGAAGAAAAGCTCATTAGGTTTCAACCTGGAAAATGTTCAACACAATGAAGAAAACACAGAATCATGTTACATATTAGAGAACTATTTTGATTAACAATGGCAGCCAAACTCTCCTGGGAAAATGCACTTGGCCAAAAGTATTTTTTCCTTTTTTCCCCTGAAAATAAAGATGTGGCCCAAAATGCAGGCCCTGGACAGTTATTATATTTAAAGCAAAGGTGAGGCATCTTTTTAAAAGAATAGCTAAAACTTCTTCATTGAAGTGTGTTAAGAATGCCAAACTGAAACAAAAGGAACTAGAAAAAAGGGCTTTGGATTAATAACTAGGTTGAATTACTTAATCTTAAGAACAACAGAACAAGGGGATACCAATTTTCAAGTGATACAATATTTTGAACATGACAGTTGCATTGTGCTTTAACATTTCATGATCCAAAGTTGACTATAAATTAAGTAAAGAACTCTTAGGCTATACCTACAAAGACCAAGCATCATGCAAGGTTGGCCAGGGTCAGAGTATTTTGCGGAGACACTGGCAGAACATTAGTATGTGGAAGGATATCTTCTAGGAGATGGGCAGGTGATAGGGAATGCTGGGTGACGCAGTCACATAGCACACCCTACAAACCAGGTCTGGAGCAGACGTGCTTTAATGAAAATGGTTCAGACTGGAACATGCTTTCCCAGTTAGGAGCAATCTGGAAGGCTGGATTTGGGGCTATGTGTGTGCATGCTTAGTCATGTCCGACTGTGCAACCTCATGGACTGTAGCCACCAGGCTCCCCTTGTCCGTGGAATTAATTTTCCAGGCAAGAATACTGGAGTGGCTGTTCCTAGGCAAAATGAGCTCCCGAGGGCTTCTCTTCCTGGCCTCCCCAGTCGTACTTAATGTTTTCTTGGTGCTTTCTGGACAACCCTGCTGCTCAGTCTTAATGACTGAGTGATGACAAAGTAATGGCTTCCCTGTCCCTGTGGGTTCAAGCAAATGGTGGACAGCTTGCACGCCAGGGAAGCCACCCAGGGGCTCCATGCATTAGGTGGCTGATGGGCAAAATGAATTTTGAGGTCCCCTCCAATCTTGTGATTCTATGATTTAGAGACAGTTTATGAGTATTTGACTTGAGGAATAGTTAATGAAAGGGCAGAAGGATCTCTAGATGTTGTCATTCTCTAAAACATATCAGGGATTAGTTGCTCTTAAAACACTACTGAGGACGTCCATGGTGGTTCCAGGGGTTAAGAATCTACCTGTCAATGCAGGGGACATGGGTTCAATCCCTGGTCCAGAAAGATTCCACATGCCATGGGGCAACTAAGTCCATATGCAGAACCTGTGCTCTGCAACAAGAAAATCCACTGCAACGAGAAGCCTTTTGCACCACAACTAGAGTAGCCCCCACTCCCTGCAACTGGAGAAAGCCCATGCACCACCATGAAGACCCAGCACAGCTAAAAATATGAATAAATAAATAAATGAAATTTAAAATAACAACAACTACCGATAATTAAAGTTGGTACTACTAAATTCTGGAACTGAGAAATGTGAATAAATTTTTCTTGTCTCCATAAATCTTAACCTACAAATAAATGTATAAATATAATACACATACACTGCCAAGTAACTGTGCTCAATTTATACTATGACTTGGTAGTTTCATATTAAGTAGATAATGTTTATATACAAATCAAACTTGGGCTGACATATAGCATTTTGAAATTGGAAACTCAATTCTGTAAGTTCTCTGGTCCAGCTCCTTTCTATATTGTCATCTCAGTGACCTGTTTACACACTGGCTACTCCTATTCCAAAGCAAAGCCTACTTTTGCAAAAAATATTTCATAAGCAATCCATCCACACACCAGCATAAATTGTTACAGGTACAAGTACAGAGTTATAAAACAGTTGTTAATATTCCCTACCCTATAACTATGGCCAAAAAATACTTCTAAAATAGGCTAAAAGCTACTGGCAGCTGTTTCTAAGACAGAAATATCAGAGGTTGTTGCTAGTTTTATATTGGAACTGATACAATCTATTAGGGAAATAGCTTTTTGAATTGGGAAAACTCATATCCTCCTTTCAAGGTCAAGGTCCAAGTCTTAAAATATCTTGTGTTCTCAGCAACTTAGTACTGTTCCCAAATAGAAATGATGAAATATGTAGTAAAGCAGCTAAATTAGCACTCCCATCTAGAGTATGCACCAGGTAAATTAGCACATAAAAGCCCTTAGTAGTACAGTCTGGCTCTACTTCAAATAAATTTGATTTATTCTAAAATGAAAAAGAAATCACCAAACTTTCATGCACTTTACTTCTTGTTTATCACTAAATCATAACAAATTTCTTGAGCTCAGTTCAGGAAAGACACTGTAACAATTCCTCCCAAGGATAAAACCTCAGAAACAAAAAAGCTGCCAAGACTCCTTCTTCCTGTGAGAAATTATGACAGAAGAGAAAAAAGCTGCACATTATGGATGCTAAGGACCAAGCCATGATAAATCTGCCTAGTTAATCAAAAGAGAACCAGATCTAGTAGACGCTCTGTTTCCAAGGTCAGGTTGACCTTGGATTGCCCCTGGTCCCTCAGGGAGCCTGCACACATCATTCGGTAGCCTTGCTGGCTGCACAGGTGGGTTACTGGGAGAAAATATTGAACATTCACATATATGTTCAAAGTGATGGGAAAGAAATATCATATGAGGAAAGAAAGAACTCATACACTGCAAATAACACCATCTTCTCTATGCCTCCCTAAGAAGGAGCTTAAGATAAATTTTTGGGTGTAATCACAGTGACTGTCCTAACTTCTTAAATGGGTATGTCTACGTCTTTTCTTCTTAATTGTATTTCTTGTTCTAATTTTCATTTCATACAAACACACAATACATAGTATGTAAATACAAATAAATTAGTTTTTTGGTGTGAGAGGGTTTGATGTTTTAAGAACATTTTATAAAGAGGAAGTACATACACCTAAATCAATATGTAATTTAGATGTGTTAAAGCATTAATATTCAAACTACATTAGGGCAAGCAATCCATTTCGGAGTTTAAGATTATACATAACGTGGATTCTACTTTTAGTACATAATTTTCATACTTTATTTGAATACAGGGTATTTACTTTGAACATTAATATCTTACAAGAAAGCTGATTCCCCTTAACTAAATATTAGATTCAAGATGGTTTATTATTAATCTATTTCTAAGTGTGACTGAATAAGAGCTGACAGAACCTAAAGCTCTGATTTAACAGTGGAAGCCACTGGGGAATGGGTTTAATTTTGAAAAAAAATGTTGTTAAAATTTTTTAAGTTAACTATTTCAAGCATGAAAAATAGCAAAGCAAGTATAAAACAAACACCCAGATGTCTATTACCCCTAGTTTTGTTAAATGAAATTGAATTCTGAACAATATGGGCTTGAAATGGGTGGCTTAATAATGCGGCCTTTTTTTTTTAATAGTAAAAACTACAGTACTGTACAACTGGTGGTTGGTCAAATCTATGGATGTAGAACTGCAGGTATGGAGGGCTGACTGTAAGCTGCACACAGAGTTTTGATTGCACAGGGGATCAGGGCCTCCAAACCCCAGGTTATCCAAGGATCAGCTGCATTAACATTTTATCTTATTTGTTTTAGATTTCTCTTTCTTTTTAAAGAAATGGAGCTGGATTTTACTCCCCAATCCCTTTTTCTCCACCTGAACCCTGTATACGTAACCAACTATCCTGAATCTTTTATCATTTTAATAAAAAAATTTACCTTTCCTGCGTGTGTCTCTATCAAGAAATAAATTATAGCCTCAACCTGCATACTTTAACACTTGTACTATAGTATCATATTGGGTTTATCATTCTGCAAACAGTTGTAGAGATTTCTCTGTTGCTACAGATAGTGCTAATGCACTTATTTTAACCCTTTTATGTAGTTTCGCAATGGCACCCCACTCTAGTACTCTTGCCTGGAAAATCCCACGGACAGAGGAGCCTGGTAGGCTGCAGTCCATGGGATAGCTAAGAGTCGGACACGACTGAGTGACTTTACTTTCACTTTTCACTTTAATGCATTGGAGAAGGAAATGGCAACCCACTCCAGTGTTCTTGCCTGGAGAATCCCAGGGGCGGGGGAGCCTGGTGGGCTGCCGTCTATGGGGTCGCACAGAGTTGGAGACGACTGAAGCAACTTAGCAGCAGCAGCAGCACGTAGTTTCACTGTGTGAAGGTACTGCCATTTATTTAACCATTTCTCTACCAATGAATGCTCAGTGTTTCCCCCTAATATTCTATTATAAATAGTGCTGTCATTTATTCACCCTCCTGCAGAATGGTTTTTTCAGCTTGACCTCAAGACAAAGCATCACTGTTTCTCTGGGTTGCTCACTCCCCAAATTTGACAATTAAGCCCTGGCCATGAAATATTTCTCTCATTGCTCCCTCTTCTTCACTTGCCACTACCAGTGAATAGTACAAGTTATTATCTCTAGACTCCTAACCTCCTCACAGACCTCTCAGGTGCCAGGCTCCTCTACTTTAAATCAATCCCCTGCCCAATTGCCTGCTGGAAGAACTCATTTAAAAGCTCAATTGGAGAAGGAAATGGCAACCCATCCAGTGTTCTTGCCTGGAGAATCCCAGGGACGGGGGAGCCTGGTGGGCTGCCGTCTATGGGGTCACACAGAGTCGGACACGACTGAAGTAGCAGCAGCAGCAGCAGCCATGTCATGCCCCAAAATCCCTCCTTTTCCATCGGGAACACAAGTTCCCCAAACCAGGCCTGTGTTTCTCTCTGGTCCTGGTTTCTTGTAGAATCCCCCTTCTGCTGATAGCTCTGCTCCTAGATGTCTGTCTCCGAGCCTCTGCCTGCAACTGGAAATATACCCTCTCTGTACCCGGCCAATGCCTCCTGAACCCTTGGGCCACCTTCGGTTTCACACTAACCAGAGAACTTCCCTACCCATCAGCTGTGCTCCCAGAGCAACCTCGACTGAGCTCGGCACTTGCACTTTTCACTGACATTCACAGAAAATCACTTGTGCTCCACTGGAATCGAAGTGCTACATGAGGGCAGGGACTTTTATTCACTTTACATCTCCAATTACCTGGAGAAGTGTCTGAGATACTAATAGGCATTCAGACACTGGCTGAACTGAAGTGGCAGGTAGCCAATCCATTAAGCACAGTTTATTTTCATAACAAAGGAAACCAAATCTATTTAAAATGAGTAATTTCTTCAGCGATCAATGCAAAGAAATAGAGGAAAAGAACAGAATGGGAAAGACTAGAGATCTCTTCAAGAAAATTAAAGATACCAAGGGAACATTTCGTGCAGATTGGCTCGATAAAGGACAGAAATGGTATGGACCTAACAGAAGCATAAGATATTAAGAAGAGATGGCAAGAACTGTACAAAAAGGATCTTCATGACCTGGATAATCACGATGGTGTGATCATTCATCTAGAGCCAGACATCCTGGAATGTGAAGTCAAGTAGGCCTTAAAAAGCATCACTACGAAAAAAGCTAGTGGAGGTGATGGAATTCTGGTTGAGCTATTTCAAATCCTGAAAGATGATGCTGTGAAAGTACTGCACTCAATATGCCAGCAAATTTGGAAAACTCAGCAGTGGCCACAGGACTGGAAAAGGTCAGTTTTCCTTCCAATCCCAAAGAAAGGGAATGCCAAAGAATGCTCAAACTACCGCACAATTGCACTCATCTCACATGCTAGTAAAGTAATGCTCAAAATTCTCCAAGCCAGGCTTCAGCAATACGTGAACCGTGAACTTCCTGACATTCAAGCTCGTTTTCGAAAAGGCAGAAGAACCAGAGATCAAAATGCCAACATCCGTTGGATCATGGAAAAAGCAAGAGAGTTCCAGAAAAACATCTATTTCTGCTTTATTGACTATGCCAAAGCCTTTGACTGTGTGGATCACAATAAACTGTGGAAAATTCTGAGAGAGATGGGAATACCAGACCACTTAACCTGCCTCTTGAAAAATCTGTATGCAGGTCAGGAAGCAACAGTTAGAACTGGACATGGAACAACAGACTGGTTCCAAACAGGAAAAGGAGTACGTCAAGGCTGTATATTGTCACCCTGCTTATTTAACTTATATGCAGAGTACATCATGAGAAACGCTGGACTGGAAGAAACACAAGCTGGAATCAAGATTGCCAGGAGAAATATCAATCACCTCAGATATGCAGATGACACCACCCTTATGGCAGAAACTGAAGAGGAACTAAATAGTCTCTTGATGAAAGTAAAAGAGGAGAGTGAAAAAGTTGGCTTAAAGCTCAACATTCAGAAAACGAAGATCATGGCATCCGGTCCCATCACTCCATGGGAAATAGATGGAGAAACAGTGGAAACAGTGTCAGACTTTATTTTTTTGGGCTCCCAAATCACTGCAGATGGTGACTGCAGCCATGAAATTAAAAGACGCTTACTCCTTGGAAGAAAAGTTATGACCAACCTAGATAGCATATTCAAAGCAGAGACATTACTTTGCCGACTAAGGTCCGTCTAGTCAAGGCTATGGTTTTTCCAGTATTCATGTATGGATGTGAGAGTTGGACTGTGAAGAAGGCTGAGTGCCGAAGAATTGATGTTTTTGAACTGTGGTGTTGGAGAAGACTCTTGAGAGTCCCTTGGACTACAAGGAGATCCAACCAGTCCATGCTGAAGGAGATCAGCCCTGGGATTTCTTTGGAAGGAATGATGCTAAAGCCGAAGCTCCAGTACTTTGACCACCTCATGCGAAGAGTTGACTCATTGGAAAAAACTCTGATGCTGGGAGGGATTGGGGGCAGGAGGAGAAGAGGACAACAGAGGATGAGATGGCTGGATGGCATCACTGACTCTACGGACGTGAGTCTGAGTGAACTCCGGGAGGTAGTGATGGACAGGGAGGCCTGGTGTGCTGTGATTCATGGGGTTGCAAAGAGTCGGACACGACTGAGCGACTGAACTGAACTGAACTGATGGAGTATGTAATGAAAAATAATGTATTCAACCCTTTGTGAACAAGACATCTGTTAGCTGATACTTGCTCACTAACGAGTACAATGAATGAGACTAGAAGAGATGACTCTAGCACTGCAAGTGCCTTCTGAATCATTAGAGTAACTTGTACGAGCCACTGTCACAGCTGTGAGCACTGTATCATCATCTGCTACCTAGACCTTCTAAAGTCCTTTGCAATGCCACCATACACGGGCAGAGTCTAGATGGTTTTCAACACCTCCTTCAAAACAAGATCACATTTTGTACCCACCTGTGACCAGCTCCCTTACTTCTGCATCAATAGATTTTCTCAACAGTCGCAACAAGGCAGGTATTCCGCCAACATTCTTCATTGCTATTTTATTTTCATCTGTAGACTTGCCAAAAACAAGGTTTCGGAGGGCACCACAAGCATTCTTCTGAACTTCCAAAACTCGGTGGTCCAAAAGGTCAACCAGATGCTTGATTCCCCCTAACCTACACACCTAGAATGAAAAATATTAAGTAACAGGCCTAAGTGACATGTGGTCAATCAGAGGTCAAACAAAAGACAATTATGGAAAGATCACGGAAAACAGATAACTTCAGATCATTTCAAAAGGGTACTTTTTATTCCAAGAAACGGGCTTTATAAATTTTAAGGACACTCTCTAAGATGAAGCTCTTTTCACAGGTTCATGGCTTAAAGAAGGGAAGGGAGACCCTAGGTGGATTAAGGGCCACCTGCAGGTAGCACAGCCACACATCAGCCTCTGAACCTACACAGGGATCACGCTGTTGTTTCTGAGTGAAATGCACAAATACACAAGCACAGCGAAGTTACACAGGGTTGAAGAAATCACAGGAGGGGAGTTTTGACCCAAGTCATTGGCTTTCTAGAATTGTGTCTCTGGGTGGCTCTCCTCTTCTAAATTTTCTTCCTATTTGTCACTTCATTAGTATATTATATGAATATTTGGGGGTTTTTTCTACAGCATTCACCTTTAGGTCTGTAACTGTGTGTTGTTCTAAATTTTAAGGGATGAAAAAAACAAATGCTGCATGACCTTAAAAATGTGAAATCCAGCCAAAACCAGTGACTCACTATTTTCAATAAAAGCCCAAAATGCTTAAAATCTGAAATAAAATATTCATATATATTCAGAATTAGTAATGGCTATAAATCCTTTACTTAATTATGTGCTGGCACCAATCTTGACCAGAGTCTCATAAAATATGTGAGCTCACAAATACATATTATAATTTGTATCTAATAGATTTACAGAAAATACTTTTAAAACTGCAGGTTAAATTGATTTTGCTTCATGCTTTATAAATAAGGTAATGAGTGGACACATGATTTGAAAAAGCTAAATGTACTTCCAGAAATATCCCCATTGCAGCTTTTCCCAAGAAATATTGAAATGCACAGTTGAAAAGTAAAAGAGTAACTGTTCTCAAAACATGTCTTTTAAAGGGCCTCTAGACGCACTGGGCCGTTTCTCAAGCACGCAAGCACGCAGTTGCTAAATAGAGAGGTACTGCCCCCTCCCCGTTCCCGCCTGCGGTCACGGGCATCCCAGGCCCTGGTCCTGCACCTCCATCTTCACTTTGTTGTCACCAAAGCACAGGTGCTGCAGGTAGGCCGCTGCGTTCGCCTGAACTGACGGGAACTGGTGTTGCAGCATGTGAATGACTTCAGGCAACTCAGGGTCACGCCAGGCAAACTCCCTGCCAGAGAAAAACATGGCTTCAGAAAGGGCGGCCCGGGGTCTACCATAAACTGAACAAAACATCTGTCAAAAGAAAAGAGTGGAGAGCACAATAGGACGTTACAAAAGTCCTAAGAAATAAAAATTTAAAAATATACAGAAGTACTATTTTTCCACTGTTGAACATATCACAGATACTTATGATCTTAAAGAAATCATGATGCACAGAAAGAATCAGGGGCACAAAGGAGGTTCTTCATATGAGTTACTGTTCCACTTTTGTTTTCCTTCTCCCGATTCTAATTTTATGCCTTTCTGCCTCTGCAAGAGATTTGCAGGTGCGAGTGCAAGTGCAAGTGCACTTCAGCTAGCTGAGAAGATGCCACGTCTGGGGAGGGAGGAAGAAGCCTAGTGGAAATACCACGTGCCTGCTGGTTAATCAGAAATTTAGTATATATGGTTGCTCTTGATTATAATCAATATAAAACATGATAAATTTTTTTTCCAGTAATCCTATATCCAGAGAAAACTACTGTTTATGTTTCCTGTTGGTCTTTTTCCAACATACCAAGTGTGCACAAGTGTGTGTACAGAATTGTTAAAAACTGTATTATTATTAAGTAGCATGTAATATTTCCTGAGCACCTATTCTGTGCCAGGCACTATTCCAGGCATTTTATTTATGTTAATGCATTTATACTTAAAGCAGTCTTTCACATTTGGAGGCTGAAGCAGAAGTGCTAAGCGACTTGCCTAAAGACACCAAGCTAGTTAACAGCCGAGCAACATTTGAATCCAGGCATCAGTTTTCAGGTGGGCTTTCCTGATGGCTCAGCAGTAAAGAATCTGCCTGCAATGCAGGAGATGCGAGTTCAATCCCTGGATTGGGAAGATCTCTTGGAGAAGCAAATGGCAACCCGCTCCAGTATTCTTGCCTGGAGAATCCCATGGCAGTCTACGGGGTTGCGAAGAGTCAGACACGACAGAGCAAGCAAGCAATCAACTTTCAGAGTCTGTGCCCTCACCCCTGTACTAACCCCTTCCTCGTATAATGAGTATACAATCATACTACATATACAAACACATTTTCATACCATTAAAAAAAAAGATAATACTATATTGTCAGAATTTTCTGATGCCGTTTAAATGGCTCATTATTTGGTATCCTTGTTAAATGTGATTTTATCCTTATGTGGCATAAAGATAAGTTTCTTACAAATGATTCACAAAGCAACACATTTGCAAATTTTGATAATAGGATGGAGTAAACTGTTACAAACTGGTTCATCCTCTTCAAAGGGGCAGGTCATTTCATACCTGCACACACACATTCATCAGTGAATTCCTACCACAAGTGCCACAGTAAGTGCTGGAGATACAAACACTGAGTAAGACATGATTTTATGTACAGGGTCATGAATGCCAAGCTAAAAAAGCTTAGTCTTAATACTCTTAACATGAACTGTTACTGAGTTTATCTGTGTCAGATATTATGTCAAGAGCTTTACAGACGTTATCTCACTTAGCTTGACTGTTGCCCCATGAGGTAGGCACTATCAAACAACATTAGATATAGATAGACAAGGAACCTGGCATTAGTAATTAAGAGGTGGAGTTCAGTGGTTCATGTGTTGTTCTCCCACACAGAGAAAGTTACCTGGTGGAGGTTTTAAAGCAGAAGAGTGAGAGAATGCAATATGGTCACATTTATAAGGAAGATAACTCTGGTGGCCAAGTAGAGAATATACTAGAATCAGGAAAAACTGGTGGCAAGGAGACTACCCACCATCCCCACATTTGCTCAAAATAAAACAGGACCATCCTTGATTTTTCTCTTCCTTTTATCTTTCTCATCCAATCCACCTACAAACTCTATTAACTATATCCAAAATATTTAATATAAATCCAACCCATCTACTCTTTCCATCTTGGCTGAACCAATAACATGCCACCTGGGCTCACTGTTCTTCAAATATCACCCCTCCTTCGTCTATTCTTTGCACAGCAGCAGACAATCTACTTGCTGAAAACTTAAGTCAAGGATGAGATGGAGATTTCCAGTTTGGGGGATAGACAGGCACTAAGAAAACCACAAATACCGAGAGAGAGGATAACAACAGAAAAAGCACAGAATTTGGAGCTAGATTGCGTATGTTTAAGTCCAAGGTCTTTCAATTATGATGTGATTTTGAAAACCATTTATTTAGAACTCCAGTTTTCCCATCTGTAAAATAGGAACAATAAAACTATTATTTCTAACTTCTTCTTAGGCTGGTTGTGATGACTAAATTGTGGTGATATATATTAAAGTATTTTACATACTTAGAATTAGGATATATATTTCACTAACATTCATCAGCCCTGAAAAATGAACTATATATACTAAGTAAGGGCAGTCTGTGTAAAAGGCAGATTTTCACTTATGCATTGAAACTATGTTAACTGTTTCTAATGAAAATCTGTCTACAGCTTACTATATAAATCTACAAGGTAATTAGCGGAGTGCAAGGAGTGTGATTTAATCTTTCCTTGAAGACTCAATCATTATGAATATACATTCTGTCCTCTTTAAATGGTCAAGATTTCCTAGTGTCCCTGGGTGTCACTAAGGTGAGACAACACAAAGGTTGGGCTCCAGCTGGAGATGGGGAGTTAGGCTCAGCTGGCAACAACTCCAAACTTGATTTTCAGCAGAAATTTATCCTGGAAAGACTGCTATCAATTCATGGGCTGGCTGGATGGCAAGTTCATTTGGGCATGATGGTCTTAGTTAACTGAGGGGGAAAGACTGGAATCTGGAGATGCTAAAGAGGTTAAAATTTGCAGGGCAGGATATTGGGGAGGAGAGGGCTATGCAGAGGAGATGCTGCAAGTCTGTGTATGGTCTGCTCACAAGTTGTTAGTTGAGCACTAGACTGTATATTTATATATGAGCACTGCATATATGCAGGTTTGGTGGAGAGTGGAATGAGAACTGAACGCATACCAGGTGATGTTGGACTTCCAGCACAGTTACAGTACAGACCTTACTGATCACCTCAGCGTTTAGTCTCCACAAAGGCCATGTTTAGGAGTAACAACAATGCCACAGAGTAAGGGCCATGTGCTAGGGAGTGAGACAAATCTAAAATAGATCTGCGCTAGTAAGGAACAGAATCAATTGTGAACGGTCAAAGCACCTGTCAGTAATTCAGTTATTTGCCACAATAAAGCTTAGAACCCTAAGAGGAGACAACACAGAGTGCTAACAATGTGTCATCCACAACAACCAGGCTATAATTTAAAACTACAAGGCATAAGAAGAAACAGAAAAATGTGACTCTCAAAGATGAAAATAACAGAAACAGACTTACAGAAAACATAGATATTGGAAAGATCAGAGGATTTTAAAATGCTTTTTATAAATACACTCAACGACATAATGCAAAAGATGTATTTAAGGAGTGCATAGATGGGGA
This sequence comes from Ovis canadensis, assembly GCF_042477335.2. Classification (NCBI taxonomy): domain Eukaryota; kingdom Metazoa; phylum Chordata; class Mammalia; order Artiodactyla; family Bovidae; genus Ovis; species Ovis canadensis. The sequence continues at coordinate 156,406,016 of NC_091246.1, forward strand.
ATGTCATCAGAGACATGAAAACTATTAAAGGAAAAAAAGCCAAATTGTCTGAAAAAAATTTCACTGGATGGGCTTAACAACAGATTGGAGCCCAAGGGAGGAAAAAAAAAAGCAAATCTGAAGACGGATTAATAAAGTCTTATATGAAGAACACAGAGAAAAAACACTTTTTAAAAGTGAGCAGAACTTCAGTAACCTGTGAGATGGTGTTAAGTTATTCCAGGAGGAGAGAGCGAATTTTGGGCCAGAAAAAAATATTTACAGAAATAATAGTTAACTATGTCCCAACTTTGGTAAAATCACCAACACATAAAGAATTTCAGTGAACCCCAAACAGGTTAAATATAAGAAAAATATAACTAAGGCTTGTTAGAGTAAAACTGCTAAAGGTCAATAAAAAAGAGAAAAAATATGAAAGTCAGTCAGAGAAAAGATACATTATTCTAATGAGAAAAATAATGCAAATGTTGGTTGATTTTGCATCAGAAACTACAGAATCTGAGGATAATGAACAATGTCCTTTTTAAAGTACTGAAAATGAAAGCTTATTAATCCTGAATCTTATATCTAGCAAAAATATCCTTTAAAAATTAGTAAATAAAAACACTTTCAGATAAGTTAAAGATGAGAGAATGTGTTGCCAGCAGACATGTAACACAAGAAAAGCTAGAGAAAGTTCTTTGGGCTGAAGGGAAATGAGTTGAGATGGAAACTAGAATTTATAGGAAGATGTACAGGAAACTATAAATAACTATGTAGGAGAATAAAAAGATCATGTTTCTGACTTCATGTAATTTTTAAAAAAGACAACTGACTATTTACAGTAAAAATAACAGTACCATATCATGGGCTTTACAATGTATGCAGAAGTAAAATATTTGACAATAGCGTAAAGATCAAAGAGACGGTAAATGGAATTATGCTGGTGACTGTCAGAGCTGAAGCCCTCCTCAAAAAGAATAACGTGAATTCTGTCTCACTGCCACTCCCACAGTACTTTGTTCCTTTTTCCAGATGAATTATTTGTACCATTAATATATTTTGGCTCTAAACTAGATCATTATTAAAAAAATTCATCCCTTATATATAGAAAACATCAATAATTTCTTTAGTCTTACAAGGAAACTGTCAGGCTAACTATGATGTGGCATTAATGACAAAGTAGGTATAGAAGTGAATAAAAATATTAAAGTCGTTATTTTTAAAACTGAAATTGTCATGAGTTTTTACTTCGGTTTGAATATTCAAACTTTAAACTCACTTAGATGCCAGTTTTGACTAGAATAAATGCACCTATTATTATAAGGTAATCATTTATTCATCTTACAAAATACATTATCAGTGAAGTTGCACATAATCAAAGCTAGCCACAATAATTTTATGCATCAGACTATGAAATTATCATACTATGAATAACTGAAGTGTATTACCAGACATGAAATCCTTGTTTATAATGAATCAGTTCAAAACAGAGGTCAAAACTTAAGTCTTCAGGAATGCATACTAAACTCAAAGCTCTAATCACACTTCACTGATTTTCTGGATAGCTATTCTTTTCTCAGCAGGTTCAGCCAAGGGATGGTCTAAACTATCTACAATTCAAAATCCTTTAGAGAATTTCTGTATTATCAGAGTGTCCTACTCTGCTGTTCCGGTGAGGACTTCAAAAAAACAAAATCATGTAAAAAATTTTAATTTCATTATACTGGAGGTGCTATTAGACAAATTAATTTTTTAAAAATCCTTAAAATGACAGAATGGTGGCAAATAGGAATAGCTCAATCAAATGTACATATACACTTTAAAAAATTTTTAGGCAAAGACTGAATAGGTGGAGTGGTTTTAGTGGGGCAGTGGGCTTCCCACTCAGTTCAAAGTATATAAGGTTATTTTGTTTTAATAACCAAAGCTCACTCATGCTTTAAATTCACATTCATTAGAATGAGCTGGTAGGCTGCTAAAAATGAATTGATAATTATAACAATCTTTCAGTGAAATAACTATCTGTGGGTGAAGAGAGAATGAAATCTTGCTAATATATGCCTTAAAATAACACTCAAGCTGCTTAAAATTTAGAAATAATATCACTCTTTCAGAAGTTAAAATTCTCTTATAGTTTCTAAAAATCTTTATTTCCTGAATATTTTAAATGACTTTCATTAAAGACATGAAGCTAGTTTTTCAAAATCAATCAAGTACTAAATGACTCGTGCATATCTTAATAAAACACATTTTCTACAAGACCAAATAAAATTAAAACAAGGAAATAAATATTTTTTGCTTATGCAATATGAGAATTTCTTGTAAACTATTTTCCTCTAAACGGCAAAAAGCTTTTCAAAGGACCTAGTTGATAAAAGCACAACACAGCACTGACCAACGTGATTCAAAATATACATGACACTGGGACTTCCCAATATAAAACAACCTCATGCATTTTCTGAAGCCATCATCTAAAAAATCAGTCAAGGTAAAAGGGTATAAAATTATCGTTTAAAATCTTTTGTGTAATTCAGACTAAGGCTATCTCAGGTAGTTGCCCCGGTAAGGTAGTTTGAAAACCGATGGATGCTGCAGATATTCACATAGACCTGTGCATTCTCTAACTTTATTATTAATGCACCAAAAGAAGGACACTGTCTTTAAAGATTAACCTCAGTGACCCACAGTGCTGGGAAATATTAGAGATGAGAATTTGCTGACACTATAATAGATAGGGCAACTTGGGAAAAAGAGAAAGAATGAAGGAACGGGTTGACTCCTGAGATGTGGTGGGATTCTGGAGACTCTTAACTAGTACTTGCCTGGGGTCTTTCTGAATGCTGTCTATTGACGGGGATCTCGTTGTGCCATCATCAGCCGGTGCTATGTGCTGAAGCCTGTTATAACTGCACTCCTGCACTCGGTACTGTACTGGCCTATAGGGCTCCGCATAGGTAGCTGTTGTGTTCAGAGCATAATTATTTCTTTGGTATGTAAGGGTACTTCGTTGGCTGGACGTCCTTTGCAGATTTCCAACACCTACTAGAAAGTCAACATTTTAAAAAAGATTAGTATGTTCTCCACAAAGAAATACTTTTCAAAGTAAATATGTTTTTAATTTTAAGAAGGGTTTTTAACAATTATATTAACTGCTTACTTTTAGATATTACCAATCTAGTTCATTAGTGGGAAAAAGGAACTGAAGTTTCTAGTATAACACAAATATTATTATCAATTTTATTAGCAGGAAAGAGCAAAAATGAAACTATAAATCTGTTCCCATAGTAAGTCTTACTATATTTAAGATTCAGTAACAAAACTGCAAGTGAAAGAAAGGAAAATGATCTTAGAAATAAATAGGAAAATTTTATAACTTAATTTTAGCAATAGAAAACAAGCAAGATATTTTTTCAAACTTATAGATTATTGAAACCAATCTTTGGACATGTAGTGAATATTGGTTACTTATTTTGATGTTCATTTTATTTATAGATGTGTGATTTTGATAACACTGGAAAAAAAAAAACTTTACAGGAAAGAAGACTGATAAATCAATCAAATTCTTTTAAAGCTACTCCCTAAAATTACTGCCTGATGCTATGTATAAGGTATTACACGTGTATTTAACATTTTTTCCCAAATTATTGCAATAGGTAGGTCTCCAACGACTGTTTATAATCTTCCTGCAATTAACATATTTTAATAACATTATTTATTTCTTAAACCTCACAAAAAATTCTTCAATGTGTAGACCAAAAGAGTGAAATATTTTTTTTTTTAAGAGTGAACTATTTCTCCACTAACATATGTTAAAAATTGTCACATTCTCTTAGAAGAAAAATCCCACAGTGGACCCAACTGTCAGTTTTTGTAATAACAGTCTTTTCCCTCGTGGTGGTCTCTGAGATATGGCTCTTAGAGTTGTGCCTTTAGGGTGTTATCATTGCTATCTAGAATTCATTTATGGGTATGTTAATAAATCTATACTAATTTCTTTTTTTTAAGAAGAGATCTCTTTGAGAATCTATAAATTAGACCTGCAGCACACTCTGGCAGCTCCCGGGGTCACAGGCTCTAGTTTCTGCTCCGTCAGTGACTATGGTGTGGCACACATGAGGCCAGGGGTCCAAGAATGTGATTCACTGGCTTCCTGTGTTTCATTTTTGACTTAAACATTTTTTATTGAAGTATAGTTGATTTATAATGTATTGATTTCTGCTATGCAGCAAAGTGACTCCATTTCATATATATATATACACACATATATAAATGCTTTTTCATATTCTTTTCCATTCTGGTTAATCACAGGGTATTGAATATACCCTGTGCTGCACAGTAAGTCTTTGCTGTTCATCGATTCTACATACGCTAGTTTGCATCTGCTAATCCCAAACTCTCAATCCTTCCCTCACTAGCTCCCTATTTTTATAACTGTCAGCACTGCATTCTGCCCTAGATTGAGTCCATCATAAGGAATATTTATTTCACATCCTATCACTTGAACATTCAGAAAAAATCAACAAAGAGTAATACCAAATATACTTGGGCCACATACGTGCTAAATCAAAGATAAGCCAATAGCTCACATAAGGATTTTCTCTAAAGATGCATTCCAGGCAACAAAAATTACAAAGAAATATTCCCCCAAAGGCTTTTCTTTCTGATATGCTTCGAACTCAAGGAGTCAGATTTATAGCTATTCACACTTATTTGTGAACTAAAGTATAACTGTTTAGACTGAACTACGGTAAAAATATATTATCTATGATGTGAAAGTTGTTCAGTCATGTCTGACTCCTATGAACTGTAGCCCACCAGGCATTACATTCCTCTGTCCATGGAATTTTCCAGGTAAGAATACTGGAGTGGGTAGCCATTCCCTTCTCCAGGAGATCTTTCTGACCCAGGGATCAAACCTACTCCTGTACTGCAGGCAGATTCTTTACCATCTTAGCCACCAGGGAAGCCAACAAATAAATAGGTACTAAATGAACTTCTATTTTCCTGTTTATTGATCTGCTTTTGTAGCTGTTTATCTAACATCCAAATGGACAATGTGAGTTCATTCTAACAGGAAACCCATCTCAACAAAATCCTCTACTCTTGGACCTGTGAAATTAAGAAAGGGACTGAAGAGAGTGGACGCCCACCTGAGCCTGTGCGGTACAGCGCTGTCTGTGATCCCTGGAGCTCCACGGTTCCGTGGTTTGGGCTGCGGTATACTGGGCTGTAATAGGTCCTCCCCTCATATATAGGAGTGATGTGCAAGTCGGGAGACACAGCTGAACGAAGGTCTTGTCCAAGTTGGCTGTGCTGACTAGCATAGGAACTCCGTAAGCCTACAGGCGGGAAAATTACATTAAGAAACTTGGAACGCTGTGGTGAGGTTAAAAAAGTATAACTCCTAATCAATATGACCAAATGCTGAGTCTAAACACCAAACCCAGTGAGTTTTACAGGATACCATATACACTCTAAAAGTAAGACTTTCTCCTGGCAGCAGGATAAAAGCAAATTTTCTAAAATATACATATATATACACATATACACATGCAAAATTATTAAACGGCTTGATATTCTGAAATTCATCCCCCAACTGTAAGTTATTTTATGATGGTAAGAGCACACCATCATGTCCCACATCTCTTTAAATCCCAATGCTTAAGATAATACTTACATAATAGTGCCTACAAATAGGCTGATATTCAAGAACTGTTCTGACCTTTGTCTCAATTTACTCATGCAAATTTTTTACAGAAAAATGAAATTTTATGTTATAGAGTTTAAAAAACCATCAGCAAACTAATAAGATATTTAAAGCATTATTTTTTGTTATTGCAATTAAAAAGAAAAACAACCACAAGACAAAACCAAAACAGGTATTTTTCTAGGAACCCACATACCAGATTCTGGTTTACCTTCTTTCTGGTATAAAGGAAAAGTACAAAGTTAGTGTATTAAGTTACTTCAACCACTCTTTCATTCAAACTGTTTATAATGCAGATTTCAAACCCAAACATTTTAATTTCTTTTAAAAAGTGATGTAGTATTTTCTGTACTATGATGCTCAGAAATTTATGCTTTGTCATCATTAGTAAGCAAAATCTGTCACTTTGTAAGAGTATCAACTAAGGTTATATTCCAAATATGAGGAAGAAAAAGCATAAACATATCTGAAGTCAGTCAGCATATATTTGCTTTTAAAAAGATTGCAAATAATCAACACAGTAACTAGCTACAAAAAGATACAATCATTCACATCCTGTTAGCTCACATAATCATAGCATAACTAAAAACAAATGGGGCTGAATGTGAGTGATAATTATATGTTGCTTAGTGAGGAGTGGCAAGAGAGTTAATACATAAAGCTTCTAAAATGAATGATTATTACCTATCCCAGAGAGCAATGTGACATGGGAAGAAATTAAATGAGCAAATGTGGGTTTTGGCCACTGGCTATCCACTTGCTGAAATAAAGATCACAAGTTTATATAATCTGGTAATTGGGAGATTATTCAGTCAAATCTTCCCATTTCAAAATTGAGGAAACAGAGCCGAAAAGGAAATGCAGTTCATCCTCTTCAGAGAGCTTTCTAGGAGGGCTGAGTGGAAGCTCTCTCTGTAACCTGTCACTGCACACTCAACATTGGACAAAACTACTTCTCAAGGATCAATGAGACACAGTGTGAGAAATCCTGAACTGGAGAGAGCCCTCCACAAACATAAGGTTAAAGAGGGAGGTTGGTTCACCAGGGGCTCATGGAAGCCCATGTAACTCTAAGAATGATATTATGATTGCTATCGTAAAGTTCTCATTTGAGGAGTTCAGCTTTGTATTTACTGGCAGATTTCTCATTCTTAGAGAGTATAAACTCCATTTCTTTATAGAGCCCATGAGAATCCTGAACAAAAGTCCCGGCACTGTTTGTTAACTGTGACGTAAACTGGGCAGCAAAATGTACCTAGTCCTTGCAAATCTTATCAGTACGAGGTGCTATTTTCATATTCAGTAGAACACTTAATTTACTGTGAGACTGAAGATCACAAACACTTGGGCCAAGGCAAGTTGAGCCCTGGATGCTCCTAAAGCCCGCCAAGTCCCGTTGGCCCACTCCCACTGTGGTGTGAAATGAGACCAAAGCATTCTGTTCCATTCAAAATGTGACAGGCTCACTGTGCAAGCATCTGGCTGGAGTTTTCAATGGAATTTAACTTTCGTTGCCATTTACTATGACTTCATAAGAAAGGACCCAAATGAGCTTGTTAACACTTAGAACTATAGAAAATATCCAGTGAACATTCCCTGCTACAGGATTCCTAGTGAGATGAAATTACTGTATGTGACAGATTGTAACAGGGAATAAAGAACTTAAGAATTACAGCGAGACAGCAATTTTTTGATATTAGAAATCTTTGTAATATTATGGTTAATATTTTTAATTACCTACTCATGCATTAAAACAAAAATACACAGTCTTAAAGATTAACATTTAAAAAGTTACAAAATTATATAGCCCCAATAGATTAAGTTCAAACCTATCACATGGACCACAGCCTTGACTAACTCAATGAAACCATGAGCCATGCCGTGTTGGGCCAGCCAAGATGGATGCATTATGATGGAGAGTTCTGACAAAATGTGGTTCACTGGAGAAGGGACTGGCAAACCACTTCAGTTTTCTTGCCTTGAGAACCCCATGAACAGTATGAAAAGGCAAAAAGATAAGACCCTGGAAAATGAACTCCCCAGGCTGGTAGGTGCCCAATATGCTGCTGCACAAGAGTGGAGAAATAACTTCAGAAAGAATGAAGAGATGGAGCCAAAGTGAAAACAACGCCCAGCTGTGGATGTGACTGGTGATGGAAGTAAAGTCCGATGCTGTAAAGAGCAATATTGCATATGAACCTGGAATGTTCATTATGGTCCATGAATCAAGGTAAATTGGAAGTGGTCAAACAGGAGATGGCAAGAGTGAACATCGATATTTTAGGAATCAGTGAATTAAAATGGAATGGAATGGGCGAATTTAACTCAGATGACCATTATATCTACTACTATGGGCAGGAATCCCTTAGAAGGAATGGAGTAGCCCTCAGAGTGAACAAAGGGGTCCAAAATGCAGTTCTAGGGTGCAATCTCAAAAACAACAAAATGATCTCTGTTCATTTCCAAGCTAAACGATTCAATATCACATTCAATCCAGGTCTACACCCCAACCAGTAATGCTGAAGAAGCTGAAGTTGAACGTTTTATGAAGACCTATGAGACCTTCTACAACTAACATCCAAAAAAGATGTCCTTTTCATTACAGGAGACTGGAATGCAAAAGTAGGAAGTCAAGAGATACTTGGGAGTAACAGGAAAATTTGGCCTTGGAGTACAAAATGAAGCAGGGCAAAAGCTAAGAGAATTTTGCCAAGAGAATGCACTGGTCATAGCAAACACCCTCTTCCAACAACACAAGAGAAGACTCTACACATGGCCATCACCAGATGGTCAATACCGAAATCAGACTGATTATATTCTTTGCAACCAAAGATGGAGAAGCTCTATACAGTCAGAAAAAAGACCAGGAGCTGACTGTGGCTCCAATCATGAACTCCTTATTGAAAAATTTTGACTTAAATTGAAGAAAGTAGGGAAAACCATTAGACCATTCAAGTATGACCTAAATCAAATCCCTTATGATTATACAGTGGAAGTGACAAACAGATGCAAGGGATTATATCTGACAGACAAGGGTGCCTGAAGAACTAAGGATGGAAGTTCGTGACATTGTACAGGAGGCAGGGATCAAGACCATCCCAGAGAAAAAGAAATGCAAAAAGGCAAAATGGTTATCTGAGGAGGCCTTACAAATAGCTGAAGAGAAGCTAAAGGCAAAGAAGAAAAGAAAAGATACACCCATTTGAATGCAGAGTTCCAAAGAAGAGCAAGGAGATGTAAGAAAACGTTCCTCAGTGACCAATGCAAAGAAATAGAGGAAAACAATAGAATGGGTAAGACTAGAGATCTCTTCAAGAAAATGAGAGATACCAAGGGAACATTTCATGCAAAGATGGGCACAATAAAGGACAGAAGTGGTATGGACCTAACAGAAGCAGAAGATATTAAGAAGAGGTGGCAAGAATACACAGAAGAACTATACAAAAAAAGATCTTCATGACCCAGATAACCATGATGGTGTGATCACTCACCTAGAGCCAGACATCCTGGAATGAGAAGTCAACTGGGCCTTAGGAAGCATCACCACGAACAAAGTTAGTGGAGATGATGGAATTCCAGTTGAGCTATTTCAAACCCTAAAAGATGATGCTGTGAAAGTGCTGCACTCAGTATGTCAGCAAATTTGGAAAACTCAGCAGCAGCCACAGGACTGGAAAAGGTCAGTTTTCATTCCAATCACAAAGAAAGGCAATGCCAAAGAATGTTCAAACTACCACACAATTGTACTCATCTTGCACGCTAGCAAAGTAATGCTCAAAATTCTCCAAGCCAGGCTTCAATAGTACATGAACTGTGAACTTCCTGATGTTTTTAAAGAGCTGGATTTAAAGAGGCAGAAGAACTAAATATCAAATTGCCAACATCTGCTGGATCATTGAAAAAGCAAGAGAGTTCCAGAAAAACATCTACTTCTGCTTTACTGATTATGCCAAAGCCTTTGCGTGGATGACAATGAACTGTGGAAAATTCTCTAAGAGATGGGAATACCAGACCACCTTACCTGATTCCTGAGAAATCTTATGCAGGTCAAGAAGCAACAGTTAGTACTAGGCATGGAACAACAGACTGGTTCCAAATCGGGAAAGGAGTACGTCAAGGCTGTATATTGTCACCCTGCTTATTTAACTTATATGCAGGGTACATCATGAGAAATGCTGGGCTGGATGAAGCACAAGGTGGAATCAAGATTGCTGGGAGAAATATCAATAACCTCAGATATGCAGATGGAGAAGGCAATGGCAACCCACTTCAGTACTTTTGCCTGGAAAATCCCATGGACAGAGGATCCTGGTAGGCTGCAGTTCAAGGGGTCATGAAGAGTCGGACATGACTGAGTGACTTCACTTTCACTTTTCACTTTCATGCATTGAAGAAAATGGCAACCCACTCCAGTGTTCTTGCCTGGAGAATCCCAGGGATGGCGGAACCTGGTGGGCTGTGGTCTGTGCGGTCACAGAGTTGGACACAACTAAAACGACTTAGCAGCAGCAGCAGATATGCAGATGACACCACCCTTATGGCAGAAAGTGAAGAAGAACTAAAGAGTCTGTTGATGAAAGGGAAAGAGGAGAGTGAAAAAGGCTTAAAACTCAACATTCAGCAAACTAAGATCATGGCATCTGGTGCCATCACTTCATGGCACATAGATGGGGAAACAATGTAAACAGTGAGAGACTATTTTTCTGTGCTCCAAAATCACTGCAGATGGTAACTGCGGCCATGAAATTTAAAGATGCTAGCTTTTCAGAAGAAAAAGTTATGACCAACCTAGACAGCATATTAAAAAGCAGAGACATTACTTTGCCACCAAATGTCCACAGAGTCAAAGCTATGGTTTTTCCAGTAGTCATGTATGGATGTGAGAGTTGGTCCATAAAGAAAGCTGAGCGCTGAAGAACTGATGCTTTTGGAAGACTCTTGAGAGTCTCTTGGGCTGCAAGGAGATCCAACCAGTCCATTCTAAAGGAAATCAGTACTGAATATTCATTGGAACAACTAATGCTGAAGCTGAAACTCCAATACTTTGGCCAACCGATGTGAAGAGCTGACTCATTTGAAAAGACCTTGATGGATGCTGGGAAAGATTGAAAGCAGGAGAAGAAGAGGACGACAGAGGCCGAGATGGTTGGGTGCCATCACCGAGTCAATGGCTATCAGTTTGAGCAAGCTCTGGGAGTTGGTGATGGACAGGGAAGTCTGGCGTGCTGCAGTCCATGGGTTCACAAAGAGTCAGACATGACTGAGTGACTGAACTGAACTGATTAAGTAAGGTGATTTTGTAGAAAGGCTACTATAATTTAGTATCTTTTAAAGCAGAAGAAAATTTGCTGCAATTCCACAAATACAAATCAAGTTTACCTACCTCAATGATACATTCCTTGTGATTTAACACCTCTATACTTAAGTCAGTGAAAACAAACATAAATTCATCTTTCAAATGTGAATTCTTTTTATTCTCAAAACTTAATATGCTATGGTTATATTATAATGAATGTGTTGGGGCAGACACATTTTTCTGTTATAGGACATAATTTATACACATCATTTAAATTGTGATCACCAAATATTCAAGTGTCTGAATCTATTACAAAATATTGCTTTAGGCTTTTCAATTAGCAGGTTGTTAAGTCTTTGAACTCAAGAACCATAGTAAATATGACATCATTTTCTGGAATAAAAAAAAAGACAGGAATTTACAAGTTAGAATCTACATTCAGAATAACTGGGCAGGTGGACAGATGATGGGAACCAAAGCTTCCTTAGAATAGTTTTAAGAAACCCTTTGCTTCTTTTGAACACTGTGGTATTCAGGGGAATAAAAAATCCATAGTAGGCTATAATTTTTTTTCCCCTGAAACATAAAGTTTAACTTCACCTGCAATGTGAAGAGAAGCAGGTTTCTTAAACCACAAGAGTCCAGCCCTCAGGGTTAAACATGGAGACGGTCCTTTCTGTGCCCACTTTCTTTCCTGGTTTTCTCTGAGCTCTCCTGCAAACATAGGTTTCAGCTACTGTTCATAAATAGGGAGGGGTGTGGGTAGGGGGAACAGGAATCCTCAGAACTATTTCTCTCTTCAGGCTTCCTTTGGAGGAGGCGTGTCATCGATGATTCCTACCTCACTCGGCTGCACGCTTTCCAGAGCTGTGCCAGAAAATATCTAAGCCAGTGTACCCTTCTGATGGCCGAATGAAAAAGAGCTAGTTTCTCCATTAGCAATTTCCTTGAGCTCAAAATCAAGTTCAATATTTTTCTTTGTGCAAGATCATGCAGTTAGAAAACCTCAAAAGGGCTTTATTTTTCCCAGAAGCCATAAGGAAAAGATATTAATTTTATCATACAAAATAAATATTAAAAACTTCTGTAAGTAAGAAATAACAAAAAACAGTCAAAAGACAAATTATGAAATGAAAAATAATTGAGAAGCATATTTCAAGGGGTCAATTTATTTCAAGTATAAAAAAGCATTTACAAATTAAAAAAAAACATACAAAGGACCTGAACTTGCAGTTTGCAGTAAAGCAATAAAATGGCTGATAAACATCAAATCATCAACCTCAGTCATTACTCAACACAGGCCACTGAAAACAATGAGGTACAGACTGGCAAAGATGAAACATCTTGCCAATATGCAGTGCTAGTGAAGGTGTAGGGAACAGGCACTCAAGCTACTAGTGGAAATAAAAATCTGTAAAAGTTTAGTGGGGGCAATTTGATAGTATTTCATTAAGAAAACACAAACACATATTTTGATCCAGCAGTCCTACTTCAAGAAATGGATCTCACAGTTATCTTAGTAAGCTATGTGCAAATATGCAGGAAGAGTAATATATATTGTATGATTGTCTCTAAGAGCTAAAAATGAGGATATCTAAATGTCCGTTAATAGAGAAGTGATTAAACAAATTATAATATGTCTATAAAATAAGGTCCTAGGCATCCCTTGAGAGAATGAGGTAGAACCCTCAGATACATTAAAAAAGAAAGAAGGTATAGGAGATATACATAATAGAGCTCCAACAGCATAAAAAATACAGTGTGTCCACATCTATACGTAATGTATATACTTATATATGTAATCAAACAGTCTGGAAGACACATAAACTTGGGAGTGGGATTGGGTGAGGGTAAGAGGGGGCTGAGACTTTCATTTCACAATTTTTATTTTCCTGCACAGTTTTAACTTTTTTTTTTACTAGCTAAAGATGAATATAATTTTAATCAAAAGTCTGTACATCCTGTAGAAAACCCACGATGAGAAAACTCTGAAAGAAACAGCTGTACTATCAGTGATCTGGTCGGTGTCTTTCTGACTTAATCCAAGTGGCATTTGAAGGCAATTCATAAGAACTTTGTGCATTTCCCATTGGGGTGCTAAAAATCAAAGCAGTAGGTGAGGAAATCCACATTCTAGTCTACACTAGCAAGGCATTTCTTTAAAAAAATATTATATTTGAATAGACATTCTGATACCATCTTTTAACATAATTTAGGGTTTCGAGTATAGGTAGGGCTGCTGCTGCTGAGTCGCTTCAGTTGTGTCTGACTCTGTGCGACCCCATGGATGGCAGCCCACCAGGCTCCCCCGTCCCTGGGATTCTCTAGGCAAGAACACTGGAGTGGGTTGCCATTTCCTTCTCCAATGGGTAGGCCTAGCTAGTGAAAAATATTTCACTATGAACAACCGCAATCAATAGTTTAGAATTCTAGCCAGTTCTTCTAATATGCAAAAAGTACCTACCTTTTATATCCTAGTTTTCTGAGGGATGAGGGAAATGTTTTCATTGCAAAAGAGGTCTGGTGATATAAATGTGTATAACTTGATGCATTAAAAAGTATAAAGCCTGAGAGAAAAGTCAGCCTGCAGTCTGCGGTACACTACGGTACAAATTTTGAGATAAAAATATAAAGTTTTTCCACGTTATATGCTCTGTTTTAGCAATGGTTGCATGGAACACTTTCCCACTGGGCTTGTATAGGTGTCAGCTTGTACTCACCTGTCAGGCTGTCTGGCCTAGGTGGAACCATCCTCTCGTAAATTTCATACTGCTGCTGTCCGAATTGTTCCATGTCGTGAACAGTCCTTTGCAGTGAAGGTCCCAGATGCTGTGGTACGGCAGTCATCCCTGAGCGTTTGGGGGACGATGACCCCACCTGGCCTTGGGATGGGGAAGCTACTCGAGTCTGTGCATCCGTCAGCGTCAGTGGGGACCCCACTCTGGTGGTGGTTTGGTACTGAGGGGTTGGTCCGTTGGGATTGGAGGTCTGCCGGGAGGTGACCGACCCAATCCGACGTACGGCTGATGGGGAGGCAGGTCTCTGTGCAGAGTATGGAGAAGCTGCCCGCTGAGCAGGTAATGTGGTGGAGGAGTATGCACTGGGGTTCAGTGGCCGGGAGTCAGTCACAGAGGGGGAGCCAAATCCACTACCCAGAGAAGTTCTCAGTGACCCCCTTGAAGGAGACACGCCTGTGCTGATAACATAAGAAGGAGACTGTGCTCTAGATGGAACTGAACTAACTCTTCTCATGGCCCGATTGGCCACTGATGGCTGATGGAAGGGGGAGAAAAGAGAATGGTTTATCCAGGGTTGTGTATCCATGGTCATTACAGAAAAGCTTGCACACAGCTAACTACAGAAGGTGAACTCACTATTTCAGGCGTTTCCTTTCCTTTTGAGCTGTAGAGCTGAATCTTAATTTTTCCTTATTCTGTTTTTCTTGTTCTACTTTTTTTTGGTTTTTGGTGATTTAATCTCCACCTTTCCCTTTCAGAATACTAAAACCAACCAGTAAGGAGAGATTCAAAGACATTTAATATTCCTTTTACTTTTGTCTTTATTTGATGTTACCCTCTGCCCATGCACTTTTCACAACACATAGTATGTTGTATCTCAAGTGTGACAGGTCACTGGAATAGTGTACTTACTTTGTACCCTGTAAATCTAAGTTTGGCTAATGTAACCCATTTGTGTAAAACAAAACATTTTCAATACGTTAAGTTAGAGCAGTATCTATAATTGTCTTTGTATCTGTCTTTATGAGTTGACCTCATTTACAAAAGGAAGGTAAGTGGAATAAGTGAACATTTGGATAGGGTCTGGGGTCCAAAGGTCTCCTCTGTGAGCACTGTACAAGTGCTCTAGCCAAATCTGTCTTTTCTTTTAGCTTCAATGTGGCTGCTAGTGATTTCAGCCATTTCTTTCTATCTCCTTTGATTTATAGGCTCTTGTCTTAAGCTGGTGGATTGAAAGACATACGAATAATCAGCCCTCAAATCTGTTGCAGCAGGAGGGATGCTCAAAATCTCCACTGGGTTCTGGCCAGCTGTGAAAGAAGGAACATTTCTGCCATGGCCAGTCCTATGAGTCCACAGACTCTTGCAAATATTGCATCTCAGATCCCTGTCTTCATGCAGGATGACAATAAAAAGGAATAGTGGCTGGACTGGGGTGTTGGGTTACAAGCTCAGAACTGAGCTTTCTGTATTTCCTTAGTGATGACTAGAGTTCACTTGTCATCAACCTCCTGTTACTTTTAATTGGGGCAATAAAGGAAGAAACAGGGATGACTCAAGGACTTTGTATATTCTTAGATGCTATAAGAGGAGATATGCTCTGTCTCCATGTATCACAAGCAACTGGTTGCCTGAAACACGGGTCTGAGACCACTCAGGTGCTCAAACTCAAGAATTCTGTGAAGGCAATAGCCATGGAAAGGAGGAGGTCTGGGGAGGGAAGGGGACTGTAAATAAACAATAAGGCAAGAAAGAGGTGGTTTAAAAATTAGTAGGCGGTTGGAAAATTAAAATCTGTGCTTGGGGTTTATTAATAGTACTAAAGGTAATTTTAAAAGTCCCACATATAAGTTGTTTACTATCAAAAAAGGATGACACTTGGCTCAGATGTCTACAATCTGTGTTTCCCAGAATACATGCAAATTTAAACACCCCCTTGCAACTTCCAGGAACAAAATCAACTTACCTAAGTTAAAAAAAAAAAATTAAAAAGTCAACATGACCACCTTAGGGGCAAAATAGAAAATCTTTGTAATTATTATTCAGAAGTGTGACTTTAGACCTGCCGACATAGAGACTGACCTAAGCAGGTGAACATCTATAAACATTGAGTGTAAAGCTTGTCAAACCATTCCCTCAGTGCATCCCGAACAGCAGAGGAGTAAATGTATTATCTGAGGAATGGGGAGTGGGTGTTGCAGCTAGAAGCAGTTTGCTATGGGCACAAGACTTCCTGTCCTAGCTTAAAAATTCATGCACCATATTTGTGTTTGTCTTAATACAGAAATGTTTCTTAATACTTAAAAGTTTCCCTTAAATTGTTGAGCTAAAGTTGTATTGTATTTCTCCTTTGGCACTGGAGAAATTGGCCCACTGCTGTGTGTACCTTCAGGGCTTCCTGTATTGCATTAAGAGATTAGTGTTAGACTAACTTCTTTGATCATCGTGCCATTTTTCAGCTCCAGAGAAATCACTGGGGCACTTGGCCAGAAAGTCATCCTTACTGGTTACTGCCGCTTGGGACTCCTATAACTTCTACTAATTTTGGCATATGCTGGAAGACTGCATGAATAAAGTGGCAATGAGTGAGGAGCTAAGGAGTTTTCATAAATACATATGCGCTATTATTATTAATATCAAATAAGAAAATCCTAACTTAACAGAATGGTTATGCTTCTATACACTAGATTTCTATAGGCAGCAATATCTATATTCTAGCAAAGATACGTGTTTTCAGAGAAAAATTCCAATGATGAGGCAAAACCTTTGGTTAGAATGGACCAGTCCCATTTTATACAAGCGTGGGAACTGTGCTCTGCCCCTCTAGGACTCCTCACAGCACATTTCAGCTCTGGTATTCTGAGGAACTCACAACGAGACTAGAATAAACCACCCAGTTCTCTCACACTCTCCCTGGACTGCTTTCCTGATGCCAAACTTATGCTTTCAGAAAAACTACTCTCCTGTATCAAGAATTTATCAGATTTAAGTAGTAGGAACTAATACATTTTTAGTTTTCAAGTTTAAAATTTCATTAGCATCATGGTGTAAAATGATTTTGGTGCATCATCCATTCTAGAACTTCAAAACTGTACACATTGGTTTACTTTTAATAAAGAACACTTAAATTAATAACACATAATCAATTAGGAGTGCATTTCTTTACAAAGTTCTTGATGTGTTTGGCTTACCTGAACCAGTGTTTGCCCTTCAGCTCTTGAATTCCTCACCAGGTGGTTATTAGTTGATCCTACGAATGAATGCTGTGGTCTATTATCTGCCTTACTCAAGTTCTGGCTGTTGTGGAAACTCCCTGCTTCCTGGTATCCACTGTCGGAATAAGAATTCATTTGTGTTGAACTTCTTGAGTTACCCAAAGATCCTGCAGGAATGAAATCAGCAGGAAATGCCTTTATTTTACACTTCTGAGGCTCATTTTCAAAATGGAAGCATTAAAAGCAAATCTAATACTTAAAAGATAATACAACAGACCCTCACTTTCATGGAGAGACGTCTGTTCTGGTGAGTAGAGGGTCCCTGGTTCTGGCTCTGTCCTGATGAAATAGTTGTTGGGATGGACAGCGTCAGAAACTCTAGGTTTGTTTACACCAGTATTTGGCACATCTGTAAGAAGAGAAGTTTAATCAGCTAAAATGAATGACATTATATAAAAAGTTGCTAAAAAAAAAAGGTTCAGGTATTTGTCAGCAATGTCAGATAATCTTAATACAATACTATCAACTCAAGACTTCATACAAGTTAATATGACTATTTTCACCTTAAACCACAGTCATTTTGACTCTTTTCTATAGAAAAGTA
The DNA here is from genome assembly GCF_042477335.2 of Ovis canadensis. Taxonomy (NCBI): domain Eukaryota; kingdom Metazoa; phylum Chordata; class Mammalia; order Artiodactyla; family Bovidae; genus Ovis; species Ovis canadensis. The sequence goes on from NC_091246.1 coordinate 156,423,558, forward strand.
TTGCATATACTGTTTGTTACTATGTTTTGCTAAATTTCATGAGTGTTTTTCATCCTGATTACCAGCCGCAAATTAACTCACATGCTGCAGTTAATTAAAATCTGAAAACTGACCTTGTTCTCCCTTGGAAAACTCACATCCTGGGTGACTTCCTCCAAGAGGATCAACAAACTGAGTGAGAATGATGTAATTTAAACAAAAGATCTTCCATATGTCAAACTTTTGAAATGAAAACTTGCATGATGTCCACATTATTGAGCTTGGTGATGAAACTCTGGAAGGCAGGGCTAGCTTTTTATGTCATATTTCATATGGACTAAAATAAAAAAAACTTTGCACAGTTTTCAGAACTGTCAACAGTGGAAATTTTAATTTCTTATCCATTTGCTTCTTTTATGCTTTTAGTCTTTTTCCAAATGAATACAGACAAATTTAACCTCATTACTGTTTTCTCTAGTCAATTCTCTTTTGCCTATTATCTTGTTTTATTTTCAACTATATCACTTTGCCATCTTGAACTTAAAAAACAAAACTATTTATCTTCTTCTTCCCAATTCCAACTTCCTTTTTATGTTATAAATTTAGGTGGTGTAGATTAAATTGCATTTTATTCAACTCCATTTGAATATGTTCTTGTTTGTCTAGTATCTTTAAAATATATTTGCCCAAATTCTGATGATAAGTCTTTCTCAAAATTAACCCTCATGTTGCTAACAAACATTTTTTTCAGAATGCTGCTTCACTCTCACTTTATAAATTGAATCTGTATCATATTCTGAGTTTAACACATAGTCCTCAGGAGGACTGAAATTTGTCTTTGAAAGAAAAGCTTTAACAAATGTAGACAGCATATTAAAAAGCAGAGACATTACTTTGCCAACAAAGATCCATATAGTCAAAGCTATGGTTTCTCAAGTAGTCATGAATGGATGTGAGAGCTGGACTATAAGGAAAGCTGAATGCCTAAGAATTGATGTTTTTGAATTGCGGTGCTGGAGGAGACTCTTGAGAGTCTGTTGGGCTGCAAGGAGATCAAACCAGTCCATCTTAAAGGAAATCAGTCCTGAATATTCATTGGAAGGACTGATGCTGAAGCTCCAGTACTCTGACCGCCTGATGTGAAGAGGTGCCTCACTGTAAAAGACCCTGGTGCTGGTAAAGATTGAAGGCAGGAGGAGAAAGGGATGACAGAGGATGAGATAGTTGAATGGCATCACTGAGTTGTGGACATGAGTTTTAGCAAGCTCTGGGAGTTGGTGACGGACAAGGAAGCCTGGCGTGCTGCAGTCCATGGGGTTGCAAAGAGTAGGACACGACGAAAGTGAACTGAAGAATGCGGCTGAGAAAAGACACAGAGTATGTGTGTGTGTGCGTGCACATGTGATTGTGTTACTGTCTAAAGTTAAGGACCTTAGGAGAAGTTTCCTAGAGGATGTAGTATCTAAGTAGTATCCACTTACCAGAGGAGGTCAGCTTGTCTTTTCTTTATAGCACTTACTATCATCTCTCCCCACTAGAATAGAAGCTCACAGTGGGCAGAGACTTGCTGAGTTGCTTACTGTTGTACCTCAGTGCCTAGGACAGGTGTATAGCACTCAGCAGGTGCTCAGTAAGTGCTTACTGAGCAAACAAATTCCCAGAAAGAATAGCAGCTTCTCTTTACTGAGTACTGATTCACACCTGGCATTGTGCTATAGCTTGTGTTCAACAAGGTTTATCTATGTAAAGCAAGGGCTTCCCTGGTGGCTCAGATGGTAAAGAATCTGCCTGCAATGTGGGAGACCTGGGTTTGCTCCCTGGGTTGGGAAGATCCCCTAGCGAAGAGAATGGCTACCCACTCTAGCATTCTGGCCTGGAGAATTCCATGGACAGAGAAGCCAGGTAGGCTACAGTCCATGGAGTCACAGAGAGTCAGACAGGACTGAGCACCTTTCACTCACTCCTGTGAAGCAAAGTATAACTTTTAGACATTGCTGATCAAGCTAGTTTGAAAAGCAAAAACAGCGTTTATAGGCAAACTGGAGATCCTACATTCTAATCCTTTAACTTGATGTCAGATTCAATCCAAGGTTTTGTTTCCTAGCCCCCAGGAAGATTTGCTGACATTCTTAATAACAGGTTTTTGATGAATGTGTCTCCAAATTTATTATTTGACAGTACACTTCTAGGTAGCAGAGCTCTGTGACAGTTCTGAATTCTTAAGTTTGAAATTTCAATATAGATTTCAGATTGCATGTGGTTCCCCCAGTACATACGGAAACATGCTCGCTCTATCAGGCTAATAAAACGGGAGAGTTATCTGCTTGAATTCGCAAGTCTTCTGTTTTTCCACAGTTCTAAACATTCTTACACCACAGTTTGTGAAGGAGTTTTATGAGGAACAAGTAAAATACATAGTTTGCTGGGTTACAAGAGCTTTACAGGGAATAGGATGACTGAGAGAAGCTAAATAAGAGATGACCTGAAGTCAGGGCTGTGCAGCAGCAATCCACCTTTACTCCATCCAGGAAAGGAACACAGGAAAACCACACATGAAATGGCAACAAACTACAGATACGGAGGAATCACAGGGGTAGCTTCAAGACTTCACATACGGGGAAATGTGCCATTTTAAGCAAGAAAAAGGTGTCTAGATATTTTCTAGCTTTGACTTTAGTATAAGTATAAGCAGGTTTTATATAAAATCTGCAATACCAAAACATCAAAGTTTTTGGCTTGGAAACACTAGGTGGCACGCAGTGTCAGAATGTGAAAAATTATCACCATGGAAACCAAAACCATTAGAGTTCTGTGTATGTCTCTCTCTTTTTAACCATTAGGGGATATTATTTAAATAAGAAAAGAGTAGGAGACTCCCTAAAAATCTATATTTCAGCAATTTGGTCTCTTTATCCTATGGAACATTTTATTGCAAACCAGGAGACAAGCAATTGTGCTTCTTTCCTAAAAGAAGATATTTAAAATAAATAATCTTAGAGGGATGGAGATAGAGGAGTAGGAAGATCCTGAGCTCAGTTCCTCCTGTGGATATACAAAAAGGCACCTACATTTAGAACAACCATGTCTGAGGATGATCTGAAGGCTAGCAAAACAGATTTTCTATAACTGAGGATACGAAGAAAAGACCACACTGAGATGGGCAGGAGGGGCAGAGATGTGGTCTAGTCAGAACACAGAGCCTCAGTGCAGCCACCCCCGGTGGGAGAGGTACTGCAACTGTGGAGGACCCCTGAGGAGCGAGGGACCCAGGTCAGGCTTCCCAGCCCAGGGCACCTGCACCAGGAAGATGAGCCCCCAGAATGCCTGGCTTTAAAAACCAGTGAAACTTAAGTCTGGGAGAGCCAGAGAGCTGTGGGAAACCAAGAATCTGCCCATAAAGAGCTCACACACAAACTCATTTTCTCCAAGTCTCAGGGCAGAAGCAACAGCTTGAAAAACACTGACGATATAAGAGAAGGAGATTCACTGACTAATCTGGGGACATTTGCCAGAGGGCAGGGGTCTGGTGGAACTGTCTCTGGGAATGAAAACACTGACGGATGTCATTTTTTTTTTTCCCCTGGGTGACCTGTTGCCAACAGGTGTCATTTCTGATACTCTGTTTTTCTACCTAACAAGCACTGAGAACCTTGCCCAGGTGTTCCTGAGGACCAGCCCTGATCAATCCACCTGGCCCCACTGGCCCCTTTAAAGCGTTTCTCACTCTGCCCCCCCAGTGGGTGACCCGAGCCAGCACCAGCACACCTCCAATGTGGCTCCCACTCCAGGGAACCAGCCCAGCATACCAGTGTGTCTGCAACAGCTCCAGCTGGGACCTACAGCCAGTGTGGGCGGACCAGCCCAACCCACACATCAGCGTGCCTGCAGCAAGTGAGGAAAAACCTCTCCGCTAGCTGAACCAACGAGTCACCAATCTACCGGAGTGCCCATAGCAATCATGGGCCAACCACACGAAGTAAAGGCAGCCCACATAGAGGGTGTTCCTGGAGAGCCTGGCTGTTGTGACTAGAAGGGATTGAGCCATTGGACCTCGGAGGACACTTTCTATATGAGACCACCCTATTTCTCTAGGAGAAATAGTAGATATACCTAATGCACAGTAACAAATACAAGAGAGTTAGATAAAACAAGGAGACAAAGGAATAGCTTCTAAATGAAAAAAAAAAAAAGACAAAATCTCAGAAAAAAGCTAAACAAGATGGAGATAAACAACTTACTAAAGAATTCAAAATAATGGTCAAACATGCTCACCAAACTAGGATGAAGAATGGATAAATTCAGTGAGAACTTCAAAAAAGAGAGAGAAATATAAAAAAAGAACCCACCAGAAATGAAGAATAAAATGACTGATGTTAAAAACACACTAGAGAAAATCAGATTAGAGGATGAAGAAGAACATTATCAATGATCTGCAAGACAGGATGGTGAAAAATCACTCAAAAAGAGAGTAAAACGAAAGAAAAATTTAAAAATGTAGAAAGTTTAAGGAACCTATGCAACAACATTAAGCCTATACTAACATTCACATTACATGGAGGCTGTAGAAGAAGAGAGACAGAAAAGACCAGAAAAGCCATCTGAAGAAATAATGATTGGAAGTTCCCTAACCTGCAGAAGGAAACAAATATCCAGGTGCAGGGAGCACTAAGTCCCAAATAAGATGAACGCAAAGAGATCCATACTGAGACATACCATGATTACACGGCAAAGATAAAGAAAGAAAAACAAAAAAAATCACATACAAAGGTTAATATGCCATAAGGCTATTAGCGGATTTTCAGCAGAAAGTTTACAGGCCAGAAAGGAGTGGCATGATACAGTTAAAATACTAAAAGGAAAAACTCACAAACAAGAATATACTACCTGGCAAGATTATCATTCAGAATCGAGAGATAAAGGGTTTCCCAAATGAGCCAAAGATAAAGAACTTCATGATCACCAAACTGGTTTTTTAAAAAAGTGTTGAAAGGACTTTTTTAAATGGAAAAGAAAATGCTGTAACTAGAAACAAAAACATAATGCAAGAAAAACTGCATTCGTAAAGGAAAACATATAGTAAAAGTAGTAGATCAATCAACTAAAAAGTCAGTATGAAGGTTAAAGGCCAAAAGTAGTAAAATCATCTATATCTAAAATAATGAGTTAAGTAAAACACAAAATAAAAATATGACCTCAGAAACAAAGTATTCAGGGAGAGGAGTAAAAAATGTAGTGCCTTTTAGAATATGCACAAACTGATGTGACCATCAACTTTGTAATAGACTGCTATATTCACAGGTTGTTATATATAAAGCTCATGGTAACCACAAACCAAAAACCCATAACACATACACAAAAAACAAAGAAAAAGAAACATAAACATTACACTAAAGAAAGCCATCGAATCACAAGTGAGAATGAGAAGAAGGAAGGAACAGAGAACTACGAAAAGCAACCAGAAAACAATCAACACAATGGATATAAGTACATGCCTATTGATTGTCACTTTTAATGGAAACAGACAAGAACAAAAGACACAGGGTGGCAGAATGGATAAAAAGGCAAGATCCATATATATGCTGCCTATAAGAGACATGCTTCAGATCCAACAACACTCAAGTGAAGGGATGAAAAAGATAATCCACGCAAACAGCAACGAAAAGGAAGCCAGGGTAGAAAAATAAACTTTAAAATACAAACTGTAACAAGAGAGAAAGAAGGGCATTACATAATGATAAAGGGGTCAATCCAACAAGAGGATATAACACTTGTTAACATCTGTGCACTCAACACAGGAGGACCTAATACATAAAGGGAGATACTGACAGCAATATAGTAATAAGTGACTTTAACACCACACTTACTTCAATGGACAGATGAACCAGACAGAAAACCAATAAGGGAACGTGACTTTAAATAATACATTAGATCAGACAGACCTAATATATATATATATACAGACCATTCCAGCACCCTAAAATGGCAGAATACACATTCTTTTCTAAGGCACACAGAACATTCTCCAGAACGGATCATGTTAGGCTGCAAAAAAGTCTCAATAAATCTAAGAAGACTGAAATCACATCAAGCATGTTTTTTTGACCACATGAAACTAGAAATCTAGTGAAAACACAAATACCTAAAGGCCAAACAACATGCAACTAAAAAACCAATGGGTCAAAGAAGAAGTCAAAGAAGAAACTAAAAAATACTTCTGAAACAAAACAAAGTGGAAACAAAATACTCCAAACTCTACAGGACTAGGCAAAATCAGTTCCAAGAGGGAACATTCTCAAATAAATAATCTACCCTTATACCTAAAGGAACTGGAAAAAGAACAAAGCCTAGAAGTAAGCAGAAGGAAGGAAATAATAAAGATGGGAGCAGAAATATTTAGAAAAAGCAATAGAAAAGATCAATGAAACTAAGAGCCGGTTCTTTGAAAAGACAAACGAAATTGATAAACTTTTGGCTAGACTCATCAAGAAAAACAGAGAGAGGACTCAAATAAAATTAGAAATGAAATAGAAGTTACAACTGACATCATAGAAATTCAGAGGATTTTAACAGATTACTACAAACAATTAAATGCCAACAAATCAGACAAACGGGTGGCCAAAATTGCTCAGTTGGGAGAATGTTAGCCTGAAGATCTAAAGGCCCCTGGCTCAGTCCTAGTTTTTGGCAACTATTTCTGACCATTTGGGCTTCCCTGGTGGCTTAGATGGTAGAGTCTGCCTGCAATGTGGGAGACCTGGGTTTGATTCCTGGGGTGGGAAGTTCCCCTGGAGAAGGAAATGGCAACCCACTCCAGTATTCTTGCCTGGGAAATTCCATGGATGGAAGAGCCTGGCAGGTTACAGTCCATGGGGTTGCAAAGAGTCAGACATGACTGGCAGGCTACAGTCCATAAATCAGACAAGCTAGAAGATGTGGATAAACTTCCAGAAACACTAAATCTTCCAGGACTGAATCAGGAAGAAAAAAAATATGAACAGAATAATCACTAGTAATGAAATTAAATCAGTAATCAAAAACTCCCAACAAACAAAAGCCCAGGCCCAGACTGGCTTCACAGGTGAATTCTATCAAATACTTAAAAGAAAAGTTAAGAACGATTCTTCTTAAACTACTCCAAAACCTTTATGGTTATATGGTCAATTAATTTACTACAAAGGAGCCAAGAATATGCAGTAGGGGAAAGGCAGTCACTTCAATAAATGCTGTTAGAAAAACTGAACAATTACATGCAAAAGAATAAAACTGGGTCACTTTTTTTTTTAATAGCACATACAAAAATAAAGTCAAAATGGATTACAGACTTAAATATAAGACCTGAAACCATGAAGCCCTAAAAGAAGACATAGGCAGTACACTCTTTGACAACAGTCTTATTAATATTTTTTTGGATCAACCTTCCCAGGCAAAGACAACAAAAGCAAAAGTAAAAAAGACTATATCAAACTTAAAAGTTTTCATACATCAACAAAATAAAAAAGGAGCCTACTGAATGGGAAAAAATATCTCCAAATGATATATCTGTTCAGTTCAGTTCAGTCGCTCAGTCGTGTCCGACTCTCTGCGACCCATGAATCGCAGCACGCCAGGCCTCCCTGTCCATCACCATCTCCTGGAGTTCACTCAGACTCACATCCATCGAGTCCGTGATGCCATCCAGCCATCTCATCCTCGGTCGTCCCCTTCTCCTCCTGCCTCCAATCCCTCCCAGCATCAGAGTCTTTTCCAATGAGTCAACTCTTTGCATGAGGTGGCCGAAGTACTGGAGTTTCAGCTTTAGCATCATTCCTTCCAAAGAAATCCCAGGGCTGATCTCCTTCAGAATGGATTGGTTGGATCTCCTTGCAGTCCAAGGGACTCTTGAGAGTCTTCTCCAACACCACAGTTCAAAAGAATCAATTCTTCGGCTCTCAGCCTTCTTCACAGTCCAACTCTCACATCCATACATGACCACAGGCAAAACCATAGCCTTGACTAGACGGACCTTAGTCGGCAAAGTAATGTCTCTGCTTTTGAATATACTATCTAGGTTGGTCATAACTTTTCTTCCAAGGAGTAAGAGTCTTTAAATTTCATGGCTGCAATCACCATCTGCAGTGATTTTGGAGCCCAAAAAAATAAAGTCTGACACTGTTTCCACTGTTTCCCCATCTATTTCCCATGAAGTGATGGGACCAGATGCCACGATCTTAGATTTCTGAATGTTGAGCTTTAAGCCAACTTTTTCGCTCTCCTCTTTCACTTTCATCAAGAGGCTTTTTAGCTCCTCTTCACTTTCTGCCATAAGGGTGGTGTCATCCGCATATCTGAGGTTATTGATATTTCTCCCAGCAATCTTGATTCCAGCTTGTGTTTCTTCCAGTCCTGCGTTTCTCATGATGTACTCTGCATAGGAGTTAAATAAGCAGGGTGACAGTATATAGCCTTGACGTACTCCTTTTCCTATTTGGAACCAGTCTGTTGTTCCATGTCCGGTTCTAACCGTTGCTTCCTGACCTGCACACAGATTTCTCAAGAGGCAGTTTAGGTAGTCTGGTATTCCCATCTCTTTCACAATTTTCCACAGTTTCTTGTGATCCACACAGTCAAAGGCTTTGGCATAGTCAATAAAGCAGAACTACATGTTTTTCTGGAACTCTCTTGCTTTTTCCATGATCCAGCGGATGTTGGCAATTTGATCTCTGGTTCCTCTGCCTCTTCTAAAACCAGCTTGAACATCAGGAAGTTCACGGTTCACGTATTGCTGAAGCCTGGCTTGGAGAATTTTGAGCATTACTTTACTAGCATGTGAGATGAGTGCAATTGTGCGGTAGTTTGAGCATTCTTTTGCATTGCCTTTCTTTGGAATTGGTATCTGTTAGAGGGTCAATATTCAAAATATATAAAGAACTCATACAAATGGACACCAAAAATCCCCAATAATTCAATTTAAAAATGGGCAGAGGATCTGAATAAACATTTTTATAAGGAAGATATACAGATGATCAATAGACACGTGGAAAGATCCTCAACTTCACTAATCATACGGAAATATAAATCAAAACTACAATGAGATATCATCTCATATCCTCAGAATAGTTATTATCAAAAAGACAAAAATCAGGTGTTAACAATGATGTGGAAAAAAGGGAATCTTCATGTACTGTTAGTGGGATTGTAAATTGGTACAGCCACGATGGAGGCTTCCCAAAATAGTAAAAACAGAACTACCATATGATCCAGCAATTCCACTTCTGGATATTTACCTGAAGACAATGAAAACATTAATTTGAAAAGATACATACACTTGTATTTTCACTGCACCGTTATTTATAATAGCCAAGATATGCAAACAGCTTAAGTGTCCACCAATGGATAAATGACTAAAGATATGTATACCATTGTGTATTGCCCATCCATTAAAAATGCAATTTTGTCATTTGCCACAACATGGATAGAGTATCATGCTAAGTGAAATAAGTTATAGAACAACAAATACCATATGATTTTACTTATATCTGGAATCTAAAATACAAAACAAAAATGGACTCACAGATACAGAGAAAAAACTAGTTGTCAAATGGTGAGGGCTTAGGGGTAGTTGGCAAAACCTGTGAAAGGGCTTAAAAGGTATAAACTTTCAGTTAAAAAATAGATAAGTCATGAGGATGTAATGTACAACATAGAGAATATAATCAACAATATTCTGGTAACTCTATACAGTGACAGATGGTTACTAGACTTAAAATTACCCCCAAGTAATATAACCATCTACCCTCCAAATGTGAGTATCTATCTTATATTTTTATTATTTATTTACTTTCAGCCATGCAGGATCTTAGTTTCCCAACCAGGGATCAAACCCGTGCCCCCTGAAGTGGAAGCATGGAATCTTAATCACTAGACTGCCAGGAAAGCCTGTTCCTTTCAAGTGAAATGCTTCAGAAAATAGAATGTGGATAAGGACACAGATGTTAATTGTTGTTCAGTCTCTAAGTTGTGTCCAACTCTTTGCGACTCCATGGACTACAGTGTGCCCAGCTTCCTCTGTCCTCTACCGTCTCCCAGAGTTTGCTCAGATTCACGTCCATTGAGTCAGTGATGCTATCTAACCATCTCATCCTCTGCCACCCCACTTCTCCTTTTGCCTTCAATCTTTCCCAGCATCAGGGTCTTTCCCAATAAGTCAGCTCTTTGCATCAAGTGCTCAAAGTACTGGAACATTAAAATATTAAATTCGTATATGCCAAAAATCTAATTTGAAGACCTAAATAACTGGGTTTAGAGCATACCGTACATACTCTGTGCTTTACATTTCAGTAAATATAAAACAAAATTCTACAAAATTGGTGAAACATTCATTTAATATGAATTGTAAAATAACCAAATTCTATACTATGAATAAGGTCTTCAGTCATTTTTCTACTTCTATAGTAGAGTCCAATTACAATGTATATCTGTGAAGAGAAAAAGACACTGAAATCTCTTCTGAATCATTAAAAGAAAATTAAAAACTTTTTTTCAAAATAGTTTTGCTATTATTTACTGCTTCTTTGAAAACTTATAATCCACCAAATACACATGGACACATAAATGTATGTACACACAACCACTATACCTCAGGTAAACAAAAGGGTCATTTCCAAATTACTAAATAAAGCATTCCTTACTGTAGTATGGCATGTCACAATGACTAATTATGCATTATTTACACAATCTTTCAAATGAATGTCTTTTAAAAACATCTGCTATGTGGAATGGAAGCAGATATAGTAAAATTTATCAGAGAAACCCACAGAGACTTACATGATGGGGTTAATCATTTCATGATTAATGCTTTAAACCATAATTTAAAAGTTCACATGTTGTGATTTAATACAATCATAACATGAAATTAAGGCATTTTTATGAGTAAAAATGGCAAAGTATGAATGCTATTTCTTTAATCTGTGTAAACATGTGTTTACATCTGTGTAAACATGTGTTACCTTTTCTTAAAAAAAATCATAAATATGTTTTCTGGGATACCAGAAATATACTACGGGACATTTTCAAGCATCAAATTAGCATCTTCCAAGAAAATGAATGCCTATAAATATAGAATTTGAAAAAGCTTCAAAGTAGAATGAAGTAATCTCCATCTGTGATTAAGATTAGGGGATTTGTGGAAGCATGGTCCTTCTTGCCTGCTACATGTCATCTGAATGCCTGAGTATTACTCAAAAAAGGGCAATTAATTAGAAAAAGTAGAAGGTTGCAGCTAAGAAAAATATTTGTATTAAGGGACAATAATGTTGTGGGGCTATTGAAAATGTTATATCATCCACCCCATTAAGCTCATAGTAAAAGATGAAATACTAAGTGAATGATTTTATGTATTCTGTGATGTATCTCCCTGATACATACTGAATACACATGAAAATATGCTCAGTAAAAAGTCTAAGGCTTCTTTAAAGAACCTGAAATTCTTAAAACGCCTCTGCTTTGTTAATCTATGTGTCTATGTTATATGAAACGACAGAGGTCTATACTGTGTGTAAAATTACCATGGAAACAGAAACCTAGAGATCAGTAGTAAGGACTCAGCACGTACAACCCTGTAACTAGTCTTTCACAAACCGGCATGCTGTAACTTTATGCTAGATTCTCCTTGTCCTGAGTTGCTAGAGCATTTACCGGTATGCCCTTTCATAAAAAGCAGTGTAGTGAGAGTTCTGGCAGGGCTCTTCGGATGGTAACAGCACGCAGTGTTAAGGCAGATGATTCTTTCTTTGTTAAGGGAATTGGGCATGTGACATTTTTTCCAACTCTGGCCTAGGAGCCGGTTAAGGCCATTACACACAGGGGCAACACTGAAAAATGAGCAGAGTATTTAGTCTTATGGGGACTCCACTTGCTATTTGGCATTGGGACTCTCATTTTTCCTAGGATCAGAGGCTCAGGAGGGAGTCTACTTTACAGAGAGCTGTTGCAGAAATAGAATTCCAGTGCCTTCAACAGCTAAGAAGTAAAGCTCTCAGCCAAATTCTGGAAGGGCACCTGGAAAATGGTCCCCCCAAAGACTTGACCTCTTCAGTAGCTTCCCTGATGTACAAGATTCATTTCTATAGAAGGTAGCCTTATTACTGGAGACAATGAGAACACTGGCAAATCCTGATTCAGCGTGAATATGTAAATAGGGTGACAGAAGCATGAAGCATAAGAATGTTCTTTAATCCACATAAGACATAGACGGATACTGACTGATATTTTAAGAATATTATATATATTTGGAGCTTGTTGACAACTATAAACTATTATACACATACAATATCCTTTAAAAGTTGGGTTTCCATGGAAGTAAAAACTTAGAAGAATGAACAGAAGACCATGTTTTATGAAGCTATTTCTAGTTTGGTTCTCTTGAGTATATCTAAATTCTTGAGTCTTATGCATGCTCTTACTTTCTTCTAAATATTAGTAAGACAATGGCCCTGAAGTTTTTACTCATCCAGAAAACACTGTGTTAAAAGCCTTGGAAAACAGAAACCATATTAACAAAGTACCTTCTAGTTCACTTTAAACCTTGCTCTAAACATCAACCAGTCTGCCTTAAAATCCATTGTAAAAGCTCATCTACCTGAATTTAGTCTCATAGTTTAAGCAAACTTCATATCTGTATAAATTGGTATGAAGTACTCTGATTTCTACAATGACAAATCTGAAAAATAATTTTGCTTTTATGTCATCAGAGAGGGCTCTTGTTCAAAAATACTTCAAAATTCCTGAATTCTGTCCAGGGACTCAAAATGATTAAAACTAATTTTTAGAAAAAAAAATAGAGGAATTTATACAAGTAATGGAAATTAAGATGAGTGTTTATTAAGTGGTTTTAGTCTGGGTACTAATAAAAATACAGGTGTTACACCTATCATAAAAATTTATACTCTTTTATCTACAAAAGAAAAATTACAGAAACAGTAAGTTTAGAAACATAAAGATGAACAGAAACAGATCCCACTATGAAGTGTCCAAGTTTAACAGGTGATGGTTCATGAAAGGCCAGGGGGCTCACTTCCTAATGAGAAAAGCTGAGAAAAGAATAAGGGATTTGCTGTCATGTAAAAAGTGTGGTGGTGGTAGTTTAGTTGCTAAGTGATTGCCTCTTTGTGACCCATGGACTGTGGCCCACTAGGCTCCTCTGTTCACTGGATTTTCCAGGCAAGAATACTAGAGTATCTATCAACCTAGTGGGGTGGGACGGGGAGGGAGATGGGAGGGAGGTTCAAAAGGAAGGGGATATATCTATACCTATGGCTGATTCAGGTTGAGGTTTGACAGAAAACAGCAAAATTCTGTAATTATCCTTCAATAAAAAATGAATGAATTAAAAAGAAAACAACACTGGTAACAACCCAATTGCACATCAATAAGAAAAGGAATAAACTAACTGTGGCATATTCATGCAATTCAATGGTGAAAATGAGTGAACTACAATTGATCAGCATGGATAAATAACAAAAATAATCTGAGCAATAAAGGCAAGTTAAAGAAGATCATTAAAAAAAAGAATACTGGAGTGGGTTGCCATTTCCTTCTCTAGGGGATCTTCCCTACCCAGGGATTGAACCCTGCTTGGCTGGCAGATTTGACCACGAAGCCACCTGGGAAGCTGTAAAGTGAAGTCTAAGGAAAATAAGTGCTCAAAAATCACTAAAATAATTTTTCAAAGACAAATTTTACTCTTTTATGGGAAGAAAAGTTATCAAATATATCAATAAAAGTATTTGCTAATGGGAGATGCGAGATAGACTTCTTCTATAAAAAAACCAAAAAGAATCTTAAAAAATAATCCATATATATTCACCACCAAAAGCAATGAATGGGGCTTGTGGAACTTTTTTCTGTACTTTTCTATTGGATTATCTATTTGGATAAAGATTATCAAGATAAAGTTAAAGGCAGGCTAACTTTGGTATAAAAATGAAATGTGGAGTTATAGATGGTAGCCTTTTTAATGTTTTCCAAAGTAACAACTAAGCTTCCCCAGTGGCTCAGTGGTAAAGACTCCGTCTGCAATGTAGGAACTGCAGGAGACGTGGGTTCGATCCCTGACTGGGGAAGACAACCTGGAGGAGGGCAACCCATTCCAGTATTCTTGCCTGGAGAATCCCATGGACAGAGGTGGTTGGTGGACTATAGTCCATGGGGTCACAATGAGTCAGACACGACTGAAGTGACTTAACATGTGCACACAGACACGAAAGTAACAACTGTAAACTGAGGAAGTGCTGCTCAGTGTGTTGAGGAAGTGGTAACGGAAAAAGAGGAGCTTTCTCACTTGACAATTTCTATTTTATTTTAGCTAGCTAATAGAATATTTCTTCACATTATCACTAAAAGCATGAGAGAATTTAAATATTTATTTGACATGTTTGAATTAAACATAAAATGTTAAAGGCTAAAACTGGATATTTGATTTTTACATGAAGTACTAACTCAAAATATTTAAGCTTCTCAGGGATATGTTCATACATCATGAATAACTGGCTCGGGAACATTCAGATATACACTGACTAAAACAAAATGCTAATATTCTTATTTGGTGGCACAAACACCCATGCAGAGAGTGACAAATGTGGAGTTCTAAGCTGATGCCCAGCACGCTAGAGGTAATTTTGCTTAATGTTAGCAAAATCTCATCTATGTGGAAACTTAAAGTACCACGCACTGCCTAAGAGCGCATGTCACTGTCTCATACTTGGTTTCGTTCCTATTAGAAGCAGCCTTCGGAGCATGGCAACACTCGGCAGGCTTTACCATACGGCACTCTGATGTACAATTTAAACCCCTTTGTTTACAGAACTTGTATTTAAATTTTTTAGAAATAAACTTTCAAACACATATAAAAACAGAGAAAAGTATAATTAACCACCTCCCAGATTTAATAATTACCTTATGCCATACTTTTCAGGCTCCATTCATCTTTTCCCTTTCTTCCATTAGAGAATTTTGAAACAGACCTCTCACATGAGATTATCAGAACTCTCAAGACTTCCACTTGTAGCTCTATAAAATAAGGACTTCAGAAAACTACCATTACTCCATAATGCCACATAAGTAGCTCATATTCAGAATTTTTCTGCTGTCTCACAAATGTCTTTCTTCAGTGGCATGCGCTAGCCAGGCTAAAACGAGGTTCACTGATTGCAGTTGTGACTGTTCTTTACGTCCCTTAAATCTAAAAAGGATTTCCCATTCCTTCATTTTCATTTTCTTGGTTCACTGCTGGAACCATAGCAATAAACTCACAGGATGTGCCACATGCTGAATTTGTTTGATGGATTTCTCATGGATTCATTTACACAACCTCGAACTACAATTTTTCTTGTAAGCAGAAATTTAGAGAGAAAAAGCTTTCAGGTCAAGCTTCTGTGGGTTAGAGTACTTTACGAAGGGTGCCACGTACTTTACATCCTGCCATATCATAACTTTTTTATTTGCTCAGATCAATCAGCCAATTCAAGTGGTGGCAGCCTGATGCTTGTATTTTCAAGCTTACCACCTTCCTTTCTACTAATGCAAGGATTCTCAGCCTTGGTTGCAAACCACACAACTTGGTTGCCTGGGGTGGAAGTATAGGGTGCAGAATTTAGAAACTACTGCTGACTGAGTCCCACATTCAGAGATGCCAAGTCACTCAGCCTAAGTTGTGGTCTGAATATCAGGACTTTTAAAAAATTCACAAGGTAATTCTAAAGTGCAGCTAGGATTAAGAACATAGAGGTTTTTGCATACATTAATAATCTTTGCTTGAATCAATGATTTCATTAAGGGTTGTAAATTGATTTTCTAATTTTATTGATTTTTCTGTATTTATTACACTGTCTAGGGTTATTGGGTGATCCTGGGGAAAAATACATACAGGACAGGAAGGATAAAATTTTAATTCTTCTCTTTAATTACTAGTAAGTAAATTAACTTAATTATGAGTAAGGCAGTGGTTCTTAAACAGCAGAGTGGAATCACCTGCTGTTTAAAGGTGGATCTTAAAAGATCATTGATGTCTGGTTTGGGCCCCACACTTTAGGAATTGGTCATGTGTAGGGAGGCCTGGGAATAATATTTTAACAACTCCACAGGCAATTTTAATATGCACCAAAGTTTGGGAACCTCTGGAGTGAGGTTATTTGTTATTCAAATTACCTCCAGTGGTGATAAAAAGTTTTTTTTTTACTTGTTTTGATAGTGGTTGTTGCATTTTTGTTGACAGAAAACTGTATCAGATATATGAAAAGAGAAGAAAGCAAAGCTGACAGGTAACATAACAAAATTATTAAGTTTAAGATCAGGCATAACTCCAACTTTCATAAGAATTAATCAAATAATAGAATGGTCAGTGGTATGCTGAAGTCTCCAGGCAATGTGATTTAATGAATATTTAATAATTATTTCTTTAAATAATTTACCCTCTTTAATCTGCAGATGTGGCTTAAAGAGAAATTGGAAAGAATTTTCTTAAAAGCCTAATAAATTATTAAAAATTTAAATAATCATGATGATTTACACTTCAAATGTTACTAACCACTGGTAACGTGGGAAGCATGGATAGGCGTAACAGTTGGTAAAGGTAGGAATATATGTTTGTGGGGATGAACTTGGACCTGGAGAGTTTGCATGAAGGTTATTCTAAACTAAAATATTTGAGATTCAACAGATACCAGAAAGAAGGCTTTTTGTAGCTTCCCTTATTTCACTAAGAGCAGAAAACTTCTGGGAGGGAGGTTGCCACGGATTCCTTCTGGAGGAATTTTATGGAATTAAACAAAAAAACAAAACGGAGAGACCACTTGCACCTTGTACTTGCATAAACAAACATCATCACAAACTGTCTTATCTCCTGTTGGTTCTCCTGGAAATCCATTTGTTCTTCCTACAGGAGCCTTTCCTGCCTGCATCCTTTCCAGTAAGTTAGGTATATAACCCCCAACCCTAGTCATTTAGGGAACTACTACTTTTGTGAGCTTTATATGCATATGAATACTTCAGTTCAGTTCAGTTCAGTTGCTTAGTCCTGTCCAACTCTTCGCGACCCCATGAATTGCAGCACGCCAGGCCTCCCTGTCCACCACCAACTCCCAGAGTTCACTCAGACTCACGTCCATCGAGTCAGTGATGCCATATGAATACTCAGGGTTTTTATTATTCTTATTAATCTCTCTATTGTCAGTTAAATTCACAGGCCCCCAATTACTTAACCCAAGAGGGTAGAGGAAAAGTCTCCCCCTCCCACATCTCGCTAAGCAATTTCATGGGCAAATTGACACTATTTGCCAAAATAGAAACATATACACCCTTGTCCAAGCAGTTACCCTTAAAAATGTGATCACCAGAGACACTCAGATATGCAGTGATAATTTTTACCATTGCTTGTCAAAGGGCAAAACTGGGAAAAAACAAAAAATGTTCACTAAAAAGGAACTGTTTATATAATTTTCTAAATAATAGACACCCATTAAACAGGAGGTAGATCTTTATACACAGTGTTTTAGAAACACATGCATGGATTTACTATGTTGTTAAGGAAACAAGTAAGTCACAGAACAATGTATAATATATTATCTTCACTGAAGTAAGAAGAAAACAAATGCAGATGTATAGATATTTACACACACACACTCACCAGTTTGGTTTGTTTTCAGATTTACTGTGTGTGTGTGTGTACAGGTGTGTGTGTACAGGTGTGTGTGTATGTGTATAGGTGTGTGTGTGTGTGTGTGTGTGTGTGTAGGTGTTTGGCGCAATGGTCATGGTACGGGTAGATGTGGGAATGAGGGAAATTTTTAGCTTTTACTCCAAATTCTTCTATTTATTTTAAGTAAGAAACATTCCTCAAAGAGAAAAAAAAAAGCATGCCTTTTGTAACAAAACATGAAAAAGCTAAGTGAACCTTCATAGTAGTGTTTAGGAAGTTACAACACTGCAATTGTGGTAAGAAGACTATAATGACTACGTTACTAAAAAAGGCCTGAAAAATAAGCAAGGAAAAGCTTAGGACTCCGAGGCTGATATTAAGAGAAATTCATATTTCTCTTGGTATTTGGAAGAGAAGCAGAAACAAAATTTTGTCATTTATACAATTTATAGTCATAATAAATCATAAAATTCAAGCTCAATAATAGTCCTTTATACATGATTGCTAATCTAATATTCTGCTTATGAATATGTATAATATAACTTCCTGCTATATCTCCTTTACAAATTCAGTACATTTCTACTGAGGCATAAAGTGTTCTCGTTTAAGTTTGGTCTTGTCTCATGATGTGCTGATGCTTTTTTGTGTTGTAAATTACTTGCTCCAGATGGAGGAAAAAAGAAAAATAAATTGACTAGGGCTAGTCTCTCAATTATCTTTTATCTTCAGTATTTATGTTTTTTTTTTTTTAACCCATCCCAGTGGAAGAAAACTTGTGTCCATTTAGAAGCAAAATTTAAATGTATAAAGAAAATGGTAAAAAAAAAACCTTTTGAGAAACTCTTAAAATATTAAGTAATATCTGTATATACTATACAATAATGGTTTAAATGGATGGCATGTTAAAATTACGGCACTTCAGTACATATTCCACAATAAATAAATGTAGCACTAAGTTATATAATCTAACTGGCTTAAAATTTCTATTTTACCACCATCTTTCTCCTTCTCTTTCACATGTGTTGTCAAACATCAAATATATGAATGGAATGGAATCATTCATAGTTTCTCTCCTTCTTATAGTGAAAGACCCATCCAAGTTTATTAATCCCTTAGTGCCTTTTGGTCAACCAGAAATTTACCCTACTTTTATGTTTCTATGTCTTTTATTTTTTTTTTCACTTCATACTTGAGCAAATTAAAAAAATTTCCTTTAATTACAGGTCGATTTACAATGTTAATATCTTCAGGACAGCAAAATGACCCAGTTATACATATGTATATTCCTTTTCATATTCTTTTCCATTCTGGTTTATCACAGGATGGTGAATACAGTTTCCTGTGCTATACAATAGTACCTTGTTTACTCAACAGCCCTTCTTTCTGATGCAAAGAGTACACAGTGTTTGGTTATTTTTATGACTGAACTGGTGTGCTACTTCTTAAAAGAAGGGAAAGGCCAAGGTTTATCCTTTAGATGATACCTTCCATAATATAATATTTTCCATCATGAAGAAATATAATTACTTGTGCATAAATTTGCATTCTCACTTTCTTCAGGTCTTTACCTATTATTCTAATATACTTTTTCTATGAATATGGATTTTTTTTCTATTGTATTATATGGGTTCTTAACAGCTACCTCAAATTTTGGTGGAACACAAGAGACTGTAGAAATACTTACACTGGTATGAAGGTGTGAAGAGTGGAAAAATGGCACATTTTACAAAAGGGGAAACAGGAACACTAAGACAACATTCCCCCTTCACTCCTTTGCAGCAGAATATACATAAACACATTCACAAAATCCACGGTCATAAGGAATGTAAGGCTATGGAAAAGACAAAGCCAAACAGAAAATGATAAACTCTCCTCTGCATGAAAGAGAAGAGGAGGTGCATTACCATTTTTAGAGAGCAGATATATAATGCTGATAAGATAGAAAATACAGAATAATGAGGACAGAAGACAACAGAAATGCAAGATAACAATAAAGCATATATGCTTAAAACAACTTTATAACATCCAGGGGAGCATCTCCTTAAGACTGCTTCCCAATCAATCTAGGAAAATAGAAATGTTTTGTAGAATGGGTGATTATTCCATATGCTTTGGGAAGTTATCTCTCTGAGTATTCAAAGTTTTGGCCTTTTACTTTCCAAGAGCCTACAATCCCTGGTACGAGTTAAAAATCAACCAAACCAACTAACCAACCAACCAACCAACCAAGAAAAACACAAGAACCTGATTATCCTGAACTGAATCACAAATGGAAATCTTTTCTGCCTACGGCCTCTTGAGCTCTTCCCTAGAAAATGACTCTACAGTAAGTTAGCTATTTAAAAACAAATTCAGCAGTTGGTCTCAATTTCTGGTAGGGATCAAATTATTGCCTTGCTATCAATTCACTTTGTTGCTGAAAATCTTCTCAAGTCAAATTTGTAATACCAAAAAGAAAAAAAGAAAGGGTAGAGAAATTGTCTTCAAGGAAATGTTCAAAATACTAAAGAAAAATGAGGAACAATGACAGACCTCCAATCCTAAATCCTTTCATGTGATCCTTTTTTTTATTTAGGAAACCAAGATAATTGAATAAAGATGTTTCTTTTGCCAAGACCTAGCCAAAGACAAAATAGACCAAAGACTTTTAAAATATATTTTATATTTAAGCCATCTCTACCTCATTCTGGGTGGGACTGCCAAATTTTAAAACAAGATTATTTTCATATTACATTCAGTATTTCTGCATGCGTACCGGTAAAGAGAAGATAACAAACTTTACAAGAGAAGTAGCAGCAAACCTGTCATTTCATCCCATTTACTCACAATCGAACTTAAGGGCATCTATAACTGCTTAGAAAAAGGATTATGAAACAAACCAGATATTTCTTTTATTCATATAATCAAATTTCAAATTTCTACTCTTATCATTATAGCTTATTGCCATGGTTATAACTGAAATGCCTTAAGAATGGCTGAAAAGTAGGCAAATTTAAGAAAACACATAAGTAACATTAATGTAGTTAAAATAATAGAGTGAAGTAAATAGCATTTGTGTTTGCTGTGTCTGAAGGTTATGTTTCCCTGAAGAAGGAAAGAGGGTAAGTAAATGGAATACCTCCATGTTGGAACATGAACTTGTGCAGGAGTATACTCTGATTTAAGCAAGGGATGAAGTACAGTTATCAGATGTGAATTATGAGTGTGCATGTGGTGAAGACAGATGAATTACTGAAGCTTATTTCCCTAAACACTAAAGTGTTTGGTGAGCTAGTTGGCATATGTATAAAAATAAAAGATTATACAATATTTATGTATTAAATGAAACATAAATATAATGTTTTACAAATTATCTATAATATTTTATCTATCTCTATTTTATGCATTAGTAAATCATGAAGAAAGAAAGAAAGTGAAGTCGCTCAGTCGTGTCTGACTCTTTGAAACCCTGTGGACTGTAGCCTACCAGGCTCCTCCATCCACGGGATTCTCCAGGCAAGAATACCGGAGTGAGTTGCCATTTCCTTCTCCTGGGGATCTTCCCAACCCAGGAATCAAACCCGGGTCTCTGGCATTGCAGACAGATGCTTTACCCTCTGAGCCACCAGGAAGAAGGTGGTCAAATGACTGAAACTGAGTGAACACACCGGTTGGGAGGAGAGGTAGAAAGGATGCTAAGGGATGGTCATTCCCTATTAGGTGTCTTCATAATCTAAGCTCGTTCTCTTTATGAGTACATCAATACAGTTACATACTGTGCCTGCCTGGCTTTGGTAGTTAGAAATCTACAACTGCTCCCTCCAGCTTACTTCAGCTAGGATGTTTCTCTGGGTCTACTTTAGAAGTAGACCTTCTCCGGGAAGGCTGTATCTCCCTTGTGGTTCTAGCTAATGCCGGAAGACTGCCTTGCTCTACCTCCCACCATTGCTACAATTTGGTGGCAACCCACGCAGCGCTTGGTCCCTGCAGTCCTAGACATGGCAGCAGCTTCCAGGAACAGTTACCTCTTTGGGTGATTGGGCCCTGACTGATACAGCTATTTTCCTTGGGCTGCGAAGAACTTCCGCCTATCAAATGCTAGCATTCCAAGAGAATGGGGCAATGACAGATATCGAAATATTTTGTAGCCAGAAATATAAACGATGACGCTAATGAGGGAGTGAGAGGACTGACCTCATATACCAAAAGGGAGGGGAATGAATACAACTCTTCTAGGAAAACAACTTGGTTATACATCTAAAAAGCCTTGAAAATGTTCATATACTTTGAATAGTTTACTTCCTTGGGAAAACCTAGCCTAAAAGATATATCAAAGCTACAGGTATAATTTTATATACAAGGATGTTTACCATAACATTATTTATACCCATGAAAAAACACCCGAGTGTCCAAAAACAGAGCTATGGGTAAATATGATATATACTTATAGTTTTTCTTTAAAGAATTCCCCTCCCCAATTTTAAGTGTATAGAGCTATATATCTCCACTAGACCTGAAACACTTAAGAGGTCAAGGATATCTGTTTTAAACAGTGACAACTATGTGCGAGCCAACTATGCTCTCAAGAAATATTTTTGGAATAAATTAATGATGCAGTATTAAATATGAACTTACAGGAGAATTTTATATTAAATGGTAGAGTTCTACCATAGCTTAGTAGCAAATGCACTCTGTATTTTTCTTTAAACTGAAATCTTCACATCTCTTTTCAACAGTTCACAGCACTGCCACGTCTCCTGAGGAATGTTTAAATCGAATGACTTTTTGCTCAAAGGATTTCCAGTAGCTCCCCATGACCTGTAGGAAGTTCAAAGTCCCTGGTATTTACAGATCTCTATAATTTGGCCCAGTGTGGTCTTTGCCCATCTTATCATCTCCCAAACCAGTTTTAAATGTTCCCATAAGACATTTTTGTAGTCTCTGCTGCTGTGACAATGACAATACTCTCTCCACAGCTGGTCTGCCAGTCAAGCCCCAGGCTCCAGGCTCACCCCTGCAAAGTTATCTCACAAATGGACTGTCCATTTGATGACGATGTTTCCTGCATAATACTTACTTGGCAGTTAACCACATATAATTTCATGCCATGTCCTTCCTACTATTAAACTGCTGTTTGTAAGTCTTATTGTTAAGTAGATTTTCACGTCTCTTCTTCATCTTTGTGCTCAGTAGCTCGGTCATGTCCAACTCTTTGAGACCCCATGGATTGCAGCCTGCCAGGCTCCAGTTGCCCTTCCTACTCCAGGGGATCTTGCAACCCAGGGATCAAACCTGTGTCTTCTGCCGTCTCCAGCATTGAAGGTGGATTCTTTGCAAATGTGCCACCTGCGAAGCCTCCATACTACACGTCATCTATGCTTTGAGTAAAACACTACATTTCTTGGGAATAGCTTCTTTAGAAAATAGCAAAGAGCCTTGTATACACTATAAATAACACCAGAATCCTGGTATCAGGTTCAGATAAACTCAGATACCAGGCATTTAGTGATTTGAGTTTTACTGAATTCAACCTTGTGTAAAAACTGTCAGAGTATTTGGATATCAAGGCCTAATCTAGCATTTATAAGTTGCTGGCATTGTCCCGCACATTATAAGCTTCATGAGAGGCAAGGGGCATGTGTGTGTGGAGTCCATCACTATCTGATGAGCAATGTGTATAGTATATGGTTCATGATGTGGCTGCTCAGTAACCATTTAATGAGTGAAGACATCAAACATCTGTGAAAGTGGGAGACACTCTCCTTAATGTAATTCATCCTTTATATGAGGTGAACTTAAGGTAAAAAGAACATGTAGACTACATTAGAATCTTCCAGGCTACTTTAGAAGCTATCAGGTAGTCCACATTTGAGTACAAAGAAATGAACATTTCAGGTAACTCTTCCCTTTTAATATGGAAAAAAAAAACACACAAAAAACCACTGTGAAAGGAAAGACTTTGACTTAGATAAGTGATTAGCAAACTTCCTAAGATTATACAAAAACCTGTGTGTGAGGGCATTGCTATATTTATGATGAGAAATTCAAATATTGAATTGACATTAAAAATATTGATGCTTAATCCTTTAATTTCTTTACAAATGACATACATAAATCTATTCAAACATGTTAAAAAATTAAGCATATTAATAAGTACTACCTTTAAGCAAAGTAGCTCAATATTGCCACTATTAAAGTTTTGGCTTAACTGATCTCATCAAGAGACAGTAAATTTAAAGAGCAGACTTTGCTGGGCAAAATGTAAGAAAGACTTTTTTATATGATTAAAAACTCATACCTGTTGATCTCCAAGGAAATGACTTCTCAGTTGAGCTAGAGAAAAAGAAGGAAAAAAAAATGGAACATTTATTTCCTTTGTTGTAAACTTTAATTGTGGATCTGTTTTGCATATAAACATTTAATTTTCACATTTAATTATATAAAAGTATATTAAAACCTCAAACAAAATTTAAAGTGACTGTTCTAAATTAATTTTTAGAGAGTATTTAACCCCCTATGTCAACTGGGACAAATCTGTATTTCTTAGAACTTAAGGCAAATTATAAAAAGACGTATGATTCTCCTTGAATAAGACAAGTACAACAGCACAGCCAACTGTGACCTTCACAGTACTTATATGAGGGCCTACACTGCTTTATTGGAGAAGGCAGTGGCATCCCACTCCAGCACTCTTGCCTGGAAAATCCCATGGACGGAGGAGCCTGGTGGGCTGCAGTCCATGGGTCGCACAGTGTTGGACACAACTGAAGCAACTTAGCAGCATCAGCAGCATGCTGCTTTATGTGGAATAATTTATATGAAAACTACATATAAAACAACATATATATCATACTTTGTATGACATATACATTAAAAAGAACCCAAATGGTTGTTAATGAGTTTATTCATTTTACTTATTTTCAAAAAAGCCTTAGATGCTGTAATAGACATATAAGTTAATGGGGTCAATTTACTGAATGTTGCCTTATAAAATTTAAATATCGTAACTCTTTATATCAAAACACAAAGTTTTACAAATTAGGGGTAAATTTTAACTATATATTTTTCTAAGTTTATAGAGTGCTATGCTCAGTTACGTCCAAGTCTCTGCAACCCCACGACTATAGTCCGCCAGGTTCCTCGGTCAATGGGATTCTCCAGCAAGAATACTGGAGTGTGTTGCCAGGTCCTCCTCCAGAGGATCTTTCCCACCTAGTGATAGAACCTGCATCTCCTGTGTCTCCTGCATTGGCAGGTGGATTCTTTACCACTGAGGCACCTGAGAAGCCCAGTTTATAGAGTACCAATTTTAAAAATTAGTGCATAAAGACATATCTGAGCCTCCCTGTCCACCCCCTCCCTTAAAATAATACAGGAAAGCATGGTTCTCAGGGGATAGTGTAGCAGAACAAAGCAATAAGAGAGGCTGAATTATTAGGCATTCATTAAATGTTAAAGTACCTCACATATATCATCTCCTGTATATTATACAAAACAACCTAATGAAGAGGTACCTTATTATCTTTATTTCACAGATTGAAAAACTGGACAAAGTCTTATTACATTAGTAAATGGAAGAACTGGGATTTAAACCAAGGATGTTTGGATTTCAAAGTCAGGGCTTCTTACCACTGTGCTATATAGAACAGCTTGTGATTCCATTTTTGTATTAAACACACACACATGCACACATAGACACACAATATGCCTATGAAGTATAGAAAAATAAAGATCAAAGTGCTAGTGGTTTTTTCTGTGGGTTACAACTAAAAGGATTTCTTTCTTTTTAAACATTTGTGTTTTATTTAGAAATCAGAAACAAATACATACTGAAGCATTTTGGAAGTGTTTATTAAATTTAAGGAAAAGGTACATGATTTTGCACTTAAGGAAACTCTAAAATAAAGAAAAGAACAATACTTTTAAAGCTGTAGTTGTAAGATTTTAAGTCCATGTTAGTGCCTTGGTATTTTCCCCAAGTCATTAAGTGGCTGATGAAACTCTTGCTGGTTAAAAACTCTAGATTCAGTAAGAACTCCCAAAGTTCAATTTTGCCTGTGATCTGCAAGCAGCTCACATTCTGGGACCTTGAACTAGCTGTGACCAGGGGAACATGCTCCCAATGAACAGTCAGTCAGTTAATGCTCATCTTCAGCTTCCGATCACGATCCTCCACCTGATGTACTCCTAACTAATTTCAAAAGGGACTGATGGGAAGAAAAAACAGATGAAAATTTGGTCAAATATCAATAAATGGCATACTTGTCTTGTTCCTGAAGATATTACCACATTCTCAAAAGTGGTTTCCAAAACTGATTTCTAATTCTCTTGAATATTATCATTTAATCCTATCATCTAAACTAGCTTTCTAAGCACCAAAGTTGCTATTACCCAACTGTGTTTCTATCAACATATTCACATTTTTTGTCAATATTAAAATCAAACTACTAACCAGAAATGTTTAATATACTTCAGGTGTCTTGGGAGTGGTAAAGTCTATTATCTTCTGGTTGAAATTTACATAAACCTTAATGAAATATCCTTATAAGTTTTTTTTTTAATTTTGAAATTTTAGATCATAGATTATATATCATCTTAACTGCTCAAACTGGGCAAGGGTTGTGGCTATTTTGTGCATCTCTTTAGGTCAAGTGCACTGCATATTGCCTGGCAAACAGATGTGTTTTGTGTGTGTGTGCACAGTTGTGTCCAAACCTTTGCAAGCCCCTCTACTGTGGCCTGACAGACTCCTCCATCCGTGGAATTTTCCAGGCAAGAATACCGGAGTGGGTTGCCATTTCCTACTCCAGGGGATCTTCCCGACCCAGAGATCGAACCCTTGTGTCTTGTGTTTCCTGCTCTGGCCGGTGGATTCCTTACCACTGTACCATCTGGGAAGCCCCTAATATATATGGTTTTAACACAAATTGTGAAAAAAGTATTAATAATACTGAGTTCTTCATTGTCCTGAGGGATCAGGTATATGTAAATTATTACTATTTTGTTCATAAGCTGGCTTGAAACTCAACATTAGAAAATACTAAAATCATGGTATCCAGTCCCATCACATCATGGCAAACAGAAAGGGGAAAAGTGGAAGCAGTGATAGTTTTATTTTCCTGGGCTTCAAAATCACTGTGGACAGTGACTATAGCCAAGAAATTAAAAGATGCTTGCCTCTTGGGAGGAAAGCTATGACAAACCCAGATGGCATATTAAAAAGTAGAGACATCACTTTGCTCACAAAGGTGCAAAAAGCTACGGTTTTTCCACTAGTTATATACAGAAGTGAGAGTTGGACCATCAGGAAGACTGAGCACCAAAGAATTGATGCTTTTGAATTGTGGTGCTGGAGAAGACTCAGAAGGACAGAGAAGCCTGGTGTGCTGCAGTCCATGGGGTTGCAAAGAGTCAGACATGACTTAGCAACTGAACAACAACACTTTGCTCAAACAGGTCAAATTATTCTCCCCTACTCTAGGTAGGAAGTTCCAGTAGTCTCATTGTATAACAAGCAGGCAAGTAGCATTTCCAGTGCTGAAAAGACCTTTGATCATCAAAATACAGTAAGGCATTCCAGTCCTAAATATTCATTGGAAGGACTGATGCTGAAGCTGAAACTCAATACTTTGGCTACCTGATGCGAAGAACTGACTCATCTGAAAAGACCCTGAAGCTGGGAAAGATTGAAGGCAGGAGAAGGGGATAACAGAGGATGAGATGGTTGGACGGCATCACCAACTTGATGGACATGAGTTTGAGCAAGCTGTGGGAGTGGGTGATGGACAGGGAGGTTTGGCTTGCTGCAGTCCATGGGATCACAAAGAGTCAGACACGACTGAGTGACATGAACTGAACTAAGGTGAAGGCATGGGGAAGTCTGAGTTAAAATTACCTTTTCTCCTATCATATTCTAGACAAACAATAAAAAAAATCACGGGGAAAATAAGTTAATATTGAAGATTAAAAATAAAAAATTCCATGGTATATTTTGAAGACTATATATTTAGCCCAATTACTGTCATACTAATTCCACAATCCTGGTCATTATATATTATTCATAATAGTCCATTTCTTTCTGAACCACCACTCTGGGGTTCAGGGATCAGGCAGTAAATACGTGAAGTTCTGAAATGCTGTTTCAAGTCACCTTTATTGGAACAATAAACTAGAGGCAGCTCCACATGACACATAGGTGTATTCCTTCCTCCCTCTCTCCCTCTAGCCATCTATTCCAAAACAAGATTTCCCCGACTTTTATTGAATGCCTGCAACATGTCTCAGAGCACTGTGGTCACGGATGACTCCATTTCATTCCCTTTCACTTCTCATCTGAACATGCTAAGAACCTCCTCTGCAGTGTGGAAACATTTTAAAACACAAGAATGGGACCATCCATGACAACTCTGTTTCAGTGGGAAGATGCATTCACAATTCCTAACAACTTAATGATCAACAACCTTCTAGAATGAAATCCATTTATAAGTTTGGGACTGTTTGGTTAGACAGCAAACTACAGTTAAAAGCAAAATCATCAGCAAATTAATAAATCAAGGCAATTCATTTTAATGAGAAAAAAAAATCTTAGTTTTAAGAAAGACACCATGCCTTCATCACAGTATTGATGAGAAAATGCAATAAATCACTATAAAATTCCATACACTTAAGAAATTATGTATTTTTTTCATTCACAGACATAAATGGAGCCCAAAATACCTTTGTTGAATATCTACTGCAGTCTTTCAGTTCAGTTGCTCAGTTGTATCCAAATCTTTGCGACCCCATGGACTGTAGTGCACTAGGCCTCCCTGTCCATCACCTACTCTCAGAGCTTGCTCAAACTCATGTCCATCAAGTCGGTGATGCTATCCAACCATATCATCCTTTGTCGTCCCCTTCTCTTCCTGCCTTCAATCTTTCCCAGCATCAGAGTCTTTTCAAGAGTCAGTTCTTTATATCAGGTGGCCAAAGTATTGGAGTTTCAGCTTCAGCATCAATCTTTCCAATTAATATTCAGGACTGATTTCCTTTAGGATGGACTGGTTGGATCTCCTTGAAGTCCAAGGGACTCTCAAGAGTCTTCTCCAACACCACAGTTCAAAAGCATCAATTCTTCAGTGCTCAGCCGTCTTTATGGTCCAGTTCTCACATGCATACATGATGACTGGAAAAACCATAACTTTGACTTGACGGACCTTTGTTGGTAAAGTAATGTCTCTGCTTTTTAATATGCTGTCTAGGTTGGTCATAGCTTTCCTTCCAAGGAGAAGCGTCTTTTAATTTCATGGCTGATGTCTCCATCTGTTGTAATTTTGGAGCCCAAGAAAATAAAGTCTCTCACTGTTTGCATTGTTTCCCCATCTATTTGCCATGGAGTGATGGGACCAGATGCCATGATCTTCGTTTTCAGAATGCTGAGTATTAAGTCAGCTTTTTTTAACTCTCCTCTTTGCCTTCATCAAGACACTCTTTAGTTTCTCTTTGCTTTCTGCCATCAGGGTGGTACCATCTGCATATCTGAGGTTATTGATATTTCTCCCAGCAATCTTGATTCCACCTTGTGCTTCATCCAGCCCAGCATTTTACACGACGTACTCTGCATATAAGTTAAATAAGCAGGGTGACGATCTACAGCCTTGACGTAGTCCTTTTCCAATTTGGAACCAGGCCGTTGTTCCATGTCCGGTTCTAACTGTTGCTTCTTGACCTGAATAAAGATTTTTCAGGAGGCAGGTAGCCCACCAGGCTCCTCTGTCCATGAGATTCTCTAGGCAAAAATGCTGAAGTGGGTTGCCATGTCCTCATCCACAGGATCTTCACAACCCAGGGATCGAACCCAGGTCTCTTCCATTGCAGGCGGATTCTTTACCATGTAAGCCACCAGAGAAGCCCATAGCTGTCTTCAAAATCCCCTTATTGTGATATTTTCCTATGTTATGAGTGAGAAAACCAGCCACTCACAGTCCCTTGCAGCCAGAGAGCCGGTCAGTGACAGGGTCTAGAAGGAGGCTGGTCAGTGCGGCAGTGGTGCAGCAGGGACCATCAGTGGGGGGCCAGTAGTGGCAGTGGGCACTGTTCCCATAATCCCCAACTCAGAAGGTGGTTCTCTGGCCTTCCCAGAGATTCTGAAAATTGATACCTCACAGCTTCTGACAAGTTCTTTTCCTGCTTACATAGGCTAGAGGGGATTCTACTGTTTGTAGCTGAAGGTTCTGACTGATGTTTATGACTGAGCCCAAATATAAACGGCCCTCTGAAAAGAGCTAAAACCTCACCCCTTAACTCTTGACCTGTATTTCCAGCTGCGTACTGGATATAATACATTTTGTACTTGACACACTGAAACCCTTTCCTCCCCCCCCCCAAATAAATTCCCATCTAATCATTACCACCTAGTCTCTCACTGAAGAACATGGAGCTGTTTTACTGACTACCTACTGTCCCCGCACCCCCCTCATGAACAGCTCCATAAGGGCAGGGAAGTCTGCCTCGTTCACAGATACACGTACAGAACCCACAGCAGCTTGTGGCACACGGCTGTCACTCAAAACATACACCTTCTGAATCCATTGCTATCACCAAGTACACAGTTCAGGCTTTCATCCTCTCATGGTCTCTTGGGTGGATCATTCTTTCAGGCTCTCTCCTAGCTGGTCTGCTTGGCTTTGATTTCTCATCCTTTCAGGCTCTCTTCCAGGCTGTTGCTACGGTGATATTTCAAACACTCAAATCTGAAATTCTCCTGATGCTAACGCACAACAGATTCATACAGGATACATTTCAAGCATCTTGGTTAGTATGGCAGAGATTCAAACATCTTCAGATGGTGCAGAAGGCCCTCCACCACCTGGTTCCTTCGAGTTTGCCCTTTCCCACACAAACCTACATTCTAGGCATTTCTAATTACTTGCAGTTTCCTCACATATCAGGCTGCCTCACGCTTCTAGTGCTATTTTGGGGGTAGAATGTGTAGAACACAGTCTGGAAACTCAGAATTACACAAATTTCAGAATGGTATACGTGGTACAATGTTAACAATATATATGTCATACACACCATGGATTGGAACACTCTAGTTTACTTTTACTTTTTAATCACTTAATAACAACAGGAATATCTTTGTAAAATGGTCAACATCAATAAGTCAGTACTCGATTTCCTCCTGGATTCTACTGTGTCTGATGTGAGCTTCAGAGGACAGTAGTAGCAAACGGCAGGAGAGGGAGGAGTGGGGAAAACTTGAAGCTACACAGTAACTTCATCGCGGCATTTCCCTCACCTTCTCCCTGGTCTAGTGGGGCCTCTATCATCACTAGTGAGGTGCAGGCTACTGTCACTTTCTCATCCAAAACACACTGAATTGGGATACAATCCAAGTTATTCCATTGTTTTATTTAGAAAAATAGCTATTAAGAAATTTTATACTACACACAGAGACATATATGTGTGTAAGAATATGTACAGCCCTTATTAATACCTCAAAAAGTTAAGCACAGTCAAAACTCAAGCTTCATTTGGTATTAGTGGACAGGAATTACTGGAAGGAATACACCAGGAACTGTTTTACTTATGAACAGAGTATGGGCATGTACCATTGTCTAGACTACATACCCTCCACAACATTCTCTCTGGTAAGCACTAGTCATTCTTCAAAAATTAGCATGATGAAAGTTGATCACTTCTTTATATTAACAATTAATCTACCTTGATTCTTGTTTTTCATATGATTGTAACTGCAATATTTGCTTATCTGTTTCCACTACCAGATTATGGCTCTCCTGAGGATAAAGACTGTGGCTTAATTCTATTTGCATCCAACCACAACTGTGTAGAATGCTAAATAAATGATAGGTGATATTAATTTTTTGAGTTGCTCATTATTAGGGCTAATCCTATGTTATTTTAGAATTGTTTCAATCATTCTACAAAGGAATTTTTGGCTTTTTCTACATCTTACAGAAAAGATGTCTACTGTAAATATTACATGAACCCATTCAACAAGTATTTGTTGATCATCTACTGAGTGCCAGACATTGTTAGAGGCTGGGATATAATGGTGAAAAGAAGCAAACAATGATCAACATTGTTAATCAGGGAAATGCAAATTAAAACCACAATAAGATGTCACTTCATACTTGCTAGATTGGCTATCACCAGTTCAGTTCAGTTCAGTCGCTCAGTTGTGTCCGACTCTTTGCAACGCTATGAACCGCAACACGCCAGGTCTCCCTGTCCACCACCAACTCCCAGAATCTACCCAAACATGTCCATTGAGTTGGTGATGCCATCCAACCATCTCATCCTCTGTTGTCCCCTTCTCCTCTCACCCTCAGTCTTTCCCAACATCAGGGTCTTTTCAAATGAGTCAGCTCTTCGCATCAGGTGGTCAAAGTACTAGAGTTTCAGCTTCAACACCAGTCCTTCCAATGAATACCCAGGACTGATTTCCTTTAGGATGGACTGGTTGGATCTCTTTGTAGTCCAAGGGACTTTCAAGAGTCTTCTGCAACACCATGGTTCAAAAGCATCAGTTCTTCAGCACTCAGCTTTCTTTATAGTCCAACTCTCACATTCACACATGACTACTGGAAAAACCATAGCCTTGACTAGACCTTTGTTGACAAAGTAAAGAATATAAATACGAAACATTGGTGTGGGTGTGGAGAAAAAGGAACTCTGTTCACTGCTGGTGCGAATGTAAATTAGTACAGCCACTGTGCAAAACACTGTGGAAATTTTTCAAGAAAAATGAAAAAAATAGAACCACCATATGACCCAGGATTTGCTCCTGGGTATATATCCAAATAACAAAAAGCACGAATTCTAAAAGATATATTTATCCCCAATGTTCATAGCAGCATTCTTTATAACTGCCAAGATATGGAAGCAATCTAAGTGTCCATTGACAGATGAGTAGACAGATGTACACACACACCCCTCAGAATACTAATCAGCCATAAAAAATGAAATTTTTCCATTTTCAGCAACATGGATAGACTTGGAGGGTACAATCCTAAGTGAAATGTGTCAGAGATAGCAAAAATTATGATATTACTAATATATGAAATCTAAAAAATAACAAAAACTAGTAAATATAACAAAATGGAAACAGATTCAAGATATAGACAACAAACTAGTGGCTACCAGTAGGGAGAGGGATAAGGGGAATATCAAAATAGGAGTAGGGGATAAGAGGTACAAACTATGTATAAAATAAATAAGCTAAGAGGATATACTGTGCAACACAGGGAATATAGGTAGTATGTTATAAGGACTATAAATGGACTATAACCTTTAAACATTGTGAATTACTACATTGCATCAGTTCAGTTCAGTTACTCAGTCTTTTCTGACTCTTTGAGACTCCATGGACTGCAGCATGCCAGGCTTCCGTGTCCATCACCAATTCCTGGAGCTTACTCAAACTCATGTCCATCAGGTTGGTGGTGCCATCCAGCCATCTCATCCTCTGTCATCCCGTTCTCCTCCCACCTTCAATCTTTCCCAGCATCAGGGTCTTTTCAAACGAGTCAGTTCTTTGCATCAGGTGGCCAAAGTATTGGAGTTTCAGCTTCAACACCAGTCCTTCCAATGAACACTCAGGGCTGATCTCCTTTAGGATGGACTGGCTGGATCTCCTTGCAGTCCAAGTGACTCTCACGAGTCTTCTCCAACATCACAGTTCAAAAGCATCAATCTTCGGCGCTCAGCTTTCCTTCTAGTCCAACTCTCACATCCACACATGACTACTGGAAAAATCATAGCTTTGATTAGATGGACCTTTGTTGGCAAAGTAATATCTCTGCTTTTTATTATGCCCTCTAGGTTGGACATAGCTTTCCTTCTAAGGAGCAAGTGTCTTTTAATTTCATGGCTACAGATACCATTTGCAGTGATTTTGGAGCCCCCAAAATAAAATCTCTCACTGTTTCCCCATCTATCTGGCATGAAGTGATGGGACTGGATGCTATGATCTTCATTTTCTGAATGTTGGGTTTTAAGCCAACTTTTTCCCTCTCCTCTTTCACTTTCATCAAGAGGCTCTTTAGTTCTTCTTTGCTTTCTGCCATTAGGTTGATGTCATCTGCATATCTGAGGTTACTGATATTTCTCCTGCAATGCTGATTTCAGTTTGTGCTTCATCCAGCCCCGCATTTTCCATGATGTACTCCGCAAATAAGTTAAATAAGCAGGGTGACAATATACAGCCTTGACATAATCCTTTCCCAATTTGGAACCAGTCTGTTGTTCCATGTCCAGTTCTGTTGCTTCTTGACCTGCATACAGATTTCTCAGGAAGCAAGCCAGGTGGTCTGGTATTCCCATCTCCTAAAGAATTTTTCATAGTTTGTTGTGATCCACACAGTCAAAGGCTTTGGCATTATCAATAAAGCAGAAGTAGATGTTTTTCTGGAACTCTCATGCTTTTTCTATGATCCAGCAGACATTGGCAATTTGGTCTCTGGTTCCTCTGTCTTTTCTAAACCCAGCTTGAATTTCCATCTGGAAGTTCACAGTTCATGTACTGTTTAAGCCTGGTTTGGAGAATTTTGAGCATTGCTTTGCTAGTGTGTGAGATGAGTGCAATTGTGTGGTAGTTTGAACATTCTTTATTATTGCCTTTCTTTGGGACTGGAATGAAAACTGACTTTTTCCAGCCTTGTGGCTGCTAAGGTTTCACAGCATCATCTTTTAAGATATGAAATAGCTCAGCTGGAACTCCATCACCTGCACTAGCTTTGTTCATAGTGATGCTTCCTAAGGCCTACTTGACTTTGCATTCCAGGATGTTTGGCTCTTGGTGAGTGATCACACCACTGCGGTTATCTGGGTAATGAAGATTTTTTTTTGTATAATTCTGTGCACAGGTATACTACATTGTATACCTATAACATATAATATTATACACAACTAAACATCAATTCTAAAAAAGTTCTGTATTTTCTGTACATGTTAACTCCTGAATTCAAGAACCACTTCATGTTCACTGAGATGAAATCTAAGTAGCTGGAATAAATTCCAAAATGCATTTTTCTCATTCTCTACCAATTCATTACTAACTGAAGTTATTCCATTAGCAAATATGTAGGTGTTCTGGATACTAAATCCATTTTGAGAAAAATTTTGGCAACTCATTATTGGTTTGTTGTAATTACCTTTTTAATTCATTGCTCTAATATTTACAAGTCTACTTTTTACTTGATTTCAAGGTTTATTTCTCTCAGATAAAAGATGAAAGGTCGGTTTACCTTTTTATCTTAGGCAATTTACATTGAAATTACAGTAGTCATGTACAGATGTGAGAGCTGGACCATAAAAATCGCTGAGCTCTGAAGAACTGATGCTTTCAAATGGTAGTGCTGAAGAAGACTCTTCTAAGTCTCTTGGACAATAAAGAGATGAAAACAGTCAATCTTAAAAGACATTAACCTTGAATATTCATTGGAAGGAGTGATGCTGAAGCTGAAGCTCCAAATCTTTGGCTCCGTGATGCAAAGAGCCAACTCTCTGGAAAAGACCCAGATGTTGGGAAACACTGAGGGCAGGAGGAGAAAGGGGCAACAGAAAATGAGATGGTTGGATGGCATCATCGACTCAGTGGGCATGAGTTTGAGCAAACTCTGAGAGATCGTGAAGGACAGAGAAGCCTGGTGTGCTGCAGTCCATGGGGTTGCAAAGAGTTGTATATGACTAAGCAACTGAACAATAACAACAAATACCTTGCTATCCTCTAGGCATTACAAATTGCTTTTTAATAAGCTGCTTCAGAATCTTCTTAGATATGAAAGTGGGACTCCAGATTTCCTATTATGCACCTAGGATTTTCTCTGCCAGAATCTGGCAAAATAACTACTAATGATTCTCAACTTTTAGTCTCTATTTGGAGTGTTACCAGATTAAACTTAAATTCCCTTAACTGAGTAACCCAGTCTATCCAACACTTACACTTCTCTATTTTCACTAATTATAGGTAAAATTTCAACAATATGGCAGTAACATCATACCATACTCTGAGTCTTCTAAAATTTCTATCTAGTATTGCTTTGATTCCCTTTTAATTAGTACATTTAAAACTGTTCAGTTCCTTTCAATGAATTGGTAAAATATTCCATTAGTTTTTTTTGTGTGTGTGAGTTCTTAGCTGAGTAAAGCTCATTGTGTGCTTCAGCTTTCTTGAGTGCTCTTGAAATTATGGTTGAGAAAACCACTTTTTGAAGATAATGCCTGTGGAAGCACCAGGTCTTAAAGCATTCATCATGTAAGCAGGTCAATTTTTTTTTCACCTTGACCTCAACCAGAACATCTTTGAGTTCATTTTATACTCATCATTAGCAAGGTGAGAAGTGAGGTCTAGAAGCCGAAGATGGAATCAAGGGCTCTCTAATATCATGAGGCATCTTCTGATGTTCCAAGAACTCATACCATCTACCAGTAGGTAACTGATAGGTTTTAACTAGTACTGTTTGTCTTGTGTTTGCGAAATGTACCTCATCTCTCGCTTTTAGTTAGATAAGAATTAACTGGGAAATAAATACCTTACATTAAACAGAGATCTACCTTTTGTTTTCATGCCTGAACTAGAGCAGTAAGACAAAATTAAATAATACATCATGACTATTCTTCTCAAGACAGGTGTGCATAGCTATTTTTCCACTAAGCTATTTCAGTAAATTGAAGACAGGAAGACCAGTATGTAGACAATGAAGGTGAACTGCTTTGCCTGCTGAAGCAAAGGAGAGGAGCTGGGAGGCAGACAGCTATTGTAACTCACTGTTTTATTGTCCCTAAGGGGTTCTGAGGATCCTAGAATAACAAATCATTAGCCTTTAGATAATAAAGATATCTTAGCAGTGATACTACAATTTTTGGGAGCCTCTTCTAAATTTACTTATTGCCTATTCACAATCAATCTCAACAAACCAAAACCAAAAGTCCTTCCTTCAAATTCAGGATTTCTTTATTGTGTTATCAGACCCCAGAATATTTTCTATCGGAAACTGATTTCCTTCTTCCTACCAAAGGACCACGTGACACCAGCAGCCACAATAACTGAAAGCAGGTCTTCCCTGGGCTCAGTGGTAAAGAGCCAGCGGTGCAGCAGACACGGGTTCAATCCCTGGTCCAGGAGGATCCCATTTGCTACCTATGGAGCTAAGCCCATTCGCCACCACCACTGAGCCCATGTGCTAGGGCCTGGGAGCTACAACTCCTGAGCCTATGTGCTGCAAAGCCTGCACTCCCAGCATCCCTGCTTCACAGCAAGCGAAGCCACCACGACGAGAAGCCTGCACACCACAACCAAAAGTAGCCTCCACTCGCTACAGCCAGAGAAAAGCCCACACAACATCCAAGACCCAGCACAGCCAAAAATAAACAAATAAAATCATATTAAAAAAAGAAAAGTGAAACCATGACAACATGCTCTTACTTGTAGTTTATTATTAATTTTATGTGTTACGGTTTTAAATTGCCCCTGAAAATGGTACATGCCTATAATCTGAACTAAGCAAGGAATAAAAAAATGAGACCGGGCAAAGGATTTCTTTTCATAATTATCTGTATGTCTGAGGGTTACACTGAGGATTAAAAGGAAAAGGCACTGGAATTAAAAATGATATCCTTCACATAGGATGCTCCTGACCCATGAGCAACATGACAGGAACCCTGAGTTCTCTTCCATGCCTGGGGATGGATTTCTGCCCAGCAACCTGCACTCACATGTCACTGTCACCTGGGTGACCAACTGAAGGCACAGGCAAGATGGCTGCAGGAAGGCAGGCATGATGCTTCATGGAATATGGGAAGGGTCAAAGGCTTACAGTCCGACCCATATTCTCCCTCCTGCTCAGTGACACTTCGCCTGAAAAAACTGGCCTTGCTCTCAGAACGTGCTTTTAAAACATCAGTCTTGAAAAGATCATGAGGAACAGCAAGGGGTGGGATAAAAGTGCAGTCCTGTTTTCCACAGGCTGCTCATGAGTTTTGAGTAAAATGCACAACTGAACACTGGGGTGAACGTTTTTGATCTCATACTGGCTCTATGTAGTTCTCAACATTGTTTGCTCAATTCTTTCTTCCACTCTTCTCTCATACCACTTCACCGTATTTTGGACCCTTATAACACCTGTCTGAAATACATTCCAGGAAAGGGTAAGACAAAAAATAAATAATATTACAGTGCATCTCTGAAAGAGAAAACTATGTACTTGGTGCACAGCAAAAACACATTAAAGGAACAGGAAATATCAGATTAGCCATTTAAACAATTCAAGTAGCTTTCATGGGGACTGAAGGTGAACACACATTTTAGAAGATAAATATTCTTTGACAAAAGCAGTTTGTGTTAGTACTTTGAATCTATGAATAAAAGATCCAGAGGACCTCAGGGGAAGGGGAAGATCAAAAATAATGTAGTACTAGACAAAAATGAGACAAACGATTCCCTTTGGTATCTCCACAAATTATACAGGAAGCATGACTTCTGGTTAAGCTCATCCCACAACAAGTGTTTCAATTATAAAGGCAGAAATCAGAAGAGAAAGGTTTTCTAACATTTCAGCTGACATTTGAAAGAATGAAAGAAACTGAGATGAAAATAGTAAAATGACTAAACACAACACCAAACTCTCTTTCCTAAGTATTCTGCCATAATGTCAGTTCAGTTCAGCCGCTCAGTCGTGTTTGACTCTTTGAGACCCCATGAATCGCAGACGCCAGGCCTCCCTGTCCATCACCAACTCCAGTTCACTCAGATTCGTGTCCATCAAGTTGGTGATGCCATCCAGCCATCTCATCCTCTGTCGTCCCCTTCTCCTCCTGCCCCCAATCCCTCCCAGCATCAGAGTCTTTTCCAATGATGTAGGATGCTATTAATATTTAGGCAAATGGTCAAGCCTCAGAATAGATGAGCTGCTGAGAATTTGTGTTGAGGTCTACAAAATGTTACTGTCTCCCTCATTTGTGTTCTTTTACATTCTTCCAAAGGCAAAGAAACAGAAAGGGAAAAGATTTTTTTAAATTTAAGATTTAAAAAACACACACACAAATAAACTCTTTTAGAAAAATGTAAGACAATTCAAATCTTACATTTCAAAATAAAGCTGGCACTGGTATGGAACACAGCAAGGGTCCTGTTTTCACTCCTTGCTCTACAGGAGGTGCAGCACATAGTTAATGTGGACTAAGGTGTCGAGACCTGTAGTAAGAGATCTACTGGCCGGCATCCCGAACCCTTAAAATTCCTCATTATAAAGCCTATAATTTCATTTTGAATATTATTTAGGATATAAAGTACTTTGAAAAGCCTATATAAAATTCACTTAAAAGTAACTTTAAGATATCATAAACCTAAATGTCTTATTAAACATGTACTGACCACTCTATTTATCCTGTTCTGGCATTCAAAAGCAAATGATATATTCACATAAATTCTTTGACCTCATGTACAGACAGCATCAAATTTAGTATGTGTCTAAAGAATGATATTCACTTTCTAGCCACTGATTACCCAGAAGACTTTAATTAATTTTTTTAACCAGTCAAGTTTCTTAAATATCTGAGGAAACTTTTATTTTCATTAAGAGTAGAAAAATATATAACAGCATTTTCAGCCCTCAATTCATGAACAAGCACCATAAATAGCTGTTTTGAATCCTCCTGTGGGGTAGAGTACAGGCCCTGCATCATCAATGACTGCCCAGGAAGCAGAATGGACACATAAGGATACAGTCAACATTTGGCAGAGCATATCCCTGATAGCTCAGTTGGTAAAGAATCTGCCTGCAATGCAGGAGACACCGGTTTGATTCCTGGGTTGGGAAGATCCGCTAGAGAAGGAATAGGCTACCCACTCCAGCATTCTTGGACTTCCCTTGTGGCTCAGTTGGTAAAGAATCTGCCCACAATGCAGGAGACCTGAGTTCGATCCCTGGGTTGGGAAGATTCCCTGCAGAAGGGAAAGGCTACCCACTCCAGTATGCTGGCCTGGAGAATTCCATGGACTGTATAGTCCACGGGGTCGCAAAGAGTCGGCCACGACTAAGTGACTTTCATTCATGCTAGGTTTCTAGGTAGTAGACTTAGGAGCCTAGCAAAGTGGTGATAGAATGCTTTAAAACTCCCCTGAAAGCTCTCACGGATCCCTAATTTGTCCCACATTCCCTTACATAATTACCCTGTTTCCTTCTCTTCTCTATTATCCTCCAACATGAGTGTACAGGGTTTCCAAACTACTGAATGGGGGAATGAAATAGGAAAAAAAAAAAAAAGTCCTGTTAGAAGGAATGAGAAGGAATGACTATAATGAAAATGGAAAGTAAAGTCCTTTCAAGCAGAATTCTTGATATATAATGGGTGAGCTAAAAACACTGCTCAGGCACCCTCCATGGCAAATGAACAAGTGGCTGGACAGGACTGTTAAATTCCTAGTTTTAATATCCACCATTCTTTTAAGAAACATGAATGAAAAGAGGAAAGTGAAAGAGGAAGCAGTTGGTCTGTTTTATCTTTCTCCTCTTTGCTCCCTCTCCCATTCACTGCCACAGTGAGCCAATGTGATTGATGGAAAATGCATTACACAGAATGGTGGAACATACTGTGCTGATGCATAATCTAATTTAATTTTAATAAATACTCTTCATTTAAACTATTAAAGAAAGCATCCATCACTCAGATTTTGAGAAATATGACCTTTCTAGCTTTATAAAAATGAAAAAAAGTTTTAACCATAATTTTAGTCAGTGTGCCACAACAGGGACCCAGCACAGTCAAATAAATAAGTATTTTTTAAAAAGAAAAGAAAATTAAGAGTTGGATCACTGAACATTTAAGCTTTTCGTTATACAACATTTAAAACACACATATACATTTATATATAAAAGAAAACAGTATAATGAAGCCTCTATAGATTCATCACCCAGCTTCAACAAATAAAAGGGAACATGTACTCAATACTTTTCACCTATTCCCTTACCCACTATTTTCTCTGCATTACTAGATTACTTTGGACTAAGTCTCAGATATCTTATTACTTTAGATGTATCTTTAAATATAGACTTTTTATAAGATTTCTCTTTGATGTGAACCATTTTCCAGAAAGTCTTTATTCAAACAATATTGCTTCTGTCTTATGTTTTGGTTTTTTGGCCACGAGACACAGGGGACCTTAGCGCCATGATCAGGGATCAAACTCACACCCCCTGCCTTGGAAGGTGAAGTCTTAAGCACTGGACCACCAGAGAAGTCCTTAAACACAGAGACTTTAGAAAGATCATAACCACAATAACATTATCATACATAAAAAATTACCAGTAAAATTCTTCACATCAACAAGTATCTAGTCAGTGTATTCAAAGCCCCGTTTGAATTTTTTAAAAAACAGTTGTTTGAACCAACACCAAATCAAGGTCAACACATTGTATTTGGTTGCTATGTCTCTAAAAATTTCCTTTCATGCAAAATTTCACCCTCTCTCTTACTTTTTCTTTTCTTCCTGTTTCAACTGATTTCATTTGCTCTGCAAAATTCCTGACAGACTGGATCTAACTAACACATCAGCACAGTGTCATTCACTCTGTTTCTCTGCCTCCAATTTACTATGAATTGGTACTTAAACCCAGATAACTGAGAAATCTGAGAGCAAGAATATGTCATAGGTAATGGTATGCACTTCTCATTGCCTCTCATCAGAAGGCCAAAAGTTCTGTCTGTGTTCTGCTTTGTAGAACATAAGATCAATGAGTTCAGGTGCTGTCAGCCTGATCCATTTATTGTAAAGTTTCTCATCAATTTTCAGTTAATGATTTTAGCCAGTCACTGATGATCATTGATGAAGATACATTATTTTGTTAGTGGCTGCAAAAAAGCCTCAGCTAAGATTTTAACTTTTAGACTTTAATGTACTACTCTAGTCAATAGTAGTTTCTACCTTTGTATTTATGTTCATAAGGAATACAAAAGTGCTTTACTTACTACTTCTAAATAAGTCTTTACTGAAAAGTATTTTGCTAATGCTGCTCAGGAAATAGATATAAATCTGTATTTTGTACTTCCAAAACACCAGTTCTTAGATGACAGTTGATAATTTTGTTTGACTCTTCTCTGTGGCTCAAATAGCCTCTTTATTGATAATGTAACTAAAGCTGGGTAAAGATCAACCTTTAATTGATGTGTTCTGAAGCAGAAACAACAGATCATAAGATCCTAGAATAACTGGCTACTATTAAAATAAATAAATAAATAAAAGGCTAGAAGAAATAAACACATATGCACACCCTAAAGACATTCTTCCCTGGCCTCTAAGCAATCCAATAATGCAAACCAATGCTGTATCCAAACTATGTGACAGTGGTTAAAATGCATAGTTGTTTAATGTGATTTTTTTAGCTATGAAAATCTGTAGCCCGCAGGCTTTCTTTCTCTTCAGTTTTAGAGTGGTTTTCTCCCTATTTAATTGGAGAGTAACACAACAGCAGAGCAGAAAAATCTATGCAAGAAACAGATTAGATTGATTTGTTATTAAATAGATTTTGAAGCCTCAGGGAGGATAGCTATAATAACAATTTAGTCACTACAAAGTCTGGCAAACTTGTCAGTTGTTTCTCCCCGCCCTTGGCAGACATGCCATGCTCATTTTTATGGCAAGCTGATTAATTGCTGAAAATGCACTAATGAATGGCTCTCACTTTTAGGTGGATAATCACATTTCCAATTTTCTTTTCTATACATCATTGGCTACAGTGTATACAGTAGTTCGTCTCTGAAGGACTAAGGAAACATCCCATCACACACATCAGTCTTTCTCTGCTGTGTCCTTAACCTGCCAAATGATAATGAGAATGTCAACTTAATACCAACCTTCCTTTAGCTCATCATGGAGAGTAAAAGGATTAGATGAAAGCATGGTAAACTGCCCCCCTCCCTGCCAAATGAACTGCAGAGAGTACATTAGTGGCAACTTTTCTTAAGATTGTTTTACAGAATCTTTGAAATAATATCTACATG
Source organism: Ovis canadensis (assembly GCF_042477335.2). NCBI lineage: Eukaryota > Metazoa > Chordata > Mammalia > Artiodactyla > Bovidae > Ovis > Ovis canadensis. The sequence goes on from NC_091246.1 coordinate 156,466,189, forward strand.
ACTTCTTGTAACATGCCTATGACCAACCAAGAATAGAAAGAGCAGTCAATTCATAGTTTCTGTGAAGGAGAGATGAAACAGTGGCAGTAACTAATTCTTGACAGCACGGTGGAAAACCAATAGAATAACTATCTTTAAGACAAAATATCTTAATGTTAAAATCAGGTTAACATTATTGTAATTGTATGTTATTACAATAATAATAAAAACCAAAGCAAACCAAACCAAACCAAAACAGAAACCCTTGAACAATAAGCAGATAATGAGTACAAAACATCAACTAGCAAAAATATTTACTATATCATAGGTGCTCAATGGCTATTGTTCTCTTCCCTCTAATATAATTACAAAGAAGTAATTTCACCTAAAGATATGAGAATCAAAAACACCAAAGTAAGGCCTCCCTGCAAAGAGACAGGGCAATGTGATCTGATCAACACAGCACTCTTCAAAAATTAAAAATAATATAATATAGATATACATTTCATGCTTCTAAGTTGCTTTGTCATATTGCTAATTAATTACACACAATGGTCCCTCCTAGTAGAGTGAAAATTCCAGGCTTCTGTATTTTGTTTCTCTGTGATAAAGCAAAGGCATACTACTTATTGAATGAATTTAGAGAAGACATCATAAACATTTGCAGAAGAAAACAAATGCAATCACTAAAGGAAATAAAGAAATAGAAAGGAATGTTAGTATCCTCTGTTTGGGTAGATTTGAAAAATTTGAGATCCATTTTTATATATCACATATAGAGAGTGGTCTCTCCTCCATTCTTGTCATAACACTAAGGATTGATATTCTAAAAATAGATTAATATGGTATTCTTTGTGTTGTGGTGTACCAAGGCCTATACTATTTTAGATGTATATCCCACAGTTATTCCAGCTCAATAAGACTAATGACAGAAATGAAAAGAATAAACCAAATTCCTCATTAGAAAAATAGGCAAAGGATATGAATAGAAGAGGAAATGCAATTCTCAAAAGGATGTGAAAAGATACTTAATCCTACCACCCATCAAGAAAATGCAAAGTAAAACAAGAAAACATTAGACTGAGCATGCCAAATATCAAATGTTGGCTAAAAAAGATTAAAAAAAGAGAGAGAAGGAGAGGGAACCTGGAACTTTTTCACATACTGCTTCAGAAGGTGCAATTGTTGTGGTAACCTGAGAAAGCAACTCAGCAAGAACTAGAAAAATGGAAAACATGCATTCATTATGTCCCAAGTATTCTACTTCTAATGATACCTTTTCTAGAACCTCATATATGTAAAACAGGACATATGTCTCCAAATGTTCACTACTGCATTACTTGAAATAAATACTTAAAAGTGTATTATAAATGTTCTTCAATAGGGGAATGGAGAGTTTAATACCCTGTGACATAAATAAATAATAGCAGTTAAATAAACTAGATCTACACATACTAATACGAATAGATCTCAAACACCGAGTAATCAAGATGAACGACACACAAGAGAATATCATATGTGTATGTCAACAAAAAAGCACACAAAACATAGACCATGGATGTATATGACGTGTGTATATTATATAAAGGTTCACAGAGGAAGACTATATCTTCAGTTCAGTTCAGTTGCTCAGTCGTGTCCGACTCTTTGCGACCCCATGAATCGCAGCACGCCAGGCTATTGGGAAGGGAGAATGGGACAAAGAGGTCTTGAATTTTATGTTCAGTATATTTTTTATATAAAAAGCTAAAATGATGAATTATCAATGCTTTTCAATTCTGGAACGTATCTGAATTTTTGTTATATCATTCTCTGTAATTTTTAGTATTTTTTACATCTCTCAAGATAAAGATGAAAAAATGCAAAATAAGTAGTAAGAAAATACAGAATTAAAGTAATTATTATATTAATGCCTATAAGGCAGTAAATCTTTCCAAAAAGCATCCTGATATACACTATATGGCTATTTAAATTACTTTAATCAATATATACACATGGTTTAAAAAAACCTAATGACTAAGAGTGGGGGCTAGTAACATAATTCTTGTATTGATTCAATAATTCATCACTGTTACCTATTTTAGGAATTATAATTATAGAAATGAACTATGAAAAATTATAGAAAATGAAATGATGTTATTTTAATTAAATTAGTTCTTTAATAGATAAATATAGAATGTACCTATATTTTAGACGCAGGGGCTTCTGAATTTTAAAAAGTATTTTCCTCTTCATTAATTAGGAAAGTTGACACACCAGGGCTGCTTCTGTACTTAACCAAATGTATTAAAATAGTCTTAATCTGAAACTTTGATGCCAACTATAAACTTGATCTCTTCTTGTGGCTCCTTCTAACCATATAACCAACTCAACATTTTAAAATGCTCAGTTTAAGCAATAACTAATTCATTTTGAAATATTTATTCACTATGATTATAGCATTTTGTTGTTTAATGTTTCAGGTCCATAAAAGATTCTAATATTTATGATACTATTACTTGGCTTAAAATCCAAATTCTACATGGTTATGTTTCTTAGATTAAAATAGGTCATCTTAATGGAACAGTGGTAGAAGTACCTTGAATTCATGCCCTACATGCTATACTAAGTCGCCTCAGTCGTGTCCGACTCTGTGCGACCCTATGGACAGCAGCTCACCAGGCTCCTCTGTCCATGGGATTCTCCAGGCAAGAATACTGGAGTGGGTTGCCATGTCCTTCTCCACATGCCCTACATAAGACTTAGTTTACGGAGTTTAATTCAAATGTACAGAGACAGTTGCCACTTGGATCTGTATGTTCCAGATGAAACTGGCTTATGATCGCAATGGCATTGTGAAGTATCAATTAAAAGGCCTTTTGAAAGAACTGTGCTTGAGTAATTTGCTCCAGAAAAGGGCTTATATAGAGCTGTAGTCAGCCACAAACTCATTTGTATCTTTTACTGTGTTAACACAGGAGAGCTGAATCATAAACATACCCTGTTACTAAATTTGTTAAGAAGAGCATCCATTTATTAAATATTCACTACAGCGATCCCGAAGAGGGTTTCTGATAATTACATTCAAATATCAAATAGTTTATTCTTCATTTAGTCTGAATTTTAAGTCAACATAGAGAGCTTTTATTTGTTTGACCATTAACAGTCACCAGTGACCAAACACAAGGCGAAGAAAGAAAATATGGTGAACTATATGCTGCCTGATGAAAGTCAGAGAACTCCAGAACAGCTTACATACTACACACTTAAAACTAACTCATACCACAACAGAGCAAGGAGAGAGAAAAGTAGGCAAGTCCTCTGGAGGGAGTAGGAGAGGGTCAGATAGAGGCTTAGATAGAGAGGCTCAGAGGGGAATCTTGACTACTCTCTTTGTCTCTCCCTGATGTCAAAGAAAGAATTCCGGGAGCAGAACCCTTGGGATGTTCTCCTCCTAAAACCTGAGACACAGCATTATTCTCAGTTGCTAAAAAGCCTGGAAACAAACAAACAAACAAACCCATTAGGTGATAAAAGAATAAACAAAATGTAGTACATCCATGTTGTTGTTCAGTCACTAAGTCGTGTCTGACTCTTTGCAACCTCATGGACAGCACGCCCGACTTCCCTGTCCTTCACTATCTCCCTGAGTTTGCTCAAACTCACGTCCATTGAGTTGATGATATCATCCAACCGTATCATCCCTCTGTCATCCCCTTCTCCTCTTGCCCTCAATATTCCCCAGCATCAGAGTCTTTTCCAAAGAGTTGGCTCTTTGCATCAGGTGGCCAAAGTATTGGAGCTTCAGCTTCAGCACCAGTCCTTCCAATGAACAATCAGGACTGATTTCCTTTAGGATTGACCGGCTTGCTCTCCTTACTGTCCAAGGGACTCTCATGAGTCTTTTCCAGCACCATAGTTTAAAACCATCAGTTCTTCAGTGCTTAGCCTTCTTTACGGTCCAACTCTCACATCCAGCCTCAACTATTGGAAAGATCATAGCTTTGACATATGGACCTTTGCTGGCAAAGTGATGTCTCTGCTTTTTAATACGCTGTCCAGGTTTGTCATAGCTTTTCTATCAAGGGGCAAGCATCTTTTAATTTTGTGGCTGTAGTCATCTACAGTGATTTTGGAACCCAAGAAAATAAAATCTGTCACTGTTTCCAGTTTTTTTCCATCTGTTTGCCATGAAGTGATGGGAACTGAATATTCATTGGAAGGACTGATGCTGAAGATGAAACTCCAATACTTGGGCCACCTGATGCGAAGAAACGATTCACTGGAAAAGACCCTGATGCTGGGAAAGATTGAAGGTGGGAGGAGAAGGGGATGACAGAGGATGAGATGGTTGGATGGCATCATCGACGTGATGCACCTGAGTTTGAGTAGGCTCTGGGAGTTGGTGATAGACAGGGAAGCCTGGCGTGCTCCAGTCCATGGGGTTGCAAAGAGTCGGGCATGACTGAGCGACTGAACTAAACTGAACTGAACTGATGAGACCTGATGCCATGATCTTGGTTTTTGAATGTTGAGTTTTAAGTCAGCTTTTTCACTCTCCTCTTTCACCTTCATCAAGAGGCTCTTTAGTTCCTCTTCACTTTCTGCCATTAAGGAGGCATCATCTGTTATTTGTATATCTGAGGCTATTGATATTTCTCTTGGCAATCTTGATTCTAGCTTGTGTGTCATCCAGCCCAGGATTTTGTATGATGTACTCTGTATAGAAGTTAAAAAAGCAAGGTGAGAATATACAGCTTTAATGTACTCTTTTCCCAATTTTGGACCAGTCTGTTGTCCTATGTCAGATTCTAGCTGCTCCTTCTTGACCTGTATACAGGTTTCTCAGGAAGACAGGTAATTGTGGCCTGGTATTCCCAATTCTTTAAGCATTTTCCAGTTTGTTGTGATCCACATAGTCAAAGGCTTTAGTATAGTCAATAAAGCAGAAATAGATGTTTCTTTTTGGAATTTCCTTGCTTTTTCTATGATCCACCAGATGTTGGCAAGTTGATCTCTGGTTCCTCTGCCTTTTCTAAATCCAGCTAGTAATCCATATATGTACATATGGTATATCCATATAGTAAAATATTATTTGGAGATAAAAAGGGATAAAGAACTGATATTTAAAACATGGATGAACCTTGAAATTACCACGGTAAGTGAAAGAAGCCAGTTACAAAAGGCTATATATCATATGATGTCACATATAGGAAATGTTCAGAATAGGCAAACCCATAGAGACAGAAAATAGATTATTGGTTCCTAGGGCTAGGGGGAAGGAAGAATAGGAAAGGAGTGTTTATGAGTGTGTGTGTGTGTGTGTGTGTGTGTGTGTGTGTAAGTCGCTCAGTCATGTCTGATTCTTTGGGATCCCATGGACTGTAGCCTGCCAGGCTTCTGTCCATAGCATTCGCCAGGCAAGAATACCAGAGTGGGTTGCCATTCCCTTCTCCAGGGGATCTCCAACTCAGGGATCGAACCTGTGTGTCCCACATTGCAGGCATATTCTTTACCATCAAACCACCAGGGAAGTGTGCTAATGGGTAGCGGGTTTCTTTTTGGAATGGTGAAAATGTTCTTAAATTAGACAGTGGTGATGACGGCACAGCTCTGTGAATATACTAAAAATTACTGAAGGTATTCATACAGCTAAAAGTATCAAGTTTATGATATATGAAATATATCTCAATAAAATTACTATTATAAAAAATCCAGGTTTTGGCTTTCAGTAAGAGTACTGAAGGTCAAAGGGACAAAACTTTATCAAGCATCTTCCTCAAGCGGTACGTTAAATAAGTAATCAGCTGTCAAACCATAGGCATTCAGTCTTTTCAAAGACTCTCCATTTGAGCAAGTGTATTTCACAATGACTTAAAAATGTTTGCTGAAGAAAAGACCTGACCCATGAAAGAGCCTCTTCTGCGACTGTCAGCCCTAAGGCATTTTTAGAATTTTTAATACTATCAATAGAAGCCTGATGGGCACTAGCAGATGATCCTATAAAGTATTAAAAAAAAGTCTGAATGGCAGTGGGGAATCAAATCTTTTCATGAAAAAATAATAGAGTCCTTTTCTTAAATGGTGGTAAGAAAACTATTTGTCAAGATTGTATGACCTTTTTGAAACCATAAAGAATTCTATTCTAGCAAAGCTTTAACTAACTCAAAAGGGAGAGATCATCTTAGGATGAGAGGGAAGTTTTTTAATTTCAATAATGCCACCCATTTCTCCCCTCATTCAGTTGATAGATATGGACAGGAGTTATTTTCAGGGTCTAGAGTAACTTCCCAACACCAACGGCAGTCAAAGGAAAGAGAATGCTAAGGAGCCAACTGCATCCAACTGACAAAAACAAATTTTAGAACAATGTGCAAAAAAATAAATAAAATCAAAGCAACAATTTTAAACTAAGCTTTAATTTCAAAAGTTGTCATTAGTATTTTCCACAATTAATAAAATATGCACTTTTAAACTATGTCTTTTTGACTTCAATATAAATGAAAATTTAGTGCTTCATCTTAAGGAGCAGGCAAGCTATGATTTACTTAAGACGGTAAAATATGTGGAACCAACGTGTCCCAAAGAAATAAATTTTCTCTTTATCAAGAAGTAAATGAGAAGTGAAATTTCCGTTTCTGGGCATTGCTAAGATTCTAAGACTACTATTAGAAATAGTTTTGGAATTGTGTACTATGAAATCTCAGAGATAATTTCTTGAATTGTGAGATCATATTTACTGACTTTTCATTTTGAACTATATTTTCTTCTTCCACAATTTTGTTACTCAGCAAGCTGACCGCTAGTGTAATTTCTCTGCTTGGATAAAACATGCGATACAGACCATAACCTGAATATTGGAAGGCTGGATGTACCTTGCAGTAGTTCCCCTGGCCAAGTCCTCTACCCCGGGTGCAGCTTGCCAAGGCAAGGCTGTAGTCATCTCTAACCACTGCTAAATAAGCATCCTTTGGGTGCAGCTCCAAGCACTTGTCTCCCTGAGAACTCCTCAGGCTGGTGGGAGCCACTGAAACTTAGAAGTGGCATATCAAAGTGGGGCTCTGGGAATAAGACAAAAAGTTAGCTGGAGGGAACTATCTCAAACTTTTCTTGCAGAGAATGAAATGCAGCAGATTTTTAGAAGTGGATGCCTCTTTTGAAGGGTTAACATTTTTACTGCAAGTAAATTACACTTCAGTAAATTTGATCTAAAAAAGTGGTTATGTCTGAATGGTAGAATTAAGGATTTTTCTCTTTATATTTTCTTGAACTTTACAACCTGGCTAAGTAACTCCACAGTCAGTTAAAAAGAATGTAGCTTTGGACACCCCTGTCGCCCTCTATGCCCTTGGAAGTGTACGTAGGCAGAGTAAGTCTAAGTTCCCTTGCAAAATCGGCTGAGGTGAGAAAAACACCCTACTGATGATACTGCAAAGAGAAAAAGAATAAATCCTACATTCATGAAAATTTGGACCTGAAGGTGGTTGCTCAGCCCATGGGAAGCAGACATTGTAAAGGGTATTACTTTCCTCTGAGGTGCCTGTGCTATGAGATTCTCCTGAGATGGGCTGTACATGCCTCAGCATCCCCTGAGGACCATTTCTGTTGCTAAGGCGTGAGCACCATGCACCTGCACAGTGATCTGCAACATGGACCTCTCACACCTTGGAACCCAAGGCCACCCATGACTCTAAGAGGCTCAGCAGACAGAACATCACTGTGGCAGCCTGCCTGCATGGAGGACCTGAAATTGACCCCTCCATCTACATATGTTGAATATCATTCCCCAACCAAACTGGAGTGACAGAGTTGATATCTTGGGAGAATTACTTTAGCTAAGTTGCTTCCCTATCCATTCATAAACTCTTTAGCAACCAAAGGAAGAACCCTATGAGCCTGATACTGTATTGTAATTCAGAGAGAAAATACCAGGCATGCTGCCTGCCTCATCATACAGAGGTCAAATAGTAACACACAAGAGAATCCTCTCAAGTCTCAGCCCCGGGAACAGTAAATCCTCCTGAGCAACCTGGTTTGTGTTTATCTTCCAGACACTTGAAATCACGTAATTCATTGACGTTTCTTTCTTTAGCCTGGCAACCAGGACAGAGTTAAAGTGGCTCTCTACTCTGAGCCAGTGCATGGCATACTAATAAGAAACATTTTGTATACTATTTTAACCTTACCTTCATCTTATTTTTCTAGTTTTCATCTTTGCCCTAATTCCCTCATCCACTGTTGGTTTTTGAATTTTCCAAAAGTGTCAAATACACAGAGGTAAAATATTGAGTAGTACATAGGTAACTATATTGTACTCACTACAAATGCAGAAATAAACAGATTCCATACCTACTTTCTATAAGATGAAATGCTGGATACATAGATAACTGTAGTATATATGCAAGGTAAATGTGGAAAATTGCTATCTGCTCTATTAACTGATTTCAAGGCCCACTTTAAATGAGGAAAAAAATTAAATATATAAATAACTATATTATACTCAGTATAAATGCAGAAAAGGTATAATTTGCTTACTATTCTATAGCCTATCATTAATCAGGTGAAATATTAAAATAGATAACTGTTACATACACAGGTAACTATAGCATACTTGGTGCAAAGGCAGAAAGTCTCTTAACTTCTCTATTAACTAACCCTGTATCTCCCCTTCAAGATTTCTCAATTTGCAGTGATTATTTTTGGTCTATCATCTTCAGATATAAGCACCATTAATTCCAGATTAAGGATGATTGTATATTGATATTGCTGATGTTACTACTAGTGTTACTAATTTTTTTTTGTAGTAAATAAAACAAATGGAAAGTCATATTGGATACGGGAATTTTTATTACTACCTTGTGTAGAAGACTACTACTTCCAAACAGTCATTAATAGAAAACCTAGCAATCATTGATAATCATTAAGAGTTTTCTAACGTTCTCAGCAAGGCTTATTGCAAGAGAACTGCCAAAGGCAGCCGTCTATCTCACTTTTTAGGATACTTCCTAAATAACCACATGCAAAGGTCCAGTTTCCCTACTATAAAATGGAGACACCATCGCAGGGTTCAAAATTCATCTTTGGTACTACAAGTGCGAGGAAACCAAATTGCTTGTCGTTATAGCCATGTGGGAGAGGGCTCCACAGTATATTACTGAGCACAATATTAGAGTCATTTATTCAATAGGTGGGGCTTCCTTCGTAGCTCAGTTGGTAAAGAATCCGCCTGTAATGCAGGAGACCCTGGTTTGATTCCTGGCTCAGAAAGATCCACTGGAGAAGGGATAGGCTACCCACTCCAGTATTCTTGGACTTCCCTTGAGGCTCGGCTGGTAAAGAATCTGATACCTGCAATGCAGGAGACCTGGGTTTGATCTCTGGGTTGGGAAGATCCCCTGGAGAAGGGAAAGGCTACCCATTCCAGTATTCTGGCCTGGAGAATTGCATGGACTACAGTCCATAGGGTCGCAAAGCGTCGGACACGACTAAGCAACTTACACTCACTCACTCATTCGACAGACCCTCAGGCCACTGCCTCCTCCTTGCTCACATGATGAGGCCAATATGGCAAGAACTTCAGACAACTGAAAAAGTAAATCGAAGTATGCTTTTTGTTACCCTGTTAGATCATATCTGGACTTGGAAAAATAAAATCTTACAGATCACCTTACAAACTCTGACACAGGATCTAAATCAAACAATGGAAGACAACTGGTTTTCAAATCCGCCATCCTGTTGAAAGCCTCCATCCTCCTTACTTCTAAGTAAGAAGGACCTGAATCCTGAAAGGAAGTTTCCTGGCTGGAAGCAGTGATGGCACTTCTAAGGTCCTTCGAGCAACTCAAAAATGGCTGACAGGAAAGAGGCTTTGGGTCTGAGAGCCATTTCCTTTATCTTTAGATTCTGGTTCTGAGACTGTTGGTGGGGACTGGCAGACAAAAGGGGGATCTCTCAAGTGATACAGTAAAAGCCTATCTCCCTTCACTGACACTATTTTCTAAATGGCTCTTGCCAGTGTTAAACCTGGGCAAAGTAACTGTGTCAATAGTCTTCCTAAAGGTCCACCAAAAAATCACACTGAAAGGTGAGCAGAACGCAGCTATGAGAAGGGGGTAATATCAAGTAAGTGACCAGCAGTAAAGCATGCTTACCTGAGGAACTTAAACCAAACTGAGCTTCATTACATAACATTATTCATTCAATGAACACTTAGCGGGGTGCCAGGGCTGTGGGGGTGGGGGCTGGAGCGGGCCTTACCACCTCATAGGAGGCTAACACATGCACAGAAGAACAGTTACAAGAGTTTAGATGAAGAGGTGACTACCCTGGAGAAATATGGGAAAGGCTCTAAGAGTTGATTAGCACTTAGTTGGGGATATCAAGAACACATAAGAATCCAACTGAGATGGGACCACGGCAATCAAAGTGGATCAGTTATCATTCCAAGCAGAATTCACAGAATAAAGAAACCCACTTTCTTCTCAACCTCTAAGGTTCCATAACAGATTCCTGTCCTGCTGCCTGGCCTCTCTTCATTCTGACCTCACCCTACACTATCAGAACACCTGCCTCCAACTATAACGATGTGTTTCAACACGTCTACTTTACAGACCTAATGGAAGGTGACACTCATCTTCACGGGTTCCCAGTTCTCCAGAATCAAAGGCCAGCTTTACTCTTCCAATCTCAAAAGACACGAGGTACTTTTAGGACACATCCTAGATACTACCGTGCCTCGTGGGCCTCCAATACCGCAGTGTGACACACACTTCTGTGCATACCTCCCCTCTTTCTTGGGTCAGCCAGGCTCCCATTTCTGCAGGACCCACTCATTCACCCAACATTCTCCGGCTGAGCTCCAGTGCCATGCCAGGCACCAAGCTGGGCACTGAGAATCAGACACAAAGCCACAAATCACTAACATGATTTTACTAACCAATTTCTAAGAAACCTGTGGAATAACCCAATTCAAACTATATAACCCTAAATTTAGTCAATATTTTAAAACTTTTAGTACAGAAAAGTATCTAATCATCATGTATGTACCAATAATCCCCTTGTTTAGCCAATATTAAATTTCTGTTATGTTTATTTCAGATGGCAATCTTGAATAAAATGTTACAGATTTGGCTAAAGCTGAATTCCTAATAGTTCCTTCCTTCCCCTCCTCCCTAGAGGTACCACTATCTTAAATTGGTATCATCTTGATATATTTTTTATAATTCTACTAGAGATGCACTGATGTATAAATAATATTAAACACTATTTAAATTCAGTATCATATATATTTTTAAATGTTCATAAGGATAACCTCGTATCTATTCTTTTGTAACTTGTAGTTTTCACTCAAATGTCTGTTTTGCAAAGATGTCCATGTTGACACATGTAGTTATTTCATTTTAATGGCTCTTGAGTTTACTTATTCACAGTGAACTTCCAGACCTCAAGCTGGTTTTAGAAAAGGCAGAGGAACCAGCAAATTGCCAACATCCGCTGGATCATCAAAAAAGCAAAAGAGTTCCAGAAAAAACATTTATTTCTGCTTTATCAACTATGCCAAAGCCTTTGACTGTGTAGATCACAATAAACTGTGGAAAATTCTCAAAGAGATGGGAATCTCAGACCACCTGACCTGCCTCTTGAGAAACCTATATGCAGGTCAGGAAGCAGCAGTTAGAACTGGACATGGAACAACAGACTGGTTCCAAATAGGAAAAGGAGTACGTCAGGGCTGTATATTGTCACCCTGCTTATTTAACTTCTATGCAGAGTACATCATGAGAAACGCTGGGCTGGAAGAAGCACAAGCTGGAATCAAGATTGCCAGGAGAAATATCAATAACCTCAGATATGCAGATGACACCACCCTTATGGCAGAAAGTGAAGAGGAACTAAAACGCCTCTTGATGAAAGTGAAAGAGGAGAGTGAAAAAGTTGGCTTAAAGCTCAACATTCAGAAAACGAAGATCATGGCATCTGGTCCCATCACTTCATGGGAAATAGATGGGGAAACAGTGGAAACAGTGTCAGACTTTATTTTGGGGGGCTCCAAAAAATGGTGCAGATGGTGATTGTAGCCATGAAATTAAAAGACGCTTACTCCTTGGAAGGAAAGTTATGACCAACCTAGATAGCATATTCAAAAGCAGAGATATTACTTTGCCAACAAAGGTCCATCTAGTGAAGGCTATGGTTTTTCCAGTGGTCATGTGTGGATGTGAGAGTTGGCCTGTGAAGAAAGTTGAGCGCCAAAGAATTGATGCTTTTGAACTGTGGTGTTGGAGAAGACTCTTGAGAGTCCCTTGAACTGCAAGGAGATCCAACCAGTCCATCCTAAAGGAGACCAGTCCTGCGTGTTCATTGGAAGGACTGATGCTGAGGCTGAAACTCCAATACTTTGGCCACATCATGTGAAGAGTTGACTCATTGGAAAAGACCCTGATGCTGGGAGGGATTGGGAGCAGGAGGAGAAGGGGACGACAGAGGATGAGATGGCTGGATGGCACCACCGACTCGATGGACATGGGTTTGGCTAGACTCCGGGAGTTGGTGATGGACGGGGAGGCCTGGCGTGCTGCGATTTATGGGGTCACAAAGAATCGGAGATGACTGAGCAACTGGACTGAACTGAACTGATTCAGAGTTTATTTCTCATATCTATCCTGATTCTAAGCTTTTACTTTGCAAATGTTACAATAAGCATCTGTATTTGTCTTCCTGTGCATACCTATCAGACTTTCTCCTAAGATATTAAGTTCTTAGTTTTAAGCCCTACTCTCTGGCCTGCTGATTCTTCTGATGGTTGAGTTTTTTTTTACTTGAGTTTTTAATTATCTGATTGTGAGCTCATCTTTGGTGACGTTAGTTTCTCAGCTGGAGATTCTTAAACAATGCATATGGTTATATTTGACTCTAAATTCACAGGGGTACAAGCCTGGGGTTGTCCAAGAGTGCATTTGAGGGCCACAGCTTATGTTTCCAAGTTCAAGTGCACCACCACAAGCACACAAGGCCTAACTCTTTGGTCCCTAAAGGAGTATTAAATCGAAGACTCTAGTGCTTTGTTGGGGGCTTGACTATGCCCAGGCCTCCTGCACTAGCAGCTCAAATACTTGTGAGCCTGGCTTCTGGTTCTGTATTTCTAGAACCTGAGGATTTTCTTTGCTCTTTTACTATTTCCTTTAGTTATTGACCTGTATTACTGAATATCAAGTATTTCTAGGAGCTTACTGACAAACTTTTATGTTCCTTTTAGTTGTCTAAATTGTCAGAATAAACAGCTTAACTGAATTCTTTAAATATGGATTTAATTTTTCTAATAGTATAAATTATATTTGAAAAAATCTGTTGGTTCATACTTTTTGGAAATGTTCAACACTACATTACTGAGCTTGTGAACTGCTCTTTTTTGTGCTAAAGATACAGATAACCTTAAAAAATAGGTAAAATTAAAACAAATTTTTGTTTTGACAATTTTAACTTTCTTAATAAATTATCTAATTGAGTTATATATAAGTTAGAAATTTTTGATTTATAATTTTATACCTTGCTTATAATTTCTCATCCTATAAAAACTGATGTTTTTAAAATGTTCACATTATTTGATATCTGTGTTTAAAGTTTCCTTTATCTTATTTGCATGCTTCATGCTGTACTAAACATACGTATGTGCATAACTGTTAAGGATCAAAGATGAAAAAATTCATGAGAATACAATTTATCTGTCTAGTAATTTAAAATGGATAGCAATCAGCTACAAACAGCATTCTACTCACCAAGAAGGATTTTTTGGCTATGAATAATAGGAGATACAGAGAAGTACAACAATTATGATGTTAGAAACAACTGAGAGACAAGTTACTACGAGCACACACCTACTTAGTAATAAACAAACTAAGCTTAAAAATGCAAGCAACATAAGTACTGCATAGTAGGCTTTCTTGGAATATGTAAATACCAAGAAAGAAACCCACAGATTGGATAAACAATGATTCACCAGTTGGAGTTGTGGCAGTAATTCATATTCTAATGATGTTTTAAAATAGCATAACAGGTTATTTAAATATAAAACAATACTTGTGATTAAATGTTTTTTTGGTCCAGTAATATATTTGTTTTGTGCTGATTTGAATATACAATTATCTCAAATAGTAATCATTTCATATAGTATTTTTACAGAGTTCTAGAAAACTCAAGGTAAATGAAGGCATTTTTCAAAGCTAGCTAAATGCTATTACTTGGAAATACTTCTTAGTCAAAAAGAAAAAAAAAACCAATATCAGGTTTCCAAAATCAATTAGCTTTACCAAATAATTAGCAATTAATTGTTAAAACCATTCATTAACTTTGTCTACATATTATACATCAAATTTCTAAAGGCAAATTTCTAGTGGCTTTTGCTAGAGAACCATACCAGTGCCGTATAAAACACTTAAAGCACAAAACTGAAGGATAATCAATATCGCAAGAGGTTTCTCAAAATTAGAATAAATTGACATTTTGGTATCAATTTTAGTAAGACAAGTTAACAGTGACAACACTAAAAGCATCATTTGCTGCATCTAGGACAATTAATATGGCCTGTGACTTGCAGGCAGTTAAGAAGATAAAGGCATTTAAAAAGATAGAGCCACAGGTGTACACGTGTTCCCTGTCCTGAACACCCCTCCTACCTCCCTCCCCATACCATCCCTCTGGGTCATCCCAGTGCACCAGCCCCGAGCACGCGTACACCCGCAGTGGATTCATGTTGATGTATGGCAAAACCAATACAATACTGTAAGGTAATTAGCTTCCAATTAAAATAAACAAATTTATATTAAAAAAAAAAAAAAAGAAGCTTGCAAACTAAGAAAAAAAAAAAAGCTAGAGCCATCGGCCAAAAAAAAAAAAAAAGAGAGCCATCGGCCCTGTACCTGGTGCTGGCGATGCTTGGTGATTCTGCTCCAAGCCTACATCTTTCTAGCTGACTGGCAACAATCTGCCTTTCCACCTCCAGTTCTCGGGTGAGTCGCTGAAACTGAAGCTCCTGTGATTCAAGGAAATAAAAGGAACATAAAGCACCAGGTTTGCTCAGGCAGATACATGAATTCATGTATGTCACAAGAAACACAGGAACATGCCCAAAACGTAACACTATAGTGTGGCCTTACGAGAGGAGGGTTTTGGATGGAACTGTGGGCCTAAACAACCTACTGATTTGAAGCTCTTACAAACAAACTTAAAGGCACTAGAATTTCAGTCTTTGTTTGAAACTGAAAATACGTAAATCCTTATTTGGCCTTTTTTTCCCCCTTTGGTTCTAATTGAGGTCTTCAAATAGTACTTATGCAATAGGGATATAACATGAGGGTTGCAGAGTCCTTACATTAGAGGCACACCAACCAATATAAATACTCTCTTCATCCTTAACAGCTAACATTTTCATCTCTCACACTGTATGTTAGCTCAGCATTAAAAAAAGTAAATTGCTGTGATGAGACTCGCTTGACAGTATTAGATACAAAACCTTTTAATTGTTAAGAAAAAAAAATCATTACAATCCCACATAAAGTCTTGCTATATTTATCTATAACACAAACACATTTTTCCTATTGTCACAAATGTGTTCATGTGTCACTGTATGAAGGGACAAGAGGAAAAATAATGAAAAGGTCTGAGTCATAATATAGAACTTAAAATTGTATTAAAACGATGGAAGCTTGTCTAAAGAAATTGTATTTTTCATACTACGATGCATCACTAAGGCAAGTATTCTATTCTAGGAGAAATGCTTTAACATTATTTGTACTTATCTCATTGTTCTCTTTTTTTTTTTTTTTTAGAAATACTCTGCTTTAATTAAATTATTTTATACCATCTGTATATCCTCAATAAGTTTATAATATTGCACATAAGAATTTCACAATTGCTAGCACCCAATAGATTGGCGGCAGAAGCTAAATATTCTACAAGTCTAGCAACCACAGCATGAGGAATATTGGAACTTGGTATGAAAATATTATAGTCCTGGTTGTCAGATATTTCCCAGGTTTAAATAACTCAATTTTACTGCTAGTGTTGGATTACTCTTTAAATTCTTCCTCCTCAAAATAAAATTTAAAGCATGACTATATAACTATTTAATGATATTAATAGGTAAATATTTATTATTATTTAATATATATTGAGGTGAACTGGAATGATACATGCCGAATTCATGATAATGGTTGTCTCTGGGTTGGATTTTGGGTCAAAGAGTGGTAATTAAAAGGGATATGGATTTTATTTATGATATTTTGTGTGCTAAAATATGCTTGATTTAAATATATATTAAAATCATAATTGATAATTCTGAGTTGTGGGAAGATAGATTTTCTATGTGTAATATTTTATTTTATTTTATTTTTAATTTTTTTTAATTTTAGTTTTTTATTTTTTAAATTTTAAAATCTTTAATTCTTACATGCATTCCCAAACATGAACCCCCCTCCCACCTCCCTCCCCATAACAACTTTCTGGGTCATCCCCATGCACCAGCCCCAAGCATGCTGCATCCTGCGTCAGACATAGACTGGCGATTCAATTCACATGATAGTATACATGTTAGAATGTCATTCTCCCAAATCATCCCACCCTCTCCCTCTCCCTCTGAGTCCAAAAGTCCGTTATACACATCTGTGTCTCTTTCCCTGTCTTGCATACAGGGTCGTCATTGCCATCTTCCTAAATTCCATATATATGTGTTAGTATACTGAGGAGAACATAGGCAAAACACTCTCAGACATAAATCACAGCAGGATCCTCTATGATCCACCTCCCAGAATTCTGGAAATAAAAGCAAAAATAAACAAATGGGATCTAATTAAAATTAAAAGCTTCTGCACAACAAAGGAAACTATAAGCAAGGTGAAAAGACAGCCTTCTGAATGGGAGAAAATAATAGCAAATGAAGCAACTGACAAACAACTAATCTCAAAAATATACAAGCAACTTATGCAGCTCAATTCCAGAAAAATAAACGACCCAATCAAAAAATGGGCCAAAGAACTAAATAGACATTTCTCCAAAGAAGACATACGGATGGCTAACAAACACATGAAAAGATGCTCAACATCACTCATTATTAGAGAAATGCAAATCAAAACCACAATGAGGTACCACTTCACACCAGTCAGAATGGCTGCGATCCAAAAATCTGCAAGCAATAAATGCTGGAGAGGGTGTGGAGAAAAGGGAACCCTCCTACACTGTTGGTGGGAATGCAAACTAGTACAGCCACTATGGAGAACGGTGTGGAGATTCCTTAAAAAATTGCAAATAGAACTACCTTATGACCCAGCAATCCCACTGCTGGGCATACACACCAAGGAAACCAGAATTGAAAGAGACACATGTACCCCAATGTTCATTGCAGCACTGTTTATAATAGCCAGGACATGGAAACAACCTAGATGTCCATCAGCAGATGAATGGATAAGAAAGCTGTGGTACATATACACAATGGAGTATTATTCAGCGGTTAAAAAGAATTCATTTGAATCAGTTCTGATGAGATGGATGAAACTGGAGCCGATTATACAGAGTGAAGTAAGCCAGAAAGAAAAACACCAACACAGTATACTAACTCATTGTTCTCTTAACAGGATTTTAATATATAGAAAGCACACCATGCTATAAAATATCTATAAATCATGTACACTCTAAAGGCTTTAGGCCACAAATAACATCTCCAATAACACCTCAAGCTTCCCTTACAAGTCTACTCAAAGCAAATGCTGAACTGTAAGTGGTTTAATTGGACACTGACTACTGGTTCAAAATACCAGGGAGATGCACCTTAAGCAAAGGAACCAATCAGACATAGAACTACCTTAGTTCTGTTAATAATAATATTATTGACAACATACTATCTATGAGAGTAAAATACAATTCAATTGCAAAGTGAATTAACTCCCTGTGAGATTAGGCAAAGGTACAACTACTTGACAGCACTGGCTGAGCAAATTCTACAAACTATTCTTAGAATCATTCTTAAGAAAACAGTCTGTGAACTCTTACTGCTTTCTGATATTGACAGTCCTTTTCTAATGAGCCCAGTTGGTGTGGGAGAATATACAGCAGTAATAACAGTTGTTACACACAAGAACTATACACAGAAGAACTTTACGAAAAAGATCTTCATGACCCAGATAATCACGATGGTGTGATCACTCACCTAGAGCCAGATATCCTGGAATGTGAAGTCAAGAGGGCCTTAAGAGCATCACTATGAACAAAGCTAGTAGAGGTGATGGAATGCCAGTTAAGCTATTTCAAATCCTAAAAGATGATGCTGTGAAAGTGCTGCATTCAATATGCCAGCAAATCTGGAAAACTCAACAGTGGCCACAAGATTGGAAAAGGTCAGTTTCATTCCAATTCCAAAGAAAGGCAATGCCAAAGAATGCTCAAACTACCGCACAATTGTACTCATCTCACACACTAGCAAAGTAATGCTCAAAATTTCTTCAAGTCAGGCTTCAGCAGTAAGTGAACCGTGAACTTCCAGATGTTCAAGGTGGATCTGAAAAAGGCAGAGGAACCAGAGATCAAATTGCCAACATCTGCTGGATCATCAAAAAAGCAAGAGAGTTCCAGAAAAACATCTATTTCTGCTTTACTGACTATGCCAAAGTCTTTGACTGTGTAGATCACAATAAACTGTGGAAAATTCTCAAAGAGATGGGAATCCCAGACCACCTGACCTGCCTCTTGAGAAACCTATATGCAGGTCAGGAAGCAGCAGTTAGAACTGGACATGGAACAACAGACTGGTTCCAAATAGGAAAAGGAGTACGTCAAGGCTGTATATTGTCACCCTGCTTATTTAACTTCTATTCAGAGTACATCATGAGAAACGCTGGGCTGGATGAAGCACAAGCTGGAATCAAGATTGCCAGGAGAAATATCAATAACCTCAGATATGCAGATGACACCACCCTTATGGCAGAAAGTGAAGAGGAACTAAAAAGCCTCTTGATGAAAGTGAGAGAGGAGAAGGAAAAAGCTGGCTTAAAGCTCAACATTCAGAAAACGAAGATCATGGCATCTGGTCCCATCACTTCATGGGAAATAGATGGGGAAACAATGGAAACAGTGAGAGACTTTGTTTTTCTGGGCTCCACAATCACTGCAGATGGTGATTGCAGCCATGAAATTAAAAGACGCTTACTCCTTGGAAGGAAAGTTATGACCAACCTAGAAAGCACATTAAAAAGCAGAGACATTACTTTGCCAACAAAGGTCCGTCTAGTGAAGGCTATGGTTTTTCCAGCGGTCATGTACGGATGTGAGAGTTGGACTATAAAGAAAGCTGAGCACAGAAGAATCGATGCTTTTCAACTGTGGTGTTGGAGAAGACTCTTGAGAGTCCCTTGGACTGCAAGGAGATCCAACCAGTCCATTCTAAAGGAGATCAGTCCTGGGTGTTCTTTGGAAGAACTGATGTTGAAGCTGAAACACCAATACTTTGGCCACCTCATGAGAAGAGTGGACTCATTGGAAAAGACCGTGATGCTGGGGAAGATTGAAGGCAGGAGGAGAAGGGGACGACAGAGGATGAGATGGTTGGATGGCATTACCAAGTCAATGGACATGAGTTCGGGTAAACTCCAGGAGTTGGTGATGGACAGGGAGGCCTGGCGTGCTGCAATCCATGGGGTTGCGAAGAGTCTGACATGACTGAGCAACTGAACTGAATTGTTGGCCCAACAATGCTGTAAAACAGGATCATAATGGGTAAGGAGGGGGCACTGCCTACCTCTATTTAATAATTCCTAGGTCCCGGGCTTCTGATCAATGTTTGGCCACAAAACACCAAATAGATAATAACTGCATAATATTCAGTACCAGACTAAGATCACTGATTTTAAGGACAAATACTATTATGTTTACTTCCCAGTCTTTGTCCTTAGTAGCATCATAGCTTTTGTGATACACTTTCATCCTTTCAATTATTTTTTTTGTGTGTATGCCCAGTTGCTCAGCCATGTCTGACTCTTTGTGACCCCAAGGACTATAAGACCTAACTCTGTGTGACTCCATGGACTGTAGCCTGACAGTTTCCTCTGTCCATGGGATTTTCCAGGCGAGATTACTGGAGTGGGTTGCCATTTTCTTCTCCGGGGGATCTTCCTGATCCAGGAATCAATCTGAGTCTCGTGCACTGGCAGCTGGATTCTATACCACTGTAGACTGTTTATTATACACCTCTTTTCCTGGAAGACTGGCTGCCTGTACCAAGCTGGGCCACAAAAGGACCATCCGTACATCTCAAAATATCCCCCAACCCATTATATAACTTTTGAGTTCTCAGTTCAGTGGCTAATAGGGATTGAGGACTGGAGGGTTTCATTTGGGGATGGCCAAAAGTTACCAGGATAGGATTAAGGTATGTTGTAAACTAGAACAGTAAAACAATTTCCATTCTTAGAAAAAAAAATCTATTTTAGTGGGTTTAAAAAAAAATTATGTATATAGCTGCCTATGGTCTTTTGAGCATCCTTTCAAGGAAATATTTGGGAAATTTCTTGCTTTAAGGCAGACAATGGAACTTAATGTCCCATAATTCCTTCCCTCTGAAGCAGATATAGGCAACTTCAGCTCTGCCGAGAAGATGCCAGACTGTGACTAGGATGCTGAAGCCAAGATGTTGACATCAGAAAACACGAAGCTCGTTTCCTCTCTTCCTTTCACCTTCTTGCTGCACTTCCTGTAGTAGAAATTGAGGCCAAGTCTCTAACATGGAAATAACCTCCACACAAACTATGTTTATACTTGATGGCAGCGCCAGTGCTTCCTTGATTTGGACACTATTCCTGAGAGCTCAGTCTCAAGGTTTGTTCTCCAGCACTGGCAGCAAACATGGGAATTCACGAATAACCACTAATAAGTATCTTTTCCCCACATAATTAGCCATGTTAGTCTCTTTTTCTTGCAACTAGAAACTCTTGACTGATAGACCTCCAGAAACCATTTACAGTTGTGAAGTTTATGAGAAGAGCCTCAGTGCCCATGATGCAGCTGATTTTTTAGAAGTTGGGCAATTCCTGTAACACTCGTTTGGACTGAGTAAAGTCCACATTGTATCCCTCTTAGCTGCAGAGTCTATAATATTGAACATCACTGGCTACTTTTATCAAACCCACTTCACCCATTATTTGCCCACCCTTCTCACAAGTAGAACATAGTTAAAGCCTCCACAGCAGACTCTCAGGAAGCTGTAAAGCATGGAATCTGTTCAGGTTACCTAATAGTTGTGAACATTTACAAGCAAAATATATGTATGCTTTGTTGTAAAGTTATTAATATTATATTAATTCCAAAGAATATAAGTTGAACTCCCACATGTGACTGCCATCAAGATGAATGAGTATGATATAAACATTTGACAATTTTGTCTCCCCTGGATTCTTAAGACTGAGTGACAAGGAAGACAGTATTACACAGTCATATAAAAACACCTCTAATGATTTCCAAAATAATACTCATCAAGAGGATTATGCTGTGATACCATCCATAAATTAAAAATTTTTTTTAATCTTCTAAACATAATGTGTGAAATTTGACCCTTACCACCGCCTCTAAAACTGGGCATCTAAATTATGGGTGGATCCTTTGACAAAAGCAAGGAAATAATGTTAAAAGCATCTGCCAGCGATTTAGTACATGGCAACTTCCCCTTAAATTCTGTTAAACAAGACCATAATCAAGGTTAGAAAGTAAGTCAAGGCTACTGACATGCTATAAAAATGGAGTCAGTTCACATGTGTTTGGAAGCTTTTGTTTATATGTTATGTTTGTTTACTTCATCTCTCTCAGGTAAGTCTATCAAAAATCATTCTCTGAGAGTCAAGCAGACAGAAGAAAACATAAAGATTCACTTTCATGATCTTGTACGGTAGACAGAAATGTGTGGCTGAGGAGGCCCAACTCACTGCCCCAGAGGTCATGCCTTCAGGGGTCCCTCAGCTGACGAGAGCCTTCGTGACCCAGGAAGTTATATCCTTCTGGGCAGGCTGCGTGCAGCACTGATTGAGATGAGAAAAGCCAGGTTCAGACATGCTTTAGAGTTTGCCATCAGCTTAACTCCCTGGCCACCTCATGCCAAGAGTTGACTCACTGGAAAAGACTCTGATGCTGGGAGGGATTGGGGGCAGGAGGAGAAGGGGACGACAGAGGATGAGATGGCTGGATGGCATGACTGATTCGATGGGCCTGAGTCTGAGTGAACTCTGGGAGTTGGTGATGGACAGGGAGGCCTGGCGTGCTGCGATTCATGGGGTCACAGAGTTGGACACGACTGAGTGACCGAACTGAACTAACTCCCTGGCATGGTATTTGGACCCCCCGACCCCGGTGCCCAAGACTGCTTTTTTGTCCCCTCTCCTCCGTAAGAGCTGATCTATAATACACACTCTGCATGAAAACTCCACTTCAGTGAGAACCCAACCTGAGACAGTATTGTTTTCAGATTCTTTTACAGAATGACAGGAAGTTTTCCCTCACTCCTAGTTTTTAAAATTGTGAGATTCTTTAAATGTACTGAAAAAGTACAGACAATAATACAAGGAGCTTTGGCAAATCTGACCTAGGTCTAGCAAATCTTACTCTTTTGCTACATGTGCTTCAAGCTTTTTGAGAAATAAAGTATTACAGATACAATGAAATCCCCTGGTTTCTCTTTCCTGGATCTTATTTCTCTCTCTCCCCTTTCCTCTCCAGAAGAAACCATTATCTTGAATTTGGTGTTTAATATTCACATGAATATTTTATGTTATTACTACTCCATATATACAGTACCATAAATAATATATAGTATCACTTTGCATATTCATACAATTTATATAAACGGTATACAAAACACCCAGGGTTCTGCAGATTGCTTTTATTACAATATGATTTTGAGATTTATCAATATCAGTACACCTAGACCCAGTTCATTTATTCCCATTGCTCAACAACATTCTATTGTATGACTCCGGCACAGTATATTTGTATGTTCTCATCATAATGAACCCTTGGGTTGTTTCCAATTTTGTGCAATTATCAACATGCTGCAAAAGAAGCATCTTTGTATAAATCATCTATACACATGTGGCAGACAGTTCCAGTAGAGTCTTAGATATGGAATTGTTGAGTTGAAGGCTATGTACATCTTCAAATTTACTTGATAATGATTATTATGTTACCTTCCAAAGTGATTGTACCAATTTACATTCCAGTCAGCACTGTATGAGAGTTACAGTTTATGTACATTCTCACTGATGCCAATCTGCATGTGGGGGCTTAAATTTCTTTTCATTCTTTTCTTCTTTTTGTAAAGGCATGGAATGATAGGCATGGAGTACTATCTTGCATTTATTTATTTTGTGTTTCCCTGCTAAACAACATGTTTTCATATGCTTATTGGCCACTTAGGTACCTTCTTCTCGCACAGCTATCATACACTATCAGGGGGCCAGGTTTCTCAACACCCTTGCACTAATGCTTTAGGTTTGGGCAAGGGATATCCCATTAGACTCCCACAGTAGGCTGTCCTCAGAGGGCACATAGTGTGTAACATCCAATGGTGTGCTCAAGACCACTTGGGCTTGACACACACCTTCAGGGTGGAAGCCAGGTTTACTGTTTACTTGGCTTAGGAGTCTCACTTTCATTTTGGTTTTCGTTTCTATGGGTTCTTTACTTTCTTGGCACCTTAGCCTTGCTTTTGAAAAGACAATTTAAGCACTTTATTCAGTATACATATTTAGTTTCTTTTAGGGGAAGACTGGTTAGGGTATTGAATATACCAGAAATGGGAGTCTCCACAGCTTTTTCATATTTTCTCTGAATTTTTCTGAGCTTTATTCAGGGGGAACTTCTTAGTATTTCTTTCAATTCCCTATTTCCCTGTTTGCCTTGTTAAGGGTTTATGTCATCTGTTATACTTTTTTCCAACGGCAATATTTTCCATTTCTGAGACTTCTAGTTGTGTCTTTTTCCTACCCACCTGTTCCTGCTGCTCATTTCAAGTGAAATCTGTTCCTGCTGCTCACTTGGAGTGAAAGCTCTATCATCTCCCTTGCTATTCAGGTTTACCTTTATCTAAACTCCACATACCTCAGTCCTAAGAGACTTTAGATTGTGATTCAGTGTTTCTTTCAGACAGAAATAATACTGCATACCTAGTTATGTCCCCTGCCACTGGCTTCAAGAAGCCCAACAAGCATTAGGTTCTTCCCCTTTCATTTCCTTCAATTAGCAGGAAGAGCTCCAACCCAGACCTCAGTGTCAAGGACCCTGGTGCTATTCTTCACCCTTTTGTGGCCTCAGGGCCTCTCTCAGCTTCATTAATTCCTCACTGATGGCCAGCAGTCACATATCTCATGACGGTTTCCAACTGTGCCCTATGGAAGCCTCACTCCAGTTAGCAAATTCTGTTTATAAACTTGTCATTTTTTTACTCAGAATATTCTCCATCTCAAGGTTACTAAGAAGACTTTCCCACTATAACCTTTAACTGAAATGTAGTTCTTTCCTGAAAATACTGCTTCTTCTGACCTCTCTCTGGTGAAGATTATGCATTCTTCAAACATCACAGCTGAGGTGCCTGGAGCAGGAAGCTGGCCATCACTGGCTCATTACCTCTACTTACTAGCATGAAGTTGTAGATAGGATTCCTCATAGACCTCCTGTCAGCTGAATCTGTAATCATATTCCTTCTTACACTCCTGTATTATTAAGCCATTCTCTCTTTCCCCTTAATTGTTGGAGACCATTATTCCTCCAAACGTGTGCACAAGCTCACTGTTTGGGGGTCATGCCATCCGACTACAGTTGCCCACTTGCATCACTAGATCTATTTACTTCAGGCTGTTCTAACTGATTCACTAATTCAAGAGTGGCTGTAATAGTTACTAACACTGTGATGGTGACAACTGAGAAACAGCTGTAGGAACTCCTATCAGGCCATTACTGATCCTGCCCCCAAATTTCCACTAATTCTTTCTCTTCCAGGCTTGGTGGGGGCAGTGTCGCGTTCTTGTCTAAGGCCAGCCTCTTCATGCCCTCTTGCCTCTTCTAGGATCTTGCTTCTCTTTCCTGAATTGTTGGTGTTTCCTCTCAGTTTAATGCCTAAATCTTTCTCATTGGAAAACATCTTCTTAACCTCAGGACTCCTCAATCTGTTTCCTTCTCCTTGACCTCCTTTAATTAAATATTTCTCTTTAAATTGACTCCTTTTAAAAACAGTATTATCTCAGTATTAAAATAATTGAAATCCTGATTTCTAATGCTTTTATATAATCATCTTAATATAAATTTAAATACATAATTTTAAAAGATGCGTATCTGTGCAGTAAAAGCCCATTCATATCAGCAATACAGGTACACCACACCAGGGGATGACACACCTTTCCATGCCTACACAACTCGGGAGGAAAGTCTGAGTACTGCTTAGACTCAAAGAAGTAAACTGACATGATCATTATTCGATGTAATCAATGCTTAAGTGAGAGTATCTATATTTTAATTACTGTTTCCTAAAACTCTTCCAATAATAATTTTTTTCTAATTTAGTATGGTGAAAGAGTTTTATATCACTTAAATGTCCATTATCACTGCATAATAAGAAGTTGGATTTTTAAGGTCCACAGGATTTCACAGGATATGTCCTAATCTCAGGGTTCCCAGACAGTGCTAGTAGTAAAGAACCTGCCTGCAATGCAGGAGACGCAGATATGGGTTTGATCCCTGGGTGGGGAAGATCCTCTGGAGGAGGGCATGGTGACCCACTCCCATATTCTTGCCTGGAGAATTCCATGGACAGAGGAGCCTGGAGGGCTACAGTCCATTGAGTCACAAAGAATCAGACACAACTGGAGTGAATTAGCATGCACACACACCCCATCTCAGGACGTACTGATATTACAGCATTTTTTCTCTTTTCCACATTAAAAACATGAGCAAATTATGGTCATGATGATATCTTTGAGGCTCTTGAGTCAGGCCTGGGGAATTACTTTAAAAATGAATATTTAAGAGCTAAAATATTCAAAACATCCCAGATACTGTTCCCTAATCTAGGTTGACACCAAAACCAAATCTGTCATATTTTCAAAGCACCCCTAAACTTCTCAACCTTGAAATAACCATTCATTAGCATAGAGATGATCAAATGCTCTTTCTATCAAAGTTACTTAATAAGTGACAAGTCATTATTAAGTGTATTTGGTAGTTCCTAAAAATCATACATAATTAATTATAAAAATTAAGTGTATTTGGTAGTCCCTAAAAATCATACATAATTAATTATAAAAATGCTAAGTATATGATATTCATATCATATACTTTGTACTGACCAGACCCTTTTGTTAAAAAGAAACACTGCCTTTCTCAACCAAACTGTGTTCTCAGACAACAGAGTCCCACAGGTTTGCCCTTATTGGAAGGGGTTTAAACCTTCGAGGAAGTTTGAAAAATGCTGCCCAGGGGATTCCAAATCTTGGAGGTTCACATGACACTAGAATATAAAAAGTTCTCAGGTGTCTACCGATAAGAAATTGCCTTGCCTTTGTACTACCTGGAGATTTTTCCATTTATTGAAACTAACCTCGATTTTCCAAAGAATAACTATTAACGGCTCAAGGAACAATACTGCCTTGCAGAACACAACTTGGTCAACACTAAAAATTCATCTCATGTTTACTGTACTTTGAGATGACTGAATTAAGGGATACTGCCTTGTATTCTACACTTAAAAAAAAAAAAAAGAAACCACCACCACCACCTCATATACTGGAAAACCCAATTTTTCATTACTTTGGTACAGGCTGAATATTTACAACGGGGAGGTCACCACAAATGGTTAACCTTCAGATGGAAACTCCTGACCTGACATCAGTCCAAAGATAGGAAGGGAACACATTACTAGGAAATTTCTGATGGATCAGTTGCCCTAAACTATGCCCTATGCTTCTTACATTTAGATCTTTTTTAAGATAACAGAAAAATATGAGATATGACCACCAATCTGATTTCCTATTATACTAGTTAACATTCTATAGGAGACGATCAACATTCAGATCTTTATTATTTTATCCTAGTAGCAAATCACATAGGATTATATCAGGTTTTAGCTTTGATATCTATCCTTCAGTTTTAATGAAGCAGAGAGGAAATAGCAAAGCTTACCAGATGCTCTAAATTTATATTCTAAAGCTCAGACTCTTATCTGTAACTGTCACCAAAGCTCCTTTATTAGGAAATCAAAATAAAGGAAGAGAGGTTTACACTGAAACACACTAATGAAAGCTTTGCTTAGAGCCACATGTGGATGAGAAGGTCAACCAAATAGGCAAAAGCTCGAGCTTTTCCTACTGCTATAAAGCACCACTGATGGCTTTATAAATATCTGCCACTACAAAAAGCTCATTGCCACTGGCTCTTAATCTCTTTCCTGGTGCTCTCTGACCACTGCATGGGCCTGTGTACATCAGTGACATCCAAATCTACTACGTCTAATCAGATTCAAACCAATGTTTTCAATGGTAGTGAGCTAAGCAGTTCTACTAACAGAAGAGCCACGCCCCACTACCAGCCATACCACCTTGCCTTCTGTGTTTTCTATTTCTCCACTGCAGAGGTCCTCAAAGTAGGGGCTCTGAACCAGCAGTATCAGCATCATTCAGAAACTTACTTGAATCAGAGGGGTCAGGTCCAGCTTGAACAGGTCTTCTAGGAGATTTTCATGCACACTGACCTACTGGAACCACCATTCCTCTTTGAAAGTGAAAGTGAAGTTGCTCAGTCATGTCTGACTCTGTGACCCCATGGACTGTAGCCTACCAAGCTTCTCTGTCCATGGGATTTTCCAGGCAAGAATACTGGAGTGGCTTGCCATTTCCTTCTGCAGGAGATCTTCCCAACCCAGGGATCGAACCTGGGTCTGCCGCATTGTTGGCAGACGCTTTACCGCCTGAGCCACCAGGGAAGTCACATATTCCTCTTTACTCAGGCTCAAAAATGTAAGTGTTTTCATGTTTTCATCATTTTTCCCTTTCTCTTATTCCTCACATATTAAATGGATTCCCAAACTCCGTCATCCAACCTCTCTACCACTACTGAATCCATTCACTTCCTTGCCATACCTGCCACTGCTATCCTAATTCAGAGTCACATTCACTTTAGATTATTGTAATGACCCTGCACTAAGTCTCCTCCCTACCCAATGGTGCTGAGGGGCCTGGCCTCGCTTTTCACATCTTTTCCAGATAAATTTGTTGAAGGTACAACATATTGATTAATAATCCGTTCCCAAGTGTTTCCTGTGCTCCAGGCTCTCTGCTAAGCTTTAACATACATTACCTCGCTAACTTCCTAGTCAGCCTGCCAGGGAGTGAAGGTTACCCTTGTTCACAGATAGCCGACTTGTCTGAAGTCATCCAAATCCAGGATCTGAATCACATCAGTCTGACTCCTAACTCCATGGTGTTAACCACTGTATGCCCCTTGCAGCCAACCTGTAATACAACTTACAAACAGTCGACTCAGCCTTATTTTAAGACCCTCTGCAGTCTGCCCTAAACCTTTTTTTCTTTTCCCCAGGATCCTGTCATTTCCCTTCTTGTACCTGAACAGAGCTATTCATTTTTTTCCATACGTATCACTCAGAGCTTTTTCTCATGTGACTCCATCCACCTGAAAAATCACCTTCTTATGTGCCTAGACTCCTTTATCCAGCCCTTGGGTAAAGCACTTGGCCGTTACATGTGCTGGATTTACTAAGCTGAATTCCCCTTAAAGAGGAGTGAAATCTATAATTGATTCATGTAGCTTCATGGAAAACCAAGACAAGAAATCCCTGCTAATTTATTCATGGTGAAATTTTACATAGTACACTTTATTTAGTATGTTATAATCGATCACATGAATTTTTAAATTGAATGATACAACAGGATTTTCTATTTTTCTTTAAAGTCACAAAGAGATAAGAAGAAGGCAGAGCTGTAAAAAGAAACTTGGTTTCCCTAACTTTTGTTGATTGCTTTTTCAATTAATCAGCTCTATCAGGGATTTCTTCAATTTAAGTCTGAATTTGGCAATAAGGAGTTCATGATCTGAGCCACAGTCAGCTCCCAGTCTTGTTTTTGCTGACTGTATAGAGCTTCTCCATCTGGCTGCAAAGAATATAATCAATCTGATTTTGATGTTGACCATCTGGTGATGTTCAAGTGTAGAGTCTTCTCTTGTGTTGTTGGAAGAGGGTGTTTGCTTTGACCAGTGTGTTCTCTTGGCAAAACTCTTATTAGCCTTTACCCTGCTTCATTCCTGTATTCTAAGGCCAAATTTGCCTGTTACTCCAGGTGTTTCTTGACTTCCTACTTTTGCATTCCAGTCCCCTATAATGAAAAGGACATCTGTTTTGGGTGTTAGTTCTAAAAGGTCTTGTAGGTCTTCATAGAACTGTTAACTTCAGCTTCTTCAGTGTTACTGGTTGGGGCATAGACTTGGATTACTGTGATATTGAATGATCTGCCTTGGAAATGAACAGAGATCATTCTGTCGTTTTTGAGATTGCATCCATCCTAAAGGAGATCAGTCCTGGGTGTTCTTTGGAAGGAATGATGCTAAAGCTGAAACTCTGGTACTTTGACCACCTCACGCGAAGAGTTACCTCATTGGAAAAAACCCTGATTCTGGGAGGGAGTGGTGGCAGGAGGAGAAGGGGACGAGAGGATGAGACGGCTGGATGGCATCACTGACTCGATGGACGTGAGTTTGAGTAAACTCCGGGAGTTGGTGATGGACAGGGAGGCCTGGTGTGCTGCAATTCATGGGGTCGCAAACTGTCGGACATGACTGAGCGACTGAACTGATCAGGGATTTCATATTATTCATGGTAACATGGGCATATAGGTTCTTTTAAAAAAAAATATGCATAGTTTCAGTGGTGTAGTAGCTTCATGCCATTACTGACTTTCCCCATGCCACTTCTCTCCTTCCCTCATTTATTTATACCTGTTTCCATCTGCCAAATTCCCTGAGCTCGCAGGCATCATATATGTACTGCCTTTCAAAAAATCAGGAGTTTCTCAGCCTTGGCATGCCATTTCTGAAAACCTAACAGTCCAATGACACTTTAAGTTATTAAACTAGAAATGCCTTCTTTTATTTCCATTTATCTTGTCTCCTAATAGTAGAAATATCAGCATCTGTGTATGAATATATGTGTGTGTAAATATAAATGCTGGTTAAATCTTCTATTGGTTGAGGTTTTACTAATTTATGTTTAAGGTAATCAAACAAATAAAAGAGCAACAGCATGAATAACTGATGCCCGTAGTCAGTGTCAGTTGCAGTTGTCAGTGACAACTCTTGCTGTCATTTTCCAACAAAGTAGGCATTTGGTAGAATTAATGTCAAAAACACAGAGGAGATTTTCTTTGAAAGGTAATGTCTTGAATGTCTGATTAGATGTTACTTTAACATTCATTAAGAAAATATAAATAATAATAATGACTTAACATTAACAATTTATTTGGTTTTCTAGTACATAAATATTTCAAAATTAGTTAAGACCAGTGATGCAAATCACCTAATGTCAGATGCTTATTTGAGAGCTAATTGCGCAGATGATAATAATGCATATAAATCATTATTGCTGAAACGGAAAAGTGAGAGGAATAAATGAC
The DNA here is from genome assembly GCF_042477335.2 of Ovis canadensis. Taxonomy (NCBI): domain Eukaryota; kingdom Metazoa; phylum Chordata; class Mammalia; order Artiodactyla; family Bovidae; genus Ovis; species Ovis canadensis. Next base: position 156,496,842 of record NC_091246.1, read on the forward strand.
CAACCTCCAACTTCCTGTGTGTGCACTAGTTGCTGCAAACACAGCAAAGAATATGAAAATGACAACAGAAACAAAAACAAGGGGAAATTTAATCTTCCTTTCTTTAGTAAATCTAATAAATAGCACCAGGGAATAAGAGGCTAATTTTCAAAATGACTAATTTAAGGTTTGGTTAATAACTTAATGAAATGTAATGGAAAAAGAAAACAAATACCGTCTAGGACAGGTAGCTCCTGTCTTATGATTCTACTTTTTAAATTACTAGGCTTCCTTCTACAGTGGTTCTTTCTGCTTTGCAGATATTTTAAGACCAAAGTGTGGGGAAGGGGGAGGTAGCTGGACTAAGAATATACATTTATTAATTGTGCCCTAGTAAGTTCAATGGTTCCCTGAGAAATCCTGTTACCCAGTTCAAGAGGTATAAGAGGTATTCAATTGTTTTTCCTTTTTACCTTTTTAATTTTACATCTTATCTGTATGGCTTTTCTAACATTACCATTTGTCTTTAAACCTCCAGAAATTGTCCTGAGGTTCTTGAGAAAAAAGGGTAAGAAAAATCAATGTATTATTGATAACCACAGGACATCTCTAACGTACAGGAAACATAAAGGCCTTAGGGCAGAACTGGGACATGTCAATGCATCTGCATTATCTCAGGCCCATCCCTGTGTTCAGGTCCACAGCATCCCTCTGGTTTGCTCTGACTCTCCTGCCTTTCCCCTGAAACTGTCCATTCCTTCTATAGGTTAGCTATATGGAAAAGTAATCGAAATTTACACTTTGCTACCAATAACTGTATTTTCCTTACTTAGCTGAAAAAGCAGACAAGTTAAATAATGTTACTTTTTATTTGTGTTAGGTCTATATGGCTGTTGTAGAAAATAAAGAAGAAAGTTTTTAGAAAAAAGTGCCAGATTTCATGATATTATTTTTGCTGTTCAGACTATTTACTTACCTGAATTTTTAAGTTACCATATTTAGAATTCTTTTCTCTTCCCCACAATATATACTCATGCAATAACACATTTGTTTATGTTTAAAACATATAATTTTATATTAAATATCTTACTTTCTGATTTGTTGTTGTTGTTAAGTCCTGAAACTAGTGGTAATACTAAGCCCCAGTGAATGAAAGCCAACTGTGGGTCAGGCACTTTACATATTTTTTTCTCTAATCCTTACAAAAGTGCAGGCCACTGTTGAATTGAGCAACTACAGGGTGGGAGAGACAGAATAAATGACTTACACAGGGTCACAGAATTAGTAAGTGAAGAGCTGGGAATGGAATCCTAAATTCTTGCTTTTTCCATTACAGGAAGCTGAAAAAACTACAGTTGTCTCATTTTCTATTCCTGAAGGTTATATTCTGAAAAAACTAAGGTTGTCTCATTTTCTATTCTTGAAGGTTATATTTAGAACTATAATTGACTTTACTGCTTCAAAACTTTTTTCCCAAATCGAATAAAGCCCTAGAATGTAATAAAAATTAAAGACCCAGATGCTAGTATATATAGGAACTTACTAATTATGACAAAGGTAGAATTTCCTTCAATGGGAAAAGAACTGCGGGTATAATTAGAGAAAACAAAGCTAGATTACCACCTCAAGCCACCCACCCACACACACACACAAGTTGTATAATAAATGTAAGGAAAAAAACCTACTATTTAAAATATGACCTAGGATACTGGTTCCTAACCTTTTCGGCACCAGGGATCAGTTTTGTAAAAGACGATTTTTCCACAGACTGGGGATGGGGTAGGGGGTTGGTTTCAGGATGATTCAAGCACATTACATTTACTGTGTACTTTATTTCTGTTATTATTACATCAGCTCCATCTCAGATCATCAGGAATTAGAACCTGGAGATTGGGGTCCCCTGACCTCGGAGAATATTTTTTTTTAACATATTAAAAAATGTTGAAGGATAGTTAATTTAGAATCTTGTGTTAATTTCTGTTTCACAGCAAAATGATTCAGTTATACATATATATGCTTTTTAAAAATATTCACTGTGGTTCATCATAGGATACTGAATAAATAGTTCTCTGTGCTACATGGTAGGACCTTGCTGTTTATCTGTTTTGTAATAAAAGCGCACATGTGCTAACTTCAACTTCCCACTCTATCTCAGCCCCGACTGCCTCCCTGGGCAGCCATAGGTCTACCCTCTGCATCCTGAGTCCGTTTCCATCTCAAGGACAGGTTCGTCTGTGTCACAATATGGAATCTGCATTTAAGTGATATTATATGATTTGCTTTTGACTTCCTTCATTTAGTATGATACTCTCTAGGTGCATCCATTTCGCTGCAAACAGCAGTTTCATTCTTTGTTATGACTGAGTAGTACTTCATGGTATATGTGTCCCATATCTTCTTTATTCATTTATTTGTTGATGGATGTTGTGAGTAGTGCTGCTATGGATATATCTTCTTGAATTAGAGTTTTGTTTGGATATATGCCCAGGAGTGGATTGCTCAATCATGTGGTAATTCTATTTTTAGTTTTCTGAGGAAGCAATATAGAGTTTTCCATAGTGGCTGCACCAACTTACATTCCCCCCAACAATGTAGAAAATATAGGAGAATAATTTTATACTTGGGATGACAGAGACATCCTTAAAGAAATCCCAAAACCATAAGAGGTAAAATGAGATATTCAAATACATAAAAATAAAACTTCAGGCTCCAAAAGATCAGGCAAATAAAGTCAAATGCCAAAAAAAGGGGGAAAAAAAAAGAGAGCGAGAAATATTTGTAACCTCTAACATGTAACAGACATTTAAAAACACATAAAACAAATTTACACATAATAGGCAAAGGATAACAACAAGCAATCTATCTACGCAGAAATGAAATGCTAATTAAAATATCAGAAAAAAATGTTAAATTTCATGCAGGAGGAGGAAGAAAACCAATGACAAAATGCAAATTTTCATCATATTGGCAAGTATTTTTCAAAGTGTCTCATCCAGGGATAGAAAGGGACATTTGGAGAAAAGGACGCAGACATACATTGTTCCTGCTAGTGTGGTTTCCTTATAATCTGGTAACTTTTATTACAATGAAAAATATATATTCTGGACTTCCCTGGTGGTCCAATGGTTAAGACTCTGTCTGCCAATGCAGGGGCTACAAACTTGATCACTGGTCTGGGGACGATTCCACATCCTGTGGGGACACTACGCCTGCGCACCAGCACCACTGAGCCTGTGCTCTAGAGCCCATTTGCTGCAACCACTGAAGCCTGTTTGCTCTAGAGCCCATGTTCTGCAACAAGAGAAGCCACTGCAATGAGACATCTGTGCACCACAGCTAGAGTAGCCCATGCTCAGCCAACTAGAGAAAGCCCATGCCCAGCAATGAAGACCCAGGGCAGCCAAAAAATAAAAATTAATCAATTTTCTAAAATGTGCACGTGTGTGTGTATATTCACCATGACTTCGCAATTCCATTTCTGGATAGCTACTGTGCACAAAAAAAACAATCATATACATAAAATCAATTGCAGCAGTTAGAAAAAAACTTGAAAATCTGTCTACATGGCAATATTTTAACAAACTATTGAATCTCCACACTATACGTAATGATGATTATATACATGGTTATTAAAAGAATGAGCTAGAAAGACCTTTATCTGTTGCTTCAGAAGGAACTTTACATGCAATTAAGTGGAAAAGCCAGTTGAAGACCTTAGTAAAACACAACAAAACAATAAAATAAAAAAAACCTCTATGTAGGTTAGTTTGAGCATGGGAAAAAAATATGATAAGGAATACAGCAGAGCATAAGATTGGTTACATTTAGAGAAGGCAATCCAGAAAAGGCAATGGCAATCCACTCCAGTACTCTTGCCTGGAAAATCCCATGGACAGAGGAGTCTGGTAAGCTGCAGTCTATGGGGTCGCTGAGGGTTGGACAGGACTGGGCGACTTCACTTTCACTTTTCACTTTCATGCACTGGAGAAGGAAATGGCAACCCACTCCAGTATTCTTGCCTAGAGAATCTCAGGGATGGAGGAGCCTGGTGGGCTGCCATCTATGGGGTCGCACAGAGTCGGACACGACTGAAGTGACTTAGTAGCAGCAGCAGCAGAGAGCGGGAATGAAAAAGGGAACAAGATACTATTTAGGTTTATCTTCTTTTATTTATTTAATCTTTCTTTTTTATACTGCTTCACTTGTTGCAACAAGCGTAAGACTTCTTTAATTAAAGTAAAAGTGAAAGTTGCTCAGCCATGTCTGACTCTTTGCAACCCCATGGACTATACAGTCCATGGAATTTCTCCAGGCCAGAATACTGGAGTGGGTAGATATTCCCCTTTCCAGGGGATCTTCCCAATCCAGGGATACAACCCAGGTCTCCTGCACTGCAGGAAGATTCTTTACTGGCTGAGCCACAAGAGAAGCCCTAACCCAAAAAACTATTTAGAAAGAAAAGAATACAAGCGCTAAAAAATTACTGTTTAAATACTACAAGAACAGATCCTGCTTAGGAAACAATCCAATTTCTGGAAAACAGCATTCTCATTGAGAGAATAGATGTTTTCACCCTTTGGAAACTATTTTAGCCCTCCTTCTTCTGTTAGTTCCATACTGTTTCTGTCCTTTATTGTGCCCATCTTTGCATGAAATGTTCCCTTGGTATCTCTCATTTTCTTGAAGAGAGCTCTAGTCTTTTTCATTCTATTGTTCTCCTCTATTTCGTTGCATTGATCCCTTAGGAAGGCTTTCTCATCTCTCCTTGCTGTTCTTTGGAACTCTGCATTCAGATGAGTATATCTTTCCTTTTCTCCTTTGCCTTTCACTTCTCTTCTCTTCTCAGCTATTTGTAATGCCTCCTCAGACAACCATTTTGCCTTTTTGCATTTCTTTTTCGGGTGGAAGGATCTTGATCACTGCCTCCTGTACAATGTCGCAAACCTCCAACCATAGCTCTTCAGGTACTCTATCAAATCTATCACTTGAATCTACTGGTCACTTCCACTGTATAATAGTAAGGGATTTGATTTAGGTCATACCTGAATGGTCTAGTGGTTTTCCCTACTTTTTTCAATTTAAGTCAGAATTCTGCAGTAAGGACTTCATGATTGGAGCCACAGTCAGCTCCCAGTCTTGTTTTTGCTGACTGACTAGAGCTTCTCCATCTTCGGCTGCAAAGAATATAACCAATCTGATTTCAGTATTGACCATCTGGTGATGTCCGTGTGTGAGTTGTTTCTTGTGTTTTTGGAAGAGGCTGTGTATCTGCTATGACCAGTGCATTCTCTTGGCAAGACTGTTAGTCCTTGCCTTGCTTCATTTTGTACTCCAAAGCCAAACTTGCCTGTTACTCCTGCTATCTCTTGACTTTCTACTTTTGCATTCCAGTTCCTTATGATGAAAAGGACATCTTTTTTGTGTGTTAGTTCTAGAAGGTCTTATAGGTCTTCATAGAACCATTCAACTTCAGCTTCTTCAGCATTAGTGTTTGGGGCATAAACACTGATTACTGTGATATTGAAGGTTTGCCTTGGAAACAAACAGAGATATTCTGTCATTTTTGAGACTGCATCCAAGTACTGCATTTTGGACTCTTTTGTTGACTATAAGGGCTTCTCCTTTGCCCTGCTTCATTTTGTACTCCAAGGCCTAACTTTCCTGTTACTCCAGATATCTCTTGACTTCCAGTAGTCATGTATGGATGTGAGAACTGGACCACAAAGAAAGCTGAGTGTTGAAGAATTGATGCTTTTGAACTGTAGTGTTGGAGAAGACTCTTGAGAGTCCCTTGGACTGCAAGGAGATCCAAACAGTCAATCCTAAAGGAAATCAGTACTGAATATTCATTGGAAAGACTGATGCTGAAGCTGAAGCTCCAATACTTTGGCCACCTGATGCACAGAACTGACTCAGAAAAGACCCTGAGGCTGGGAAATATCGAAGGCAGGAAGAGAAAGGGATGACAAAGGATGACATGGTTGGATGGCATCACCGACTCGATGGGCGTGAGTTTGAGCAAGCGTTGGTAGTTGGTGATGTACAGGGAAGCCTGGCTTGTTCCAGTTCATGGGGTTGCAAACAGCTGGACATGACTGAGTTACTGAACTGACCTAGAATGTAATTTGGTGCAAATTCTTGGAAGGGCAATTTAATAATGCCTAAAAATAAAAGTGTACCAACCTACTGACCCATCAATTCTAATGCCAAGACTTCAGATATACTTCGAAAGGTACACAAAAGCAACCAATCAAATGTTAGGAAACAACTTAACATCAGTCAGTGAAGGACTGGTGAAATATATTTGCTATTGCTGTTGTTCAGTTGGTAAGTCTTGCCCAACTCTTTCTGACCCTAGGGACTGCAGCATGCAAGGCTCCTCTGTCCTCCAAAATCTCTTTAAGTTTGCTCACATTCATGTCCATGTCCATTAAGTCAGTGATGCCATCTAATCATCTTGTCCTCTGCTGCCCCCTTCTCCTTTTGCCTTCAATCTTTCCCAGCATTGGGGTCTTTTTCAATGAGTTGGCTCCTCACATCAGGTGGCCAAAGTAATGGAGCTTCAGTTTCAACAGCAGTCCTTCCAATGAATATTCAGGATTGATTTCCTTTAGGACTGACTGGTTCGATTTCCGTGCAGTTCAACAGACTCAAATATATTTAGGGTATAATATAATAAATATATTATATATATCTATATGATGGGACTCCATACAATTGCTAGAAAGGGTTGAAGGAAATCCACATGTGCTGGTATAATCTATACCATTATTCCAAACATGTGCAGAATAACCAATAAGAAAAACTACCCAGGAAAATAAAGCTCAGTACTTGTTTTTTAAAAAGACATATGCTGAAGTGAGCAGAATTTTTTTTCTTGATATACTCAGGAAACTTAACCAGGTAAGGTTTAACCATTGGGAAAATGAACTAGATGTTTGTAGGGTAGATTACTTGTTACTTTATACTTTTAAGGTGAATAATTTCTTTTAACTTGTATATTCATCTGTTACTAATTTCTATAAATACAACAGAATAAGAACTGCTGTTTCATTTAAAACCACACTAAGAACCTAATTTTTACTATTAGCTAAAGGCTCTAATTCTGACCTATTAGAAGAGCATATTTTAAGAATTAGCTTTCATAAAGGGCATGAAACACATGAGACCAGTAATAAATGCTGTATAATGTATTGATAATGAGTTCTCCTGTATATATTTCTTCAAACTCTGCAGGACTCTTAATAAAGAATTGGTATTTTTAAGAAAAGTACTTCTCAGCTAGTTCTATAGTTTTAATGAATTTTCCAACAATTTTCCAACAATAGGGAACAACTTATGCTCAGTATAACCATAAAAATAAAATCCATGTACTCGTTCTTATAAATTCTATGTATCAACATACCTCCCAGAAGAAAATTATGGAAGAGAACTCTACACAAACGTTTAAAATTTTAATTTTAATAACACATTTATTTTAAATTTTAAATCATGTTAGAATAAAATATATATAACATGAAATTAAGCACTTTAATAATGTTTAAGTGTACAACTCATTGGCATTAAGGACATTCACACTGTGATGTAACTACACCACCATCTACCTCTGAACTTTATCATTTCTCCCTCCACCCAGCCTGTGGTGCCTATTGTTTTATTTCCTGCCTCTATGAATTTAACTATTCTAGGGACATCATATCGGAGAAGGCAATGGCACCCCACTCCAATTCTCTTGCCTGGGAAGTCCCATGGACAGAGGAGCCTGGTAGGCTGCAGTCCATGGGGTCGCTAAGAGTCAGGCATGCCTGAGCGACTTCACTTTCACTTTTCACTTTCACGCATTGGAGAAGGAAACGGCAGCCCACTCCAGTGTTCTTGCCTGGAGAATCCCAGGGACAGGGGAGCCTGGTGGGCTTCTGTCTACGGGGTCACACAGAGTCAGACATGACTGACTTAGCAGCAGCAGGGACATCATATAAGTGGACTCATACAGTACTTCTCATTGGTGGCTGGCTTTCTCACTTAGCATGTCTTCAGCCCTCATCAATGCTATAGCTTGTGTCTAAATTTCCTTTCTTTAAAGGCTGAACAATATTCCATTGTTCGCATATACAACATTTTGTCTATATATTCATCCATTAGAAAGTACTTGGGTTTCTTCAATAGAGTTTTTAAAAAAGTAAAAATTTTGTATCAAAATTAAGCAAACATAAGATTTTGTTTATAAATACTGAAATTTGAACTTCATATAATTTTCTACTGTCATGAAATCTTCTGATTAAACCATTAGAAAAATTTAAAAAAATATGTTTAGCTTACAGGCTATAAAAAAAACAGGTGGGGGCCAGATTTGGACTGTGGGCCAGTCTTTGCTCACCCATGTACTAGAGTTTAAAAATCTATTCAGTTCAGTTCAGTCGCTCAGTCGTGTCTGACTCTTTGTGACCCCATGAATTGCAGCACGCCAGGTATCCCTGTCCATCACCAACTCCCAGAGTTCACTCAAACTCATGTCCATCAAGTTGGTGATGCCATCCAGCCATCTCATCCTCGGTCGTCCCCTTCTCCTCCTGCCCCCAATCCCTCCCAGCATCAGTCTTTTCCAATGAGTCAACTCTTCATATGAGGTGGCCAAAGTACTGGAGTTTCAGCTTTAGCATCATTCCTTCCCAAGAAATCCCAGGGCTGATCTCCTTCAGAATGGACTGGTTGGATCTCCTTGCAGTCCAAAGGACTCTCAAGAGTCTTCTCCAACACCACAGTTCAAAAGCATCAATTCTTTGGCACTCAGCTTTCTTCACAGTCCAACTCTCGCATCCATACATGACCACAGGAAAAACCATAGCCTTGACTAGACGGATCTTTGTTGGCAAAGTAATGTCTCTGCTTTTCAATATGCTATCTAGGTTGGTCATGACTTTTCTTTCAAAGAGTAAGCATCTTTTAATTTCATGGCTGCAATCACCATCTGCAGTGATTATGGAGCCCCCCAAAATAAAGTCTGATATCGTTTCCCCATCTATTTCCCATGAAGTGACGGGACCAGATGCCATGATCTTTGTTTTCTGAATAAGAATCACTAAAAGTCTGTAGTTTGAAGCAGATTACAACAAATATGGAAGGACTGTAAGACTTGCACTGTCACTTACTAGCTAAATAATACTGAACAAGTCATGTGAACATCTCTAAACCCCAGTCTAACTGTTTATAAAACGGGAATAACACTCATATTACAGAGGAACTGGTGTGAGTATGTGAATAAGATCCTAAATGCTGTATAAACCATATAGCTGTTTTTAGGGAACTGAGCACTATAAAGTAACAAATATACAATTTAAAAAGCACCATGTTTTTCCTTAAGGGGTTCACTTGCCAAAAATCAGGGGATCTATTTTCAGTTCATAAGTGGAGGAAAAAAATGAAGTGATTTGACTAAGGAGAGATGCTTTGAATTCCATTTCTAATAAGCTCTTAGTATTATACAATGCTAATATACTATTCAGTTAAAAATTTACTCCTTTCACCTTCTGATCATATTCTGTCCTCCGTAGTTCTGCTTCACATTTTGTGTTTTCTTAATCCTCATATAAAGAGGGTCCAATCTTATATATAAAATCATAAGTAGTAGTAGCTGAAGCAGCACTCGTGACAAATGACTAAAAAAAGAGCGGCTGCTTCCTGTTAGTATCGTATGCTCTATTTTCTATTTATTAAACTTCAAAGCAGGTAACTTCAGAAAATTTAAGGACACTCAAAAAGTTAAAAAGTATGATTTCTATAGTCAGTGTGACAATATCAAAATATGAATGTCAATGAACAATATAAAGATGGTGGATGAACGAGTTAAGCTGTTCTTTAATACTCAGATACTGATTTAACACATCCCCAAACCTTTATTCAATATTTCCCATTATCTTACTCTGTTCCTTAACTAGACCTATTGTGATCATTTCACAATATACACAAATAATGAATCATTATGTTGTACATCTGAAACTAATGCAGTGTTACACATCAATTTAGACATGATTTGAGCAAACTCCTGGAGGACAGAGAAGGCTTGCGTGCTACAGTCCATGGGATCCCAAAGAATCAGACATGACTTAGCAACTGAACAACAACAAATGTATCAATTGCATCTCAATTAAAAAAAAAAAATTCTTTCTGGGAATTTCTTGGAGGTCCAGTGGTCAGGACTCAGCAGTTTCACTGCTGTGGCCCCTGGTTTGGGCCCTGGTCTGGGAAATGGGATCTCACAAGTCACATGGCATAGCCAAAAGAGTTTTTAAATTCCTTGTGTCTATTCTGTGAAAATACTGAGAAATAGCTTTTTCCTCTTGTTTTTTGAAGATATTCTGGTAAGTATTTTCACACCAACAACTCATACCTCCAGTCAACAGACGTGAAAAAGATGGAGCTGAATTCTGTAACTCTTCTCTTCTAAAAGCAATAAGTTGCTATGGAAAGGATGTTACCTCTGAGCCGAATGCACAGAGCAGATAGGAAGCAGAGCATCCCACTCAGCGTCCAGGGCCGAGGCTCAGGTAAGCAGAGGCTAGTCCACTGGTTTACGCCCGCTTCAGAGGTACACCCGCCTCAGTACCTGGGACCATGCCTGCCTGCTTGTGTGTGTGATGAAGAATGAGAACACTGGTCCCTCAGGAAGGAAGGATAACACAGTTTGCCACAGGAGACCTTCTGAGTCCATCAGCAGAATGAATCAAAGGGCGTGAAAAGACCACCAAGTGGCAGGCGATGGCTCTCGCCCACTCTCCTCGAAACTAAACCTAAATGATCGCTTTAAATACACACCTGTGACACTTACCTTTTAAGATACACTAACGTATTTGTACTTAAAGCATTTTAACAGTACTGTGTAATGAAAGTTAAGACTATCAAATGGCAGGTAAGAAGACATAATTTGGCAAAGAACAGCATTTTCTCATAGCACACAGTAAGCTGGTTTAATCAGCAAAGAGTTTTAGAAGAGCACATACTTAGCTGGATTTAACAGTGACATGTTCACTGTAAAGGCTGCTGGGCCAATGACTCTAACCTGGCTGCCTCAGAATGAATGGCTTGGAAGGTTTCTGACTCTCCACCGCATTTCATTCATATGAATACAACTTTCTATGGTTGAATACATTAAACTTTAACCATCCTCTTATACATCCTCATTTGTTTTTAATAAGCATCTAGCAAAGATTCACTTAACGGATTAGGATACTAGTATTACTAGCTATTATTTATTAGGTGCTTAGTATGAGCCAGATGGGTTTCCCTGGTGGCTCAGTGGTAAAGAATCTGCCTGCAATGCAGGAGGCCTGGGTTTGTTCCCTGAGTCAAAAAGATCCCCTGGAGGAGGGCACGGCAACCCACTCCAGTACTCTTGCCTATAGAGTACTCCTATAGACTAGGAGCCTGGTGGGCTACAGTTCACAGGGTCACACCGAGCTGGACATGACTGAAGTGACTAAGCAGCAGCATGTGCCAGACACTGTACTAATGCTTTCTATGCACGTCATACCTGGAGGGTACAACCAACAACAAATGAATGACTTCTACACGCTAGGCATCTCTGGTTTTTACAGCGCTTCATGATTTAACGTATTGTTACTCTCATTTTTGAGATGTCTATGGTCACATACCTGGTGGATGGCAGAGCAGGCAGAGGGAGCTAAGTGGTATGACTCCAGAGTTGGTTCTATCATTGTCTTTCAGCTTCACACAGTGACCTACAGAGTGGAGCAATGAAATTGATTTCTAGGTGATGTGAGGGAGATGCTGCTGCTAAGTCACTTCAGTCATGTCCGACTCTGTGCGACCCCACAGACGGCAGCCCACCAGGCTCCCCCGTCCCTGGGATTCTCCAGGCAAGAACACTGGAGTGGGTTGCCATTTCCTTCTCCAATGCATGAAAGTGAAAAGTGAAAGTGAAGTCACCCAGTCCTGTCCAACCCTCAGCAACCCCATGGACTGCAGCCTTCCAAGCTCCTCCATCCATGGGATTTTCCAGGCAAGAGTACTGGAGCGGGGTGCCACTGCCTTCTGCGGAAGTAAGGGAGGTAATACCTCTTAAAAACAATACAAGCCTAAGGAATCCATCAAAGGTTTCTCTGCCTGGCTTATTACTTTACTCTGATGTGGCCATCTCCTTCAACTTAGTAACTGTGACTCATCAGTCCTTCTTGGGCATTATCTAAATAAGATGGCACTGTTAAGTAGCACCGTGATGGTCTCAAGTTCCAGGGAAGCAGCTGTGGATGATGAGAATCTAGTTTGCAGCTTTTAGAAATGATCTTCTCCACTGTTTCCCATCTGACAAACAGGGCCTTCTGTGATGGCCAGCTCACTTTACAGAGAGAGAACAATGCCTTTAGTGGATCTTAAAACTCTTGGGATCACAAATAAGAACTCGAAGGTCCAAGGAGGAAAATAAGTGCCATATTGCTTCATTTATCTGTCTGGATTTCTCCACTCTGAATTTTCTACATGGACTTCTGTTTTTAAGCTCATTATTGTCAATATATCTGATTGAGAAAGAAGCTAAACAAGTCCCAGGTGAGACTGCACCATAGCAACAGGCCTACCATGAATGCTCTGGAGAGCAGAATTTCACACAAGTATTTGATTGCCTATTCACACTCTTGATTATAGCACACCGAGCTGTTAAACTAAATTGTATGCCATTAGTGTACTGAAGAACTTTAAAAAATAAACCACCCTATGTGAAGATATTTTTCACACTACGTTCACATTGAGATGTGTTTAATTGCATGTAGCCCATTTCCCTTTTATTTAGAAAACAAACTATTTCAGAACTTGCCAATGTTACAGTGTAGTAATGTGATAAATTGGGCATTACTACCTTTTATCACAGGTAAATATTGAATCCTTATTCTGGTTCATAAATATTTGCTTAATTCTCCATTGTGATTGTGACAGAATATAAATGGACTGCCCTTAGAATTTGATCAGGAATATTAAAGTACTGTACCTTGAGTTAAATAAACAATAACCACAATAACTATAGGGGAAAAAAAACCCTGAGGTTAAAACTACCTCAGGCTCATAGTATATTACACTTGAGAGCATGCTAGGTCACCGCAATCATGTTTGATTCTTTGCAGCCCTGTGGACTACAGCATGCCAGGCTCCTCTGTCCGTGGGATTCTCCAGGCAAGAGTCCTGGAGTGTGTTGCCATGCCCTCCTCCAGGGGATTTTCCTGACCCAGGGATGGAACCTGTGTTCTCTTATGGCTCCTGCACTAGCAGGTGGGTTCTTTATCACTAGCGCCACCTGGGAAGCAGTTTATACTTAGACTTGGTCTATTGCTCAGTTGGGATAGCATATTAATAACCAAAAAAAGGTTACTGAGAAAAAAAAAAAGTACTTTATGTCTGTGGATTATCACAAAATGGCAGCTGTCTTACAGATTACGTCATAGCCAAAAGTAAAGCCAGGTGAGAACACAGATGGCATGAGCAATATCCACCACAGCCATCAGAAAGTCAACTCAAAGCAAATCCAAATTATTACCATCCATTTTCATGTCCAAATACATTTAACCACCTCTTCCCACATTTGCCTATAAAAGGTACTGGAGATAGAGTAAAACATTTCACAGATATTCAAAACAAAGGACAGAGGAATGTTCATGAAGAGTTATTTTTACACTACCAATTCTGTTATTTACGCTACTAGAAACACCCAGTGGTGTGGCTCTAATCCAAATTATTTACATTTGGCTTTGTAACGCATGGTACAATGTTTCTGTAGCAGATCTGCCTTTCTAATTACATTGTGCTCTACTATTTAAATCAGTTTACAGGCCCTAATATCTACTTGCTATAAGGGAAAGGTGGTGTCCCAGAAGCTTGCTGGCCAGGAGGACAGATGGCTCACGATTACAAATACACCAACAGACCCCAAAGGAGAAAGGGCTGACTGAACATACTCGAACCTTAATTACTTTGTAAGCACTCAAAGTACTGCAAACTGTCCAGTTACCCCTTTGGTACTCCCTCCAGAGCACACTTCCCCAACAGTGAATCTTCTAAACTTACTACCTTTGGTGATCTGGATGGGCTGTACATTTTCCCAATTGCCAAGCTGTGGTTTGTTTTCACTTGAGAGTTCTTCCCTCAAGTTCTGTCTTTCCTCTTGCATTTTACTCTAAGCAACAGGAGGAAACCAGGCTATACCTTCAACACTTGGCTTAGAAATCTATCAGCTAAATACCAAGTCCACTGCTTACATGTGCTCCACACAACTGAAGGAGACAATTCAGCCAAGTGTTCTCCTGCTATGTAACAGGATCAATTTTCTTCTAGTTTCCAGTTATGTATGCTTCATCCTCTGAGCTCTCACCAGTAGCACCTTTAACATCTGTATTTCTACCAACATTTAGCTTAAGGCAATCTAGGCTTCTTTTTTATCACTGCCTCAAAATTCTTCCAGCCTTTACCTGTTACCCAGTTCCAAAGCCACTTCCACATTTTATGTATTTGTTACATCAGCACCTTACCTCCTGGTATCAAAACTTGTATTAGTGTCCTCTGCCTGCTGTAATAGAAGGGCATACCCTCATACTTACAGAGTTAGAAGTTTGAGGTTAGTTTCACTTGACTAAAATCAAGGCTGTAAGCTGGGATATATCCCTCCTGCAGGTTGAAGGGAAGGATGTGGCCTCTTACAGCTCCAATGGTTGCTAGCATTTGTAGGCTCGTGGCCACATCACTGCTGTTTCTGTCTCCACCTTTTCCCTGCTCTCTCTTCTGAACATGCGTCAAATCTCCAACTGCCTCTTTCTTCTGTGGACACTCGTGAAGGCGCTCAGAGCTGGTCCAGGTAATCTCCCACACTCGAGGCCCTGAATTTCACTACATCCATAAAGATCTCTTTCAACTAAAGTAACATTTACAAATTCCAGTTATTAGGACCTCATATCTTTGGCGAGAAGAGCATTATTCTGCCCACTACAATCACGATATAAAAGAACAGCATATTAATTTACTACAAGTCTGTTACATCTATTAAGGAAAAAAAAGCACTGAAACTGAATTTGGCTCTTTCAAAGTGACCATTAGTTACTTAATATTGTAATAAAAGGCCACAAAATTACTTTTCTAAAGCTATTATGCTAATATGAAATGCTTATTCTGATTTTTCCACTTACAGATGAGTGTAATTAACTTTGCAAACATAACTTTAAAATGAGGTTGATAGTACAGCTAAGTAGCGTAAGCACTCGTAAATTAGCAAATATAAATAGTTGCAAAGACTAAAAAAAATTTCCATGGAAAGTCAAAAGATTTTAGGAAGAGATATGCCTATATTTTAGGAAACTACTCTTTAGGAAAATACTTTTTTCCCTTAGGAGTTAGGGTAAATAAGTGGCTGACATCTCTCTTTTAAAACTAAAGTTATATCCAGTTTATACTTGTACTCTTTGGGATAAAGAAGGGCCAAGGGTGATCAAATACCAGATGGAAGAATCCTGGCTGAGATGGTTTTGAGAGAGCAGCAGGCAAGCTAAGTCCTTGCCAATTTGATCAATTATCCTGGAAGTGGCTTTACAGCCAAGAAACCAGCTCGCCCACTTGCGTTTCTGCTACAGTCTAGGGAAGCAGAGAAGCAGGAGTACTGCAGAACAATTAACGCATTTCCTCTAACCAGAGGCAAACAGCCGGGAGTTACCTGGAGCTGTAGTGGCCAAATAAAAACTGTGTCCTTGCTAATAGCTTTAATTGCTTTGGTAAAGTTAACCCAAAGACCACAGGCCTGGTGGGAATTTTAACACTAAGAAAGGAAATTGTTCTTTTCCATTTAAGCCTAGCAGGGAAACCAGAGTTACATTACAGAATGGTCATTAATACTTAATAGTGAAAAGAATAATGAGACCTAAGTAATCGTATTTGCAAAATGTTATTCTAAAAAAAAAGTAAGGATCAATAAAAATGTTATTAAAAAAAAGAGTTCAAGAGGGAGGGAACATATGTATACCTATGGCTGATTCATGCTGATGCATGGCAGAAACCAACACAGTATTATAAAGCAATTATCTTCCAATTAAAAACAATATTTAAAAAAGGGTTCACGCAAGTCACTTTGCATATATAGTTGTATTTTTTATTTTAAAAAGGCATAAATAAGCAGCAAAGCAACCTAATCTGTTTTCTCTGTTATTCACATATTCAAAAGACCTGGCTGCCTAGACTGTGAATTCCCTGTAGGGCATCCCATTCATTTTCCATAAGTTTTTTTAAGTTTTCTCTTAAAGTACTAATTTTGCAAGCCTAAACTAACAAAGTAGCAATAAATGTTGAATATGTAAAACATGCTGATCACTCCTTCATAAACTTAAAAATCCACAGCTATAAAATTTTAGCAACGAGAATGGCTGTGAACACTGTTTTTCACTAGAATGCAGAATGTCAGGGATTATCCTTTGAAACTGAGACGCAGGAAGACTCCACTGCAAAAGTCTTCTACTAAAGAGGTACTAAGGGGCCACCTTTGCACACAGTGCAGCTCTGGAGATCACCCACCAAGGAGTCTCGGCCTTGAGGGCAAAGTGCTTGCTGTGTCCCATGCTGTCTGTCCAGAGACTCACAGCCACCTTTTGAAAACCCTGTTAGAGAACATTTTCCAGGATGATGGAACTGTGTTGAAACCTTGACTGTATTCATGTGTCAAAACTCACAGGACTATTCACTAAAAGGTGTATTTTATTGTATATAAACTATGCCTTAATAAACTTGCCTTCAGAAAATTAACACACATCATCATAGTTTCTTTTTATTTGGTTATATTTTCACCAAGTGCCTTTCTTATTATTCTGGCAAGAACGTTATAAGGTCCACTCACTAATCCACCTTGATGTACAGTACAAATAGATATCTATGTTTCAGGCAACACTTTCCACTTTAAGAGACTGTACAATTTAACTTTTCAATGTCAACAGAATAAAATTTTTTTTCCCTGAGAGATCTATAAATGTAACTTTGGTGCGGAGCCACAGAGAGTGTCGGAAGAGTGTGTGCCTGACCCTTCTGGTGTTTTCTCGTCTAAGATGCTGGGATAACACCATTACCATTAGCCACATTCTGAGGGAGAATGCTATTTACATCAGGTTAAATCATTTTAGAACCCTTTTTAAAACCACAACCATATGTATTAGGCATAACTATAAATATTTTACACAACATAGATATTTTTATTTCCTATCAGTCCATAGAGTTTTTAAAGTAATCACTGAAAGAAAATAATATTTATCAAAGTAAGCTACTGTATCTTCAATGAAAGTACTGACAACCCATGGGAGGGAGTCTTCACTCTTGCAGAACAGTGAGCGTACAAATGGTGACTGCAGAATGACAGAATGAGACCAGACCACTGAAAGCTCTGATACTGAGTTTATCAAGGAAACGGATCAAGTGGGAACCACTATACCTCATGAGACATTTAGGTCATATAGCAAGACACAGGTAGAGGCCAATTAGCCCTAACATATCCTATGTAGGTCTCTATGAATATCTTTGGAGGGTCTGTGTTCTAAGAACCCCATCTAAGAGCCAAAAAAATCATACTGTTCAAAACTTCAAAACAGATATTTGTACAGAGGCAAATGGCTAGACAAATGACCTTGCTAAGTAAGATCAAAGGTATCTATCTATATGTTGTCAAGGTGCAGAAATACACCAGTCACAAAGTGCTGATATATTACGGTATAGAGCATAGTCTGAAAGGCAACCAAAGCTTTTGCTCCATCTTGAAAATCATGGTCCAGAGATACTGGTTAGGATATTTTATGCACAGGAGGGACCACTACAGGGAAGGAAATTATACCTAAAATTTAGCTTACTCAAATTCATCTATGCACATTAAAAAGAGGGGGGAGGAGAAAGTGGGAAAAGGCACATAACATTGATTTGACCCATTACTATTAATTTTAACTTAGAGCACTTTATTTAGGTGGTATGTATCATGTTTTTCCACTGTAAAATCACTTGTTTTCCTTTTGTAACTAATAATATCCTATAGGGAGATACTTTGAGACTATGTAAATAGATTATATAAATATCATGTTTCTCATCATCCTTATACATTAGTTTTAGCAGCCACTGGCGGTTCATGCTCCAAACAATTATTACTATCAGTTCAGTTCAGTCACTCAGTCGTGCCTGACTCTTTACAACTCCAGGGACTGCAGCATGCCAGACTTCTTGTCCTTCACCAACTCCCAGAGCTTGCTCAAACTCATGTCCATCGAGTCGGTGATGCCACCCAACCATCTATGGTGGTTGCCAAAGGTGGGGTTTTTTCTCTCCTAATTCTATTTCAGGATTAATTTTGCACAAGTGTAATGGGCCCATGAAAAATAATGGATGATTCTGAGAAAGGCAATCTACTCACTACCCCCCAAGAATTCCTGATCTTTTTCCCTCAACTATTAATACTTGAGAGGAAGGCTGACCCAACCCCATAAAACCCTCTAACCAGAGGAAGCAGTCCCATCTGCCAAAATACCACAGCTGGTGTGTATCGATTAAGTACCAACTAATTGCAAAAATTTCAGAGGTGGAGGTCAATTTTCTTCTCTCTTCAAGACACATCTATGTCTAGTTATAAGAATACAATGTAAGTAATACAATGATGCATCCCCTGAATTAATAGCATGTCTTGATCCAAACAAGCCCACAAGATCAAATGCTTCCTGATAAGGCAAAGATGAGCCAATGAGTTAATAGGGTTAAGAGAAACAGGGATGGGGAGTGGAGTTCAGGATGGAGGGGACACATGTATACATATGGCTGATTCATACTGATGTATGAAAAAACCATCACGATACTATAAAGTATTATCCTCCAATTAACATAAATTGGAGTAATTATCTTCCAATTAACATATATATATTTTTTTATATAAAAAGAAGGGAGCAGGGATGAAACATGGATGAACTTCAGAGGGCAGACTGCACCTAACTACTTGTAGGCCTAGCTATTCCCAGAGTGCTGAATAAGGAAAGAATGGGGGAAGAAGTCAAAATCAGGGGTGGGGTTAGGGGAGGGGTACAGATCCAACCCAACCATTCATCCCTTATAGGGATGAAGCCTCAAGGCCAGTAAGAACTTTCTCCCAAACTCTGAAATATACTGCAATAAAATTTTAAGGGACTGAAGCAGAACACACTGACTCAAGTTTACTTTTCAGGCATGAAATAAAACATGATATTCCTCTGTAAAAATACCCTCTGGTAATACTGGAAGCATAACATTACGGAGTTGTATAACCTAAAGCAATTTCTTCAGTGTTAACATAGAGAAGCCAGATACAAATATTAAATTTTTTTCCACAGGGTTAAAGTTTTACTTATCCATCCAATTCTGTTTCTTCATAAGCAAACATGAATATAACTGTTTCAATCTTAAAATACTCCAGAAGTATAAGATGTTATTCCCATAATCCTGGTTCTCAAATAGATGAGTCAGGCTTGATTTTATTAGAACTACCAACACAGGCTCCTTATGTTATTTCAATAAAACCGTTACCTATAAAGTACTCCACAGACAGTTAATCGTCTGAATCCCTGTCTGCCATCCCAAAGGCTTTATCTGTAATTCCAGTCATGGCAGATTACACTGCACACATTCTTCTCCAGCAGAAAAATAAATGTTAGGATGAACAAATCTAAAACAAAAATTTTACATACAGCAGCTTCACCCAGCCTCAGCACAGATCTGAATTCTGGCCTTTGAGCCTCGCTGGCCGAACTCCAGGGAACTTCATTCTTCTACTCCCAGCCTATTAGGTCACCTTGTTTCTATATTTTACTCAAGGTATTTGCTCAAAAATATTTGCACCGAGTACCAAGCTAAATGAAGGAAATTAAAAAAAAAAAAAACACAAAACTGTTACCAAAGAGCATGTGCTCTGCTGAAGCTCATGATCCAGTTTAAGACAAGTCACATTTGGGTTTTTTAAAACATAATATTTTTTAAAGTCACCTTTGAGGTATAACTTTCATATAATAAAATCCATTTCAAAGATGCAGAGTTTGATGTGTTTCACTGAACATACACAACAATGAACTATAATTCCAATCAGATTTAGGGTATCTTGCTCTCCAAAAATTACCTTAACTCCTTCTCATACGCCCTTCCCCCTACTCCTTAGCAACCACGGGTTTGCTTTCTGCTGTTGTAGGTGAATTTTGCCTGTTCTAAAATTTTACATAAATGGAATAATGTAGTATGAACTCTTCTGTGTTTGATTTCTTAAATTAGCATGTTTTTTAGATTTATCCATATTGTTGTGTGTATCAGTGGTTTCTTTTTTCTTATTTAGTAGTATGAATAAAATAGAATTTGTTTATTCACCTACATACAGACAGACAATTAAGCTGTTTCTAATTTGGGGGTACTATAAACATCCACAAATGGTGCTATAAACATGCATAAGTTTTTGTGCGGACGTTTTTATTTCATTCATTCCTGGGTTGTACTCAAGAGTGTTGGATCATGAGGTAAGTGTATGATTAATTTTAGAATTGCCAAAATGTTTTCTAACATGGTTTTATCTATCTTACAGTCAAATAGGCAAAAAAATGTAAAAAAAATCTTAAGTCACAGTCACAGGTCATATGAAAGTAGGAGATAGCCCAAATTTGGCTGTACTTTGCTGACTCCTGCTCTAAACTTTTCTATATGTAAAATCATGTCTTCTCTGTAAAAACATAATTTTAATTTTCCTTTTCATTTTTGTGCTTCTTCTTGCTCTAATTTTCCTTTCCAATTTTTGTGCTTATTCTTGCCTTACTGTACTGGTTAAAATCTTGGAATATATTTAGTCTTTAATCATGAAATATAACACTAGCTTTAAGTTTTTCATAAATGCCCTTTATCTGGGCCTGATGAGAGACTTCATCATGAATGGGCACTGAAATTTTATCAAATGCTTTTTCTTTTTCCACTGAGATAATGATGTGGGTTTTCTCTCTTTTTTTTCTATTAATCTGGTGAATTACACTGCAAAATTTTCAAATGCTAAGCCAACCCTGCCTTCTTGGGATAAACCATACTTGGTCATGATGATCTAAATTTTTACATATTGTTGAGATGGTCTCTGTAATATTTTATAAAAGACTTTTATATTTATATTCATGAGGAATAATAGTTTATAGTTTTTTTATCATGTAATATCTCTGCTGGTTTTGGTATGAATGTAATGTTATGTATACTATCAAACACTGAGATTACTACAGCTTCTTCTTTCCTCTATTAGTCTACCTTTCCTCTTAAAAATGTGTAGAAGAATACAAATTTGCATTTCACAATGCAAAATTAATTCTTGAAACTTGATAAAATTCTTGAAACATACTTGCCATAGATAAGTTACCAGTCTGATTTTACACTTACATTAAAACTGAGTTCAAAGTTCAAACCAGACTGGTCAGACTCCAAATGCCACTCTCCAAACAGCTGCCATACTATCCCTGGCCACCTAATCAGTAGGGAAGCTGAAATGCTGTGAAGTCAAGTCTTTTCTAAAATCATCCAGTGTTCAGCGACAGAATGAACATTAAAAAAAAAAAAAAAAGTCTGACTTACTCTAGGCTTGTGCTGTGTGATTACAACTCATCTCTTACCTTTTACCACCTGAATTTTGGTACTTCAGCCATTCACGTATACAGGCCCAGCTTACTTTTCTCTCAGTCCATAGATCATACCCCACTGCTTTTTATTCATAATCTAGGCCTCAATGCTTCCCCTTGTTGTTTCTTTGTGGAGGTTGTTTTAATCTTCTTTTCACCAAGCTGAGCTGCTTGAGAGGGAGTCTTTTTCTCAAAAGTGAAATTAGGTTGAATTTGACACCTAACTGGGCTAATTACTGCTTACAATTTTTGGCTCATGCCCTATGCTTTTACTATCTCAACAAAAATATCACTTTTGTTTCTTGTTTACTGAGGTCAACTGAACTCCCAAGTATCTTGTGACTACTTAGAAAAGCAACATTCCAAAAAAGCATCAGGTTTTAAATATACAATGCTTTTTGTTTATAGCACCTAACCACCTTTACCTAAGCATTTTCTGTTTGCAGGTTTCAGTTCAGTTCAGTTCAGTCACTCAGTCGTGTCCAACTCTGCAACCCCATGAATCACAGCACGCCAGGCCTCCCTGTCCATCACCAGCTCCCAGAGTTTACTCAAACTCATGTCCATCGAGTCAGTGATGCCATCCAGACATCTCATCCTCTGTCGTCCCCTTCTCCTCCTGCCCCCAATCCCTCCCAGCAGCAGGGTCTTTTCCAGTGAGTCAACTCTTCGCATGAGGTGGCCAAAGTATTGGATTTTCAGCTTCAGCATCAGTCCTTCCAATGAACACCCAGGACTGATCTCCTTTAGATTTCCTTTAGAATGGACTGGTTGGATCTCCTTGCAGTCCAAGATTCAAGAGTCTTCTCCAGCACCACAGTTAAAAAGCATCAATTCTTCGGCGCTCAGCTTTCTTCACAGAACAACTCTCACAGCGATACATGACCACTGGAAAAACCATAGCCTTGACTAGACGGACCTTTACTGGCAAAGTAATGTCTCTGCTTTTCAATATGCTATCTAGGTTTAGAGTGCAACAATACTGCAGTAATAGAGACGGTTTTCACAATCTTTCAAGGAAAGTGAAGCAAAAATCTGAAGAAAAATTACGTCTGAACAACAGCAACAAAAACTCCAAACTATATGAAAAAGTATATTGGGAAAAGAACTTTACTAAATTCTTTGGTTAAAGGAATCTAAAAAGCAAGGCATTTGAAATCTTTTACTTATTCATTATATTTAATGTTATTTTAAGTATATCACATAAAATTCTCTACCTATAAAAAATTCAATTCAAATAAATCCCAGAATAGTGTTACAAATTCAGGATACATTTAAAAAATAATCTGACAGCCTAATGCAGAGTTTGATGGGTAGAATCCAAATGTCAAGGTATAAATGACTGAATATATAAATGAGATACCAAATTAACCTGAGCTTACAATTCATTTATTTTCAAGATTAAACCCAGCAAGTATAATATAATCCAGTATCTCCCTCAACCATAAATATGCTTCTAATTCTGAAGTGTTTTCAAAGGCATTGCATATAAACCTTTTTTGATTGATCATGAGAGAAACTATATGTAGGAGAAACTGGGTCCTGGGAATTACATGAGAAAGCAATCATAATTTTTGGCACAACTGATTGCCAAGTGTACAGAACTTACGTTCAAAGAATTTTTATAAACATTAAACTAATTAGATCATATTATACAATGCACTTATGAAAATTTATCACAAGTTTACAAATAGGAAAAACTATGGTACCAGGTTAGAAACAAGCATGTCACTAGGTGGTAAATATGCAGATATATTACACACACACACATATATTTATATATATTACATATATTTATATATATTACATATATTTATATATATTACATATATTTATATATATTACATATATTTATATATATTACATATATTTATATATATTACATATATTTATATATATTACATATATTTGTCTATGGGGTCACACAGAGTCGGACACGACTGAAGTGACTTAGCAGCAGCATATATGATTATATATATTTATATATATAAATGAACAGCTATAATTTTTCATGGATATGATGAATAACTACTGGAAGCAAGTTTAAATACGTGTGAAGATTATGAATTGAATGTAGGTATTATTAGAAAAATCCTAACTTCTACATCTGCTTAAATTCCATTATAGTGCTTTGTTACTATAAAAATCATTAAGTTCATGAGATTTTATTAATGCTCTGTGATGTATAAAATGGGCACTTGCCCTCCAGCAGTTTACAACTTAGAAGAACAGACTTACCCATATCTCAAAAGTTTAAGCCTCTTTTTCCATTTCCCTTTCTTTGAACAAACAACAAGAGACAGTGCTTCTGGTGGGGTTATAGGAGGAGCAAAAAAGGACAAAACTGAGGCTGCAGGAAGAGGAAACAGCTGGTAAAGTGAGAGTATACAGAGAAATAGAGGAGGCCCAGGCGTCTGGTGAGGAAGCTGGGCCCCCCAAAAGGGAAGCAAAGAAAGACTTCCTCATGAGATAACCAAGCTAATCAGAATGAAAGCTCAACTTTCCAGTGCCCAGTAGCTCCCAACTAAATATGGAATTTAGGCTTGCTCTCTGCCATGCTCAGGACTCAAGACTACATGTTCTGGGTCTCTGGGTGCCCAATGACATGGGCATGTGGAGAGAATGGAATCAGATCCTGGTCTTGTGACTGAGAGGCCTTTGAGGGTAAAAGGAGGAGTAAGTGAGTGAGTGAGTGAGTGTGTGTGTGTGTGTATGTGTAGGGAGGGATGGAGGTGGGAGAGTGGTGGTTCATTCATTGAGCTCCACCTTCCTTAAATGTCACTCCTGGTCCTGTGACTGAGAGGCCTTTGAGGGTAAAAGGAGGAGTGAGTGAGTGAGTGAGTGTGTGTGTGTGTGTGTGTGTGTGTGTGTGTGTGTGTGTGTAGGGAGGGATGGAGGGTGGGAGAGTGGTGGTTCATTCATTGAGCTCCACCTTCCTTAACTGTCACTCCACGGTTACTACTCCCCATTTGCACCTGCACGTAAAGAGGGGTCTCTCATGACATAGTTCTGTGCTCTCCTAAAGTCTGGACAGATGAAGCATGTAAACTTATTCAACAGCCAGTTATATATGGTAACAGTTATGTGTAGACAGAGTTGGATGGATGACTGAATGAGAACAGAGGACCTTCTGGCTTCTGGTGGCATGTTCCATTTAGACCACATTCAATACTCAATGTCATCAAACAAAACAAGTTCTTCATTACTATTGCTCACAAACAGCAACTTAACCCATTTACACCTCATTTCCCATGCATTTAAAACAATTTGCATTTAAAATATTTAAGATAATCTGCACAGTTCCTAAATCACAGAGCTATTGGGGGGAACTTATTTAGTATACACACTGTCATCACCTGCACAGTGCCTGGCCCAAGTGCACAGCAAACACTAATTATCATCCTATTAACAAAATTCTACTTGCCTCTCTGATAAGGATATCTAGGATGGCTAGAACTGGTCTAGTCCCTCAGTGCTCTTCCTCCTAGTTACAACATTTTCATGCATTCCTTTCTAAATTTGGCTACATGGATTCTTTATACTACTTAATAATTTTTAATTTCTCTGTCATCTTTGAGTAATGAGTTGCTTCACAGGATTAAAATTTCTGGATATCCAAAGCTAATCCTCCAAAAGGCAATTTATTTTCTGATTTCAAACACCCCTAAGATGTTACGCTTTCTTCTGCTTTGTTAAATAGATTATATGGAACACATACACTTTTCTTAGTAATTAATCATAATCTTACTAACGAAACATGCACAACCACACCATATGGTGGCATCGCTAATACCTGGGACCTGCCTTTTGAGTTGTTCTGTATCCTTCTGTGATACAGGAATGTCACGTGGTGGTGTCACAGTCCCTCTTCTAATTCTGATGTCCATCCTCCTTTCTTTTTCCTTCCCTCTATTCCCTCTCCTCATCTCCCCTCTTCTCAACTCCTTGGCTAAATTTGCACACCCAAAACATAATCTACTGAAATACAAAGATAATCAAATTATATGCTGCAGACTAGATGGAATAAGGTTGAGAGTGAGGGCCCTATAAGGACATTTTCACGGCAGTTTTTAGAATGTTTAAAAGGGTTGAAGTTGTCAGTGGCCCTGGCTTCCAAACAAATGCATGTGTGTACATGCACATGGGAGTGCATACACTTGTGTGTGTGAGCATGTGCTGTATGTAAATACACTGGTTATTTAGGGGATAACTCCGGGTGGCTCAGATGGTAAAGACTCTGTCTGTAAAGCAGGAGACCCAGGTTTGATCCCTGGGTTGGGAAAATTCTCTGGAGAAGGAAATGGCACCCCACTCCAGTATTCTTGCCTGGAGAATTTCATGGACAAAGAAGCCTGGCAGGCTCTCGTCCATGAGGCCACAAATAGTGGGACATGACTGAGTGAGTGACACACACACATACATACACACACACACAGGAGATAGTTACTGTAGTCAAAACACTTTAAGTGTATTATTTTGCAATATTTTAAACTAAGCCTACAGACTAAAACGGAGAATTTTTTTTTTTACTTTAAAAAGTTAAATATGATTTAGTCAACAAGTATTGGAGTACTACAGTCATATGCTGAGTATTGTTCTAGGTACTGGGAATACAAAGTTGAAAAAAGGATAGATAACTTTCCGACTCTTAGGGATTAAAAAGTTTGAATTAGAAAACATCTTTCATTTTCCTAAAAGAGTAATGTTTTGTTGAGATTATATTGTGAAATTTACTCATTTCTAGTTATAAACTATAGAGTAAAAACTTTCAGTATTATATGGGAAAAAAACTAACAGATGTAACTCTGGAGAGAGACCTAATAACATTATGAAAATATGTTTAAAGTTAAGACCCTAGGGTAGTATAATTTTTCCAAATGCAGGAACAGAGAAGTAAAGAAATAGAAATGAAACATTAAGATATCCATAGCATATTTAGTAATTTCCATTACTATGTTATAAAATGGCAAGAGCATGAAAAGTTTGATGATAGTTTTTTAAAAAAAATTTAAGCAATATTAACAGGACTTCAAAAATCGGTATATTTAGGCTTAAAGTGAAAACAAAAGAGCATTTAAAAATAGAAACTTATTGAGAACACAAGGAAATTAAACTCAACAACAACAAAACAATCCAATTGAATAATGGGCAAAGATCTAAATAGACATTTCTTCAAAGAATACATACAGATGGCCAACAGGCACATGAAAAGATGCTCAAATCGCTAATTATTAGAGAAATGTAAATCAAAATCACAATGAGGTTATCACCATGAGGCCATCATTTTTAAAAATCTACAAATAAATGCTGGAGAGGGTGTGAAAAGAACCCTCATACATCTGCTGATGGGAACAGAAATGGTACAGACAATATGGAAAACAGTATTAAGTGAAATGAAAGTCACTTAGTCATGCCCAACTCTCTGTGACCGCATGGACTATCCAAGCCATGAATTCTCTACAATTCTCCATAATACAGAATTCTCCAGGCCAGAATACTGGAGTGAGTAGCCTTTCCCTTTTCCAGGGGATCTTCCCAATGCAGGGATCGAACCCAGGTCTCCTGCATTGCAGGCAGATTCTTTACCAGTTGAGCCACAGGGGAAGCCTGGAAAACAGTATGGAGGTTCCTTAAAAGACTAGAGTCATGTGATTCATCAATCTCACTCCTGGGCATATATCCAGAGAAAACTGTAATTCAAAAAGATACTAGCACCTCTGTGAACAGCAGCACTATTCACAACAGCCAAGACACAGAAACAATCTAAATGTCCATTGACAGATGAATAGATAAAGATGTGGTAAAAATACACAATGGAATACACTCGGCCATAAAAAAGAGTGAAATAATGCCATTTATAGCAACGTGGATTGACCCAGAGATTATCATACTAAGTGAAGTAAGTCAGAAAGAGAAAGACAAATATCAGATGATAACCACTTATATGTAGAATCCAAAACAATAGTAAAAAAAAGAACTTATTTACAAAACAGAAACAGACTCACAGACATAAGAGATTTGTGGTTGGCAAGGGTGAGGGTTGAGGGGGAGGGATGGATTGGGAGTTTGGGATTAGCAGATATAAACTAGTATATACAGTACATGGAAACTATCAATATATTCAATATCCTGTGATAAACCATGATGGAAAAAAATAGGAAAATTATATATATATGTGTAACTGATTCACTTTGCTGTACAGCAGAAATTAATACAATGTTGTAAGCCAACTTCACTCTAATAAAATAAATTCTAAAAACTAAACACAAGGAAATCAAATTTTAGTCTATCCTCCACAGCATCTCACTTATAAATGTTAAACAGAGAATATAAAAATCAGTGTAATGATTCTGACCTTTGCTGAGCCACAGTGAGCACCCAGTACAGCTCAACCCCGCCCAGCACTAATCAAGAAGGTAGAGTAAGCCAGACAGAAAAGAGGGCAGAAGAGGAACAAGGCCCACAGACCAGGGCACCCACACTTTCGCCAAGTGGACTGTGGGAAAAACTGTTAGTTGTTGATCATCATTGTATCTGAATTCAGCTGAAGCTTGCAGTCCCAGCTTTTGAGACTGCTTGCTGTGGCCACATGATCCAGCTCACCCAGTTCAATGCCTGAGAGGAGCAAGCCTCTCTAGACCATGCCCTCTGAAAGGAACACATCTGTTCCCCTGATTCTACACCCTTACCTCCTGACAGAAGCTGATGAGAACTGGGAGCTGTCTCAGACGCTGACAGCAACCATGCGGCAAAGCTGCCTTGGCAGCTCTGGACCACTTCTCTCTGGAATGTTCTGCGACAGAGGCATATTTCTATCTTGTTTATTTAAGCCATGATATTTTGAGGTCTCATTTTTCAGAGCAGCTAAACCTGAAGCCCAATTAACACATATTTATGGCAGAGTTGACTGTTTTAATGCCTAATTGCCTCAACTCGTATTCTGAAGCTTAGCAAGTATATTCTGAACATCTTTACTGGGTTTTAAGCATCTTTCATTGGATTATGCATCTAGAGGGCGGGGATCATGTCCTCTGTTTCTTGAAACTGTCTAACAGAGGGCTGATTAAGGCAAATGAGGGGCAGAAAAACATGTAAGTTTAAGCTACAGGCTTTAGTGTCTGAGAGTCCCCTGGAATTGAATCCTTTGTCAATTCCTGAATTCTAATCAGATGTGTGAACTTTAGGAAGTTCAGTAATCCAACAAACATCAGTTGAGCGTCTATTTGCAGCAGGCCTCATTCTAGGAACAAGGGTTTCTGCTATGGATGACAGTGTCTACATTCTGATAGATTTAGGTTTTACAAACTCATTAAGCCTCAGCTACTTCAGCTGTAAAATGGGACTAATAATGGCGACTGATTTTAGGACTGTGTGAGGATGACACGAGGCGATACAAAGTGCTTAGGTGAGTCAGTGTCATGCACATCGGTACTCAATAAATGTCAACAGTAACTGCTGCTGCTGCTGCTAAATCGCTTCAGTCATGTCCGACTCTGTGCGACCCCAGAGATGGCAGCCCACCAGGCTCTCCTGTCCCTGGGATTCTCCAGGCAAGAACACTGGAGTAGGTTGCCATTTCCTTCTCCAAAGCATGAGAGTGAAAAGTGAAAGTGAAGTCGCTCAGTTGCGTCCGACTCTTCACGATCCCATGGACTGCAGCCCACCAGGCTCCTCTGTCCATGGGATTTTCCAGCCAAGAGTACTGGAATAGGGTGCCATTGCCTTCTCCCCAACAGTAACTAAGAGCTGTCAATAATTTGTGCTTGGTATACAGATACACACTAACTGTCACAACATCGGAGCACTGTTTCTTAGCATCCAGTAAGAAAAGGAAGTCAGAGGTTACTATTTCCTATCAGAGTCTCATCTATGCTGTCAGATTGATAGGAATTCTAGACATGTCCTACAGATAAATAAGGGCTTACTAAATGCAATATATCGCAGAGTATGTGGGGCCTAATATTTAAAACTGAAAATATTAAAAAAAATTATTCAAGAAATAATCCCTTTTTCTAAACTAATTTAAGGAAATGGGTGGATTCTTTGCAATATGATCATTTGGAAACAACCTTCAAGGGCTTGGGGCCCAAACCACGGCACTGCCCACCTCCCTGTGGCAGCTGCAGGACCTGAAGCACACCGGATGCTTCACCAGTCTCCTGCACCGAGTCAGAATCTGCCACTTCCACCAGCTGCGGTTCATAGTCTCAAAACAATTAATGGCTTCTTGGATCCAGCAGAGAGCTCTTTCAGAATAATCCTATGACATTATTTTGAACTGCAGAATGTTGAAATCCATTTTAGGCAACAAAGAATCCTAAGGCAGGTTTTAACAAGAAACAAGGGGTTGAAGTGGGATTTTTTTCAATTCACCAAACAAAACTGAAGGATTGGGAAATAAAGATTTCCAGCAGATGAAAATGAAAACTAAATGCTCTGCAGGAAACAAAGAGCAACAGGGTAAACAATACTCCACACTTGTGGGTGGCTTCATTTTGCAAAGGCAATTTCAGGAGCAATTAGATCTGAATGCCAATTTTATTACTAAGCCCCAAAGAGAGAAAACTTCAATATTCATGAAATACCTGACAGCTCTGCTTCTAGACAGGGGCTTGACCACCTATTAAGTACCAAGCACTTTACTGGCATTTTAAATATACACCCTATAACCTACAAACTGGGCATTGTTGTAATTTCAGAGAGGAAACAGGCTATGAAAGGTTAAGGGGCTTGCCCAATAGCATAAAGCTACTTGTGGGAGTTTGGATTTGAACCCTGACATCAATGTCTGCATGCTTCCCATTCTACTAATAAATGACTGAATTCTCTGTAAGGGTACAGTGAAACTCTATAAGAGTTCATTGATGAGTCAAGATTATCAGATTATTAG
Organism: Ovis canadensis; assembly: GCF_042477335.2. Lineage (NCBI taxonomy): Eukaryota > Metazoa > Chordata > Mammalia > Artiodactyla > Bovidae > Ovis > Ovis canadensis. The sequence continues at coordinate 156,527,367 of NC_091246.1, forward strand.
TATAAATAAGAACAAGGCTAACATTTAAAATGGAGAAGGAAATGGCAACCCACTCCAGTATTCTTGCCTGGAGAATTCCAGGGACAGGGGAGCCTGGTGGGCTGCCATCTATGCGGTCGCACAGTCAGACACGACTGAAGCGACTTAGCAACAGCAGCAGCAGCAACATTTAAAAATATTCCCTATGGTACAGTGATGTCCTCAGGACAAACTGACAACCCCCCCTCCCACCCTCTGCCTCAGCTCAGGGCTCCATGTGCCTCTTCTACAGGCTCCCAGGACTGACTAGCTTGCCCAGTAGCCAGCAGCACCCTCCAAAGTGTCCTACTGAAGACTGCGGGAGACAGCTATTCTTTTTTGGCTTAGTTCTCCTGTTTAGTAACCTTCCCCTGCTCACAACCTGGCTCTCAGGTGGCCATCTGACATTTTTCTAAGCTGTCAAGGTGGAATGACCTTCGAACCTGCCAGTACTACTCTGCTGTGGGAATCAAAATCTGAATTGGGGAACACGGTTTCAAGATGTTTAAAAACCTATTTCGGGCAGTCAAAATGCTACCTGAAACAGCCACAGAATATAAACTGGACCTTGTGCTATGCAATACTCTGTGGCCAATCTACTCTATTTCGTTGTGTATTTCTAGTCTGCCTGGGCTAAAGGATTTTGAAGCTGGGATGTTATTTTCCAAATATAAGAATTGTATTGGAAAAGGCTCCTTTTTTTTTTTTTTTTTGCATAGTTCTAGTCATAAAATAAGACAGTCCTAATTACTACATTTACTTTCTTCTGTGTAGGAATATATCATAAGGGAACATTTAGAGTCTACCCATGTGAGTTCTGCCAGTTCAAATAAATCAGTCAGAGTGGATACAATTGGGTTTGGATTGCATCCAGGTTATGGAAGGCAAGAATAGATTAGACGTATGAGCCATTCCAGCAGCGACAAACTCTCGACTTCTCTGCAAAAGCACCAGTGTTTCTTCAGGCTTAGACATGACTCACTAAGGCTACATTTTCAATGAAATATTGCTGGAAGCACTTAAAAGCAGGAAAATACAATCATGTCAGAACAGATGCCTCACTCCCTACCCCCAATGAGTGACATCATTTTGAGAAGTAGTCAGTCTGCTGTCACCAGGCAGTGGGGTTGGAGAGGCAGATGTTTGCAAAAGCAGAGGAAGCCCAAGGGTAGTGTGGTCCTGAACAAGATGCGAGGACCACCATTCCACTTTAGAAACAAACGTTCATTTTTGAACAAATCTCTCATGACTATCATTTTTAGGCAGACTTGATTTTTATAATGGAAGGGAAAAAAATATCAGGTATAAATTTTCAGACACATGTCACGAGGAAACTTTTATTTTCTATTTTTGGATATATAACCTCCCTCCTACTATGTTTTTTGGGGAAGGAGCTTCTTACTTCCACCCTCACTATTCCTAGGGAATGACTACTTCATGAAGTGACTCTGATGTTTGCTACTATGTTTGTGTTTTGTTCCCTACCTATTTTCCATGAACACACAGACATTTTCAATAAATATATATTCAACAAGTATGGAAAGTTGATTAGCATCAGACACTACTCTAAGCTCTGAAATACAGTGGAAAGCATCCTTGGAGTTATATCCTTGAGTCGAGTACTCCAAAAATACGTGTATTTGGTACACTTCTCTACATCTTCCTTTTCAGACTTAATGATTCTTTGTAGAAAAGCCCTCCAAGGCAACTGGTACAGATATAGCTGAGGAATCTCATAATGAGATTTCTCAATATACTGTGTAAAGGTATCTACAAATAATTGGATATACACAATTGTTTGATGATACAACCCCTGTCTCCATGGGTGCAGAAAGATGTTGACTCTTCTCATCAGCATGATGCCACAGGGGCCCCAAGGCATGCAACCTCTGCCTGGCCCTCTGGATAGAACCCCTTCCATGGGCCAAGTCTCAGCCAGGACCCATGCCTTTGAATATTCTTCAGTTTGGATGCAGGTGCTTCCTAAATGGCCCTGGGCTAGAACTTGCTGCTTCCACAAGCTTTCTTCATACCATCTCAAGGGTAGCAACTGTATCCTTGAATGCCAGTGAATGTTTATTGAATCCTCACTGTTTCAGAAAGATTGGAACTACTATCCTCATTTTACTACAAATGAAGACACAGGAGCCTCTATCTAAAGTAACCTGCTCAAAGTCGCACAGCATAGCCAGGGGCAGAGGAGGGAGCTGCTGCTCCTAGTCACTGTGCTATGACACCTTCTGGATCTGAGGCCTGCCGTCACAGTGATGCTAAATTTTCCATTTCAACCATGATTTATCTGACATATTTTCCACAACTTGCAATCTATATACACTTACTTCTTTTCTTTTCGTCTCCGTCAACTTAATCTATGGTAACCTTTTACTGTCAGTCTTAAAGAAAATCAATCCTGAATATTCACTGGAAGGACTGATGCTGAAGCTCCAATACTTTGGCACCTGATGCGAAGAGCTGACTCATTAGAAACACCCTGATGCTTGGTAAAATTGCAGGCAGGAGGAGAAGGGGACGAAAGAGGACAAGATGGTTGGATGGCATCACTGACTTGATGGACATGAGTTTGAGCAAGCTCCGCAAGTTGGTGATGGACAGGGAAGCCTGGCGTGCTGCAGTCCATGGGGTCACAAAGAGTAGGACACAACTGAGTGACTGAACTGAACTGAACTGAATCTTTTACTATCTTTTTGAAAACTTCAGTCATATTATTTTATGGCTTCAGAATTTTTATTAAGCATTACATGACTTTTGTAAGGAAATTTGGAAAATACAAAGGAAAAAGCCTGAAGATACTTAGTATTCAGAAGTGATTCTTGTTTTATTAATGATTCCACATGTGTGTGTATACATACATATATACATACATGTATACATTCATGTGCATTTCTATAGCAAATTTTTACCTGTATGGTTAGATGCTTCATATTTTCATTTGTATTATGAGTTTTTCCTGTTAGTTAAAATTCTTTAGAAATGTGATTTTTAAATGCTGTGTAAAGCCTTTCATACTCATGTACTATTATGTATTCATTCCACTTTATTAGACAATCAAGCTGTTGCCAATTTTTAGATATCATAAACATCACTATGACTAATATTTTTGTGTTAATGCTTAGTATTTCCTTAGACTAGACACATAGAATTGGAATTATTGGACCAAAGATATAACCATTCTTAAAGCTTTTACTACACATATCATTAAAGTGCTTTCCAACATGGTTGCCAATTCACTCTTAGCAATACTGCATTAAATTGCTAACATCACTGTACTCATAGTTTTCCACTCTGTTACCAATATGAAAGGCAGATATATTTTCATTATTTTAATATGTATTTCTATAATTACTAGTGTGGTAAAAATATTATTTCACATTCATGTTAGTTATTTATATCCCTTCTTTTGTTAATTGTCTGTTAATGTCAAATACCTCCCTTTCATTAGGTAGTTACTATATTTTTCTTTCTCATTTGTAATTACTCAGCACAGATTGCATTCATTTTATTCACTCATCTGATAGGTAACTGCTGAACTCCTTTAACCTATCTGTCCTGTGCTAAGGACACAGTTCTAGTCCTCATAGTCTAGAGTACCTTTGGGAATTTCCTTATAAGACTTCTTCCAAGTAAATACATGTCTTTACATACCTAAGATGATACCATTGACACTGATGTTTTACATACTGTTAAAGTATGCATAGATCCAAGGAAGATAAAAACATGCATAAAAATTTGTTCCCAGCTCAAACTGAAGATTTTTTTTTTCTTTTATGGCTTTGCAAATTCAATAAGGCGACAAACCATGACTCAGAGCATTCAATATAAGCTTATAGGTTGCAAAACATCTCAAGTGCTGTGACAGTGAAAAGTGCCACCGAATGTCTAAATGATACCCTACACTGACTAGGCCTTCCTCCTGTGGAGTATCTAAAATACATATGCAGTTTACCTACTATTATCAAGAGTGAATCAGAACAGTACCAATGGCTAACAGGGACAGTCACCAGAGAGAGAAATATATTCATCTGAACTATGGGAAGCAGAATATAGTTTGGGGACCATAAGAAGCAGGAAAGCACTGGAGAAAAACTGAAAAATCTAACTAATAGCATATAATAACCCTAGATTCCTGGTTTGGAATCTTAATCAAGTAAGAGATGATGTACTAGCTATTTCATACCATAAATATCTCATTTTTGAGTCTTATATTTGGTTATTCTCTGAAGGGAGCACATCTTCAACTATGAAAGGGTACCAGGGCAAAAGAGTGAATCCATTTCATGATTTCTTAAATGTCTGAAAGCATACTTTTCATTCTTCATACACTGAAGACATTCTAGCTGGGTATAAAACTCCTGGACTATAAGCATTTTTTCCCCCCTCAATACTCTAAACACACTGCTCCACACTAAGTTATATGTCAATCTGATCTTATTTTCTGTAGGTAAACTATTTATATGGATTCTTCTAGAACGCCTTTCCTCTTTATCTTTGTATAATATAAAACTTTGTCGAAATTACTCCTGGACAGGTCCTTTTTCCATATGTAATGCCTGGAATGTGCCGACCACTTCAAATCTGTATACTCACAGCTACATTGTCTGCTTAGAAAAACTTCCAAAATTATATTTAAGTATTATTTCTGCTCTACTTATTCTAATGTCATTTTCAAGAACATCCACAATACTTACGTTAGATTTATTCTCTTTGGCCTCCAGGTCTAGGGACATCTATATCTTTTTTGTTCTTTTCTTCCATATTCCAAGATAACTTCTCAAATAATATTTATCAACCACAGTGATTCAATTTTCTTCTATATCTACTTTTCCTTTATTACCTCCACTGTAGATGTTAATTATTTACTATGCATCTCTAGAGTATAACTGCCTGGATATGAATACTAGATTTCCTACTGATTAACTGTGTAAGCTTGGACACATTACTCAACTTTACCAGAGTTTCAATTTTCCCATCTGTAAATAGCAGTAATAATAATAACTATCTGTATGATTCTAAGTTTTTAGTTACAAGCAACTGAAAACATCCTGGCTAATTTAAAGATTAAGAACAAAATTTACTGGAACAACTTACTTGTACAGCTCAAGGCTCTATATTTTCTCACTTAGTCTATTCAGGTGGAAAAATGCAAAGAACAACAAATTTGGACCAAATGTTCAGTGGCCAAAAAAACCTGACAGATTTTCACAACTCATAAAGTTTTGATAAATAACAGAGGAAATCCTTCATGTAAAGCACTTAGCACAATGCCTGACACACAGTTTAAGTAATAATAACTGTTAGATATTAGTTTCCTGATGGATTTCTATTCCACAGAGTTTATTGCCTTTCATATTTCACTAACAGTGATAGGATATAATGGTCATCTGAGTTAAATTCACCCATTCCAGTCCATTTTAGTTCGCTGATTCCTAGAATGTTGATATTCACTCTTGCCACTTGACCACTTCCAATTTGCCTTGATTCATGGACCTGACATTCCAGGTTCCTATGCAATATTGCTCTTTACAGCATCAGACCTTGTTCTATCACCAGTCACATCCACAGCTGGGAATTGTTTTTGCTTTGGCTCCATCCCTTCATTCTTTCTGCAGTTATTTCTCCACTGATCTCCAGTAGCGTGTTGGGCACCTACTGACCTGGGGAGTTCCTCTTTCAGTGACTTGACTCTTGAGAAATCTGTATGCAGGTCAGGAAGCAACAGTTAGAACTGGACATGGAACAACAGACTGGTTCCAAATACGAAAGGGGGTACGTCAAGGCTGTATATTGTCACCCTGCTTATTTAACTTCTATGCAGAGTACATCATGAGAAACACTGGACTGGAAGAAGCACAAACTGGAATCAAGGTTGCTGGGAGAAACATCAATCACCTCAGATATGCAGATGACACCACCCTTATGCAGAAAGTGAAGAGGAACTAAAAAGCCTCTTGATGAAAGTGAAAGAGGAGAGTGAAAAAGTTGGCTTAAAGCTGGACATTCAGAAAACGAAGATCATGGCATCCAGTCCCATCACTTCATGGGAAATAGATAGGGAAACAGTGGAAATAGTGTCAGACTTTATTTTTGGGGGCTCCAAAATCACTGCAGATGGTGACTGCAGCCATGGAATTAAAAGACACTTACTCCTTGGAAGAAAAGTTATGACCAACCTAGATAGCATATTCAAAAGCAGAAACATTACTTTGCCAACAAACGTCTGTCTAGTGAAGGCTATGGTTTTTCCTGTGGTCAGGTATGGATGTGAGAGTTGGACTGTGAAGAAGACTGAGTGCCGAAGAATTGATGCTTTTGAACTGTGGTGTTGGAGAAGACTCCTGAGAGTCCCTTGGACTGCAAGGAGATCCAACCAGTCCATTCTGAAGGAGATCAGCCCTGGGATTTCTTTGGAAGAACTGAGGCTAAAAGCTGCAACTCCAGTACTTTGGCCACCTCATGCGGAGAGTTGACTCATTGGAAAAGACTCTGATGCTGGGAGGGATTGGGGGCAGGAGGAGAAGGGGACGACAGAGGATGAGATGGCTGGACGGTATCACTGACTCGATGGATGTGAGTCTGAGTGAACTGGAGTTGGTGATGGACAGGGAGGCCTGGTGTGCTGCGCTTCGTGGGATCGCAGAGTCAGACACGACTGAGCAACTGAACTGAGCTGAACCGTGATAAGATCTTTTCCAAAAATTTTCACTTGTTTTCTGTGGTAGTAGTAGTGATGATGGTGGCGGAAAGAGAAGAGAGAGCAATTCGACTGTACTGAAAAGCAGGGCAGCCCCATAAAGCAATGTAGGGTCTCTGTACTTACAAGGGCAGATCTAACATAAATGATCTGCTAACCATTCTTCTCAATTTTGTTCTATTGTCCTTATAGTAGAACTCCTCTCCAACTCTGACAATAGGGTGGGTGTCTTCACAGTTTTCAATGGTAAATCAAGAGAAGTTTTTAAAGGGTATGATATTTAAAAAAAAGAAATCAAATTAAATAAAAGTTCTGCCTGAATAAAATGTTTTCCCTATTCTGTAGTGCAGATCAAATAAATTAAGTGAAACAGCATTCTGTTCAGTATCCATACCTATATAAATTTCATAGTCTTACCTACAGACCATCAAATCTTCTAATCAGCTGGGAATAATGCCAATAGCAGCAATTACTAAGATGTATTTTTCCACAAAATAATTTAGTAACAATTCACTTTTTCATTATACTTTGCTAACTAAAAGAAAAATCAAGATCCTGCTGTTAACTGCTTACATTGTAAGAAAAAAAAAATTCATCTTTCTAAGAAACAACTGAGAAAATTGGGACAATGGGGAAAATCCAGTAAGCTTGCCCTCTTCCAACAACTGTCTCTTTTAAGCAAGAAACACAGAGGTAGATAAGGTCATGAGTGAAAAAAGAAGGTGCCAATTTATTCTACACTTGGGCAAGACATGTTTACCCTTTTATTAGTAAAACAATTTATGAAAATATTTTGCAAAGGGGAAAAATGATGGTTTATGTCAACTTTTGATGGAAAGGAATTTCTAAAGGAAAACAGAATGCTGAGGAAAGCGTAAGAACTGATTCCACCAGAACAGGTTAGAAGGACATATATGCAGTGGCTGAGGACCTTTATCTTGATTTAGGCTTTAGGAATGATTTTAGGAAAATGCATTAATTGGATATATGCATATTAGAGTAGATAATACCACATGACTAATATTATTCTGATATCATGCTGGTTTATAGGAATTTTTACATGTAAATGCGTACAAATTGAAATTCAAATTTGAAATGCCTAGAACTCCAATTTCAAAAGGAAAATTAAAATTTCCTTCAAAAGCCAAAAGATTTCAATTCAAAGAAAACTCTCTCTCAATGGTGAAAACATGAGAGCATCTCCTCTGAGATCAGGAATGAGACAAGAGTGTCCACTCTCAACCCCTATTATTCAACATAGTCTTGGAAATCCTAGCTAAGGCAATCAGAGAAGAAGAAAAATAAATCAGATCAGAAAAGTAGTAGTAAAGCTCTCATTGTTTGCAGATGACATGATATTATGCACAGAAAACCCTAAAGATACTATCAGAAAATTACTAGAACTAATCAGTGAATTTAGCAAAGTTGCGGGATACAAAATCAATACAAAGAAATCACTTGTATTCCTATATACCAACAATGAAAAATCAGAAAGAGAAATTAAGGAATCAATCTCATTCACCACTGCAACAAAAAGAATAGAAATATCTAGGAAGAAACCTACCTAAGGAGACAAAAGAACTGTATACAGAAAAACTATGATACTGAGAGTCCATGTTCCTGGGTTGGAAGAATGAATATTATGAAAATGACTATACTACCAAATGCAATCTGCAGATTCAATGCAATCCCTATCAAATTACCTGGCATTTTTCACAGAGGTAGAACAAAAAATTTCACAACTCATACAGAAACACAAAATACCTCGAATAGCCAAAACAGTCTTGAGAAAGAAGAATGGGGCTGGAGGAATCAACCTTCTTGACTTTAGATTATATTACAAAGCTACAGTTATCAAGACAGTATGGCACAGAAACAGAAATACAGACCAATGGAACAAGTTAGAGAGCCCAGAAATAAACCTACACACCTATGGGTACCTTATTTTTGGCAAAGGAGGCAAGAATATACAATGGGGCAAAAAAGCCTCTTCAATAAGTGGTACTAGGAAAACTGGACAGCTACATGTAAAAGAATGAAATTTGAATAGTTCCTAACATCAAACACAAAGATAAATGCAAAATGAATTCAAGACCTAGATGTAAGACCAGAAACTATAAAACTCTTAGAGGAAAAACATAAGCAGAACACTCGATGACACAAATCAAAGCAAGATCCTCTATGACCCACCTCCTAGAGTAATGGAAAATAAATAAAGAAATAAACAAGTGGCATCTAATTAAACTTGCAAAGCTTCTGCACAGCAAAGGAAACTATAAACAGGTGAAAAGACAACCCTCAGAATGGGAGACAATACTAACAAATGAAACAATTGACAAAGGATTCATTTCCAAAATATACAAGCAGCACATACAAGTCAATACTAGAAAAACAAACAGCCCCATTAAAAAGCAGGAAAATGACCTAAACAGGCCTTTCTCCAAAGAAGACATACAGATGACTAATGAACACATGAAAAGATGCCCAACATGGCTCATTATTAGAGAAATTCATATCAAAACTACAATGAGATATCACCTCACACCGGTCAGAACGGCCATCATCAAAAAGTCTACAAACAACAAATGCTGGAGAGGATGTGAAGAAAAGGGAACCCTCTTGCACTGTTGGTGGGAATGTAAATTGACACAGCCCTCATGGAAGATGGATGGTATGGAGATTCATTAAAAAACTAGGAATAAAAACACCATGTGACTCAGAAATCCCACTCCTAGGCATATACCCTGAGGAAACCAAAATTGAAAAAGACACATATACCCCAATGTTCACTGCAGCACTATTCACTGCAGCTAGAACATGGAAGCAACCTAAATGTTGATCAACAGATGAATGGATAAAGAAAGTGTGGTACATATCTACAATGGAATATTACTCAGCCATAAAAAAAGAACACATTTGAGTCAGTGCTAATGACGTGGATGAACCTAGAGCCTATTATACAGAGTGAGGTAAGAAAGAGAAAGATAAATATTGTATACTAACACATATATACGGAATCCAGAAAGATGATACCAAAGAATTTATTTTCAGGGCAATGGAGAAACAGAAATAGAGAATAGACTTATGGACTTGGGGTTAGGCAGGGGGGTGGGTGGCAGGGGAAGTAGAGGGTGAGATGTATGGAGAAAGCAATATGGAAACTTACGTTACCATATGTAAAATAAGAGAGCCAATGAGAATTTGCCTTATGACTCAGGAAACTGAAACAGGGGATCTGTATCAACCTAGAGCAGTAGGATGGGGAGAGAGATGGGAGGGAGATTCAGGAGGGAGGGTACATATGTATACCTATGACTGATTCATGTTGATGTTTGACAAAAAACAACAAAATTCTGTAAAGCAACTATCCTTCAATTAAAAAATAAATAAACTGTCTTCCAACTTATGATAGCCATTTTCATACCTGAAATATGATTTATATGGAATTTAATTTTATAACATGATTTATCTTCATGTTTCAGTAATGTGTTCTTTCAATTTGCTTGCAGAATTTTTCTGTTATTTTAAATCTCTATATTCTGAAGGTTTCAGTGCATAAAAACTAAGATTCTGTAAGCTAAGACACAAATTTGTCTTTGCATTACTTGAAATCAACTTTACGTTTTAAATGATTTTTCTTAGGAGTGCCTTGAACAAAATCCTCAAAGCCTAAATTTGCTGAGGTACAAGCAGATCTGATCACTTTAGAAAGAATACACACATAAAATAAAAACAGACACAGTAACGTTGTATGGACCCCTTTCTGCAAAAGTGACAAAAACTACAATTTAGATTTGAAGAACACAAACATGAAGACAGACTGATCTGCGATAGCTGTGGAATAACTTCAAGGTTATATCTGTAGGAAAAAAGTATGTTTCTGAAATAATTTTCTCTCCAGAACTGATTCTGTAAAGAAAAACAATCAAGCGGCACAAAGAATTTAATGCTGAATGATCCTGTCATCCATTTAATCTCACCAACTCAGCAGTCACTCATTTCACATTTAATATCATAAAGTTTGCATGTACAGGGGAAAAATTACTCCATATATTCATGATTTAACTCTGAACAGGAATTGTGAACTGAGTTATTCAACTGAAAAGGAAATTATCATTTTAAATATGCAAAGGCAAGATTGACTTTAACTGTTAATAAAGGAAAAATATTCTATTACTTTCAAATGTAAACCAAAGGTACAGCTAATTCAATGGTAAAAATTAAATAATTTTGCCTAATAGTTAATAATAATGCCTAAGTTAACAAATTTACATAAAACTGGCATAATACAATATATATCTATAGCCTGATTAACTAAAAAAAGGGGACAAATTCTTGGATTTTGTGGTTCCACTGAATGAATATTCATTATGTGCCAATTACCACAAATAAAAATATACAATATGGTTTGTAACTCTGTATTCTTCTGAGTGCAGAAATTGTATTAAACAGACCACCTTTCCTGGTCATAGGAAAGATTTCCTGACCATCCCTCCCACCTCTTTCCTAGACAGTCTTTGCTCACAGTAGGCTTTCTATATACATATACATATTTACCTAGTTAAAAGCAAGTGTAAATGAACTACAGTGGGACAGTGAGCATTTTTACATTCTTAGTTCATTTACCCAATAAGTATTTGGGGAGTCTTCTACTATGTATTCCATGTCTGCAAGTGTAATTCAGCTGTGGATAAAGAGCCAGACAGAATCTGTTCAAGTTCCTGGAAGTTAAGAGCTTGTCAAACAAAACAAAGTAAAACAGAACAACCACCTATTGTGTCGATACATCTAAAAAGATATCTCCGCAGTAATCATATAAACAAAAAAATCAGTTATTCAAAATGTATGCCTCAGACAGAAAGAGTTGGGAACTGTGCTCACAGGTCCAGCTGATCATTTATCAGACTACTGGAAAACACAGGCAGATGTAAAAATTTACCTGTTGTTATTAGCTAACTTGGCAATCTAAGGACAGGTTGTTTTTTTTTTTTTTTGGTACACTCAAATACATGAATAAATAAACTGTTAACTATACTCTTTTGTATTATTTAACCATGGAGATACTCGAACTGGGGGTACCCTACATCATTAACACATGGAAGAGAAATGTTAAATTTTCACTGTGTCATATGCAATTTAAGAGGACTGATCTCCTAAGAACCAATTATCAGCATTCAGAATTCTTTAATCCAGGCCAAAGACTGTCGCAAGACATCTACCACTTGACCCCATTTTGAACCTTAATTTCATAATATTAAAGAGAGAAAGCTATAAAATTTGATGATCCCACAGAAGTCACTAAGAAAAGATCCAGTCTTACCTTGTGTTTGACGATGCAGTTCAGGCACAGAAGACGTTCCTATATTACATAATTACAATTGCCAAGATAATTCAGTTACCAAGAGGAAAAATTACTAAGTTACTAAAAGGGAAAGTGTGAAGTTTTCAGTGTTGTACTTACAGTACAATGCTTTTAGCTAGGCTACGAACTATGCTTGTTTACAGCTGAAGTAAAAATTCTGTCTTCTGCATGGGGCTGAGGTGTGTCAGGGAGAACTATTTCATTGTAAATAAATCTAGGGGCCAAATAAAAGGAAGTTGCAAAAGCAGGTGTACAGCAGTTGAGCTGTTTCAGTTTCAGAGAAATAAAGTAAATAATTGTACTGGAATTTGTTCAGTTCTGGGCATTCTGCCATACAGGAAAGGGTGTGTAATTACTGAAGCTAACACATCCAAGTAAAAATGAAGTAATATCAATAGAACACAGTTGGGATCTAAATTTCCTTTTTTATCCTCAAGAAATTAAGGATCTCTATAATGACTCTCATTTCACTCTTTGATATTTAAATATCACTTAAGTTAATATGAACACATGAAGGTAGAATCATAATTTTCACAAAGTCAGAAAATATCTTTAAAGGTGGTATTATTCTCTTTGAAAGCCTCACAAATGAAGAACATTTCAATTTTCACTCATCAAAGATAACAAAAGTATACCCAATACCTCACTTAGGACTTCACCAGAGTAAGAGAGGTACACATAATATTAGCACGTTTTACCAAACCTATTGTTTGCTTACCATTTCATGCTATCTGGATTGAACTCAATCTTAAACCTGAATTCCAAACTTCTTAAATCATAAACCCAAAATAAGAGGGTGTGGTTTGTGGGAGAACAATGGAAGTTAGAGCACCTAGGGAGTCAGGCCAAGTTCAAATAGAGATCTCAATTATTCAAGAAACTTTATGACAGAAGATGAAAGGGTGTAATAAATATTACATGTGTGATTTTACAGAATGTAAATCAACTTGCACCTTAAACAGAGCTATGAAAAATATTTAATGCTATACAGGATTGGTGATATGATTTTTTAAAGAGTATTTCTACAATCTAGTATGAGATTCTACCAATTACAAAAGTTCAATATACTCCCCCATTGATAATAAGAGTCTGCTCCTGGCTCACTGCTTCCCTGAGCCTGTGATGTTAGCATGCTGACACTTCTAAGTTGCAGGGATGGCAGTGAATTTCTGAATGAGTCAATGTCTTACCAGATTCCAATGCCTTTCCATCCAAAGGCATGCTGTCCATTTCAAGGATGAATCAGTCAGTTTAGTCTATGATTTTCACAGGAAGTGGCAAGGCTCTCTGAGAGCACTGCATTTGGCCATATTTCTTTACCTAACCACATATAAGCAAGGCACTAGATCATTCTTGGGTAAGCCTGAAAACTATCATGATACAAAATAGTTTGTTTCCAACACCTACATTCACTTTGGGAATCCTGTATTCTCAGCAGGAGTTGAACTGAACAGTAGAAACTGCCAAATGATGATCCTGATGGTATAAACCCAACAGCCAACTGGTGGCTTAAGTTCAACTGACACTTCCTGTAATTTTAGACTGGAGTCCAAGGATAACATTACTTTGCTAATCCCATGGACTGACTTTTTCCTTTTCTTGAAGGATGATCCTTAACTGGAAGACATTTCTTTTGCAATTAATTGGTTTCCATGATGATGGTGGATATTTTGTGACATCACCAAGATAAACTGCATCCTTTCATTCCCTACACTTCATTTGCAGCTAAGTTGGACAGATGGAAGATGAAATATAAATTTCTTTCATATTTTTATATGACTTACGCCATTATTTGACCATCCACGTGAAATAAAATTTAAGTTTGTTCCACGCAGAGATCAGATTTAGTTTCTAGATCAATATGGATATAGTGCAACTCAAATTGTCTTAAAGATAAGAATGTGCAGCTGAGTAACTAGTTTTCTAGGTGCTGTTTTGAGATTCCCTTGCTTAGTAATGTTTCTATGAATGTGGCAACAGATTCCATTATCCTTATAGAATAGCCAGTTGGTGACAAAGTGATCTGGTAGCATTATTTATTTATTTCCTCTTTCAACAATCATTCATGCAGCTCTAGTATATTCAAGCCCTTTGGACTTCCCTGGTGGCTCAGATGGTAAAGAGTCTGCCTGCAGTACAGGAGACCTGGGTTCGATCCCTGGGTTGGGAAGATCCCCTGGAGAAGGGAAAGGCTATCCACTATACTATTCTGGCCTGGAGAATTCCATGGACTGTACAGTCCATGGGATTGCAAAGAGTTGGACATGACTAAGTAACTTTCATTTTCATCCTCAGGTAGCTTTTAATTATATCATCGAAAGGAGCATGTGATGAGTCAGAGCAGTGGTATAAAGTGCTAAGAAAGATCAGCACAGAACTGACTTCAGGCTGAGGTGAACTTCACGGTTGGCTTCATGAAAGAGGTAACACTTGAACAGAAGTGAGTTCCTTCTTTCTATCTGCAAAGAAGCAAGGACTTTTTCTATAAAGGCACATGCATGTATCTATGGGACTGACATCAACATGAAAGGTCATAGCTTCATAAAAGAGAGAGAATATGAATCTCTGTATTTTGTCAAGAATAAGGAACAGCTTCTGGCATGGGAGGATCTTAATGAAAGAGAGGCCCAGTAGAGGAAGAGTTAAGTGTTCCTATGACTCCCTAAATCCAATTTTAGGTATTAACAGACTAATGATTTGTTAACAAGATGGCTACTGGTTGCCTGTCATTTTCTTCCCTATTACTTATCATGAAATGTCCAGGGGGAATTCACATGAGGAATGTAGTGGCTTGGATATAATTTATAAGAACCTAGATTCTTCCTCTCAAAATTCAGGTGCATGTTAAAAGATATTACTTTTCAATTCTTTAACCAAGTGCTTTGACGTGATGTTCGGGCTTGTACTATGTCAGCATGTTAATAAAATTTATTTTCACTATTCTACCTCTTATGATAAATACATAAAGCTGTTTTAATTGGTGAGATCAACATGATGAAGTTTTGGAAGTTTAATGCCATGTTGTATAAACTGTCACAGCATAAACATGGCTCAGTAGTCAAAAAAGGTTTTTTGTCTTCATATCAGTGGCCTGGAAGAAGTTTCTCAGTCCCAACAGACACATATTTAAAAGTAGAACCACCAGCTTCTCTTAGGGAGGGCATTTTCTTCTTATGTAGAGATGATGATGATAATAGTAATATTAGCCTTTACTATGAGGATTTACTAAGTGTAAGGGAGTATAAAAACTTTACATAGGTTAATTTAATGTTTCAATAACTATTATTATCTTCATTCTACAAATGAGAAACTGAGGCAGAAAGAGGTTAACAATCTTGCCAAGATGACACAGTAAGTAGCGGAGCCTTGATGGGAACCCAGCCATTTCCCCCTCGCACGGAAGGAATCTCTGCATCCCAATGAAACATTTGTTCTGAGACACATCCACCATCAAACAAGGTCTGTTCTTTGAGATCAGCGGACCTGATCCCATCGCTCCAAGCCTATGAAAATGAGGCACCTTTTCCCCCCATAATTGTACATCCTATCCAGTAATACTGCTCTTTGATACAATACATGACCAAGGACATAATTGAAAATTAATTATTTCATTTGAGTCTAACACAACTACAAATGTGACATCCTGACTAGCACTTTAGAATCAAATATGTAAGATAAATAGTAATTAGTTTTCTTATTCTTAGCTAATTTTTCTATGCTCTGTCTCATTTGGCAGACAAAGGCAAGTGACATATTTCAGGAAAGTCTAAGAAATTTTTACTCTAATTACAGAGAAATTGGAGTATCTTGCTTTGTACCACACAATCCTATGGGAACTAGGGTTGGCTATTTAAAATCAGGCAAGTATCTTGGAACGAGAGAGAGATATGGCGTCTTGGGGTGAATGACTGATGCACTGAGTAATGAGCACCGACAATCTTAAAAGAAATTAAGAATGAAAACTGTAAATGTATATTGATGGACTCAGATTCTTAAGAACAAGAATAGAAGTGTGTCTTCCCACTAACTAAACAAAGTGGGAGACATACGATAATTCTAATAAATAACAAATATCTGTATATTTTTTGCCTAACCCAAGAAACCAGAACTCTTTCTGCTTTGTCTCACAAAACATCCATTCAAAATACTATTCATTGCCAAAAGATAAAATTTTGAAGTCATTTGAGGCCATCAAGGAATTATAGGGCAAAAATTCTGATAGGTTTCCAATTTATTCTATATGCAGCGTTATCTAGTTTAAAGGTACAGACACGAAGGTTCCTATTGTTATGCTTACTGAGCACAGTTTCTGGTTTTAAGTTAGTTCTGGGCACTTTGATAAATTTACTGTTGTATTTCACCAAAATGCAGTATACACTAAGAGTCACAAATAAATCAGAGCCTTCTCATTTCACAGCTTCTTGGGTCAGATCTCAGCAAGTAAAAAGAAAGAGTCCTTTTTTCCTCCCTAAAGGTGATAGAAACTTAGATAATCTATAGTTTGGGAGAAAATGAAAATAGCACGGACTCTAATTTTCTTGTGTCTTCCCAAATTCTTAGTTTGTGAAATGTTTAAAAACTTCAAATTTCTGTGATGAATGAAAAATATTTTGACATCTTGCTACTAGGATAAGTTGTGAAATCATTTTTTCTTGAAAATACAGCTCTAATGGCAAGACACATCTCCCAGTTTTAGAGCAATCTTTTATATACACACCCATCTTTAAGTTACAGCAAAAAATAAAATAAGGAAGTTTTAAACATCCTTTCACTCTTTGTCATCATTAGTCATAGGAGTTGTTGACACTGATTTTTCAAAGAATTCCAGCCTACATACAACATTTAAGCTTGTATCTCTTGAGGAAAAAAAGACTAGTAATTTAAATCGTAAGATTTAAGAAGACAATTATACTATTAGGTTATCTTCAACAAAATAACCCTCACAGAGGGCATATACTTTTTTGGTTGGTTGTGTGTTTTTTGAGGGAGGAGGGCAGAAAAGAAAAGTCTCCCTGGAGGTTTACACTCACATTCACCTTATTAAGCTTCTAAATCTTAAGCAGTTAAAATTTCTCTAAGCCCACCAGATCAAAATCTAATTTAGAAGGCTACCTGGCTCTGAAGGATAACAGTATTAAGTGCCTTTAAAAAATCAACATAAACATGACATTTAAGCAAACTGGCACAGTGTGACAAGTTTTAGAACAGTAGCTCACAAGATGAGTATACTCTGATTAAGACAAACACAACAAATAGAACCTTTAATCCAAAAAATCACGGAGACAACCCTAAGTAATACCTATGTTAAAACGTTCAACAGATCTAAGGCTATCACAGGCCTCAAGTCGCCAGAGCCCTGACAGAAAAGTCAGCGATGTGAAACACGCTTTACAAAGCTGGGCGTGCATGCACACACTCTGCAAGGCGAGCGAGACAGAGACACCGATCACCACTGATATTGTCCTTACTTGCAGACGCACAAGTATCCTGCATGTTCCGATTCTGACTGGCACCTGGAGCGGCTCTACCTGCCAGTCATCCCAATGTACTCAGGGATGTAAACACCTTATAATTAGAAAACGTGAAGGCGTCAAGGACGTTAGACAAATTGAAAACACATCCAAAGATTAATTTTTAAAGGCAATGAAGAATAAATTAATTGCAAAGTCTAAAATCAGAGGAGGTACCTGCTCCTTCACGGAAGCTAGAATAGTGGTGGCTGTGGTCTCGGGTTCCATGCCGGGGCCAGTGGAGGCAGCTTCCTGGCGGGTCTGTGGTTGCCCCTCCTCCACCAATGAGGCCTGTTCAGGAGCTGGCATTCCTCCTGCAACCAAGCAGGCAAAGGGTTAACACTTTCATCTGCTCCTGTGCAGGAACAGGCAGGGGCTGCATGCTTACACAGGGTTTCCAGGAACTACTACAGACTTCTACACACCCTGATCACAACGCCATACGGCTATATGATGTCTAAAAGACAACACCCAGGGTCAAGGTAGAACTAGTACTACCAATTACTAAAAAAATAAAAAAAAAAAAAGAATAACAATGACAATAAAAAACACTGAGAAAATATTGAAACAACATCATAGTCTAAAAATGATGTGGAAAGTGTTAAGGAAGAGGATGCAAAAATACACCAAGAACAATAAAGCTGTTAGATGCTATAAAATTGCTGAATTTTCTAAACAGTTTACCATTAAGTAAATATGATTACCTTATCATGAGCAAAACAGTAACAAATACTCTAGACTGCTATAAGGGTCAGTTTTCAAAGAAGTACTCAAGTAAGAAGACATTTACAACTGTAAATGCTTTACGACTGCAGAAGAGGCTTATGCATTAGAAGAAAAGGGGAAGTAAAACTTACAAAAAGTTTTGAAAAAATAGGCAAAATTCTGCGGTATTTAAAAACTCAAGACTGCTGGTAGAGTATTATAGCTAGCTTGGTTTCCTTAGAGGAATCTGTTTACGCAAAGATGACAATGACTATGGTGAGGGTGTTGAAAGAGAATTTATTTTTCAGGATCATAGACTGTGACAGAAAAATGGGTTCTTGCCAAGTGAATAGTGCCTCTCCTACATAACACATATTGAGAGTGGTGTGTTTGCTGGGAAACTTACTGATTTGATATGGATTTTTATATAAATTTGAAAAAGATTGGCAAGAGGTACCCACATAAAATGTTGTAAATATTCTAATAACTTGTTTACCTGTCAGTCTCTCTGTCTCCTCCAGAATAGAGTTTATCATACCATAAGACCAGCCTAGAGCCTGGCATATATAATATTCAATTAATCTTCACCAAATAAATGAATACATGAATGAAGGACTGACTGTCTCTTCCATGTCTCATAACAGTCATTAGGCAAATCTGAGCACAAGTACTATGGTGCTCCTGAGATCTTATTTGCTTAATGCATTACTCTGTGTACTTTAATTTGAGACCACAAATGCTATTTTTGACATTCTTCATAGTTTTCTCCTAAAAATGACTCTATTCTCATATTTTGATTTCTTTTCAACTTCAACAATGTTCATTTCTGTAGGATGATCTGGGGTCGGGGGACGGGGGAGAAGGTCCCCATTCCCTCAAATGTGAATATCAGCTTGCTGTTTATTTCCAAACTCATAATCTGTAAGACAAGGGAAAATGAACGTTATCACCTGAGCCTCTACCTCCTTCCTCACTCTTCTGACTTGCACACTGGTGAAGCTGGGGTTAGGTTCCAGGGTGCTGTCAGTGTTGCTTTATTGCTGCCGTATTAATGCACAGAAACAGAAAATGGGTCTGATGAGTATGTGTACTTTGCCCTAACAGGGCTCTCCACGAGGAGTTCTCATGGTCGCTCTAGAGGTAAATTCTTTGTTGCCAGTTTCTGTGAAGCCCCAGGCTAAGTGCAGCCTCAACTGCAAAAAGGAGGACCTCCAGTTCAAGTGGGAGGAGGACCTCCAGGCTTAAAGTATGTGGGTCCAGGATCAAAACCTAAGTGCCATGAGCCATCACTTCCTCACTTACAAAAAGAGCTTACTAATTCTTCCCACAACACCATGGGATGATTTTTATGACAATCTTTATTTTTTTAGTATGTATGTTAATACTATATATAAAATAGTGCACTCAAAATCATTGTTGTTAGTTGCTCAGTCATGTCCAATTCTTTGTGACCCCATGGACTGTAGCCCACTAGGCTCCTCAGTCCACGAGATTCTCCAGGCAAGAATACTGAAGTGGGTTGCCATTCCCTTCTCCAGGGGAAAGTATCATTAACTGGATAAAATAACACATTTCTGTATTTAGCCGATGCTCATTATAGATACGATTTAAAGTCTATATAAAAAAAAAAAAACCCACACATAACAATCCTAGACTTGCACTTAAGGCTAGTAAAGATATGAAAATATTCTATGCCATCAAAAAACTACACACCTTAAAATAAGCAGATGGTTGCAAAGAACAAAAATGTTACTATGCAACAGTGAAACAAATAATGCCAAGAAACAAAAATTTTAAATGTCAAGAGTATAATACCCTGAAATAACCAATGTATAAGAAAAAGAGAAGCAAATTTTCAGTGAACAAAGAGAATTTGGAAAAGAAAGAAACATCATTGGGAAAGTAATTACTCTTGACTAAAAATAGGAGGATCCTTGCTATTTAAAGAAAGATACTGAAAAATACTGCTGTAATTGCATTACCTCACTGTGAGCGCACCATACTTAATTTCATGATATTTATTTTCTGATGACTGTCCAGATCTGTGGTATCAGATGAACATCTTCTGAATACCACTTTGCCCATGTAAGAACATGCAGGGTGATACAGGAGTACAGGCATAAAGAAGGTCACTGACCATTAGTGGCTCATCACCTAGCTGAGGCAGCAAAATATGAGTCAGACCAAGACAGAGGCAAGAGGCAAGTGATGGAGAAACAACACTGAAATCACAGGAAGCGGTATGAAAAAGAAACCATTATTTGGCAAGAGAGACTTGCATAGGTAGGCACGATTTCTACTCTTGGATTCCTCAAAGACTAGCAGACACTGCAGGCAATCACTAACACTCACAGGATAGACAACGATAACCAGGGAACCCAGGCATAACTGAGGGTGAGACACTTCTCTACGCCTCATCTCTGAACAGTCCCTAAATACCATCACCAGGATGGGGCAAAGAAGGGATGCCATAATACTGACAAGCTATACACCTAGTAAAGTAATCTGTTCATTTACACAGCTCTCATAATAATTTTAGAAGTTGGAAGGAATCAAGCTAAGACTAAAGTTACGGAATATTATTACTTCTCCCCAGTAGCAAAGCAAAAAAGCAATGACTACTTATAGGGCAAAGAGACAGTGAGAAATTAAGCTTTGTGATTCCCTCAATTATCTCAACTGGCCTGACTGGGCAATTACATTTTAGGGACCTGAGTACACTTACAAATAAGTTGCTGGACCATTTTGGCTCTTTGGAAAATCACAGAGAATGGAAAAGGTGCCAGAAAACTGGAAACAGGAAAATGCCATTGCTGTTTTTGGAAAGAAGAAAGTAGACTCTCTTCATGTTACAAACTAGAGAGCTAGACATAGATGCTGGGTGAGATTCTTACAAGGATTTTATCCAAGAGATGACTGTGAGAATCAAAAAGGGGCACGCCAAAGAAAGTCATGTTAAGCTCATCTAATTTTTCTTTGGCACTGTAACCATGGAAGTGCAATGTGTCTAGACTCATTGAGGCATGATGATGTTAGAAGTCCCCCATGGTATTATAATCAGCAAAGAAATAGGGCAGGCACAAGGGCAACTGCTGCCTCTGACATTCTGTAAATAGCTGAACAAAATATATCAAACTACAGAGTTTTCTAATGTAATGCTAGAGAGCTCTGATCCTGGTCCAGCCCTAATCAAAAACTTTAACCATAATGTCATAATAATATACAGGGCATGCTCAAATTCTTCAATGAGTAAGAATACTGAATTTACCAGGTGATGATATTCAAATATAAAAATCACCGATACACTGCAATAATGAGTTGCTTCTAATGAGATGTAAAAAAAAAAAAACCAACACCAAGCATAAACATAGGATCTTGTATTTAGGTTAGCTCTATAGCTCAGATGATCAAGAATCTGCCTGCAGTGCAGAGACCTAGGTTTAATCCCTGGGTCAGGAAGATCCCCTGGAGAAGGAAATGGCAATCCACTCTAGTATTCTTTCTTGCCTGGAGAATCCCATGGACAGAGGAGCCTGGTGAGCTACAGTCCATGGGGTCACAGAGTCGGACATGACTAAGTGACTAACACAACACACAACACAACAACAGCAGCACACAGGGGAAAGATTTAGTAGGCACTTTAGGTTCAAGAGCACAATGAGTGAATCAAGAATGAAGAGAGGCTTCCACACAGCCAAGGTGACACTGTTGTATCGATATCAGCATTTAAGGTGATAGAAAGGGACAAGCGAATGTACACCTCTTCTTCAGGTCCGTGTCCACCTCCAGTGATGGGTGGCACAGTACAGGAATGGACACAGGTGTATTCATTTGAGAGGATGAGTAGGATGGTGAAAGGATTCCATCATTATTTCCAGGAACAAGCACAAAATTAATGATGAGCTTGAAGCTTAGCTGAGAACACAGAAAGAACACTTGATGGTACAGGAAGAGAAAAATCTGACCTGAACAAGAAACAAGACGCTTACTCCTTGGAAGAAAAGTTATGACCAACCTAGATAGCATATTCAAAAGCAGTGACATTACTTTGCCGACTAAGGTCCGTCTAGGCAAGGCTATGGTTTTTCCTGTGGTCATGTATGGATGTGAGAGTTGGACTGTGAAGAAGGCTGAGTGCTGAAGAATTGATGCTTTTGAACTGTGGTGTTGGAGAAGACTCTTGAGAGTCCCTTGGACTGCAAGGAGATCCAACCAGTTCATTCTGAAGGAGATCAACCCTGGGATTTCCTTGGAAGGACTGATGCTAAAGCTGAAACTCCAGTACTTTGGCCACTTCATGCGAAGAGTTGACTCATTGGAAAAGACCCTGATGCTGGGAGGTATTGGGGGCAAGAGGAGAAGGGGACGACAGAGGATAAGATGGCTGGATGTATATCACAAACTTGATGGACGTGAGTCTGAGTGAACTCTGGGAGATGGTGATGGACAGGGAGGCCTGGCGTGCTGCGATTCAGGGGGTCGCAAAGAGTCAGACACGACTGAGCGACTGAACTGAACAAGAAAAGGACCATGCAGACAAGCAAAGGTCTATGAATCTCTTCAGGACTGCCAAGCACAAGCAAGGTCAGAATTTCTGGTCCCGAGAGCTAGACCAAAAACTAATGCTTTTGTAGCAAACTTGTATTAGCCTAAATTACTACTGCCTTTATACTCTGAATCAAATTTGGCTAACAGTTATGATTTATCATATTTATATTATAAAATTAAAGGTTGGCACTATGAGGGCAAGCTCAGGAAGGTCTTTCCTTTCGGCGTAAAGAGCCAGATGTCCAAAATTTCAAGAACTAAAACCCCAGCGGTGGTACACTCCCCATCGCTGGAGGTCTTTAACCACAGTGCAGAAGATCGAGCAGCAGGGAGGGCACAGAAGGAATCCTGCATTGCGTGTGTGTCAGAAAGAGGAGACAAAGTTCTCTGGATCTTGAGGTGGAGACTAAAGATATGAGGACATCTATGTTCTGAACTGACGTGAATGCTCCTCAGGGGTTTTCAGAGTGTTGTCTGCCATATCACACCTCTCTGTAAAAAAGCACCTGAAGCCAGGACACTGTGTTTTTCCTGAGAGATGGTGGTGACTGGAAGTCTTACTGCTGTTTCTGTTTAGTTGCACAAAAAGCTCAGAAGAGTTTGTGATCAACTCTTACAACTGCGTTCTCATTTTATTCCAGCCTTTCATTACTTTTTAATTATTTCATTTTATTTCATTACTTTTTATCATTCTGTTGGACAGCATTCTTTTGAGCCTTGTGAAATACTTTTTGGAAAGCTACGAACTGCTGTGTTTTCACTACTACCTTTACTGAAGACAAATTTTTACATAAAACTGCTGGTATAACATTGTGTGTGTTTCTCATAGTGAACTCACAAATTAACAAGAAATTTCCTGTTCAGGTTGCAGGCCAAGTATATTCCAGGGTGATTATAAAAGGCTTTCTTTGCAGGCTGTGGATGTAATATACACGAATAACTTAAGACTCAACTACAACCCCCTTTACCAGGCATGACAGTAACCCACAAAATCATCTCCATTAACTCAGTGAGACAGAAGATCAACTAGATACTGGATTTTCCTCTATTTACCCATTGCTACTCTCCTTACAAATCTGGAACTTTGAAAAACTCAGCAGTGGCCACAGAACTGGAAAAGGTCAGTTTTCATTTCAATCCCAGAGAAAGGCAATGCCAAAGAATGCTCAAACTACCGCACAATTGCACTCATCTCACACACTGGCAAAATAATGCTCAAATTTCTTCATGCCAGGCTTCAGCAATACGTGAACCGTGAACTTCCAGATGTTCAAGCTGCTTTTAGAAAAGGCAGAAGAACCAGAGATCAAATTGCCAACATCTGCTGGATCATGGAAAAAGGAAGAGAGTTTGGGAAAAACATTTTTTTCTGCTTTATTGACTATGCCAAAGCCTTTGACTGTGCGGATCACAATAAACTGTGGAAAATTCTGAAAGAGATGGGAATACCAGACAACCTGACCTGCCTCTTGAGAAATCTGTATGCAGGTCAGGAAGCAACAGTTAGAACTGGACATGGAACAACAGACTGGTTCCAAATAGGAAAAGGAGTACGTCAAGGCTGTATATTGTCACCCTGCTTATTTAACTTATACGCAGAGTATATCATGACCAATGTAGATAGCATATTGAAAAGCAGAGACATTGGCCAACAAAGGTCCATCTAGTCAAGGCTATGGTTTTTCCAGTGGTCATGTATGGATGTGAGAGTTGGACTGTGAGGAAAGCTGAGCAACGAAGAATTGATGCTTTTGAACTGTGGTGTTGGAGAAGACTCTTGAAAGTCCCTTGGACTGCAAGGAGATCCAACCAGTCCACTCTAAAGGAGATCAGTCCTGGGTGTTCTTTGGAAGGACTGATGCTAAAGCTGAAACTCCAATACTTTGGCCATCTCATGGGAAGAGTTGACTCATTGAAAAGACTCTGATGCTGGGAGGGATTGGGGGCAGGAGGAGAAGGGGATGACAGAGGATGAGATGGCTGGATGGCATCAGTGTCTCAATGGACATAAGTTTGAGTAAACTCCGGGCGTTGGTGATGGACAGGGAGGCCTGGTGTGCTGTGATTCATGGGGTCGCAAAGAGTCGGAGACGACTAAGTGACTGAAGTGAACCCTCCTTACTGACAAATTTTGTCAAAGTATTATAATACACTTTATTTTGTCTTGAAGTAAAGTGAAGTTAAGTGAAGTAGCTCCGTCGTGTCTGACTCTTTGCGACCCGTGGACTGTATAGCCCACCAAGCTCCTCCGTCCATGGGATTCTCCAAGCAAGAATACTGGAGTGGGATGCCATTTCCTTCTCCAGGGGATCTTCCTGACCCAGGGATCGAACCAAGTCTCCCACATTGCAGGTAGACGCTTTAACCTCTGCAATCCAATGAAATACATTGGATTTTGTATTTTTTCCTCCAGTCTTTTGCATTAGCAAACTGAAGTATTAATAGCATGACTCACACCTTGAGATGGCCACTTATATTGTGTGCCCCTGAGTCAGGTGGAGTACTGACATGGTTCCTGTTGTGACAGGTAAATCCTGTAAAAGTTTAATAAAAACTAAGGATTCTATATTGGATAAACATAGACTGCACTTTGGTATTTTCAACCTTTCTAAAAATACATTTCCTATAGAGAGAAAAAAAAAAGAAATCTTTTTTGGAAAATACTATAGATTCAGTTTTTTTGTTGTTGTTGTTTGTTTGTTATAGGATTTGGGATCCTTTAAAGCACACAGCTGTCTGACATGTGAAAGGGTATAAAAAAGATAGGATGGGGATAACCAACAGGATAAGAATGTAACTCTGAGGGGGGATGACTGGATTGAGAGGTGAGATGAGCATACATTTCTGCTATTTTCCAACTCACAACACCATGAAACAATGGAAAAAGCATTTTCTCTTTTTTAGGATAAGAAAATTAGCCAGTCTAAGAATTCAAAAAATGCCATCACTGTGCCAAAATATTAGAAAAATAATGGTTGCAGACCTATGGCAAAATAACCAGAAGCAACCAAACCACACACACATAAGCCTGATGAGTGGCTGGAGCAGTAGGTGAGGGAGCTCAGAGTCAGAGGATCTTGGGGTTCTTAGACCTGGGCCACGATCAGATGATCAGGAGGGAAACAATGTCACTAGGTGGGTGGTTGGCCCCTCCCCTGCACATGCTAAAGCGGCAGTCACAGGCAAAGATGGAGAGAACAGGGCCTCAGTCAGTACTGATGCCCAGAAGGGACAAAATTCCCTAAACATAAAGAGCGAAGTGGTAAACTAACATCTTTAGCGTTTAAATTGAAAACTGTGTGTGTGAAGAGAAACACAGCCAAAAACCTTGAAAATGAATCATGATAGGATAAAACCAAAAATCTCTCTCAATGCAATGAACAGCAGAATCAATTTCTGTAAAAAGAATAATTCATAAGAGTGACGTAAAGGATTTGATCTGAGTACCGCCCCCCACTCCCTACCTGAAGAGAGAGAGGGAGAAAAGGTAAGAGTAGTTTGGAGACTTGAGACTAGGTCCAGGAGTTACGTTTACTCACCAAGAGGACAAAAAAGAAAGGAAAAAGGAGACTACTAATACAAGTAAGAAATAGAAAGTTCTGAGCTGAAAACTAATACTTAAAATGGGCCAGTAAGTAAACAAAATGAATGAAACAGATTGCATCTAAACCCAATCCACTGAAATTTCTTGGTTCCAAGGATAAAGAAAAGATTGTAGATGTTACCATGCAGGAAAAATATACTGCATACAAAGGAATGAGAATCAGTTTTACATAAGCCTGGTGGTTACAGTAATAATTTCTAAGTACTAACCAAAAATCATTATCCAAATATGAAGAAAAATAAAGGCATTTTAGGACATATCAGGACCCAAGAAAATGTGGCTTCAATACTCTTCAAAGGAAGCTCTGCAACCAAATAATAAATATGATCAAAGAAGGGTTAGTACACAAGAAACAGTGCTAAGCAAATAACTCAGGAAATTGAAGGTTAAGTCTAAAGAAACTCCACAAGCTACCAACAGGAGAGGTGTGAGGAACTCAAGAAAGCAAATTGTACTAAAGTTCCTGTTTAACCTAATGGGATGAAGGGCACTCACAGGACTCCAGGGAACTGCGCCTCTGCTGCTCCTCGGACAAAGAGGCAGAGCCTACTGGCAACCCCTTGAACGTGGAGATGGCCTCTTGTGACTCAGAATGTGGCCAAAGAGACTGCGTATATACAACATCCGAGGCTAAATCTTAAAAAGGTTGTGCAGCTTCTTCAGAAACCTTGAAATCACTATGCTGTGAGAAGAGCTCGGAATTAAAAGATGCTATGAAGACACTGGCCCAGCAACGCCAGCCAGTATCGTGGAATATGTAAGACAGGCCATGTTAGAAAGTTCTGCCTTGACCAAGTCAGCAGCTGACTGCAGCCACCTGAGTGAACCCAGGTAAGATTAGCAGAACCTCCTTAACAATCTAGAATTAATGAGAAACTTAAAAACTGTTGTTTGAGCCATTGAGATTTCAGATGACTTGTTACATGGTAAGTGAAACTAACTGATACAACCATCAAGACAAGAAATGAGAATGCAGGGGGGAATTTTAACTTATCAGTGTTATTTTTAAAGTATTATAAGATTAAAAAATTAAATTTTACATGCTGAATTATCTTCTAAAGATATAGTTTATTTAATACATTATTGCTCTTCGACTTACTAAATAAGATACTATAAACTAGGTGTAACTGAAAATATAAAGATGAATAAGACCTCCTATTCAATTTACAGCTTAAATGGAAAGACAAGGTAAATAAACATCCACAATAAAATACATCTCAAGATAAATGGGGTACTAAGAGCTCACATACAGGAAGCTCAAAGAAGGGCTTCAATAGCATCTATAAATAAGCACACTACACTAGGTACAGTGAAAGTGCAGTGAAAAAGTGAAAAGTGAAGAGGAGAGTGAAAAAGTTGGCTTAAAGCTCAGCATTCAGAAAACTAAGATCATGGCATCCAGTCCCAACTGTTCAGTCGCTCAGTCGTGTCCGACTCTTCGCGACCCCATGAAATGCAGCATGCCAGGCCTCCCTGTCCATCACCAACTCCCGGAGTTCACCCAAACTCATGTCCATTGAGTTGGTGATGCCATCCAGCCATCTCATCCTCTGTCGTCCCCTTTACTTAACGGCAAACAGATGGGGAAACAGTGGAAACAGTGGCTGACTTTATTTTGGGGGCTCCAAAATCACTGCAGATGGTGACTGCAGCCATAAAATTGAAAGACACTTACTCCTTGGAAGGAAAGTTATAACCAACCTAGACAGCGTATTAAAAAACAGAGACATTACTTTGCCGACAAAGGTCCATCCAGTCAAGGCTATGGTTTTTCCAGTGGTCATATATGGATATGAGAGTTGGACCATAAAGAAAGCTGAGCACCAAAGAATTGATGCTTTTGAACTGTGGTGTTGGAGAAGACTCGTGAAGAGTCCCTTGGACTGCAAGGAGATCCAACCAGTCCATCCTAAAGGAGATCAGTCCTGGGTGTTCACTGGAAGGACTGATGTTGAAGCTGAATCTCCAATACTTTGGCCACGTGCTGTGAAGAGCTGACTCATTTTAAAAGACCCTGATGCTGGGAAAGACTGAAGGCAGGAGAAGGGGACGATGGAGCATGAGATGGTTGAATGGCATCACTGACTCGATGGACCGGAGTTTGGGTAAACTCCGGGAGTTGGTGATGAACAGGGAGGCCTGTGTGCTGCGGTCAAATGGGGTCACAGAGTTGGACACGACTGCGCGACTGAACTGAACTGAACACCAGGTGCAGCAGAAGGATACAGGTATGGAGAAGCCTAGCTATAATGCATTCATTTTATTAAGCTTTTATATGTAAAAATTTGCTTCAGGTTTAACAGATTTCTCAAAATTTTCCCTAGAGTCTTATTTTATATGTAATCAAGGGTATGGCAAGCCATATCAAATCTAAAGCAGTTTAAATAAAAATTTGTTTTTATCATTAGTTTTCCATATCAAATGCTAGTGTTAAAGATTAAAGACTAATAAAACCACTAGCACAGCACATATGGGGATTCAGAAATATGGTAATTTGTAAGTGAATAACCAGAAGCAATAAAAACAAACTAAAATTGTTTAATTAACGACTTGGGCATTTAATAATATTTATAAGATCTATTTTGAAAAGAAGTATACAGTCTACTAACAACCAATTATCTTATGCAGTGTCTGTCTTTTAGTTTATGACAGTGATTTTTTTTTT
This sequence comes from Ovis canadensis, assembly GCF_042477335.2. NCBI lineage: Eukaryota > Metazoa > Chordata > Mammalia > Artiodactyla > Bovidae > Ovis > Ovis canadensis. The sequence continues at coordinate 156,556,488 of NC_091246.1, forward strand.
AACATGGACTCTTTAAATGACTTCTGAGTGTCTTGTGATTTACACCAGGCTTTCTAGCTGATAATAACCTCCAAGTTCTGTATTAGATGTCTCAGAAGTGTTATATCAGACTTCTTTTTAAATTATAAATTTATTTGTAATTTGAAAGATTCAATTTAAAATTTAAAATTTTCAAAATATGCTCCATGGACTACTTCTAGTACATCAGAAACAATGTTTCCAAAGTTGGGAAGTATAAGTGTGGGAAATGCTTCCTCTTGAAGATTCCTGAACACATTGTTATTTAAAGCGAGACCTGTGGGCCAGCGATACTGGCAGCCCTTGAGAGCTTAAAAGAAACGCATAATTTCAGGCCTCACCCCAGACCTACTGAATCAATCTTCATGTGAATAACATCACCAGTGTTTTGTACACATGTTCAAGATTCAGAAGCAGTGGCATAGAGCATTTAAAGACTGAGAAATCTCAAAGTAAATGAACGTGTTTAATCTCATCTATCTCAGTATCTCACACTTATCTGACCTGCAATTGTTTTCAGGGCCACCTATTAACATTCTGAGGAACATGCTTTGGGAAATCCTACAAGATAATAATTACTATTAATGAGCAAATAAAGCTAGAAAGAGGTACCGCTCCATTCTTCACAATTAAAATTTGGCTCTCTCAGCTTTCCCAATAATAGCATATTATAAGAAAAACATTAAGTACTTTAAAGAAAATAGTACAGAAAAATTAAAGTTCTCTTCAATAAAGGCACCTGCCAACAAAATTAAGCATGGAGTTGTGTTTTGGCTGTTAAGTTGGGTAACAACTTCTTGGAAAATGTCATTTCTGAATGAAAGAATAAAATGGTTTTCCAGAAAAAGAACTCAACCTGCTCCAGGCCAGGTGTGAACTTTAATTATATTTTTCATGCTTGTCCCATGAACATTTATGTGGAAACAGACATGGCATATGGTACACACTGGTACCGTGGTTGGGAAGATCAACTCCCTATCTGAGACATACAACAATTTACCTAAAACAAGTCCAGTTCAATATAGATATTAATCTAGAAGGTGCTTTCCTAAAAGCACAAGTAAAGAAGGAAAGCTGACAGTTTTGATTTGAAGTGTCATCAAAAACCGGAGAAGGCAATGGCACCCCACTCCAGTACTCTTGCCTGGAAAATCCCATGGACGGAGGAGCCTGGTGGGCTACAGGCCATGGGGTCGCTAAGAGTTGGACACGACTGAAGTGACTTAGCAGCAGCAGCAGCAACATTATCAAAAACACTGATCTTATACATGCTTGAACTCACTTTTAATAATACCAGTTTAATTAATAATGTATGGTTCCAAATTTTCAAGTAGCTCTGGAAAATCCTACATCTAAAAAGGCATCAAAACTGGAAGTATGATAGATTAACAACTGTAATAACAATCCTTTTTGTCCCTGTCTTCAGCAAGTTGAAGTCAGAGAAATGATACTTGTATTTCAGCCTCCTTTAATTAATTTAATTAGGGCTTCCCTGGTGGCTCAGATGGTAAAGCATCTGCCCACAATGCGGGAGACCTGGGTTCGATCCTTGGGTTGGGAAGATCCCCTGGAGAAGGAAATGGCAACCCACTCCCATATTCTTGCCTGGAAAATCCCATGGACAGAGGACCCTGGTAGACTACAGTCCATGGGGTCGCAAAGAGTTGGACACAACTAAGCAACTTCACCTTCTGTCTTTAATTAGTCTAGATTTTGTGCACTTAATACTATATTTTCCAGAAGACACACATTTCCACACTTAACAGCTCCGAACAGCTTTTTGAAAAAAGCACAAGAAGAAAAATCACAAAGCTTCTAGCATTTTGTTTATCACAGATGGAGCATGCAGTGAACTAGACTGAATTTCCTATTCACTGTTCTGCATCTACCAATCATACACTCTAGATTCAGTGAGACCAGGGACTCTTTTCATCTAAATCACCATGGTATTCTCAGCACCAATAAAATGCCTGAAACATAGTAGGTGTTCAATAGAGTTTGTTGAGTGAAAGAAGAAAACAATGAGATGAAGACTGAGGGGAAGAACGACAATGTATCTTCACTTTTATCAAAGACATATTTACGTGCCAAGCAGTGTCAGGCTTCAGAATCATCCAGATGCTGAAGGAGCTCACATTCTAACAGGAGAGAAAGGAATAAAAAGAGTGTGATAAATGCAACAGTAAAGATGATAAAATATGCCACAACGGGAGGGACATCCAGGAACGTGAGAGTCACTACAGAGACAAAGAGACACGGCATCACAATGCGCTGTGTTCAGAGAACGACAACAGATTAAAATTAGGGTGGAGAGGAGCAGAAGAAAAGGACAGAGAAAACTCTGGATATGAAAAGATGAAGGATCCGTTGTTGTTGCTGTCGTTTAGCTGCTCAGTTATGTCTGAGTCTTTACCACCCCATGAACTGCAGTCTGCCAGGCTCCTCTATCCATGGAATTTTACAGGCAAGAATACTGGAGTGGGTTGCCATTCCCTTCTCCAGGAGATCTCCCCAACCTACGGATCAAACGTGAGTCTCTTGCATATCCTGCACCAGTAGGCAGATGTTTTACTACTAGCGCCACCTGGGAAGCCCTGGGAAACAAAGAACCAGTAAATGCATTCCCCTCAAGAACTTTATAAAATCTATAATCAGGAAAAGACTATATAAAACACAGGCGTGATTATGCCCCGTCACATGTAATTAACATCAGAATTGGAGGAGGGGACATTGTGAGTGTGAAGAATGGGAGAGGAAAATCTAGATTGTGGCCCTGTCTGGGGAAGTCAAATCTATGAGGCTACTAGGAAGATCTCTGTAAGCTCTTTAAGGGAAGAGATGGTCCTGAAACGAGACCTCTCTTGAAACTCTCCTCATCTTTGACATGATTCTAGGCTCATCACTGCAGCAGTTACCCGGGTGCCAGAAGGGAGAAGCCTACTCAACAATCATAAGCACTCTGGCAATTAAGAATTCATAAATTAATAAATGAGTGCTCTGGTTTACAGATTAGTTCTGGTTCCTAGAAGTGCAGAACTGAGGACAGGCTCAGCACTGTGCTGACCTCAGAACTCAGGATGGGTTTGAGGAGGCCTGGCCTCTGCCACTAGTTGTTCCCCCCCAAAAAAATCTAGCTGAGGAGTGGTTCACCCCAATTCAGAAATGTAAGAAAGGGTTAACACAAAACAAATGAAAAGGTTAGTCAACAGGAGTAACTGATGTCCATTAGTCACCCAGGAACATGATAAAAACAAACAGCTACATACTTACCAAGCTGCCCATGAAAGCTGTACATGGGGCCCTATCCACAGTCTACACTTCTGTTTATCTGCTGTGCTCGTATGCTGCGTGACCACCATATGCACGGCAATGAAACTTGATTCTTTCAACATTCACTAGTTTAAGTCAACTTCTGCAGAACCATGCCTTAATTCTAGGTTATCATTTATATCTAAAACCTGTTTTTAAATTTTTCTTTCAAAAACCAGTGTATTTACTCATCTAAAGTGCAAACAATTTCAATACCAAGAACCAGGATAGCATGGTTCTGTATTCCACATGTGACATCCAGAAAGCACCTAGGAGGGTTTTCCCTATTTTATACATCTTAAAAATAAAGCCTGTAGTCATTGAAGTTCACAGTACTTGTCTATTTCTCATCTGGTCTCCCTGGGAGCACAAATGCATACAAAAGACTATGCAATAATACAGAACTGTCTTTAACTTTGCAATAAGCAACCAGGAAAAACTTCTCTCCAACAAGGTGCTCTCATAACATATAAAACAATTAAGCTACAATTCATAACATACCATTTCTACTGGCTTTACTGCTATCCATTTTTATGACTAAATATATTTTCATTGAGTTTTTTTTATTAAGCATACTAGGGGACTGATTCAGAGAGGGTATCAATTATGAATAGTTTGTGTTTACATATGCTATTTCACACATAACATTTTAAATGGCATGCCACAGTCAAAGGAAAGGTAAATAAATGTTTTCTGGATGAAAGCTTGAATGCAAATAAAATTAGACAACAGAAATGTTTCACTCTGAAAATGTCTTCCTAACTGGTCTTACTGTGTCTGTCTGCCTGTGTCTCTCTCTAATAAAATTCAGTACTGCTTTCCAGAAGGAAGTTCAGTCAGGTAACACAGTTAACCAAGCAAATATTATTCATCAGATAAATAATACATTAAATATTTTGAAGTTACAGCAAACTCTCCCCCTCCAAAGGGCAGAATATTTGTTTTGAAGTACTGCTAAGTTTCAGCATTCAAATAAAATTTATCTCAAAATAACTAAAAAGCACAATTTTGACCCCACTCCAGTACTCTTGCCTGGAAAATCCCATGGACGGAGGAGCCTGGAAGGCTGCAGTCCATGGGGTCGCGAAGAGTCGGACACAACTGAATGACTTCACTTTCACTTTTCACTTTCATGCACTGGAGAAGGAAATGGCAACCCACTCCAGTATTCTTGTCTGGAGAATCCCAGGGATGGGGGAGCCTGGTGGGCTGCCGTCTATGGGGTCACACAGAGTCGGACAAGACTGACGTGACTTAGCAGCAGCAGCATACAATATGTATGGGAAACTGAAATCACTGACTTCAAGGATTTGAGAAAATGTTCTGTGAAGATTGGTATCACAGTAGAAGCCTCTAACATGGGCTTTTAGACCTTTACCTGTTTCCTCTCCCCTGCATTCCTCTCCTCCCTCAACCCACATGGGCTCACAGAAATCTTCCCTGACCACTGCGGTCTTCCGGAAACAAGAGGAATTGAGCAGCCCTTTCAAGGATGAAGAATGGTGGATGGTGGAAATTTATACAGCAGTATAGATCACCACAGAAATCAGAGGCAAAAGTCAGGTAGAAATCTGGAAGGGACCCCACTGCATCTGCCTGTCCCTAAACCATGGGCATCCTTGCACGCAGTAGCTCCCTCAACACAAAGCCTCTCTCTTTGGTGCTAACCGCAGGCCTGAGATCTGCTGTGAGGTTGGCTGAGTGGAATCACAGCCTCTCCCTCCCCCTCACAGAGCTCCAGCTCTGGACTGTCTTGCTGCTTCCTGAGAATAGCTTACTCCACCTCCTGTCATGTCAAATTCCACAAGCAAGCATAAAACCAAGCTCACTGCCTTCTGCTTCACCAAACTGTTTCTTCCTTCGACACAGAGTCTGTACGTGCCTCCTTCTTAAGAATGCATTTCTCAACGTACTCTGGAAATGCTTTTTTTCTTTTTTGATGACTCACTCCTCTGGTGCAACTAATCTAGAGTCTTAACCAGCACACAATATTCATTTTCACCTACTTGTATCTGTCCTATAAATGTTCTCTCATCTATGTAGACTTACGTTGATTGAAACCAGGACCCTTGTCTTAGACCTGTCTTTCCTCTGGTGTCTAACAATGTGCTAGGGCATTTCATACAATGCTTGCTGACAGAACAGGTTTTACTATGTGAGGAGTTGAAAACAGAAAGTGGCATTCTACTGCTGCGCTTACTGAAAAATGTTTAATATATCAGATGGCTCATAGTAAAAAAGCCACTGAATAAACTGCTTCCCTAAAGAAGTCTTTTGTTCAGTAGCTGGCACTAAAAATGTCAGAAAGAGTCTGATTTCATTTTCAATCTTCCTACTTGGGTAACCTGTTTCTTTTTAGGGTGAGGGTTTTGTCTTTATTAAAGGAAGAACTTAGGAAAATAGCCACAAGTCAAGGAAGCTAAATTCCATTAGCAGGAGATAACACAACCTTTGTCACAATGTGGTCACACTAGTATTTCTAAATTCTCAGCTGCAGATCTAGCGTATAATTAGTGTACTTTTAATGAAACCCTATACATCAGAGTTATGATTCCCACAATAACCCAGAAAGCTGTTATCAAAGTCTTTATTCTGTTTCAATATATCTAAACATCACCAGTTCCCATTAAATGGGCAGAAAAATAAATGGACTGAATTGAATTATTCCATACCTTAAAGACATGTTTTTTATTGCTGCTAATAAAAACATAGATATATGTGCTATGATTTCATGAATAGTCAAAAACAGCATTTAATGATTCTAAAATTGTGTTAAAATAACTCAAAGATTAACTATGTTTTATATATACCTCTGATACATTTTTTTTTTGCTTAAAACTTCATTATTCAGAGTGCAAAGATAACTTTGAAGTGAAGTCAAGTCGCTCACTCGTGTCTGATTCTTTGCAGACCCTATGGACTATAGCCTACCAGGCTCCTCCCTCCATGAGATACTGGAGTGGGTTGCCATTTCCTTCTCCAGGGGATCTTCCTGACTCAGGGATCGAACCTGGGTCTCCAACATTCCAGGCAGATGCTTTAACCTCTGAGCCTTTAGCCTATCAAAATAAATTCATCACAAATTAATAATCTATCAGAATATAAATTGGCACGACACAACTAGATCTCAAAAGATAAGTATGACTTTTGGGTTTAAACTATTGTGCCCTAGATGCATTTCTATATTATTTTAATTTGGGGGGTAGAGGAGGAGGCTTGCCTTTATTAATCTGAAGATCATAAACTGATTTGAAGTTCACTGATAGGGTGATAGGGCTATGCTCATGTCTCTTGAATACTGAAGAAAACCTATCTAACACCCTCTGAAAGGTAGAACATTCACCAATAAAGTATGGCATTACAGAGTATGAATAAGTAATGTTGATAAATATTTAGAACCCTGGCAGTACAAAGAAAGAGAACACATGTCAGATGACTTTCCACAGCCGCCCCACAATCTCTCTACAGTTAAGGTAATAGTGTAAATATAAAAAATTTGATGCCCAATCAGCATACCAGGATTAAAAAGGCTATGACAAAAGGACCATCTGTCTACGTGAAACTGTGTGCCCTTACACCCTGTAAGAATTACAGCAACATACATAATTTTGAACATCAGAGGCACCATAAATATGACTAATTTAAAATGTCTGGTGAAGATGGAGCAAACTGGTATTTTGATAGGATAGAAAAAGACACTGAAACGGCAATCTGCTCACTTTATAGCTCAACAAGTCTCTTCTCTTTCTGAGTCACTACACTCCTACTCTTAGAGCAGCTGGATCTCTTAGTATCAATTTCCAACCTATATATCAATTACAAACTATCAGTAAGAATGAGGAATTGTCTAGGATACAAAGTGGTTCCTAATGTTCCCTCACTGGCATCTTCCTTTCTCTTTTCAATGTCTTATACAGAATGTCTAAAGGATAAAATGTTCCCTGGGTGGGAAAAATTGGACATACCTATTGAAGGAAAAAGGCAGCAGTCACTCTGTGGTAGAACCACAATGAGCAGAGATGGAGGATGGAGGAAGTCTACACCTGGGGGCAGACCCAGGAATATTTCAATTGTGAACAAAAGCCCACCATGAAGGGCTGCTGCTGCTGCTGCTAAGTCGCTTCAGTCGTGTCTGACTCTGCGCGACCCCATAGACAACAGCCCACCAGGCTCCCCGGTCCCTGGGATTCTCCGGGCAAGAACACTGGAGTGGGTTGTCATTTCCTTCTCCAGTGCATGAAAGTGAAAAGTGAAAGTGAAGTCACTTCTTCACGACCCCATGGACCGCAGCCTACCAGACTCTGCCATCCATGGGATTTTCCAGGCAAGAGTACTGGAGTGGGGTGCCACTGCCTTCTCCGAGCAGTCTACATTCCAGCAATTCTATGAACCCTAAGACCCCAAACATCACTTTCATATCCCTTGCTTAATAGAATGTATTTTCTCTACTCTTCTGCTACTATTGAGAGAGACAAAAGAAGTTTGAGCAAGACATCAATGTTAACCTCAGTAATCTGATGATCCAAATGAACCAAAAAATATTAAAGTAACCAAGAAGTCAAAAGTCTGCTTCCCTGTCAAGACAGTACAGCAAGGGACAGAGCTGGGAAAGTGTCAGATGAAACACATCTGAGACTTGCTTGGGACAGTCTCGTGTTGCCATAAGTGAGTCCCAGTTTCAAGTACTCTGTTGATCTTCACCACCAAGACACCTAAACCAGCTGGCTTTCAGTTTACTTTCGACTCACAGCTGCCATGAGCAGCTCCTGAAATTACATCACAACAAAGCCATTCCATTAACAGCATAAACTCATCCTCACACATCATAGAGGTTTAGTCACACCGGCCTCTCTCCAAACTTGTATACAACCATTCAGTAAGTGATATCAATCATTTCTGGATCAGGACATCTGTACCACTGCCAAATACACATATCATGATAAATGTACGGAATATGAAAACACCCAAGTAATGGGCATGCCACCTTGTCCTTCAAAGGGAAAGAAAGAACAGAACAGACTATGGCTGGATGGAACGGGCTTTAGGTTGGCCAAAAGAATCACTGCACTACTTCCCACTCCTGACTTTCTATAATTCCTCACAGTTATTCATGAGACATAAAGTAGTGGCAGCACCTCATAAGACTATGTCCTCTACACACAGTCATGAACAATGACCATAAACTAAAGATGGCACTTTTGCAAAACATTTAGCAGTTCTCTTATTAACCTAATCACGTCTGATTTATCTTCTCTAGTCAAAAATAAAATATTTTAATTGGCTGTTCCATCCCTTCTAAAAGCACACAAGGTGAAATTACATTTATAGGAACTTCTTGGCAACGTTTCATGTGAGCATTTTAGTCAGAGGGAATAGGGAAAAGTTCTACTCTAACCCTTCCCTAGTCTCTTCAGAGTGTTAGAATATTTTAATTTATAAAGTTTTACTAAAAGCTTAAAAGCAAATAGACATAGGAATAAATTTTGAAGAGATAATTACATCAATTATTGATCAGATTTCAGAAGTAATCACAAAACAAACAGCATTAAACGCAGTAGCAACTCTTACTGCTAAAGGATGCCCTTGTGTCAACAACACGATTAGTCACACTTCTTTCAGAAACTTCTGAGGTCACCAACACAAATCTAAATGTTTCTGTGGCTCAATTATGTGGTAGCAATATATACTTGAAGACAAATAAAAACAGCAGCTTCACAGAACTCTGGAAACAAAAAGGACCCTTGACGACCATCTAGTTGAGTGGTTTTTCAAATTCCTTATTCTCAACCCTCCTTCTAAATAAACTCAAGATAATACCAATAAGAAAGAAAGAAAAAGAAAACCAGGAGCTATTCTTGACCGACTGTTTTCTCTCCTCAACCACAGCCAGTCAGGAGGCTCCCTGAGGAAGGTCATTTCACCTCAAGGCTTGCACTTCAGAGATTCCTGGAAGCTCATTAGCCTAGTCTTGCTAAGGGGTCTGCCGGTTCTCAAGGGAGTGAGCAACCAAAGCAGTACAGTCCTAGAAGAAACGCAAGTCTGTCACATCCAACTCAAAAGTACTTCCTTCTTACTACACAACCTTTTTAAAATTCAAATTCCACATACAGCTTTGAGGAAAAAAGTTCAGACGTACTATTTTCCAAGTGTTTCTGAGTTTCAGAATGAGAACAGCGCAAACTCACATTTGAAGGCATGCCTGCTGAGAAGGGCAGAGCTCTTCTGCACCAGAGTGGAGGCTGGCAGAGGTGAGCCTCAGCCCAGTCCAGGCTCCTTGACCCGCACCTGCACCTCAGGAACTCGGCACTCTGCCCCTTTCTCTAACTGCCCCTGCGCCTGCTGGGCCAGGCCCTGGCACGCTCCCATTCCAGCTCTACGTCCCTTACCTCATACTGCTGAGGCACTTAAGCTGAGTCAATCCTCACCTTAAGTGGACCTCACCAACACTCCCATCATTCCATGGCTTTCTTTTCTTTCCTCTCATCCACCCTGCTATTTTTCATATTAACACTCATCACTACCTGATCTCATCGTCCCTTGCTTTGAATATAAGCAGCATGAGTATGGTAGAGACTGTGTTCACTAGTTTATCACGAATAGCAGCAGGGTGCGGGAGAAAGAGCTTTGGCCTCAGCGAAGCCCTCCTTGCATGACTGTGCTGTGCTGTGCTGTGCTTAGTCACTCAGTCGTGCCCGACTCTTCAGCACGTCAATCCTCTTACGACTAGGACTCAGTTTTTTGAGTCCTGATTCCTCCTAAGCCCTAGGAGTTCCCAAGGTGTTTGGTTTTCCAAACAAGATCTATTTGAAGGGAAAGGGGGCTGCGGGAGGTAAAACCTTAGCGATCACTTTTAGGATAACCACTAAAAATATGATCTGGAGCTCTAAGCTCAATTTCAATTTTCACGCTTCCTGACCATCAACAGGGTATTCTTCCAGACACTCAAAAACTCTGCATGCCCACAGCTGAGCTCATCATCTTCCTAAACTCGAAGTTTATGGAGCGCCCTTCTTATCAGGACTGTAATAGTTATCGAATGCATTCTTATGGTTTCCTCATGAACCAAGCAGGAACAGTATAGAAATGTTTTATAAGCTAGAGTCCATGAAAATCAGGACAGGAATGAACATTTCTCTTACTTTCCACTTGAAAACACCATTAAGCTCTTTTGTCCATTTTCTCATATGGAAGAAGCATCTTGGCCAAACTGGTATGAGCAGGCTGTTTGGCAATCTACAGTGACTCCATCTGTCATAATCAACAGGAGAGTCATCAAAAATGAAGCTAAAGCATCACTGAAATTGCACTGAAGTAACTGGAAAATGTAATATTACATGGATACTCAATGTTCTCAACATTTTGGGAGCTATCATAGTAAACATGGTTAGTAGATAGTGAAAGTCGCTCAGTCCTGTCTGACTCTCTGCAACCCCATGGAATTCTCCAGGCCAGAATGCTGAAGTGGGTAGCCATTCCCTTCTCCAGGGTATCTTCCCAGCTGAGGGACTGAATCCAGGTCTCCCGCGTTGCAGATGGATTTTTTTACCAACGGAGCTATGAGAGAAGCCCTAAACGTGATTAGAAAGTAATAATGATAAAGAATTGGAGCGACCTCCCTGGTGGTCCAGTGGTTAAGAATCCACCTGCCGATGCAGGGGATGTGGGTTCCAGTCCTGGTTTGGGAAGATTCCACACGCCACGGAGCAGCGAAGCCCGTGCAACACAGCTACTGAGCCTGGGCTCTAGAGCCCGTTCACAACATGCAGAGCAGCCCACACGCCGCAACTAGAGAAGGCCCTCCCGCTGCCATCAAGATTCAGCACAGCCCTAAATAAGCAAAAAACACAAATGTTTTAAAGAAGAATTGGAAACTCCAGTGAATCTGGAAGACGCGTATAAAAAGAACATCTAACTTGCTATACACTTACATTCCAGATTAGCTAATAAAGTTTTTTGAAAACATATAAGAAGAAGATTCTAAGACTAGCTTGAATAATGAACCCAAATGATCCCCGAAAGAACTTTTTAAAAAAGTTAATCCACCTATTCCAGTAATTATTACTAACAAGTAAGAGAAGAGTAAAAGCTTACTTTTGTGTTTAACTTGCTTCCCACTTTTGACAGTACATGCACTAAATTATCAGTGAGATAACCAACCACCCCTCAGGATCACAAGTATGAGAAGCAACGGTTATAAAAACTGCAAAGTCAATAAACCAGATAACTCTCTGATATTCACAGTTGGATCAGTTGTTTTCAAGGAACAACTCCATGATGCTAGGGCAAGACGAACTGCTATATAAATCATTTGTTCAACATTTACTGAATGTCCCCTTTATGAAACCTGGAACTGGGCATGTACTTTATAGAAACCTATTTATACTGAGTTCCTAGTACTGACGCAAAGTTAATAGTTTAGAAGTCTTTGCAAAGCTCCATTTACCATCTCTCAAATTATTAATGAAAACTAGCAAATATTCTCAGAATAGCAAAAAAAGGGAATATGGCTAAAAAAGCAACTTAAGTATAAGTTTGGGAACCATACAAACTCCAGTAAACCATTCTTACCTTTCCTTTGTTCTCTTGTACCTCAACTCATTATATCTGAAAATCACAATAGATCACTGCTCACTTGATTTCCCAACCAGCAGTGCTGAAAGCGCAGTCTCGCAGGGCCAACAACACCCCAACCTGCTGAATCAGACTCCAGGAGTAAGCATGGCTATTTGTTTTTAAGAAGCCCTCTGGGTGGTCCTGATACACACTTAAGGCTGAGAAAACCCAAAACAACAAATTAGAGAGTACATTCATAACTGTATACACAAAGATGAAGATATAGTTTGGGTAATACTTATAGAAAACCTTATAATAAAAATGTTAAAGATCATAATTTTTTAACTATAGGAATAATGTTGTACTTTTACAATGTTAATAATTAACTCAAAATATTTCATTTACTGGACTTGGAATTAAAAACAGTTCTGAGTAAATGAACGGTTATGAACTATGCCCAGCTGCTAAAATTTCCTATTAAAAAATAAAAAGGAGGTGTTTCAAATATTTGGAATGTTCAAATTTTCAACATAAAATTTCAGTGAGATATGTAAGATCTTAAATTTAAGGCATAATTTAAAAAATTGCAATTATATTCCCACTAAGAAAATAATTTGATAAAATATTAACTTTTATATAAGCATACAGTCTCACTTTACAAAAATATTCTTTCCTTTATAAAATTACTTAATGGGACTTCATTTTAATAACAATTTCCCTTAGGGCTTCCCAGGTGGCTCAGAGTATAAAGCATCTGCCTGCAATGCGGGAGACCTGGGTTTGATCCCTGGGTTGGGAAGATCCCCTGGAGAAGGAAATGGCACCCCACTCCGGTATTCTTGCCTGGAAAAGCCCATGGATGGAGGAGCCTGGTGCACTACAGTCCCCAGGGTCGCAAAGAGTCGGACATGACTGAGCGACTTCACTTCCCTTAGTCTGCTACTGAACTATCTGTTTATAAGTTACCACAATATTTTTGAATCCTTAGAGAAGGAGGAAATTAGAGGTAAAAGGAGAATCAAGAGGACCTATACTCAAGTCTCGAACAGCTGCCGATTTGTTTCAACAGCTATGAAACAAATTGAAAATGAAGCATCACTGAAACTCCTGGTGACATATCTTCCACATGAGTAGACGTGCATCTAAGAAATGCCAGAAACACAGCAACTACAGCTAACAACTTGAATACTGCCTGTGTCATCTGACAAACGTCGCTTCCAGGAGCGCTTCCAATTCCTTCACATGTGCTATGCTCAAAGTTTTAATTAGGCTGAAGAATTCCTACGAGGGGAGGTTCTAACTGAATCTATGCAAAACAGATGTGGATAGCCATGCTAAGAAAAGTGTAAGCAGGCCTGAAGCCTTCTTACTGAGAATTCTCATAGCATTCTTAAAGGTATAAATAGAAGGCCAGAGAGCAGAAAGACTAGAGAATTTGTGCCAAAAGTTTATTTTAAAACAGGGAGAGCTTCCTATTCTTTGCTTTTATGAATGTCTAACTTTTAATCTTACAGAACCCATCTCTAACACACTGTAGAGCTGTACCACAAGTAAACATTCTGAGTCACCATCAGCACCTGTTAGCATGTATGAGTTAACTTTGTGAATCACCTCTCTCTCTCACTGCACCAAGGGCATCTGGGTATTCTCTACGAGGGAGCAGTGCCCTGGAAACATTTTATATTCGACATGGGACTAGCTGGGCTGAGGGGCCGCAGAAGCCCAGTGGCAGCAGGGTTTCAACTGAAGTGACAGCAGTGACCCACATGGAAGATAAGCAGTAACTGGAAGACACTTCAGCTGCAGACCTGATGAGACATGGAGACAGGTAAGATGTCAGGGAAAGAGCAGTGGCAGGGACTGAAGGAGAAGCATCAAGTCAAGGAATCTTAAAGCTCAAATGGACTTGAGAGATGATAGAAATTAAGGTTTTCAGCCCAGGGCACTAGTTGGGAATGAGAGATCTAGCATCTATGAAAGCTTTGGGGGGAGCCCCACAAGAGGAATAGGAAGATATACCTCAGAAGATATCAGAACCATAGTTTGTATGGACCCTAAGCTACAAAGGCAGGAATCTGGGTTCTAATGGACCTGGAGGTCACTAATGTGTCTAGCATCTTATTTCCAGGAACTATCAAGATATTGCAAAGTTTACATCACCAGCCAACTGGATTATCCCAGTTCCTAAAATATAACTGCTCTGACATACTAAGAACTTGAGGTTTCATGATCAGTCTTCTGAATTCATATGGAGGGTCATGAATGTAGCAAGGCAAACTTATTAACAGCCTCCATTTTACTTTACCAAGTGCTTTCAGCTTTCAGAAAATCTGAGTGAGAATGCAGGCATGAACTAGTGTGCTTTATAAATATTGTCCTGAAGCTGCCCACTGCCAACAACCATGCTCCTGAAGTAACATATCTGGAGAAGCCCCAGGGTGATCTTAAAGACACTAGGTGTCTTAAAGATACTACAGATTCCACAGTACAAGGGAAGATCAAGGTCACAACCTGCTTTAGGCAAGGGAAAAACCTCACCTAGTAAACAATGCACGGTGATGCTGCACATGTGCTTGAGAAGAAAATATGAACGTGAATCAAAACCAACACACTTTAGAGAGACTGAAGATAGTTATGCACTTTTCACAAAGCTATGAAACTTGGTCCTACCCTTTTTGAAATGTTTAAATGTGCTTTTTCAACGAAACACTGAACATGAGATAGTAAGACTGGAGTGGCAAAGTCCTGGAGTGTAGCCAGTTCACCAGTACTGAAGCCCTGTTCACTCCAATTTAGCTCTGTTGGCTGGACATGTGCTGTGGATGGATGTCAGCAGGGTGTGTGAGCAGCTGCTCTGCAAGAACCTCAAGCAGGGAGGCTGTGCAGGGCAGGGAGGGAGAAATCTGTGAAGACACTCTAAAGCACACCTTTCAGTAATGTGGCATCAGTGGAACGCTGAGAAACAGAAGCACGTAAAACAACCTGTGTAGCAATTAGAAGTAAAATGATTCCTTTAGGCCACATCAATGGATACCTAGAAAGGCCAAAAAGGCAGAGTTTCAAGGCAATAACAAATGGGATTTTGGTTGCACTGGCTGTTGTCCTATGAAGTGAGAGGTTATCACTGGTAATGATAGCCTTTTTGGTAATACACCTCAGAAGTCAAACAGCCTACTCAAGGTCGTAGCCCAGGAGGCGGCAGAGCAGGAGAGCCTGCCCCAGGGAGCACAGTGTTTGCGGAGCACTGCTGAGCCAGTACCCTTGTCCATTTGAAGTTCAATCTAAAACCTCTCTGTGCCCAGGTCTAGTAGCTAAATTCTCCTAGATTTCTGAGTTCTCAGACAAAGCAATAGCTCTACAAGATGGCCAGTAGCAAAGGGCAGCCTCAAGAAGCAGAGTACATGCAGGGAGGCTGGGCATTCAGATTAGGGGTCTGTCACAACTCTCTGGTACCCATTCTGCCCAAAACAGACCTGCAGGCCAGAATGACTAGATTGACCCTAAAGGCACACCTGTCACAGTCACTCAGAATACACATTACACACAGACACACACATTTTCATTAGTCCATGCCCTCTCCCAGATACCTACATTTCTCTGCATTTTTTTCCTCTAGTATTAGAGTTTAAAATGTTCTCTTAGAGAAAACTTTTTCTAATAAAGAGAAGAATAGATATCATTTCTTATGGTAGTCAACCCTTATGATTTCTTCAACACACAAACTCCCATGGCCTGTTAGAAAACTAAAAAATGCATTTAATGTATCTTTTCATATTGATTTATGTATTTAGACCACAAAGCACAGGAAGGTAGGTGTGTCTCCATTCTGCTTCTATAATGCTATCTTCCCCTGCTTAAAGATAGAACATAATTAAATGTTACCATAAAATCCTCATAGACTGGCTAACACAGAGATGAAGGAATTAACTTTTATTAAAACTGGCCAAGGACTGGGTTTTTGGGCATTAATTTCTGCACAGTTTACAAAGGGATTTTGTAGAGAACAAAACACAGACAAGTGGGAATCTTAACAATCAACATCTGGATCCATTTATTGATTTATGTGTGGGACATCATGCCTGGTACCATGGAGAATAGGATGGTGAATCAGAAACCAACTGACCACAAAGAAATTAAGTTCAGAAGTAAATAATGGGACACACAGCTATGTAAACACATTGCTAATAAGTATCTGAGGTAATGAGAATAAATCAGGCACAAGGGAATTGGTGAATGGCATGCACACGCATGTGTGGATGCATACATGTAGGGGAAGGAGGGTGTCAGGGTCAGGAACATCTTTGTGGAAGAAATACTTGAGAAGGGCCTTGCAGATGTAAAGTCCTTGGACAGTGAGTGACAAATGGGAATAAGAATGGGGGCAGCATACTGTAGCCTGTGTGTAGAGCTGATGACCACTCTGGTCTGGCTGAATGGCACTGTGCTTGAAGGAGACAGTGGTGAATCCTAGGAAATGAAGGATGGCTGGTATTACAGATGAGGTCTCATCTGCATGGTGGGCATTAGGGCTCCAATGGAACTATCTGAGCAGGAGAGTGATGCCATCACCTGTGTGCTTCAGGAAGACCATGTGAGGCTAACTGGAAAGAAGAGCAGAAAGGAGGCCTTTCTGGGAGCTATCCCAACAGTTCAGGCAGGAGGAAACTTGGGAGGAGGCACTGAGCTGAGACCATAGGTTAGAGAAATTCTACAGAAATAATTCATCAAACAATCAAGTCAGTAAGACTTGATAACTGACTGGACATGGGGGCAGAAGAAAGAGAGGAATCAAAGATGAGCTAGGGTCTGAGGTCTGGTACCAGGAATGAAACTAGGGAAAATGAGAGAAGAGTCCAGGACAGGTGCTCAGTTTGCACATATGGGATTCACAGACCTGCTGGGTCACTGTGATGGAGAAGGCCACAGAAAAACAGCAAGGACCTAAGCTGGAACCGCAACTTCATCAGCTACCAGCTGGCTTTGCTCAGTCCAGGCTCAAGTCTCAAAGTGGGCAACTCTACAAGCAGCGCTCAACAGACCAGAGGGTCCTGGGCCACAATGCATGAGAGCTGGCTCGATTGCACACGTGCTGTCATGGACCCCAGGCTGAAGTTAAGCCTAGACCTGGGGGTTATCTCTGTGGAAAAAATGGAGGCCATTACCATCTGCAGGCTCCTATTTTCCCAAAGCACTGCCACTAAGTTAAACAAGGACTGCATTTTCTGTTGCCCAGGGAAACAAAACATCTATAAATGCTGTTGCACCTTTTCTTGATAGAACTCAGATTTCAGTAAGGATGAGTTATCTTTACTTTTTGCTATTATGCATGTTTATCGAAGAACAAAAATACATTTGTAAGGCAAAAACAAAAATTTCTGCGTGCTTAATAATAGACCTTGGCTGGAATAAGCAACAGGGCTGTCACTGGCAGTTCTCGGGATGACTGCTTTCTTTACAGAAGCAACTGAGCTGACTAGGGCCTTCACCCCTGCCACTGCACCACGAATACGTGCATGCCACTGCATTTGGGTGTTTCAGTAGAAAGAGACATGATTGGAGTGCTAAAAATAGAGCAATTAGGGAACAAACATGCAAGATTAGTCTGCTCTGATTATCTGTGGATGGAAAACACACTAAATTACCTCATATACTGTACATAAAATGTCAACAAACTGCTACTGAAGATGACTTTCTTGACTGTTTTCTTTAGCAACAGAGAGTAATTAGAACTTCCTAACATGTCTGGGAGAATACCATCTAACTTTCTGATCCATGTTACTGTGCATAATAATAGAATCAGATACTGCAAATTAAAGTTTGGGGAGGTGAGGCTTTGATCAATTCATGCATCCTACCCTCTATACCCAGACTCGCTATACTCTCTATACTTCAATAACTTCATTTTATTCCAGAAGCCTGAGACAAGTCTATAGGCAAGGGCTTTTTTTTCCCCCCAGCTTGGTGCAAGTGTTACCCATTTTTTTCCCAGAAATAACTGACCTCATTTTTAGCTAAGTGGATGAGTAGGTACTAGGACGATGGCATGATTGATAACACACTGTCATGAAGTCAGGCCACCTAGCTTTCAAAATGTAGTAAGGATCAGTGGTGCTCTCTTTGGCCCCCCACACAAATACAAATTTCTCTCCAGGCCAGTGGACACATGGCTAATCATCCTTTAGGATTATCAGAACACTGACCTCTGCTATTCTAACTTAACATGCAGATACATGCTAAATGTTATTTGGCCAAAACTCAGTGATTGTATAGTTTCTCTAGGGCCAGACGCACAATGAGGTCACAGAACAAGAACAGGCCGGGAAACTGAGCACGGTGGGTACTGGGATGCTGTGCAGACCAAGGGATCCAGCTGGGGCAAGGTGCTCAGCAAGAGGGCTGTGGGGCCTGGTTGGGCTCAGAGTGGGGGCCCCACTGGGACATTGCCCTCTGAGGTTGGTGACTGTGCACCTTAGGCAATGTTCATATCTGCATTGCTGATGTCAAAGGGGTCCGTCTGTTAATTAAACAAGAGCCCAATTGGTCATGTAGCCTCACGCATTTAAAAGTAAGTTTCACAAGCTGTCCTCATTAGCCACCACCAGGAACAGCTCAAACATGCAGGGAATCTAAAGTGATTGCTATTTTGGACCCCTGAAGGCAACCCCATGGCAGCTTCTTTCATGTGGAGTGTTTTACTGCTCTTACTGTATAAGCTTCCACACTTATTTTGGATTCTGGAGCTGAACTGATGCACTAGCCCCAGGGGCTCAATCTCTTAGGGAGGCGGGGAGCTCTGCTCTCTTCTGTGGCTACAGGCTGTGATGTGACTGTCACCCACTGTGGCAGAGAAAGCCACTCATGGTCAGGAGAGGCAGGGCACCTGGCTTTCCCCAAATTTCCCAGCATTTACAACCTTCCTGCTGGAGGTAGGGGGCAACAGCAAGTATCTGAACTAAAGGATCAGATGTGTTCAGAGGAGCAAAGCAGAGAGGAACAAGTTCTGGAAGGGCCTCAGACTTCTGCCCTACCAACTTGTCTCCCAAGGTTCAACACTGCAGAATCTCCAGATATTATAAAGAAGCATCCTGGGGAAGATGGCTATATGGTCAATATCAGCGTAATAAGCTAGATTTCCAATGGTCTGTACCACTGAAGAAATGTTGTAAAGAAAAATGAAGCTCAAAAATTACTTTTCACAACACAGTTAACATTTGGGAACACTATGTAAAACTCATAATATGGCAAAGTTCTGAGACAAAGTACCAAAAATACAGGGTTTATCATGAGAATGTAGTGAAGACTGTAAAAATACTTTTATTATATCTGGATATGGTTTTTGTCCATTTCAAATTATTTATATTCATATTCATTTTAAAATGTGTGAAAAGCTGCACAGTAAACTTACGAGTCCTCTCCCCTCCCATTTTTTGCCTATGCTCACATTGCCTCAAGGAAGTTATCCAGTCATCATTCATCTTTTTATTTAGTTGGAGAATCCCATGGACAGAGGAACCTGGTGGGCTATAGCTCATGGGATCGCAAGAGTCAGACATGACTTAGCAACCAAACCACCACCACCAAGACTTGTTTATTCCCCCTTTCCCCACAGTCCCTTCCTCATTCTCTATCTGCTGTGCTTCATATCAAAGTTCATAACACTTCCGAAACAACAGTTGTACAACAGTTGTACTCCACACTTCTGCCTTATCAGTTGGTTTGGTTTGGGTTTTGAATCTACAGTGAGTAGGCAACATTTACTGGGATTTTTAACACTGACACAGTACTTAAAATAAGATGTCTGGCCTCCATTTCATCTCGGGAAAGTTAATGTGATCATTTGTTGAATACTTCTTATGAGTCAGCTGAGCACTTTACAAACATCGTACCATTTAATCTTCAAGGTAAAACTGAGTTACATACTATCCCTGTTTTGCTGTTGAGAAGACAGAAGCCAAAGAAGTTAAACAACTTGCATAAGGTCACACACTGAGCAGGTGACACAGTCTGGATTCAAGCCAAGGTCTAATCGACTCCTAAACTCTCAACCCTCTGTGTTTCCAGGAAAAAACAGCAGACCATTTTATACAGCCACACTTTAAAGAACTGGAAGATAATTTAAGATAAGATGACTTCTCCTCAATCAGTATTAACTTTCTCCATGTGATTTATACCCAGCACTGGGCAAGCAAAAGCAAAGGAACTAAAGAGGAGTAGGAACAGGAGGCAAAAGGGAAAGGATCACAGAGCTATACACTAGGCAGAACCAGACAGAAGGCAGGCACTCAGACACGCATAGACACAAATGCAGCCCAACATGGGCTAGAAAGAGTCAGCCTATCACTGTGGTCATTTTAAAAAGTATGTTTAAATTGATACACATTTACTTAAATAAAGGTTAAAAATACATACATACACCTCTCCTTTATTTTTGGAACACATAGGTATTGGCTCTACAGAAGTCTTTAATGGCTATGGGCTTCCCCCATGACTTGTCAGGTAAAGAATCTGCCTGCAGTGCAGGAGATTCAAGAGACACAGGTTCAATCCCTGGATCCAGAAATCCCCTGGAGGAGGGCATGGCAATCCACTCCAGCATTCTTGCCTGGAGAATCCCCACGGACACAGGAGCCTGGCGGGCTACAGCCCATGGGGTCGCAAAGAGTTTAAACTGACTGAGTGACTAATACTTTATCGGCTATACAGAAGTCTCTTGTATGATGTATTTCTTAATATTTTTATTCCTGTCTTTCTAATTGAAGTATAGTTGGTTTATAACATATTAGTTTCTGCTATATAGCAAAGTGATTATTATATATATACACACACATCTTCCTACATTCTTTTCAATTATGGTTTATCACAGGATGTTGAGTACAGTTCCCTGTGCTGTACAGTAGAATCTTGTTGTTCTCCCATCCTATATATCATAGTTTCCATCTGCTAATCCCGAATCCCCACTCCATTCATCCCCCAGCTCCTCTCCCCCTCAGCTTAATATTTACATGTATAGCTTTTAACACTCTAAACAATTCAGCAGTCTTTGTCTACCTGAGTGATTACTGCCTCACAGTACATTAGAAGTTGTGGACAAGATGTTCTTTCTGGATTTCCGAGGGCTGATGATGCCTGGTGCCAACTTCCTCTATAGAAGACCTGTAGCAGTGTGAGCCAGCGTCACTGACCCTTGTTGACACAAGGTTCTACTGTTCTTCCCAGTCTTTTATCAGTCTCAAAAATGGTACCATATTGTTTTAATAGTTTCATTTATTATTAAAAAGGGAAGAACTAAAAAAACAGAATGGCCATTTAGTTCATCTCATTGAATTTTAAGAAACCCTACAGGTATGAATTATCTTGACTGATAAGGAAATAGGCTCAAAGCAGTTAAAATATTTGCTCAAATTTAAGGACTAGCAAATAGCCAAACTAAACCTTTTAGTCAGTTTTAAAAGCTCATAACTGTTTATTCCCAAATTAAAAGAAATAAATATTAAATGTATTTTATCTACAATGAAAGTATTTCATATCTCAAAAGAGTCTTTGCAATTCATCTAGAAATTTTCATATTAAAAAATCTAAATAAAATGAATAATGAAAGCAATCTATCTCATATTTAAAGTGTTTTTACTATCTGTGATTGCCTCGTTCAAATATTTTATTCCAAAATAAATCATCTTTAATGTTATTAATCATCACTTCAGACATATCAGGTTCATAATTTGCTCATCTACCTTCAAATAACTAAGGCATCTTTAAGTCACTTATTCACACTTGCAAATAACCTTCTAGTTCACAGAATGTTTTTGGCACAGTTGATATTTCAAATGGACTTCAGGTAAGACTGCATAAAGGTCACCTTTTTTGCTACTAAAAAGTCTTTTCTGTTTTAAATAGAACTCATTTCCCATTCCATAATTAATAAAAAAAGTTTATTGCTGCCATGAAATGATTTTTACAATGCACATAATGAAAACATAATCTCTTGTCCTAGACTGCTGAAAACAGAGCAAAATACCTAAAGTAGTTTAAGGGATGAGGATCTTGAGTTGTATAATGAGAAATACACTAAGTGCAAACAACTCTTGGCTCTTCATCAGTGAATCATTTAAAGGTCCTAAATCTTAAAAAGAAAATAACTCAATTTTTTATAACAGTAAGAGTCTACTTCCCGAAGTCTGAAAATGTCAACCTCATTTTAAATAAAGCTTGCTCCTGGATTCCATTTCTTTCTTCCTGCCCCTCCCCCCCCACCACCAAAAGTTAGCAGTGCAATAATCAATTATCACACAGGAGAATGGAGATTGAGAGAAGGGATCTCCAGAGGGCAGGGAGAGGGGAAGTGGGAAAGAGGACACCAATGGCCAGACCAAGACCAGCATTCCTGAGAGGTAAAAAGTGTGTTGACAAATGAGCAGGCACACACACATCAGAAGGCTGGGCTGACCCATGCTCACTGTCAGCAGCAAGTACTTGACACCTAGAGAGACTAGAGGCTTCCTGAGAGCTTCTCAAATGCCCAAATTTGCTAACATCATTGTATCAATGAATTTATCTCTCAACATGCCTTTATGTCGGGGATTCCTTCAGTCCCTTGATGAAGGTTATCCTGGTGCAATGGACGTTGTGAAGCAGCCCTGCAAAGCAACTAGCAGAGTCTGGAGCAGGAAGACAGGAGGGCTGGCCCCAATAGGGTGGGTCAAAAGAAAACAGTGAAACACAATTATTATCTGCTAGACTAACCACCACATGGAAAGTGGTACTAAGAGGCAGATGGAGAGTATGGGAAGATTCAGCCATAGAGCAAAACAGAATTAAGGAAATGGAAAAATGAGGCAAGTATTTCCACTGGAGGATAAATACAAAAAGAAAAAGATTACTTGATTCATCTGTGAATCAAAATAATGGTGATTCAAAATAATACAAACAATTAATAGTGATTTAATTGTACCAATGTTTTCTTAGGACAGTCTCTCAAGGGAATAGAGGGCTTCTCAGGTGGTGCTAGTGGTAAAGAACCCATCTGCCAATGCAGGAGATGTAAGAGACTTGGGTTCAATCCCTGGGTTGGGAAGATCTGTGGAGTAGGAAATGGCAACCCACTCCGGTATTCTTGCCTGGAGAATCCCATGGAGAGAGGAGACTGGTGGGCTACGGTCCATAGGGTCATAAGAGTTGGACACGACTGAAGTGACTCACCATGCTTAAGGGAACAGAAACAAAAGCAAAAATAAATAAATGGGGCCAAATCAAACTTACAAGCTTTTGCACAGCAAAGGAAAATCATACACAAAATGAAAAAAGAACCTTACAGAATGGGAGAAGATATTTTCAAACAATGTGACTGACAAGGGCTTAATTTCCAAACTATACAAACAGCTCATAAAGCTCAGCAACAAAAAACCAAACAGCCCAGTTGGAAAAATGGGCAGAAGATCTAAACAGACATTTCTCCAAAGAAACCATACTGATGGTCAAAACACATAATAAAAAGATGCTTGAAATGCAAATAAAAACTACAATGAGGTACCACCTCACACTGGGCAAAATGGCCATCATTAAAAGGTCAGACAGCAAAAGAGACACAGATGTAAAGAACAGACTTTTGGACTCTGTGGGAGAGGGAGAGGGCGGGATGATTTGGGAGAATGGCATTGAAACATGTATCCTATCATGTAGGAAATGAATCGCTAGTCTAGGTTCGATACAGGATACAGGATGCTTGGGGCTGGTGCACTGGGATGACCCAGAGAGATGATGTGGGGAGGGTGGTGGGAGGGGGGTTCAGGGTTGGGGACTCATGTACACCTGTGGTGGATTTATGTCAATGTATGGCAAAACCAATACAGTATTGTAAAGTAAAAAAATAAAATTTAAATTATAAAATAAATAAATAAAAGGTCTACAAATAACAAATGCTGAAGAGAGTATGGAGAAAAGGGAACCCTCATACACTGCTGGTGGGAATGTAAACTGGTGGGCAACTATCGACACCATGGACAACAGTATGGAGGTTCCACAAAAAGCGAGAGTTGTCATATGATCCAGCAACCCTGCGCCTGGCCATATACCTGGAGAAAACTGTAATTAGAAAAGATACACATGGATGGACCTAGAGATTATCATAACAAATGAAGTCATAAACAGAAAGACAAATACATACTGTATCACTGATACGTGGAATTTAAAATATGCCACAAATGAACTTATCTACAAAACAGGGACAGTCTCATAGACAAGGAGAATTGATTTGTGGCTGCCAAGGCGGAAGGATGGTGGAGGGATGGAGTAGGAGTTTGGGATTAGCGATGCAAACTAGTATATACAGAACAGATAAACAGTAAGGTCGTACTTATAGCACTGAGAGCTATATTCAATATCCTGTGATAAACCATAATGAAAAAGAATATAAAATTGTGTGTGTGTGTGTGTGTACATAACTGAATCGCTCTGCTGTACAGCAGAAATTAACACATTATAAATCAACTATATGTCAACTAAAAAAAGAAAAGAAACAGTGATTCAATTTTAAAAGACTGAAAGTATTAAGAAAGTGAAGAGGAAAGAGAAAAGTGAAAGTTGAGTCCAACTCTTTGCCACACCATGGACTATACAGTCCATGGAATTCTCCAGGGCAGAATACTGGAGTGGGTGGCCTATCTCCAGCAGATCTTCATGACCCAGAAATCAAACCAGGGTCTCCTGCATTGCAGGAGGATTCTTTACCAACTGAGCTATCAGGGAAGCCCAAGGAAAGAGAAGCAAGGCAGAAATTTTCACTTACAAAATAGTAAGAAGTAGATAAATACTGTCTAATGTTGATGATTCAAGAAACATTACAACCATGCTGTTTAGAATTTGAGAGAAAAATATCAGAAAAAAAAGCTAACATAATTAAAAGTCCATGCCTCTGGGAAAAAGAATGAGGTAAGGTGACTATCGTAATTTATCATATGCCTTTTGGTATTCAGTTCAGTCGCTCAGTTGTGTCTGACTTTTGTGACCCCATGAATTGCAGCATGCCAGGCCTCCCTGTCCATCACCAACTCCCGGAGTTCACCCAGACTCATGGCCATCGAGTCAGTGATGCCATCCAGCCATCTCATCCTCTGTCGTCCCCTTTTCCTCCTGCCCTCAATCCCTCCCAGCATCAGAGTCTTTTCCAATGAGTCAACTCTTCGCATGAGGTGGCCGAAGTATTAGAGTTTCAGCTTTAGCATCATTCCCTTCAAAGAACACCCCAGGGCTGATCTCCTTTAGAATGGACTGTTTGGATCTCCTTGTAGTCCAAGGGACTCTCAAGAGTCTTCTCCAACACTACAGACTCTAACTATATGCTCATTAATTTAAAAGAAATTTTAAAACCAAGACAGTAACCAAAATTGAAACAGTTTAGTAAACATGTTGCAGGAAGAGGGACCCCTTCCAGGGCCCCAAATTGGGCTCTTGTCTAACTGTCGGAAATGAGTTGTCCGAGGAGACACATGTGCTGACAAAGCAAGAAATTTTATTGGGAAAGGGCGCCTGGGTGGAGAGCAGTAGGGTAAGGGAACCCAGGAGAACAGCTCTGCCACGTGGCTCGCAGTCTCGGGTTTTATGGTGATGGGATTAGTTTCTGAGTTGTCTTTAGCCAATCATTCTGATTCAGAGTCCTTCGTGGTGGTGCACACCTTGTTCAGCCAAGATGGATGCCAGCAAGAAGGATTCTGGGAGGTGGTCAGACATGTGGTGTCTCCTTTTGACCTTTCCTGAACTCTTTCGGTTGGTGGTGGCTTATTAGCTCTGTGTTCCTTACCAGGACCTCCTGTCATAAAACAGCTCATGCAAATAGTTACTATGGTGCTGGCCAGGGTGAAACTTTCAGTCAGTGTGCTTCCCCTAACAAACACATATGATTAGGTAGAGAGGAAATAAAGGCTACGGATATCTAAAGACTGCATAGGTAGCATGATCCCATTTTTCATAAAGAATCAAAAAAATCTGAAATGCTATTTCTAGTGAGATTTTAAATACTCTACCTTTTTTTTTAAACGATTCCATATTTTCTACTGGAAACAAGCACAACACTTTTACAAGAAGGGGAAAAAAGGTAACTTAGAAAGACAGTGGTCAGCTGGAAATGAGACTAAAGAAACGAAAGTCAAAGATAAAAGGAGACAGCAAAAAAACAGGATCCTAACAGGCAAGGATGAAGAGAAATTTCACTAAGGAGTGGCCATTGATGGACTACTTGCTGCTGGGAAGACCTCTACTAGGACAGCAAGAGTATCTTCCCCAGCAGAGCAGAGGGAGGACAGGACTGGGGACTGAGGAAGATGAGAGTGCATCCCAGCATCAGGTACCAGACTGAAAGGCAGCAGGGAGCGTAGGACAGCTCACAGGTGGTGAAGCAGGTTTCTAGCCGTTAACATCTGGGGAGAGCGATGTTTAAGGAAAATAAGCCAGAGGAGAGGAAGCGACTGAGGATAAGAGATAAGGTGATTTCTCAGTTAAAAAAAAAAGAGGGGGGGGGATTCAACTTTGAGTAAATTGATTCTTTTGGCTTCTAAGTTTTTTACAAACCTTAGGTCCTACTGAGTACTTGACTATATTCTGCCGTTTGGTACAACAGAAACAAAGTTCCCACAAGGACACTGGCCATTCAGTAGGAATTTTGACAAACTCTGAATCTTAATTTAAAAAGGGAAGAATTTTATACTACTACTAACAAGTCAAAAGTTACCACTATTCCCAGGAATAGTTAATCCATCTAAAATAACCATTCTATAATGTTAATCAAATGCTTAACAAGGCTGACAGACTTGAGAACATTTTCAAATTAAATGGGAGTTTTATTTATTAATAAATAAACTTTAAACCAAAGGGAGGGGTTTTTATTTTATTTTTTAATTTTATTGTAGTTGATTCAGAATGTTGTGCTAATTTCTGCTATAGAGCAAAGTGTTCCTAAATCTTACAAAGCAAGATCCTGAACAGTACATGATCCATTTTTTTTATGTTTTAAAGTGTTGTAAAAGCATTTACAACATTGGCTGCATATTAGAATCACCTAGGGAGCTATCAAAAATACCAATGCCTGGGTCCCACTCCCAGTGATTCTGGTTTATTTGGTCTGGAACATGGCCTGGCCTTGGGATTTTTGACATCCTTCCCCAGACTTCTACTCAAATAATTCTGTATATAATAAAGAGGAAGAAATAGTATTTTGAAAGGGCTGGGATTTAAAATTTATCATTCCCTAATGTGCACACTTTTGTATTATTTTACTTCTGAAGTAATGAGAAGGTACTACCTTTACAATTTAAATAAAAGTATTTCAATTTATAAAAAATCAAGAAAAGGAAAGTCTTTTTCTAGACTTGAAAATGATTTAAGCAGGAAAAATATGTTTTCAATTATGTAACAATGCTCACTTTACTGTTAGGGGATGTTTGCAGATGACATGATATTCTCTATGCCTGAGGTCCAAAGATGAGTAAAGTCTGTAGTGCAAATACACCTGACTAGAAGTAACACATTCACAGTAGGAAAAGTGAGACAGATGTTGAGAGGCTTCATATACTCTCTCAGTATTCTGACTTCACTCTATAGGTAACTCAGGCTACCTGAAGTTTTTTATTTTTTTGGCTGCACTGCTTGGCATTTGGGATCTTACTTCCCTGAATAGGGATCAAACCTGTGCTCCTTGCGGTGAAAACACAGACTCTTAACCACTGGACCATGAGAGAAGGCCCTGCTTGAAGGCTTTGGATCAGGGCAGTGAGATACGGTGGGAACTCCAGGTGGAAGAAAGCTGAACTGGGAAAGCTAAAACTGCAAAGTTAAAAGAAAATGTTGTACAGCATCTTTGAACCCTAGTAGGGAAGGACTTAAATCTACAAGCCATAAGTAAGAAAAAGTTTTTTGAAAACACATTTAAGAGTATCTTTTTCATGGATAAAGTTTACAGATAGATGAGAAATTAGAAGTTTTTTGTTTTGCCCTCAACTCAACATAAGATGGGAATCCCAACAGAAAAATAGCCAAAAGCTATTGACAAAAAATTAGTAGAAAAGGATACTCCCCTCCCCCAAATGACAAGCTGATGAAAAGATGATGAAGTTCACAGACAAAGAAATATAAACTAAGAATGAGATGTTTTATACCTGACGCCCTGGAAAAAGTATTTGAAAGCTGTACCATGTTGAGTGTTGGTGGGGTATGAGGATATAGAGATGGATGCAGTCATTGCAGAGACCATCAGGTATGAATTATGCAAATTAAATGCAGTCACCGGGCAACCAACTCCAGTGTTGTTGCCTGGAGAATCCCGTGGACAAAGAAGCCTGGGGGGCAGAGTTGGACACGAATGAGGTGTCTTAGCAGGCACGCATCAGGCTATGACCCAGCAATCATAGTTCTAGACATAGTTCCCAGAGAAACTATCAAACAGGTCCCAAGAGACATGCAGCCCACTCCGTGATGATGGGGATGTGGGAGCAATCTGGATTCCGGTCACAGGAGTAGAGGAACAAAACTGGATGAAAGCACGTAACAAAATATCCGACGGCAGTCAGAATCAACAAGCTAATATTCGCACAGAACCAGGGACAGAACTTTAGATTAAACCACAGAGTGAAAATAGTAACTGGAGGAGAATAATACCATTTATCTAACAGTTTATAAAGTACAAAATACAGATTGTATAGAGTACATACAGACAAACAAACAAAAAAAAACCCCACACTAACCACACTAGACTAGTGTGCATGGTAATGGGGGTTGGGGGTATATGTAGTGGATGGTAATAACAAGGAATTAATAAATAAAACACAGGCTTGGCCCAGACCAATGGTGTCAATGGGCCACCAACCAAGATGCATGAAAAACTCAACCTTCACTGAAGTCCAACTAGAAACTTTCTATAAAATAAAAATTAGTGATGTGAAGTGAACAAACAAAGGCTGTTTTGTCAGTCTTTTAGAGTGTTCACTACCGAAAATCTAGACACTCATGCCCTTTTCAAGACTGATTAAATAGATGTTTAAAACCATCCCCTGCACTGACTCTGAAGGAGCATTGCAATTTGTACTTCTTCCTCCAGAAAAATACCTCCTTATTCCAACTTGCTATTTCCCACTTTCAAACTTCAAGTCTCTATCGACAAATCAGCTATTATCACCATTTCAAGCCCAACAGCAATTTTTAAAAGCAGCCATTAAAAGTGGAAATCTGTTACAGGTGTTTTTGAAAGTAAACAAAAATACATATACTTTACTTATGTATGCTTTAGCCCCTCAAAACATTTTAGTAAATATATTTGTCTGCAGATACCATATTTGCTTTCCCTTCAAAGCGTGTTCTTCCTGCCCCCCCACCCCGCCCCAGTATTTGATTTGGTAACCAGGTCCATTATCATAGAGGTACCAGAATCCTAGCAGGAAAGAAAAGTGGGCCACTAATGCCCTCAATCCCCTTGCATCGCCATGTGCACAGTGGCACCAACCAGTCTGCTGGCACAGAAACTGTTCATGAGCTAAATTCACACACGCCGGTTACAAGGATCCGAATTCACCCTTCAAAAATCTTAAGTAGATGCCATCTTGTACTAACGATTTGCACACCCTTAAATTGACTAAAAATATTTTAAGTAAATCCAACTGTTTGAGCTAATATTTTTAATGCATCTATTTAAAAATGCAATTTGAGATGTCTCCTAAGTGTTGATCCTTCATAATGACCAAGAGCTGAAGAAAAATGATTCATATTGTTAGGTGTTTTCTCAAAGAAGACGGGGCTAGGGGTTAGGAGAAAACAGTGGCGAGGGATATAGAACTCAGCACAGGAGCCCAACCTGAGGAATCCAGATTCCCCTCACTTTACATCCTCCTCGTATATCTAGTTGATGTTTTCCTAAACATAATTTTATTTTTACCATATCTACTTTTGTCTTATTGATAAATATAGCTTTAAAAGTATTTTCACTGATTCCCAAAGACAGGAAAATTTTGTAAATCACATGGGCTTAAATGGGCTTCCCTGGTGGCTCAGACGGTAAAGAATCTGCCTGCAATGCAGAGACTGGGGTTCTATCCCTGGGTTGGGAAGATACCCTGGGGAAGGGAATGGCTATCCACTCCAGTATTCTTGCCTGGAGAACTTCATGGACAGAGGAGCCCTGTGGACTACAGTCCATAAGGTTGCAGAACTGGACATGACTAACACACACACACACACACACACGGGCTTAAAGGAAATTAGTAGAATTTAGTTTCTGAAACACTGACATTGAAAAGAAACTGTTAATAAACCACAGAGACCTGAGTGGGAAGAGGCTCAGAAAAGAGAAATCATGGCAAAAAAAAAAAAAAAAGCCATTTGCCTTTGTCCAGTTAATAGCAGGTGGCCAGAGGGTCGTGGGAACCTCATCAATATTTCACGTGCCATTATTAGATACCAGCAACATTTCAGAGCTCAGAAGACAGTTTCAGACACATCATGCCAGCTCCACAGGAGGAACAAAGTACATGTAGCGTACAGAAGGGACACGTATCATTTTCCCCGAGCAAGCCATTTTTAGCTTCAGAAACCTTTCTGACTTGTCAGGAACATAAACTCAAAAAGACTAAGATAGTGTGACCTTCAAATTGCCTTCACAACTATAAAAAGTATATCTCTAGGAAGTTACTGTAAACAGTAACTCAATAAAAGAGACACCCAGATATGCTAATATCCAGAGAAATAATATCAGTATATTTAAGATGGTATATAAATTTCATATCTACAACATAAGGTTTCTGAAGGAAATAATTAACTTGCCCAGATGAGATTTTGTTGTTGTTGCTGTAAATTAAACACCCTTATCAAAAAAGCAAAATATTAAATATCTGGATGTAAAGAATGTGGACTGAAGACATTTAGCACGGTCCTAAGTTTGAACTCCAGCCATTGTCGAAATGAGAAAATAATGGCTCAGAGAGATGCATTACCTCCTCCAAGACCAGAGACAGCCAACAGAAGTGGAGACAAATCTTCTATTGAAGGTACAATGCCTGGCTCTCCTGTTCCTGTTTCCAGATATCAACACCTTTTTGGATAGCTCTTTTTAAACAGTCAGAGGCCTTGTCCTTTCCCTGACGCAGAGGCCAATTCTAAGTTCTTCCAGCACAAAGCTGTCAAGGATCATGATACTGGTAATATTGCTATTCCTGGAAGTGACATTCTATCACCCTATAGGAATATTCTATTTAATAGAAGTGAATATTAGACCCTGCTCAAGAGAAAGGTAGGAATTCCAGAAAGTAGGGATCACAGAAGGCTATCTTATGAGCTGTCTACCATATCCTACCATATATTGGATATCTGGGTATCAGTGAGACAGGAAGCAGCAAACAAAGTTAAGACAGAGTCAGGGGTGATCCCTTCTTCCCTGCGGATGCTTCCTCACATTCGTGGAACAATGTAAGTGGTAAAGAAGGGGTAAAAAATTAAGGAAAGTGCACATGGTATGTAAGTGAGTTCAGCAAGGTACCCGCTCTGCAGAAGCCTCAGTTGTCAGAGGAAGAACAAAAGAAGAGTCATCTCTGAAGAAGATGCAGGAAGTGCTGAGGAGAAGGTGAAGGAATTTGAGTAAGGATGTGTGCTATTGAGTGCTAAAGAGGATGCCCCAAGCACATCATAGGGTCCACAAATATTTGTTAAACTTTTATACATTTTTAAAGTTCATATCCTATCTGTATCTTACAGCTCTCCCTCAAAAATATTTTATAATCCATTTTCATGAGAAGGTGAAATCTGATAGTAGTGTATGTGTGCAGAAATCTACTGTATGCAAACAATGGTTAGGAATGATTTAGTGAGCTTTAGTGATGAATTTGCAGGTATAAAGGGAAGAAACTGAAAAATGTGCAGGGTCTACCTAGAAGATGATCTAATCCTGTGGAATGAATTCATAAGTGAATAATTCCCAAACTGAAGAAACAAGTCCTCCTTTTCATCTATGACTTAGGCACTTCTCTGGAGTTTTCTACTTTAAATTAAGACATGTTATATTTCGTCACTAGTTATTTACAAGACACAAACATCGGCCAAATCAGTTTTTCATTCATTCCTTTGACATCATTGAGTCTCTCTGATCTAGGACTGTGCCTGGCAGTAGGACAGTGCAATGTCTTTACTCAGCAAACAAAAACGTATGAAGACAAAAAAAGTGTAGAACAGTATTTGCAGAAGTTATCCCAACACCCGAGTTCTGTTAGCACAAATCTGCCCAAATTTAACCTGAATAATTACATAAACACCACACCTGAACAAAACAAAACTCTAAACCCATAGAAGCCTTCTACATAGGACATCACCCGCATTAACTCACAACAGCTGCATGGTCAAATAGAGGCCTTTTCTTTTTACATTAGAAAACTAAGGTTTGAATTCCCATTCTACCATGTACTAGTTGCAAGATTCTAGGCAAGTCATAGATTTCTTTCAGTCTGCTTCCTGGTGTACAGAACACATACAATGATAACATTGTATACTTACAAAGATGATGGTAAAGACAACTGGTACTGTGTGGATCACAATAAACTGTGGAAAATTCTGAAAGAGATGGGAATACCAGACCACCTGACTTGCCTCTTGAGAAACCTATAAGCAGGTCAGGAAGCAACAGTTAGAATTGGACATGGAACAACAGACTGGTTCCAAATAGGAAAAGGAGTATGTCAAGGCTGTATACTGTCACTCTGCTTATTTAACTTATATGCAGAGTACATCATGAGAAATGCTGGACTGGAAGAAGGAAAAGCTGGGATCAAGATTGCCGGGAGAAATATCAATTACCTCAGATATGCAAATGACACCACCCTTATGGCAGAAAGTGAAGAGGAACTAAAAAGTCTCTTGATGAAAGTGAAAGTGAAGAGTGAAAAAGTTGGCTTAAAGCTGAACATTCAGAAAACAAAGATCATGGCATCCGGTCCCATCACTTCATGGGAAATAGATGGGGAAACAGTGGAAACAGTGTCAGACTTTATTTTGGGGGGCTCCAAAATCACTGCAGATGGTGACTGCAGCCATGAAATTAAAAGATGCTTACCCCTTGGAAGAAAAGTTATGACCAACCTAGACAGCATATTCTAAAGCAGAGACATTACTTTGCCAACAAAGGTCTGTCTAGTCAAGGCTATGGTTTTTCCAGTGGTTATGTATGGATGTGAAAGTTGGACTGTGAAGAAAGCTGAGCACCGAAGAATCGATGCTTTTGAACTGTGGTGTTGGAGAAGACTCTTGTGAGTCCCTTGAACTGCAAGGAGATCCAACCAGTCCATTCTAAAGGAGATCAGCCCTGGGATTTCTTTGGAGGGAATGATGCTGAAGCTGAAACTCCAGTACTTCGGCCACCTCATGCGAAGAGTTGCCGCATTGGAAAAGACTCTGATGCTGGGAGGGATTGGGGGCAGGAGGAAAAGGGGACGACAGAGGATGAGATGGCTGGATGGCATCACGGACTCGATGGACATGAGTCTGAGTGAACTCCGGGAGATGGTGATGGACAGGGAGGCCTGGTGTGCTGCGATTCATGGGGTCACAAAGAGTCGGACACGACTGAGTGACTGAACTGAACTGAACTGAAGTGATAAAATATACAGAAGCATTATACAGTTTACAAAATGCACTTTTATAAAGGCTTCATGCTAGTTTACATGTCCTGTTTATGGCCTTTAAGGCTCCAACAGTACTTTGGCCACCTCATGCAAAGAGTTGACTCATTGGAAAAGACTCTGATGCTGGGAGGGACTGGGAGCAGGAGGAAAAGGGGACGACAGAGGATGAGATGGCTGGATGGCATCACGGACTTGACGGACTGAGTCTGAGTGAACTCCGGGAGATGGTGATGGACAGGGAGGCCTGGCGTGCTGCAACTCATGGGGTCGCAGAGTTGGACACGACTGAGCGACTGAACTGAACTGAACTGATGTCACCTGTAACTGCTTTTATCTGTTTACACAAAGCTGACAGGTTCGGGTAGTCATGACTAACTACTATAGGTTGAACCATTGTGTGATAAACTCCATGTTCTGGCCACTTCTCTGTATTCTTTTTGTTTACAGTTATACCATATATCAGGCTGTTGATTCAACATTTCTTAAGGCATGTATCAGAGGGCAGGAAACAGATACATGACTATAAAGTTATATACAAGTTACATGGAAGATACTTTTCTCTGCATTTAAAATGTTACCATAATTTTGACAGTAAGTATTCTCTGCATACACAGCTATAACTGAAATGACCAGTGCCCAAATAGCTGTACTCAACCTTTAAGGACTGTCCCTGGATTTACACACCTTGTATGATCCATCCTCAAGCTTTACACATTCAAGAGGGGCCCTCCCAAGCAAACAGAATGGCCTTCAATCACTGTTATTCTACATACTTCATGACAATGACATGTTGCTGGTAACATAAAAGATACGTCTTTCAAGTGTGTTTCTAGACTGCTTCCCAAAATCAGTTTGCCATGTAACGGGTACTAATTTATTACACCTTAATTGATACTCTGCCCTTTGGTTTAGTTGAGAAGAGCTGGATTTGTAATGCAGGCCACTTTGTTCTAAACCCCAACCTTAGAAGACTGTCCATAGCTCTTCGTAAGCTGCAACAATGCACAAAAGACTGGATGAGATCTGTAGGCCTCAGGGATCTCATAGTCATTCACAACTCTGTGCTTTAAGTTTTTAGTTGTACCTAAAACTAAGTTCTACATTGTCACTAAACAAGTAGCTCTCAAAAACATCCACTAGAAATTAACGGAAAATGGTCAGTCGTATTTTGTTTAAATTTCTTGACTTCACCATGATTTATTACTTTAATATTATCAAAGGAAAAAACATTCTGCTTTATCATGACACAATTAACAATTAATATTGTCTCCGTACTTCATACAACTTAATAAAATTTTCTTTTTATATCATATCAAACATACATTCAAATAGCAAGAAACTAGTTTAATTTAAACCTATCACAAAAGTAAAAGTTTGAGCTGCCAAGCACCTTCAAAATAAGTTTACTACGATTATTAAATGCCAAAAAGAATTCTCCTTATCAAGTTCCATTTTTTGTAATGCTTTTAGTTTGAACTCCACTCTTAATGATTACATAGATTTAGTTAGAAATAAAAAATTCAATGTGGCCCAAATCAGAATGTGTGTTTTCTTTTGATAACAAAATATGAATGCTGTTAAAAAGTTTTAAATAAATTAACAAGTTATTATAAACATAACTTTAATTAGATTACATATGCCAGTGTATTTTAATTATTGACATAATGGATGGGTGTTACTGAACATAAGCTAATTAATACCTGTTCTCATACTTTGTGATCAAAACAAGACTACAGAAACAAATTTCTAGGCATTATGAAGCTACACATTTTTTGTATTAGAATTCAACTTGCTTAACTGAAATTTCAGTATCATTCCCTGATTTTACAAATGACAATGAACTAAAGGATTACATATTTTGGCTTCTAAAAGGCTCCGGTCCCATGTTCAAGCTCAGTGATGAGTCATGTCAAACCACTTTCACTTATTCCTTCAACAAACATACACCAACTACCTATTACATGTCAAAATGGTAAAGCGGGGAAAGGACCCAGTTCTCCTTCATGGAACTTACAACTTTCTTACTGGGGAAAGAGACTGCAATCAAACAATCCTACAAATAAATGCAAAACTCTGAACGACGGTGTTATGGGTGATACCAAGAGCCTAACGCAGGCAGCAGAGCACAGGCTATGGGTACGGGGGGATCTAGATTAACTGCCCTGAACTGAAACTCCAGTCTTGTCACTTCCAAGCTTTCTCGATGACATACTTCACTATTTTGTTTTCCTATGTTCTTTTCTGTAAGATAGAGCTAATAACACCTGGTTCATAGGGCTGTTGTGAGAGTTAGACGAATTAACTCACAAAAAATACTTAGAATAGTTCCTTCATATACTGATTATAAGCAATTGATTATAAGTCATAAACAATGACTATTGTTTTAGAAAAGCTGAAAATCTGGACTTGTATACAGGCCAAGGTGCCAGTTGAGAACTTCTGCTGAGAGAGAAAGGTGGTCAGATGAGCCCTGCGGATCATGTTCAAGTTTTCCATCTTTATCTCAGAACAGTGGTAAGACATGTAAGTATGGAAACAACCTAATCACACAGCACTTCCGTTTTTTCTTTTCAAAAATCTGTCACTTGAGGACAACTGAATAAAATAATTCCAGACCAGCGTCACCCAATCAATGCAAATGTGTATTTGTGTCGTCCTGTGTGTCGGCCACTAGCCATTAAAGGCAATCAAGCACTTGAAATGTGGCAAGTGTGACTGAGGAACTGAGTTTTTAATTTTAATTAAGTTTAAATTTAAACTTACACAGCTAAACGTGGCTTGTGAATATGTATTAGATGGGACAGTTAAAGAAGTTATGATCCCAGTTTACAAATATGCAAACTTTATCAATTATTACTCTCTAAGGAGAATACGATGAAATATAACTAACATTCACAATGTTTTAAAATCTGACACTAAAGCTATAAACTAATTTGGTACATTTCAATAATACATATAGATGAGTAATGTTAATTAGTACAACCAGTTTCACTGTTTTTGTGTGTTATGTGATAGTCAATTCTTCATGCATTTTACCCATACATTATAATTCATTCCTACAAAATTTTCTTCCCCCAAAGGTAATCACAATACTTGTAATAAATGTACTTGAAATAAGCCAATCAAAAAATAGGCAAGTAAGTGAATAGATACTTTTCTAAAGACAAACAAATAGCCAATAAGTACATGAAAGCTCCAATGAGCTTTCCTGGTGGCTCAGATGGTAAAGAATCTGCCTGCAATGCTGGGGACCTGGCTTTGATCCCTGTGTCAGGAAGACCCCTTGGAAAAGGGAATGGCAACTCACTCCAATATTCTTGCCTGGAAAATCTCATGGGCAGAGGATACAGTCCTTAGGGTCAAGAATCTGATACAACTGAGCAACTAACATAACACTTCATGGGTATTTATTACATTATTCTCTGTATTTTTCTATATTTGAAATATTGCATAAAAACTCTAAACAAAGTCTCATTATCACTGTGATCATCAGTTTCTAGTTATCCCAAAAGTTCAAATTATGTTTTTCTTTTTATTAAGGTATAACTGGCTTATAACACTATATTAGTTTCAGGTTTACAACATGATGATTCAGTATTTGTACATATTGTGAAATGACCACAGTAAGTCTAGTTAACATCCATCACCACACAGTTACAAAACCTTTTTTCTCGGGATGAGAATTTCTAAGCTCTACTCTTTTAGCAACTTTCATATATGCAATGTGGTATTATTAACTACAGTCATCATGCTTTACATTACATCCTCTTGGGTTATTTCTTTTATAACTAGAAATTTGTACCTTTTGACCCCCTTCACCTATCACACTTCAAATTATGTTTCTGAACAACTACTAAATATTATGCAGTTAATTAACATTTCATCTGTACTTCACCCTGTTGATTCAGGTTTAAATCATTACTAATACCTTAGGTGATTCAGTTAAAAAATGTATAAAGCTATTTAATAGAAAAATTGAGAAGAGGTGGACAGACGACAGATAACACATGCTTGCTAATGATTCCATTTATCTTGATTAGGATCTAGTACACTTCTTAAATGGGTACCTTTCAGTACAAAGAATTTAAACATTGTCAACATAGTCCAAAGTGTTTATTAAACTTTGAAAATCAAAATTATAGCAAGTCACCTGCCTATGAGCATCTCATCTTACAGTATTCTAACGCACTGCATGGCAGAAACAAAGCACACAACATTATGTGATTACTTTTAAGGCACAGAAGTAAATATAGTGAATGCTTCCCTAATTAAAAACATAATGATCTAAGTAATGATTATGTCTTTATAATCTGGGATAAAGCTAACATTCCTCCTATTCAACCTCACATCTTATACCTAACAAGAGGCTAAGCTTCAAACCACACCCTTTCAAAAGCAGAACTGCAAATTTAAGATCTCTAAACTTGGCCAGTATATTTCAGAAAACACTGAAAATGTTTTTCTGCCTGAATCAGAAGTTTCTCTCTAGGAGTTGAGACTATAAACTTTGTTCCTGGCTTATCAGTTACATACATGAAACATTTTAATAGTTATCACAGTGTTATTTGCATACCTCAGAAGCTGGTTCCTACAGCTTAGCTGGCATGGATGGGGCTTTAGTTATTTTTTTAAATCAGGAAATTGTTATCAGGAAATTGAACCTTGGCCTAATCACAGTTGATCAATATTATAGAATTCCAGGGAACACTGCTGTAAGACTGATATTTCACTTCTCTTCACAGAGTCTGTCCCTTGTTGCTTGGCTTCTAGAGAAATCAGGCCATAATTAATATTTCAATGGCACAAGAGCTGATACTTATGTTGCAGTGAAGTAGTTCATTCACTTTGGCAAGCTTTTCCTCCAATTCCTTATTTGCTGAAGGCATACCTCCAGGTTAGTTGGCCTAGATCATTTCCTGTTTTTTAAAAATTTTCTGTGGGGGAGGGATAGAGGGGATTAGAGTTCTGAATTCTCACCTGCATT
The DNA here is from genome assembly GCF_042477335.2 of Ovis canadensis. Taxonomy (NCBI): domain Eukaryota; kingdom Metazoa; phylum Chordata; class Mammalia; order Artiodactyla; family Bovidae; genus Ovis; species Ovis canadensis. Next base: position 156,594,990 of record NC_091246.1, read on the forward strand.
AGCTAATGGGAAACAAGGGTTTCCCAGGCTGCTGGACTCGACCCTACTGGCCTTGCAGTTTTGAGCCTCCCTGCGGCTGTGAGGCAGCTGGGCCACCATCGACTGCTATCAAGTCTTCTCGTCTCCTTGGTGCACACTGCTTCCTCTCCTTGGAGGCAGACTGTATATTAAAGGCCTATGGAATGCACTGAGTTCCCATGTGTGACTTCCCTATCAGGTCTAGCTCTGTGCATGTAGACATCTAAGGATCTGAAGCAGTTCTGGCCAAACCATGAGGTCAGCTTCAGACTCCAGACCTAAAGATCTGGCCATTTCCAGTGCTGCAAAGTCAGAGATAACATAACCAGCACTTAGGATGTCTATAATTAGTGATGATAGTTTTACTGCTTTACTTTGAGATAATGACTAATGGATACCAACTGGTTCCTATCCTAAATTTGTTTCTGGTCACCAACAAATTCAGGACAGAAAAAAGTCTGGTACCTACAAAGGAAAGGCTTTACGTACTGGGCAAGTGCCTCACAACTAGATAAATTTGCATAATATGAATTCATATACAAAAAAATGTATATACAACCAAATGTACTGACAGCCAAACTCCTGGATTTTGTGGCTGGCTACTTGTGTGCACACTGACTTTGGTGACTTCATCAACCTTGCCATGATTCACCTCCATGTTTCTAGGACTGAATCTTTTGTATCCCACTACCACTTACATGGCAGGGTTTGACTGGGGCCCTTCGGAGACTGTAAAGCAACTAGCTAGGTCGTATGGATAGGCCTTCCCCACCCACTCTGAGTTCCTTAGATTTGAGTAAAATAACCTCAAGACAGGATACTTGAAGCAACAAGCAATATGAACTATACCAACAAAAGACAAATCCTGATGCAGATTTCTTTTGCCTATAATCCACAGTCACCTCACTAATTTCTTTTAGGACCTAAGATTTTATTCAATAATATCTTTAGTTTGAAGTGAAGTGAGGTGAAGTCGCTCAGTTGTGTCCGACTCTTTGTGATCCCATGGAGTGTACCCTACCAGTATCCTCCGTCCATGGAATTTCCAGGCAAGAATATTGGAGTGGGTTGCCATTTCCTTCTCCAGGAGATCTCCCTGACTCAGGGATTGAACCCAGATCTCCCGCATTGTAGGCGGACGCTTTACCATCTGAGCTACCTGGGAAGTCCACCATCTTTAGTTTAGCTTCTCGTATTTACTTGTCAACATCACAATGTACCTCTAGACCAAAGCTTCAAGTACTAAGGCCAGGAATTTAACGTGAAGCAGATAGATTTTCCTGTATTAGGCCACTTCATCAAGATAATAAATCCAAGAGTAGATCTGAGGGGGCCATCTGAATGTCTTGGTGACATGGTGAGAATGAATGATTCAGGGACCAACAACTTGATTCATCTCACTGAACATTTGAGTCATTCAAGGAAAGTGTGTATCTTGTATTTACTTTTTAGAAAAAGGTACATTTTGAATAAGCAGAACAGTTTGATTTCATTTTTTTAAAATAGACATTTGAATGTCAAATCTGGGGCTATATCTGGATTCCTTAACACTTGTGTGTGTGTGTGTGTGTTTAAGCACTTTCTAAAATTTTAAAGCATAAAGCAGCAATTACTATACAAATATAAAAAAGAACTCATACAACCTAAAATCTAAATACAAACACAAAATTAATCCATGAAATGACCAGTAAGAGCTCTCAAAAAGATCAACATATCTTTTATGGCCGGGCTAATAATTTTGGGATATTAACATGGTATTTGGCTTAGGCTTCAGGTCATGACTGAGGTCTGTTTTCTTCTTCAAGACTTAAACCTGCCTTGGAGACTGGATGACCAAAATGATGCCAGTAACACAAATTCCAAAGATGCTGCACACATGCCATTGTTTCCTGCCACCCAACTGAAGGCAAGTCTTCCAAGTAACTCTACCAGAGGAACCCAAGCAGAGGAAACCACTGGAGCAGCAAATTTGATAACACCTTAAGAAATAAAGCAAAGGTGTGGCCTACAGAAAACAATCTGGCATCCATCATGGGAAGGACTCAATGAGATTTGGAGAGGCTCAGACAGCAAAGGCTTTTTCCACAAGAATTACCAGACTGTAGACACACACAGATACAACCCCTGAGGAAGTGCCTCTACCTCCTGATCCAGGCATGTACTTGAACCTGAGTGACGACCTCTCCAGACCTCAGGTTTTCCACCTGTAAAAGGAAGGGACTGCACATTGTGATTCTATAAACCCTAACCTTGTCAGCAGTGTTATTGTCAAACAAGTATGATTATATCTATGGCTTAATTTTAACACAGTCATACATTTTAAAAGGAATTTATTACAAAATGCTTATAGTGATCACCTCTGGATGCAGGGAAATAAAGGTGGGTTTTACTTTCCTCTTTCATGGTTTTCTGAATTTAAAGATTTTTCTATAAAAGTAGGGATCACATTTATAATTAGCAAAACATCTATTTCAAAAGTGAATTTTCCTGTATTTAAAATAGCAGTTCTCTGATGCAAAAGTGATGCTATTTTAATTCAATTAAGCCTTTGGAGGATGAGCTCCCAATTTAAAGTGAGAAAATGGATGTTAAAATGTGACATCATAGTACATTTTGCTGCACATGTGGATGATAACTAATAACATAAAGTTAAACCTGAAATCATACCTTTAAATTCCAGTTGAGATGTGCCCACATGTGCACCTGATGCTCAGTGATTTCCTGATCATGTCTAAAAAGATTCAGTGTTCCAGCCCTCTGAAGGGAAAGAACTGCTCTAAAGTCTTAAGATAAAGGGAAAAAAAAAATTTTTTTTCTTTTCTTTTATTGCAATTATCCTATCTTTGGAGTGGAGAAGTAAAGAACCATTTGAAAATCTGTTGAAAGTTGTAATTCTTCTCAAAAAAAAAAAAAGACTGCATTAAATCTTGATTTTGTTGATTGTTTCCAATATACAGAACTTCAAACATCTGAGTATCTATGTGCATTGTAATTGTGCTGAATTAGAATTCCCTCAAATCAAACCCAAGACAAGGGCTGGAAATCAAGCAACTGACAGGAGGTGGACAAGTGAGGTAGGGAAGGAAGTACTAAGGGGTACATTAGTGAGTCAATGCTCTGAATAAATGGATCTCCTGTCTGCTGGGACCTCAGGGAGCCTGCAGATGGCAGGACCCAGGGACGTCTCAACTAAGAGGCTAAGAAGTTAGGCTACTAGTTCAGCTCCCATTGATTGATAGTTGGGGGTTACCTCCTGCATTTCTGACTTGACCCAACACTGGCGGCACAGCCTTCAGGCTACAAGTCCCAGGGGCCTGCAGCAGAAAGCTAAAAGATAATGAGCTGGTTGTGAGAGCCATGGCAAGTGGGCAGGGCACAGACAGAATATGCTGTTACCATTAAGCATAAGAAGAAAAGTGCCTTTACTTAGATGAAAATGCAAACCACAATGTCTATACTCACTGAGTGCCCGTTCTGTGTCAGGCACAGTTTTATGATTTCTAGTCTATCGTCTAGTGGCAAGACAGCACGTAGATAGGTTGCTGAAAAATTAAAAAGCTCTAATAAAAAGATTTTAAAAGTGGGGCCAGGGGTTGTTGACACTGGGAGAGGATATACTGAGCTTCATCGAAGTGGCTGAAAAGGCACACAACCCAGGAGAAAAGAAAAAAGAGCAGAGATCTTACTCTCATGACGGCCACACCACCACCACAGTCTGCCAACTCACAATTTTCATCAGCTCATCCGAGGGGAGAAACCTCAGTATAACCTGCTAACTTGAAATTAAGGAAGGAGAGGCACCTCCAAGGAGATGGACCTGTCTACCTGGGGTGATGCTGGTGGATGCTGGCAAGGAGAGATGAGCTAGAGTTTTCAGCAAACTGATAAAGGCTGAATAAGGGACTTCCCTGGTGGTCCAGTGGCTAAGACTCTGAGCTCCCAGTGCAGGGGGCCCAGGTTTGATCCCTGGTCACGGAGCTAGATCCCACATGCTACAACTAAGACCCAGAGCAGCCAAATAAATAAATAAAATTTAAAAATAAATAAATAAAAATAAAGGCTGAATGAGGGCAAGCAAGAGAATACAGAACTCTGCAGGGTCACAGATAGGAGGGTCACAGACAGGAGGTGAACCCACAATCAGGTTCTTTTACGTGGACCTCCGCAAGTACCAACGTAAGACTCTGGCCAGAGTCCAGAGCTCACCCCCCACTAGGCGCAGGCCTGGGGAGGAGAACAACAGCTGCCTTGGGAGAGGCATGAAATCCTACCTGGATCGTTCTCTTCTATCTCTTCTATTGAACTGCTGAGGGAAGGGCAAAAACCCTGTCTTCCATGGAACGCTGGTGAAAGCCCACTGTGGCTGGGAATTCATCAGTATAGTGCGGTCATCCTGTTCTATGAACAGTCTAACTCAAAAGCAGCTTCAGGACCCTGGTCCCACCTTCAGCCACCCTGCCAACCTATGCCCCTTATCAGCAAACACTGTGAAGCACCCAGGGCAGAGGAATCTCTTTCTCAGGGCCTTGGAGGTGAAGAAGAGAAAGTTACGGCCCAACGGGGGCTTTGACAGAAGAAAAGCTGTAAAGATGAAGACATGAGCCTGGTTATGGATGGGGCTTACTCCTTGTAAGGAAAGTTATCACCAACCTAGACAGCATATTAAAAAGCAGAGACATTACTTTGCCAATAAAGGTCCATAAAACCATAGCCAAGGCTATGGTTTTTCCAGTGGTCATGTATGGATGTGAGAGTTGGACTATGAATAAAGCTGAGTGCTGAAGAATTGATGCTTTTGAACTGTGGTATTGCAGAAGATTCTTGAGAGTCCCTTGGACTGCAAGGAGATCCAACCAGTCCATCCTAAAGGAGATCAGTCCTGGGTGTTCATTGGAAGGACTGATGTTGAAGCTGAAACTCTAATCCTTTGGCCACCTGATGCAAAGAGCTGACTCATTTGAACAGACCCTGATGCTGGGAAAGATTGAGGGCAGGAGGAGAAGGGGACGACAGAGGATGAGATGGTTGGATGGCATCACCAACTCAATGGACATGGATTTGGGTGGGCTCCGGGAGTTGGTGATGGACAGGGAGGGCTTGTGTGCTGCAGTTCATGGGGTCGCAAAGAGTCAGACACGACTGAGCGACTGAACTGAACTGAATGGATGGGGCCAGAAAAGTCAAAGAGCAGGATTAATAGTGATCAGGGAGTAAGGAGGATGGGTTATAAATCACTTAGCATGAAGTTTCTTCTGAATGTTACATCCATTTAGTTGCTTAGACATGCAAGTTTAATTTTTGTTTGATGTAAGGGAGAAAATCCTACATGAAAAGATTCTGGATTAAATTTAGTATCAGATTTAATTTTTACAGTCAAGAACAATTAAATTGTCCGCTTGAATTTTCTGGATCACAAGAGCTATTCACACTGAAATGTCTAATGTTCTGCTCATTGTCAAAAAAAAGCCTTCAAGTGCTGACGCGAAAAATTGTGCTTTATTTCAAACTATGCACATCACTGCAGTAACAGAAGCTCATCATACGTATGAGAGAAGACACACTGGAAGTAAGATTCATCTTTTCTTCTAGTTGATCTGACATAAGCAGTAGCTTCCAACCTAAATATCAATGAATGCCTAATTTAATATTTCTCCGATCCTATTCATAGTTACAAAATCAAGATAATTTCCTTCTTCTATTAACTGCCATTTATCGAACTAAGCATTATTTCAAAGAAACGAAGAGCTAGTCTTTGAAAAATAATTCCATTTCAGAATCCATATTAAACTTAACAAAGGCATTTAAACATTTCTGACTACTGAAAGATTAAACATGGTTAAGCTATTCAGTCTCATTCTACAGCTAGTCCAAACTTAAACAAATCTTATCATAAGGATTCTTAAAGATATAGAGTGAAAATGTATTCTCCAGCTCCTCTCTTCCAAAAAGCTTTAAGAAGCTCAGCACAAAACTGAAAATTAAAATGAATCCCAAAATGGTGAATGAAAACTTATCTTCAGACTGACTCCATCAGTTCTTATGTCTTTACAAGCAAACTGAGTCAGACACACAGAAGGGAGCTGCACGCTAGTTACAGCCCATTCTCTCCCTACGAGGCTCAATCACCTAGCTTCTTAAAAGCAGTGAAAAATGAGAATATAGGATAGAGTGTAGATTATAGTCCATGGGGTCGCAAACAGACAGACATGCCTTAGTGACTGAACAATGACAACAACGAATACTAAAACGTAAAATGTCAAGATACATTTAAGCAACTCAAATTGTACATCAGGATTTTTTTCTTTTTTTTGCTCTGAACCTAGTTCATTGAAATTTAATAATCAGCTGAAATTTCTGTCTTAGATCAGCACAAAAAGAAAAAATAAGGAAGTGGGAGGGCTCTGCTTGGCTTTCCTGTGATTGTGAAGCAGGTGATACTCTACACACTAAATTAATTCTATTCAGCAAGCTTTTTAACTTATTTTGCATACCCACACTTCAATGTGTTTCAGGCAGTATTTAATTTTCCAAGCAAAACTACAAATCAAAGCTGTTTAGAACAACTATTCCTTTCTTTTATTCCCAGAATTATGGGAATAAATATGTCTCCTTGAAGACAGGCACTGTTTTATACCTTTGCTGCCCTAACGGGTCTCAGCCTGCAGACAGAATGCAGGAGAGGGAAAGGCTCCGGCAGACCTGAAGTTCCACACTGATGAAGACAGTCGAGCCTCTCTGCAGTCAGTAAAGATGTTTCTGGCTTCGCTGAGGCTCACCTGCTACTTTAATATCACTTCTAAGACCGAATGCCCTGAATGTAGGACATAAACAAAGGGACAAGGCCTTTTGTGTACCATTTCTGTACCATTTCCCAAGGCCCCCTTCCCATACCAGGCACTGGGCCTCTGTATTAAATGGCTATTTTTTTTTTTTTAATGGCTACTGACTAGAACTCCATGAATTCTACTGAAAATTTCAAAAGATAAGCCCAATAGAACTTTTTTAACCTCATGAAATCTTAAGCGAAGAAAAAAATAAGATCACACATTCTTGTACATCAAATGCTTTCTATAATTCAGTAATCAAATATTAACACCAAATAACAACTATCTTGTTTTAGTATGAAGAACTGAACCACAAACTGAACTTATAGTTTATTTTGATACTCTTTCTATTCCTGTGACTAATAATTTCCTTGCTCATGAAATGAAAGTTGAATATCACCTATTTTTACAGAGTTATTAGAAGGATTGCTGCTGCTGCTGCTAAGTCGCTTCAGTTGTGTCCAACTCTGTGTGACCCCACAGACGGCAGCCCACCAGGCTCCCCTGTCCCTGGGATTCTCCAGGCAAAAACACTGAAGTGGGTTGCCATTTCCTTCTCCAATGCATGAAAAGGAAAAGTGAAAGTGAAGTCACTCAGTCGTGTCCGACTCTTAGTGACCCCATGGACTGCAGCCTACCAGGCTCCTCCATCCATGGGATTTTCCAGGCAAGAGTACTGGAGTGGGGTGCCACTGCCTTCTCCATTAGAAGGATTAGATAGATATTAATAGAAATGCTTTATAAACTGTAAAGTTACATCATACTGCCTTGTTAATTAAAAAGCATTTAATATTTTATTTATAATTGGTCCCAGCCACACTGTACACCAGCTCCCACAGAATTTTTTGCAATGACAAAAATGTTCTGTATCTGCCTATTATTATAGCACTTGCCCTATGTGGCTGTTCAACACTTAAAATGTGGCTAGTGAGGATAAGAAACTGAATTTTTAATTTAAATAGTCCATATGGTCAGTGGTTATCAGACTGGACATCATGGTAGCTTTGGAAACATAATCTTTTCATTGTCAAAAAAAAAAGTTCAAGAGATAAAACTTTTGTTTTCTCAGCCACAGTACTCACTCTTTTCAACATGGGACAGTACTATATAAAAATTAGAGACAACACCTTACAGAAGCAAAACTCCCACTCAATATAGCTTATTTGGTAAAGGGATCTTTAGAAACAAACCATCAAAACTTCATTTTGATGTAGCTTATTTGACAGCTGAGCTCTCCAAACCATCTAAATGGCATACACCAAAGACTGGCATGTGCTAGGTGCTTTGCAAATACTATTAATGAAAGAAGGATATGAGAGACTGTTAATATACATCTCAGTAATCCGAAGTTAGAGTTTGACCCTGTCCACCAACATCACCAAAGGCACTAACTACCTTGACTTTCTGAGACAGCTCTACTTGAAATGTATCACTTGAAAAGTGAAGTCGCTCAGTCGTGTCTGACTCTTTGCGACTCCATGGACTGTAGCCTACCAGGCTCCCCAGTCCACGGAATTTTCCAGGCAAGAGTACTGGAGTGGGTTGCCATTTCCTTCTCCAGGCAGACAGCAAATGTACAAGACAAGGGTTCTTCCTCAAAAGCTACAGTCAATTTGGAGGAAAGAGATAAGAGACAAGTTAACCAGCAGATGTTAACAGCCCCAACAAAACAACAGAAAAATCAACAGGGGGAGTTTAGCATTAAAACCCACAGAAAAGAGGCATTTGGAGAAGGAAAGATGACCACCAGCCAGAACAGCTGAACAAGGTCTTGGAGGACGGTAAAGATTAAAAGAGAGAGCTCAGGGAGGCAAGGAATAGTGAGTAGAAACCAGTTCTGCTGATGCAGAAGGTTCAGGAAGGAGAATAATTAAGGTTTGCTTGTGAAGGACAAGTTGGAGTCTGAACTGATCCTACAGAGTGGGGAATCACTTAAGGTTAGAGGCGAGAAGGACTACTAAGGTTATAAACAAAGTATTTCATTATTCATTCACCCTAAGCAGGCATCTGGTGCTTAAAGAATGTTATGTCAGGCACATTGATAGGTGAGGGTTACAATGAGCCGTGACACAGTGCTAACCTGGATGGCACTCAAAACAGCCAGGAAAAACTTAACACCAGATGACACGTATTTGTAGTAGAATTACATGCACAGTGCTAAGAAGCACAGGTGGGAAGGTTTCAGCTGGAGAGAAGAGCTAGGAGGCTTCACCAAGGAGAGGATATTAAGTTAGACTCAGGAAAAGAAACTGCAGGCTCACCAGAGAAGCACATACTAGTTACTTACAGAAAAGCCTTCAGGAAATATAGTTTGTTGGAAAGATCATATTTCTGTGAAATTAAAGGGTGCTGGGGTCATAGCCTTCAAATATAGAGAAACGATCAAATCCTTAAAAGCACAGTGTTGAAAAAGAATATAACTGGATAAGCTATGTTTTAGGACTAAGTGTAGTCATCACTTCTCAGCTTTCATTTCAGAAGACTGTGAATGTAAAAGCATTGATAAAAATTTTAGAATAAATATAAACAATACAGAACAAGATATATGATTTGATGGTATTTTAACTATGAAAAGAAACACATTTGACATTCAAGGTACAAAAGGACACTAATAAAAACAAATCAAATTATCAACTGTGATAATTTTATTTAGACCAGACACAATTTCAGTGTTTTTCTCTGGCAGAAATTGTATGCAAAAAGCTGGGAGGCTGGGGGGTAGAAATTGGGCAGAGATGGAGAATGAAAAAGTTATGCTTTAGAAAACATCTTCTCTTCTAGGGAAAGGAGCAGACTCCTTGCCTTTAAAAGTTTCAGTTATGCTTGCTGGCTTCCACCTGACAACTGAATGGATTCCAGTCACACACAAATATACTGTCTCCTTTTTAAATTCCTAGTTGGCCTGTTAGGATGATACACAATAAACTTTTGTTTTGCAAGAATGTTACCTACAATTGCTTACATCAAATATAGGTGAAATTTTGAAAGAACTTATATTAACAAATACATTTTGAAATACAGTATTGTAATTGGAAATTAAATATATTTGCTATCTAAAACAAAACAAAATATAACAAAAAAACAAACCCTGAGGTTAAGCTACAGAGTAACTTTATGAATTCAATTTTAAATCAATGATAAGGCTAATGTTTACAGCATTATTTACAACTGCCAAGACATGGAAGAAATCTAAGTGCCCATCAACAGACGAATAGATAACAAAAATGTGGTATATATATCCAATGGACTACTACACAGCCATGAAAAATGAAATACCGCCATTTGCAGAAACATGGATGGACTCAGAGGGCATTATGCTAAGTGAAACAAGCCAGAGAAAGACACATACTGTATGATATCACGTACACATGGAATCTAAAAAATACAACAAACTAGTGGATATGAAAAGAAGCAGACTCACAGACATAGAGAACAAATCCGTTCTCATTCTTCATATCCAATAGGGAAAGGGAAGAGGGGAGGAAATAAATAAAGGTAGGGGATTTTGAGGTACAAACTATTAGGTGTAAGTTACAAAGATGTGCCATACAACTCAGGGAATGTAGCCAATATTTTATAATAAGTGAAAATGGAGTATAACCTTTAAAAATTATGAATCACTATATACCGTACCACATAATACCTGTATGTAGGTCAAGAAGCAACAGTTAGAACCCTGTATGGAACAGCTGATTGGTTCAGGATTGAGAAAGGAGTACGACAGGGCTGTCTGTTGTCACCCTGTTTATTTAACTTATATACTGAGCACATCATGAGAAATGCTAGGCTAGATGAGTTATAAGCTGAAATTAAGATAGGCGGGGGAAACATCAACAGCGTCAGATATGCAGATGATACCACTCTATCGGCAGAAAGTGAAGAGGAACTAAAGCACCTCTTGATGAGAGTGAAGGAAGATAGTGAAAAAACTGGCTCAAAAATCAATATTAAAAAAAACTAAGATCATGGCATATGGCCCCTTTACTTCATGGCAAACAGTGGGGGAAAAGTGGGAGCAATGACAGATTTCCTCTTCTTGGGTTCTAAAATCACTGCAGATGGTGACTGCTGCCATGAAATCAGATGACTGCTTCCTGGCAGGGAAGCTATGACAAACCTAGACAGTGTGTTGAAAAGCAGAAACATTACTCTGTCGACAAAGGTCCATACAGTCAAGGCTATGGTCTTCCCAGTGGTCACATATGGTTATCAGAGCTGGACTGTAAAGAAGGCAGAGCACCGAAGAATTGATGCCTTGGAACTGTGGTGCTGAGACTCCCTTGGACAGCAAGGAGATCAAACCAGTCAATCTTAAAAAAAAAAAAATCAATCCTGAATATTCTTGGAAGGACTGACACTGAAGCTGAATTTTGGTCACCTAATTTGGTCTCCTAATTTTGGTCACCTGATACGAAGAGCCAACTCACTGGAAAAGTCTATGATGGTGGGAAAGATTGAGGGCAGAAGAAGAGGGCGTCCAAGAATGAGATAGCTGGATGGCATCACTGATGAAACGCACGTGAACTTGGGCAAACTCCGGGAGATGGTGAGGGACAGGGAGGCCTGGCATGCTGCAGTCCATAGGGTCGCAAAGAGTTGGACACAACTGGGCAGCTAAACAACAAATACACTGTACATCTGTAACTTACATAACATTGTCCATCAACTATACTTCAGTAAAATAATAAAATAAAATCAATGATGAGGCTTTGCTAAAAACAAGGTAAACTCATAGAAGGCAGTATTTGTGGGGGGAAAAAAAAGATGAAAGACTTGACTTCACAGACAAGTTTTTGTAATTTACCAAAGCTATAAATCTAACTTTTAAATTACTGAGGTCACATGTAATTCAGTGTATAATTGTAGAAAGGAAGCTTTAAAAATTATAATTTAACCCGGTAATTGCATTCCTGGACATCTCTCCCAGAGAAATATAAACTTATGAAAACATGAAAACCTGTACAGATAGTTCTAACAGCTCTGTAAATTAAAAAATACATTCAGATGTCCTTCAAAGTGTGAGTGGCTAAACTCTAGTACATTCTTATTATAGAATACTACACAGTAACAGAACAGGAGAGAACACTGATACGTGTTAACAACCTGCTTGAATTTCTAAAATATTACGCTGAGTAGAAACAAAAAACTCTCAAGGTACATGCTGCATGATTTCATTTATGTAATATTCTTAAAATGATGACATTATTGAAGTTACACAACTAATATATTTCTATAATACATAGAAAGAGGACAATTAGTTGTTCCTAGGAATTAAGGAGGGGATGAGGTGGAAGAGAAGTGGAAGTGTGATTTCAAAAGGGCCACATAACAGTCCCTGGGAGTGATGGACATGTTCTCTATCTTGACTGCACTGATGTCAAGATACAGCATGTAATACTGCACTATAGCTCTGCAAGATGTTACCATTAGGGGAAATGTGCAATGGGTACACAGGATGTGCGTATTATTCCTTATAAGTGCCTGTGAGTTCATAATCATATCACAATTAAACATTTAAGTTTTAAATTGTAACTTATTCAAATTTATCACAGTGATTACTTGAGGTTAGGGAAGGAACCACCAAAAAGTTTAAGAGTATTTCTAATTCCACTGTCAAAACCAAATAAAGATTTGCTATACCCACTAGGTCACAACAAGCTGTGAAATTCCCTGTTTTGTTTTGTTTTTTCCTGATTATTAATGTGTATTTAATTTTACAGTTTTAATTATACTTGTATTATTTTAGTAACTTTTTCCTTTGAAAGACTCCATGTGCTTAGAAATGCATCTACTTTTCTTTTTTACTTCAATTCATCAACTGAATATACAAAAGATATTACTAATTCACAAAAGGCAAGGACATAGAAAGTTTGCTCAACATCATACAGCCAAAGCCGGGCCAAGCTGGAGTTGGTGCTCTGTAGCTACATATTAATGGCCTGAGAAGGAGAGTAGTATAGTATGTAAACTCATCTCACCACAGTTATAAACCATGCAATAATGAATATGAACCAGTCTGTTTAAAAGTTTCTAATGTTTTTAGCAAGTAATTTGATATAAAGAATTATTTATCTAGCAAGTTGCATTATAATGGTAATTGTTTAGATAAAGCAGAATGCATTTTTCCATTGAAACATGAACAATAAATAGTTTTGAGCATCTAAGACCAAAACAATTTCATAAAAGTAGTAAACAAAAGTAAGTTCAGTTCAGTCACTCAGTCATGTCCGACTCTTTGCGACCCTATGAACCCCAGCACACCAGGCCTCCCTGTCCATCATCAACTCCCAGAGTTCACCCAAACCCATGTCCATCGAGTCGATGATGCCATCCAACCATCTCATCCTCTGTCGTCCCCTTCTCCTCCTGCCCTCAATCTTTCCCAGCATCATGGTCTTTTCAAATGAGTCATCTCTTCGCATCAGGTGGCCAAAGTAAAGAGGGCTGCTAACAGATTTATCCAAGAGTAGTAGGTGAGGGTATGCCAAGGCTGGAATTAAAAACCCATTAATTCTATTGAGATATCTAGAAAGATTGGAAGTCAAGATTAATTCATGCAAAAACACAGTCTCTGCCCTCAAGCAGCTCAGGGAAGCAGAAGAACCAAAGGAACTTGGAACTGATATTCTTCAGTGTTGCTTCTATGGAAAAGTGTATTCAGAGTTCTGATGAAGTAACTCATAGAGAATATTTTGGAAGATTGATACCTGCCAATACACTATCCAGAGATATCAAACTGACATATTTTTCCTGTATGGACAGTCTGAGTTAGACAGTTAACAATTGAGTTGCTTACTGCAGGTCTCAAAATAATAGTTCTTGTGAAAGTCCAATTGCGTTTCCCGATTCCTTTTGTGGTGCTTTTTTAAAAACTGACTTTTCTGCTTATTCAGTCATTGACAAATTGACAATAAGTGGGAAATTCCCATCACTGCATCAGTCTGAGATTCAAGGTATGATTCAATGAGACCATTTATTCTAGCAGATGTCACAAGAGATTTTCAAAACATTCTGCTAGTTATTCATAACAAAAGGGAGTATTTTCAATAACAGATAATAAGTTTGGACTTATAAAGGCACACAAACTGCCTAAAGAATTAAAAAAAAACAACACAATAAACCAAAGTAATGCAATATGAAGATAAGAACTTACCTAAAATGGTTGTTCTTAAAGCATAAATTATATTTCTTCATATATAATGAATTTTCATTGATTAAAATCTTTTCTGAAATCACTATTTTATTATTGGTAGGGAGCATTTTTTCAAATGCAAGTTTTTTTCCAAAGAAAGCCACTGATAGTGCTTAATGCAGCTGTCTATCTAGACTCTGGTAATGTATCACATAACACACACCTAAAAAGTAGGTTTAGCTAAAACCTAGTTAATACAAAGTCATTTTACAGCTCATCCTTAATGCTTACAGAACAATTCTGCATGTTTATTTATATACCAAAGTTTTCTAGGACAATTTTTTCCAGTTCATTATGTCTTATCTTTCCAAACTAGATTGTGAAATTAATCACTGCTTCCTCAAAGATGCAGACTCTGAATACTGAGTCCAACACAGATGACAAAACTCCCCAGGAAAAATCACTTTTTGGCCATGAGATCTAGCACTGAGTCTGATACAGGGCAGGGGACAGATAAATCTTAACTGAATGGAACCAAAATGAATCATGTATCTTTTTAAAATAAGAGGTATATAACACAGAACATGGCTCGTCACACACAGTAGACCTTCGGCAAATACCTGAACTGCTGCTTGTATTCAGTCCCCTCACATGGACTTCTGGTGGTACTCAGGACAATAAGTAACTTCTCAATAGTTTAGCCCGTTTCCCATTCAATCGAAGATGCAAAGTATCAGACAAAATGATGAACTTCACTGCAAAGTGGTTATTACTAGTTTACACATTGAGTGTTTATAATTCTCTTGAAGGTATAGAAACTTACAAGTGGGTTCAAGTATGTACTTTGATCACAATGAGAATTCAATCAATATTGCATTATTAGCAATATAATTGATTCTCTTTTTTGAAAATAATGTACTTACTGTATTAGCAAAGGAAAAAAGCCAATCTCAAAAAATTTTTAAACAACTGTATATGAGTGTATACATATGTAAGTTCTATAGAAATTTCCCGCCTTTGTGGGAGACAGCAGGATTCATATCAAAATCTCTTCACTTGATTTTTTAATTGCTCTTTACAAAAACAACACATATCCCAGAGAATAAATTTAAGTAAAATATCATCCTGTTGAACTACACTACAACTTCTAAACACTGGTTGGTTATGTGCTAAAAAATCACAATTAAATGAAAGTACCTATATTCTATGATGAGAGGTAGATGAATGAGCTTCATTCATGGAAAAGCAACAGTTTCTCCAGAGGAACAACTCTCAGTTGTTTAATTTCTTTGAGGACAAATCAAACCTCTGAGGATAAATAAGACCAAAACAAATGATAAGTGAGTCTTTATCATTTTAACAAGACCAATTCCATCTAACCACCACTTAAATTCTCTTCTGTTTCTATCCGGCTTCCAGAAAATTTAGTCTCAACAAGAGGTTAAGCGTCAAATGTGTACAGTAGACTGGCTATTTGTTAACAAATGAGTCCAAGAAGGTAGCCACTAACTCAGCCATTACGGGGACAAATGTTTGTCTGGCTGCGACATTTATATTTTTAGGAGTTGAGCATTTCAGATATATAACTTCAGTCTTCTCCCCTTACCCCAGAGGGTAAATTATAATAAATTCTCGAAAAGACAGTATTCTTGCCAAGCAAAAAAATGCAACAGAATGAGAATGCTTGCATCTGGTCCAACATCTTCATTTTATAAGATGAGAAAACCAGAGCCCAGAGGAGTTAAATGACTTGCTCATGGGACACATACCAGCTTAGTAACATGGCCAGGTCTAGGACTAGAGACTCTTTATTAAATTACTGTCTGTTGGTTTACATCAAGTATCTTCCAAACTTTTCTTCTAGTCTTTCTTGCTTTTGTAGTTTCCTGCCAATTTCAAGTGTGAAGTTCAGACAGAAAAGGCAGAAAAGAGTTTATTTACAAGGTGCATTTCAGTTCATAGAAGATTACACAAGCATTTTCTTCATACGTTGACTAGCAAAGACGCTGTACATAATGACCACAGTTAGAATTACAAATACCATAGTAGTATACACATTTAAAAGGTATGCTTTACATTTTCAAGAGCATAATACTATCAGTTTTTACCTTCTAAACATAACAGTTTATTAAGCTGTTTACCCAAACCTCCTACACATGATGGTTAGTGGTGTCTACATGCCTGAAGTACTGCATGCCTGAGGAAGGTTCAACTTCCCTGTTTTATTTTATTTTTTTTAAATGTCTACTTTTTATTTTTATTTTTTTATATTTAGTAGCCTGTAATAAACCATAATAGAAAAGAATACAAAATAAGCATAAATATTATATATATATGATTTAACTGAATCACTTTGTTCTGCTGTACACCAGAAAGTAACAAAACATTCTAAATCAACTATACTTCAATAAAAAAGTATTCAACTTTTGTGAATCACTATTTAATTTGACCTATTTTTTGCCAGTCTGACTCATTGGTTCTTTTTTTTTTTTTATTCCTTTACTTTATTTATTTATTTTTTTAAATTTTAAAATCTTTAATTCTTACATGCGTTCCCAAACATGAACCCCCCTCCCACCTCCCTCCCCATAACATCTCTCTGGGTCATCCCCACACACCAGCCCCAAGCATGCTGTATCCTGCGTCAGACACAGACTGGCGATTTGATTCTTACATGATAGTATACATGTTAGAATGCCATGCTCCCAAATCATCCCACCCTCTCCCTCTCCCTCTGAGTCCAAAAGTCCGTTATAAGCCAGAAAGAAAAACACCAATACAGTATACTAACACATATATATGGAATTTAGAAAGATGGCAATGACGACCCTGTATGCAAGACAGCAAAAAAGACACAGACGTGTACAACTTCCCTGTTTTAAAAATACCCTTGGTTGACTGATTTTGATCAATTCTCTTCTTTAAAGGCAATCTCTTGCAAACCATCCAGTTCACAATATTTTTTGTTTGGTAGTTTTCTTTCCTGAAATATCCTATTCAGATCCATAGTCATATTGACTAAGATCACAGAAAACAAGCCAATAATTTGCCTGGGACATAGCAGATGCTACAGAAAGCATCATTAAGTAT
The DNA here is from genome assembly GCF_042477335.2 of Ovis canadensis. Classification (NCBI taxonomy): domain Eukaryota; kingdom Metazoa; phylum Chordata; class Mammalia; order Artiodactyla; family Bovidae; genus Ovis; species Ovis canadensis. The sequence goes on from NC_091246.1 coordinate 156,612,054, forward strand.
CACAACATAAGAATAAAAATGTTGATGTATTAAAGCCGGCCCTAAGCCAGGCCTTGTTTTAAGTGCTCGACATATATTAGCCCATTCAGTCCTCAAAACAACCATATGAGGTGGACAGTTTTGTCATTCTGTTTTACAGATGAGCAGAACAAGATCCAGAGAGGTTAGATAATTTACCAAGTTAGACACCTTGCAAACAGAAGAGCCAGAATTGAACTATGACACTCTGGCTGTTAATTACGATACCTCACTGCCTTATAAGGATACTTTTCAAGGGCTTTTACTCAGTGTGTGGGTGAAATCCCAAAGGCTTTCCCTGGCCTAAACTACATTGGTTCACCTTGAACTAGAGTAGGGGTAAATAGGTACCTTAAAAACATTATATGGTCTATTCCCTTCCACCTCACTTTCCAAAATTAAACTGTTAAAGAAAACAAAGTTATTTAAGATGAACACAAAGGAGAATCAAGAGTCTCAAAAGAGAATCCAAATCTCCTGTTGTTATGATTTGGGATAGAAGGGAAAACAGGACTGATTATATACAGGAATGCTTCTGAAACCATTTTGTTTTCTTAAAAAACAAACCAAAAAGCCCTGAGAACTCTGGGAACCTTGAGTTGAAATATATCTTAGATCAATGCAATCCAAACCCTGTACCTTTAAAAGTAGGAAGCTGTAACCCAAATACTAAATGGTTTGTCAAGGTTATATGGTTTAATGGCAGATCTTCTAATTCCTAGCTCAGGGTGCTTTTCACCTCCTTTTCATGTTTGCTTTTCACCTCCTTTTCATGTTTGCTTTTCACCTCCTTTTCATGTTTGCTCTTCACCTCCTTTTCATGTTTGCAATTAAAGAGAGAGCTTATAGTGGACCAGAATTTCAGATACCACCTATCCAGTGTTTTAAAAGTCTATTTGTAATGGGCTGTGCGTGCCCATAAAACACTGTATTCAAAGTTCTAGGCCAGCCCCCAAAGCCTGCACAGTATGCTGATAGTCCACCTTCAACCTCCCATTTTACCTTTTGTATTCACATATAATATCATTTTTATGACAAAAATGCATATCTGCTCTAAATGCAACCTACAACACTAGGCGCCAATTTCTACATTCTATATAAGTAGCTCTTGAAAGGGGGCTTTTTCTGGCTCTCCAAGAAGGCAGATGCATTGGTGGTGGTGGTGGTATGTGTGTTGTGGGGAGAAAGGACAGGGAGGCAGATTAGGGAAGAGCAGAATAAACATCCTTGTATATCTGTAACTCACTAAACTCATATTGAATAAAGCAACAATTATAGAAGTTAAACATGCCTTGCTTGTTGATAAAAAAAGGGTTACGGATTCCTCTGATCCTTTCCCTCTCCACACTTAATTTGTGAGTTCTGGACTCTGTGAGGGCTATATGATATACTGTCCTTCAGAGAATGGCATCTAACCAATCCTCAGGCATTATTCACTTCATGAAAAATGCTTACCATGACATGACTTAAAATAATTCAAATACTTCCATATTTTAATTTATATATTTTACAGTATTAAAGATTTAGTATAATTTCTAATGATATTTTATCACTTGCAATGAATCACTATATCACTATATATGAGTCATAATAAACTATAATATTATTAAGACTATGAATAATGAAATGATTAGCAGTATAGCCAACACTTACTGGTATATCAAATAAAAGTAAATCTAAATTATATTAAAAAAAAAAAAAACCTCAGACCAATGACAAATGGAATGTCTGTAGCCTTCTAAATTTAAACAAAGAGCACCATCATGGAATGTCCCCAATTTAGTTTTTGCAACATAGCCTTCAAAAGATGAACACAATTCCACTGAATTACTGAAGTGACAGAGGGCGCAACTTTTGAATGACATACATACAACTTCTCAACTGCAACCAGCAAGCACATGAATCACTGCTGTTTGTGACTCAAGGCCTGATCCCCCTACCCTAAGAGAAACTTGTTATTTTCCACTGCTGGGCATCAAACTGATTTGCTGTTATAATCACTTATTGGCAGTATCCCAAGTCTTATACCCAGGTATACTTAAAGTTTTACTTTGTCTGTCTGTCTTATCTCTCTGTTTGCAGCTATTTGTAGTTACAGATTGGGCATGAAATAGTTACTGGATACTGCCAACATATCCAGTTCATTGGTGTTATGAATTAGATTTTTTCCCCCTCTTCATTGCAGGAAAGGCACTACAAAACCATTTAACACATTGAGGAAGTAATTATCTCCCAGTACGCTGAAGGTGTGAAGGTAACTTCCCAAAGTGACATACAATTCCAAGAACCCTTGAATAACCTCTACTTTATCTTTCACTTAAAAAGGAAGCAATAATATCCACTTTAGAATGAAGCAAATTAGGGACATCCCTCTTGACTAAAAATAAAAAAAAAGCTTATGGAGCAATCTCAAAATACCTTAATATTTCAAAGCTGTAAGGTGAAGCACTAGATGTAACTGGTTGGCACCATCCAGGGTATGGAAATTCTCTATTTAAATCAACCCCTAGTCAACAACAAGGAAATATCTCAGTTTGAAAACTGACAATAATTGGATTTTTAACAATTAAGCAAATTTAAGAGCTTTAAACTGAAATCCCTTTCCCAATTTGTATAGAAAGGAAAGAAAATTGTAACTCTGACTTAATATAGACAATCCAAATACTCAAGGTTATAAAATTGCTAAAGTTCCTGTTGAATTGAGTTTGGTAGTAATTTCCTGAAATTCAAATGATGTCAGAACCACTGATAGAATTAGTTTATTCAGCCTGTAAATGCAGCAGTAGCCTTTCTCCCCCATCCTGGATGAATGCCAGCTGCTCCTACTTTCTGCTTACCTTCTCGTACATGTGCTTTCCATCACTACCTTGGTCCTCTATTTCCTTCCAAAAACAACATGGGTAAGAATTAAGATAACTGAACATTTGTCCCCCAATTTAGAATTGTCTATATAACATATAAGACATGAAATACAGCACTTTCTCTTATATAATATTGGGAGTTGGGGAGGGAATGATTGAAATAGTTTATTTTATTGTGAACGATAACCAATTTTAAAACTTCTTCTCTTCAAATATCAGTAACACATAGACAATAATTCTAACTGAAAGCCTACCTTGAAGCATGTAAAACTATTTGTACAGCCAATCATATATATCAAGGTATATAAACATTTTCTATATGCCTGAATGGGCTATTTCAATTTCTAATGCAGTAGAGAAACTAAATGTGCTTTCACTTTCTAATATTCATATCACATCAAATATGCACGTGTTAAACTCTGCTGTGAGGAGTGTGTTACATAATAAGTTTCCTGTTCACATCTCCAAACACTTCTGGATATCCAACACGGTGTTATTAATTCTAATTTAGAGCCAACGCTCTAAACTAGAAGGCACACTTACTATGAACATACCTGGAAAACAATGTAGCAGCCAAAAGACACAACTTTATCCATCACAAAGTTTTTTTCTTTTCTCTGTTTCCTTTCCCGTCGGGTTCTTAACCAAATGAAAAGCTCTCATTTTATACTTTTCAATGCCCTTGATCCCTACACAGAAGGCATTAGTAGACAGCTGGGCAATCAACTATGTTCCTGAATCTGATACAAAATAGCCAAGCACGGAGAGGCTTATAGTAAATTCAACCTCCAAAGCAAACTGTGTCAAATAAAAGCACACACAGTATACTTTTCCAAATCCAGAAATACTTATTTTGGACATCAACTGTTCTCATGTTGATGAGAATGAGAGAATGCTACCATTTTCCGTAACTGTATCACTGGTACGAGAAAGGAAATTAAATACTTTCTACAGCAATACACTACATTCAAAAAGAGAAGTGGTCTTCTACTTTACCTTTTAAAATAACACAATCTAAGTCCTGTTCTAGCAAAGCAACTTCTGTCAAAAATTTGCTTTTTGCATTAAGGAAAATAAATTTTGACCAAAACTATATACTAATTAATCATTTTGGATTTTACACATAAATAACCACCATTCTTTAAAAGTCATAGACCTGTATTTTTATTTTACGTTCAAACTCGGTGCCAAAAATAGAGAAAGAACTGCGACCTCAACTAATAAATTACATCTTGAAATGTACATCATCTGTAGTACCCCATTACTTCCAATGGTAACCGACACGCCCCGAATTTAACTGTACCAGACAGTCCTATCTGTCCCATCGCTGACCAAACACTGCTTCTCTGTTTCTATTCATTATGGATTGTAAGAGGTCTAAACACAGCCCAGTATGCGAGAAAATAATTACAATTTTCGAGAAAAAAAATACAATTTTTATGACAGTAAAGTGATGCATTCAAGTTATCTCCTGAAGAACATCCCCGTCCATGAGCATTAACAGACATTTTTTTGATAGAGCCAAAATACGTTGGCTGCAAGCTCATTACTCAAAGAATCTTAGGCACCCTTTCCTGCAGATCAAAAAAAAAAAAAAAACCTCGTAAAATCCAGGCACTATTTAAACCTTGTAAACCAAAGTTGCCAAGAACCTTGTGCAATTATCAATAACCTTGGCTATACCGCCACCGGCACGAAATTCACGGTCCTGGAGACCAATGCAGCAAAATCCCAGACGAAAAGACTAGCTGAAGCCCGACAGAACTGCCGCGCTTCCCCTCCGCCGCCCTCTGCCGCATGGAGAAAAGCCAGGGGAGGAGAGGCGTGGAGAGAGGCTCACCAGCTCCGAAGATGCTCCGGTGACCTCTGACTGCTCAGCGAGAGCTGGGCTGGGGAAGGCTCTAGTTCTGCCGCGGCGGGCCGCGTGGACTATGCTCCCGGTGCATTCCTCGCATTCCTGCACAATCTGTCGCCAGCCGAAGAGCCCGCGGTGCGCGTCCCCCCCGGACACACACACCTGCTTACTGCTGCGCCCCGCGCGGCCACGGCCGCCGCGGCGCCTCTACTGCCCGCTCTCGCTGTTTGTCGCACTCAGCCAACAACGCAGCCAAATTTCGGCCCATCCGCTCAGCCCCTCGCTTCCCGGGTAGAGGGGGAAAGAGAGAAGGGTGGGCAGCGCCAGCGGCGGGCAGGGACACTCTATCCGCCTGGGGGTGCCGCAGCTCCTCTTCAACTCCTGGCAGGGAGAGAAGGAAGCGGCCGCGCAAGAGGGCAGCCGGGGAAGCTTGCGGCTAGAGAACCGGGAGGGGTGGAGCGTGAGCATACGCGGCGAGGAGAGAGGGGCGCACTGGACAGGGTGGGTGGGCAGGACCAGCTAGAAGCGCGGGACTCCGGGCAAACGCAAGACAGCACTGGCAGAAGGGACGTGGGAGGAGGGGGGGGGGGGCGGGGCAAGGTGCAGGAGTTGGGGCTGGAGAGAAGGACGGGCCGCCCCGGGGGTTCGCGAAGACGGGCGCCCAGGGGTGTTGGGGGCGCGAGGCGGCGTACCAGGGGGGCAGGAGAGGGGAAGCCTCCCGGCAGACGTCCAGGAGGGCTCGGCGTGGCGCTCAAGTTTGGGGCTGCGGGCCCTAGATCCAAAAAGGCCAATGCGGGGTGGGGTCGTGCGCTGCGTGTAGGGGAGACCAGGGGAAGAGTAATCACCGGGAAAAGCAAATGGAGGGTGAAACTTGTGCGCCTACCGGGGGGAGGGGAGCAGGCAGGCGAGTGCGGGCAGGAACACGAGGCGGGGCAGGAAAGCCGAGGCGGCCGCGAGGCGGTGAGGACGGAGTAACGGGAGGGAGGCGCCCGTCCCCGTCCCTCCCCGCGCCCCTCGCAGGCAAGTCCCATCTCCGGCCCGAGGGGGCGAGGGCCGGGGGTCTTGTGAGCCGGAGTCTCCGCGCCTTCCCGCAAGCCCGCACACTTACTTTCCAGGTTAGGCAGCAGCCGCCGTCGCTCCGGGGATCAGGAACATCGGCGCGGTGGGGTCGCCGCTGCGGCACTCGAAAAAATTAAAAAAGTGCCGCGGCCGAGCGGCTGCCCGCCCCTCCCTCCCCCACCCGCCCCCTACCCCGAAGCGGCTCTCCCACCACCCCTGGCGGCGGCGGTGGCCAACTTGCCCCGCTACCCCTTGCCCATGGTGCCGCCTCCGCGGCCGGCGTCGACGCGGACTCAGCCCCGGAGCCCCCTCTACTGCCCAGAGGCCGCCGCCGCCCGCCCAGCACTCAGCCCGCCTGCCCAGCCAGCACCAGGCTCCCGGGAACGTCAGCACGCCGCCGTCTCCGGACCTGCTCCCTGCCTACCCCATTGGTCGGAAGGAGAAGGCTGGCTCTTCCCATTGGACCGGCCCTCATATTGAACTGACCAATGGGAACTGAGGTTTCAGGTCGCCATAGAGACCGATGCTGTTAAGAGCGAGAGGGCCTGGAGAAGGTGGGGAGTGAGGATGAAGGTGTCTCTGGCTTTGGGTGCGGGAGGGGGTGGAGGAAAGAGCTACCGAGGGATTCCTGAGTGCTGATTGAAATTGGGACAGCTTTCGCTTTGTCTCCCTGTCAAACCCAGTTGTGCATGGAAGGGTTAGTCCGTCGCGTCAAAGGCAGGGACAGCTGAGCCCCTAGAGGAATCCTTGAGAACCTGGGAGTGGGCATTTCACTTTTTCTGCGATTAGGGAGTCCCTCGGCCTCTGCCCTTTGGCCTTTGACACGTGTGCACCTTCTGCTTCTCCAGGTGAGTTTGCACCCCATCCCTTAAATCATTGCTTCTTCCTGACGTCACTGACCCACATCAAATCTACTTGTTCTTCCCAACCACTCCCCCTTCCCTGGGGTGGATCTTGCATCAAAATTTTGGGTCTAAAGACTTAAAAGGAGACTAAACATCATTCAAAGATTTCCTTTGGATGATATTTTTATGAGGAAACAGGCTGACGTATTGTATGATGGATGTCATCTAGTCAGTGCATGAGATGTGTTCCCTGCTTCCCAAAGAAAACCTCTAATCTCTCCACTGAAGGATATTTATTAAACGCCCATCTGTGTGTGCATTCTGCACTATAAGCTTGACAGGTGCATGCTCTTTCCCCTAAGAGTTTACAAGGTGGGGCAAGACACAGGCAATTGATCCTTCATGTCTTCTGATGATTTCACAAGGGAGTAAAGGAAATAGATTACACTTGGTAGATTTTGTTTTCTGCCTATTTTCAAGTTTGCCTCTAAATTTGATAAATAAACTGAGACATGGAGTCACATAGAAAATCTTGAGCTTTAATTACAAGTGCTTTGCTTTCATTTAAAGTCACTTTGCTAGTTCGTAAATACAGATTGCTTTTTGTAAGTAATTTTCATATCTAGATACTAGCTATTAAAATAGAACTTTGTGAACATACTGGGCTTTTAAGCATTATATTGTTTTGTGATATAGTCACTGATATTCTTATGTTCCTTCTTTTTGTTGATTTTGCCATTTTTACACTATTTTTTTTAATTAAGAAGACTATGTTTAGGCTACTGCCCTTCAATTTGAAGGGACCATATTGTATGAAAAAACTGATAGAATTTTGGAAATTACAAATATTTTGTTAAGAGCAACAGATTAATGTGTGTGCAAGCCACATATGTCTTTCTACTGTCCTGAATTTTAAGTTGGATAATATGCTACTGTTTGTTATCTTGCCATAATTAAAAATTACAAAAATAAACAAGAATTGTTCAGTGGTACCTTAATTAGAAAGTGTCTTCCGCAGTTTGTAGTAAAATTTGAACTTTGTCCATAATCCTATGCAGGATTGGACTGTGAAACAAATCAGCTAAACATATGAATGCTCCCTCCTAAATATTTATAGAATTGGAAAGAAACCAGCAGGGACTTTGGAGTGCTGTCTCATTCCTTGCCATCATGGAAATTAGCTCATCATGCTTTCAATTTCTGCCTTTTGTTTTCTTTGTGGTGTTTGTTTATAAGAGAATAGAAAAAGTAAAGTGCAAATTTTTATAAATAAAAACTCAGTTTTAATGTACTAGCAAAATACCAATGACTTTTTAAAAATTTTGTAATGATCAACAGAAGATATGTCAAATGGAAAGAAAACATTGATATTTCCTTTTTCCTTCCCTTAGGCTAATATAAAAGGAAAGAAACAAGAACTAATTTATTTTTTACTCTTATAGTCTTTTCTTTTTTGCATATTTCTCAGATCACATGTTTGATGAGTATTTTGATACTGTGTATTTCATGTTTGTAATGATTAAAATGTTACTAAAATCCACCATGAATAATGTCCCTTAAAATGTTGTCATTCAAATTATTATTAGTCATTTTTATGCTCCAGTGAAAGATTTCTTTTAAACTTGCTCCTGCACAACCAAGCATTGTTGGATAAAGAAATTACTTTGTTCCACTAAAAGTTTATGCTATCCAGTCTTGGCTGGATCTTCACTGATTCTCTAAATTCCTTTCCTCATCAGGAGGGTGATTATCTAGGATACTGATGCAAAGACATTATTCAGGGCACTTCTCCCAAAACTGTCCTATTTCTGCTCTACTCAGCCTCCACTGTACTTGGTCTTCTTCCAGTTCTGCAAATGATCTTGTCTCCTACTTGACTGAGGCATCCACCATGAGGTTTCTCAACTTAACTTTCCTAAACCTCAGTCTCAGTTTTCACACTTCATCACTTCTTTCAGTCCTGGCTGAGAAGGGTGCCAGCCTTCTGTTCTGAGCTCACACTTCACTTGTGCTCTTAAACATTGGCCATCCTCCCACCCCAGAAATTTCCTCCATTGATTATACTCACTCTCTTAGATCATGTGTTACATCCTCTCCTCCAAAAATTTTATCCTATATCTTACAAATATGTGACCTTCAGTAATACCACCTCCCTTCTATCCTTCTATTGGCTAAATCACTAAGAAATGATTTGAAGGGAATTTCTCGTGGCTTCTATTTTTTCCACTGTCAATTTTCTGCCCTTGAGTACAACTGAAATAATTCTGAAGATTGTGCTCTTTGCCCTCAAAACCCTAACTCTTTTTGCCAACAAAGTTTTCCTTTATAAATGTGCCTTTTACTTGCAAATTGCAATGCCTCAATCCAGATTTCCAGTGCAGGATAGAAACCATTGTCTCCCACCCTTTTGGATACATAGAAATGCAAATTATTTATTTGAGAAAAGGAAGCATTTCACCTACTACCCCCACCACCTTGGTGGCTCTAACTGCTGGGAAATTAAGGTAGGAAATGGGGCCTCTGCTTCCGCTGACAGTGGAGCATGCTCAAGTACAAAAGTAAACAGCAGAAATCCAAAGAAACTTTTAAATTACCATTTCAGAAAGAAGTCAGCCTGAACCTTTCATGATTATGAACACTTTGTAACTTTCTAAAGTTATTTTAATATTAGCCTATAATGTCTAGCAGTGAATTCCTGACAAAGAACAGCAAAGGCAGCAAGGGAAAGAGAGAAGCAGGAACACTCTTTCCTCATTCTTAGATGCCGAGGGAGAAGGTGGGAAAAGTGAAGATAAAAATTTCACGAAGAGTGCTGGTTAGGGGATGAGGGTGGTGTTTGTTTTAAAAAGAATGTTAAAAAGAGGCAGGTGGCAAAGGAGGGAAAGAGTGCAGTGGAATAAACTTGTCCTGGGAGAGGATGCTAGAGCTAAATAACAATTCCTCTCAGGATTGCAGAATTGGCTGTGTTCCACCTCTAGCACATTCTCTGAATATGCAAATCATCCCTCTGCCTTTAGCAACCCAGCCAAATAGTTACCTGTAGAGCCTTTTCTCAAAGTGTCCTGATGATAGCAGCCACCTCCAAAGAGGATTATTTCTGCTTTGGTGTTTTATTGAGGCACTAACACTTTCTACCCCAAGGTGCAGATATATAGTGTGTGAGCCTTTTCTCCTAGAAAATCGGATGCATGTCGTGGTCATGATGATAGCCTCTGCAGTGCCTCGGACTACTAAAGTGTCTCCCACACTAGAAAAATGCCAACAGTCATGAATCCTTCTTTTAGCCTTTGGAAGAATTTGGCTTCCAACAATGAAAAATTGGAATCAGTAATGTTGGGCGGTAATTAGAAAAAGATGGGACTAGAGGTTCAGTGTGGAAAAGTGAGGTAATGTATGGCAGAGCAGAGTCGAGGTTTCTGCCATGTATCCTCCTAAGAGAGAAAGACCTCAGATCTCATCTCTACCATGACCTATCTCTACTCCTCTGTGAGGGACGGGACCAATGTGAACAGAACTGGCTGCATGTCTTTTGGCATGAACTTATCATATCCAGAGCTAAGGCTATAAAATCTGTATGTTGGAGAAAGCAGTTGAAAGTCAAGTTTGTCAAACAGTTTAAATAAGGATTGTCTACATTTTTTCCATCTGAAGCATCCAGGTTGCTCTGTCTTTTGAAACACCATAGAATCATGCAAATTTAACAACTTCATAAAATCAGAAAGTCATTAAACATCTGGAAAGTGTAATTGACATGATTCCAAGTACATATATGCATAATCCTTGAAGTAAGCAGTCCTGTATGTCTCATGACCTTGCATCTAACCATGGAACCAGCCCTGCTGGGGGCCTGACACAGATGTAGCCAATCCATCGGCTGACTGCTGCTGCTGCTGCTAAGTCACTTCAGTCGTGTCCGACTCTGTGTGACCCCATAGACGGCAGCCCACCAGGCTCCCCCATCCCTGGGACTCTCCAGGCAAGAACACTGGAGTGGGTTGCCGTTTCCTTCTCCAATGCATGAAAGTGAAAAGTGAAAGGGAAGTCGCTCAGTCGCGTCCGACTCTTCGCGACACCATGGACTGCAGCCCACCAGGCTCCTCCGTCCATGGGATTTTCCAGGCAAGAGCACTGGAGTGGGGTGCCATCGCCTTCTCCGCATCAGCTGACTATTGACCCATAAACTATAATAGTACCACTCATATTTTTTTCCCTAGAAATTTGGGATTCAGAAAACAAGTGAGCCAGAGAGAATAGCTGCCTTCATCCTGATGTTTTCTGGGTTCTTATTCTCCCCAGGAAGGCAGAATATATACTTCATTTTTTATTGACCCATGAGATTTTTAAAAATTAAGTATATTTGACATATAACATTGTGTTAATTTAAGGTATATAATGTATTACTTTTATACACATATATTATAATATGATTGCTATTGTAGCAATATTTATCACATTACATAATTATACAATAAACTATTATTGTCTATATTCATTATATAGTATATTAGATCTCCATTGCTAATTTGCCAATTATTGCAAGTTTGTAGCCTTAAACATCAATCATATTGCTCCACTCTCTATCCCCTGGTAAATCATTTTTCTCTGATTTTTAGAAGTTTGACTTTTTAAGATCCCAAATTAAGTAATATATAATACTTCTCTTTCTCCAACTTACCTTACATAATATAATGTGCTCAAGGTCCATCCATGTTTTTGCAAGTGGCAGGCTATCCTCCTTTCTCATGGTTGAATATATTGTGTATATATACATCTTGTTTAAATCCATTCATCTGTTTGATGAACATTTAAGATGTTTCCATATCTAGGCTATTGAGAATAATGCTGCAGTAAACATGGGAGTGCAGATATCACTTTAAGATATTTGCTACTTAAAATCACCCCAACCCATCCTTTTCCTATTTTGCCTTTAATGAGTCTTTGTTTCTTAAAAACAAAAGGTTTCACTAAAATATTATGCAAATATTTACAACAAAACAAAACATATATTATGACCATCATATTGGACTTGAAGAGAGCAGTCTAAAATTTTCTGAAGAGTAAAGAATAGAAAACAAATAATCTGTCTAGATCCAAACATTACCAACTAAATTTGGGTAAAAGAGCTTTCCTTGGTGTGGCATCAATTCCTCCCTACTCCCCACAAAGCCTTATATTCCTCAACTCTCAGTTTTCCTCCTTTTGAAGTTGGGAGTAAGAGAAGAACTTTGAGAAGATAAGCAATATGATTCCTATTTCAGGGTAGAGTCATTTTACCATCCCATTGGTGTAGGAAGAAAATACAGTTATACTATTTTTAGAGACATTTGTGCTAATGTTTTAGGAACTAGACTAAAAAAAAATTAAAGCAGAAGAATTTATCCAAGATATTAGTAGCCCTACAACTCAAGGGAAACAGATTTTGAAGTTTAAGATTCAGTAATTATTGTTGTAATAAAATATCTCAGAAGGAAAACCAGACTCCATCCAAAACTATTACAGTGTTTTACATAAAATACCTATATGCTGCTGATGCTGCTGATGCTGCTGCTAAGTCGCTTCAGTCCTGTCCGACTCTGTGCGACCCCCATAGAAGGCAGCCCACCAGGCTCCCCTGTCCCTGGGATTCTCCAGGCAAGAACACTGGAGTGGGTTGCCATTTCCTTCTCCAGTGCATGAAAGTGAAAAGTGAAAGTGAAGTCTCTCAGTCGTGTCCGACTCTTAGCGACCCCATGGACTGCAGCCCACCAGGCTCTTCTGTCCACGGGATTTTTCCAGGCAAGAGTACTAGAGTGGGGTGCCACTGCCTTCTCCAAAATACCTATATAATATGCTATATAGACTAGCATACTGTTTTCCGCACAGAGTTTCTTTCTTTCCCTTTTTTCTTTTTTTTTTTTTTTGACAGTGCCCTGCAGCATGTGGGATCTTAGTTTCCTCAACAGGGATCAAACCTGTACCCCCTACAATGGAAGTGCAGACTCAACCACTGGACCACTGGGGACATCCATAAAATACCTAGTTTTCAACAAAAAATTATGAGACAGCTAAAAAAACCAGAAAAGTATCCAAATTCAGGAAAATAAGTAGCCAATAGACAGGCTGAGTGAACATATTGTTGAATTTAGCAGACAGCTAATCCAAGTGTCTACTATAAATATATTTTAAAGCTTACAGGAAAAATGACTTAATAAATGGGGACTCTGAATAGAGAAATAAAGATTATAAAAAAGGAACTAAATGGAGATTCTTGACAAACTATCCAATCTGAAAAACAAATTTTAAAATATTGAGAAAAAATGAACTGAGCCTCAAATTGGCAGGACAGCTGTGAATAACAGAAGGAAAGGAAGGCTAGAAGGATATATAAAAAATGTAAAGAAGCAATTGTCTAAAAAAAAAAGAACCAATGGCCTAAAACTTCCCTAATTTCATAAAAATTTTAACCTACAGATCCAAGGAACACAGTAAATCCTGGAGTAGAGTAAGCATAAGGAGACCACACTAGCTACATCATAGACTGCTGGAAGACAAAGATGAGAAAGTTTTGAAGCAAAAATAGAATAACAACTCATCATGTACAAGGAAACCATAATAAAATTAACAGCTAACTTATTAGAAATAAAGGAAACTGGAGGGAGGTGGAAAGACACATTCAAGGTACTGAAAGAAAAAATCCTGTCAATCAAGTTTTCTTTAGCAAAACCGTCAAAAATGAAGGTGGCAGTCCTCATAAATGAACCGATATTAGAAATATGCTAATACTGACAAAATCTGTATGGCTACCACTTTTAAGTGAGGTCCAAAGCTAAAGAAGGCTGTCAGATGCAGGACGCCTGGCAAGTCAATAATTTCCATTTGAAAAACAGTTCTTGATTCAGTGCTAACTCTGGAACATCAGATGATCACCACATTAAAATTCTGTTTAGGAAGTTCTCCTAAAATAAATTTTGGGCAAATATGACCTCATTATTTTTCTTAACTACAGCGTTCTCTATCTGCTTCATAGAGGTGGCAGTAAGCTGACCAGAACACTAGAGGAAGAGAAAATAAGAGCAAGAACTGTCTCCCTATCCTGTTCTCTGACCGTGGCAGCCAGCCCTTTCCATCTCTGGGTCACTGATTCCTTTATATGGTAAATCAGTTAACTGTCATCACGGTTGGTTATAACTTCAACACATCTCTGAGGTTGAACTCTGAGGGAGTAAGTCAACAGGACCTGCTAGCATCATCTTGGTACAAGCTGGAAGTCAAGAACTGGCATATTTTTTTAGAGTTTAATAGATTTTTAAAATATGAAAAAAATGAAGATGAAAGTAGATGGAGAAAGAGCAACAGACAAGATTCAATACCCATTCATGATGAAAATGATAAAAAAAAAACCCATTTGTGAAGAAGGAAACTTCTTCAATATGATAAAGTCCATCTATGAGAAGTCTACAGGTAGCATCATATTTGAATGATTTCCCCCTAAGACTGAGAATAAAATGATGTCCACTCTTATGTCTTCCATTCAACACTTCATTGGAGGTTTTAGTCATTGTAGAAATGAAAGAAATATAAAAGCATATGAATTGGAAAGGAAAAATTAAAGCTGTCTTTATTCACAGATGGCATGATTCTATGCATGAAAATCCTAACAAATATACCAAAAAACCCCCCACAAAAACCCAATACTAGAAGTGATAGATAAATTAGCAAGGTCACAAGATATGACAAGTACACAAATACCAGTTGAATTTTTATGTGCTAAAAAAGTGAAAAGCGACATGAAAGTGTTAGTTTTCAGTTGTGTCTGACTCTGCGACACCATGAACTGAGGCCCGCTAAGCTTCTCTGTCCATGGAATTCTCCAGGCGAGCATATTGGAGTAGGTAGCCATTTCCTTCTCCAGAGGATCTTCCCGACCCAGGGATCAAAACCAGGTTTCCTACACTGAAGGCAGATCATTAACATCTGAGCCTCCAGGGAAGCCCTAAGAACTAGCAATTTGCAAATGAACTTAGGAAAATTATTCCATTTATGATAACATGAAAAAAAATATAACACTTAGAAATAAATTTTAGGGCTTCCCTGGTGGCCCAGTGGTTAGGAATTTGCCTGCCAGTTCAGGGAGCACAGTTCAATCCCTGGTCCAGGAAGATTCCCCATACCACAGGGCAAATAAGCCTGTGTGCCACAACTGCTGAAGCCCACACACCATGAAACCCATACTCTTCAACAAGAGGAGCAACCGCAGTGAAAAGCCTGTGCATCATGACTAAGAGAGTAGCCCTTGCCCGCCTCAACTAGAGAAAACCTGTGTGCAGCAATAAAGACCCAGTGTAGCCCCCCAAATTAATCAATTTAAAAAAAGAAAGAAATATCAGAAAAGAATAAGACCTCTATTGATCACATTGGTTTAGTTGCTAAGTCGTGTCCGAATCTTGCAATCCCATGGACTGTAGCCTGCCAGGCTCCTCCATCCATGGGATTCTCCAGGCAAGAACATTGGAGTGGGTTGCCATTTCCTTCTTGATCACATTGGTGATCCCTATTAAAATCCCAGCAAACTTTTTGTAGAAATCATGAGCCAGTCTTAAAATGGACAAACATAGGAACAAGAATATCAAACAACAACAAAGTAGGAGAAATTATAACATCTAATTAGATCAATGAAGTAGAGTAGAAGGTATAGAAATAAGTCCTTCCATTGGTGGTGAATTAATTTTTGACAAAGATGCCAAGATAATTCAGTGGGGGAAAGGATGTCTTTTCAAAGAATGCTACTAGGATAATTGGACATTTATGTGCAAAATAATGAACTCACACTCCATATCTTAGAGAGAAAAATGCATTATTGAGCTAACTAGAATTATGACTTGTATAAGAATTGTTAGTTCTGTAAACACTAAAATTATGACTTCTATAAGAAGACATAGTACAAAATCTGTGACCCTGATTTAAGCAAGAATTTCTTAGTTATGACACTGTATCATGATCCAGAAAAAAGAAATTGGACTTTCTTGGATAAACTGGACTTTATAAAAAATAGTTTTGTTCTTCAAGAGAACAAAGAAAATGAAAAAAGTGACAGACTGGGAAAAAAATATTTGTAAAGAATAATCTTACAAAGGACTTACATTAGGATATATAAAGAAACTTTTAAATATCAAAATAAGGCAAAATCAGTTTTGAAAATGGACAAAATATTTGACTAGATATTTCACCAAAAAGTTATACAAATGGTTAATAATCAAATGAAAAGTGCTCAACATCATTGATCATTAGGGAAATGCACATTAAGACTTCAATACAATGCCCTATACAACTACTAGAATAAGTATAAGGCAAAAGATCGACAATACTAAGTGATGACAAGGATGTGAAAAAACTAATTCTTATAAGTTGCTGGTTGCTATACCCAATTTGGGCTTCCTTGGTCGCTCAACGGTAAAGAAACCACCTATAATGTGGGAGCTGCAGGAGACCTGGTTTTGATCCCTGGGTCAGGAAGATCCCCTGGAGGAGGGCACTGCAACCCACTCCAGTATTCTTGCATGGAGAATCCCATGGACAGAGGAGCCTGATGGGCTACAGTCCACCGGATCACAAAGAGTTGGCCACGACTGAAGCGACTTAGCACGCACACGCAATTGTGTACCCACTTTTGAGAACTCTTTGGCAGTTTCTTTAAAATATAAACACAAGCTTACCATATGATCCAGCAATTCTACCTTTAGAAATCTCAAGAGAAAAAAAATAAAATGTCTAAACAATGGACTTTTTACATAAATTACTATAGTAGTGTTTGTAATAGGAAAAATCTGAAATAATTCAAATGTCTGTCAGATAAT
This sequence comes from Ovis canadensis, assembly GCF_042477335.2. NCBI lineage: Eukaryota > Metazoa > Chordata > Mammalia > Artiodactyla > Bovidae > Ovis > Ovis canadensis. Next base: position 156,628,525 of record NC_091246.1, read on the forward strand.
GATTAGATAAAATACTAAGCAATAGAACTTCCCTGGTGGCCCATGGTTAAGAATCTGCCTGCCAATGCAGGGGACATAGGTTCAATCCGTGGTCCTGGAATATTCCACATGCTTCAGGGCAACTAAGCCTGCGCTGCAGAGCCTGTGCCCGGCAACAAGAGAAGCTGCCACGATGAGAAGCCCACAGCACAACCAAGAGTAGCCCACTCCCCACAACTAGAGAAAGCCCATGCACAGCAGCAAACACCTAGCACAGGCAAAAAGAAATATTTTTTAAAGGACTGCACAATGTAGTACTACATAACAATAAAAATAATGAACTACTGATTCATGTTATAATATAGATAAATCTCCAATTTATTATGCTAAGAGGAAAATAGACAGCCACAAAAGATCATATATATTGTGATACTCTCTATTTGAAACTTCTAAAAAAGGAAAATAGAGACAGAAAGCAGCAGATCAATGATTATCTTGGGCTGGAATGGGAGCATTGAATGCAAGTGATTATGACAGGACTTTTCAGGTGATTGAAATGTTCTGCAACTAAATGGTGATGGTTGCACAACTGTATATTTACTAAAAATAATTGCATTGTACACTTATAATGGCTGTATCTTTATGGTGTATCAATTAGATATCAATAAAGCTGTTATTACAAATAAAAAATTTTAAAAATAGCATGAGCACATTGTCTTAAAACTCTCATTTATGAACACTTAGTAAATTTGCAGACGATTTTTAACATGATTGAAAATCTTCCAAATGCATTTCAGTGGATTTAGACCCAATATGTTAAATGTTAAATGAAAAAAAAACTTTGCTAGGAAAACTGATTGATATTGGCGAAGTCAGAAAATTACTAGACTAGAAAAATACTAAGTTACAACCTTTGTATAGTTAATGGATGAACTGAAATTTGAGTATCATAATTGAGTACAGGAAACTAATTTTGAACTTCTTCCATATCTCTTTGTGCCATCTAATTTAAGTACAATAATCCTTATATCTAAGTATGGGAATAAACTGACCTTAGACTTTGAACCCTCTATGATCAGGTATTAAGCCAAGATTTTCAAGGTAATACAGCATTTTCTATCACATAATTCTCACTAAAATTTAGTAAAATTATCAGCACTATATACATTAAAATTTTTTTTTGTATTTATGGATATCTCTATATTTATGTTTTATAATTTATGTAATGTTACTACATTATACTTAAAGAATTGATAACATTAATTTTTAAGTATGTGCTAAAAAATGCTTATTAATAGAGGTATGTGTCGGAGAATGTTTAGAGACCTTAGTTTCCTGTTTTGGTTTGTTTTGGTTTGGTTTTTTAGCTTTCCTTTCCTGTCTACCCCAGGTAGTAGAAATAAGTTGTTGAAAGATGACATTCAAATCTAAATTTTTGACGTTTTGTCTTGAAGATCACTTGGATCATTTGTCTGCAATAAATCACATTTAAGTCTCTAACATCATCAGAGATGTTGATCATTATTGTGATCCAAATCAAGAGAGGTTAGTGAAGTCTTGAGTGATATTAGGACTAGTATTGCTCTTTTGACACATGCCAATGTTGTGAAAGTGAAACATAGAAAGAAAGCAAAAGAAATTGCTGTAGAGAATTTGAAATATGAAAAAAAATTCCACCCTTGCAGAATTAATACATTTTTATGATCAATAGAAAGTCTGATTTCAAAATCCCAGGTTTTCAATGATCTACTGTTTGACCTTGGAAATGTCACATATTTTCCACTGCCTCTGCCTCACAACTAGAAAATGAGGTTTAATATACTTCTCCATTCTCACAAATGTTAATTATTAACTTTCAAAATTAAAAATGTAAAATATGTAAACTTCTGAACTTTTAGTATGAATTTGCTACTGTATCTATAGTTGACCTTAAATACAAGATTCTTTGACATTTGAGGGTTTATCTCAGAGAAGGCCTCTTCCTTTTTACTTTTTAATCAATTTTTCTTTTTGCATCCTTCCTCCTATTTTTTAATATTAGGTAAAAATATCCATTTAAAATGTTTATAGGGAAAGAATATTAGGAGCAAATTTTGCATTTATATGAAGAGTTTTCTTTCTTGAATTTATAAATAACTACTTTATCTGTGCTACTCTCCGGCAATATTATTTGACTATTGAGAAGATAACTTTAGGGATTTTTGCATTTAATCTCCAATATGTATACGCTGTAATTATTTTTTATATTCTTGAAATTGAGTAAAAACCTCTTGACCACCATTTCTGTGTTTTGAAAGCTGACCAATTGTGTTTGATACTGTTGGTGGAAGGGTGCTGAGCTCAAAGTCAGGAGATCTGGTTGGGGGGTCTAGCCTTCATACGCTCCCTGCTTCTTTACGTCTTGGATAAAGCATTTAATCTCCCTGGCTCTGTGTTTACCGATCTGTAAAAATCTATCAGTCAGACTAAAATCTTTTCCAGGCTTATGTTAATTCATGTATAAAAAGACATACTGCATGATCTCATTCTAAATCATGGCCTTGTTTTCTTTGAAAGAAATTTACCAAAAATTTTTCTCACTTTGCTGTAGCCCTTAAGTTTATTTCCACAACCCTGTTTGTTTTCATTTTTCCATAAACTGTTTTAAATAGACTCCTTTATTTTCCCCTATTCGAGAGCCATCTCTTAGCTCCCGCTTCTATCTTGCCTTCCTTCCTTTCCCTCTAGGACCTTACTCTTATCAAGGGAGCAGCTGTTTACTAAAACAAACAAACAAAACAAAACCAAAAAACATGACAGAGGGCCCCTGGTCTGTACTGAGGAGTTCTATTCCCTGAGGGGGAATAGAATTGAGCAGTTAGGTCCATGGGCTCTAGAGCCAGACTGCCTGGGTGTGCATCTAGTCTCTGCCATGCAGCAGCTATATGATCTTTGACCTTAGGTTCCTACTCTGTAATAAAGGAACAACCATGTTACCAAACATTATTGTGATGACTGGACATCCCTGGTGGTTCAGACAGTGAAGAATATGCCTGCAATGTGGGAGACTGGGTTTGATCCCTGGGTTGGAAAGATCCCCTGGAGAAGGGAATGACTACCCACTCCAATATTCTTGCCTTGAGAATTCCATGGACAGAGGAGCCTGGAGGGCTACTCCATGGGGTTGCAAAGAGTCGGAGATGACTGAGTGACTAACACACACATTGTGAGGATTAAATGAATCAAAATAGATGAAGCACCTAGGATAGAGCCTGGTTAGGAGAAATTGCTCCTTAAATGTTGCCAATTATTGCACCCGACCCTCATAAAACGATAATCACTTAAGCACAGGGTGGAAGAGGGAAGGGTAATACTGAGGCAGGGTGAGTAGAATGGTGTGTTCTAATAGTTCTTTTACAACTCTTTGTCCCCTGCTTCCATCCTTCTGGGATGTAATTGTTAGGCAAAAGCACGATGAAGAGGAAGACTGCCATGATTTGTGGGTGATGTACCTTTCATTTAATTAACAGGAATGACTACCTGTGGCAACATTTTCTTCAAGTAAATTATCTGTTTGAAATGTGATTTTTTTGTTTTCTGCCATAATTCAGAACTGGCATGCCATAATTATTATACTCTAAGACATCAAAGAAAAAAGCCCAGGAATTGTCCTTTGGGCAGGCCTATTTATATAATACTGTATTTGAGAAAAAGCACTGGAAAAAAAAAACCTGTTCTTAGCAAAGAATGTTAATTGATGAAAACATTTCTTTGCTAACAATATAAGGGAAGCAATCTGTTCTTAGCTCTTTCAAACCACAAAACACATTTAGCCATTCATGAACAAAAGCCAATTATTTATTTTCAATACTACCTTTAACAAGTCTTTGTTTTTGATAACGGGGTATTTTTTCCTGTTCTCCATCAAAGCAAGTTTTTAATGTGTAACAGCTCTTTTAATAAGAAAAAAGCAGTCAGATCTAACAACGAGATTCTAATTTGGTGCAAAGTATACTTTCCACTTCAATAATTAACCCTATGAGTTTTTTTAAGGTGGTGCTTATTCATTTTGATTAAGAAGTCACGTGTCTAATATTCTGTAACTTGAAGATAACAAATGTCATGTAAAAATAAAACCATAAGAAAAGATTTTGACTAGAAAGAAGCCAAAATTTCATGCTATTTAGAAAATTATATTGCACGTGGTCAGTGAGCATGAAGGAGATTGAACCTAAATAAATCAACAAATACTTCACTCTTTCTCATACAATGGCAACCCACTCCAGTATCCTTGCCTGGAGAATCCCATGGATGGAGGAGCCTGGTGGGCTACAGTCCACGGGGTCACAAAGAGTCGGACATGACTGAGCGACTTCACTTTCACTTTCACTTTCATACTCTTCTAGGATGGAAAGAAAACATGATAGTAAACAGTACTGACAAAAAGTTATACTTAGTACATATATTTTTTCAGATCATAGGTATTGTGTTTGAAGCTGAAAAAGAACTATATCAACAAAAGAAGGGATTAAAATTCCCAAGTCATAGGATGTCACAAAGCAAAGAATTTGCCTTTTAATAAAACATCTTCAGAATATTTTTATTTTAAATACTAACATACAAGAAAAAGTCAGATATTGCATAATTATGTAAGAAATTGATATATAATTCAATAACAAAAAACCCCAAATCATCTGATTAAAAAATAGGCAGAGGAACTGAATAGACATTTTTCAAAGAAAGACATTCACATGGCCAACGGGTACAGGAAAAGATGATCAACGTCACTAATCATAAGAAAGATGCAAATCAAAAGTAGAATGAGCTATCACCTTACGACTATTAGAATGGCCATCATCAAAAAGACAACAGTGAACAGGTCCTGGCAGGGTATGGGGGAAAACAGGACTCTTGTACACTGTTGGTGGGGATGTAAATTATGAAAAGCAGTATAGAGGTTCCTCAAGAAATTAAAAACAGAACTACCATATGATCGAGCAATTCCACTTTTAGGTATATATCTGAAGAAAATGAAATCACTATCTTGAAAAAATATCTGCTCTCCAATTTCATTGCAGCATTATTTACAATAGACAAGACATGGGAACAGCCTAAGTGTCTATCCTTCAATGAATGAATAAAGAAGCTAAGGTATATGTATACAATATGAAATATTATTCATCCATAAAAAAGAAGGAAATTTTGCTATTCAACAGATCTCTCAGGATATATAAGGCAACTAAATCTGAGCTTATTTTGCAACATTTTAATTAGATGCTTCTAATTTATTTTATATTTTTGGTGTGATAGTTTAGAAATGTTAGTTCTGAGAATCTCTTAATTTTGCTTCTTATGTACTGTGCATTTATTTAAGTGTTCATAATTCAATTTGGTGAATTGACAGCTCTAGAAATGAAATCTCATTTTTACAAATGTTGAAAATTGCCCTAGTTTGTCCAGACTTGGGACTCACCTCTAGATTATAATGATACTTCAGATTCTCTTTCAGGCTCTGTTT